>NC_137170.1:8698750-9998125 GCF_951804945.1 Podarcis cretensis | reverse complement strand
GACGAAGGTGGAAGTGGCATAGGAACATAGGATGAAGTTACTCCATCTCAGCAGGGTGCACCCATCCATCTTGTATCTCACAAAACCAACAGATCCTGGCACCAAGTACACAGGCAAACCCACAGCCCGAAAATGCATTAAACGAAGTGTGTTGCTGTATAGAAACAGGCGGATCGACAGAGAGGTGAATAAATTACATTGCAATAAGCTACAGAACCCCAAATGTGTAACTGTGTCTTTACCTTTGTGTTCACCTTGTGACTATTGTTCTGGCAGGTGCAGGCCGTGACAATGAGATGGTGGCAGCGCTTGTGCACGACACACGTGCAAACTGGAAAACAGACCCAGGCGTGGGGGGAAAAGGGTTGAAACAGAACAGGAAGGTGAGATCGACAAGAATCACGGGGAAGCCCAATGCAGGTATTACATATATCAGGGTCAACATCTCTTATTTGCCCTGGAAAATGGAAGCACCAACATTTTTAACTTGTTCTCAAAGGAGCTGTGGAGGTGGTGGGTAGGTGTTGGACTGGAGTCAAAGCACAGGAGGAAAGGGTGGTCTTAACCATTTGCCCCTGTGCTGATCCCCCTAACAGCACCCTAGCTCTGTCGGTAGAGCATCAGACTGTTAATCTCAGGGTTGTGGGTTTGAGCCCCACGTTGGGCAAAAGATTCATGTGTTGCGGGAGATTGAACTAGATGACCCTCTTGGTCCCTTCCAACTCTACAATTCTAAGATTCTATGAAATCTCCCAAGCTGCTGTTAACTACAGGAGCAAACTACAAACTACAAATATCAAGGCAATTGCAACATTCATAGCTGATGACAGGTCTATGTTCCATCAATTTGTCTAATCCTTCCCCTTTTCCACCCCCCCACAAAGGCCCTCTAAGTTGCCACTAACTACATCTTGTGGCAAGGAGTTCCATAGGTTCATTGTCCACCACATGGGGTGACAAGAAGTGACAGACAGGACTTCTCCAGAATAGACTGACCATCAATTGCAACCAATATAACTATCAACAGAGATAGTTACAGGTAGGTAGCCGTGTTGGTCTGCCATAGTCGAAACAAACAAACAAAATTCCTTCCAGTAGCACCTTAGAGACCAACTAAGTTTGTTATTGGTATGAGCTTTCGTGTGCATGCACGCTTCTTCAAATACGAAAGCTCATACCAATAACAAACTTGGTGCTACTGGAAGGAATTTTTTATTTTTATTTTGTATCAACAGAGAGGCAGAGAAATTATTTGGCGATATCCATCTGCGTCATATGGACTCTGAATGGACCCTTTCAGATCAAAATGGCCTTAGCTGGTATGACTAATGTTGTCTACCAGCACACCCAGAGATAGGCATAACCTCAGCCTAAACTTCAGCATGGGCCTGATTCACCAAGAACCAGCCTTGCGTATATCTCCCATTCATTTTAACGGGGTCTGTGCGGCAATAGAAAAAGGCCAATTTGTTGCAAACTATTGGAAGACACAAGATCTACCCATCCTGGAAGAATGGCAGATGAAGGTAATGGACTATATGGAATTGGCGGAAATGACTGGCAGAATCTGAGACCAGGGAGAAAAGTTGGTGGAAGAAGATTGGAAGAAATTTAAAGATTATTTACAGAAACACTGTAAAATTATTGAATGTTAAAATGATGTTGGAATGAAACGAAGCGGTTTTAGTAATAAGGTTAAATAGGAATATGTAAAAATGGATTGATATTAGATGAAAATATAAAGTTATAATATGTGAAGATAAAGAACTACGATAAAACAAAAAGGGTAAGGATTTGCTGAATTAACTATCTGAACTGGAATACAAAAAAGGGAGGTGTGAGGAAGTCATGAAAATAAGTAAATGAATTGTAAGATATAGAAAGAGGGATTTATTTTTAACTGTTTTTATTTTTTCTGGAATTTGTATTTTTTGTTTTTTGTTTTTATCATTTTTCTAACCTTTCTCTTATTGAAATTTTAATAAATATTATTTAAAAGAAAAGAAAAAGAAAAAGGCCAATTTGTGGCGTGTGCATTTTGGTGAGAGACAGACGAGTCACGCTACCTTGGCACTGGTATCCTTGCTTTCCAAATACTCCCCTGTTGGAGACAAAACAAAGAAAGCGCATGACTCAGGATCAGATAAGAGAGCCAAAATCAGGTCAGGTTTGTACACAGCAACACAGTGGCTGGGAAAGCAGCAGTGACACAGTTTACAATGCAAATGTAAAAACAGCTCTTTTGGAGACCTTTCCCACCTCGCCTTGAGCAGAGTCAGAGCAGACTGACGCAATCACGGCAGATCCTTTTTGCTCCCCATCCCTCCCTGGACAGACATAGCAGGTTCATAGGCTTCTCTCGCATATGTAAAAAAACCCAAACCCATACATTTAAAGAAGGCTCGCTATTTTTATACTCTCTTGGTTCAAAGCTGACTCCCCCATGGGAGTCAATATATCAGGCAGAGGCACCTCTTAGCAATTTAAAGATCAATGGATTCATCTGCCTTGCTCCTCTTCACTCCGATACAGGCAAGCAAGAGGAATGATCACAGATCAAAAATCTGTTTTTATAAACACTGTATTGGGTTAGATGTAGGTTAACTTTGTAATAAAAAAAATTAAGGTCTCATATATATATAATAAATGTTCATAAATGTAACAAGCAAACACATACATATATAAATATATAAACCACATGTCTGGAGCAGCACAGGACGACAGTCCTGAAACCATTTTGACTCCCAAAACTGACCAAATGTTTTCTCTGCAAGGAGGGAGGGGGTGGGGGAATCTTCCCATTGTCTCGGGAATTAAGTGATTATCATCTCAAAGGAATGGCCAGACTACTAGGAAAGGTAATCAGATAAGGCATTATCAGATAACCTGGCAGACAGGAAAAACAACAACATTCAAATTTCTGTTGTAGACCGTCTTTTCTGTGATGTAGGTATGATGTTTCTGGGGGTGGTCTTGCTCCAGGGCAGGCAATTTAAAATGTCTATATAAGGGCAGGCACACCTTTGTTCTGGGTTCTCCTTCTCCTGCGTGTGAAGGGGGCACCCTGTTGCAACAGTTCAATAAAAATCAGGCTTACTAACTGCTTTGCTTCTCAATATTCTTTGGTTGGCCTCTGTCCTTTCCTCAACCGATGGAGAACTTATAAGGGCTCTTGTGTCCCCCATAAGGGAATAAGGGCAGATTTTGTTTACAACAACTTCTAATGCTTATAAGGTTGGGTTTTTTTTTTTGTATTGTATATGGATGTTATTTTTGTATTGTATATGGATGTTACCCTGTGCACTTATAATTTTATCTTTTCACCTAACTTTCTCTAACTTTCATATATCATCTTTCAATAAAGAAGAAAGAATCCATCCCTGGTAGGCAAAAGCACTCCAGCAAGTGTCAAAACATAAGCCAGACTATGATAGGCCATTAAAGGGAAATTATAACTCTGCTGGTAGAGTGTGAGGCTCTTAAGCTCAGGGCTATGGGTTCAAGCCCCATGTTGGGCAAAAGTTTCCTGCATTTCAGGGGGTTGGACTATAATAATAATAACAATTTATTATTTATACCCCGCCCTTCTGGCTGGGTTTCTCCAGCCACTCTAGGCGGCTCCCAATAGAATATTCAAAACACAATAAGACATCAAGCATTAAAAACTTCCCTAAACAGGGCTGCCTTCAGATGTCTTCTAAAAGTCAGACAGCTGTTTATTTCCTTGAAATCTGACAGGAAGGTGTTCCACAGGGCAGGTGCCACTACCAAGAAGGCCTTGAACATTTCGGTATGTTGTTTTCACTAATAATATATGCATTCTTATGCATGCTTCAAGTTGAATCCAAAGTGCATCCTACTCATAGAGGACCACTGGACATTAATGGACACAACTGTCGGTTCATTTCAATGGGCCTACTCCATATCAGTTGGATACAACTCTTTACCCTTCTATATGCAGTTTTGAACATGTTACTTGACTGAAGAACCAAATTTGGAGAAGCACAAATTTCCAACGATGGCTGCGTTTTGGCACAGATGTTTCAGACAGTCCAAATCAGGCCAATCCACCTGGATATTCTACGGGCTGCCTGCAAATTTCCATAAGCAGACATGATGGCTCTGACTATCTTTTCCACCCCTATCTTAGGTCAGAGAGCTGCACTTTGTGCCTCTGTTGTGGTCCCTTCTCTTTGATCTGTGGAGAGAAATTGTTGCAGGTAGGGCTGTTCCTAGCGAAGGGATTAGCAAGAGACAATGGGAAGACTCTCCATTTCGAAGCCTCTCTCTCACCAGATAAATTCCCGGCAGTGCGAGCAGTACGTGGGTTGCCGCAAATAGGTAGCCATAAACTTGTGCCCGTTGACTTGGTGGACTCGCCGCCGCATGGCCCGTTGGCGCTTCCGGGTGAAGTTCTTAAATATTCTGTCCCTCTGGAGAGTTCCTGCGTGTAAAAAGGTAAAGGAGACAAAACAGGGAAGCAAATGTGTATCAGTACTAGTTCTTAGTTATTTGCCACTCTTTTCCTTTAATTTTCAACCACAAGTTATCTCAAAACAACAGTGGTACCTCTGTGTTGTGTACTGAGTTGAACAGGATCCAAAATGCAGCAGTCTGATTGGTCCTGGAACAATAGGATCCAAAATGCAGCAGTCTGATTGGTCCTAGAGCAATAGGATTCAGAATGCAGCAGTCTGATTGGTCCTAGAACAATGCAGCAGTATGATTGGTCTGCAGGAGCCACCCAATCCAGCTCCAGGTGCAAGTGAATCCACAACCTGATTGGCCTACAGGAGAATCCCGGAATTAGCCAATCACGTGCCGCCCATTGTGTAAATAATGCATATAAAGCAGATATTGTTGGGGAACTTCCATTCCTCCTCACCACTATGAGCTGAATAAAGAGTATGAAATCCACTCTCGACTCCAGATATATTTCACTCGGGTTACAGGCGCTTCAGGTTACAGATGCTTCAGGTTACAGACTCCGCTAACCCAGAAATAGTACCTCGGGTTAAGAACTTTGCTTCAGGGTGAGAACAGAAATCGTGGGGCGGGGCACGGCAGCAGCGGCAGGCCCCATTAGCTAAAGTGGTACCTCAGGTTAAGAACAGTTTCAGGTTAAGAACGGACCTCCAGAACGAATTAAGTTCTTAACCTGAGTTACCACTGTATCTTTAAGCACCTTCATTCCTTGCTCCTCCTTATCTCCTCTCCTCCCCCTCATTCTCTCTGCTCCATCAGCCAGCAAATCGCCTTCTGAAACCCTGGATCTCCACTTCTGGGATCATATGGTCCCTATCCTTTCTTTTTTGCTTGCAGATCCTTTTCTCATGTCTCGAAACTCTGCCTGAATTGCTGCAGTGTGATCACATCATATGAGCACTCAACTTTCAACCTTGTGCAGTTGGATGCCGGCCGGCTGAAATCGTGCAGATTAACTGCAGAGAACCTAAAAGCTCTTTTTGTGCCAGGTTTCCCCCCCAAGCGGAAAGAGCTTTTAAGCTCTCCACCCTGTTGACCACCTTGCTTAGCAGGCTCCGGGATGCTCTCAGGAGACCATGCGTGAACTTAGACACCCCTGCAAGAGCTTGCGAGAGCAGCGTACCAGAAGATAAGGATGCTCGCGCAAGGGCAGTTCCAGATTCGAGTATACACTTTTTGCGTATACACACCATCCCCGGAATATACCTCCCCCATCACAAGATGCAATCGTACTATACTGTATGGAAACTGTGGCCTTCCAGATGTTGTTGGCAGAGGCCACCTCCCATTAACCTCCACCAGTTGGGCCAGAAAGCAACATCTGGGCAACACGTTGGATTGGGGAAGATGTATTGCAGTCTTTAAGCTGTGTGCCTCCAGCTATATTCAACCTGTATATTTGTAAATACATGCAAACATTGCCAAACACCAGGAAGCCCCCGGTGACCTCCTTCCAAAGGAAATCAAATCTTTGGAAGCACCGCACCCCTGAAATCTTGGCGAAGTGAGGTGCACATAACACTATATTAAGGCTACCACCAGATTAGCTGAGTTTCAAGATGATTAACTGATTAAATTTGTATATGAGTAGAAAAAACCCCCAGTGTTCTCAGAGACACCAAGAGGAGTGTTAAGGCATTGAATGATGGGTTCCAAAACCTGCTATTAATTTCTTCCAGTTCTTCAGAATGGCTATTTTTAAAGCTGAACATCGCAAACTTCCTGTTTCCACACTGACACACGGCTCTTATAAGTGCCTTTACACGCACTTGCCTGTCATTCTGCTCCATGACTGGCCAAGGAAAAAGCCAGGTAGCTATTTGCAAATCACACTCGGACATCACACATCAGGAAAGGGCTTGGGAACTGGATTCTTGCACACTGAAGAATTTAGACAGACATCTGTTTGTCTAGGGTGGCCACTTATGTATTGCCAAAGAAAGCAAGGAAAGCACTCAGAGTTGCATATGCTGATTTCTACGCATAGATGCAAATTTAGCAATCATTGGTTGTATCCAGCTAAGTCCTACCCAGAGTAGACCCAATGAAATCAAATTACTCAAGTCCATTGATGTCAATGATCCATTCCATCTTCTCCTTCTTCTTTTTTCTCTCCATGATTTTTATTGATTCCCCCCCCCCAAATATCTTAAACACAATACAGCTTAACAATATTATTCTCCTTAAAATCTATATCTTATCTGAATTAACTTCCCTCCACCCCTCTTCTGGCATCTCTATATTGCTCTTACTTAAGCGTGTTTACTATATATACATTCTATAAATGTCTATAATTCCTTAATAAGTTTTGTGTTATACTTTAAACATAAAGGTAAAGGTACCCCTGACCGTTAGGTCCAGTCACGGACAACTCTGGGGTTGCGGCGCTCAACTCGCTCTATAAGCCGAGGGAGCCGACGTTTGTCCGCAGACAGCTTCTGGGTCATGTGGCCAGCATGACTAAGCCGCTTCTGGTGAACCAGAGCAGCGCACGGAAACGCCGTTTACCTTCCTGCCAGAGCAGTACCTATTTATCTACTTGCACTTTGATGTGCTTTCGAACTGCTAGGTGGGCAGGAGCTGGGACCGAACAATGGGAGCTCACCCCGTCACGGGGATTCGAACCGCCAACCTTCTGATCAGCAAGCCCTAGGCTCTGTGGTTTAGACCACACGCCACCCGTGCCCCACTTTAAACATACAATCCTTCTTATATTACAGCATTACATCTTACGGTCTAACCAAATGATTACAATAAACATTATGAGTTTTATTTCAGTCCTGTGAGTGTCTTTATTTATGTACAGTTTTCTCTTATACCATAGATTTAGATCATTATTTTTGGAATTTCTCATCGTCCTGCTGTCAGATTCTTCTAGTTAGCCTTACTATTTCCATATACTCCAATAATTTCTGTTGCCATTCTTCAATTGTCGGAATATCCTGTTGTTTCCATCTCTGTGTGAGGAGTAGTCTTCGTGCTGTTGTGACATACAGGAAGATTGTCTTCCACAAACACGGACTTAACAGTGTGTCTATACGTGACTGCGGAGGCCAATTCTGGATCCATACATCCTTCCATAGTGGGGACATAGGTTTCCAGGCGGGAGGTGATCACAGTATGGATTTGCCAAGCTTGTCTTCCTCTTAGCACCTTTCCCCCTTTCCCCCTGAGTTTGAGTGTCTTCAAAGCCCATGACACCTTTGGTAAAGGCTGTTCTCCAACTGGAGTGCTCACAGGCCAGTGTTTCCTAGCTGTCGGTGTTTATACTACATTTTTTAAAGATTTGCCTTGAGAGAGTCTTTAAACTTCTTTTGTGGACCACCAGCATTATGCTTTCCATTTTTAAGTTCGGAATAGAGTAGTTGCTTTGGAAGAAGATAATCAGGCATCCACACAACATGACGAGTACCCCTAAACATTTTTTAAATATAATAATAATAATAATAATAATAATAATAATAATAATAATAATAATTTATTATTTGTACCCCGCCCATCTGGCTGGGCCTCCCCAGCCACTCTGGGCAGCTTCCATAAAAACCAAAAATACACTAAAATATCACAGATTAAAAACTTCCCTGAACAGGGCTGCCTTCAGATGTCTTCTGAATGTCAGGTAGTTATTTATTGCTTTGACATCTGCTGGAAGGGCGTTCCACAGGGCGGGCGCCACTACCGAGAAGGCCCTCTGCCTGGTTCCCTGTAGCTTTGCTTCTCGCAATGAGGGAACCGCCAGAAGGCCCTTGGCACTGGACCTCAGCGTCCGGGCAGAACGATGGAGGTGGAGACGCTCCTTCAGGTATACTGGAAAAACAGCACTGTGTGTGTGTGTGTGTGTGTGTGTGTGTGTGTGAAATCTATACCACCCTTCATCAGAAGATCACAGGTTGTTTTACAACCTAAAACTATATACCAAAATAACAAACAAAGACACCCCCACACAGTTATTTTTATTGTAAAGCCCATTCTGACTGATATTCATGGAAAAGCTTCTCTCTCTCTCTCTCTCTCTCTCTCTCTCTCTCTCTCTCTCTTTCCCTCCCTCCATTTGTCTAGACTGCTAATGACCTCCTGATTTACATATAGTGAAGTTTCCCCTAAAGCAGTGGTTCTCAACCTGTGGGTCCCCAGATGTTGTTGGACTACAACTCCCATCATCCCTGAGCTCCGGCCTTGCTAGCTAGGGGTGATGGGAGTTGTAGTTCAACAACATCTGCGGACCCACAGGCTGAGAAAGGCTGCCCTAAAGGAAGAAGGTTAATTATTTGGGAAATTTGGAAATAAGTTTGGAATTAAAATTGGCTGCACTTACAGATGTCCTCTTCATTCCCCTTGCATTTCCATAACACTCATTCTCTGTAGCCTTAGACAGAGCAGGATCTGATAAGCAGGTGAGAGAGACACATGCTTTAGAGTAGCCTGGTCTTCTAAGACTCACACCTTTAGACACAGCAGGTGGAGCTTGAGAGCTAAGAGGTGGTACCTAGAAATTCATAGGGTGGAGCCTGGTGGGATAGGAGACACATCAGAGGAAGTTCATGGTAATGCCTAGTGCTCCAGGACTGAAGCCCAGTGAATATCATGGGATGGATGGAGTGGCTGAATGACAAAATATACAGTATTTTTCGCTCCATAAGACGCACTTTTCCCCCTCTTAAAATCTAAGGGGAAATATCTGTGCGTCTTATGGAGTGAATGTGTGGTCCCTGGGGCTGGGGGGGGGGACCCAGGCATCCCCCGCCAGCCCCACAAGCTCTGGGAGCAGCGGGAAGGCTGCGCGCAGCCTTTCTGCTGCTCCCCAACCTGCTCTTTGGGGCTGCGGGTGGGGAAAAGCCGGGCTTCCCCCACCACCAGCCCCACAAGCCCTGGGGAGGCTTCGCGCAGCTATCCCTGGCTTTTGCGGGAGGTGGGGGAAGGGACAGAGCGAGGCTCTCTCACTTCCCCCACCTCCTGCAAAAGCCCCCAAGAGCCATGCTCCCTTTAAAGAGCTGTGCAGAGTGTGTGTGTGGCTCTTGGGGGCTGTTCCCCGAGGAGGGAGAAGGGGAGCCTGTCAGTGACGGGCTGTGCTTCTCCCTCCTCAGGGAAAAGCCTGCAAGCGCTGCACACACACTCCATGCGGCTCATGAAAGGGAGCGCTGAGCAGAGCCTGGGATGCATACAGGCTCTGCTCAGCGCTCCCTTTAAATAATTTTTTTTTTCTTGAATTCCCCCCCCAAAAAAAAAGTAGGTGTGCCTTATGGAGCGAGAAATACGGTATTCATCCCTCACCCCCTTGCTTCTGAGCCCTCGTCTTGAAATTTTACTCCTTTTGCCAGAAGGCCTAAGATTAAGTAGAGTTGACACTTTTGTATTACCCAAGAAAGCTAAAAGAGAATACTTTTGCATAGTATTTGCTTGTGCTAATTGATATGCAAATTTGGAAACAATGGGCACAATTCTGATAGAAATAAGGCCTCTCGCCATGGTGGGAGAGACGGTGAACTTAACAGAGGACTGTCCCATGACAGCCTTTCAAATAAACAACTGAAAGTTCAAGATCAAACTGATCGCTCACAATCTTAACTGCAGATGTATCTGGAATAGCTGAAAACCCACAGGACTAGGAGCCTGCACACCTGTGTGCCACTCACCTGAGTGGTGAGCCACCAGTCCTACTGGTTGGAGCATCAAGTGTTTGTTCCAAAGCTCTGGAACACCCCTACCCACTCGGGCCAGCCATTGAGTTCTCCTGACCCAGAAGAACTATACAGGATTTCCAGGTCAACCTGTGTGACTCTGCTTGTGCAATGACAGTATTTACTTGCATCTGACTGCATCTCACCCAGGAGCTGCCTAAGGTGAAGAACTGGCAGTACCCTTACTGTATGCTTGTGAAATGTGGATCACTTATAAACACCATCTCCAACTCCTTGAAAGATTCCATCAATGGTGTCTCCAAAAAAATTTACACGTCACTTGGGAAGACCGGCGAACTAATGCCAGTGTACTGGAAGAAGCAAAGATCACCAGTGTCGAAGCAACAATTCTTCAGCATTAACTTCGTCATGTTGTGTGGATGGCTGATTATCGTCTTCCAAAGCAACTACTCTATTCTGAACTTAAAAATGGAAAGCGTAATGCTGGTGGTCAACAAAAGAGGCTTAATGACTCTCTCAAGGAAAATCTTTTTAAAAATGTAGTATAAACACCGACAACTGGGAAACACTGGCCTGAGAGTGCTCCACTTGGAGAACAGCTTCTACCAAAGTTGTCATGGGGTTTGAAGACACTCAAACTCAGAACACAAGGGAGAAATGTGCTAAGAGGAAGGCACGCTTGGCAAACCCTCACCGTGATCAACTCCCACCTGGAAACCTGTGTCCCCACTGTGGAAAGATGTGTGGATCCAGAATTGGTCATTTACGGACTCACTGTTAAGACTGTGTTCATGGAAGACAATCTTACTTGGCTACATGTGATTGCCAAAAAAGAAGAAGAATGACAGTACATACATGGAAATGTATTGCAAGGTGCATGTGTTTAAAAAACAAAACAAAACTGTGTTATTAGGTCTTGTCTTTTTGCACATGAGAACTCTGCCAATGAGTCTGCATTTGAATTGCTACTTTAGTTCTCGATCCATGCTTGGTTCCAACTGCACACCTGCTTTTGGTCCACTGGGGCTAACAGCCGACTTCTGCAAAGTCTTGGGACGCATATGCCTTGCCCAGTCCGGAGATTGTTCAACATTCCACTCCCAATATATCTACCTGTTAAGTTCCACATTATAGTTGAGCTTTCACACAACGCAAAAGCCTCTTTTGGAACTCTAGTGGAATATTGGTCCAAGTTTAACGCTCATTTCCATGTTATTTCCTTTGGGGGGGGGGGGAGATCTGTTTTCAAATTTATTTATTTATTTATTTATTTATTTATTTATTTATTTATTTAAATACTGCCCTGTGCCCATAGATCTCAGGGTGGATCATGACATAAAATGACAATATGAAAAACACAAAATGCATAACAAATATAGGAACAGAAGCTAACCAATATTCCCCCCTTCCACAACACATTTTAAAACGCCATTGGGATGTCAATCAGATGAAGAGAAACATTTTCTCCCCAGGGAGAGCATTCCACAAACGGGGAGCCACTGCCGAAAATGTAATATGAAAAATATAATATGGAAATGAGTAATAAAAATGTGCTACATTCCACAACAGTTCCATCATATTACACCATGGATAAGCAAACTAAGGCCCGGGGACTGGATCCGGCCCAATCGTCTTCTAAATCTGGCCCACAGACGGTCCGGGAATCAGCGTGTTTTTACATGAGTAGGATGTGTCTGGGTTACTTGTAGGGCATAGGAATTCGTTCATCCCCCCCCCAAAAAAAAATATAGTCCGGCCCCCCACAAGGTCTGAGGGACAGTGGGCCGGCCCTCTGCTGAAAAAGTTTGTTGACCCCTGTATTACACGATAGTTGTAGAAGAGGCTTTGACATTGTGTGCAAGCTCAAATATAGTGTGGAAATCGCAACATGTCGTGAAAATGGAGCAAACTGTCGTGTCAATGCTGCCTACATGCCTCCCTGTGTCCCAGAACTGAAGGGCGCGCGCGCACACACACACACACACATATACACACACAAACCCATTGGTTTTCAGCCAAAGAGCTTGACCATTTTCCTCAGCGACGACAAAGTAGGCTTTATACTTCATCGGAAAATGGCAGAGCTTTCCTCCTGACTCACACCAGCCCTCCTCTTCCTTCCTGCGGCATCCGGGTTTTCCCGAAGGAGGCAAATTCCTAAGCAGGTGTAGCCCAAGGTGGTCCAGCAGCATACCTTAGATGGATTACCTGTGATTTCCACACGCCCCTTGGGCAACTAGGATGCAACACAGGTTCCTCTGGTTCTCAGGTGCTTCTATCACTGCCCTCTCCCACCTTGACTCCTACACAGAGGAAGGGAAGCAGGAATATTCCCTACCCAGTCCATATTCAGAACAAGTGCATTTGGCAAAGCCTAGCAGGCCAAAGTTTATCGGAATGTTGTTGTTGTTTTGTCGTTTAGTCGTGTCCGACTCTTCGTGACCCCCTGGACCAGAGCACGCCAGGCACTCCTGTCTTCCACTGCCTCCCGCAGTTTGGTCAAACTCATGCTGGTAGCTTCGAGAACACTGTCCAACCATCTCGTCCTCTGTCGTCCCCTTCTCCTTGTGCCCTCCATCTTTCCTAACATCAGGGTTTTTTCCAGGGAGTCTTCTCTTCTCATGAGGTGGCCAAAGTATTGGAGCCTCAGCTTCAGGATCTGTCCTTCCAGTGAGCACTCAGGGCTGATTTCCTTCAGAATGTTTAGGCCCGATCTTCTTGCAGTCCATGGGACTCCCAAGAGTCTCCTCCAGCACCATAATTCAAAAGCATCAACTCCTCGGAGTAATAGTCTCTTATCGGAGCAATAGTCCCTTATTTCTCACAAGATGCCTGAACATCTCTAACAACTGAAGTGTAGGTGGGTTCCCACAAGGCAAGACACAGTGATAACAGCAAGAACATTGATTGAAGTACAGTGGTACCTCGCAAGACGAATGCCTCGTAAGACAAAAAACTCGTAAGACGAAAGAGTTTTTCGTTTTTGGAGTTGCTTCGCAAGACGAATTTCCCTATGGGCTTGCTTCGCAAGATGAAAACGTCCTGCGAGTTTGTTTCCTTTTTCTCAAAACCGTTAATACCCAGGGAATCCGTGCTTCGCAAGACGAAAAATTCGCAAGGCAAAAAAATTCACAGAACGAATTAATTTTGTCTTGCGAGGCACCACTTTACGTAACTGAACAACAGGGACAAAGCAACTGCTTATATACATTTGTGAAAGCCTGGACCACTCCCACTCCCAGCGTGATTGGCTGTCTAAACTTCCAAGCTGCGAATCATGACTCAGAGTTTAAGGGCCAATGGCAGAGAACCAAATCCTGAAATGTTCTGTGATTGGACATCATGGAATGAATCAGGACACAGGAGCTCAGATTCCTTGGTCCAGACCCAAGCCCAGGCAACACCGACCACTGAAGACATAACACAACGATGTCTCAGATGCCTGCCAGCACAGCAACCTGCCTGCCTCTTTTTTGGAACTGCTACACTGACATGGGCAGGTGACATATAATCAGAAAACATGGAGAAGAGTAAAAACACTTGGGTATGCCCAGACAACTGCCTCATTCCCCCAGGAAAAGCATTAAGCAAAAGGTTCTCTCGACAAAAAGTTGAGCAGGCAAATCCAGCCGCCCTGTTTGCATGTGTGAAAACTCCAAATTGGAATGGCAAGCTGAGCTAAGGTGCAAATTTCAAATGTCATGAAAATATAAGAAGAGCCTGTTGGATCAAGCCAATGGTCCATCAAGTCCAGCATACTGTTCTCACAGCGGCCCAGCAGATGTTCCTTGTTGTCACAGGAACCCCTAAGAGCAGGTGTTGGGATTTTTGTGAGTGTGCTTTTGCATTTTTTTAAAGAGAGTGTTTCCAGTGTCGTTTTTAAAAATAGATTCTCTTCTTTAACTGGTGTTTTATTTTCCATATCTGTAATTGCGTGTTTTACACCTGTTTTAATTCATGTCCGGAGCCACCTTGGGTCCTGTCTTGGGAGCAAGGCAGGATATAAATAAAACAAGAAACTGAATAACTTGCTGTAACACTTGGACAATGAATGGGGAAAGTCTGCGCTTACTAGAAAGGGTCATATAGGTTACCAACTCTTTGAGAGGAACTTTCAGCTGAGCTTGTGAAAGCTTGCCATCTTAGAGTACCCAAAAAATGTCATTACGGAGGCAGAGAAGTCATTCAGCATCCCTGGGCAAAGGCATTGCATATGACACCAGTTTTTCCTCTCTATCTCTTTTGCAAGGATGAGGTTGGGCCAAATTAAGGAGAGGAAGTGTTTGGCTCTGTGCTTCAGGTTTCCCCATGCTGCTAAGCATGTTCCGCCTTTGAGCAGATAATAATAATAATAATAATAATAATAATAATAATAATAATAATTTATTATTTCTACCCTGCCCATCTGGCTGGGTTTCCCCAGCCATTCTGAGTAGCTTCCAACAGAATATTAAAATACAATAGTCTATTAAACATTAAAAGTTTCCCTAAACACGGCTGCCTTCAGATGTATTCTAAAAGTTTGGTAGTTGTTTTCCTCTTTGACATCTGGTGGGAGGGCGTTCCACAGGGCGGGTGCCACTACCAAGAAGGCCCTCTGTCTGGTTCCCTGTAACTTGGCTTCTCGCAGTGAGGGAACTGCCAGAAGGCCCTCGGCACTGGATTACTTACAACACATATTTAGGGCGCTCTTATGCCACTGTAACAGTCATGGATTATTTTGCTGGGAATTGTAGCTCTGTGAGGGTTAAACTATAGTTTCCAGGATTCTTTGGGGGGACGCGCGTGCTTTAAATGTACGATGCGGATGTGACCTACATATCTTTAGCAGTGGCAGAAAGCTTTGCGAACGGAAACGAATGAGTGGCCGAAGTTTCCCACAGCCCAAAGCCACAAGTGAAAAAACATGCTCTGCATTTGCAGAAGAGAAGAACGATACACTCCAGGACCCAAGGCAAGCTGAAAATTGTCTGTCTCCTTCTCAAAACATATTATTTATCACCAACCCATCTCCCTTCTCGGGGCTTTGGCAGCATTTCCCAGCACATCTCACTTGCTCAGACTGGAAGCAACGTGTCAGACAGATTCTTCTGCACTTCAGAGGTAGGTACACCTTCTGCAAATATAGCCGAGCATGAAATATTCAGGAACCAGCCCCATAAAAATTGCATTAGTAAATTCTGAATTTACGCCCTTGGATCTGCTTGTGCTGCCTACAGCTTCCATTTGTTTTTGTCTTAAAACTGGGGATGAGATTCTGAGTCAGTATTCCACTGCACACATAACATTATTTGCTCTGTTAAGCCACAGAGAAAGGCTAGATTAGCATGGCAGCGAAAGGAGTGTGTTCTGGGAAGATCCTCATTCAAATCTCACCATCGCTATAAATTCACCAAGGAACCTTAGTGCTTTAGAGCAACTTGGCATCCCCCAGACGTTTTGAACTTCAGCTCCTGTCCACAACATCCCAAGGCCTCCAGGTTGCACAAGGCTGCTTCAGAGCATTCAAAGCACGGTTCAAACACATCATCGCCAATATGCATGCTTCCAGCAGGAGCGGGCAACCTTAATTCTGTCAAGAGAGGCATCCCCCCCCTTAGGGTTCATCAGCCAGACACTGCAAACTGCCAATGGGCAGAGCCTAGACAAAACTGTCCTCGTACCTATGGGACCGCCTCTCCCGGTGTGCCCCACAGAGAGCCTCAAGGTCCATAAATAGCAACACCCTAGTGGTCCAGGGCCCTAAGGAAGTTAGATTAGCTTCAACCAGAGCCAGAGCCTTTTCAACACTGGCTCCAGCCTGGTGGAACGCTCTGCCTCATGAGACCAGGGCCCTGCAGGATCTGATTTCTTTCCGCAGGGCCTGTAAGACAGAGTTGTTCCGCCTGGCCTTTGGCTTGGAGCCAATTTGATTCCCTCCTCCTCTTTCTTTTTTCTTTTCCTTTCTCCTCCTGCGATGAGGCTACATTTTAATATTTTAATGTTTCAGTATTTTAATGTTGTATTTTAATTTTGTTTTTAAGTTGTATTGATTCAACTTATTTTTATTATTGCTTGTTAGCTGCCCTGAGCCCAGCCTTGGCTGGGGAGGGTGGGGTATAAATAAAAATTATCATCATCATCATCATCATCATCATCATCATCACTATCTAAAACGGAATTAAAACCACCCTGCTTCAATTTTCACCACAACTTACTCAGATGAGAATTTGCAACCCTGTGCAGGCCTACTGAGAAGTAAGCCCCACTGTGTTCGATGGGGTGCCAGATAAATAAAAGAATTTTATTTGTTTATCTTTTCAGCCCAGTACAGCTACTGCTCTGGGAAGCTAGTGAAGTCATATCTTTCTAGCTTTTCTGTGCTACAAGTGGCAGACCTTGGTAATATGCTGCCCTGTGTGAGGCCAACATTTGTCGCCCTCCCCACTAGTCCCTTTGGCCTGGCTTAAGCCAGGTAAACAAGGCGCCTGACTTGGGGAAGGAGGCACAAGGCTTTGGCAGCATCCTAGAGACCTCCTACCCCCTGGTAAGCACTTCCTGGGCTTTGAGAAGGAGCTCGGCTGTGTGCCATTGGTCTATTTAGCTCAGTAGTGCACACACTGACTGGCAGCATCTCTCCAGGGTTTCAGACACAGGCCTGCTTCAGAGTTGCCGGCAATTTAATTTAGGACCTTCTGCATGCAAATCAAATTGGAGGCGGTTGGAGGATGGATGGCGGCTAACAGATTGAGGATGAATCCTGACAAGACAGAAGTACTGTTTTGGGGAAACAGGAAGCGGGCGGGTGTGGAGGACTCCCTGGTCCTGAATGGGGCAACTGTGCCCCTGAAGGACCAGGTGCGCAGACTGGGAGTCATTCTGGGCTCACATCTGTCCATGGAGGCACAGG
This sequence comes from Podarcis cretensis, assembly GCF_951804945.1. Taxonomy (NCBI): domain Eukaryota; kingdom Metazoa; phylum Chordata; class Lepidosauria; order Squamata; family Lacertidae; genus Podarcis; species Podarcis cretensis. The sequence goes on along the minus strand of NC_137170.1, from coordinate 9,981,112 downwards.
TCAATTCTGTGTCCAGGGCAGCTGTTTATCAGCTCCATCTGGTACGCAGGATGAGACCCTACCTGCCTTCAGACTGTCTCGCCAGAGTGGTGCATGCTCTGGTTATCTCCCGCTTGGACCACTGCAATGCGCTCTATGTGGGGCTACCTTTGAAGGTGACCCGGAAACTACAACAAATCCAGAATGCGGCAGCTAGACTGGTGACTGGGAGCGGCCACCGAGACCACATAACACCGGTCTTGAAAGACCTACACTGGCTCCCAGTACGTTTCCGAGCACAATTCAAAGTGTTGTTGCTGACCCTTAAAGCCCTAAACGGCCTCGGCCCAGTATACCTGAAGGAGCGTCTCCACCCCCATCCTTCTGCCCGGACACTGAAGTCCAGCACCAAGGGCCTTCTGATGGTTCCCTCACTGCGAGAAGCCAAGTTACATGGAACCAGACAGAGGGCCTTCTTGGTAGTGGCACCCGCCCTGTGAAACGCCCTCCCACCAGATGTCAAAGAGAAAAATAACTACCAAACTTTTAGAAGACATCTGAAGGCAGTGCTGCTTAGGGAAGCTTTTAGTGTTTAATAGGTTATTGTAATTTAGTGTTCTTTTGGAAGCTGCCCAGAGTGGCTGGGGAAACCCAGCCAGATGGGCGGGGTATAAATAATAAATTATTTCTCGATAGTGGTGCCCACCCTGTTGAACACCCTCCCTTCAGATGTGAAGAAAATAAGCAGCTATCCTATCTTTAAAAGACATCTGAAGGCAGCCCTGTTTAGGGAAGTTTTTAATATTTAATGCTGTACTGTTTTTAACACTTGATTGGGAGCCGCCCAGAGTGGCTGGGGAAACTCAGCCAGATGGGCGGGGTATAAATAATAATTTATTATTATTATTATTATTATTATTATTATTATTATTATTTTGCTATTAATGCTCTGTCGCTGAGAAGCCTCAATAGGTTCTTCCTCTTACGTCTCCTGAACCTCCCATCATTCATGGGAGTTACTGTAACTGTGGTTCCAACTCTTCTTCTTTGCTATGCATAACTTTCTAAACTTTTATCTCTTTACTTGCCTTTTTGTTCCTGAATGAAAGAGACCAAATCATAGGTCAGGATTTGCCCAAAACCAAACAAAAACTCTTTATGTATGCTACAACCGCAGCAAGGATGCTACTGGCACAAAGGTGGAAAAGCAATAAAATACCAACCAAAGAAGAATGGCAAGAAAAACTTAGGGAATACACCAAAATGGCAAAACCGAAAGACTTTGAAATAAGGACAAAAATATCCTTTAAGAAAGACTGTGAACTATTTTCAGCCTATGTAAAGAATCAATGCAAAGAACTGGACTCATTAGCAGGTTTTGAATAATCATTTACAATTAGCAAAAAATATATATAATTTATAAGTTAAAATATATTTTTAAAAAAGGAGTGAAAAAGGAAATATGCAGGAAATGATATTATTTTGAAATAAACCAGAGAAGGCGGTTGAGGGAAGTCCGAAGGGAATGGGGAAATTTTGGAATTGTGAATCATGTTATTTGTTATGATGTAATACTGAAAAAAATGGAAAACTTACTAAAAATGATAAAAGGAAAAAAAGAGACCAAACTGTTCTTAATTTTCCTTGCAGAGGACTTGTTCCAGGCCCCAGATCCACCCGAAGGCATGAGAGACAGCAGGAATGAAAGGATTACACACCCTCTCCTTTCCTAGCGCATCTACCTTCCATCTTCAGTTCCCCCCTTCCGAATCTCCTCTTTAAAATAAAAAAAAAACAGCGCCAGGGCTCAGATGTGCCCTTCAAACTCGCTCTGTAGCTTGAGCTTGTTAAAGGAGATCTTTGCTCCCATCCAGGTATCTCCTGCTGTTATTCCAACAAGGATGCTTAAGCTATGTGAACCCCTGGCAATTATGACATCCTTACGTTCTGCTCAGTGGCCACAGGAGAGACTCTCGACTGCAGCAACTAGAGGCTAATGGTGTGTTCTGTGTAAGCTCTAAAAATATAACTGGCAGGTAAAGGGGGGAATGGTATTCCTCTTACCTTCAGTAAAGCTTCCTGAGAGAGTTATTGCTACAAACACTTTCCCTTCTGGTTCCAGGTCCACCTGTAAAAAAAGGAGAATTTATCATCATCATCATCATCATCATCATCATTTTTAAATTAATTTATTGAATGCAAGCTGCCCAAAGGCATGAAAGGTCCCCTACTATAACTCTGAAAGATATCTATTTATTGCATTTCCCTTTATACCCTACTTTTTCCCAAGTGTGCTCAAAGTAGTGTATATGGTCCTCCTCACTCCCATTTTATTGGTTTATTTCCAATATTTGTAGACTGCTTTCCCCCACACTGTGAAAATCTCAACCATCACATTATAGGAACGGACTAGACCGTTGCTTTCAGCTCCCTGCCACCAGTTAAGATCAGGGCTTTTGTTTTTCCAGACCAAGTTTAGTGCTAATTGGAGGGTGGACAAATCAATCCATTTCAGTTTCTCTTGTTTTCCCAGTTGACTCAGCAGAAATCATCTGCGTTTCTCCCAACAAGTAGATTTTTCTAAGCAATTTTGCATCCTGTACACGTTTTTTTTTTTGCAATGAATTTTGCATGCTTTTGCAAATACACAGGTATTTTCGAACATATTTTGGCATAGAGGGACGCAGCACAAAATACAGAGAAGAGGGGGGCAAATCAAGAGAGCAGCATTTCTGTTCATGTATGGCGCTGTGGGTTAAACCACAGAGCCTAGGACTTGCCGATCAGAAGGTCGGCGGTTCGAATCCCCGCGACGGGGTGAGCTCCCGTTGCTCGGTCCCAGCTCCTGCCAACCTAGCAGTTCGAAAGCACGTCAAAGTGCAAGTAGATAAATAGGTACCACTCCGGTGGGAAGGTAAACGGCGTTTCCGTGCACTGCTCTGGTTCGCCAGAAGCGGCTTAGTCATGCTGGCCACATGACCCTGAAGCTGTACACCGGCTCCCGTGGCCAATAAAGCGAGATGAGCGCCGCAACCCCAGAGTCAGTCACGACTGGACCTAATGGTCAGGGGTCCCTTTACCTTTACTGTTTGTTTCAGGAAGTGCCCTAGCTTAACAGAGTCTGTAACTAAGGCTGCATGCGCAACATACATTACAACTAAATATCAGGGAGAACCTTCTGACAGTAAGAGCTGTTCAACAGTGGAATGGTCTCCCTCGGGAGGCGGTGGACTCTCCTTCCTTGGAGATTTATAAGCACAGGTTGGATGGCCATCTGCCTGGGCATGGATAGTGCTATTTTGGCTACATAAGCCAGTTTAAAACTCACAGCCGAAACACTAGAAACAGAGGGAATAATGATAGGCAATAGCTGTGTAGGTGTCCAATAGGCCCTGCCTTGAAGCTCAAAAATTTCTGAATTTGGCTGGGTGAACTAAAGGAGAATCAGGTTCACCTTTGAACAATTTCTGGTCATTTTCACAATCATTTCCTCCTTACTTGCACCCCAGCAGGGCCCCCAGACTCACAGCTTTCACTTTAAACAAACAAAGAAACAAAACAAACAAGCAAATAAAGGAAGTTAGAAAGTAAAGCGTGGAGGCAACCTTCCAAGACCTATTAGGCAGCTAGGGAGGTGCTACTTTTGCTAAGGATGCTTAGTCACTAAACCACTGTTGCTAAGCAACAGAAAGCAGGAATGTGAGGCATTTCCTGTATCTTCCCTGAGGAAGAGAGTAGCTCTCTTCCAAAAGGAACAGCTTGCCGCAAGAAGCACAGGATTAAAGCAAATGACACCTTGTGTGGATGGCCCAAATTAAACAGGTTAACTCTTTTTTAGCATGGAAATATGATTATGGTGAAAGCTTCACCTGCTGATATTTTGCCAGTCATACACTGTATTACTTGTGTGTGGTCCCTGATTTACTTTCTGAAACTGGCACAGCAGTTTGCAACAATCTGGATGCTGGGAGGGGGGTTGAGATTGCCAAGACTGAACTTTTAGAAACTAGCTGGAACCAGAACGAATTCATTTTTGAACAGGACGAACTTGAACTACACCTAGTTCCTTTTTAAAATGGGCATTCCAAGCACTAGTAACAGGCAATTAGTTCTGTTTCCCAGCCAACATCTTACATCTGGATTCTGTTGATGGAACTTGTGGTTCTAGGTTTTTTAGAAAAAACCGGACCCTGCAAATCCAGTTTCTGCTCACCCCTGTTTTAAATAAAACCATTAGCTTATTTCCCACAGGTCTTTACACACACTCCATTAGTTTTCAGCTGTTATTTGAGCAAAATACAGGTCAATAATCTGGAAAAAATTTCTTTAGCTTTCTTTTTAGTGCGATTCTGCTGAGATCTGCAGAGTTCAAGTCACCCCATCGCGTGCTATCTATAAAAAGCTCCCGGTTAATTTGTTTTTTTAATCACAGCTGATAAATGTAAACATAAGCCTCACGCTGCATGCAATATTCGCAACAGTTGAAAGATTCTGAAAATAAAGTTCTCTGGAGGATGACTCAGCCTCTTCCCACAGCCTGTCCTCATGCCCTGACTTGCAAGCAGACCCAAAATAAGTGTTTCATTTTAACAAGCCACAATTAAAAAAAACAAAAAAAAAAACGAGGAAAAGCACCCAACCCAAACAACTCTGCCCATTCGCTCTGAAGTTTAGCATGGAGGGAAATATGCCATTTTTCTGAAGCTCCTGTACAAAAGTTCAGCTGTCTCAGGAGATGGTTTAAGGTCAAACTTATAAGACAGGGGTTGGGGACATATTTTTTTTCTGACGATGACTACACTCCCACAAGGGTGATCTGTTGGGGGATGCATATCAGTGATGGACAGGGGCTGACACTAGTGGCATGTAGGGTGAGAGCAAAAGTGGGCAGAATTCTCTCTCACTCATAGAATCACAGAATTACAGAGTTGGAAGGGACCCTGAGAGTCAACTAGCCCAACCCCCTTCAATGCAAGCATCTCAGCATGCTTAGCAAATGCAGTAAAGAACAGCCGCTTGCTGCCAGAATGCCCAGTTCAACAACTTACAACTAGTCATGTCCTCTGTACTACTAAGCTGCACAGAGGAAGCTGCTTTGTTGTTATGTACTGAGTTGAATAGGATACAAAATGCAGCAGTCTGATTGGTCCTAGAACAATAGGATTCAGAATGCAGCAGTCTGATTGGTCATAGAACAACAGGATTCAGAATGCAGCATTCTGATTGGTCCTAGAACAATAGGATTCAGAATGCAACAGTCTGATTCGTCCACAGGAGCCACCCAATCCAGCTCCAGGTGGAAGTGAATCCGCAACCTGATTGGCCTACAGGAGAATCTCGGAATTAGCCAATCACGTGGGGCCCATTGTGTAAATGATGTATATAAAGCAGACATTCTGGGGGAACTTCCATTCCTCCTCACCACTAAGAGCTGAATAAAGAGCATGAAATTCACTCTCGACTCCAAGTATATTTCATTTGTCCTAACTTCAGCCCATTAATTTCAATGCATCTACTCTGGGTCAGTCCAGCATTGAATAAACCAGAGGTTTTCAACCTTTTTGAGTCCCTTGACCAAGTACACTCTTTCTGCGGCCCCCCTGTGGGGCTCAGGAGCCCAGTGATGCCACCCAACTGCCTGCAGAGCTGGCAGCCCCTCACCCCTTTTCGAACACCCTCCCTTGTGGAGGGTTCCCTCAGCCTCCTCTCCTTGGGAGTCCTCTGGGCAGCTGCTGCTGCTGCTGCCGCCCCTGGTCTCTGAGCTGCCCCAGAGAGAGGTGCCTCCTTACACTGCCCCACAGGGGCCTGGGACTTGTCTGTCCATTCCCAACAGCAAGGGCTGACGGACTGGCTGGCTGCTTGCTTGCTTGCTTGCTCTGAGGCCGCCTCAGCTCCTGGCACCCAGGCACCCCCTGGCCAGCTCCAGAGGCACCATTTGCCTGGAGAGCTTGTAGCCAGGGCTGCTGCAACAAACTGCTCTGCAAGAATACTTAGAATTAGCCAAATTGACAGACATAATAAAACCAAAACCAAAATGTGAAGTAAAAAAAAGAATGGGAGTGCCTAAATGAATACCTCAAAAGTCAAAGTTCGAGGACAGAAATCTGGCTGAGTTTGGAATAACCTTGTGAAGTGAAAGGATAAGAAAGAGGGATTTATATGTAGATGTTAGGATAGAAGATGATAAGGAAAACAGGAAGACACAATGAGAGATAAAGGAGGTGCTGTGGGATTGGTGGAAGTCAATGTTTTGTTGTTGTTTTAGTGTTTATATTATTAACTTGTAAGATATGGATTTGTTTTGGATTTTTTTTAGTTGTTGCTCTTTTAGTTTTTCTGATGTTGGTTTTTGTGTGTTGTGTATTGTTATTTTTCGATATGTTTCGTGTTGTTGTTGTGTGGAAAATACTAATAAAATTTATTTAATAAAAAAAAACTGCTGTGCAAGCCTTTGGGAGTCAGAGAAGCAAGAGGGCTTCAGAAAAGAAAAGAGGGACAGAGGCCAGTGTTGGCCGCAGCACCTCTGACCAGCATTCAAGGCACCCCAGGGTGCCTTGTTGTTGTTGTTGTTGTTGTATCTGGGGGGTCACAAGGTTGTCAGGCTGACACAAGTCCTTTTCCACACCACCTGCTACCTGATCCTTTTAATCAGAAATGCCAGGGACTGAACCTGCATGCCTGGATAGCTCAGCTAGTTAGAGCGTGGTACTGATAATGCCAAGGTTGCAGGTTCGATCCCCGTATGGGACAGCTGCATAGTCCTGCATTGCAGGGGGTTCGGGCTGGATGACCCTCAGGGTCCCTTCCAACTCGACAATTCTATGATTTTATGTATTCTGCCTTAAAAACCCCTTAAAAACCCAAAGGAGAAACAAGTTGCAAGACCGAAACGCAGAGGGATCTTTTAAATTGGCCCATCTCCCATACGTAACAGAAACTGGCTTCAGATTAGTCATCACCAGTAGAGGGTTTCAAAGCATCACGCACACACACACACACCTTACACTGAGAAAACAGGGCAACACATTGACAACCAAACAAGGCACTCAGTGAAGTGGTAGAGCAAGTATGACCGGTCGATGTGGGAAAATGAAGTTTGGCTTCTTCTTTTTCCGACAAAAGAAACTTCACTGCTGTGATGAGAAGGGGAGGAGAAAGACGGCAAACTAAGCTTTCATTTGCACCGCGCTCACATCCACAATGTACAATTAAAGCGCATGTCTCCACCCCAAAAAAAACTCCTGGAAAATGTAGTTTCCCTCCAAGAGAGCTACAACTTCCAGCATCCTTTTAACAAACAACTGTCTCCAGGATTCTTGGAGATGTGCGGTGACCTTGCGAGAGAAAGAGATAAAGGTTTCTAGAATACAAAGATAGGTGAAATATGAACAAGCAATTTTTTCAAAGATGCATTACCGCTTTTTTGGCGACGCATAAGTGGGCGCACTAGACTGCAAGGAGCCTTGCTTGCACCAGAGGAAACTTGCTAAAGGTCGCACTAGACTGCAAGGAGTCTTGCTAAAGCAGCAGACTGTCAGGTTTCAGAGCTAGAAGTGTTGTTGTTTAGTCGTGTCTGACTCTTTGTGACCCATGGACCAGAGCACGCCAGGCACTCCTGTCTTCCACTGCCTCCCGCAGTTTGGTCAAACTCATGCTGGTAGCTTCGAGAACACTGTCCAACCATCTCGTCCTCTGTCGTCGCCTTCTCCTTGTGCCCTCCATCTTTCCCAACATCAGGGTCTTTTCCAGGGAGTCTTCTCTTCTCCTGAGGTGGCCAAAGTATTGGAGCCTCAGCTTCAGGATCTGTCCTTCCAGTGAGCATCAGGGCTGATTTCCTTCATAATGGATCGGTTTGATCTTCTTGCAGTCCATGGGACTCTCAAAAGTCTCCTCCAGCACCAGAATTCAAAAGCATCAATTCTTCGGCGATCAGCCTTCTTTATGGTCCAGCTCTCACTTCCATACATCACTACTGGGGAAACCATAGCTTTAACTATATGGACCTTTGGACCTTTGAGCTAGAAGTAGGGCTGGTTAAATGTGTCCATTTTTGTTTTCCTCAGTTTATCGATGTTCCAGGTCAGTTTGCAAATTTTATTTGTTCAAAGTCCTAATGAAAATTCATGGCTGGGTTTCTCCCAGTATAAGCAAGTTTATATGCAATTCTTCCTAATAAACGACTTCTGTAATGCAGTTTCCCCTCATATAACTAAGTGGGGGGTGCCTGCTGACGCTGAGGAATTTTGGAAATCCAAAATATATTGTGATTTTTAAGTGGAGAGTGCCCAAAAAATCAAGCGAAGTCACAGCAAAATCATGTTTTGGTCAGCTATCTTGATTTGAAATGGAACCTGGTGCCCAAATGTCCACCTCTGGGTCACTCATGCCAAGTCTGGTGACAATATCTCGAGAAGCAACGAGTTCGAGTCATGCCAAAGTGAGATTTCGGTCTGCCATCTTGATTCAAATTGGGGGTTGGGGGCCCAATGTCAGTGAAAACTGCTGCAGTCAAGGAGGTTTGCCTTTCAGTGAGAACTAAATCCAATTTCCCCTCTGTCCTCAGCTTTAAGTCTGGAAAAATGGAGGCACCCGATTGTCTAGTTGCTTAAGTTTTGCTGCTTCTCCTGAGCTGTTTAATTAGGAATTTGCAACATGCTTCCAGGCCTGGACAAAGAGGCTGTGAACTTTTCCCCCACCGCCTTATTTTGCTTTGACTCAAGTTGTAACTCAGAAAAGTCTGCCCTCAGCTTCCACGGTGAGTTTCACCCTACAAAGACAGCTAGAGCATTCATATAAAATACTTCTGTCTCCTGACAAACCTGTTTGATCGGCCCCTGAAACCTATTCAAAAGGAACAGAAGGCAAGATTCCACCCCCAAAGGCTTTTATTATGGGGTCTCATTCAGCAGCTGTTGCCTTTAGCAATAATACCAGAAACAGAGATTATACTGAGAGCCTGTTCAAACACACACAGAGGCCCTGTGTGTGAGGAACTGATTCTCGCAATCCTCCTCTCTCTAAAAAGAGGTGCCATATTCCTCACCTCTGACTGAAACGAAGTGCGCTCCGTTTGCTCAGGAGTAAGCCCATGACTGAATACACCTTCGTACGAAGCGATATCCCTGCATGTAGAACATTAGCCTGTCAGGGACAAAAGCTCTCCGCTAACCTGCTCTTCCATACATAATTTAAATTCCTCGCACATAGAAAGCTAGCATGCCAGTGTGGTGGTGAAGCTAGAGTCCTTCCTGTGGTGCTGGTTTTCTATGAGCAGGGGGGAAATTGTACAGCGAAGTATCAGATCATGTGAGTCAGGGACAGGGAACTTGCAGTCTTCCAGAAGGCTGTAGCTCAGTGGCAGGCATTCCCAGGTAGGGCTGAGAATGTCCCCTGCCTGAAGACCTCAAGAGCCGCTGCCAGTCTGCAGACAATGTGGGCCTAGCAGGTCCAACGGTCTGACGTAGTACAAGGAAGCTCCCTATTTTTCCAAATGTTGTACAGAGAGTCAACAACCAATTTGCCCAAGTTTGCAGGGAGTCTGGCCTTACCTTCTTCTTCTTTGGCTTTCACTCATAGCCAAGTAAGAATGTCTTCCATAAACACGGTCTTAACAGTGAGTCCATAAGTGACTGTGGAGGCCAATTCTGGAGCCACACGTCCTTCCACCATAGCTGTCAGCTTACACATTTGAAAATAAGGGACCAGCAGCCTTGAAAATAAGGGACCTGCAGCCTCACCTGTTCCAGGCACTCCAGTCTTCCTGTCCTCCTGCAATCTGGTCAAACTCATGCTGGTAGCTTCGAGAACACTGTCCAACCAACTTTGTAACCAGAGGTTCAACTGAATAGAATCTGAATCATATGCACCACAAGGCCTGTGCAGCCTCAGCTTAAGATGGTTCCCCGGCCTGGCTTTGCACTGCAAAGTTTGCAGCAGCACGTGCAGCAAAATGGCGTCCAGCATTCAAAAACCCCCTCAGCTTGCATTAACTAGCCACACACAAGGCATGCAAGCTCCACCCCCCCAGTCGTTCTTAGACTTCTTATTGGGTGAGCAACACAGCCAAGCAACACAGTTGGAGCTTCCCTCCTCCCTGGCCGGCAGGGAGGGAGGGAGAGGAGCTGCTTCCTTTGAAATTTAAGGGACATTTAAGGGACATCCATCAATAAGGGACAGCAGCGGGACATGGCCCTGGAATAAGGGACTGTCCCTTCAAATAAGGGACACTTGACAGCTATGCCTTCCACAGTGGGGACATTGGTTTGATCACGGTGTGGATTTGCCAATTGTGCCTTCCTCTTAGCACATTTCTCCCCTTTGTCCTGAGTTTGAGCGTCTGCAAAGCCCATCTTTGGCAAAGGCTGTTCTCCAACTGGAGCGCTCACAGGCCAGTGTTTCCCAGTTGTGGGTGTTTATACTACATTTGCCTTGAGAGAGTCTTTAAACCTCTTTTGTGGACCACCAGCATTACGCATTCCATTTTTAAGTTGGGAATAGAGTAGTTGCTTTGGAAGACGATCATCAGGCATCCACACAACATGACCAGTCCCACAAAGTTGATGTTGAAGGATTGTCGCTTTGACACAGGTGATATTTGCTTCTTCCAGAACACTGGCATTAGTTTGCCTGTCTTCCCAAGTGATGCGGAAATTTTTCAGCAGCCTGATGAAGACCAACAGCCCGAGTCAGGACGTCACCAGCATTTGCGATTCTGCCTTCCTGGGTTCCACCACAACCAGTAGCCTCATCCCTTTGCACCCCCAAAATTGGCTCTGGGAACCCCCAAAGCAGCACGCAGGAGGAAGAGGAGGGGGAATAATCTCACTAGGCAAGTCAAAATGCTTGTTCCAGAGGGACAGTCAGAAAAGCATGATGTTGAATTCCTCTCTGCATTCCACATTTTAATATTGCATTTCATCATTTATATTCTATGAGCTGCTCAAAGAACATGTGTCAATAGTCCACCATACAAATCGAGCAAATTCTTGAATAAATAAAGTTCTTCAGTGAGCAGGATACCTCAGACTGGAAGTTCCTTAGAGGATGGAGCTTCTATTATTCCCTTTATTCTGTAAAAGTGCCACATACGTTAGTAGTGCTGTGCAAATTTGTGACATGAAATATAAAGCATGCTGCTGGGATTTTTATTTATTTTTTATTTTAAGGGAAAAAACAGCATGGGACACAATGGAAGTGTATTTTGTATATAGGGATTGAGAAGCTGGAAGGTGTGCAGAGGAGGGCGACCAAGATAATCAAGGGTCTGGAAGCCAAGCCTTATGAGGAACGGTTGAAAGAGCTGGGTATGTTTAGCCCAGAAAAGAGGAGACTGAGAGGAGATGTGATAAAAGGTAAAGGTAAAGGTACCCCTGCCCGTACGGGCCAGTCTTGACAGACTCTGGGGTTGTGCGCCCATCTCACTTAAGAGGCCAGGGGCCAGCGCTGTCCGGAGACACTTCCGGGTCACGTGGCCAGCGTGACATCGCTGCTCTGGCCAGAGCCAGAGCCAGAGCCAGAGCCGCACACGGAAACGCCGTTTACCTTCCTGCTGGTAAGCGGTCCCTATTTATCTACTTGCACCCGGAGGTGCTTTCGAACTGCTAGGTTGGCAGGCGCTGGGACCGAGCAGCAGGAGCGCACCCCGCCGCAGGGATTCGAACCGCCGACCTTTCGATCGGCAAGCCCTAGGCGCTGAGGCTTTAACCCACAGCGCCACCTGCGTCCCTGGAGATGTGATAGCCATCTTCAAATATCTCAAGGGCTGTCACATGGAAGATGGAGCATTCTTGTTTTCTCTTGCTCCAGAGGGTAGAACTCGAACCCATGGCTTCAAGTTACGAGAAGATCAAGAAGAACTTTCTGACGGTAAGAGCTGTTTGACAGTGGAATGGTCTCCCTTGAGAGGTGGTGGACTCTCCTTCCTTGGAGGTTTTTAAGCAGAGGTTGGGTGACCATCTGTCCTGAATGCTTTAGATGAGATTTCTGCATTGCAGGGGGGTTGGACTATATGACCCATGGGTCCTTTCCAACTCTACAATTCCATGATTCCCAGAATGTAAAAGGTCTTTACAACTTGGGACTAGTATCTCTAAGAGGTAGCCTTAACACACATGTTTCCCCTCGACTGTTTCAACCAGTGGAATTGGCACTATGAGAGGTGCCACATAATACCTATTCCGCGAGAACTCGGTTGTTGAGTGCAGCAGTCCCTAGACTTTGGAACTCCCTGCCTCAAGATCAAGAGGTGCCTTCACTGTACTCTTTGTGGCATAGCCACTTCTGCCCAGGAGGTGGGTTTGCGGGCTTCACGCCCACCCCACGTGAGCGGGGGCTGGTTTCAGCCCCCGCGAGAGCAGGGGAATCCCATCCGTGTCGTCCCGCGTCAGGTGGCTGGGGGGGCGTGGCCTGCCCTATTTAGGGCTGGCACGGACGGGGCTCGCCCAATGGGCTGGAGCCGGATAGTCAATAGGACCAATGCCTAAGCCAATGCCTCTCATTCCTGAATTCAATAAAGTTGTGGCCTAATTTGCCCATTTAACCTTAAATCATGGTGTCTTTATTTATCCTGGTGGGGGGCGGGAACTCGCCACGTAACTGCTGAAAACATTCCTGCTCAGACAAGCCCACACAGATGCTTAGGAAGCTGTGTTTCCGTATTTTAACTTTGGTACGCTTTAAAGCATAGCTGCGTATTTTCCTTGATGTTATTGTTTTATCATCTTTGAGGGGTTTTTTAATTTTATTTTGCAATCAAGGGGTGCATAGGTTTTAAGAAATGAATAAAACAAAAAAAAATTCTGCAAGTGCTGGGCCCCTTTGTCTTTCATAGAAGACACTTCTCCAGTTGCGTAGAAAAAGAAGAAGAAAATGTGTCTCTCTCTCTGCAAAGCATCAAGTGAAATTTCCCTCCTTTGCAGTAACCACATTGAATGTGGACGTTGCATAGTCTTGGCTGGGACCAGGTGCATTTCACGTTACCGTGCGACATCTCTGTGTAATCACATGGGTGTTAACCACGTCTCTGAGTGCTACATCCTGCCTGACCAGGCCAGTTAGCTGACACTTTTCTTACTCACAAAGGGGCAGATTTGTGCTTGTTCAGATATTCAGTGTACAGTGGTACCTCGGGTTAAGTACTTAATTCATTCCGGAGGTCCTGAAGCACCACTTTAGCTAATGGGGCTGAATGCTGCTGCCGGAGCACGATTTCTGTTCTTATCCTGAAGCAAAGTTCTTAACCTGAAGCACTATTTCTGGAGTCTGTAACCTGAAGCGTATGTAACCCGAGGTACCACTGTAACTTGGATGGACACAGCAGAGGGCCACCTCAACTTTTAAATGAGCAAATCTCATGCAGAATGGGGTGGGTCACTGAGAAATGCAAAAAAGGGGGGGTGAACCCTCCATCTAAGCTCTACTACTCTACCCATAGCCCCTATGAGAGCCAGTGTGGTGTAGTGGTTAAGAGCGGTAGACTCCTAATCTGGGGAACTGGGTTCGCGTCTCCGCTCCTCCACATGCAGCTGCTGGGTGACCTTGGGCTAATCAAACTTCTCTGAAGTCTCTCAGCCCCACTCACCTCACAGAGTGTTTGTTGTGGGGGAGGAAGGGAAAGGAGAATGTTAGCCGCTTTGAGACTCCTGAAGAGGAGTGAAAGGCAGGATATCAAATCCAAACTACTACTACTACTCCTCCTCCTCCTCCTCCTCTTCTTCTTCTTCTTCTTCTTCTTCTTCTTCTTCTTCTTCTTTAGACTTTGTCCATGCCTTTAAAGCACATGACGTTTCCCAAGAATTCAGGGAACAACTGTAGTTTGTTAAGGGTGCTGGAAAGTAAGCTACTGTTCCTCCCCACATGCTTTAAATTTATTGATTTAATACACTGCTTGATGATAGGAAAAATCCTCATGTCTGTTTACAAAAAAAAAATTAAAGCAATAAAATTATTGGTAAAAGCAGTTTAAAACAACTATGTATTTAAAACAATAAAAAACCCCACAAAAAAAACCAATAGCGATAGACTAAAAACAGATTAAAACACAACGTTCTCCGTATCTGGCTTGTCTGAACAAAAATGTTTTCAGCCCTTGCTGAAAAGAGTACAGTGGTACCTAAGGTTACATACACTTCAGGTTACAGACTCCGCTAACCCAGCAAATATTACCTCGGGTTAAGAACTTTGCTTCAGGATGAGAACAGAAATCGTGCAACAGCAGCGCAGTGGCAGCAGGAGGCCCCATTAGCTGAAGTGGTGCTTTAGGTTAAGAACAGTTTCAGGTTAAGAACAGACCTCCAGAACGAATTAAGTACATAACCAGAGGTACCACTATACAGTGAAGGCACCTGCCTGATATCAATAGACAGGGAGTTCCAAAGATTTATTTCTTACAAATGCAGAATGATCATTTTGTGGCACTTGTAGCAGTGCCAGTTCCACAGAACAAAGCGGCTGAGTGGATAAAAATGGGTTAAGGCAATATTGGAGACAGAACCACACCAAGTTGTCCAGGACTTTATAGATGAATGATAACACATTGAACTTGACCCTGTTTAGAGCTCAAGTTTCTGAACCACATGACATGGTGTCATTAAGTTGCATCTTTCATCCATCATCAAGCCATTTCTGTGGTCCTGCAAGCAAGCTGCTCACGTGTTGGTGCTGACCTTTAAAGCCCTAAACAGCTTTGGCCCAGTATACCTGAGGAAGCATCTCCACCCCCATCGTTCAGCCCGGACACTGAGGTCCTCCTCCGAGGGCCTTCTGGCAGTTCCCTCATTGCGAGAAGTGAGGTTACAGGGAACCAGGCAGAGGGCCTTCTCGGTGGTGGTGCCCGCCCTGTGGAACACCCTCCCACCTGACTTTTAGAAGACATCTGAAGGCAGCCCTGTTTAGGGAAGAACTATTCCAATCGCAGGGTGTTTGCACAAGGCCAGGCCCAAGACATTTGGCTGCCCGAGGCAAAGGACGAGATGGCAGGTTCCCCAATTCCACATACAAAAGCAGTTGAAATTCACTTCAAAACAAGGAAACGAACAGCACAGCGCACCTGAGGCCAGGAGGCCAGGCCAGGCTCCATGTTACATATAGCTGTGATCACTCCACACCCCTGGGCAATATCTGTCTTTTCAATATCATGATATATCACAATACACTGATATATCACAATGTCTGAAATAAGGATGGACCTCGTGATTTTTGCCGGCACCTGTACTTATGATTCAGTTAACAGAGGCTGCAGGAATCGAGAGAAGCAATGGCTGGCTTCACAGCCCCCCCCCCCACTGTGTTGTTTGCATAGCACACACACACATCACGATTCACGATATATTGCCAGACTTAATATTATGAAACTGATACTATGATATGGACTTCAATGTTTTGGGCGATATATGGATGTATCTCCCAGCCTTACCCCTTATCATCTGCTGCCCAGGGCAGCTGTCTCTTGCTGAACATAGAAGAGTAGCCCAGCAGGATGAGGCCAAATGAACCACCGAGTCCAGTTTGCTGTTTTCATAGCGGCCAACCAAGTGCCCGCAGGATGGCCACCAGCAGAGCTAGAGCACAAAAGTGCTTTCCCTTCCTGCAATTCCCTGCCGCTGGTATTCAGATTCAACCTGCCTTCTCTTACGAGCCCCCTTTAGGGTGGGACCAGATTGTGAGCTTTAAACAAAACCCTGCTGTGTATGCCAAGTTGATCCAGATACATGACTCAAGGATGTTTCTCTGCCAAAAGGGAACGCAATGATACCAAGATAAACAACTAGACCAGAAACAAAGCTACAAAGCTGTTTTAGGGTTGCCATATTTCAAAAAGTGAAAATCCAGAAACAAAAGTTGTTGATGGTTTGCCCAACCAACACATAGGATATGGGCTGCCATATGCCTGGGTTTTCCTGGACATTTCAAGCGATATTAGAAAATTCCTCCCAGACATCACTTTTGAAGGACGAATCCCAGCGATATCCAGGAAATTGCGGACATGTTTGGATTTGGATTTGATATCCCGCTTTTATCACTACCCAAAGGAGTCTCAAAGCGGCTAACATTCTCTTTTCCCTTCCTCCCCTGCAACAAACACTCTGTGAGGTGAGTGGGGCTGAGAGACTTCAGAGAAGTGTGACTGGCCCAAGGTCACCCAGCAGCTGCATGTGGAGGAGCGGGGAATCGAACCCAGTTCACCAGATTACGAGTCTACCACTCTTAACCACTACACCACACTGGCTTTTGTACCACATGTGGCAGCCGTACTTTATTTGCTAGCAACTTGTAAAAGCAAGGGTCTTCTTTCCCTGATAAACAGAAGCCCTGGGAATGAGGAATGGAAACCGGAGAGAAATAAACCTTAATTCATCAATTTGATTTTAATTAATTTTTATAATGAAATGTTTTTAGAATCGTTGGATTATTTTGATTGTTGTTAGCCGCCCTGAGCCCAGCTTCGGCTGGGGAGGGCGGGATATAAATAAAATTTATTATTATTATTATTATCATACAGGGCGGGGATGGGGTAGACTCTCACTCACCTGTTACAGGCTAGGAATCCTGTAACAAGCAAAAATTGTCAATTGTGACACTCCAGCCACAGTGGACGTAGAAGATAAGCATCATAGTTAGTTGCCATTAGCAGCCTAATAAAGGTTAACACTGAGAACAAGGGAGTGAGTGAAGATCAGGAACAAAGAGAAGGAATCAAATCAACCTTACACGATAGTTGAAGTGGGAATCAGAGGCAGTAATGGGGGGGGGGGGAATGGCCTGCTCAGAATCATGCCAGGTGGGCGCAGAGCCCAGGAGACCCCCAGGGAGCAGCCCCTAGGGGTAGGAGGCAGGGGCGGAGGAAAGAGGGTGCAGTGGGGGCGGGCCACCCCAAGTGTCACAACTAAGGGTGGTGACAAAATGCCAGGCGGCACTCACTGCACTCAAGCCACACATCTCTCCTGGGAGTGACGCCGTGGCTTGGGTGCCCACAGGCTCCACGCTGCCCCAAACCGTCTGCCCGCCGCCCTCCCCCTCAGCTGTAGGGCAGCTGAGTGGGAGAAGGCAGGCGGACTTGGAGGTCCTCGCGGAGCGTTGTGCCTGGCTTGCCCCACCCCGGGTGCAGGGCACGCGCACCGCCCCAGGCACCCAATCGCTCGTGGTAGGAGACCAGCAGCACCTCCTATTCACCTTAAGACCACTGTAGATGCAGCATGGCAGGGGCTGTCAAGGAGACAAGGAGTGTGTCACAGCTGTCACTGCAGCTGCAGCAGCAGCAGAAGAAGAAACAGCGGACAATGCACTCCTTGGAGCCCAGGCCTGCTGTTCCTGTGGATCCTGGTGCCTGAGGCGGCCACCTCACCTTGCGTCATGGGTGGGCCAGCCCCACCTAAAAGCTCAGCACATGGAAGGTTCTTAAAAAAGGAGATTTACAAACCACCTTGTTCTGCCATGGTGGCACAGATGGTGTTTCATCCTTTCTTTGCAGTTGGGAATGCCAGGAAGAGAGGCCTTGATCCAGAGATGCAAGGCGTTCTCTTCCCCAACCCCAAAGGATGGATCTAGAAAACATCTCTTTGTGTGTATTATGCAAAAAAAGAGGGGGGGACTTCACATCAAATTGGCTGTTTCAATTTATAAAAGCGATAAAATCTGTTTTTAGCATTTTGTGTCAACACCCATTGTGAGAACAATACCAAAGAAAAAAGCTCCCAGCTCATATTGTATCTGGCCTAGATTTTGTCGACTCTGGAAATTCCCCAGCTTATCCAAATATTCCCATTTGTCGCAGAGATGGCCCTTCTTCCGAAATCACTGCTCTATTTGGCACAGGTCTCCTTCGACGGAAGACACAGGCAGTTGCTAGTTCATCTTTCTAACTTCCCTTTAAAGTGAATACACAAAAGTGGAATGCAGGAAGTATGTTATATAAGTTCCCCTACAGAAAGCATGGACAATCACAAGGCAAAGTAATCCTGGGTGTTTCCCTTCTGTCATAAGATATTGTAGAAAGGGGTGCTCAAATGTCTTTGTATAAGCATTACGGAAAGAAAATAAGTATTTGAAATATGCAGAGCAGGTGTAGCAGCTAGAACAGGCAAATGGTTGTGCAAGAGATTCCTGGTTTAAATTTCAATTCAGCTGGGAGTTTGTAAGGTAACCCTCACCAAATCACACAACTTCAGACAGCACACAGAGCGTTCCACCTTTAATGGGAAGGTAATGTTTGGTCTACCATACAGAGCCATTATAATATAAAGCACTTAGTAAACTTGTTGTGTTATTATTAGGACATTCCTGATAACGAAACAAGGAAATAACATCCAACACAGGACACTTGTGGTTTCTCCTGGCGCTGCAGTTAAAGGCTGACATTTCAACAAGGTAACTCCTTGATGAAGCCACTCTGCAGCTGAATTCTTCCTTTTAAACTTATTGTCCTAGCAAAGGCCATGACAAGCCATAGTCCTGATTTTAAAAAAAGAATATGGATTCATAATATAAGCCCAACACCCGTAATGTAAGAGAGAGACACCAACAAACACGAATCCAGCTTTATTTCACATTAAACCTCTGAATCACCACAACAATTTATTGTTTTTATTATTATTATTATTATTTTGGTGGCCAGTACAGTGGACACTTGGGTTGCGAACATGATCCGTGTGGGAGGCACGTTGGCAACCTGCAGTGTCCGCAACCCGCAGTGCCGCGTTTGCACACGCGCGGGTTGCGATTTGGCACTTCTGCACATGCGCAAAGCACAATTTAGTGCTTCTGCGCATGCGTGACCGCCAAAACCCGGAAGTAACCCATTCCAGTACTTCCGGGTTTTGGCGTGTCCTTAACACGAAAACGCACAACTTGAAGCATCTGTAACCCGAGTTATGACTGCACGTAGAGGACCACTTTCTGTCTTACAAAGCTATTGTTGTCACTCCAAGGAAACTGAACCATTTCTGCCCAGGTGTATCTGCTTGCTTGTGTGAACAAAGGTTTCAGAGAGCGATCTCTTGGGTGTCTATATAAGGGGCAGCCTTAAAGACACTGAGTGATGTCTTCCACCTGAGGTTGACCAGAAATATCCCATCCTGTCACCAGTCTTGAAGTTCCAGTTGTCAGACCAGCTGAGCTTTTATACATAGAAGAGTTATTTCCTTTGCCTTGTGTGGTAATATTTCTTGAGCCAGGCCTGGGCCGACACCACAATATTAATAGTTACAGATAGGTAGCCGTGTTGGTCTGCCATAGTCAAAACAAAAAAAATTCCTTCCAGTAGCACCTTAAAGACCAACTAAGTTAGTTCTTGGTATGAGCTTTCGTGTGCATGCACACTTCTTCAGATATCTGAAGAAGTGTGCATGCACACGAAAGCTCATACCAAGAACTAACTTAGTTGGTCTTTAAGGTGCTACTGGAAGGAATTTTTTTTGTTTTGACCACAATATTAAGACATCTCAAGGCACATGCATTATTTGCCTTTGACCATGAAAGCAGAGTAGATCAGGGTTAAATTCTCCACTCTTCCATGGAGCTTGCTGGGTACCCTGGCCAGTCACTTCCACTCAGTTTAACCTACCTCACAGGGCTTTTGTCAGGATTAAATGAGGATGGGGAGAACCACATACGCCACTTTGAGCTCCTTGAGGGGTAGGTGGAATAGAAATGCAATAAATAATAGCAGCTGTCGATAGCATTCTCCTCCATGATTTGGCCCAATTCTCCTTTGAAGCCATCTAAGTTGGGGGCAATGACAAACCTAGACAGCATCTTAAAAAGCAGAGACATCACCTTGCCAACAAAGGTCCATATAGTTAAAGCTATGGTTTTCCCAGTAGTGATGTATGGAAGTGAGAGCTGGACCATAAAGAAGGCTGATCGCCGAAGAACTGATGCTTGTGAATTATGGTGCGGGAGGAGACTCTTGAGAGTCCCATGGACTGCAAGAAGATCAAACCGATCCATTATGAAGGAAATCAGCCCTGAGTGCTCACTGGAAGGACAGATCCTGAAGCTGAGACTCAAATACTTTGGCCACCTCATGAGAAGAGAAGACTCCCTGGAAAAGACCCTGATGTTGGGAAAGATGGAAGGCAAAAGGAGAAGGGGACGACAGAGGACGAGATGGTTGGACAGTGTTCTTGAAGCTACCAGCATGAGTTTGACCAAACTGCGGGAGGCAGTGGAAGACAGAAGTGCCTGGCGTGCTCTGGTCCATGGGGTCACGAAGAGTCGGACACGACTAAACGACTAAGCAACAACAACAAAGTTAGGGGCCCATCACTGACTCCTGTGGCAGGGAGTTCCACAGTTCCACTGTGTGCTGTGCTCCAGCTTTGTGCCCCCACACAAATGTCTAGCAATGTCTTGCATTGTATTGTTTAATTCTTTTTCTTTTCTTTTTTTGTAATCTTTAAATAGCTAATAAATATTATATATATATAAAAAACAAATGTCTAGCAATGTCAGAGGTCGGGTTATTGTTTCGGTTCAATCATTTACTTGTATTTTATCTTGTATTTTGTTCTGTGAAATGCCCTATGATCTCTTGACGAAGGGCAGTTATATAAATTTAATAAATTTAATCATAATAAAAATAAATACACATGCCCACCTCCACACATAGGGGCCAGAGTGGGAAGAATCCTGCCCTTGGAGAAGGCACTGTCCAGGTTTAGGCCTCATCCGTTCCAAGTGACTTCCTCCCCCCTCACCACGCACTTTCTTTCTGCCGGAGATTGCTCTTGAGCGCAGCCGACTGAAGCACCGCACAAAGCTGCCTCCGCTATAAATAGCTGTGTGGTAAATAGTGCAAGAAGCTAATGACCGACCGGAAAAATTAAGAGCCGAGAAATGGAAAGATCTCAGAAGCTTCTGAGGCGCGAGAAACACCCACACGCGTCTGCAGTGTGGGTTTCTCAACGGGCCACAGGGGCGCTTTGCTGTGCGGAGCTCAGTTCCTGTGGAAAACAGTCGCTGAGGTGCCAGATTCAGAAGCACGAAGTCACTGAAACAACCCCAAATGGCTCCTTCATCATCTACTGACTTCTAAATGCCCCACTTTTCAACACCGGTTTCTTAAAAAAACAAAAAACCATGTAAACACCATCTAGCAACAGTGTGGTCAAGTGGTTAGAGTGTTGGACTAGGACCCAGGAGACCAGGGTTCGAATCCCCACTCAGCCATGAAGCTCACTGGGTGGGCTTGGAGTCAGTCCCTATCTGTTAGCCTAACCTACCTCACAGGGTTGTTGTGAGGGTGAAATGGGGAGGAGGAAAAAAACCATGTACACCACCTTGAGTTCCTTGGAAGATAAAGGTGGTATATAAATAGAAATAAACAAACAAATAATGGTGTCACGTGCCTGATAGGTTGGGTTGCCCCAGCTGCCTGTACCTTCAGTGGTGAGGGCAAAGAGCACACTGGCAAAGAAGCACCCAGCAGGATTGAACTCACGAGGGGAGATTTCAATCCTGCATTCTGCAGGCATCTGCTTCAAACAGAGGAGCGGCCTCTGTAAAGGAAGACACCTGACTATCCTTTTTAATTTTTTGACACCTGTTTTACAGTCAGATGGGTGGGGAACAACAACAACAACAACAACATGAAATGGTGTCTGGACTACAACACCTCAGACTGGGGGCTGTTCACATGACTGAATGCTGCTCTGCACCAGTGGGCTGGGAGAATTCCCTGCACGAAGAAGACTAGCATATCAAGGAGAAAAAGAAGAGAAGAAGAGTTTAGATTTGATATCCCGCTTTATCACTACCCTAAGGGCGTCTCAGAGCGGCTAACATTCTCCTTTCCCTTCCTCCCCCACAACAAACACTCTGTGAGGTGAGTGGGGCTGAGAGATTTCAGAGAAGTGTGACTGGCCCAAGGTCACCCAGCAGCTGCATGTGGAGGAGCGGGGAATCGAACCTGGTTCACCAGATTGCGAGTCCACCACTCTTAACCACTACACCACACTGGCAGGAGAAGGTGAGAGCAAGCGAAATTCATAAAGAAGAGGCTCTTCCAAGGACTCTGTTGCTGTTCCCACTCGGAAAAATCAGGCCGAAGACCCCTTGGCAGCTGCATCGTGACTCGCAGAGCGGAAGCAAAAGAATGACAGAATTGTAGACTTGACCACGAGGGTGACCTTGTCCAACCCACTACAATGCAGGAATCTTTTTGTCCAATGTGGGACTCAAACCCAGAACCCTGATGTTATGTACTGAAGTTCTCACCCTGGGCCAGCAGGGGGATACTGTAGATAGTTATGCAAATAAGGGATCGAAAGTGACGCTCAGTGATTGGATAGTTTTAGAAAATTGTTACAGTTACGTTGTACTGGAGCTCTATATAAGCAGGCTGACTGAACCCTTCAGTTCAGTTCTGTTCTGGCCTGTGAATAAACAAGAGCTGTTTGAAGAATCGCTGTGTCGTCTGATATGTTCACCCACAACTTAACACTTGAGACTGAGATTTCCATGCTCTCCTGGCTAAGCTATCCCAGGAGATGTATAAGGGATGCGATCCAGTGGTGAGGGATAGCCCAGAGGCCAGAGGAGAGGGAAGCCTTTGGTGACCAAGTGAGGATTTAGCCATTAACTGCCTATCTGTTTGGCTTCATTGCTTAGAATAGCAGGGCTCTGCAATATCTGGTTTTCAACTTCGTGATAGATCAACAGTTAAGCGTCGCGATATATCACAATGTCTGAAATAAGGATGGAGCTCTGTGGAGGCATCGGCTGGCTTCGCAGTTTCCCCCACATTGTGATTTCTGCATAGCACACAGTCACACATGCATCATGTGGCCAGGTCAAAAATTATGGACTTCAAACCGGTTTCGGACGATATTATCAATATATTGCCCAGCCCGAAGGCACAGAACGTTGCATTCCCAGAAGGTCCCGTGCTTTGGCCTGGACAAACATTGGACCCTGCTCTGGCCTGTGTGCAGACTGCTCCACATGGCTAATCGTTCGAGTTCTGCCCTCTCCCAACTGCTGGGAAAGATTAGGTGCATGAGAGAGAGCGATGGCTCCTAGGGACAGCTCAGGTGACTGCCAGGCCCGTGAGGCTTGGTTAGGAGGCCGCCTCAGGTGGCAGTCTGGAGACAGGCAGGAGGGCCGGCATGTCCAGAGCCAGCAGTTGTGTAGTGGTTAAGAGAAGTGGATTCGTAATCTGGTGAACCGGGTTCAATTCCCCGCTCCTCCACATGCAGCTGCTGAGTGAACTTGGCCTAGTCACACTTCTCAGCCTCACTCACCTCACAGAGTGTTTGTTGTGAGGGAAGAAGGGAAAGGAGATTGTTAGCCCTTTTGAGACTCCTTAAGGGGAGTGAAAAGGGACCCGAGTGGCGCTGTGGGTTAAACCACAGAGCCTAGGACTTGCCGATCAGAAGGTTGGCAGTTCGAATCCCTGCAACGGGGTGAGCTCCCGTTGCTCGATCCTTGCTCCTGCCAACCTAGCAGTATGAAAGCACGTCAAAGTGCAAGTAGATAAATAGATGCTGCTCTGGCGGGAAGGTAAACGGCGTTTCCGTGCGCTGCTCTGGTTCACCAGAAGCGGCTTAGTCATGCTGGCCACATGACCCGGAAGCTGTACGCCAGCTCCCTCGGCCACTAAAGCGAGATGAGCGCCGCAATCCCAGAGTCGTCTGCGACTGAACCTAATGGTCAGGGGTCCCTTTACCTTTTTAAGGGGAGTGAAAGGTGGGATATCAAGTCCAAACTCCTCCTCCTCTTCCTCCTCCTTCAACCTTCATTGCACCCAGGCCACCTCCAGCAACTTCAGGCAGTGTCTGTGGGGTGTGACAGGAGGACGTCCGACAAAGAGGAGGCATGACACCATTTTCTCTTTCGCAGCGTCTTGAGCCTGGGTGGCGGACCAGCATGAAAGATCGGGTGAAGCACAGGAGATCGGCTGCAAGGAGAGGGTTTTCTGACCGCCGCTACTCAAATCCCGATCTCTGAAATTCGCGTCAAAATTTAAAGTGCGCAAGAAGATAAAGTCCCTACCAGAGAAGAAAGGCAGATCAAACTGACAGATTGTGCAGAAACGGCAAAAATGACCAGAAGAATCAGAAATCAGGAAGACCAAAATTTCAATAAGGAATGGGGGAAATGTATAACTTATCTTAAAAACCGTTGTAAACAGTTAAAATCGTTAGTAGGGTTGGAATATCACTTGTAGATTAATGGTGATTTTTGGACACAATGGAGAGGTAAAAAAATTGGATCATCATAAAAGTTGCAGGAGGAAATGATTAACAATGGGACCCACAAAGGGGAGGAAGGAAGCCCCAAAGATTCCTTGGAATCTCGTTTTAATGTTGCATATTGGATATGTGACTGTCAAATTTTAATCTGAGAAACCAATTTTTTTTTTTTTTAAGCATGCAACGCAGCCCAAGCGCACTTTGCTCTGCACCTGCCGCGCACGAAAACCTCTGCCAAAATATGTCAAAACAGCTGTGCTCATCTGACATGCCCCTCTGGCACCAAGGCAAGAGGTTGCAATGTAATTACAGCAGCCGTGGAGTCCTTATTACAGATGTCTGCTTCCCTACTGCTGCTCTGGTTTTGTTGAAAGCAAAGGATCTGGGTCGAAGGCTTGAGAGACTTATTAAGTCCTTGTGGTTGTGCCTCGTGGAATTTCCAGTGGGTTGTGTCTGGGAGAGGACAGGTGACTGGAGACGATGGGGCCCTTCCCAGGGAGAGCCAGGCTTGATGCAACATCTCCTGCTTCTTTAGGGGGGGGACTATCAAATGAAAGGCATGTGCAACATCAGAACTACCTGTTCCTCAGAAGAGCCCACTCCCTGCATTTTTGCATGACTCACAGACCTGGCAAGGCCTCAAGCAAGCCCAAAGTGGAAGGAGCTTCCTTTATACAGCCTGGCCATTGGCTGTCAATTAGCTACCAGCCTAGGTTTAAAGTATTGGTATTAGTGTATGAAGACAGCTAGAGACAAAGATATCTAAGAGAGCATCTCACCCCCTACATTCCTAATCGATCGCTGCATCAATCCGTGTATGCTGCAGATACCAGCTTGTCCAGATCTATGTTCCTAATGCTGTCAGAACTGGAGCTTTAATGTGGCACCCTTTGGAACTTCCTGCCACTGCAAATCAGCCAAGCACCTGCTCTTTTTGGTGCTGCTTAAAGGCGTTCATCTTCTAAGGAGCCTTTGAAAATCATTATCTCAGCTGGAGCCTGTACTGGATTTGAATTGGTTTTAGGCACATGCTTAAAACTACTTTTTATATCTATAAGGTAAAGGTAAAGGTACCCCTGCCTGTACGGGCCAGTCATGTCCGACTCTAGGGTTGTGCGCCCATCTCACTTAAGAGGCTGGGGGCCAGCGCTGTCCGGAGACACTTCCGGGTCACGTGGCCAGTGTGACGAAGCTGCTCTGGCGAGCCAGCACCAGCACCGCACACGGAAACACCATTTACCTTCCCGCTATAAAGCGGTACCTATTTATCTACTTGCACTTAAGGGTGCTTTCGAACTGCTAGGTGGGCAGGAGCTGGGACCGAATGACGGGAGCTCACCCCGCCGCGGGGATTCGAACCGCCGACCATGCGATCGGCAAGCCCTAGGCGCTGAGGTTTTACCCACAGCGCCACCCACGTCCCTTGGTTTATATTTATAAGTGTTCTCAAATTTGTTTTTTTATATATGCAACTGTTTTTATATATGCAACAGTTTCTTAACTTTTTTTTGCATATATTTATTTATAACATAACGGAGTATAACAGCATAGGGCAAATGGAATAAAAGTAGAAAGGAACATCTGGCGCTAAACATGTAGGGGCAGATTTCCACGCCAAAAGCAAACACAATAAAATCATATCACAAGGTTCCAAGGAAGGCAAATGGGTTTACATTACTCTGTATCTTATTAATCTGGTCAACAACAACAACAATTTATTACTTATATCATGCTCCTCTGGCCAGGCTTCCGCAGCCACTCTGGGCGGCTTCCAACAGGATATTAAAAACATCAGACATTAAAAACTTCCTGAAACAGGGCTGTCTTCAGATATCTTCTAAAAGTCAGATACTGTAGTTGTTTATTTCCTTGACATCTAGTGGGAGGGCGTTCCACAGGGTGGGTGCCACTACCGAGAGGGCCCTCTGCCTGGTTCCCTGTACCCTCACTTCTCACAGGGAGGGAACAGCCAGAAGGCCCTCGGAGGTGGACCTCAGTGTTCAGGCTGAACAATGGGAGTGGAGATGTTCCTTCAGATATACTGGGCCAAGTCCATTTAGGGCTTTAAAGGTCAGCACGAACACTTTGAATTCTGCTTGGAAATGTACTGGGAGCCAATATAGGTCTTTCAGGACCAATGTTATATGGTCTCAGCAGCTACTCCCAGTCACCCGTCTAGCTGCCGCATTCTGGATTAATTTTAGTTAATCTCTCGATAAAAACATCATCTTCTTGTCTACCCTCTCTGGTTCTTATTATATATGTAAGCTCAACCATGCATACTATGCCCCAGATTTAAGACATCCATTCTCTTGTGGATGATTTTCCCATCCCCCTGCCCACAATTTTGACAAATAATAATTATGGCAATCATGGTTTGCAATGATGGGTAGAGGCTCTGCAAGATTTCAAACAGGAGACATTTCAGGCCCCACCTGAAGATGCCAGGGTCTGAACATGGCACCTTCTGCATCCCCAACACATGTCCTTCTGCTGAGCTATGGCCCTGCCAGGGGGCTTTGGGGAGTGGGGTTTGGTGGAGATTTGGCAGAGATTGGCGAGCGAAACAAGCAGGGGAATGCGTCCCTGGTTAAGGCAAATTCACACTAAAATGCTGGCGAATTTTCGTGAGGACACACGCATGCGCATATTTGCAAATGGGGAAATGAGAAGAGCTGAAGTCAAGAATGGGAATATGAGGAGCTCACCTCCTGGCAAATAGAAGGGGAAGAAATGGAGGCAGGGAGAGATTTTAGGTCTGTATAGTAAAAGCTATGGTTTTCCCAGTAGTGATATATGGAAGTGAGAGCTGGACCATAAAGAAGGCTGATCGCTGAAGAATTGATGCTTTTGAATTATGGTGCTGGAGGAGACTCTTGAGAGTCCCATGGACTGCAAGAAGATCAAACCTCTCCATTCTGCAGGAAATCAGCCCTGAGTGCTCACTGGAAGGACAGATCCTGAAGCTGAGGCTCCAATACTTTGGCCATCTCATGAGAAGAGAAGACTCCCTGGAAAAGACCCTGATGTTGGGAAAGATGGAGGGCACAAGGAGAAGGGGATGACAGAGGACGAGATGGCTGGACAGTGTTCTTGAAGCTACCAGCATGAGTTTGACCAAACTGCGGGAGGTAGTGGAAGACAGGAGTGCCTGGCGTGCTCTGGTCCATGGGGTCACGAAGAGTCGGACACGACTAAACGACAACAAACCTGTCCCTGACCCTAGTGACGCACATGCACTTACTATTCCCCATGCCAGGCACATATCCAACTGCCATGTGAAGCGATGTCACGCATGTGCCAACATATGCACACTGAGCTCCTCCATGCAAGGGCCAATCTCGAATCTGCAGTGCTGCAACACTGTCAGAATAAGAATACCAGTGAGACTTGGATCGCTTCCAGGCAACCTGATTATCGTGCGTTGACCTTGATTTGGTTGTAGAGAGGTTATATGCAATGTTGCCTCGATAAATTTCCACCCCACACTTTCCAGTGTGTTTCCCCGTCACGAACCTTGCTGCAAAAAAGTTCAGTGGGTGGGTGGGGAAGAGAATGGGTTTGTCCTGCCTCAGTACCAAATTTGCTTTAATTGGGCGACCCGAATTTGCCTGCATGTGATTGTATCCCACCCACACAAAAAAAGATCAGAAATGAAACCACCAAACTTGGTCCGTGATGCAACATTAAGAACGAAAGCCGTTTCTCTTAAGATCCCACTCTTGCTACAGAACCAGCCGATCGACATCTCCCCACGGAGCGTGGCTCTCTCTATGGGTCATGTGTGGGCAAAACCTCGTTTGTTAAGCTGAAACGAATACGTTCAAACAAACTCCACCCACATTGCCTAATGGACACAGAGGCTCAGAGGGA
The DNA here is from genome assembly GCF_951804945.1 of Podarcis cretensis. Taxonomy (NCBI): domain Eukaryota; kingdom Metazoa; phylum Chordata; class Lepidosauria; order Squamata; family Lacertidae; genus Podarcis; species Podarcis cretensis. The sequence continues at coordinate 9,953,072 of NC_137170.1, read as the reverse complement.
GGCCAAGAGTTTTGTTTACCTTTGTCTAATACCGGCCACAAGAAGCAAGATCACAAGTGGAACTTCAGGTGGCTTAACAAAAGCCACAGGCTCTCCTCCACCGAAGCAGCTAAGGCAGATCGGCAGGAGGCAAAACCCCAGGACTACCCACCCTGAAACAACTCAGTAAATGTGTTCCTATCTCCCTGGCTGCAGGACTGCCATGAAAAGTGTAAGCTGCTGAACATTAGCCTCCTTTTCAAAGGCTTGATCAAGGCATAGCGTTCTATCCTCGCAATATTCATCTGAGTTCAGGAGAAACTTGATTAAGTTCGCATTTAAAGGTGAACCTAACAAACTCACACTGTATTCTGCTCTGGTCAGACCTCACCTGGAGTACTGTGTCCAGTTCTGGGCACCACAGTTCAAGAAGGACACTGACAAACTGGACCGTGTCCAAAGAAGGGCAACCAAAACGGTCAAAGGCCTGGAAACGATGCCTTATGAGGAACGGCTAAGGGAGCTGGGCATGTTTAGCCTGGAGAAGAGGAGGTTAAGGGGTGATATGATAGCCATGTTCAAATATATAAAAGGATGTCACATAGAGGAGGGAGAAAGGTTGTTTTCTGCTGCTCCAGAGAAGCGGACACGGAGCAATGGCTCCAAACTACAAGAAAGAAGATTCCACCTAAACATTAGGAAGAACTTCCTGACAGTAAGAGCTGTTCGACAGTGGAATTTGCTGCCAAGGAGTGTGGTGGAGTCTCCTTCTTTGGAGGTCTTTAAGCAGAGGCTTGACAACCATATGTCAGGAGTGCTCTGATGGTGTTTCCTGCTTGGCAGGGGGTTGGACTCGATGGCCCTTGTGGTCTCTTCCAACTCTATGATTCTATGATTCTATGATTCACACTTCCCCAAAACAAGATGTGAACTGATGTCATCCTTCAGAATTTCACACTGTTCTAAATTTCATAAGGCAGCTCTCAAAGCAACCTGTCTGTGTTTGAAAGCTATCGTTTAATGGTTCACTCTTTCCTTTCTGTGTGGGACCCATAGCGACATTTCCTTTAAGGACAAAGGCTCAGAAAGAATCTATAAGTACGAGCACAATGCACTGCCTGGCTAGATCACACCAATTCCACCAAGCCCAGTGTACTGTTTCCAGTGATGGACAGCCAGAATGCTTTTGGCAGCTCACAGGGCAGGAAGGATGGTTACAGCCACCCTGTTGTCATCTGCAAGTGCCTGATACTTCACCTTTGAATGTGAAGATCCAATTTAGTTTCATGGTGAAGAGCAGGGATCTGCAAACCTTTTCAGCAGGGGGCTGGTCTACTGTCCCTCAGACCTTGGTGGGGCGGACTGTATTTTGGGGGGGAAATATGAACGAATTCCTATGCCCCACAAATAACCCAGAGATGCATTTTAAATAAAAGTCACATTCTACTCATGTAAAAACACCAGGCAGGCCCCAGAAATAACCGAGAGATGCATTTTAAATAAAAGGACACACTCTACTCATGTAAAAATACTCTAATTCCCGAACCGTCCGCAGGCCGGATTTAGAAGGCAATTTAGAAGCCAATTTAGCCTTCAGTAAATCTGTCTTAGTGATGTGGGTGGCGCTGTGGGTAAAACCTCAGTGCCTAGGGCTTGCCGATCGCATGGTCGGCGGTTCGAATCCCCGCGGTGGGGTGAGCTCCCGTCTTTTGGTCCCAGCTCCTGCCCACCTAACAGTTCGAAAGCACCCCTAAGTGCAAGTAGATAAATAGGTACCGCTTTATAGCAGGAAGGTAAATGGTGTTTCCATGTGCTGCGCTGGTGCTGGCTCGCCAGAGCAGCTTCGTCACGTTGGCCACGGACAGCGCTGTCCCCCGGCCTCTTAAGTGAGATGGGCGCACAACCCTAGAGTCGGACACGACTGGCCCGTACGGGCAGGGGTACCTTTACCTTTAAATCTGTCTTCCAGGAGAATGTCTAACCCATGGGTAGGCAAACTAAGGCCCGGGGGGCAGATCCGGCCCAATCGCCTTCTAAGTCCAACCCCTTGCAACAAAGGAATGTTTAAAGCTAACTCCTTCTCACTCCCGTTGCTGCTCATTTGCTAGGAGAGGAATGTTTGGACACAGCGAAGAGGCTCAGCAGCCACCTGAAAGCCTCAGGAACAGTGGTGAAGCCATAGTTTATCCGTTATCTCTGAATCAGGTCAATGGTATTATGGTGTATTGTATATTATTGGATGCGGGGAGGACTGCTGTGTGGCCCAGCCCCCTCAGGAATATCTCAGCCACCTTCCCTGTAGGTTCAGTGGTCATGTGAAGAATTCAGCAGGGAGCACATAGCCTTGTTAGTTTCTGTTGCACGGGCACAGTCCAAAGGCCTGCAAAATAAGCTATGAAATGCAGAAAATAACTAACATCACAAAGGATGAGGTGTTCATTTGTCTTCCATCAGCAGTGGAGCTGCTTGCAAGCAAGGTATGTTTAAGTGTCAGTGGAAATGATGGAGGAAGAGGATGAAGGAGTCAGCCCTGGCAGAAGACTTGGGAGATTATAAGAAAACCAGGGCAAGGAATTCTCTCGCTGCGATTCCTGCACTGCAGAGGGTTGGACTAGATGACCCTTGGGATCCCTTTCAACTCTATCTATGGAATAGGGAACCTGTGGACCTCCAGCTGTTGTTGGAGCACAACTCCTATCATCTCTGACTGCCGGCTACATTGGCAGGAGCTGATGGGTGTAGAGGGTCCAACGAGATCTGGGGGGGGGGGTGTCCCACAGATTCCCCCTAGAGATGGGGGACAATTCCGCCCAGCTCTCATTTCAATGCAAACCTAGTTCTGAATTTACGCTTCCCAAAACAAACCGAAACGCAGGTACGTTTCAAACTTCCTCTGAATTTTGCAATGTGGTTTTCCAAAAAACAAACAAAAAAAAAAACCCCGAGCCTTTGAAAACCATATATATATATATGGGGAAAGGGTAGATTTCTTATAAAAAAAAATGCATATGTTTGTGGAAAGCAACATGCAAAAGTGCATTGTTAAGGGAAATTGCTGGCAAAAAAAAAAATTTACATTAGGCAAAAATGCACACACAAAATATCTTCCTTAGGAGGAATGCACACAAATTCACACTAGTGAATTTCTGTGAGGGTTTTCAGATCACAAGCTGCTGCAAACTGAACATAAGATTTGGGGGAAACGATAAAATTGAATTAATAGGCTTATCCACCACTAAGCGAGTCTGATTTAAAGGCAACAGCAAGTCTCCAACAAGGAAGCTCTGACAAGTTAGCTGAGGCCTGCTTCTTTGAGTGTGTGTTTGCCTGACACATTCAGCACTACACAACCGGATGAAAGGGGGTCCAAGGAACTTGTACCTTTAATAATTCTGTAGGAGAAGGGCTGCCTACGTGTTCAACGTGCCTTCACCCCATGTGGCAACGGGGACTGCCAGCTTAGAGGTGTCCCCCCCCCCCCCCGGCCAATACATTTGAAGTGTAAGGTTTTCAATAGCTGGCATCTTTCCTGAGAAATTTCCAAATACCCCCATGTCTTCCGATGCGGGAAATCAATAGGCACACATTTCTTGTCGATGCCTGAATGACTGCGAGGTGTAAACACTCTCTCTAGCCTTCTCATTAGATGTGCAAGATAGTTGGCAAAAAAAAATGTCGCCTTCGCGCAGCAAATCTTCCACCTTTTGCAAACGTGCGAGATTTTTGAACTGCACAGGATAAAAGATAAAATAGATCTTGCTTGGCCACTCACAGGACCCAGCTAATCATTCTGAAAAGTTTTAAGGCTGCGATTCCACACACACTTACCTACCTATCAGCAAGAGCCCATAGAAACAAGGAGATTTACTGCTGAATAAACCCATGTTGAATTGTGCTTTCAGTAACTCTCAAACACTGTTTTCTCTTCTCCCTCCCTTCCCCCCCTTCAAATGAGCCCCATTTGTTTTAGCCATTAAAATGCAGGGATTTCAATGAAAATGGAATTCTGATTGAAAAACCCATTCATCTGATTCATTTCTCTTCCAATTTCTTTTCATTAATATGTAGCTCATAGACTTGGATGCGACTTTATTCAAAAAGAAGGCTTCGGATCCTGCTGAGAAGCAATCAAACGCATCTCTTTCCTGGAGAAATAAACATTGGCTTACCCAGAAAAAAATATATATTACAAGAATGGTAGGCACACCTTTGAGTATTTTGAGCACCAGCCGCAGAGTAGGGCTGGGTGAAATGTCAGATACCAGGTGCACCCGAAAAACACCAGACGCTGGGATTGGTTAAGGAGCAAAGGAAGGATTTCTGAAAACACATAATTAACTGATGGAACGCCTTGTCACAAGGTGCAGCGATAGCCATTAGGTGAGATGGCTTTGGAAAAAACAGACAAAAGTCCTGGGGCAACAGGCCTATCAAGGGTTCTGCCTTCTTTTTGACGAGGATGGCGAAAGGTGCTATTGATTCATGTATTTGAAATATTTCCTACGTGCTCTTCATTGCACAGCAATTTCAGAGCAGGTTACAACTCAAACACTCTCAAATTCACAACGCAGGTGCTAAAATCAGCCGCAGTTCATCTAACAATGACAACACTGGCATCAGATGTTACTGAAAGACAGGTGCCCAAGACTTAAAAGAGCAGGTGCCACAGGGTCTGCTTTGCTAGGTCACAGAGGGTAGGGAGTTCTAAAGCTGGGGTGCCACCACTGAGAAGGCCACCTCTCATGTTGCCATTTAGCAGACACCAGCCAAAGATGGTGTAATCCAAAGGAAAAACTCACCGGCATAGCCCAGTACACTAACCAGTGGAGGCAGCACCCATTGGGACTCATAGGGACCTCCACTGGTTCAAAACCTACACTGTATGGGGCTTTGTAAGTCAGTATGGATGGCACTTGCATGTTCAAAGAGGATGAACCTCCAAATGCCACATGATCGGAGGACAGAATAACACAGGAAGCTGCCTCAGGCCATCTCAGGCCAATGGTCCATCTCAGTCTCCAGGGCTTCAAACAGGAACCTTTCGCAGCCTGACGTGGAGATGCTGGAATTGAACTTGGGAATTTTTGCATGTACAGCAAAGGCTCTACCACTGAGATACGGACATTCCCTGGTAGATGCCCATCGTCTGAATACCAAGCTTGTTTTCTCAAGCTCTGGAGGTAGGACTTCAGCCAATGGCTTCAAGTTACACGGAAGGAGATTCCGAATGAACTTCATGGTGAAGGTTGGGTAAGAAATGTAATAATTAATAGCAATGTCCATCATTGTATGATGGTCGAGGGAGATGTTTGGTCAGGCCCAGCAAGATAATTCATTTGTTCTTTTAAGTTCCCCGGTTTCAGGTTTCTAGCTACCCTGGTAACCAGGTTTTTTGCATGCGCACACACACCTGAAAAAGCCTTGATTCCACCCCCCAAACCATCAAATACCCCAAAGAAGGGAAGAGAGTCCTTGAGTATACACATGAACATAGGGGAACCTATGACTCTCCAGATGTTTCTAGCTCCAGTTTCCATTATCCCTAGCCAACACGGCCAATCGCCAGGGAGAAGGGGAGTTTTAGTAGTCCTGACACATCTGGAGGGCCACAGGTTCCCGCAGCCCTGGTAGACAACATCACACATCCCATCACAAATGGGCACAGGTGCCAAGCTCCCTTAGACGCCAAACAGCCCCAGGAGAAGCTCAGTGACTCACCCAGCCTTCAAAGCTGTCCGAGGACCCGGTGCCGTGCAGGAGGTCATGGAAGTGCACGGTGCAATTGGCCACAAAGTCATCGTAGCCAATGGGGGTGCCGTGGAAGACGGCCAGCTCCAGCTGCCGCCCGTCGTTGACCGGGGCGCAGAACTCTTCATTGTAGGTCGGCGTGTTGGTCTTCTGCTTGGTGCTGGTCTGCCCCACCCTCACCTGGTCCACGCTCAGCGTGATGTAGGGGTCCAGGAGCTGCTGCCCCTTCTTGAAGAGCGTGTGCCTGAGGGACCAGCGGGTGGGCTGCAGCCCCACAGCCTCCCCGATGCGCACCTTCATGTAGCCGTTGAACTTCATGGCTCCAGACCGGGGGGGGGGGGAACAGAGGGATGCGTCCTCTTCGGAGAAGTAAGGTGCTGTCCTACTGAGTCTGTGGTAGCCAGGAGAGTAGCTTGGCAGTCCTCAGGGGACAGGGCAGCCGGTGGTGGCAGCTCCTGGTCTCTGGGCCATGCTGTCGAGGGAACCGACCCAAACCCAGCCCTTTGCCCCCCTGCCTTCCCTTTCCAGGAAGGAAGGAGACGAACCAAGTTGCTGAATCACTTCTCTTCTTCAAAGCGGAGAGGAGCTAATTCCTTCACCTCCTTTGGGAGATAACAGAGCATGGAAACACACACACACACACACACACACACACACACAGAGAGAGAGAGAGAGAGAGAGAGAGAAGAGAGAGAGAGAGAGAGATGAAGCAGCTTTCCAGAGCCCTGCCGTCTGGTGCCAAACACCCCAGCGCTCCCGGCTCTGTGCACATCAGCAACCGAACACCCTTAGCTGTTCTTGGTTCTCACAGACAAACCGCTTCAGTTTCTCCCCCCTCCCTTTAGTTCAGGAAGAAACTGCAGCAGAGTGAGAAGGGGGGGGGGACCTCTCTTTCCCCCCCTTTTCCTGAGCCGCTCACCCAAACCACAAGCCACAAATCCACAGATAAGAGAGAGCAGGCTTTCAGTTCAGCAGAATCTTCCTCTCTCACTGCTCAGGATTTGCTTCCTTCCTTCTCCTGCCCGGGTGGTTTGAGACGAGCGTCTCCTCCTCCTCCTGAGAGACACACAGAGAGAACAACCCAACACAAGTGGTTGTTGAGCAAGGGAAACACCTGAGAGATGTGACTAGCCCATGAGAAGGGAAGGCCAAGGGGTGGGGCTTCCAGCTAGCCTTGCAAGGACTTGTCCCAGCGGCGGCTGCTGTGTGTAGCTCTAACCTGTTCTTCAGAACTACAGCTGTCATTTTATCACAAGCACACACTCTCCAAAGCCCCATCGTGCAAAGAGCTCTCTTTCTCGCCCCCTCCTGGGAAAGGTCTTCGGCCTATTCCTGCACCTTCAGATTCCTCCAGGAAGGCGTGTCTCCAAAGCCACTTATTTGAATCTCTGTTGGCAACTTCACTCCCTCCCTCTTCCTCGGAGGAGGAGCCACAGCTGGAATATCCACTTCTTCTTCTTCACACCCCCCAGAAAAATTAACACCTTGTCTCAGAGGAGCAGCCGGAAAAGAAGGGTGAAATTTCCCCTCCTCTCAACTTCTTTGCATCTCAACCCATGTGGAGGCGCATCTTGCTTTGCAGTTTTTTAAAAATAAAATTAAATTAAATTGCTTTCTTTATTCCCCTCCCCCCTTTTTAAAAGCATATTTTTATTGGGCTTTATAAATTTACAAAGCTGAACATGAAAACAAAAAGTAAGGCATCATAAGAAATAAGAAACATCCCATATTCATTCCTACTCAAGTCAGTTAAAAATTAAATTTTGTTTCATTATGCAGCTTGGAGTTATCAGGAGGGTGGAGTTTGGTTTGTCCATCGTAGTGGAACACACCATCAACCTGTCACAGCGATGCTAATTTGATGTTTGTATGTTGATATTATGACAGCCATATCTGTTGTTGAATGGATGATAACTGGTCTGTCCTATGATTGTCATTAACAGATGAAATAAAGGGTCACCAAATGGTAAATAAATATCTAGTTTCTCTTTGCTTTGCATCCCCTTCCTTTTTAGATTCCGTTTGCAACATTCGTTTCTTTTAACTGTGTTAACTGGGGGCAGGGTTACAACAACAAACAACAACAACAACAACAACAATTTATTTTTTATACCCTGTCCATCTGGCTGGGTTTCCCCAGCCACTCTGGGTGGCTCCCAACAAAATATTAAAAACACAATAAAACATCAAACATTAAAAACTTCCCTAAACAGGGCTGCCTTCAGATGTCTTCTAAATGTCAGATAGTTGTTTATTTCCTTGACATCTGGTGGGAGGGCGTTCCACAGGGCGGGTGCCACTACCAAGAAGGCCCTCTGCCTGGTTCCCTGTAACCTCCCTTCTCGCAGGGAGGGAACCACCAGAAGACCCTCGGCGCTGGACCTCAGGGTCTGGGCTGAACGATGGGGGTGGAGATGCTCCTTCAGGTTATTGCTACTGCTTGTTACTGTGGTATGATTTGTGTGTGTGTTTATATTGCAAATTCAGGTGATCATTGGATGAAGGGCAGTATTTAAATTTAATAAATAAAATTTAATAAATAAATGCATCTTCATATTAGATTGCTGCACACTAGCCTAATCTCCAAGTGGCGCAAAATTCCAGCGCTTTGAGGCACTTACCCAAGGTTTGAGTATTCTTTTGGGAATGAGGCATAGCGGAGGCTGTGGTGTCTTTGTGATATATGGTTTATTCATATAGATATGCAACCGGAGCCGGCGATGGAGAGGTTCACAGCATTAACACCCCATAAGGGTCTTGTTTCTCCCAGAGTTGCAGCCTTAAGTTCAAGCAGAGATCTACCATGCCTGCCCCCAACTCTGCTTGCTATTATGATTCTAGCTCACATCACTGCCACTTTATAGAGTTGGAAGTCTCACACAGAGCCCCTTTCCTTTGTTCTCCTTAATGGCCCATCACCCAGGCTATCGCTTCAACAGGAACTTAGCCTGGTTTAAATTGTAATGCTTGTTGGAACCCTTCTTGCATTGCAGAGGGTTGAACTGGATGGTGCTTGGGATCCCTTCTAACTCTACAGTGATATGATTCTATGATTCCTGGGACTTCATGGTGAAGGTTGGGTGATTTGGAAAGAAGGTAAAGTCCCTACCAGAAAATAATGGCAGATTAAGTTGATGGATTATGCCGAAATGGCAAAAATGACCGGAAGAATCGGAAATCAGGAAGACCAAAATCTTCATAAGGAATGGGGGGAAATTATAATTTATCTTCAAAACCATCGTAAACAGCTAAAATCGTTAGTAGCGTAATGGTGAATTTTGGACACAATGGAGATGTAAAAGATTTGGATCATTATAAAAGATGCAGGAGGAAATTATTAACAATAGGACCCACAAAGGGGAGGAGGGGAGCCCAAGAGATTCCTTGGAATCTTATTTTTATGTTGTATGTTGGATATGTGATTGTAAAATTCTGATCTGAAAAATCAAATTATTATTATTTTAAAAAAAGAAAGTTGGGTAAGAAATGTAATGAACAATAGCAACATCCATCATTCCCCCCTCCTAATAATTTTATTTAAAGTTTTAATAGCAGACAGGTTACAGGGAAAGGAGTAGAAATAATAAGTTGTCACACAATCGCCCACAGGATACAGCTATGCGGTCTACTGAGTCAACAGCAAAACATACCGAGTTTAAAAAGGACGTGTGGTCTATGATTGTAGTCACACACCCATCATGTCATGTCATAAGACTTGGTTCGGCTGGCAGATTGTTTGGGCTGTGTTTAGTGTATTTCGTAAGAACGGGACAGGGTTTTGTTTGCCAGCTGTTCAGAGTTTTAACAGCAGATTGATAAACAAGGGGTCAGAAAGGTGTCACGACATTTTGCATTTATCATCATCATCATTTTTTATTTGTATGCCACCTTTCCACAGTTAAAAAAACAATGCTCAAGGCGGCTTACAGCATAACAAGATTGACATAATTACAAAAGTCATAAACAATAAATAAAAGTAAAGGGACCCCTGACCATTAGGTCCAGTCGTGACTGACTCTGGGGTTGCGGCACTCATCTTGCTTTATTGGCCGAGGGAGCCGGCGTACAGCTTCCGAGTCATGTGGCCAGCATGACTAAGCTGCTTCTGGCGAACCAGAGCAGCGCATGGAAATGCCGTTTACCTTGCCACCGGAGCTGTACTGATTTATCTACTTGCACTTTGACATGCTTTCGAACTGCTGGGTTGGCAGGAGCAGAGACCGAGTAATGGGAGCTCACCCCGTCGCGGGGATTCAAACAGCCGACCTTCTGATCGGCAAGTCCTAGGCTCTGTGGTTTAACCCACAGCGCCTCCCGTGTCCCTAAACAATAAATAAACCACATCAAAAAAAATACACAACCAAATGGGAAACAATTTCCACATAAATCAAAATCTGAAACTAAGAATACAGCATTAATACCACAGTTTAAAATGACCTAGGTAAAAAATAGCAGCAATTTAAACAAAAAAACGAAAACGATACAAAATGGAGCCCTCTCTGCCCAACGGCGGCTGCAGTCCTTTATAGAGCCCATCAGGCCCCGCTCTGAGCCAGGTGGTGAGTGACAGGATTGGGGCCCTCAGGCGCTGAGCAGGGGAGTTCCAGAATTAATCAACCCCAGAAACCTCCCATTGAATGGCTGTGAGCAGCGAGACTGGGAAAACTCCCTGGAGAGGTATTGTTGGCCAGAAGACACAGCAACAGATGTCTAGGTTGTATCTCCACTGCCAGACACAATATCTCAAGTGGGGAGTGCTCTTGTGCTCAGGTCCTGCACGTGGGCTCAGAGCTGGAAGGGACCTGAGGGTCATCTAGTCCAACCCCCTGCAATGCAGAAATCTCAACTAAAGCATCCATGGCAGATGGCCACCCAAGCTCTGCTTAAAAACCTCCAAGGAAGGAGAGTCCACAACCTCCCGAGGGAGGCCGTTCCACTGTTGAACAGCTCTTACCATCGGAAAGTTCTTCCTGATGTTTAGTCGGAATCTCCTTTCTTGTAACTTGAATCCATGGTTCGAGTCTTACCCTCTGGAGAAGGAGAAAACAAGCTTGCTGCATCTTCCATGGGACAGTCTGTTAGATATCTGAAGATGGCTTTCATATCACCTCCTCTTTACTAGGCTAAAAGGGACGCGGGTGGCGCTGTGGGTTAAACCACAGAGCCTAGGGCTTGCTGATCAGAAGGTCGGCGGTTTGAATCCCTGCGACGGCGTGAGTTTCCGTTGCTCAGTCCCTGTTCCTGCCAACCTAGCAGTTCGAAAGCACATCAAAGTGCAAGTAGATAAATAGGTACCACTCCGGCGGGAATGTAAACGGCGTTTCCGTGTGCTGCTCTGGTTCGCCAGAAGCGGCTTAGTCATGCTGGCCACATGACCCGGAAGCTGTACGCCGGCTCCCTTGGCCAATAAAGCGAGATGAGCGCCGCAACCCCAGAGTCGGCCACAACTGGACCTAATGGTCAGGGGTCCCTTTACCCTTTACCTTACTAGGCTAAACATAGCCAGTCCCTCAATCGTTCCTCATAAGGCTTGGTTTCCTGATCCTGTATCACCTTGGTTTCCCAACTTGTCAATATCCTTCATAAACTGTGATTTCCAGAACTGGACACAGTATTCCAGGTGTGGTCTGTCAACATCTGGTTGGCCATTATGAGAAAAGGATGTTGTTGAGATGTGTGCAGTTTTCAACCGTTCATTCTGCCATCTTGATTCAGAATCATGTCCAATAGTATCCAAACTTGGATGAAAACCTGCTTCTCAGTCTCAGGAACCATTGTGCCAAATTGTGTTGCAATACTTTAAGAGGTGTCTGAATGCATAGAGAAAAGACAAGCAGACAACTTACCAAAATATAGATGCTGTATTGCGTTCATGACTTTAAAATCCTGTAAGCTCCTCTAAGTATCTTTTGAGTGAAAAACAGGGAAAAAGCAATCAGGTATAAACATTTCCCTTAATCTCTCCTATTCCTCGACCAAATCAGCATTCTCCAATGAATTGGGGGGGGGGGGCGGAGTTTAAATAGTCTTAACATTATGAGTAAATATTAAATGAGAGGAATGAAGGGAGAAAGTACAATAAGACAAAACTACCAAGAACAAAAAGAATGTGTGGTCTGTGATTGCACTGGCTCTTTAAAACTGAATTGGAACTGAAATATACTCGGAGTTGAGTGTGGATTTCATGCTCTTTATTCAGCTCATAGTGGTGAGGAGGAATAGAAGTTCCCCCAGAATGTCTGCTTTATATACATTACACAATGGGCCCCATGTGATTGGCTAATTCTGGGATTCTCCTGTAGGCCAATCATGTCACAGATTCACTTCCACCTGGAGCTGGATTGGGTGGCTCCTGTGGACCAATCAGGCTGCTGCATTCTGGAGCCTATTGTTCTAGGACCAATCAGGCTGCTGCATTCTGAATCCTATTGTTCTAGGACCAATCAGACTGCTGCATTCTGAATCCTATTGTTCTAGGACCAATCAGGCTGCTGCATTTTGGATCCTTTTCAACTCAGTACATAACAGGAACAAACAGCAATTTGGGTTTCCCATGGATTGCTGTTTGCTCTGATACAACACTGGAGGGGGGGAAAGGGGGAGGGGGGACTTAGGAAAAACTGTCAAAAGATAAGTCTAAGACACCAGGCTTCTGTTAAAGGCACAGGAGTAAGTCCAGTTTTCTAAAACGTTGGCAACAAGGTTGTTAATGTAAGGTTGCCAACTTTTCCCCTGGCAGATTTTATGGTGTAAATAATCAAAAATTCAAAAAGTACCGTGCTCCCAGGAAACGGGGAGTTCTTAAGAACCATTATAGACACGTGTGTAGGAGGAAAGAGATATAAATAGGCCCACATAGTGAAACTTGGTAAAGAATAGTTCCTTCTTTGCAGAACTGCGGCTTGCATGGGAGAGGGGGAAGGTGTTACTCGTAAAAAGTGTTTCGTTTGTAAGAAGCAGTATTTTTTTCTAACGCGGTAGCTCTGTACATCAAGCTACAAATCCTGCAGGTTTGTTAAGGGAGCTGAGACTTGTCCGGAGGCCCCTGTTCCCCTCACAGAACTACAATTCCCAGAGTTCCCCAGGAAGAGGGATCGGCGGTTGAACTACTCTGAAATTATTGCTCTGTGAACAGAACAGGGACTTCCTGAAAACCTGTAATGCAATGGGTTCCAACTCAGCATTGAAAAGCGGGATTTTGCAGGGGACACTGCAGGGCAAAGCAATCAGACAAATCGCTTTTAAGCACAGACCTGTCCCTAGAAATGCGGTACAAAAGGAAATCTGGATGAGCCCCTCAATCATCTCTAAACTCTTTCCTTCAGCGCTGGATTTAGGGCATTGCGGGCAGTTGCCCCCCACAGGGTACCAAGCTGAGGGGGGCACAAAATAATAATACAGTCATACCTCATGTTACGTTTGCTTCATGTTACGTTCTTTCAGGATACGTCCCGCAGCAACACTGTTGATGGAATCTTTCAAGTTTGAGTGTCATCTGCAAATCTGGTTGTGCCACTTCAGATTCTGAAGTGGTTTTATAAATCACAAACTACAGTGGACGCTCGGGTTGCAAACGTGATCCGTGAAGGAGGCACTTTCTCAACCTGCAGCATTCGCAACCCGCAGCGCCGCATCTGCGCATGTGCGGGTCATGATTCAGCGCTTCTGCGCATGTGCAAAGTGCGATTTAGTGCTTTTGCGCATGCGCTCGCACCGAAACGTGGAAGTAGCCCATTTCGGTACTTCTGGGTTCAGCACGGTGTGCAACCCAAAAACCTGAAGCGTATGTAACCCAAGGTATGACTGTATTTATAACATAGATATCATGTGGTTTTATAAATCACAGGCCATTGTTTATTAAAATAAGCAATACTGCCCTCTTACTGGCTAATGATTAATGCAGCTAACGGGAGAGTAAATTACATTGCAAGGGCTCTCGTTTGTTCACAGCCATTAATAAACATGGCGGTCATTAAATGCTGATATCAGTGGAGCTGGCTGAATTTATTAAAGCTTTCTCAAGAAACAAATCTAGTACTATCTACCTTGCTGGTCTGAAAGGACCTATTTCTCTTGCTTATTTCTCAATCTCATTTAGACTCCTGTGTGTTCCAAAAATGTGACTGATATCACACGGCAGAACAGGATATGAGATGTGCTGACCTCATTTGAACCTCTTTGCTGGATGCTGGATGCTGTGCTCTGTTAAAAGGTACTCAGCATGGTGTGGCCACAGACACATCACCGAAAAGGAGAAAACATAGCACCAAAAAGAGATCAAAAGGTTTGCTGGCATAACATTTACATATGCTAATTTACATGCAAATTTAGAAATTATGGGTTGTATCCAACATTGCCTAAATTCAGAGTCAACCCATGGGCTCCCTCAGGTTCACTGATTTCAATAGATCTACTCTGAGAAGGACATCAGCCATTTTCTCCTCCCAGAGCTACAATTCTCAGAGTTCCCTGTGAAAAGCAATTGATTGTAAAACCACTCTGAGAACTGTGGATCTGGGAGAACAGGGGTCTCGAAATTCTTCAAATTTTGAAATTCTCTGAATTTTTCAATGCAGTCTTCCAGCCATGCATAAAAATGCATAATCTAGGGTAATGTGCACATTTTAAATTTGCATATATTGCTGCAAATAACATGGAAAGGCGCATTCTATTGGGGAAATCGGCTTTCCAAAATGCAAACGTTAGGCAAAATTGCACACAAATGTGTGTTAAGTAGGAGAAAATCACACTAAAACGCTGAATTCTCATGAGGACATTTTTTTTTTTAAAAAAAAGAAAGCAATCTGAAAACTGATGTGTAAATGCAGAGAACTGAACTTAAAGTTGGAATCATGAGAAGCTGAGATGCACCAAAATCCACCAATCTGCCCATTCCTGCATTTGACAAAGTAAAACATTGTTGAGCAGCTCTGTAAAACAAAATACTTGACATGAAATCTTTCAACTCCTGCCCACTCTCAGCTTTTATGAGCCACTTTGAAACCAGTCATTCCAGACTAATTATGTAGCCGAAAAGAATAATAATAATAATACTCTGCCCTAAATAAGAACAGGAAAATCTGGACAGTGGTGATTGTACACGTGGATCTGAAGGTGCCAGTGTAGGTGTGTTGCTGTGAAGGTGGTATTTGGAGTCGGGCCATTATTCCCTGCAAGGGTTTTGCAACACCGCACGGTTCTAGCCTGTGGTTTAGATACATACCACTAGATGGAGATGCCTGACATGATATGAAGCAAAACTGAGGCAATGGCCAATTCCAAGCAAAGGTCAGGGAAACTCAGCCTTCTCTTTTTGTGTGAAGCTTTGTTCATTCTGATATTTTTTTATTTTTAAAAAATCTGCAATTTGGTATTATACTGCAGCACCTTATTCAGGCAGCATGCTGAAGCAGCAAAATCTCAAATATCAAGCATGAGTTCAATAAGGATTATAGAGTAATTTTCATTTAAGGAAAATCTCTATCTGGGAAATACAAATTCTTTGCTAAGAATGGCTGGATTCTGTATCTTCTCTGCATCGTGCAAAATTGCAGAAATGTTCTTTTGTATAACTTATTCTGCAATTATAATTATAACACTTGTTTCTCAACGCTTTCTCAAACGAGTTCTTCTTTATCCTC
Organism: Podarcis cretensis; assembly: GCF_951804945.1. Taxonomy (NCBI): domain Eukaryota; kingdom Metazoa; phylum Chordata; class Lepidosauria; order Squamata; family Lacertidae; genus Podarcis; species Podarcis cretensis. Next base: position 9,937,704 of record NC_137170.1, on the reverse strand, counting down.
ACAACAACTCCATGAGGCAAATTAGGTTAAGAGTGGCTAGCCCACTTTGACCTTCCCAAGGCAAAACCATGTGGCTTTGCAACTATTTTGCATGATTCCTAGTTGTATTTTATTTTATTTTTTTTAATAAATATTTTATTAAGTTTTAGAAAAGACAACAAACATAAGAAACAACAAAAACAAATACAGAAAAATACAAAATTATAAAATACATAAAAATAAAGAAAAAATAATTTCAAAAAGGAAGAAAAAAACAACATTTTAAGAAAAAAGAAAAAACACAAAAATCCCTCTTTTTGCTTCTCATCTTTGATTCACTTATTTTCTTGACTTCCTCACATCTCCCTCTTTTGTATCCCTGTTGCAAATTAATTCAGCAAATTCATATCCAATTTATTTGTCTAATTATCCACCCAATCCTATTTTTAACCTCGTTGCTAGAACCCCTTCAGTTCATTTCAATGCCATTAACTTTCAAAAATTTTACAATATTTCTGTAAATACATTTTAAATTTCTTCCAATCTACTTTCACCAACTCTTCTCCCTGGTCTCGGATTCTGCCAGTCATTTCCGCCATCTCCATATATTCTATTACTTGCATCTGCCATTCTTCCAGAGTGGGTAGATTCCTAGTTGTATTTTAAAGTATCGTTCCAAATCATCTAAATGTCTTAGCGACAAAGTTAGTTAGTTAGTTAGTCCGTCAGCTAGGTAAAGGGAACCCTGACAGTTAAGTCCAGTCGCGAGTGACTCTGGGGTTGCGGCGCTCATCTCACTTTACCGGCCAAGGGAACCACAGACAGTTTTTCTGGGTCATGTGGCCAGCATGACTAAGCCACTTCTGGCGCAATGGAACACTGACACCAGAGCAGTGCACGGAAACGGCATTTACCTTCCTGCCAGAGGAAGGTACTTTTTGTGTGCTTTCGAACTGCTAGGTTGGCAAGAGCTGGGACCAAGCAACGGGAGCTCACCCCATCACGGGGATTCAAACCGCCGACCTTTTGATCGGAAAGCCCAAGGCTCTGTGGTTTAGACCACAGCGCCACCCGCATCAGCTAGTTAGACTTTAAAGTCCCATGGCAGATACCTAGCTTGGCTGTGAAGTTAGTTATATTTTAAAGTCCCCTAGAAATTCAGCTACTTGTCTCAGCTACAAAGCTAGTTGGTTAGCTAGCTGTATTTCAAAGTCTCCTGGCAATTTATAGATCTGTCTCAACTACATAATATGTACTCTCCTCCACCAACACCCCCCCCCCATGAGCTGGCTGTGGTGTTTCTTGCTGCTATTATGAGTCGTGCCTTTAATGTACAGTTATTGCTTTTTAATTGCCTTCCACGGCCCACTCCATTTGTCAGTAAACAGAAAGAGCAGATCTGCCCCTCCAAAGCCCATACATCTGGTTCTCATATTGCTTAGCCACCCATGGTGTCCTAAGCTATCCCCTACTGCTAGCCAGGCTACCAGTTTATTGCACGGTTTTCTCCCAGTGCCCTTTAAAAAAAAAAAAAAAGATGAAAGTTCCTAAAAGCTTTGTGTGTGCATGTCTGAATTTGTGGCCGGTTTAGGTTAATGAACTTATCTGGAGTCCGGGGGGGGGGGCAGGAGATGGGAGGCGGAGAACATGCCAGAGATAAATTGCTTTGGGGTAAGAAAACTTCCCTGCCGGAGAGAGCAAGGCCAGCGATTACTCAGCGATTAAATATGTGGTGACACCATCTTAAAGATAATTAGTTGACAATGAGTTGTGAGTCTGTGAACCCCTTTAACACCTACTGCCTGTTTTACGGGCAGGATGGAAATGTTTTGGGACAGTGCAAAATGGATCTGGATTTCTACTGAGAACATTGGCCTCGAGATAAATAAATAAATAGCTCGGGGTTAGGGAAACCTCCCTGGCAGAGAGCGATTACTCAGGAATTACTCAACCTGATTTCTTTTTTTGATGGAATTACAAACTTGGTGGATCAGGGAAATGCTGCGGACAAAGTATATCTTGATTTCAGTAAGGCTTTTGACAAGGTCCCCAATGATATTCTCATGAGGAAGCTGGTAAAATGTGGGTTGAATGAGGTAACTGTTTGGTGGATTTGTAGCTGGTTGACTGACCGAACCCAAAGGGTACTCATTAATGGTTCCTCGTCATCCTGGGGAAAAGTGACAAGTGGGGTGCCACAGGGTTCTGTCCTGGGCCCGTTGTTGTTCAACGTCTTTATAAATGACTTGGATGAAGGAATTTGCTCATCAAATTTGCAGATGACACCAAACTGGGAGGGGTAGCTAATGCCGCAGAAGACAGAATCAGAATTCAAAATGACCTTAACAGATTGGAGAACTGGGCCCAGGCTAACAAAATGAATTTCAGTAGGGACAAATGAAAGGTTCTGCACTTAGGCAGGAAGAATCAGCTGCACAAATATAGGATGGGGGACACCTGGCTTACAAGCAGTACATGTGCAAAGGATCTAGGGGTCTTGGTGGACCACAAGCTTAACATGAGTCAACCATGTGATGCAGCAGCAAAAAAGGTAATACTATTCTAGGCTGCATCAACAGAAGTCTAGTGTCCAGAACAAGGGAAGTACCACTATTCTGCCTTGGTCAGACCACACCTGGAATACTGTGTCCAGTTCTGGGCACCACAATTTAAGAAGGATGTTGACAAGGTGGAAGGTGTGCAGAGGAGGGCGACCAAGATGATCAAGGGTCTGGAAACCAAGCCTTATGAGAAGTGGTTGAAGGAGCTGGGCATGTTTGGCCTGGAAAAGAGGAGACTGAGAGGAGATGTGATAGCCATCTTCAAATATCTCAAGGGCTGTCACATGGAGGAGGGAGCATGCTTGCTTTCTCCTGCTCTGGGTGGTAGGACTCGAACCAGTGGCTTCAAGTTGCAAGAAAAGAGATTCCGACTAAACAAACATTCGGAAAAACTTTCTATGAGATTGTGGGAGGGGCCAGCCCCACCATTATGTAGGCATCCCAACCACCCCAGCTAACATTCTGCATCCACCTCTATCTTTTATTTGCTGCCACCAGCTCTTGGGCCTCGCGAGTCTAATTAAGAAACAAAATGAAGTACCTTGGGTTACAGACACTTCAGGTAACGTTTTTTCAGGTTACAAACCCGCCGAAACCCAGAAGTACCGAAATGGGTTACTTCAGGGTTTCGGGGGTCGCACATGTGCAGAAACGCTAAATCACACTTTGTGCGTGTGCAGAAGCGCTGAATCACAACCTGCATGTGCGCAGATGCGCTGCTGCGGGTTGTGAATGTGCATCCCTCATGGATCACGTTCGCAACCCGAGTGTCCACTGTAGATGCCACAACAAGCATGAAGTCATAAGGACCTGAGCAGAGCCCTGCAGGATCAGGCCAAAGACCCATCTAGACCAGCATCCTATCTTCATAGCGGCCAACTGTGGATGGGGTCCTACCCCAAAGGCTGCCCGAGAGCATTTTTCTATTTGAAGGGCTGTTTGGTCCAAGCCCTGTTTAATGAAAAAGAACCCTGAGTAGGAAACTGTGCAAGCAAATGTCAGCTGCTGCCCACAGTTTTCCCGCTATGGCAGGATGTAGGTGGGTTTCTTTTTAAATTGCACAGCTATTTTTAAATCTGCATATGCAAATCTTATGCAGAGCAGTGCTTTCTTTTTGCTTTTGCATTTCCTCTATTTTGGCAGTGACTAAACGGCCACCCTTTTGCATACGTATGTATTAAGATAGGAGCCCCAAATGTCACCAAACCATCGTCATCTTTAGTTATGAATATCTGGGATTAGTAACAGTCCTTTGGGGAGTTATGGGCACCCACCAATATTCTGGTTATACTCTGGTTATACTCTGGTTATACTCTGCCAAAACAGATGTCGTCACTCATTAATGATGACAATCCTAGAGAAGTGTGTTTCTGAAACGGTTGACGTTTGCCAGTGCAAAGCTAAGCAGAGAAAGCTGTGCCTGACATCTACTAGGGTGTTTTGGTACATGTGTGGCAGGGCTTTGCTTGGGCACGGGTTGTTCCATTCACATTTAATGCAAACCAATGAAGTTCACACTTAGGGAACTCATCTATGAACCAAAACACAGCTGTACTCTGAAATTCACACTTCTCCGAATTGTCAATGCAGTTCTCCAGCGGAAGAGTGTGTGCAAAAAATGTGTTTCTTAGTGCAAACAACATACAGAAATGCATTCATTAAAAAATGTGCATATGCATGTGAAAATGCTGGTGAATTTTCACAAGGACTTCGCATTCGTAGTGAAATATGGCAGACTGCATTTCTAAGGTGGTGAGAGAGAGAGAGAAGCAAAAGAGGGTGAATTGTATTCAGTGCTCACACTGGCAAGGGAAAAGTCAGATTCAGCACTTTTAACTGGTAGTTCCCTTACTGCAAGAAGTGAGGTTACAGGGAATCAGGCAAAGGGCCTTCTCGGTAGTGGCACCCGCCCTGTGGAACGCTCTCCCATCAGATGTCAAGGAAATAAACAACTATCTGACTTTTAGAAGACATCTGAAGGCAGCCCTGTTTAGGGAAGTTTTTAATGTTTGATGTTTTATCGATATTATTATTATTATTATTATTATTATTATTATTATTTGGTATCTCCGGTTGCGGACGGGATCCATTCCGGAGGTCCGATTGCATCCTGAGGTTTCCGCAACCTGAGGACCACTTCTGCTCATGCGCGCAAGGCGAAACCCGATCAAATACTTCCAAGTTTGCTGCTTTCGCATCCTAAAGGTTACGTAACCAGAGGGTTACGTAACCGGAGGTACTACTGTATTTGTACCCCACTACTGTGAGCAGCTTCCATCATACAGTGGTACCTCAGGTTAAGAACGTAATTCGTTCTGGAGGTCCGTTCTTAACCTGAAACTGTTCTTAACCTGAGGTACCACTTTAGCTAATGGGGCCTCCCGCTACTGCCACGCGATTTCTGTTCTCATCCTGAAGCAAAGTTCTTAACCCAAGGTACTAATTCTGGGTTAGCGGAGTCTGTAACCTGAAGTATCTGTAACCTGAGGTACCACTGTATATAAAAATAATAATAAAACAGTAAACATTAAAAAAGCTTCCCTATACAGGGCTGCCTTCAGATGTCTTCTAAAGGTTGCATAGTTACTTATCTCCTTGACATCGGATAGGAGGACATCCCCCAGGGAGGGTGCCACTACCGAGAAGGCCCTCTGCCTGGTTCCCTGTAACCTTACTTCTCACGGCAAGGGAGCAAATTAAAGAACTACCAACACACTTATGATCCTCTATCCTTTTCCATCTCCTTCGCCTGAAAATATGCATTCCATTAGAAATACACACACCGAGATGCCCATAGCACACCTAGGATGGATGTAGGATTTCCTGAGATGGTAGGGCAAGGGCTGCGGAAGGTTCCATGAAGGGAAGGGGGCATCAGACATCGGATCTCGCCCTCCAAGGAACCACCTCTAACTCTCCTCCCTCAGAGAGCTCATGCTTCCCAAGCACTGGTGGTGGTGGGGTGTTTGTTGCAGGGTGTGTGTGTGTGTGTGTGTGTGTGTGTGTTTCTCTTTTTCCACCACCACACAATAGGACCTTCACAGGAGAAATGGCATTCAGATGTGGGCATCAGCCATTGCTAATCTCCTCATTATAACTGTAACGTATCTGCTGGCCTCTCTGCCCGCCTATAGACACAAGATGATTGATAAGTGAGGGAAGAAGAAAGGGGGGGGGGACGAGAATGCGAGGAACAAGAGGACTTGAAACGTAACCCCGCAGTGCAGCAGATATATTTCCAGGATGCTATAACATGATTTACTGCAAATAGTTCCACGGCATTAAAACAACTCTCTTTTTTTATTATTATTTTCTGTGTGTGCCGCTTCAAAGAGGAACGCTGCGGGCTCATAAAAATGCAAAAGAACAAATAAGGGGCCTCTAAGCCCAATTTATACGCCATGCCCACTGTGCGGTGGGACACATATAATCTGTAAAATGTCAGCTTCAAAGTTCTGCAGAGATTGGTGTTAGCCTCGAACGCTGACCCCGGCGACTCTAGCTGGGCCTGCATGCTCTTTCGCCCAGCTGTTTTAAATAAACGTCCTCCATTTTTAACAGAGATTGTTCTCAAGAGCTCGACACAAATAGCAGTAATAATATTAACTCTCATTGGAGACAGCAGGAGGGGGAGAGAGAGAGAGCGAGAGAGAGAGAGAGAGATCTCTACCTTTGCGGAGAGTCTTTGCAAAAAAAATTTTTTTAATCGCTAATCAAAGAGTTACCTCATGGAGAGGGTGGTGGGTTAATAAATATGTCATTGTGCTTGAAAATATTTAAACAAGATTGAGGGGGGAAAGAGTAAGATATACAACAAAAGGAAAGCATATTACTGGGGCTTCCTGTCAAAATACACAAGGGAAGTACTTCGCTTTGACCATTTTCCTCATAAAGAGGCACAGTAGGCCAAAACAAACAAAGCGAAGGAATCTGGTTTATTCCACCGCTGGATACTGGAGTCTCTTGACTTCAGTGAAGTCAGGCGAAGAGGCCAAACCCAGTTCTCCATGACAAGAGTTATTCACTGAGTGAGGCCAATATGCTCAGAGTGACCCTGTCTTCCATGGCTCTGTAATGGCTCCTTTGGTTGCCGCCATATTGGATATCGTCCTCTGCATGATGAAGACTCATGGCCATCAGGAACCCATTCACACCATACAATTCAAGTGCTACCATACTGTTTAAAACAGTCATGGATTTCCCCAAAGAATTATGAGAGCTGTAGTTCCAAGGGCATACCCTCCAAGATTTCTCTGATGAAAATGCACATGTTCTATTCTTCTATTATTAGTGTACAACCCGAAACAGAAAACCAAGAAACACCCATGTACAGGCCCTCCAAATTTTCTTTATTAAATCTATATCCCGCCACATCTCCCCAAAGAACCCAGGGCCAAGGAAGGGATGGTTGATCTGTCAATTAGGGTTTCTCGTTTTTCCAATCTGAAGTTCCTTCTGCCATAGCTGCACATCAGTTTGTCTTTAAAAAAAAAAGTTCTTGTGAACATTAACCAATATTTACAATATTTATTGTAGATTTACAAGCAGTTTACAACCCTAGAATACTAGGGTTAGAGTACTAAAAGAGATTTAAAGCCCTTCAACTTTCTAAGCATTTGAGTAGGCTCGTCTTAAAAAAGGATGTTTTCAGCAGGTGCAGAAAAGAGTACAACGAAGGCGCCTGCTTGATCACAATGGACGGGGAGTTCCAAAGTTCAGATGCTGCTACACTAAACAATTAGGTAAAGGTAAAGGGACCCCTGACTATTAGGTCCAATCATGGACGACTCTGGGGTTGCGGCGCTCATCTCGCTTTACTGGCCGAGGGAGCCGGCGTACAGCTTCCAGGTCATGTGGCCAGCATGACTAAGCTGCTTCTGGCGAAACGCCGTTTACCTTCCCACCAGAGTGGTACCTATTTATCTACTTGCACTTTGACGTGCTTTCGAACTGCTAGGTTGGCAGAAGCATGGACCGAGCAATGGGAGCTCACCCCGTTGCGGGGATTCGAACCACTGACCTTCTGATTGGCAAGTCCTAGGCTCTGTGGTTTAACTCACAGCGCCACCCACGTCCCATACACTAAACAATTATGTGGCATCCGTAGTAGTGCCAATTCTGCCAATAAGAGCACACATGGAGTAAGGTTAAGGATGCTGAGGGTTGTTAGGAGACCCCTGTTCCTAGTGATGTATGGAAGTGAGAGCTGGACCATAAAGTAGGCTGATCGCCAAAGAATTGATGCTTTTGAATTATGGTGCTGGAGGAGACTCTTGAGAGTCCCATGGACTACAAGAAGATCAAACCTCTCCATTCTTAAGGAAATCAGCCCTGAGTGCTCACTGGAAGGACAGATCCTGAAGCTGAGGCTCCATTACTTTGGCCACCTCATAAGAGAAGACTCCCTGGAAAAGACCCTGATGTTGGGAAAGATGGAGGGCAGAAGGAGAAGGGGATGACAGAGGACGAGATGGTTGGACAGTGTTCTCGAAGCTACCAGCATGAGTCTGACCAAGCTGCGGGGGGCAGTGGAGGACAGGAGTGCCTGGCGTGCTCTGGTCCATGGGGTCAAGAAGAGTCGGACACGACTAAACGACTAAACAACAACAATTCCCCTCACATTTCTCCAGTGTTTCTAACCTTCCCATCAGGGAACTCTGGAAAATAGGAGCTCTGTGAGCAGACTAAGGGTCTCCCCACAACTCTCGGCCCCCCTTGGAAACTACAATTCCCAAGATTCTTTGCAGGGGAGCTGTGACTATTTATACTTGTGAACTGCTTTGAGATCTTCAGATGAAGGGCAGTACAGTGGTACCTCTGGTTAAGTACTTAATTCATTCCGGAGGTCTGTTCTTAACCTGAAACTGTTCTTCACCTGAAGCACCACTTTAGCTAATGGGGCCTCCCACTGCCGCTGCGCAATTTCTGTTCTCATCTTGAAACAAAGTTCTTAACCCGAGGTACTATTTCTTGTTAGTGGAGTCTGTAACCTGAAGCGTATGTAACCCGAGGTACCACTATATAATCATCATCATCATCACCTGTTTCAAAGTTGTCGCGCAAGATTTATACGAACTGAAGAGAAACCCACAAAAGCCTTCTGGGAAATGATTTATAATGAGTTGAAAGAAATCATAAAGATAACTTTTGTGGGGGGAAATCATAAGTTTTTCTTTTAGGTATAATTGGTGGAGAAGTACCCAGTGAACGGGGGGGGGGGGGGATACATTTATGAATGCTACTACAGTTGCTGGAATGATTTATGCCCAAAGATGGAAGAAAGAAACAGTTCCCATCAAGGAAGATTGGCAATTAAAATTAATGGAATATGCAGAAATTGAGAAACTCACCGGAAGAATAAGAAATCAAGAAAAGAGATTTTTAAAAAATAGAAGGGGGGGAGTTTTTTGACTATTTGAAGACATGCTGTAAACAAATAAAAACATTAGCAAAACTGATATAAACACATGCAGTATGGGACAATTAAAAGGAATATAAGGGTAAAAGTGTAATTATATTTGAATTGGATATTGGATAATAAATAAAAAAAAATTAAAATAAATAACCACAGAAAGGAGGAGAGGGGAGTTGAGGGGAAGGTGAATTAGATTTTGTAAAGATTCTAGGTTTTGGTTTTGGTTTTTTGTTAAAATACTTGTGAAAGGTGAAAATGAAAAATAAAATTATCAAAAAGCAAAGTTGTCGTGCAGATGGGACTTGAGACAACCAGGATTCTCCTTATTATCCTGCAGAGGGCAGCATTGCTCTCCAAACTTCGCCGGTTGATTCTCTAGGCTGCAAGGCAAGGAAGTCTTTCCCTGGAACAGAGAAGCTGGTATTTGGACAAAGGGTCGTTCCCTCCCTCAGACATGTGGACAGAGAGCATCTAAGCTGGGTTATCTATGTCCCACCACAGTCTTGCACCCCAGTCCTAAACCATAGGGCATAAAGGTAAAGGGACCCCTGACCGTTAAGTCCCGTCGCAGATGACTCTGGGGTTGCAGCACTCATCTTGCTTTATTGGCCGAGGGAGCCGGTGTACAGCTTCCAGGTCATGTGGCCAGCATGACTAAGCTGCTTCTGGCGAACCAGAGCAGCACATGGAAACGCTGTTTACCTTCCCGCCAGAGCGGTACCTAATTATCTACTTGCACTTTGATGTGCTTTCATACTGCTAGATTGGCAGGAGCAGGGACCGAACAACGGGAGCTCACCCTATCGCGGGGATTCAAACCGCCAACCTTCTGATCGGCAAGCCCAAGGCTCAGTGGTTTAGACCACAGTGCCACCTGCGTCCATAGGGCATACCTGGTACAATTTCTTCCTACTGATTACTTTCGGTTTCCACTCTGATCCCATCTGCTTTCGCTGTTCTTTATTGGTTAATTCTTGCCTTGTTCCTGGTGTTGCTTTGTATCACTGTATCACTGTCATAAAATCTCAATAAAAACATATATATATATATATATATATATATATAACACCTTAGTATCATGTCCTGTTTTGTGATGCTTCATTGCTGGTAGGGCATCACCAAATACGAGGATATAAATCACCCTCCCCACCCTACCCCCCCAAAAGGAGGACAAAAGAAGGCATTTTCCTACATTGCAGGGGTTGGGCTAGATGACCTCAGGACCCTCGTATTTACGGGACCGCCTCTCCTGGTCTGCCCCGCAGAGGACCTTAAGGTCCATGAATAATCATAGTTTAGATTATGGGCTGGAAGTCAGACTATCCTCCGCCGGGGCCGGGGCCTTCTCAGTGATGGCTCCGACCTGGTGGAATGCTCTGTCTCATGAGACCAGGGCCCTGCAGGATTTAACCTCCTTCTTTCGGGCCTGTAAGACAGAGCTATTCTGCCTGGCTTTCAATTTGAACTTAGCCTGATCTTTTATTCCCCTTCCTTCCCTTCCCTTTTATGAAGATTACCTGCTCTGGGACCCCACAGCTAATTCTCCCCTGGTCTCCTCATTGGCCCAAATATGACTTATTTAGCCAGCTAGCCCTGGTGATCATCTAATGTTTATTGGATGGTTTTTTCCCCTAAATTGATTTTTGAATTCTGAATTTATTGTTATTCATGTTTTATACTGTATTTTATGCTGTTTTCTGTTGCATCAATTAAGTGTTTTAAATTTGTTGTTAGCCGGTTGTGAGCCCGGTTTTCTGAACCGGGAAGGTTGGGGTATAAATATATATATATATATATATATATATATATATATATATATATATATATTATTTATTATTCCAACTCTACGATTCTAGGTCTGCGTCTATGAACCTCCATTGGTTGGAGTTGAGCCAGCCACAGCCTCCTAGCCTAACCTACCTCGCAGAGTTGTTGTGGAGCTGAAAGAACCTTGAGTTCCTTGTAGGAAAGGTGGGATTTAAGTTCAATAACAAGGATAAAACAGATTTTTGGGTATTGAATTACAAGAGGATCTGTCCTGGAGTGTCAACACAAGGGGGCTTGTGAAGAAGGCGCAGCAGAGACTGTACTTTTTGAGAATCCTAAGGAAAAACCACCTTCCGCAGAAACTGCTGCTTGCCTTCTATCACTGTGCCATTGAGAGCGTGCTCACTTATGGCTTATGCGTGTGGTACGGAATCTGTACTACCCAGGACAGGATGGGGTTGTGCAGAGTTGTGAAGGCAGCAGAGAGCATTGTTGGCTGCCCACTCTCCACCTTGGAGCAGATTTATGCCACAAGGTGCCATAGGAAGGCACTGGACATAGTAAAAGATCCATCGCATCCTGGTCACTGTCTCTTCGAGCTCCTGCCGTCGGGACGGAGATACAGGACGATGAAGACAAGAACGAGCTGTCTCAAGAACAGCTTCTTCTCCAGAGCGATCTCGGCCCTGAATGGGAAACCTGGACTTTGAAAGTCATCTAATCTTCCTTGCTGTATTATACTGTATTGTTTTAATTAGTGTTTTTATAGTTGTTCTGATTTTGTGTGGAGTGCCCTACCTGGGTGGATGGAGCAGCCAAGTAAATTTCGTTGTCCCTGAGAGGGGGCAATGACAATAAAGATATTATTATTATTATTATTATTATTATTATTATTATTATTAAACTGTGAATTGTGATAATGGATCAGAAAGATGCTGTAACAGTATAGGCAGTCTGTAACTTCCTGCGTACCATTGATCTGCAAAGTCTTGCACGTTCTTTTCTTTCTTTCTTTTTAAATAGCTGCAATTTCGTAGCACCCTTTCCAAACTTTCTAGAAGTTAAATCCCTTGGATTTTGTAGATGTATATCTGGAAGGGGTGGGGTGGGATTTCTACCCCCCCCCCAACCCTCCACCCCTCGCTCTTGGTGATTATGTCTCATTACCCTTGTCTGGCAAACCCATCGTCTCGCCTTGATTCTTCAACTTTTTCATGCAATAACACTTGTAAATGCTCACCGCAAGCTTAAATATTTCTGCAGTGACTAATAAAATCCATAAACCAGATGCAGACACTTGCAATGCGGGATGAATCAATCCGTTGTGTGTGCAAGCGAGGGCAGAGAATATGCTGTGGGTAGCTAAAATACCGGGATGGGGGGCAGAGAGAGAGAGAGAGAGAGAGGAGGGGAAGCAACAGCTGATTTTAAATGCCTACATCCTGACTTTCTCCCCAGATACCCAAATGGGCGAGAATGTTTGTGGAATACATATAGAATCCTTGCCAAAAGAGCACGCTTTAAATTTAAATTGCTTTGTTTCTTACTTAATGAAACAGGGGCGGGGGGCATTCCGTTGTGAAATAATTTTTAAATATTTTCAGTAGAAAGATTAGATGTTTTCTTTGGGGGGGAAAAAAAATTCCAACCCACCAACCATTTCTGCTTAAAACCCTCCAAGGGAGGGGAGTCCACCATTTCTCTTAGGGGTCCATTCCACCGCTGAGCAGCTCTTACTGCCAGAAATTTCTTCCCAGTGGTGTAGCATGGGGAGAGGCTGGGGGGGGGGGCTGTGGCCTCCTGGCACATTTTGGGGATGGGGCGAGATCAGGCACCCCCATGACAGGCTCCCTCGTTGAAGCCTGGCTCCAGAGCGCAAGGGAGCTGCCATGGAGCAGCCTTCTGGCGCATGACCGCAGCAGCTCTGCCCATCTCTGCTGGGCTGCGGCATGTGAGGTACAATGAGCTCCCTCTCTGCCCCCTCATAAGGCTTGGTTTCCAGACCCTTGATCACATAACCAAGCATCCTGTCTTCACAGTAGCCAACCAGATTACCGTATTTTTCGCCCTATAGGGCGCACTGGCCCATAGGACGCACCTAGTTTTTTTTTTGGGGGGGGATTAAAAAAAATATCCCCCCCAGCCGCGGGGCTGGGGTGGGGGAAGCCCAAGCTTCCGGGCGCGCAAGGCTTGCGGACATCTGCCCGAAGCACGGGGCATGCTCCGGAGCGCGCCCCGTGGTTCGGGCTGCAAGCTGCCGCCGCAAGCCTTGCGCGCCCAGCTGGACCTCCCACCGGGCTCGCTAGGCTTGCGGTTGTCTTCCTGAAGCCTGGAGAGTGAGAGGGGTTGGTGTGCACCGACGCCTCTCGCTCTCCAGGCTTCAGCAAAAGCCTGCATTCGCCCCATAAGACGCGCACACATTTCCCTTTCATTTTTGGAGGGGGGAAAGTGCGTCCTATAGGGCGAAAAATACGGTACATGTGCACAAGAGCATCACTCTCTCCTCTCGTGGTGTCCGGCCACTGGAATTCAAAGGCTGTTGGGAAATAGCCACCATGGATAATCCTGTCCTCCGTGACTTCGTCTCATACTTTTTTAAAAGCCATTCACCTTTGTTGGCCACCACTGCCCCTTGTGGCAGTGAGTTCCACAGTTTAACTATGTGCTGTGTGAAGAAGTGTTTTCTTTTGTCCCAAACTTCCCAACATTCAGCTTCGTTTGATGCAGTGGCGTAGCTTGTGGGGGGGCACGGGGGGTTGCCCCAGGTGCAAAATTCTTAGGGGCGCAAAATTTCAACACCCGGTGCTGCACGCTCCATTGAAAATGGCTTCTCCATGTGAACCAGAAAGTGACCTCTCCAGGCAATGGCTCTTCTTTCCTTATCACTGCGGCTGGGATCTCCTGGGTGACACAGACGCTGTTAGGCAGTTGAATGCTCATGCACACGCTGTTGGTTTCCCTCCCTTTTTGCGGCCCCGGGCACTGGCATCCCACACTATGCCACCGATTGAATGCCCACGGGAAACAGACCGTTGGCCATGCTGGATAGAATCACAGAATCATAGAGTTGTAGAGTTGGGAGGGACTACAAGAATCATCTAGTCCGAGGGTCAGCAAACTTTTTCAGCAGGGGGCCGGTCCACTGTCCCTCAGAACTTGTGGGGGGCCGGACTATATTTTTTTTGGGGGGGTGAACGAATTCCTATGCCCCACAAATAACCCAGAGATGCATTTTAAATAAAAGCACACACACTGATTCCCGGACCGTTCATGGGCCAGATTTAGAAGGCGATTGGGCCAGATCCGGCCCCCGGGCCTTAGTTTGCCTACCCCTGATGTAGACCAACCGCCTGCAGTGCAGGAATACGCAGCTGTCCATTTCCATTTCCAGCTGCGAAATGTAAATTAAAAGAGGGTGAACTTCTCCACATGTGGTGGGCATGCGAGAAAAATGAAAAACTTTTGGGATTCGATATATAACGAAATGAAAAAACTGTTTAAATATACCTTCCCAAAGAAACCAGAGGCTTTCTTACTAGGGATAATAGGAGATGAAGTAAGAAAAGAGGATCGTAAGTTATTTATGTATGCTACGACCGCCGCTAGGATTCTCATGGCCCAGAAATGGAAAACCCAGGAGAACCCAACGTTAATGGAGCGGCAGATGAAAACGTTTGAATATGTTGAGTTGGCGAAAATGACTAATAAGATTAGATACCAAAAAAGTAACAAAGTTTGAAGAGGAGTGGAGTAAATTTGTTGTGTATATACGGAATAATTGTAGACGCTTAAAAACTGTAGCAGGGTTAACTTAAATCTTGTGACGTGGGTGGAGTTTAAATAAGAATCTGTATGAGTGGATGTTAATTTGGGAAAGCCAAAGCAGGGAAGGAAGGACGTCCGAGAGCGACAAAGCGCAAGGTAAATAAGAAAACATTAAGATGCTGAATGTAAGAGTATAACACCGGTCTTGAAAGACCTACATTGGCTCCCAGTACGTTTCTGAGCACAATTCAAAGTGTTGGTGCTGACCATTAAAGCCCTAAGCGGCCTCGGTCCAGTATACCTGAAGGAGCGTCTCCACCCCCATCATTCTACCCAGACAATGAGGTCCAGCACCGAGGGCCTTCTGGCGGTTCCCTCACTGCGAGAAGCCAAGTTACAGGGAACCAGGCAGAGGGCCTTCTCAGTGGTGGCGCCCGCCCTGTGGAACGCCCTCCCACCAGATGTCAAAGAGAAAAACAACTACCAGACTTTTAGAAGACATCTGAAGGCAGCCCTGTTTAGGGAAGCTTTTAATGTTTGATGTATTATAGGATTTTAATATTTTGGGGGGGAAGCCGCCCAGAGTGGCTGGGGAAGCCCAGCCAGATGGGCGGGGTATAAATAATATATTATTATTATTATTATTATTATTATTATTATTATTAGGAAGGAATATGCAGTGTCTCATACGGGGATAAAACCTTGGTCTAAGCAACTGATGGATGGAGCTGATGTGAGTTGCTGTTCAGCAATATTTGAGGGCCACTGGGTTCCCTACCCCTCTCTTCTTATAGAGTCTCCTCTGAACTCCTCAGAGGAAAGACCAAGCACACAAGCGCATGTGTGCACATTCAAGGGAGAGGAATAATGCTCTTTCCAAGAGCATCTCCCCGTCCTGCTATCCCCCCACCCCTTGGGAGCTGTGTGAATTCGTGGCCAGATCAAAACGAAGCCCTTCTGTGTGTGTGGTTTGCATTTTCCCGTATGGCAGATAGCAGGGAGGCCATTAACAGAATTAGCCGCAAGCCGGCTGCCCTGCCAGCACATCAGGTTTACCAGCATTCTTAAGCTTGCGCCTGAATAATAAAGGTAGCCGGTGTGGTCTGCAGCCTCTTAAACATTCCTTGTGTTTTCGTTTTATTAGCATAACCCCTGTTAGCCTGAAAGAAAGAAAAAAAGGCACCCCCAAAGACTTACCAGCAAGTTGCAATGTTCTCTATTTAACACCGAATTGGACTCCGGGGAGTATGAAGGACGTTTTGGCAAGAGGGTAGGGGTTGGGGGTGAGGTTGAAGGAAGGAGCTTTAAAGCATTTTACAAGAGGGGCCTGCTAAAGTGCAAAACTACCTGGTATCTAAGTGGCGGTTGAGGCTGCGCTTGTTGCTCTCAGAAAGGGCTCAGGCATACGCTGGTACCCACCGCCGTGAAGTTAGACTTAACCTGCATGAGAAAATCCCCAACTGAGCGCAACTTTCTGTTTCTGATGGTGGGTGCTTTCAGGAAGCCCACAAGCCACCCTCCAAGCGTCCCGATTTTCCTGGGACAGTCCCAGAATTATGAGAGTCATCCTGGCTTCCAATTTGATCCTGCAATATCCCCATTTCCCTATTGCCAATGCTGCCACCACCAAGCTCAGAGAGGAGTATGAGCCAGCGCTTGTCCCAAGCAGCAGCAGTGAGGGAACGTCTTCTTGCCTCTCCATGGCCGCTGATGCCAGCCTCGTTCTCATGGGCAGCTTGCAGAAGCTCTGGAGAACAGGCAAGGAGGAGAAGAGGTTGCCACGACTGCCAAGGCCCAGCCCTGCATGGTGTGCCAGCTCTGAGGGGCAGAGGGCAGGGCTGCCCTGGTTGGGAAGAAAAGGGGAGCAGAGGGGAGCACAAGAAGTCTTGGGGGGAGCACTCTGCGTCCATCTAATAAAGGTAAAGGGACCCCTGACCATTAGGTCCAGTCATGACAGACTCTGGGGTTGCAGCGCTCATCTCGCTGTATTGGCCAAGGGAGCCAGCGTACAGCTTCCAGGTCATGTGGCCAGCATGACTAAGCCACTTCTGGCAAACCAGAGCAGCGCACGGAAATGCCGTTTACCTTCCCACCAGAGTGGTACCTATTTATCTACTTGCACTTTGACGTGCTTTTGAACTGCTGGGTTGGCAGGAGCTGGGGCCAAGCAACAGGAGCTCACCCCGTCATGGGGATTTGAACTGTTGACCGTCTGATCGGCAAGTCCTAGGCTCTGTGGTTTAACCCACAGCGCCACCCGCGTCCCACTTGCGTCCACCTAACCAAGAGCAAAAGGCTGCCTCTCAAAAAAGCTAGCAGGTCAGGGAAGAGAACAACCCTTCTCCCAAACCTGTGAGATTGTGGGGAGGGTATTTGGTCACACAACTATTCAGCAGTATTGTAGAGTTCAGCCCCTGATGACTATAATAATGCTAGAGGTAAAGGACCCCTGACCATTAGGTCCAGTCGTGGCCGACTCTGGGGTTGCGGCGCTCATCTCACTTTACTGGCCAAGAGAGCTGGCATTTGTCCGCAGACAGCTTCCGGGTCATGTGGCCAGCATGACTAAGCCGCTTCTGGTGAAACCAGAGCAGCGCACGGAAACGCCGTTCACCTTCCCGCTGGAGCGGTACCTATTTATCTACTTGCACTTTGACGTGCTTTTGAACTAGGTTGGCAGGAGCAGGGACCGAGCAATGGGAGCTCATCCCGTCATGGGGATTTGAACTGTTGACCTTCTGATCGGCAAGCCCTAGGCTCTGTGGTTTAGACCACAGCACCACCCGCATCCCTGTAATCATGGTACCTTTTCTGAATTAAAGCTGGAACAAAGCATTCAGAGATGCAGCCGGCAACCTCCTCAGTGCACGGATATGCTGAGCTCACAAGAGCCTCAGATCATGCAACTCATCCATCCATCCACCTGCTCTGTCTTTAATCCTCCCAGTTAGAGAACAACTAGCTCGGGGCCAAGCTACACCTGCCGTTAAACGCAAAGCTTTTGCATCACATTTTAATGTCACTTTCATGTTTTTCTTTATCGCTTAATTTATGCATCGCTTCCTGCGAAGCACCTTGAAATGATTTCACACCATGATGAAAGCAATGCACGAAACAATTTCATATGTGAAAAAGTTAAAATAATTATGCACACCACACATACATGTGCACGCACACAATTGTATATACATATAAAAAAATCAAATAAATTCATAAAGAGAGTGGCATAAGAAATTCCACTTGGAAGTAGGTCTGATCTGCAGTCTCCAGGTTTGTCTGATCCCTTCCAGGTGGCAGGTGGAGGGGTTTAATATCCAGGTAGTTGAGAAGGCCTTTAATAATCATGTTATTTAGAAGACAGTGCATGAAGTTTATAAGCTTAGGCCTGGCAGAAGCTGGCTACAGATAAGACACCTGAGGTGGGAGGCTGCCCTCCTCCGCTCCTCTCTCCCAATTAACCTCCATCTCCTGGGCTCACTCTGTAATGTGACTAAGGGCGTCCCCCTGTGACATCATTGGGCCTGGGTCCTGAAACATCAGGGGCTGGGAGTATTCAGGGACAGTCCCAAATTTACAGAAGCCATCCGGGTCTCTGGTTTGATCTCGGAATGTCCTGCTGTTCCTTAGGACATCCCTATTTTCATCAGAGGGTATGGAGTTGTGCAACCCCTGGAAGAGTTTGGATTTGATATCCCGCCTTTCACTCCCTTTAAGGAGTCTCAAAGCGGCTAACATTCTCCTTTCCCTTCCTCCCCCACAGCAAACACTCTGTGGGGTGAGTGGGGCTGAGAGACTTCAAAGAAGTGTGACTGGCCCAAGGTCACCCAGCAGCTGCATGTGGAGGAGCGGAGACGCGAACCCGGTTCCCCAGATTACGAGACTACCGCTCTTAACCACTACACCACACTGGCTCTCCCTGGGCCAAGGAGATAAGTAACTATACAACCTTTAGAAGAAATCTGAAGGCAGCCCTGCATAGGGAAGATTTTTTTAATGTTTAAAGTTTTTTTAAAAAAATGTTTAATGTTTTGTCATGTTTTTATATATGTTGGAAGCATCCCAGAGTGATATTACAGTGGTACCTCGGGTTAAGAACTTAATTTGTTCTGGAGGTCTGTTCTTAACCTGAAACTGTTCTTAACCTGAAGCATCACTTTAGATAATGGGGCCTCCTGCTGCCGCCGCACCGCCGCTGCACGATTTCTGTTCTCATCCTGAAGCAAAGTTCTTAACCTGAGGTAATATTTCTGGGTAAGCAGAGTCTGTAACCTGAAGTGTATGTAACCCAAGGTACCACTGTATTATCATCATCATCATCATCATCATTAATTATCATTAATTATTATTTAGTATGTACCTATTTTCATTGGAGAAATGTTGGGTGGTATGTTCTTCTGATCTGGCAACCCTAATTAGAAGGCTTATTGCAACTTAATTCCATTTTTAAACTGCAAACGCACCAACTTATGGGGCAAAGGAGTCAAAATAAGAAGATCAGAGCAGGAGAGGGTTATTGAGAGGTGGTAGACTTCAGCATGTGTTGTTTGACTCTTAAACTAATGTAAAAACACGGTGCAGGCGGGTCCTTGGTCCTGACATTACTTTGCTTAAAATTAGACTGATCAATTCCTGCCGCCTGACCTCATGGCCCAAGTGTTTCCGAGTGAATTTACCTGTTGAGGTGCCAGTAACATTAATAGAAGCTGGAGCGAGGAATATCTGTGCACTTCACTTCCCTCATCTCATCACAAACACATCCCTCTGGCTCTTAACCCTCCACAGATTATCTTGCACTCCAAAGGGCTTTGACGTCCCTTGTGCCAAAGGGGGCGGGGAAAATGATGCCAGCTCGGGAGGACATACCCTGGCAAGTAAATTGTTTACCACTTGTGGGTCTGCTTCTACAGAGGCCTCCCAGAATGGACCCTTTTGCCTCCAGGCCTTCCCCCCAATCTTCTGACTCTTCCCTCTGCCACCCGCAGCTTTGAAAACTTTGGCCTTTGTTTCCCAGCGAGTGAACTTGGTGAGCAGGACGCAGGTGGCGCTGTGGGTTAAACCACAGAGCCTAGGGCTTGCCGATCAGAAGGTCGGCGGTTCGAATCCCCGCGACGGGGTGAGTTCCCGTTGCTCGGTCCCTGCTCCTGCCCACCTAGCAGTTCGAAAGCACATAAAAATGCAAGTAGATAAATAGGTACCGCTCCGGCGGGAAGGTAAACGGCGTTTCCATGCGCTGCTCTGGTTCGCCAGAAGCGGCTTAGTCATGCTGGCCACATGCTGTACGCTGGCACCCTCAGCTAATAAAGCAAGATGAGCATCGCAACCCCAGAGTCGTCCGCAACTGGACCTAATTGTTATGTAATGAAGTTCTAACCCTGGGCCAGCAGGGGGATACTGTAGATAGTTATGCAAATAAGGGATCGAAAGTGACGTTCAGTGATTGGATAGTTTTTGAAAATTGTTACAGTTACGTTGTACTGGAGCTCTATATAAGCAGGCTGACTGAACCCTTCAGTTCAGTTCTGTTCTGGCCTGTGAATAAACAAGAGCTGTTTGAAGAATCGCTGTGTCGTCTGATATGTTCACCCACAACTTAACACTAATGTTTACCTTTACCTCTAAGCTTGGCGAACACCAGCCTACTGAAGACTTGAAGCGAATCCCTTTCGCAGCGATCCTCTCTCTGCAAACCTTGCAGGACCTCAGTGTAAGGAGGCAGCCTTGCTAGACATCAGCTGCTAAACGGCCCCTTATTTAACGGGGTTCAAGAGCGACCTCAGCTTGAGCAGGACATAGGAAGGGGGGGAATGGGGTGGGAGAGAAATGAAAAGAACTGTCTGTCTAGTGTGGCACTTCTCTCAAGCTTGGAGTGCAGTTCATGCAGAATGCTGCAGCAAAATTGCTGAGGGAACTTTGGAACTCCCTGCCTATTGAAATCAGGCAGGCTTTTTCACTATGCTGTTTTCAGTTCCTGTTTAAAACATTTCCATTTAGGCAAGCCTTCCAAGACTAGTAGAATGCCGGCATATGTTTCAGTCTGCTTTTACATTATTGCCGATTTTATCTTCTGAATGTTTCAAAGAATTGCTTTTGCTGGTAGTTTCATTCTTTTCTTCCCTTTGAAAGCAGCTTTGAGGGTGGTTTAGTTTTTTCCAATCAAGCAGTGTATAAATTTTATGAAACTAGTAATAAAATAAATTACGGCTTCACAGGCCAGATTGCAGACCCTCCAAGCGTTCCTATTTTCCAGGGACGTCCCTGATTTAGAGAAGCCGTCCCGGATTCTGATTTGATCCCAGAATGTCCCGCTTTTCCTTAGGATGTCCCTATTTTCATTGGAGAAACGTTGGAAGGTATGGAGTTATCTGACTCCCGAGCCGTCCGAATGCAATCCTGTATAAGGAAAGGGATTTTTTAATGTTTAATGTTTTATTATGTTTTTATATATGTTGGAAGGGACCCGGATTGCGCTGTGGGTTAAACCACAGAGCCTAGGACTTGCTGATCAGAAGGTTGGTGGTTCGAATCCCCGCAACGGGGTGAGCTCCTGTTGCTTGGTCCCTGCTCCTGCCAACCTAGCAGTTCGAAAGCATGTCAAAGTGCAAGTAGATAAATAGGTACCACTCTGGCGGGAAGGTAAATGGCTTTCCGTGCGCTGCTCTGGTTCGCCAGAAGCGGCTTAGTCATGCTGGCCACATGACCCAGAAGCTGTACGCCGGCTCCCTTGGCCAATAAAGCGAGATGAGCGCCGCAACCCCAGAGTCGGCCATGACTGGACCTAATGGTCAGGAGTTCCTTTACCTTTATATATGTTGGAAGCCTCCCAGAGTGTCTGGGGCAACCCAGTAACATGTGTGGGGTATAAATAGATTTTTTTTATTATGGAATGGGACGTCCCTATTTTCGTTGGGGAAACGTTGGGAGGGTATATTGAAGGAGTGTGGAGAGTCTTGGACCTATAGCAGGTGCTGTGACAGGATTGGTCCTCAAAGACCACCTGATTTGGAAGACCAGGAAGATTGTGGTCTTCATTATTCGCACCACAATCTGAGCAGTTTACAGCGATGTCCTCCGGCCACAGGCCTAGCAGAGAAGAGCGCAATTTTCAGGGAATTTGGCTGGGGCACGATGCCCAAAGTATTGAGGAACAAAAGGGAGGGACCCCGCATCTGGCCTTACTTGTGCAAACTCGGCTGGCCAAACTCTGAGCTCGGTGGCTGGCGGGGCCTGACTCTGCGTAGCAATTCCTAATGTTCTTAAATGCAAATCTGTCCTATATTTTCCCGGCGTGGCTGCTTCTGGCCTGCCTGCCTCGGTTACCTCATTGCCCTGTTTTTAGCTCCTGAAGACTCTGCACTCTGAATGGCCTGGGACGAATTTACGAAGCCCATATCTGTATATGGGATAAACGGTAGTAACTGGTCCAGAATTTTCCCCCTTCCAGCCAGAAGCCGGAGCATAAATCTTTGAAATATGTGTTGAGCCAGCTGCTGCATCATTTAAAAATAGTTAACTTGGTGCCAATAAGACAGATCACTCAACATGGGGGCCATAAAGAGAAAATCAAAGGCATGTGCTTGTGCCCTGACGGAGGCAGAGCCTTCCAACCCCCCCACCCCCCCATTGCAACCAGCCCCCTCCCGCTGAATACTTTACAGTGTTACACATCCCCCCCACCCCCGAGGAATTGTCTGCTGTCAAACATTGATTTCTCCCTGCCCAGGAGGGCACAGACAGCTTCATGTTGCACTGAAGTCTGGTGGCATCCGTCCCAATCCCTTTTGTCTGACATTATGCAGAGTCTCCTCTACAGCTTAACAAAGGGAGGAAAGCGGTTTTCTTCTCCCACGTATTAACAAAACATATTATGAAGAATTTTTCTGACAGTAAGAGCTGTTTGACAGTGGAATAGTCTCCCTCAGGAGGCAGTGGGCTCTCCTTCTACTTTTAAGCAGAGGTTGAATGGCCATCTATCATGGGTGCTTTAGCTGACATTCCTGCTTTGCAGGGGGTTGGACTAGATGACCCGTGGGTCCCTTCCAGCTCTAAGATTCTACAATTCTGTGTAGTAGTAGTAGTAGTAGTAGTAATAATAATAATAATAATAATAATAATAATAATTTTTATTTATACCCTGCTCTCCCCGGCCAGAGCCGGCTCAGGGCGGCTAAAAACAGTAAAATTACAGTAAAAACGTGATAGGAAAAAACTAATTTAAAAGGCAGGTTAAAATGCCATTTAAAATGCAGCCTCATTTTAAAAGTAACCCATAGATCAAAAGCATAAGGGGAAGGAAACATAAGGGTCAGACTGAGCCCAAACCAAAGGCCAGGCGGAATAGCTCTGTCTTGCAGGCCCTGCGGAAAGATGTCAAGTCCTGCAGGGCCCTAGTCTCTTGTGACAGAGCGTTCCACCAAGTCGGGGCCAGTACTGAAAAGGCCCTGGCCCTAGTTGAGACCAATCTAACCACCTTGCGACCTGGGATCTCCAAAATGTTCTCATTTGTGGACCTTAAGGTCTTCCGTGGGGCATACTAGGAGAGGTGGTCCCGTAGCATACAAAATAAAAATAATAATACTGAGAAGGAGGAGGATTACTAATTATCACATGAACGTAAGGTGAGCCTTGCTCCCAGTGGTGAACTTAGAACCTAGCCACTGCAGCTAGTAGCCTTATGCTTCCTTAATACATCATATTTTTATGTAGCCATATAAATTATTTGCCATAAGGAAAGAGGGGGGGACTCCCACAGAATATTCATGCAATTGTTGTTGTTGTTTAGTCGTTTAGTCGTGTCCGACTCTTCGTGACCCCATGGACCAGAGCACGCCAGGCCCTCCTGTCTTCCACGGCCTCTCGCAGTTTGGTCAGACTCATGTTTGTAGCTTCGAAGACACTATCCAACCATCTCGTCCTCTGTCGTCCCCTTCTCCTTGTGCCCTCCATCTTTCCCAACATCAGGGTCTTTTCCAGGGAGTCTTCTCTTCTCATGAGGTGGCCAAAGTATTGGAGCCTCAGCTTCACGATCTGTCCTTCCAGTGAGCACTCAGGGCTGATTTCCTTAAGACTAAACCGCAATAATAATTATTCTATCTATTCCCCCAAAGTAATTTGGCTGATTGTGTCTTGCACCTTATTATTCCAATATTTTATAAATAACGTTTTGACAAATGTGTTCCATCTTCTTAGCATATAAGCTAAATTCCCAAATCCTTAATAAAAACAAATTATATTGTGGCTGCCCCCTGCCCCATCACAATTCCTCATATTTGAGCAGCTGCTAATGAATTAATACTCTTTCTGAGGCCACATTAAAGACAAGGAAGTATTAAGGAGGCATTTGGAATGGGGACCCCTGCCCACAACACAGAAAAAGGATTTTGGCAAAAGGAGGGTTCTCCGATTTTTAATGCATAGCTTTGTGGCCCTTTCCCAGTTTGAGCCACTGGGATTATTTATCGGTTGGCAGCAGAGCCAGCAGAGACACTGTTCATGACTCAGGGCAGCAATATCTCAAGGACCACCTCTCCATATCAGCCTATCCAGACCCTGAGATCATCCTTTGAGACAATTCTTCATGTGTCTCCTCCACAAGAGATCCAGAGGGTGGCAGCAGGACCTTTTCTGCAGTGGCTCCCAATCTGTGGAAGGCTTTCCCCAGAAAGGCTCACCTGCAGACCCTCCGAGTGTCCTTATTTTCCAGGGACGTCCCTGATTTAGAGAAGCCGTCCCGGTTCCTGATTTGATCCTGGAATATCCACTTTTCCTTTGTTGTTGTTTGTTGTTTAGTCATTTAGTCATGTTCGACTCTTCATGACCCCATGGACCAGAGCACACCAGGCACTCCTGTCTTCCACTGCCTCCCGCAGTTTGGTCGAACTCATGCTGGTAGCTTCGATAACACTGTCCAACCATCTCGTCCTCCATCATCCTCTTCTCCTTGTGCCCTCCATCTTTCCCAACATCAGGGTCTTTTCCAGGGAGTCTTCTCTTCTCATGAGGTGACCAAAGTATTGGAGCCTCAGCTTCAGATCTGTCCTTCCAGTGAGCACTCAGGGCTGATTTCCTTCAGAATGGATAGGTTTCATCTTCTTGCAGTCCATGGGACTCTCAAGAGTCTCCTCCAGCACCATAATTCAAAAGATAAATTCTTTGGCGATCAGCCTTCTTTATGGTCCAGCTCTCACTTCCATACATCAGGCGCCAGTTTTACTTAGGACGTCCCTATTTTCATCGGAGAAATGTTGGAGGGTATGGAGTTATCCAACCCTCAAGCTGTATGAAGGCAATCCTGTATGGGGATTTTTTTAAAAAAAATGTTTTATAATGTTTTTATATATGTTGGAAGCTGCCCAGAGTGGTTGGGGCAACCCGGTAAGATGTGTGGGGTATAAATAGTAAAATTATCATTATGAAATGGGACATTCCTATTTCTATTGGACAAATGTTGGAGGGTGTGCTCTCCTGGTGCCATCATTATACATCTTTAGAAGCCAGGCAAAAATGTCCCACTTCAACCAGGCCTTTCATTGATTGACACTTAAAGCCCCTTTAAATTTGTTGTAGGAGCGGGGATTATTGGTTTGTTGTTGTTGTTTACTATGTATCTTGTTGTTTTTATATTGTGATCTTATGTTGTAGAGCACCCTGAGATCTCTTTCTTTTAAGGCTACACCTTTGGTCTCAATTATGACGGAACTCACAGGCGGAGAATACTTTCATTTATATATATATATTATATTATCTGTGAAGGGAATCTTCCTAGGAGCTGATATTTTTATCATTCCCTTTGGAGCTGCGTTCTGCCTTTGCCCTTTTGTCCTGGTGGGCTCCTTATGGTTAACATTTTTTTTATTCTTTGCTTTCTTCCTTTCTGTTATGTTTGCACTTCTTAATTTTTGTTAACAAATCTATAAAATAGCTTTAAAAGAAAAGAACCAAAAACTACTTGGTTTTTAAAGGAGTGTCTCCAACCCCATTGTTCACCCCAGACACTGAGGTCCAGACCCGAGGGCCTTCTGGTGGTTCCCTCACTACGAGAAGTGAGGTTACAGGGAACCAGGCAGAGGGCCTTCTCGGTGGTGGCACCCGCCCTGTGGAACGCCCTCACACCAGATGTCAAGACATCTTAGAAGACATCTGAAGGTAAACCTGTTTAAGGAAGTTTTTAATGTTTGATGTTTTGTCGTGTTTTTAATACAGTGGTACCTCAGTTTAAGAACAGCCCTGCTTACGATCGATTTGGTTTACAAACTCCTCAAAACCAGAAATAGTGTCTTGGTTTGAGAACTTTACCTCAGTCTAAGAATGGAATCCCAACGGTGGAAAGGCACTAGCGGTGGGAGGCCTCATTAGGGAAAGTGCGCCTCAGTTTAAGAACGGTTTCGGTTTAAGAACGGACTTCCGGAACAGATTAAGTTCGTAAACCGAGCTACCACTGTATTCTGTTGGGAGCCACCCAGAGTGGCTGTGGGAACCCAGCCAGATGGGTGGGGTATAAATAAATTATTATTATTATTATTATTATTATTATTATTATTATTATTATTATTTCAATAGGATGCCTGCATTTGCAGGGGTTGGACTAGATGACCCCTTGCTTGGGGTACCTTCCAACTGTGTGATTCTGTGATTTGCCGTTGTTATATAGCATTCATTGACAGATCTGAGGTTGGCTCTGATCTCTCCCCTTCCCCCCTTCACCGCAGTATGTGCCATTTGTTTCAGCAGTCCTGATTAAGTCATGAATTTACAAGCAAGCGTTCCATCAAGACTGAATCAAAGCAGATGTTTGGGTTTCCTGCAGTCAAGAAGGCATCAGTCAGAGAGAGCCTTGTACATGTCTGGTTGGGTACAGCTCCTCGGGCCCACCCCACTTTTCGCGAGTTCACTGCTGCAAAAGTTTAATTTCAAATCAGGCTCCTTAATAATAATAATAAAATGCATATAGTCTTTGCATTCTGTCACACAGCATCCAAATTTGGTACCAAACTCTTTTCTACCCTGCAGACGGGGAAAGAGGCAGAGTGGAAAAAGTTTAATAATATTCTGTGGAAGGTTAGGAGACACACACACAAAGGAAGGCTGTTGCCAATGCTCTGGGAATTTTCTAACAGCTGCTGCTGCCAAAAACATAGGCAAGGAAACATTTTTTGATGGGAATATTTATGAGGAGAGTAATAGATTTGCACAATCTTAGGAATAATGGAGTGGGGTAGAGGAGAGAAAAGACATACAAAGTCGACTGATACCAAATCATTGGTCCATGTTGTTCCATCCTGCAACTGGCGGAAGATGTCCAAACTCTCAGGCAGAGGGAGAAAGATCATTCCCAGGCCTCTAGGGTAATGGGAGACACTCGATTCAGTTCACCTGCAAAAGTGAACCTACCAGATTAGCATTTTCCTAAACTACATACAAACCAAAACACAGCCATCCGCCAAAACCTGCAATGCGCAAAGCGGTTCCCCAGCCAAGCAGGTTAAACAGTCCTGGTTTCCCCGAAAGATTCTGGGATCTGTAGTTTGTTAAGGGTGCTAAGGTTGTTAGCACACCCCTGTTGCCCTTCGCTGAGCTGCAATTCCCAAAGTGATTTACATATCATCCAACATTTTGCCAATAAAAATAGGGATGTCCTATTCCATCATCATCATGTTATTATTTATACCGCCATGCATCTGACTAGGCTGCCCCAGCCACTCTGGGAGGGTTCCAAAATATAGAAATACATAATAAAACATCGAACTTTTTTTTTAAAAAAAAATCCCCATAGCCTTCAGATATCTTCTAAAGGTTGTATAGTTACTTATCTCCTTGGCTCGGGGGTCACATAACATTTCTCTGATGGAAATATACAGTAATAATAATAGTTGTTGTTGTTGCTGCTGCTGCTGTTGTTTTTTTTTTATACCTCGCCCGACTGAGTAGGTGGCTCCAGCTACTCTGGGTGGCTTCCAACATATATAAAAATATAATAAAATTGTAAATTTCACTATGCAGGGCTGCCTTCAAGATGTCTTGTAAAGGTTGTATAGTTACTTATCTCCTCAGCTTGGGAGTCACATAACTCCATGCCCTCCAACGTTTCTCCGATGAAAATAGGGACATCCTAAGGAAAAGCGGGACATTCTGGGATCAAATCAGAAACAGGGATGGCTTCTGTAAATCTGGGACTGTCCCTGGAAAACAGAGATACTTGGAGGGTCTGTGTTTAACCATCCCACTTCCCAGGGAACTTTGAGACTTTTGATTGTCAGCAGCTGGAAACAGCATCCGGTCCAGATGGGCTTTACCTTGGTCAGATCCAGCAAAGCATTATCAGGCCAGGAATCTGAACAGCTTTAATTAAATTGCTTTAAGAGCAGACTTAACCCTAAGCAGGCCACATCTCCCAGCCGAGAAGCATTTTAAGTTGATGTGCTGGCCGTGCCGTCCAAATAAACAGAGCTTCCCCTATGTTCCGAGTGCATAGCCCCAGGGAGTGCGCCAAGCAAGCACGCCCAATGCCGAGATGGCCTCTTGACTCGTAAAAAGGCTAATTGAAGCCACTGCGTGCGGCTGAAGGGCGAGATGGCGGGTTTACATAGGGACCAGGAAGCAAAAAAGTGGGCGGCAGAAGGGGAGGGCAGGGGATCTTCGGGACAATTTAACAAAAGCCGCCTTCCAGGTGGTCCACAGGCCAGAGGCATGACCCAGGAAAGAGCAATTGGGAGCTGTTCACCTGCAATCAATTGGAGGGGGGCTGAGCTGCCAAGGCTTCTGATGCTGAAGTAATCCAGGTTCCAGTTATTAATTTGGAGCCGGCAATTTAGGACTGTTCCACTAAACGGTTTGGAGAAGAAAGGGGGAGAACAAACAGAGGAAGCAGCCCAGATCCGGGGGGGAAGCCCCGACCTCTCGGCTGCAGCAGCTTATGCGCCGTGGCTTAGAAACAACAGAAAGCCCAAGGTTCTCCCTGACACACCGGCAGCTAAACCAAACAGGCATTAAGGAAATGAAAACATGTGTGTGCCACGCAGATTCTTAACCCACATTTTGTGCAGATCCATATACCAATGGCTATCAACTATTTTGGGATGGGGGTGGCGCTGTGGTCTAAACCACAGGGCCTAGGGCTTGCTGATCAGAAGGTCAGCGGCTCGAATCCCTGCGACGGGGTGAGCTCCCGTTGCTCGGTCCCTGCTCCTGCCAACCTAGCAGTTCGAAAGCATGTCAAAGTGCAAGTAGATAAATAGGTACCGCTCCGGCGGAAAGGTAAACGGCGTTTCCAGGCACTGCTCTGGTTCACTAGAAGCGGCTTAGTCATGCTGGCCACATGACCCGGAAGCTGTACGCCGGCTCCCTTGGCAAATAAAGTGAGATGAGCGCCGCAACCCCAGAGTCGTCTGCCACTGGACCTAATGGTCACGGGTCCCTTTACCTTTACCTATCAACTATTTTATTTATTTTCTGGGTTAAGGACTTCCCTTTTAGGAGATGCTCTTTCTTTATTTAACGTAACTGGTCGTCTGCAAGATTCCATGTGTGAATCATCCAACCATCTAAGAAATTAGTTAAGTGCCACAAACATTGGACAGGGAGAGGTTGGATGAATCCTCTGTCTCTGTAAGATAGCCTTTCCCATGCTGGTGCCCTCCAGTGTCAAAGTGTGAGCTGGCAGTAAATCACACTGTTCAAAGTTGGAGTTAACTTTTTATTAGGAAAACACAATCTTCACCGATTTTGCTGAGTGTGAGGCCTAATGAGCACAGCGGCTCATCCCCAGTAAGTCTGGCCACATGAATCAGTTGCCGAGACAAAGCTCCTGTCTCCCTAGCGCCTTTTCCAAGCAATCGGAGACTGCACCTCCATGCAGCGAATCTCTCCTCTGCCCTCTTCATGTCTCTTCTGGTTCTGGGAGAGAAGGAAGAAGGGGACCTTGTAGCAGCAGGAGGGGGAGACACCGGTGATCCTTTTTTTATAATAATTTTTATTAATTTTCCAATTTTTAACACAAAACAACAACAACACACAAGCATCAACAAATACAAGCACATACAAAGATATCATTTCTTAACCTCATTTTCATAAGCCTCTTTTCTCGGACTTCCCCATACCTCACCCTTTTTGCATCCTTATTTTACAGTTTTTCAACAACTCTTTTTGCCAATTAAGTTTAAGCTCATTGTCATTCTCAGTTTTACCTTAAATCATCAAACAGTTTTAGCTGCAATTCTGCATCTTCCTTCCCCTTGACATTTTATCACTCCTCTATTTTACAACAGTTCTTAAGGTATACTTTAAACTTCTTCCAATCTTCCTCCACTGTCTCTTTCTCTTGGTCGCGGATTCTGCCGGTCATTTCTGCCAGTCCCATAAAGTCAATCACTTTCGTCTGCCATTCTTCCAGTGTGGGTAGTTCTTGTGTCTTCCAATACTTTGCTAAAAGGATCCTTGCTGCTGTAGTAGCGTACATAAAAAAAGTCTTATCCCTCCTTAACACCAATTGGCCGACCATGCCCAGGAGAAATGCCTCCGGTTTCTTGTGAAAAGTACATTTAAGTACCTTCTTAATTTCATTATAAATCATTTCCCAGAAGGCCTTAATCCTTGGGCAGGTCCACCAAAGGTGAAAGAAGGTACCTTCAGCTTCATTACATTTCCAACATTTATTATTGGGCAAGTGATAAATCTTCGCAAGCTTGACTGGGGTCATGTACCACCTATAAATCATTTTCATAATATTTTCTTTTAAAGCATTACATGCTGTAAATTTAATTCCGGTGGTCCATAACTGTTCCCAGTCAGCAAACATAATGTCATGACCTATGTCCTGTGCCCATTTAATCATAGCTGACTTAACAGTTTCATCTACTGTATTCCACTTCAGCAACAGGTTATACATTCTTGATAAATTCTTAGTATTGGGTTCTAACAATTCTGTTTCTAGTTTCGATTTCTCCACCTGGAATCCAATTTTCCTGTCTTGTTTAAAAGTCTCCATTATTTGATAATAATGGAGCCAATCTTGTACTTTAGACTTTATTTTCTCGTAGCTCTGTAGTTTAAATTTACCACTTTCTTGTTCTAAAATTTCAAAATATTTTGGCCATTTAGATTCCATGTTGAGTTTCTTCACCTCCGAGACACCGGTGATCCTTACCCAGCCTGACTCATCTCTGCCTCTTGGCCTCCCTCCACCCCTGCTTCAGCTTCTTCCTCCAATTCTGGACTGCTCTCTGCCACAGTCTCTCCCCGCTCACTAAGCCCAGTTAACATGGAGTCAAAATGGAGTGAAGGGGAATTCCCCAGCAAATCTAAAATTGGCCTGCTCCTTTGATACATTTCCCCCATTGATATATGGATATTTTAAAAGTTTTATAAGGAATTGAATAGTTAATTCAATTTTTAAAAAAATTAAAAAGTATTTT
Organism: Podarcis cretensis; assembly: GCF_951804945.1. Classification (NCBI taxonomy): domain Eukaryota; kingdom Metazoa; phylum Chordata; class Lepidosauria; order Squamata; family Lacertidae; genus Podarcis; species Podarcis cretensis. The sequence goes on along the minus strand of NC_137170.1, from coordinate 9,906,811 downwards.
GCGGGAACTGAAAGGACTATACAGTCGTACATTGAAAGTCAAACAGAATCCGTTCTAGAAGTCTGTTCGACTTCCAAAATGTTCAGAAACCAAACCATGGCTTCTGATTGGCTGCAGGAAGCTCCAGCAGCCAATCAGAAGCTCCATTGGATGTTTGGCTTCCAAAAATAGCTCACAAACCGAAACAGTCACTTTCAGGTTTGAGGCATTCATTAGCCAAAACATCTGAAAACTAAGCTGTTCGAAAACCAAGGTATGACTGTACAACTACTGGAAGCTAGTCAGAAGAAGAAAAGGATACAGTCCTTTCAGGTATTAAAAGTTGCAGTTATTTCAAACTTTTGAGTATTTAGCGGTTAAACAAAAATGAAAATCCTCCCCTCAAAAAATATTGAATTCTAATGCTTATGTTCTGCCAAATGTCAAATGTCTGCAAAATGTTGTCTCTCCTCCACCCTCCATTCCTTTACTCTACGAACATAGCACCTACTTCTGTCCTATTATCATAGTACCATTAAGAGTGTCTTAACTTATAGTATATTATCGTGGTATGGGAGCAGCTCTGGAATGGATAAAAAAGCCTTACAGAGAATAATTAAAATTGCCCAGAATGTTATTGGGCTCCAACTACCAACCCTGGATGAGATCTTCACGTCTCGCAGCTTGAAGAAGTCACACAATATCCTGAGAGATCCCACCCATCCTGCTCACAACCTCTTTGAACTGTTGCCTTCGGGCAGAAGATATAGGACAATGAAAACACGAACTACACGCCTTCTGAATAGTTTCTATCCAAGAGCTCTGATTGCACTAAACAGTGATCTCAGGGCCAGTTGTAAGAAATAGCAAGCAGTGAGTAGTAAGGAATGAGATAGGTTTTACGTTATGCTATGCTTCTAATAGGTTGTGTTATATTCTGGATTATGTATGTTTTATAGATTATGTCTGAATAGGATGAGAGTGTTGGAGATACGTGCAAATGTGTATGTGAATCCGGTCTTGGGTGTTTGATTTTCGTTGTTGTGTATACTGTGTATATACGGACAATGACAATAAATTTATCTATCTATCTATCTATCATCTATCTATCTATCTATCCATCTAATCGGACAAAAAAGAAAGGAAGCAATCAGAATTGTTGGCACCTTCATTCGAGGAGCCAATAATAAGGTCAGGGAAGGTGGAGTTCTTAAAAGCCAAAGGGTAAGAAGCCTCTCCTCCCCTCTCGCAAGGACTTTTGTTTTGCTCTTTTGTCTACCAGTCAATTAAAGTCCACTTCAAGGTGACCCGGCCAGGTGTGCTCTCAAAGGGACTTAAAGATCTCTTTTGCTGACTCCTTTTCACTCTAGGCTTCCATTGGTTGGTCTTTTTTAAAAAAAAGAAAAGAAAAAGAAGTATCAATAAGTCCTTTCATGCTGAAACAAGGACTGGAGAAATGCTCTCCAACGGAAACACTTGTAACTGAGTGCAAAGTTACTGGATATATCAGCAAGGCAATTTTTATGTCAGGAAAAAATATATGAAAGCAGGAGTCCTTTAGGCTAACTGAACAATGCAGATGGGAGAAGGAAGGAAGGAAGGAAGGAAGGAAGGAAGGAAGGAAAAGAAAGGAGAAAAAGGAAAAGGAAATGAAAATGAAAAGTCAAGTACTTGCAATGTTTAAGTGTTACAGTGGTACCTCGGGTTACAGACGCTTCAGGTTACGGACACTTCAGGTTACAGACGCTTCAGGTTGTAGACTCCACTAACCCAGAAATAGTAATAATAATAATAATAATAATTTATTATTTATACCCCGCCCATCTGGCTGAGTTTCCCCAGCCACTCTGGGCGGCTCCCAATCAGTGTTAAAAACAGTACAGCATTACATATTAAAAACTTCCCTGAACAGGGCTGCCTTAAGATGTCTTCTGAATGTCAGGTAATTCTTTATCTCTTTGACATCTGATGGGAGGGCGTTCCACAGGTCGGGCGCCACTACCGAGAAGGCCCTCTGCCTGGTTCCCTGTAGCCTCACTTCCCGCAATGAGGGAACCGCCAGAAGGCCCTCGGCGCTGGATCTCAGTGTCCGGGCTGAACGATGGGGGTGGAGATGCTCCTTCAGGTATACAGGACCGAGGCCGTTTAGGGCTTTAAAGGTCAGCACCAACACTTTGAATCGTGCTCGGAAACGTACTGGGAGCCAGTGCAGATCTCTCAGAACCGGTGTTATGTGGTCCCGGCGGCCACTCCCAGTCACCAGTCTAGCTGCCGCATTCTGGATTAATTGCAGTTTCCGGGTCACCTTCAAAGGTAGCCCCACGTAGAGCGCGTTGCAGTAGTCCAAGCGTGAGATAACCAGAGCATGCACCACTCTGGCGAGACAGTCCGCGGGGAGGTAGGGTCTTAGCCTGCGTACCAGGTGGAGCTGGTAGACAGCTGCCCTGGACACAGAGTTAACCTGTGCCTCCATGGACAGCTGTGAGTCCAAAATGACTCCCAGGCTGCGCACCTGGTCCTTCAGGGGCACAGTTACCCCATTCAGGACCAGGGAATCCTCCACACCTGCCCACCTCCTGTCCCCCCAAAACAGTACTTCTGTCTTGTCAGGATTCAACCTCAATCTGTTAGCCGCCATCCAACCTCCAACCGCCTCCAGGCACTCACACAGGACCTTCACCGCCTTCACTGGTTCTGATTTAAAGGAGAGGTAGAGCTGGGTGTCATCTGCATACTGATGAACACCCAGTCCAAACCCCCTGATGATCTCTCCCAGCGGCTTCATATAGATGTTAAAAAGCATGGGGGAGAGGACGGAACCCTGAGGTACCCCACAAGTGAGGGCCCAAGGGTCTGAACACTCATCCCCCACCACCACTTTCTGAACACGGCCCAGGAGGAAGGAGCGGAACCACTGTATAACAGTGCCCCCAGCTCCCAGCCCCTCTAGACGGTCCAGAAGGATGTTATGGTCGATGGTGTCAAAGGCCGCTGAGAGATCCAGCAGAACTAGGAAACAGCTCTCACCTTTGTCCCTAGCCCGCCGGAGATCATCAACCAGCGCGACCAAGGCAGTTTCAGTCCCATGGTGAGGCCTCAGGTTAAGAACTTTGCTTCAGGATGAAAACAGAAATTGCAAGGTGGCGGCAGCAGGAGGCCCCATTAGCTAAAGTACCTCAGGTTAAGAACAGTTTCAGGTTAAGAACGGACCTCCAGAACGAATTAAGTTCTTAACCCGAGGTACCACTGTATTCTTATGTTGACAATATGGGCACATGCAAAGGCACACATATGAGTGGGGTTTGAGCCCTCCAGATTAGGGTTGCCAGACCTCCAGAACTGACCTGGTGGCAGGTTTGAATTTCCAGGTAGGTGGGAGCACCTTAAAAAAAATAAAAATAGGAAGACTATGCATGCAGTTTTCAAGCTTCCATCCCATCCTCCCATTCTGTCCACAAATCATCCGGATCCATTGATGGCTGTCCTGTTCAAGAGAGAAGCGGCAGCAGCTGCTGCTGCCAGTTTCAACTTTGAAAACAGGAAAAATCACCTGTGCCAGGAGTCCTGCGGTTACTCTGAATTTCCACTCCATCTGCAAACTTGAAAAGCACAGGCTCAGATGCAGAGCAGCCTGCAAGATCAAAGGCCTTATTCATTAAAAAAACAAAAAACAAAAACAAAATTGCTTGCCAGGGTTTCCCCTTTCCTTAAATCTTCAGGCACGTGAGGCGCTAGAAGCACTGCTTTAATATGAAAATGCATTGGATGCACAATATGCTTAGGTACCAGTGCAAAATTTAGGTGCCAGTTTTCCAGTGTGATCATGGCATTCAGCTGTTGTTGTTGTTTAGTCGTGTCCGACTCTTCGTGACCCCATGCACCAGAGCACGCCAGGCACTCCTGTCTTCCACTGCCTCCCGCAGTTTGGTCAGCTGGTAGCTTCGAGAACACTGTCCAACCATCTCGTCCTCTGTCGTCCCCTTCTCCTTGTGCCCTCCATCTTTCCCAACATCAGGGTCTTTTCCAGGGAGTCTTCTCTTCTCATGAGGTGGCCAAAGTCTTGGAGCTTCAGCTTCAGGATCTGTCCTTCCAGTGAGCACTCAGGGCTGATTTCCTTAAGAATGGATAGCTTTGATCTTCTTGCAGTCCATGGGACTCTTGAGTCTCCTCCAGCACCATAATTCAAAAGATAAATTCTTCGGCGATCAGCCTTCTTTATGGTCCAGCTCTCACTTCCGTACATCACTACTGGGAAAACCATAGCTTTAACTATATGGACCTTTGTTGGCAAGGTGATGTCTCTGCTTTTTAAGATGCTGTCTAGGTTTATCATCGCTTTTCTCCCAAGAAGCAGGCGTCTTTTAATTTTGTGTCACCATCTGCAGTGATCATGGAGTCAAAGAAAGTAAAATCTCTCACTGCCTCCATTTCGTCCCCTTCTATTTGCCAGGAGGTGGTGGGACCAGTGGCCATGATCCATGAAGGGGATTTTTCCATATAACCCAAATAATAAAATCATGAGAGAAACGCATAAATACAAAACGAAGCCAAAGTTGGCATGGGATGTTACATGCACAATAAGAAGTGATAAAGCAGGCTATCGGGATATTTGTCATAAGATGCAGACAGGGAAACGGAGAGTATCATCATAAGAACTGAGAGGTCCACAGGGGTGGCAACTAAACTATCAGAGGCACAAGGAGTGCAAGAATAAAAAGCTCTATATCACATCAAGAATTTTTCTGATTCAAGCAGTCAGATGTTACTTATCCCAAATTTCCTGAGAGGCTTGTGGAAAAGGAAAATTTAAAGTTTCTCCTTTTTTTTTAACATACAGTGGTACCTCGGGTTAAGTACTTAATTCGTTCTGGAGGTCTGTTATTAACCTGAAACTGTTCTTAACCTGAGGTACCACTTTAGCTAATGGGCCCTCCAGCTGCCACTGCACGATTTCTGTTCTCATCCTGAAGCAAAGTTCTTAACCTGAGGTACCATTTCTGGGTTAGCGGATTCTGTAACCTGAAGCGTCTGTAACCCGAGGTATCACTGTATTCCCACCAAACCGAGACCAACGAGATTACCTTTGATTTTCCTTTAAAAAAATGGGTGTGCCCAGTAAAATTTTCATACACTGTAATCTTCCATATATTACTCCATCATAAAGATAAAGGTAAAGGTAAAGGGACCCCTGACCATTAGGTCCAGTCGTGACAGACTCTGGGGTTGCGGCGCTCATCTCGCTTTATTGGCCGAGGGAGCCGGCGTACAGCTTCCGGGTCATGTGGCCAGTATGACTAAGCTGCTTCTGGCGAACCAAGGCAGTGCACAGAAACACCGTTTACCTTCCCACCGGAGCGGTACCTATTTATCTACTTGCACTTTGAAGTGCTTTCGAACTGCTGGGTTGACAGGAGCTGGGACTGAGCAATGGGAGTTCACCCCGTCGTGGGGATTTGATCCAACCTTCTGATCGGCAAACCCTAGGCTCTGTGGTTTAACCCACAACGCTACCCGTGTCCCCATAATGAGGTGTTAATTTCAGATAATGTTTTCCATCTTTGGGCAATTGATAGACACCCAACAGAGGTAATTTTACGAACTTGCTATTTATTGTGGAATCAGTACTTCCTGTGCATACCAGTTTCTTGAGCATGCAAGATGATTGCAGAATTGGCATCAAGACACCAGCCAGTATCCTGCCCTCAAATTTAATCTGGATTTCCCCTATCTCTAGGAAATTTGATTCTTAAAATAGTTTTTTATTAAAAAAGAAAAATGCCAATGACCCATTTGCGGTATCCCTGGGACCCATTTGCAAATTAAGCCCCTACCTGGAAGCACCAGTTGATTACAGGTGGGGTGCTGTTGGTTTTTTAACATTTTTAACATTCTTAACCGCAATACTTCCAGATCCATGGGTAACAGCGACCTCTGTAGATGAGGATTTCCTCTTCCCCACTCTGGTCTAATCAGGGCTCCCATCTGTGTTTTCCTTGTCTGCTTTAGGAAGCACATGGCTTAGCCCTGATTGGTCCATACCAGTTGTGTCTGCCATGTGTCATGTCTGGAAACGACTCTGGCAATTCTTCTGCAATGTGTAAAATATTAACCAAAACACAACAAAACACAGAGGTAATAGATATGATCTTATCCTCTGCTGATATTATCTTTGGGAAATCCAGGATTTCTGACAGACAGATAGATAGATATACATATAAATTTTCGCCTTGCCACTTTATAGGCAGAAAATCACTAATTGATTTCACACTCTCCAAAAAGAATGGCTTGCGGCAGCGTTGGCAGTGGGGAAATATTCGTACATATCTTAGGAGTCATTCCCGGCACGAGCAAAACTATGAATAGAAACTGTGTTAAGTTTCCTCCTCCGATGCTCATTCCCTGCCCACCTCCAGCAATATATCATCGTAATAATGGAACCAAAAACCTTGCTGTAATGCACTCTGAAGCATGCACTGGAGAAAATGTCGTATTTCCCATTGATTTCCCATTTGATCCATTATCTTTCACACTGGGGCATAAGAAAATGCCAGTCGCCGGAAATCTCTTCACATCTCTGTTGATCGATGGTCAACCGGCTCCAATCTCTATGATGCCTCACTATCTTGGAGGCCGTTCCAGTTTTGGTAAGAAGCTGCCTTATAACAAGTGAAGTCGTCTACACTGACCAGCAGTGGCTCTCCCCGCCCTAACTGGCGATGTCGGGAATTGAACCTGGGATAGTCTGCATGGAAAGCAGGTGCTTTAACCAATCAGCTATCCCTTCCCCTAGTTAAGGATGGAACAAGACGTGACACCTGACACAGGGATGTCCCTGAAAAGAGGCATCCTTTGTTGCTTTCTCGCCTCCTGTATCATTTAGTTAGATGTACCCATGCTGTTTCCCTGAAAATTCCTGAACAGCAAAAGCCAACAACACTGAATGGAGTTGGAGAAACAACACAGAAACGTTTAGCTAAATGTAACAGGATGGTAGGAAATAATTTGACACAGGGCTACCATTTTTGGTGTCAGATCTGTGTCAAGTTTAGCCCCCCCCCCCTTAAATTTAAGACTGCGTATCTCCATCTTTCACTCTTCTCCCGTCCCTGACTTTCTCTTTCTTTCTCTCTCTACTTGTCATGAACTGCCTGGATGCTGAGGAGTGGTGAGAGGCCCAGCCAGGGAACATTCAAGAGAACCCACAGGGGAAGAAGACTCAGAGCCAGGGGGCTGGTGGTGGGACGACAAGGAGCAGTCAGAGGAAGAAGAGGGAGCAGACTGGAAGGAGGAGGTGTTGTAAGCTGAAGAGGTAACAGGTCTTAGTGAGCTGGGAGAGTCTGTGGCAGAGAGCAGTCCAGAATCAGGAGGCGGAAGCAGAGGCTGGTTAGGAGTGGGGCCAAGAAGCAGCTGCTGAAGAATCAAGGGAGTCTTCCCCCGCTGCTGCAACCAGCTCCCCTCCTTGCTGGTCTCCCAGAACTCACAGAGAAATGAAACTGGCAGAGCAGAGGGTGGTTGTGCACAGACGCAGCCTGACGCAGACTTCATGGGAAACACCCTGGAGAGGAGTTGTTCTAGAGCACACTGGGAAGGCGGTGTCAGGCTTCGGGGAATCTCCTTCCTCCCCCATGGCCATAAATGAACAGATCAAACGAAAGTGAATTCTTACCAGTTAATGTCTTTAATAAAGACAGCGAAGGACAAAAGTAAGCCTCTAACCAAAATGGCGGTGCTCCCAATTAAGGTCACTCACTCCTCCATCCCTATTAATCTACGTCACTCCTACGTCTTGTAATCTGAGTTTGTAGCCGCTGCGCTTTCTGTTCTGAAACTTTCTGAGCTCTCCAGGACTTTGAGGAAGGGGGTTGGATACGATCCAGAAACTGAAAATTTGTTAACTCTCTTCTAGTGTTTCTTCTGCTAGCTGTTTCCCCCATCCATGATTTCCCAGCTTCTGCCTTCTGAATTATGCCCCTCTGCAAACCACTGTTCCAAATCTATGCTGTCCTCCTGCTCCTGGGAAGGTTCAGGATCAGGATCAGGACCAACATTCTTCCTCAGTGCAGGCCTCCTCAGCATGGTCCCTGACATGCGGGGACCTTCAGTCCTTCATTGGGATTGCTACATCAGGACAGGACCTCCTGGAAAGGGTTGCTGAGACCATTAGGCCTGAGCTGTGGTTTGTTTCCTTGAACAAAGCTTTAGCTTCACTGGCCTCGAGTGAGCTATTCTTTTTGCTGCTGACTCCAACCATTACAGTACTTTCTTGTCTTTCTGGTAGGCTGGGGCCTCTGGTTGGCCACTGTGAGGACACTGGGATAGGTAGGCCCATGGCCTGATCCAGCACGACTCTTCTTATGTGATTACAGGGCTTCAGGAAGGATTTCTGAGCTGATGTCTGCTCCAAACACTCAAAAAGGGTTGTACAAAATGCAGAGTAGACATGTTGCAGAATCTGTGTGCATAAATTCAAGCCTTATGAGGGAGGGTCACGGAGAACTGCAAGGCTGGGTGTAATTTTAACTCTGCAGCCAGCCAATGGAGAGCCCTTCTGCGATGCATTATTGCATTCAAGATTCCTCCCTAGGACAGGTGACCTCTTCTTCTTCTTGTGACCTTTAATACTTTTGATACTCTTGCTGACATCTGTGACTAATGGATGATCTATGAATCCAAGCTGTGACCAAGTCAAAAAATCTTCATGAAAAATTCTCCAAGTGCATTAACCTGCCATGCTGACCTGTCGCAGAGGTTTGATGTAATAATAGCCCAGCACACACAGAGAGGCACACAGATCGGTTGCATGTGCCCCTCTTTGTTGTCGTCTGCACATTTAACCATTTACTTGGTGTTGGTGCAAGGGAAAAAACCAGGTATAAATATAGAAGAAGTCCCTGGATGCAAAGATCCAGGTTTGGGGCAAGCACTCTTGGGTGAGAGAACTCCACCAGAGATTTAAAATCACAAAATATGCAGCAAGGTAAAACATAATATAGGTTGTTAAGCCTTTAAAATATGCCTTTGTGAATTCCAAAACTTCCCTCTTCCCCAGCATTGGAAAAGACCACACATTTGGTAAGTTAAAATTTGGTTTACTTACAAACTCTTTAAAAGTCAGGTTCATGTGCTTTTCCATACATCATTCAGAATAGGTTGCACAGGCAGTAAAACTTTGCTTAATTACAGTGGTGAAAGTTCCTAAACCATTGGTATAGGAACTCAATAGTGACTTGCAGTCAAAGCTTGGAGCATCCAGCTCAGACCTGAAACACTGAGCTTCTCAGGTAGACTAAGGTGCAACAATAGGCTTGATTACCTTCCTCCCAAGGTGAGGGGTGAATGACCTAGCTAAGCCTGGCAGGACAGCTTACTCTATGGAGTTAACCCCTTCAAGCATTGATTAGACTTAAGCATGCTGGTTACATGAAGCTCAACATGTAAAGCCTGAGCTGGTTGCTGCAAGCTCAGACCGCATGGCTCTTACAAGCCACTAAAAGGAACAAACAAGCCAGATCGCATACAGCTTCCACAACAGCATTCTGAGAACACATTCCAAACACCTTTCTGAAACTTTCAAAGGGTGTGGCTTATGGGGTAATCCTATGGCACCGGTAAACTTCATAGAGGGCTTCCGTATCTGCAGGTACCTGCAGATTGACCACAAACTTGACATGAGCCAACAGTGTGACGCGGCAGCTAAAAAAGCCAATGCAATTCTGGGCTGCATCAATAGGAGTATTGCATCTAGATCAAGGGAAGTAATAGTGCCACTGTATTCTGCTCTGGTCAGACCTCACCTGGAGTACTGTGTCCAGTTCTGGGCACCACAGTTCAAGAAGGACACTGACAAACTAGAACGTGTCCAGAGAAGGGCAACCAAAATGGTCAAAGGCCTGGAAGTGATGCCTTATGAAGAACGGCTAAGGGAGCTGGGCATGTTTAGCCTGGAGAAGAGGAGGTTAAGGGGTGATATGATAGCCATGTTCAAATATATAAAAGGATGTCACATAGAGGAGGGAGAAAGGTTGTTTTCTGCTGCTCCAGAGAAGCGGACACGGAGCAATGGTTCCAAACTACAAGAAAAAAGATTCCACCTAAACATTAGGAAGAACTTCCTGACAGTAAGAGCTGTTCGACAGTGGAATTTGCTGCCAAGGAGTGTGGTGGAGTCTCCTTCTTTGGAGGTCTTTAAGCAGAGGCTTGACAACCATATGTCAGGAGTGCTCTGATGGTGTTTCCTGCTTGGCAGGGGGTTGGACTCGATGGCCCTTGTGGTCTCTTCCAACTCTATGATTCTATGATTCTATGATTCCTGTTCACCACTACTCTAATAACTGGGCAGCAGGGATTTGAGAGATCACGCGAGTGGTAGGTGAGAAATCCTAGCTCCCTTGTTCTGAGCAGTAAATCAGAACACATTTTACAACTGAGTGGTCTTATTCCTTCACTTTCCTCTCTATTGCTGTAAATCACCGAACCCTGTAAAAGACAACAGGTGGTGAAACTGAGGTGTTTTCACTTGGTCTTTGTAGGAGAGCATTGTCTTGTCATTCTGATGGATGGTTTTGGTTTCTAGCAGTTAGTAGAAAGAAATGGGGATTGTGTTGCATTATTACATAGATTGCCAATGAGTTGGAGCTGCTGCAATGTGTTGCAGTGTGGAATGCTCCTGCTCAGGGTTCCAGATTACTTAGTTTGGTGGTTTTGTTCCCCACGGTGGCTAAGCAGGTGCCTTCAGGAAGCCCACAAGAAAGTCATGGAAGCAAGAGCCTTCACTATAATAATACCATATTTACTCAAATTAATGCTCACCTTTTTTGGCCAAATTACACTGCGAAAATTAAGGTGCACATTACATTTGATGGCCCATTTACATTCGCCAGCCAATACTTTTTTGGGTTTCAAGGTTCTGAAAATTGAGGTGTGCATTAGATCCGATGGTGCATTAGACTCAAGTAAATACGGTAATAATTTGATATTTATATGCGGCCATCTGACTGGCATTAATCACAGTAAAACACCAAACATGGAAATCTTCTCTGTACAGGGCTGCCTCCAGATATTGCTGAACCAAAGCTCGCATCATCTCTGCCCATTGGCCTCTTTTAAATGGAAAAAGCCATCACGAGACAACTGTGGTTTTGAGAAAAGTAGAAGAAAAGCAACTGCTCGGTCCTTTCCCTTAAACTGTTTCTCCCACTCAGCTGTACCCATCTATTAATTTTTCCCCTTTAAGGAAAAGATAGGTAAAGGTAAAGGGAACCCTGACCATTAGGTCAAGTCGTGGCCGACTCTGGGGTTGCGGCGCTCATCTCGCTTTATTGGACGAGGGAGCCGGCATACAGCTTCCGGATCATGTGGCCAGCATGACTAAGAGCACCATGAACCAGAGCAGCGCATGGAAACGCCATTTACCTTCCCACCAGAGCGGTACCTATTTATCTACTTGCACTTTGACGTGCTTTCAAACTACTTGGTTGGCAGGAGCTGGGACCAAGCAATGGGAGCTCACCCCGTCGTGGGGATTCGAACAGCTGACCTTCTGATCGGCAAGTTCTAGGATCTGTGGTTTAACCCACAGCGCAATCCGTGTCCCTAAGGAAAAGATACAAGGAGCAGTATCCTTTTCCCCAATGAGAAGGGGAGCACCCTTCTTGAAAGCGAGGAGGGTTATGCAGCCCTTGACCCTCACCTCCTGCTTGCAGCTGTTATGAAAAGAAAAATCTGGGGAAGTTATTCACAACCATGTGTAGCATGTCATTTTGGCCCCCAGGCAGTCTTTCCTCGAACTCCCAGCCGGATCAAAATCTTCTTAGTTGGAGCTTCTCCATACGCCAACGACATCTGCGTGCGCACATGTTGATGATACAGAATTTCACCCTTTTCCTGGGGAACGGCGGGAGAATGGAAAGCCGAAGAGGCAGAGCAGCGAGGGACTCAGTTTACAGCCTGAGGAAGTGTTTTAAAGGAGGGAGTCTTAATAACCAGACGCCACCAGGAAACCGCAATTAATTGGCCCTGCTTTTGCGTTATCTCCACAGATGTGGGGGGAACGGGGAAATAAAAGCAACTCCTGCTGTTGACAACTCTATCTATAGCGTAATCCCCGAGCGAACTCATCCATCACCCTGCTCTCTCCTGTGGCAAAACAGGGATGTAATCCTGTTTTTCAGCTGTGGAAATCAATCACTGGATTGCAGAAGTGATCATTCGCCATGGGTTCTATGTGTGTGTGTGTGTGTGCGTGTGTGTGTAGTTTTATTGTGCCAGTGGATTTATTTCTTTTTTATATATGAAGCATTTTGCTTTTAGCAAGCAGTGTGTTTTCCCACTGGTATGGAAAGGCTTGTCCTCCAACGAAACCAGACCTGATCCTCTGTAACAATGGAAAGGTGTACGCTATGCTTTATGGAAGGAGTGGGGAACGTTGTTCCGCAATTAGGGCAAAAACGGGAAGATGGACCAATTGCCTGACTCCGTGTAAGGCATCCTCCCATGTGTTCCTGTGGCTCCTCCAGACAGCATTTGCAGGGGACAATCTTGTTGGCATCCATCTGTCTTGAGAGACAATGGAGTGTGCCTCTGTGGGTGAAGTCAAGGTAAAGGTAAAGGTACCCCTGCCCGTACGGGCCAGTCTTGACAGACTCTGGGGTTGTGCGCCCATCTCACTTAAGAGGCCGGGGGCCAGCGCTGTCCGGAGACACTTCCGGGTCACGTGGCCAGCGTGACATCGCTGCTCTGGCCAGAGCCAGAGCCAGAGTCAGAGCCAGAGCCGCACACGGAAACGCCGTTTACCTTCCCGCTGGTAAGCGGTCCCTATTTATCTACTTGCACCTGGAGGTGCTTTCGAACTGCTAGGTTGGCAGGCGCTGGGACCGAGCAGCGGGAGCGCACCCCGCCGCAGGGATTCGAACCGCTGACCTTTCGATCGGCAAGCCCTAGGCGCTGAGGCTTTAGCCCACAGCGCCACCTGCGTCCCTGATCCTCTGTAACAATGGAAAGGTGTACGCTATGCTTTATGGAAGGAGTGGGGAACGTTGTTTATGGAAGGAGTGGTGAAGTCAAACCACTGCATTAACCTAAGCAACCTTCCTGGAGTGCAAGCCTGGGCAATGTGTATGGAGGTCCTGAGCTGGCCAGATGACAAGACTGCCCTGTCGGCCTCGGTGATGTGGTCCAAAGGAAAGCGGAGCAAGACGTTTGGCACCAGCTTGGTTGCCAGAAAGAGGTGCACAAGGCACCATCCAACCGTCTTACGGACTCTGGATTTCTGCACGGTTTATGCCTTCGTCTTTTCTTCTTCTCCTGAAGATATCTCACAAGGCAGCGGAGGTTTAGGATCAGTGAAACAAGAAAAATGCCAAACACAGCTGCATAGAAAAGAGGGAATAGAGAAAAGACTGCACTTTTCCAAGGGCAGAGAATTCTGTTTCTCTATCACAGAGCCACAGTGGTTAGAGTGTCAGACCAGGACCTCGGAGACCAGGGTTCAAATCTGCACTCGGTCATGGAGCTCGTTGGTGACCTTGGGCCTCAGTAAGAATATGTGCTAGTAAATATTAAGGATTAGAATATTAATAAAGGAGAAGAGGTTAGTAAATGAAAGGAGTTAATATTATTAGAAATATGAATTTGGAGAACTGTTAAACAGGTGATATAATGAAATTATAGAGGGGAGTTAGAGGGGATTTGAGGAATGTAATGAAATTAGGGATATGAAGTAATAATTCTTTTTTGTGTCTTTTTTCTTTGTTTTGTGTTTTGTAATGTTTTTAGAATCATAGAATCATAGAGTTGGAAGAGACCACAAGGGCCATCGAGTCCAACCCCCTGCCAAGCAGGAAACACCACCAGAGCACTCCTGACATATGGTTGTCAAGCCTCTGCTTAAAGACCTCCAAAGAAGGAGACTCCACCACACTCCTTGGCAGCAAATCCCATGTCGAACAGCTCTTACTGTCAGGAAGTTCTTCCTAATGTTTAGGTGGAATCTTCTTTCTTGTAGTTTGGAACCATTGCTCTGTGTCCGTTTCTCTGGAGCAGCAGAAAACAACCTTTCTCCCTCCTCTATGTGACATCCTTTTATGTATTTGAACATGGCTATCATATCACCCCTTAACCTCCTCTTCTCCAGGCTAAACATGCCCAGCTCCCTTAGCCGTTCCTCATAAGGCATCGTTTCCAGGCCTTTGACCATTTTGGTTGCCCTCCTCTGGACACGTTCCAGTTTGTCAGTGTCCTTCTTGAACTGTGGTGCCCAGAACTGGACACAGTACTCCAGGTGAGGTCTGACCAGAGCAGAATACAGTGGCACTATTACTTCCCTTGATCTAGATGCAATACTCCTATTGATGCAGCCTTTTCTTTGTGAAAAATGTGAAAATCAATTTAAAAAAAAGAAATCAGATCTACGGGTCTCTCCACCCATAGGGCAAGGTGAGCAATTGTCCTGGATCCCACCCATTTAGCGTTAAGCTGCTGGCTTCCTCTTCTACTCCCCACCTTATTCCCCAAGCAACCTCTCTATATTTTGCTACCCAAGCTGCCTCTCTAGGCGATTTTCCCAGCTGGAAGCTTCTCCCCTGGCCTGGTGCTTGGAGAATTCTGGCCATTGCTGCCGGATTTATCTCGGATGAACACCAGATGGCTTTTCAGGGTTCCACAGCTCATGTGCTTCAAGCCCAGCAGCTGTTGGCCGAGAAAGCAGCAGGGCTCGCCATGCCTTCAAAACCAGCCTTCATTCTTCACATGGGGATTAGCGGTTCTCTTTTTTTTTTTTTATAAATATTTATTGAGATTTTTTAGATACAAAATGCAAAAATAATAAACAATATAGCATGGATCATAACGCATTTTTCAGAACTTCTTTGGACTCCCTCACGTCTCCCACTCCCACTTACATCATTATAAATTTTTTCCAGCAATTTATCATCTTATTTATATTCTTAAATCTTGTTCAGTTAATTTAATCTAATCTCCAAAAATTTTATGTTTCCCTCAATCTCACTTATCGTCAAGTTCAAATCTAATTCAATGGTAGGCAATTATTTATGATCTAGCATCCTTCTTAGCATTCAACCAAATTACAATACTTTTGTAAATAAATCTTGAATTTCTTCCAGTCTTCTTCAACCCTCTCTTCTCCCAGGTCTCGAATTCTGCCAGTCATCTCGGCCAGTTGCATATAGTCCATCAGCTGCATCTGCCACTCTTCCAGTGTGGGTAGATCTTGAGTTTTCCAGCTCTTAGCGATGAGTATCCTTGCTGCCGTTGTTGCATACATAAAAAATGTTCGGTCCTTCTTTAACACCTTCTGGCCGACAATGCCCAGAAGGAAGGCCTCTGGTTTCTTAGTGAAGGTATACTTAAATACCTTTTTCAACTCATTATATATCATTTCCCAGAAGGCCTTCACTCTAGGGCAGGTCCACCAGAGGTGAAAGAATGTTCCTTCGTGTTCTTTACATTTCCAACATTTATTATCAGACAAATGGTATATTTTGGCAAGTTTAACTGGGGTCATGTACCATCTATATATCATTTTCATTACATTTTCCTTCAAAGCATGGGATTAGCGGTTCTCCCTGGCAATCTTGCGTGCCTTGCCAGCTTTGAGTTTCAGCCAACTCTGCCCCCAGCCCCTTGGCAGCCTCTCCACTACCTGTCCGTTAATGGTGTATCAGGGTGTTATCTCAGGAGGAGCAGTCCCCTAGCACACCACAGTCTTTGCCCTGCTGCTATATGCCACAAGCATAATTGACTTTGCCTCTCCACACTCTGTAAGGGGTGGAATATACTTGCATGTGTGCATCCCACTATATCTCATCCAAACTGAAGGCGTGATGACTGAACAGTGGTTCACTTCAAATCTCCTTACCCCCAATGCTCAGGGTCAGTTGTTGTTGTTTAGTCGTTTAGTCATGTCCAACTCTTTGTGACCCCATGGACCAGAGAACGCCAGGCACTCCTGTCTTCCACTGCCTCCCGCAGTTTGGTCAAACTCATGCCGGTAGCTTCGAGAACACTGTCCAACCATCTCATCCTCTGCCGTCCCCTTCTCCTTGTGCCCTCCATCTTTCCCAACATCAGGGTCTTTTCCAGGGAGTCTTCTCTTCTCATGAGGTGGCCAAAGTATTGGAGCCTCAGCTTCAGGATCTCTCCTTCCAGTGAGCCCTCAGGGCTGATTTCCTTCAGAGTGAATCGGTTTGATCTTCTTGCAGTCCATTGGACTCTCAAGAGTCTCCTCCAAGATCATAATTCAAAAGCATCCATTCTTCGGCGATCAGCCTTCCAGGGTCAGTTACGTTGGTTATTTTATCTTTGTTTGTTTGTTTGTTTGTTTGTTTGTTCCCCCTTTTTTCTTTGGAGGCCTAAGCTTGGGGCCTTTAGTAAGGTACAGAGACTGTATACTCATGGGGGTAGTAGAGGGTTTATGGAGAATCCTGGGTGAGAGACAGAGAAATGGCAGATCTCAGGTGAGAGGCTGGGAGGAGATGCTTAATCTTCTGTGGGTGGTAAGGGCCAAGAACTACTTTTAAGAGAGGACTCCATATCCTATATAATTTTTTTGTAGTTGCTATTTCATTGCATTATGAAAAACTTTAATAAAAATCTTATTGCAAAAATTGACTTTGGCAAGGGATGGGAATATAAGAAAGAGTGAAAGAGAGAGTTTGCATCCTGCTATATCTCTTTTACACTGCAGGCATGACGACTGATCAGTGATTCCCTTTCCCCAATGCTCAGGGGTGAGTTTCATTCAATTAATTGCTCCCTGAAGTTCTTTCTTCAATGGGAGAAGTCAACATTTGACAAGCTGGTGGCCTCTGGCTGCTTTAGACTACAACTCCCATCAGCATATCAAGATATCTCTGCAAGAGGAACGTAGATACGCAGCTGACCTCTACGCAGGGAATCCGGGCTCAGCAGGTGCTGGGAGGCTCTGCAGAAACAGCCTGCTAATTCTGCAAGGGGCAGGAATGCCTTCTGGAACTCAAAGGCAGACGAGGCCTATTAGGTCATGGTCGGGCCTTCGCCAGAGCCAAGACCATTCCTTGCATTCTGCTTCCTGTTGATTGTGGGCCGAATCCTATGATGGGAATGGGATTGTCTCATTTGCCAAGAGGAGAGACTTCTTGGCTTGCGTGCTGTAGTCATAAAATCCTAGAATTGTGGAGTTGGATGGAACCACGAGGGTCATCTAGTCCAACCCCCTGCAATGCAGAAATCTTTTTGCCCAACGTAGGGCTCAAACTCACAACCCTGAGTTTATGAGTCTCATGCTCTACCAACTGTGCTATGGAAGCAGTTGACCATCCAGAACTGCCAAGAATGGCATGAGAGTTATCTCCTCCTTCGCCTTTCTCCTGAAGCTTGGTGGCGGACTCCACCAGTCAGGGGAAGCAATTCAGCTTAGCAAAATGTTTAATATTATACTGTGCAAGGAGATGTTGTAGCCCTCATTCCACATGGTTCTCCCACACTCAGGGTGCTGGGTGGCAACAATGATTTAAGGTGTTGGCTGCTAATTGATCTACTGTATGTTTTGGGAAGTTGTTGTCTATTTTGCTCTGCATTTGGACACCACTTAAGTTATCATCACTGCATGTTGCATGACGGTTCCTGAGATCAAGGAGAACGGTTACACAAATGCATACATTAGGAGAAAGGATGCACTAAAAATGCACTTACTGCTGAAAATAGCACACAGTGCTTTGTTGTATCAGGGACAATTGCTAGCAAGAAATATTTATATCAGGTTAAATGCACATTACATGGAATGAACATTCAACACTGATGAATTTACATCCTATGCCCTTTAAAAATGTGATTTTTTTGGGGGGGGGCTATTGGGTTGCTGTTTTTATTTTTATTATGTATTTTGTGGTTTTATATCTTGATTTTATTATGTGAACCGCCCTGGGACCCTTGGGTATAGGGCGGTATATAAATTCAACAAATAATAATAATGAATTTTCAAGAGGACTATTTCATTTTAAATTCATTTTGAAAAATTAAATCATAAATTGATGCAAAAATGCTGCAAAATGAGACAAAAACTGGAAAAATGTGACACTAAGAAATACCCAAATTTACAAATCCACTGACCCCTCTTTTAAAACATGCATCAAAATGATGTGTCAAATTCCTAAGACTTCAGCTGGCAGGAACTCTATTAATCCTCTTACATATAAAGGTAAAGGGACCCCTGACCGTTAAGTCCAGTCATGGACGAGTCTGGGGTTGCGGCGCTCTCTTGCTTTATTGGCCGAGGGAGCCGGCGTACAGCTTCCGGGTCATGTGGCCAGCATGACTAAGCCACTTCTGGCGAACCAGAGCTGCGCATGGAAACTCTGTTTACCTTTCTGCTGGAGCAGTACCTATTTATCTATTTGCACTTTGACGTGTTTTTGAACTGCTAGGTTGGTAGGAGCAGGGACCGAGGAACGGGAGCTCACCCCGTTGCGGGGATTCGAACCGCCAACCTTCTGATCTGCAAGTCCTAGGCTCTGAGGTTTAGAACACAGCGCCACCCGCGTCCCTCCTTCTCTTACATATAGATATAGATTTAAAAAACTGCAGGTGGAAGAAGAGGGGAAAATCAGAATTTGAGAGTTAGGGCGTCCTGAAGTGCCCAGTGCTGGGAGTTTATTCCTATTATTCATTTATTGCATTTATATCCCTCCTTTTTCCTCCAATGAGCTCAGTGTGACCTGCACCCCCCGCATCATTTGACGCCCACAATAACCCTGCAAGGTAGGTTAGGGTGAGAAGAAGAAGAAGAGTTTGGATTTGATATCTTGCTTTATCACTACCCTAGGGAGTCTCAAAGCAGCTAACATTCTCCTTTCCCTTCCTCCCCCACAACAAACACTCTGTGAGGTGAGTGGGGCTGAGAGACTTCAGAGAAGTGTGACTAGACCAAGGTCACCCAGCAGCTGCATGTGGAGGAGCGGGGAAGCGAACCCGGTTCACCAGATTACGAGTCCACCGCTCCTAACCACTACACCACACTGGCTCTCATGAGGGGCAGCGACCGCCCCATGATCACCCTATGAGCTTTGTGGCCGAGTGAGGATTTGAACCCCGGTCTCCCGAGTCACAGTCCAACACACTAACCACTGCACCTCCCTGGCTTCCCCAAAACAGCGCTTAGGCATGGATGTCTCGGGAGCTCCACCGCAGCCTGCAGACGATTACGGCAAGAGCCCCACAATGGCGCAGTTGAAGAAAAAATCACCTGTCCGGCCTCGAACCATTCCAAGCATGTCAGAGGGGAAATTCAAGACTTCCAGAGCGCCCTGGCTTGTGCAATGCCAGCCCACGGGACAGGAGAGGACATTTTCCATCTTAATCCGAACAGGTGACCGGATTGTGCAAGAGAACCGCTTGCCCTTGCAACCCGATCCGCGCCGTCCCTGACAGCAGATGCTATTCTTACTCACCGCAAGGCCTAAGCCGTTTCAGCACCCAGGGATCTGCCACAATCATAAATCCCCAGCAGTAAATTGCCAAATAATTACTCAGTTTACACTTGCATGTCTTCAAGTGATTGTCAGCAACAGGTTAGCAACTTGGGTGCCCACACGGATTACGCTGGTGGGTGTGGGAGAATCTCTCTCCTCTCGCTATGAAAAAAGCTGGGGATTTTCCATAAAGGCAGCCTGGGGAGGTCTACATCCTCTCCGCAATGCATCTAAACAGGGCAGAGAGAGGGAAGGAGGGCTCCCATGCGGCTCCATGGTCCCTGATTATCCAGGACAGTCTGAACTTTCCCGGTAAATCACTGCTGCTATGTTTTCCTTGCAGAGATGCCTCTGAAAATGTTGTCAACATGAGTTGCTAGAGGCAGAGAAGAAACTTGGTTCGGTTCACATTTAAAAGTGAACAGGCGAAATCTGCACCTTCTGAAACAATACGCGAACCCAAACACAGCCACCCTATGAAATCCACTTTTCTCAGAATTTTGCAATGAAGTTCTCCAGCCAAGCAGTGTGTACAGGAATGTCTATCCTAGGGGAAAGGGTGTATTTTAAAAATGCATCTGTTGGTGAAAAGAATATACAAAAATGCTTTTGGGAAAAATGTGTGCCATTAGGCAAAAATGCATACAACGATGTGTATATTGGCTCTATGATGGTTATGAATTTTCATGAAGTCCTTCAAAAATATTGCAAACTGCGGCGGAGAATTGAATCCAAACTTGGGGGGGGGGATAAACTGAAATGGAAAGGTTCTCCCATCCTTAGAGGGGTGCATCTAGGCTCTAACGCCCACATGATGCTGGTACCAACTGCAAGACAAACACAGGCACCTCCAGCCAGTCCGGCAAAAAGACAGGGTCGTGTTCTCACAGCAGCCAAGTAGACGCTGCAATAAAATAATAATAATAATAATAATAATAATAATAATAATAATTTATTATTTATACCCCACCAATCTGGCTGGGTTTCCCCAACCACTCTGGGCAGCTTCCAACAAAACACTAAAATACAATAACCTATTAAAAATTAAAAGCTTCCCTAAACAGGGCTGCCTTCTGATGTCTTCAAAAAGTTTGGTAGTTATTTTTCTCTTTGACATGGGAGGTAGGAGGGCGTTCCACAGGGCGGGCGCCACTACCGAGAAGGCCCTCTGCCTGGTTCCCTGTAACTTGGCTTCTCGCAGTGAGGGAACCGCCAGAAGGCCCTCGGTGCTGGATCTCAGTGTCCGGGCTGAGTGGTGGTGGTGGAGACGCTCCTTCAGGTATACTGGACCGAGGCCATTTAGGGCTTTAGAGGTCAGCACCAACACTTTAAATTGTGCTCGGAAACGTACTGGGAGCCAGTGTAGGTCTTTCAAGACTGGTGTTATATGGTCTCGGCAGCCACCCCCAGTCACCAGTCTTGCTGCCGCATTCTGGATTAGTTGTAGTTTCTGGGTGACCTTCAAAGGTAGCCCCACATAGAGCGCATTGCAGTAGTCCAATGGGGAAGCCTGAGTCAACAGCACTCTCCTTATTTGTGATTCCCAGCAAGGGCTATTGCTTTAGTCTGAGTGGATACAGCAACCAGGGCCAGATTCAGTTAAACCATTCCTGTAGCTGAAACCAGCACAATGACTCCCACAGCAGAATAGGGATTTCCCTCCCTCTCCTGCCCCTGCTGTCTCCCCAAAATCTGCTCTGGAGCTTTTGGGGAACCCCCAGATCAGCATATAGAGTGGGAGGAGTGAGGAGGTTATTCCATTGGGCAATCAGAAATGCTTGAATTGATGGAATAACTGAATTTCACCCCTAGTTCTCCAGATCCTTTCTGGATCCTTACCGACACGGGATGTTCTGAAAGGTGCTGTGAAGGGGGAACCACAGAATCTGGGGCTAGATTTGGAGTATCTTGAGAAATGATTATCTATGCAAAAAAAGTGCAAAACTGCTTTAAAGGTGTCCGAAGGTTTGCATGTGTCTGTCTGAACGTGTGTCTGTGACTGAGAGTGTGTTGCGCACTTTGGCCACAGGATATTGGTTGCTGTTAGGCTCGCTCAGGCAGCAGCTGATCTCCCCTGACTAGGCAAAGCTGGCAGCTGCCAGAGCAAACAACTGAACAACTGCTCTCGAAAGACAGCCACAGCTGCGGAGGAAGGTGGGGCAAGTCTTTCTCCTGCCTAAGAATGAGGGACAAGCTGACAGTAAAGGAAGCCCTTCCTGTCCTGGCCAGCTGCCTCGACTGCTGCGGAATTCGCTCCCACAGTGATGGCCACCAACTTGGGTGGCTTTAAAAAGAGGATTAGATAGAGGAACGAAGGGAAAGGCTATCAGTGGCTGCTACCCACAATGGCTGTGCACCATTGCTCCTATCAGAGGCAAAATGCTGGGAATCACCAGTGCAGAACAGGAGGAGGAGGAGGAGGAGGAGGAGTTTGGCTTTGATATCCTGTTTTATCACTATCCTAAGGAGTCTCAAAACGACACAGGTGGCGCTGTGGGTTAAACAACAGACCCTTGCTTGCTGATCAGAAGGTCGGCGGTTCGATTCCCCGCGACGGAGTGAGCTCCCGTTGCTCGGTCCCTGCTCCTGCCCACCTAGCAGTTCAAAAGCACGTCAAAGTGCAAGTAGATAAATTGATACCGCTCCGGCGGGAAGGTAAACGGCATTTCCGTGCGCTGTTCTGGTTCGCCAGAAGCGGCTTAGTCATGCTGGCCACATGACCTGGAAGCTGTACGCCGGCTCCCTCGGCCAATAAAGCGAGATGAGCACCGCAACCCCAGAGTCGGCCATGACTGGACCTAATGGTCAGGGGTCCCTTTACATTTACCTTTAAGGAGTCTCAAAGCGGCTAACAATCTCCTTTCCCTTCCCCACAACAAACACTCTGTGAGGTGACTGAGGCTAAGAGACTTCAGAGAAGTGTGACTGGCCCAAGGTCACCCAGCAGCTGCATGTGGAGGAGCGGGGAAGTGAACCCGGTTCACCAGATTACAAGTCTACTGCTCTTAACCACTACACCACACTGGCTCTGAGAGCTCTGTTGCGCCCAGGTCATTGTGATGTCGGGCGATTGGCATGTGGGTGGTTCTGCCCACCTGCCAAATGTGCCCTGTGAGTTACATAATCTGGCGAGAAAGGTTGCCTACCCCTGGGCTGGAACAAGGGTGGCCAACATGGTTCACTCCAGATGTTATTGGACTACAAGGTCCCCACCCAAAGGAACACACATGCCCAGATAATTAACTTCTTGTCAAAGCTGATAGTTGTTTCTATGGCTACAAATACCCCCCGCCCCCACACCAATCTAACTTCTAGGCAGCTATTCCCAGATCCATGCTCTGCGGAACAGTTGGGGGGCCAATAGTTTAAGTAGCTCCCCCTGATGGGCTGCAAGACATGCAGCCAGAGACGATGCCTACATGGAAACTTCCTCTGCTCCTCCCTTTTCAACCCGCTCCTGGTTCTAGGAGACAGTGGTGCAGGAGAGGGTGGGGAAACACACGGCCCTCCACTTGCCCAACCTGCCTCTTCCTCCTCGCCTTCCAACCCATATTGAGCTCCACTCTCCAGCTCTGAAGCTTCCCCTGCCTCTGACTCTTGCCTTCCCCACAAATCACTGGCCCCCCTTCCCGAGTCAGACTCCTGGCCACTTCCCCCTTCCCCCTGGCCATCAATGTCCTGCCAGTCCCCAACACCTGATCACTGGCAATGCTGGCAGAAGCTGATGGGAGTTGGGAGTCCCAACAGAATCTGGAGGGCCACAGGCTCCCCAGCTGTGGTTTAAACCATACTCTGCTCGGGACCTGTCAAGGAGGAAGCTGAAGGGAGAGTGCTCCTTTGTTGCAGGTCTTCAAGTAGAGGGTGGGTAAAAGGTGCTCTAGCCCTGAGGCTCCTGCACAGAGCAGAGGAGCTGGACTCAGGGGTACCAACTGGAATAAAATATTGTGGGGGCCCAGGTAAGCCCTGCCCCGCATAATCAATCACACGATGCGGTGCAAACACACCATTTAAATGGCAGTGCCCATCAATTTTGGGGGGCTCCAGCCCCCTCAAATATGTTATTGTGGGGGCCAAAGCCCCCACGGCTCTTATGGTTGGACCAGATAGCCTATGAAGCTGTCTTTCACTTTTGTGAGTCTAGGCAGCGCAACGTAGATTTATGGAGAAAGCACTTTGAACATAAGGGAAAACAAAGCAGAATACAGTATGACTGCATCTGATGCAGAATTAATCTGTGTGATTTCAACCTTGCATGGTTGAAAGTAAACTCACTGAAATTGTCAAATTACATGCCCGCAAGGCAGAGAGCTTAAAGGCTCTTTTTGCACTGCATTTTCCCAGCCTGCAGAGCTTCTAAGTCAGCCTTTCTCAACCTGTGGGTCCCCAGATGTTGTTGAACCACAACTCCCATCACCCCTGGCTAGCAAGGCCAGAGCTCAGGGATGATGGGAGTTGTAGTCCAACAACATCTGGGGACCCACAGGTTGAGAACCACTGTGTAAGAAGTCCTGCTCCACACATGGGCTCTGGGATGCTCTTGTGAGAACACAGGCGGCCCTGCAAGATCTCCTGAGAACATCCTGGAAGCCTCACACTGAGCAGAACTTGCCCAGTTAAGCAAGGCGGAGAGTTTAAAACTTCTCTGCATTACTTGGGGGGTGGGTAAGACCCCCTTGGCATGGAGGGTGGTTCCAAGGGGGTGGTTGGGTATATGCATTTTTGTGTATGCCCCATGCCCAGAAGATAACCCCCGCATGAGATGCAATGTTAACAAGGTAAAGGGACCCCTGACCATCAGGTCCAGTCGTGACCGGCTCTGGGGTAGCAGCGCTCATCTCGCTTTATTGGCCGAGGGAGCCGGTGTACAGCTTCAGGGTCATGTGGCCAGCATGACTAAGCCACTTCTGGCGAACCAGAGCAGTGCATGGAAACGCCGTTTACCTTCCCGCTGGAGCGGTACCTATTTATCTACTTGCACTGGTGTGCTTTTGAACTGCTAGGTGGGCAGGAGCAGGGACCAAGCAACGGGAGCTCACCCCATCGCGGGGATTAAAACTGACGACCTTCTGATCAGCAAGTCCTAGGCTCTGTGGTTTAACCCTCAGTGCCACCCGCGTTCCTGATGCAATGGTACTGTATAATAAATCCCCAACAATAATATGGGAGCTGAGAACATGCATGCACGCAACAGCCACACACATTTTCACGGCACCAGCTGACCGCTCCCCGCGCCTCTCCAAAGCCCACCGCCATCTCACGAAGCAACCACCCACCTTCCCAGCCTTTGCAAACTCTCAGCCATGACTTTGATTTGCTACATGACATTTGCTACAATTTTCCGACCCGTTTTCCAGAAAAGTAGTTCCACGAGACCAGGCTGATTAGCCTCCGGGCAAGTAGCTCCCTGTTCGGTTTATTATAAATCTCGGGCCTCAGATTACATCATGCCCGAAAATTGAAACGCAAGTCAGATGGTTAAGGCATCAGCCGCCGCGGCTCTGTGGAGACTCAACAATGCAAGCCTTCCCCAAATGACCCATCGCGACCTTCCCTGGGCTGATAATAAAAAAAAGTGACATCATGTGCAAATGAGTTTTAAATGCAAACCAGGTGCATGGCCCAGGAGTATTATGGGCCACAGAGCAAGCTGCCAACAGCCCGGGAGCTGGGCTAAGCACCTTCAGTATTCAGAAAGGGCTGCCACCAGCCTTGATTCGAAGTCAAGTTCCGGTGGATGCGGTTTCCCCCCTTGAAATCCTATGAATTATGGAGCATCATTTGGACATGCTGCTTGGATGTGAAAAAAGCTCTCTGCATGTAGAAAGCCAGCCTGTCAGGGTGAAGGGCAAAAAAATAAATATGTGGTGGTAAAATTCTGAGACAGTAAGAGTGAAAAGTGGAAGTGAAAGCTGCACAATAAAGAAGGCTGATTGCCAAAGAATTGATGCTTTTGAAATATGGTGCTGGAGGAGACTCTTGAGAGTCCCATGGACTGCAAGAAGATCAAACCTAACCATTCTGAAGGAAATCAGCCCTGAGGGCTCACTGGAAGGACAGATCCTGAAGCTGAGGCTCCAAGACTTTGGCCACCTCATGAGAAGAGAAGACTCCCTGGAAAAGACCCTGATGTTGGGAAAGATGGAGGACACAAGGAGAAGGGGACGACAGAGGATGAGATGGTTGGACAGTGTTCTCGAAGCTACCAGCATGAGTTTGACCAAACTGCGGGAGGCAGTGGAAGACAGGAGTGCCTGGCGTGCTCTGGCCCATGGAGTCACGAAGAGTCTGACATGACTAAACGACTAAACAACAACAACAAGAGTGGGCTGTGCAATGTACCACTTCAGGCTGCAGGTGGGGGCTGCCCACATTTTGGGATGTTCCTCCTTGTTGCAAAAACAAAATCCCTGCAAATAAAAAGCTAACACATTAAGGAGATGTCCCTATGGAAGTTTCATACCTGCAGGGAGGTGTGTTTTGCTTTGGAAGCAGAACCACAGATGAGTTAAAATGCATGGTTCCTCAACTTGCCATGTGACGTTAAGAAGCCCATTCTGCAGTCTCTGGCACCTCTTTTCCATCTCGGTGGATCTCAGCAACAGGTAGCGTTGAAATACTGTCACACCTGGCTGTCAGCTGCACGCCTGGCTGTCAGGCTGTCACCTTGACTCATTGGAAGACCACTTGAAAAAGCTCCCAGGTTTAATCTCAGCTAACATCTCCACATAAAAACAAGAATTATTGGGTGGCAAATAATAGAAATGAACCCGCTTGCTGGACAAAGACAGAGTAGGGAAGGCTGGACTTCATGGACAAAAAGGCAGCTGCCCACATGCCTATGGCAGGTGGAAGATGCATGCACTTAGGCCAGCCTGGGGAGCCTGTGGCCCTCCAGAATTTGTAGGACTACACCTTCCATCATGCATGGCAATTCTGGCTAGGGCTGATGGGTACTGTAGTCTAGCAAATACCTGGAGCATCCGGCTACATAAGCTTGCAATTCACCTGGGAGGTGTGCTGTTGTTTTTTGCACAGTCCATGTGAAAGTGTCAAGTCCCACTGTTGCGAGTGGAGCCAATGGGCAGAGGCAGAACAAGCAGGACACCCCCCCTTTACTTGCAATCCTAGGGCTTCTATTTAAAAGTGAGGTGCTGTTATGTACTGAGTTGAATAGGATCCAAAATGCAGCAGTCTGATTGGTCCTAAAACAATAGGATCCAAAATGCAGCTGTCTGATTGTTCCTAGAACAATGCAGCAGTATGATTGGTCCGCAGGAGCCACCCAATCCAGCTCCAGGTAGGAATGAATCCGCAATCTGATTGGCCTACAGGAAAATCCTGGAATTAGCCAATCATGTGCGGCCCATTGTGTAAATAATGTATATAAAGAAGATACTTTGGGGAAACTTTCATTCCTCACTACTATGAGATGAATAAAGAGCATGAAATCCACTCTCCACTCAGAGTATATTTCAGGTGCCTTTAATTAATTTATTCTAGAATGGGTCAACTAGGAACCTCATAGCACACCATACTATGCGTGCAGCCTGGGATCTCTCCACATCTGTGGACAATGAAGATAACCTGTAGATTGGAGTGTGAGTCCCCCCCCCCCGCCCCGTTCTGTCTGCCCGGCAGCACGATGGAAATTATATTGCTCCCATGAAGGTGTGACTTGCCTCCATTCCATTTAACAGAGTGTCAACTTCAAAGGCTGAGCCTAACCATTGAAACCAGCAGTTTCTAAAAAGCTTGTCTCCCAAGATGTTGCCCATGATTGATTTTCGTTTACTGGCAGTGCCTTGAAATGGTGGGCTTCCCTGCAACGAGGCACTGAGACTATAAAGGAAGCTTCCCAACACTGTGATTTTGAGCCACTTTTACATCCCTGGGTCTGGACATCTAGTTAAGGCTTCTGGTTACGATTGCCAACCCATTCTCCTCCTTTTCTTGCAGGGCTAGGAAGTGTAGGCTGGCGGTTGAGCTCGTACGCCCATTCATGTTTACTCAGTTACCGTATTTTTCGCCCTATAGGGCGCACTGGCCCATAGGACGCACCTCATTTGGGGGGGGGGGGAATGAATAAAAAAAATTATTTTCCCCTCCCAGCCGCGGGGCTGGGGCGGGGGAAGCCCGAGCTTCCCCCGACCCCAACCCCCAGAACAGGCTGCTATCCGCAAGCCTTGCAAGCCCGGCAGCAACTCCCACCGGGCTTGCAAGGCTTGCGGATAGCTTCCTGAAGCCTGGAGAGCGAGAGGGGTCGGTGCGCACCGACGCCTCTCGCTCTCCAGGCTTCAGCGAAAGCCTGCATTTGCCCCATAGGACGCACACACATTTCCCCTTCATTTTTGGAGGGGGAAAAGTGCGTCCTATAGGGCGAAAAATACGGTAAGGCCCGATGCGTTCAGTGGGGCAAACTCCCAGGTAAGTGTCATCCGGTTGCAGTCTTAGCAACGGGCCAGGCTTCTTCCTAAGCAGTTGGCTCCTTACCTCTCTCGCCCTGACCTAGCCACTGTGATCCACGCGACGGTCACCTCCAGACTGGATTATTGTAACTCGCTCTACATGGGGCTGCCCTTGAGACTGACCCAGAAACTCCAGCGGGTGCAGAATGCTGCGGCGAGACTCCTTACGGGGTCCTCACTGCGGGATCACATTGACCCAGTGCTATACCAGCTGCACTGGCTCCCGGTGGAGTACAGGATCAGGTTTAAGGTGCTGGTTTTAACCTTTAAAGCCCTATACGGCCTAGGACCCTCGTACCTACGGGACCGCCTCTCCTGTTATGTCCCACAGAGGAACTTACGATCTTCAAACAAAAACATCCTGGAGGTCCCAGGCCACAGAGAGGTTAGGCTGGCCTCAACCAGAGCCAGGGCTTTTTCGGCTGTGGCTCCAATCTGGTGGAACGCTCTGCCACAAGAGACTAGGGCCCTGCGGGACTTGACATCTTTCCGCAGGGCCTGCAAGACAGAGCTGTTCCACCAGGCCTTTGGCCAGGGCACAGCCTGACTCCCTCCTTTGGCAATCTTCATAGAACTCTAGCCCAATGGTTGCCATCAATTTGATTTGAATTAATTTTATAATGAAATGATTTTAGAATGTTGTATTATTTTATTGTTGTTAGCCGCCCTGAGCCCGGCTTCGACTGGGGAGGGCGGGATATAAATAAAAAAAATTATTATTATTATTATTCCTATTCCTTATTATTATTATTATTATTATTACTCCTTCTTTTAAAGGTGCAGGAACCAGTCCAGGGAAAAATGGGGGCCACAGAGAAATCCTAAATGCAACCAAATTAGTACATTCTATTTCATGTAGTGACAGGAGAGAAAATTGGCTCTATGTTTCTAAGCAAACCTAGCTAATTCAAACTGAAACGCAGCCATCCTTTGAAATTCTCACTTCCCAGAATGTTGTAGCATCATTCACCATTCAAGTAATGCGTACAAAGAGCCGTATACTGGGGTGACATAGTATGCATAAAAATGCATCTATTGGAGAAAATAGCATACAAAAATGTATTCGGTAAGGGAAAATTGCTTTCAGAAAATGTGTATATTGGGGGGAAATGCACACAAAGATGTGTGCTTTAGGATAAATTTGCACCAAAATGCTGCTGGTTTTTCATTAGTATTTGCTTCTATAAAAAATGGAAACTGGTGTGGGATTGTAAAGAATATTGGGTGGGGCATGGAAAAATATAGAAACTGAGGGAGCTTTGAGAAAGGGCTTATGGTTCTTTATCTTCTGACATTTATACCCCACCTTTCTTCCATCACAGAATCCAAAGCTGTGTAAACCCAGTGGTCTCCCAGACCAAGACCTGCTTAGCAGGAATAAGGCTTTGGCCTAAAGTGCCTTCAGGCCATAAGAGGTTTTCTTCTTTTCTTCCCTGGCAGGTCTATTTCAATCTTCCAACAGCTGCGTAAGAGGCAGAAAACAGCAGGTTAAGCTTTTTCCCATCGTTGGATCTCTATGCCAGGGAACTTTCACATCTTGATAGCCGAGAGTTATGCAGCCAACAAAAACAGTGGTGTGGCAGCAGCAAAATTTTGAAGCTCAGCATGTCAGCGCCTCCGAAAAAAAGAGGGTGCATAGCCACATTCTCCAAGGAGAATCGAAAAATGCAGGCAGCTGTGTCTATCCCATATATATATATATATATATATATATATATACACACATACACACACACACAGTGGTGCCTCGCAAGACGAAATTAATCCGTTCCGTGAATCTCTTCGTCTAGCGGTTTTTTCGTCTTGCGAAGCAAGCCCACTGACAGCTTAGTGGATTAGCGCTATTAGTGGTTTAGCGGCTTTTAGCGGCATATCAGCTTAGTGGATCAGCTGATAAGCGGCTTAGCTGCTTAGAAAAAGGGGGGGGAGGGGAAAAAACCCCCGCAGGAACTCGCAAGACATTTTCGTCTTGGGAAGCAAGCCCATAGGGAAATTCGTTTTGCGAAGCGCCTCCAAAACGGAAAACCCTTTCGTCTAGCGGGTTTTCCGTCTTGCGAGGCGTTCGTCTTGCGGGGCACCACTGTATATATATATATATATCCCCCACAAAGAACAACAGCACATAGCATAATACCAGTGAGCTGGTAGAGCATGTTGGAATCTGACCGGCAAGACTTGGTCCTATTGGGACTGGAAAGCTCTACGGTCCTACTGAGACTGTAGAGGTGGCATCCAGCTAACACATCCCATCAGCGCAAGGATTTACGCCTGTGCAACAGAGCTTTCCATCCCTCTCCTCCGCCCATGCATGTCCCATGCTCTTTCGAAATCCGCTCTAAAGGGTTGGGGAACCCTGGATCATATTTAGAGGGTACAGAGAGGAAGGAGAGGTGGGGTGGGTGGGGGAAGTTCACGTGCACGTGTATATCTTTCCTCTGACAGGACACATTACTTGGCTGCCACCCAAGTTCTATAAAATCCATAGCACGGCCAATGGTCCAGCACTGAATCATAGAAGCATGGGATTGAAGAGTCGGAAGAGTCATCTGGTCCAACCTCCCTAAAATGCAGGAAGAGCAATGGAAGTCAACAGGAGTCAGGAGTACATCATCTAAAAAGGTAAAGGGACCCCTGACCATTAGGTCCAGTCATGACTGACTCTGGGGTTGCAGCGCTCATCTCGCTTTATTGGCTGAGGGAGCCAGCGTACAGCTTCCGGGTCATGTGGCCAGCATGACTAAACCGCTTCTGGTGAACCAGAGCAGCACACGGAAACGCCGTTTACCTTCCCGCCAGAGTGGTACCTATTTATCTACTTGCACTTCGATGTGCTTTCAAACTGCTAGGTTGGCAAGAGCAGGGACCGAGCAACAGGAGCTCACCCCGTTGCAGGGATTCGAACCGCCGACCTTCTGATCGGCAAGTCCTAGGTGCTGTGGCTTAACCCACAGTGCCACCCGTGTCCATCATCTAGAGGACCTCAAATTCTTCAGCCCTGGAGTAGTGGATTATGTTCTTCCTTTGCCAGCCAAGAATATTTAGTTAAGTCCTGGAACATCCTATATTGGGTGCAAATGGAAGTTAACAAACTGCATTTTCTCTGGCTTCTATATTAACTTTTAGGGTCTCACAAACTGTCTGGTCAATCCTTGAGAGCTCACACCCGTATCAGAAGGAACCCTGTTATGTGCTTCTAGCTAAGCTTCATGCACCCTGAATTTCAAGACTGCTCTACAGTTCAGCTCCTCTTTCCAAGATGTTATGAACAAGCAATGTTGACAGATCTGATCCTTTTTTGGAAAGAGGGGAAAAAAGAACAGAAGGAAAATTTCCAGGGACTTCAGAAAAAAGGGGGATGCCTCATCAGGCCCTGGGGGATAAGGCAACAAGTAATCATTGATTTACAGCTGTCTTCACTTTTTGCACAAGGTGCGTTTTTGCCATCTGTTATCTATTTAGGAATTTCATCGCACAGACCAAGACAGCTGAGAATAACTGCAGAGCTAAGCCTGTGAATCTGGAGAATTAAGAGATCCTGGGAAAGGAAGGGGTGATGAAGACCACTTGTCAAGGCTACGAAGTGAGCGTTTAAGACTATGTTATATTCTAGTGCATGTGAGTTGGCTTCCACACCAGTGAAGAATCTTTTTTTACAGGGTGTGTATGCGAGAAAACGGGACGCGGGTGGTGCTGTGGGTAAAAGCCTCAGCGCCTAGGGCTTGCCGATCGAAAGGTCGACGGTTTGAATCCCCGCAGCGGGGTGCACTCCCGTTGCTCAGTCCCTGCTCTTGCCAACCTAGCAGTTCGAAAGCACGTCAAAGTGCAAGTATATAAATAGGTACCACTCCGGCGGGAAGGTAAACAGCATTTCCGTGCACTGCTCTGGTTCACCAGAAGCGGCTTAGTCATGCTGGCCACATGACCCGGAAGCTGTCTGCGGACAAACGCCGGCTCCCTCGGCCAATAAAGCGAGATGAGCGCTGCAACCCCAGAGTCGGCCACGACTGGACCTAATGGTCAGGGGTCCCTTTACCTTTATGCGAGAAAACAAAGCACGTACTGCCTGGTTGCAATGAAACCTTAAATCAGTTTGGAACTTTGGAACTCCTTGCCTAGTGACACCAGCCATTTGCCATCCCTTGTACTGTTTCTGACAGCTGCTAAAAACGTTTCTGTTCAGGCCAGCCTTATGCAGACATGTAGGAGTTGACATGTAATTTGAATGCTTTTAGCTCACTGTTGATTTTAATTACAGTTTGGTTTTTAACACCTGTCTTTTATTGGCAATGTGAATGTTCGTTTTAACCTTTTTTGTGAACAGGAATGGTGGAGGCAAGGGGAGAACGAGAGCCGCTGTGGGTCTGAAGTGCTGGCTTCCATCTAGGCTGCCAAATCCGAGGCAGATCTCCAGGCTATTTTAAAAGTGCTTTTAGCCCATGGCTAGATCTTGCGCATGCCAAGTCCTCAAGGAGAGGCACACCTATTGACAGACGGTGCAAGTCCTGTAAGGGAAGCAAAAGGTCGTCCAACTTGGAGTGGAGAAATCTCACAGCAGACCTGGGGCATCGAGGGTTTTTTTGTGCTTTTGGCAGGAAGTTCCAGCACGCAGGCAGGAGTGCTCTGGAGGCAGGGGTGCTTTTGTAAGCTCTCAGCCAAAATTAAAGTCCTTCCATCCATCTGGAAATAATGAGGAACTCCGCACTCTGAATTCTTGCCATTCCAGTATAAGGTTTAATGTCATAATTTCATGTTAAGCTCCTATTTTCTGGAGAAACTCGCTTCCTTTGAGCATACGATTTTCAAGACAGATGAAAGGCTCTCTCGGTTTAAAATACAAACCATCCCTTGGGACGATTTCGGGGGAGAGAGGGGAAAATGTTGTTGTTTCTACTCCATGAATAATATTGGCTTTGCCCAGAAGTGTTCGCAGCATAGCTAATCTGGAGGTTCCCCCCTTGGCATAAACACAATAGAAGTGGTGTTTACAAATCAAGATAGTTTTCCCACGTTTGTGACACTGTTAATTAACGCTTTTCAGAACTCAAGGAGGCAATATTCTCCTGCCCTCTGGAACACTCATGCACACCACACACACACACACACACACACACACACACACACACACAGTGGTACCTCAGGTTACATACGCTTCAGGTTACAGACTCCGCTAACCCATAAATAGTGCTTCAGGTTAAGAACTTTGCTTCAGGATGAGAACAGAAATCGTGCTCTGATGGCGCGGCAGCAGGGGGAGGCCCCATTAACTAAAGTGGTGCTTCAGGTTAAGAACAGTTTCAGGTTAAGAACGGATCTCCGGAACAAATTAAGTACTTACCCGAGGTACGTGTGTGTGTGTGTGTGTGTGTGTGTGTGAGAGAGAGAGAGAGAGAGAGAATGTGTGTGTGTGTGTGTGTGTGTGTGTGTGTGTGTGATTTTCCAATATCATTCCCACAGCAGCCTCATCATAACAATACCAATTTTATCCAATACTGGCCACCATATTTTGGTGCCAACCACATTCATTTCATGCAGGTATGAGAGTGGAAGGACAATAATTCTGACCTACCTAACAGAATTGCTGTAAGGATTATTGAGATCATGTATATGAAAAGCTTTGGGCGCACTCCCCGATTAAATTCCAGGTACAGCTTCCACCCTCTGTTACGGTGCAGGATCTCTTGCAACAAAGCCTTTTCTACAGGGGTCCTGAACTCTCTCCCTGGGGAAGTGCAGCCTGCCCTTTCGCTATTAGCTTTCTAGGAGCAGGGGGCAGGCTGTATATTTTCCCCAAGTCTTTTTAAGCCTTCTGACTGTGGAGGAGACTTTTTCCCATTCGTCATTAAGGTACCCTTCAGCTCCCTCTTGTGATTTTGGCTTTGCTGCTTATTTGATGGTTGCTGCTTAATTTTTTTAAGTTTGCTGTCTTTAATTGCTGCATTTCTTTTTGTCACCCACAATGAAGGCCCTTTGGCACTAAAGGAGGAATATCAATATTTTAATGAATAAAAGTATTAGGAACGCTAATTCTTGGGTGACTCTTTCCCCTTTGTCTTGCTTTGAGGTTCAGGGTGGCTGCTCGGCCTCTATTTTAATAAAATCTTCTCCCAGCCACCACATTACTTTCTCCAATGGCACCCAATTCTCCCTTAACACAGTTCCTTCTGTTCTCTTCTTTAAAACTGACTCAAAATACATATTCCATTTTGGGCTATGCAATTTCAGCCATGTAAATTAAGGGAAGGTCTCAGTGGCAGTTCAATCCCTGGCATCTCCAGATATGGCTGAGACAAAACTCCTGTCCCGAAACTCTGGAGAGCTGCTGGCAGTCAGTGTAGACTCTATTGAGCTAGATGATCTGACTCAGCATAAGGCAGCTTCCTATGTTCCTAGTCCCTAGTTTTCTAAACTTCAATGAATGCGGTGTTTGGACCAAATCGAACTTGGAAGGTTTTGAAGCGATGCAGTCCTAGTTTTGCAATAGACCAGCCTCCCCAAAACTGGTGTCCTCTAAATGTTTCTGATTGCAGCTCCCAAAAGATCTAGCAAGCACCAATTCAAGCTGGCTGATCTTCTAGATACTGTCTAATTGTCTTGCTTGAAAGTGCTTCCCTAGAAAGAGACCCCTTCATATAGAATCATACAAGCTGGAAGGGACCTGAGGGGTCATTTAAATGCCTATTCAACCTCTACTTAAAAATCTCCAAGGAAGGAGAGTCCACAACCTCATGAGGATGTCCATTCCACTGACAAACAGCTCTTACTGTCAATAAGAATTCCTGACGTTTAGTTGGAATCTCCTTTCTTATAACTTGAAGCCAACTACCTCCCTCCAGCTTCCATCTTCCATGTGACAGCCCTTCAGATAGTTGAAGATGGTTATGAGAGCCAGTGTGGTGTAGTGGTTAAGAGCGGTAGTCTCGTAATCTGGTGAACTGGGTTCGCTTCCCTGCTCCTCCACATACAGCTGCTGGGTGACCTTGGGATAGTCACACTTCTCTGAAATCTTTCTGACTTACTCACCTCACAGAGTGTTTGTTGTGGGGGAGAAAGGGGAAGGAGAATGTTAGCCGCTTTGAGACTCCTTAGGGTAGTGATAAAACGGGATATCAAAGCCAAACTCTAGTTCTTCATCATCCTATCTCCTCTCAGTCTCCTCTTTTCCAGGCTAAACATACCCAGCTCCTTTGACCATTCCTCATAAGGCTTGGTTTCCAGACCCTTGATCATCTTAGTTGCTCTCCTCTGCTGCAGAAAGCTTCTAATCCTGCTTTCTTCTCCACCACCCCCAATCCCCAAACCACCTTCTCCTTGATGTGTAACATTTTCAAAAGCAGGGAGGTATTGAGAAATTAGAGGTACCCCCCCCCCAACCTAGTTATATGTGAATTCTGAAGTGCCATAGACGTATGACAGGACTGTACCATGTCAATTTAATACATATGGTTTGAATTAGGTCTGTATTGACATTAAGGATGATTCATAAAATGGGAACTTTATCATTAATTGCACTGAAGTATAAAACGATACATATTTTACAGTTCAGTTATGAAGTCAGGACACGTTGGCAAGGCGGAGTAATTTCACCATCATATTTTACTCCTCTGTTGAACTGTAAATTGTCTCATATGGCAGGCTTTAATCAAACTTAAGACCAGGCCTGATTTCGATCTGCAAATCTAAGAGCTCTGGAAGAAGATTGGAGAGAGTTTGCAAGCTGTTTCTGTGAAACTGACAGTAACAGGTGTAGAAAGATTTCAGCAATTTTCAACCAACCTTCCGAGAAGACCACCTGTCTTGCTGGATTTCAGCCATAACGATTCCACGTTTTGACACGAGACACATGATTATTCACTAATCGGCAAGGAGCATTTCACAAATGATCTTCACACGCTGCAATCTCCACTAGGTCCCATTATGCACCTAAGACCAGATCTAGGCAATGTTAACACAAGGCCATTGGGCTCCAAGTTTCCTCGCTTGATTTCATTAGCTACTACATGCAGGAATTTAAAAAAAAAAAAAATGGGAGAGAGGAAGAACTGTGGAAATCCTCCATCTTCTCTAGCTCCAGCATAAGTGTGCAGGATCACAAAGGCTGCTTTGGAGAATGAAGAGGTAATTGGTTGGGAGTTTGGTTTGTGGTGGTTTTCAAAGCCCCAGACAGTCTCTTTCTGACATCCAATTGAGTGATTTTGCTTTAGACATAGCCGGAAATGATCATTTGGGCTGCTGCAAAGGTGGCAGGGATTATTTCACTGATGAATCCAATCATAAATGATCAGTACTAAACTGACAATACCAAACAAGAGGCCAAGAACTAGCAGTGCACATGCCTGTGAAGAAAATCACACAAACGGTTTAATCCTAAGCAAGAGAAACCAATTTACTCTTCTGTTACACATACAGAGTGGTGGACAGAAAATCGTTTTACCTCTTAGGTGGTAGAGGCTTTTAAATGGTTTCAATTGAAACAAACAGGATAAAAAACCTCTCATTGGTATGCAGACATCACTGAGAATAAGACATCTATTCACAAAAACTGCACTTGTGGGTTAGGAAACGATTACACCAAAGAATTTGCCCTTTTAACTGGGTAAGGCTGCAGTGATCTCCAAGACAGTAATGGCTAGACATAATTGCATATGATCTGCTATTGGGGGGGGCACAAGTCAGAGAGGGCCATGAGCTTTAGCAACTGCTTTAAGTACCTTCCACATTAGCATTCCGAAACAAAGAACTTAGGTTGGCATCTTACCCCAAGCTTCTGTCTCGATATAAAATCCTCTGTGCTAATCTTCAGATAAAACAGCCCAGGGTATACAAAGAGCAAGCAGGTGGATGTGGTTGAGCCTTTAAAAAGATGGCGGGAGCGGGGGAGTTATTTAGTTATTTAGTCAGGTGAGGCTTGCATGCAGATTTTTTTAGAATATAGGATTGGGGAAGATGAAAGCACACAAACTTACCAACCACTCCAAAAAGGTGTCTGATGTCAGGCACATACATGGCAATCAAGAAAACTGTCGCATTGAGTGCCAAAGTGACAAGAATGTGGCAGATCAGGGAGAAAGGAAGATGTGAAAAAAACACCATCATCACAGCCTTCCTCGCCTGTGGAATTCAAAGGAGAAAAATAAAAGCCTATCAGACCAGTAATAAATAAATCTGAAGTTCATTGGGTGGAATTCAACGTAGCGCTAAGAGGGGTATTGCATGCATGGAACAAGGTCCACTCGCACAATGCAACTTCCCTGTGCACTCCTTAAACCTGTTCTGGGTTCCCCACCCCCACCCCCCAGAGTACATTTAGGGGAGGCAGAATAGGGGGCAAGGCCTGCCGTGCAAGTGGACCTTCTTCCACACTTAATAACTTAATTGAATCCTGTCAATTACTGAATCCCCACAAAACAAAGCAAAGCAAAGCACAAAATTGGCATCTGGATTGTTGCTCACCAAAGACTGTCAATTTGCACTAAGAACCGATATCTTAACACATTACACATAAATTGTGTGGGAGCCATGATTAGCTGCAGTTCCCTATTGGGTATATAAAAAAGGTAAAGGGTCCCCTGACCATTAGGTCCAGTCATGACCGACTCTGGGGTTGCGGCGCTCATCTCGCTTTACTGACCGAGGGAGCCGGTGTACAGCTTCTGGGTCATGTGGCCAGCATGACTAAGCCACTTCTGGTGAACCAGAGCAGGGCACGGAAACACCGTTTACCTTCCCGCCAGAGCGGTACCTATTTATCTACTTGCACTTTGACGTGCTTTTGAACTGCTAGGTTGGCAGGAGCAGGGACCGAGCAACGGGAGCTCACCCCATCGCGGGGATTCGAACCGCCGACCTTCTGATCGGCAAGCGCAAGGCTCTGTGGTTTAACCCACAGCGCCACCTGCGTATATACTAGGTTGTAAACAGAGGCAAGGGTGATTTGCCAGGGGGCGGGGCTGACATCACATGTGGAACTTCAGGACGTTGGGAGGAGCCGGGGGAGGAGCTGAGAACGGTGGCAGCTTCAATGGCCAGTAGCTCCTCCTCCTGCCGCTGTCACCGGAAGTGACCTTCCTTCATCTTTGTGACAGGAGGAGAGGAAGGAGTCAGTCCCTGAAGCCATGCTGTGCTCTGCTCCGCATTCAACCTCCTCCACCCGCTGATTTTTTGGGACACTCGGGGGGTGGGGTGGCGCCCTCCCAAAATAATGGGGGAGCAAAGGGCACAGCCCCCAGGAGATGGCACCCCTGGTGGGAATCCTGGACTTGTTACTACATAATGTGTGAGTTGGCCATAAGAGCACTTGCACTCTTCTTGCTCAAGTGCTCCTTATCTGCTTTTCCAAACAAAGGGGGGGAAAGGAGGAGAAAACAGCTTTCAGGAGTCTGAATAAGTAGTGAAGCACAGCATTTCCCTCGGCTGATACTCTAATCAAATGTGCAGCCACCTCCCAGGAACGCTATTCATTTTTTTAAAGAGGTTTGGAGCCAATGTTATATACAACTGTGTGACATCTAGTTTGGCCCCAATACAGCGGGGGATTTCAGAAATGGCTGCGGCCAGCAGCAGTTTTGTGGTTTTCTACAATCCCTGTTAAAAACTTAAAGTAAACTCCATGTCAGGAAGATCCGTTTTGAGCTTGCTTGCAGGAAATCATTAGCAAAGGCCACTTCTTGCTGACTCCTATTTACATTAAAATGCACGCTTGCTTGAAAACCAAATATGAAGAAAACAGAAACAAAACCAAAAAAAAATCAAACCAAATAAACTTTAGGAACGCCACATTCTGCAAACTGCAAGCAACGCTGTGAGTCAGCTCAGATCTAAAACTCGTTAAAAAAGAAGAAGAAAGAAAGAAAGCACAAATTAGCTTAGCGGTTTAGGCCTTGTTCCTTTGCCGCTGTTAACGGAACATACACAAGCACAGCACTCTGATCCACCGCAAGACAAATGGATGAGACAGCCAAGACTAGGATGGAGGGGCCTGCAAATAATTAAGGGAGCCACTTTTGCTGGGCCAGCAATCAGGTCTTTTGCAATACTTACAGGGAAGTGGATTAGGGGCACCGTCAGCAGCACCGCAAAGAGGATGCCCAGTTTTACAGTCATGATTACAGTGTCATGGGGCAGATACGTGCTGTATCCTTGCAGCAATTCTGAGTCCACATGGTCTGAAATTTTGGAGGGGAAAGGTTATTAAAATTGCAAGCTGCAATCTGAATTGGACCCCACCCATACAATAAACAGCAGGCTCGTGCTTTTGCAGGGGTTCTTAAACTGTTCCGAGATTGCTGGCAAGTAAGCAGGGGTTCTTAAGGTGAAAATTAGTCAGAGTATACAAGCTTCCCTGAAAAACTGCCCACTACTGTTTTAAACCTGCAAAGAGCAATTGCAGAAAAGATATTGGCACATTTTAGATTGTTCAAACGGATGGCAGCCCCAGCCCCACTTTTAAGACAGTGTTAAACCTAGTGGGTCACACGATTGCACAGGCCTGCGCCATCACTTATGAAGAAACAGGAATTAATACTTTAAAAACATACCATAAAAAGTGAGGTATCCAAATAGTGCTGACACAAAATAAACCAGAAAGCTCAGGCTAATCCCAGTGTTGGCTACCTTCTGCATCCTGCTTTTGGATGGACTACAAACACAGAGAGAAAAAATAAGACATTATTTAAGACTTTAGGAGGAGGAGTATGAAAATGCAGGAAAGTTGCTATTGACTGTTTCACATCTTCCCAATGCGCATATGAAACAGGTTTCTGGGCTGGCCTACCACTAAAACCGTGAAACAATTCTGAATCTTCAGGGGATTGAAAACTGTCAAATCTTAATTAGTAACGTGCACACTTTCAAGTTCTCAAGAACTCTTTATCAGGGAAGATGATATACAAAGCGGGGCGGGGAGGAAAGAGAACAAAACAAAAATAACAATAACAAAACTGCCTGCATCCAGACTTAGATTGAAGAGGGAGAGTACAGACAGTCTCTGCTAGATCCTGCAGGTCTCAGGACACACCTAGAAACGATGGCTGACAGGTAATTTTTTGAAACATAGGACCAGATGCAGTTAACAAGACCCACCAGCAGAAGCCAATGCAAGTTTTTCCACTAGTGCAATGGGGCTTTCTCCTCTCTCCCCCCCCCCATTGGCCCCTGGGGGTGGGGCGCAAGATAACCCTCAGAACAGCGGGGTGGGAAGAGAGAGGGAATTGCTCGGTCTGTTAAGTTGAAATGCTTATGCTGAGGGAATGATTGCTATAGTGCTACGTTGAATACCTCCCAGAAAGTCTACCAATTACGCAGATATGTTTCCAGCCTGAAGTGAAATACGTTGGTCCCTCGCTGGGCAGAGAGCAGAAGTAAAGAGAAACAAGGCAGGCTTTGTGCTAGCATAGCTAGAGATTAAAGTTAAAGGTAAAGGTAAAGGGACCCCTGACCATTAGGTCCAGTTGTGACTGACTCTGGGGTTGCGTGCTCATCTCGCTCTATAGGCCAAGGGAGCCGGTGTTTGTCCGCAGACAGTTTTTCCGGGTCATGTGGCCAGCATGACTAAGCTGCTTCTGGTGAACCAGAGCAGCACACAGAAACACCGTTTACCTTCCAGCCAGAGCGGTACCTATTGATCTACTTGCACTTTGACGTGCTTTCAAACTGCTAGGTTGGCAGGAGCAGGGACCGAGCAATGGGAGCTCACCCCGTCACGGGGATTCGAACCGCCAACCTTCTGATCAGCAAGTCCTAGGCTCTGTGGTTTAACCCAGTGTTTCCCAACCTTGTGCCTCCAGCTGTTTTTGAACTACTACTCCCATCATCCCTGACTAGCAAGACCAGTGGCAAGGGATGATGGGAATTGTAGTCCAAAAACAGCTGGAGGCACAAGGTTGGGAAACACTGGTTTAACCCACAAGTTAGGTGATGTTTTATTCAAATAAGGCAACAAATGGGGAGATGTACCTACTGGTGGGAGAGAATGTAACCCTCAAAAAGCAAAGTCCCTGTTCAAAAACATCTGCCTTGGATCTGAACTGATTTTATGTATGTGTTGTTGGTTTTACGCTGTACACGCGCGCACACACACACACACACACACACACACGCAATTGCTTTGACAGGTTTTAAATATGCAACTGCCATAGGTAAATTGCTTTGAGATATCTCATGGGAAGCAATTCATAAATGACGTAGTAGCCCAACAATATCTGGCGACTCAAGGTTAGGGAAGACAGCTTACTGGTCCAGTGTATTGGGAGAATCAGACATATAATAAATTTGGCATTCCTTTTGGACATGAACACTAAATGAATCAGGAAGCTTATGTTCTGAGAATGGCAGCAGTCACAGCCAACAACAATTTTTTAAAAAATGATACGTGTTTACAAATCACATGTTACCTTTGGAGCTCGCAATAAATTGGCAATACTGATGTATGGCAGAGAAATGAGAAAGCCATCGTTGGAATGGCATATGCACTCTGCCAAAAAAAGAAATGAAAAACGGAAGAAAAGTCACGCTGCTGAAATGCAACCTATAAATATTTGATACTCATTTCTATAAC
The DNA here is from genome assembly GCF_951804945.1 of Podarcis cretensis. Classification (NCBI taxonomy): domain Eukaryota; kingdom Metazoa; phylum Chordata; class Lepidosauria; order Squamata; family Lacertidae; genus Podarcis; species Podarcis cretensis. Next base: position 9,865,352 of record NC_137170.1, on the reverse strand, counting down.
CTCCCTGGGTGGAATCTAGGCACACATTTAAAATGTTGTGAAAATCCTTAAAAAAAAAAAAGTTGTGGAAAATATATTGAATTTGCCGTAGCTCACGATCGCCATCTAGTGCCACATTTTTATAATGCACTTTACAACACACTTAAAACATTTTATTTGCAGCTGTATTGCTGAGTCCATAGACTATCCCTCAAGAGTTATGATGCTTTTTTTAAAAAATGACTGTTTTTAATGTTATATTTTGTTGTTACGTACACCCTGGGCATTTTTTATGGGAAGGTAGGATACAAATGTTTATAATAAAATAAGAGCTGGGTTGTACAGATTCTCAAAGGGCTGCTGAGGAAGGACCACAGCTGAGTGGAAGAGCAACTGCTTTGCATGCAAACAGTTGCAGGTTCACTCCCTGGCATCTCCAGGTAGGCCTGGGAATGTCCCATCTGAAACTATTCTGCAGAGCCACCGCCAGTCAGGGTAGACAGCGCTAAGCTAAATGGACAATGGCCTGATTCTAAATTAACCCTTTGTTTTAGCCATATGCCGACAGGGCTTTGAACAGTTAAAATTCCACACTCATATTATTTTTAACACCAGAGCAGGGTGCAACACACACGAGGAGACACACAAACTGAGAAACCCTGGCTTAGCCCGATGCTTAAATACATTTTTGCAAACTCTTGTGATCTGTTAAGAGGATGATTTAAGATTACCTCTGCGGAAAAGTTAAACAGCGCTGCTTTACAATCTTCAGTAGAATTTGAGGCCTGTGTTGGACAGAGAGGCAAGAAATGAGACTCAACGGCTGGCTTCCCACCCCATAATTTTATAACAAATACTCTGAAATCCAGTGACTGACTGCGTAACTCCAGCTCACAGTAACACTGCTTCGACACTCATGCACCACCAGTTGTGCACCTTCACTACACCACAACCCAAAACACATCAGAAATGGTTGCAAATGTGCGTATGGACGCTTCCTTAACCTCCCGCTTATCCCTAGACAAGCTACTATGGAGAAAGTCATCCTTCCATTATAAGAAGCACAACTTTCTTTGCAAATCACTCAGTGCAAGCATGTCGGCATAAGAACACAACCAGACCCCTGCTGGATCAGGCTGGTGGAACAACCCCCCCCCCCGGTCACCATCCTGTTCTCACAGTGGCCAACCCAAAGCTCATGAGATGCCTTCAAGCAGGATCTGAGTGCAACTGCACTCTCCCTTCCTGTGGTTTCCAGCAATTGGTATTCAGAAGCATTGCTGATGGCAGAACATAGCCATCAGTGTTGGCACCCATGAATTTGTCTAATCCTCTTTTAAATCCATCCATTCAGGGTTATACAGTGGTGCCTCGCAAGACGAAATTAATTCGTTCTGCAAGTTTTTTCTTCTTGCGAGTTTTTTGTCTTGCGAAGCACGGTTTCCCATAGGAATGCATTGAAAATCAATCAATGCGTTCCTATGGAAACCGCCTTCAGACCAGGTCCGGGGACAGTCTGTCCCCCGACCTCTTCTGAAGGCTGGGGGGGGGGGGATAAGGGCTTTTCTTCCCACTGCCAGCCTTCAGAAGGCTGTTCTGAAGGCTGGCGGTGGGAAGAAAAGCCCTTCTCCCTGTTGATTTGTAGCATCCAAGTGCACAGCGGAATGATGAGGAATACGTGCCAACATGCTCTATATCGCTTTATTTACATTTCAAAGCTGGTAGATTACAGAAAACCATCTTGTCTCTGCCGGAGCAGAAAACTGCATCCTCTCTCCTCTGAAGCTCAGAGAGAAACACACTGAACTGCAAAGAACAGTGAAAAACAGGAAACCAGTGTACATCACATCCAGCCTCCCTTTCCCGTGGGAAAAACTCCAACAGTACAGACTGTGGAAAGTAAACATTGTCTTGTGACAAGCCTTTCGCTGCACAGTGAAGAGAGCAGAAACCAACATCCTCCCCCTTTCTGTGAACACCACTGGGCAGCGTGTTCGTACAATATCAGTACAAACCCAACTTCTGCACATAGGTACAGTGTTGATCCCTTGATACAATCTTGGACAATACATCAGCAGGAATTTCATTACCTGGCATATAGGACACTGTTACGAGTCCCTTCTGAATACGTTCCCTAGCATGTTGCACCTTCAATTGCAAGTGCTTCGTGCTTTGCTTACAACCTTCAGAATTCAGCAAAGCCAAACATGCTTTGTTGTCCTGGTAAACCTGGATTGGACATTTGACAGGAATTTTCATGTCTTTGCACAATTGTAACAACCATTCACAATCTTTGAGTGAATAAGACAGTGCATTCAGTTCAGCTTCACAAGTACTTAAGCTAACTGTTGTTTGCTTCTTGCATGACCAATCAAATAGACCCTGATTGTACATATAGCAAACTCCAGACGTACTTTTCCTGTCTGTAGTGTCACTTCCAAAACTTGCATCTGCAAATATCTCAAGACCACCAGACTTCTGATTGTTAAATCTCAGTCTGTAATGCATAGTGCCTTTCAAATACCGCGCTATGCGTTTCAGAGCTTTCCAATCCTTAACAGTAGGATTGTTGACTTGTCTGCTTAGCAAATTACAGCTAACAGCAATGTCTGGTCTTGAACATCTGGCAATGAAGTTTAGCTTGCCTAGCACACTTCTGTACAGTGTAGTGTCAGAAAATGCTTCTTCAGTGTCATCTACCTGATAACCTGTTATCATCGGTGTGTCTACAGGGTTAGCATCCATCAGGTTTAGTTTGCTTAATACATCAGCAATTTTCCGTGACTGGTGAACTAAAATGTTACCACCTTGATCTCTCTCTATTTCCAGAGATAGGTAGTTGTTTACCTCACCAAGATCTTTCATGTCAAAGTGTTCTTTCAGTTGAGCTAGGGCGTTATTGTACATTGTGACATCTTTCCAAAAGAATAAAAGATCATCAACATAAAACAAACAATACAGTTTCTTTTGCCCCTCCTCTTTGACAAATACACATGGATCAGCTTTCCCTTGCTTAAAACCTAGAGAAAACAATACCTCAGTGAGTTTTGTGTGCCAACACCGTGCACTTTGTTTGAGACCATAAAGGGACTTTTTCAGAGCACAAACAAATCCCTGTTTTACCTGTACGCCATCAGGTGGAAGCATATAAAGTGATTCATCTAGAGATCCGTACAGAAAAGCTGTATTCACATCATGGTGACTAATGTGTAAATTCTCCTCTGCAGCTAGCTTGAGCATAAGCCTAATGCTCTCATACCTCACTGTGGGTGAGTAGGTCTCGTGATAGTCTTCACCTGGTACCTGTGCAAAACCTCTGGCTACCAATCTGGCTTTGTGTCTGACTATCTTGCCATTTTGATCAGTCTTCGCTTTGAAGACCCATTTGCTTCCAAGCAGTTTCATTCCTGGAACTACTGGAACAAGTTCCCATGTTTTGTTCCTTTCCAAGGAATCAAGCTCAGCCTTCATGGCATTTAACCATGGCTCAGCTTCCTTTGAATCCAAATCCTGGATTTCTTGGAAACTTGAAGGTTCAAATACCTTCTTGGAGCTTTTAACAGCTGTTACTGCTATCTTGGCAAACTCATCAGCAAATCTCTTTGGAGGTCTGCCTTTTGTGGTTCTTTGTGACCTGCGAATTAGCCTTAAGTCTTCAACACTCTCCTCTTCCTTCTTAGGAGAAAAGCGACCTATTGTGAACAATGGTTCCTCCAATTCCTGATCAGAGCTTTCAGAGGGTCGCATAGAGGCTTTCGCACTCTTGAAATCCTCTGAATCACCCGATTCAGTTTCAGTCTCAGAATCAGAATTTTCATCAGTGGGTGTGGGTTGCTGTGGTTGCTTTTGACTATCCTCAGTCTCATCACTGTCATCAGGATAACATTGGAAAATTCCCACATTCTCCCCCCACTTGGCATTGTACTCAACACTTCTTGTGAGCTTAATGGTCTTAGAGTCAGTCATCCTTATTCTGTAAGAACCTTTCTCATAACCTAGAAAGATACCATGCAAACCACGCTTGTCTAACTTGGAGTTTTGTGGTGAGTGAATCCACATGTCAGAACCAAAAATTTTCATGTGTTTGATGTATGGCTTCTTGCCAAACATCTTCTCATAGGGGGTACAACCAATCGCTGAAGATAACCTGCGATTATAACTGTAAGTGAAACATGAGAGAGCTTCGGCCCAATAACTCTCTGGAAGATTTGCATCATGCAGCAAGGTTTTTAACCCTTGAAGCAATGTCTGATTTGCTCGTTCTGCAAGTCCATTCTGCCATGGCGAGCGAGGACTAGACAAATCGTGTTGAATTCCTTTCTCAGTCAGAAAAGCTTCAAACTGCTGAGAAGTGAATTCCCCCCCGCGATCTGTGAAAAGAATTTTTACCTTCTTACCATGCACATTTTCCAACCAAGCACAGAATTCCTTGAACCTAGGAAAAGCCTCTGATTTCTGCTTGAGATTGTACACATAAATATACCTGGAAAATGCATCAATGAGAACCATGAAGTACCTATTTCCTCCCAAAGAGGGCGCTAGTGGTCCAACCAAATCAGCATGAACAATTTGGTATGGTTCTGTAGCTTGCCTACTAGACACCTTACCTTTCGCAGCCATTTTCACCTTGTTTGCTGCGCATGCCTTACACTTCATGTGGTACCTGCAGGGTTTAATAGTCATACCTTCAACCAAGGCAGGCATTTTAGAAACTGCCTCAAAACCCAAATGTCCAAATTTTCGATGAAAATCATGAATACATTCTGCATGCAAACATTTGTTAGAACCTGCAATGCAACAAGTGTCATCCTGCACAACATCATCATAATACAAAACATATAAACGATCAACATATTCAGCATACAATACATAATCATTTTTCTTTGTGATGATACACCTTTTGTTCTTAAAGGAAACGTCAATGTTCCGCTCATTCAGCTGTCCAACGCTGAGCAGATTATGTTTGGCATCTGGAACATAAAGTACATTCTGTATCGATAAGTCCAAACTGTGAAGAACAACAGTTCCGTAGCCTTTACTGGGAATTGTGTGGTCATCCGCCTGGTGAATCGCACCTTCCTGCGGTGTAAAAGACACGAACAGTCGCTTATCGTTGCACATGTGATGGGTTGCCGCCGAATCAACAATGAAGAAAGATCTAGACGTCTTCTGGACCTCTGCAACTTTTGGAGTGAAGCGTGAGACCATTGCTTTGGGCTGCGTTGTCCTGGACACCGGACCTTTGCCTCTGCTTTGGCCTTTTCCACGCGATGAGCTTTCGCTGCGCTGCTCTGTCTTGGCCCTGGGATATCTGCATTCCCTCTTCATATGGCCTAGACGTCCACAGGAGTAGCATTTCACTGCCTTCAAAGCTTTGGCGCCATCTGGTGGTTCCACTGCACTCTGGGATGACGACTGTGAAGTCTCCCCCTTTCCCATGCAGCTATCACCCTGGCAATCTGCTTCATTCTGAATCATGGCAGTATCACAGGCTACTCTGAGCTGAGCATGTGGCTGATTGGCATCAGATTCCCCACTTGCATCAGCCAGCCTTCTGCAGCTAGCCATCTTATGCAGCTTGTTAATGTAGAACATAGTAGATCCAGCTTCTGTCATCAAGTGAGCCTCTCTCAAAACGTGCCAAATTTCTCTGGCTGAGGTCTTATCACGCAATAGACAGAGCTCTTCTGGGGATACTATCATTGTAAGAGTTCCCCTTGCTTTGGAATCTTTAGCCTTCCATGCATCTGTAACTGGAGCTGGGGGGGTGTCTGTAATAACTTCAAACAGACCCTCTTTCCGCAGAATAGCCTCTGCATAGATAACCCAGTCCGTATAATTTTTCTTGTTGAGCTTGGGAATCCCACAAGCATCCTGAAGGGCCATCATGACTCTGGCATTAGCCTTCTGCGTCATCTTTGCTGCTTTAAACAAGCTGCTTTATACAAGCTGCGTCTCTGCTGCTTCAAGCCTCATTCCAAAGGCAAGTTCAAAACAGCTTTTTCTCTGCTGCCTTTAAAACATGCTGCGTCACTTCTGTTATCAGCAGCTGCTTCAGCCCAAAAGTTACTTTCGATTTCGCCAGCATAGCCATAGCCGCTGCCTGTTTCCGGCAAACGGACATAAAAGTTCAAAGTCCAGCCATAAAGCCATTAATTAGATGCTGGCAGGCTGCCCGGAGCAGTAGCACATACCTCATCAATCATCTTGACGCGCAGATACCGTCCGATCCGTCCCTCTCCATTCCGATCCTTTTGCCGGCATCAGATGACTGCGTCTTTGCTCCTTTGCCAGGAGCCCGATTCGACTTCTGGGCCCATAACCATGATGTTGATTTGTAGCATCCAAGTGCACAGCGGAATGATGAGGAATACGTGCCAACATGCTCTATATCGCTTTATTTACATTTCAAAGCTGGTAGATTACAGAAAACCATCTTGTCTCTGCCGGAGCAGAAAACTGCATCCTCTCTCCTCTGAAGCTCAGAGAGAAACACACTGAACTGCAAAGAACAGTGAAAAACAGGAAACCAGTGTACATCACATCCAGCCTCCCTTTCCCGTGGGAAAAACTCCAACAGTACAGACTGTGGAAAGTAAACATTGTCTTGTGACAAGCCTTTCGCTGCACAGTGAAGAGAGCAGAAACCAACACTCCCCACCTCCCGCCCCACAAGCTCCGGGGACAGGAGGGCTTTGCTGCCGACCGCCAGCATTTTAAAAGCCCCCGGGACAGCGGAGGTCTTCTGAAGGCAGGCGGTGGGCGAAAGTCTTTGCTCCCGATGGCCAGCATTTTAAAAGCGGTCCGGGATAGCGGGAAAGCGCAGCGCGCTTCCCTGCTATCCCGGACCACTTTTAAAATGCTGGCGGTGGGGAGCAAAGCCTTTCGGCCCCCACCGGCCTTCCTGGACCTCTTCTGAAGGCCGGAGGGGGGCGAAAGGCTTTGCTCCCCACCGCCAGCATTTAAAAGAGGTCCCCGGAGATTTCCCTATGGGCTTTCTTCTTGCGAAGCAAGCCCATAGGGAAATTCGTCTTGCGGAACGACTCAAAAACGGAAAACTCTTTCGTCTTGCGAGTTTTTCGTTTTGTGAGGCGTTCGTCTTGCGAGGCACCACTGTATAATCTTCTGTATGGACTTCTCATAACAGACGAATGTATGCCTCCAGAATAGCCTGCACCCAGATGTCTGTCATTTACTATTTTCTGACATTTATACTGTGCCGTTCTTCCAACATGGAACTCAAGGTGGTATACACGGTTCCCAGGTAGTTGCCCATCCAAACACCAAACCTGCTTAGCTTCAGCAAGGTGCAGACATTATTGGATACATACTATACACTGGGACTTCAAGTTTTTCTGGAACCTGAAGCTGTGCAACATTCAGGAGCGGAGGGCATAAACATTTCCAGCAGTGCTGCTAATACGTTAGTTTTCACAAATACATCACAGTCATAAAATGAGAGCCTTGGATATGACTATAATCACTGTATGGATCCAAAGATCTCACTGCATCAATGTAAGGCATTTCTGCTGTTTCTGTGCAATTTCAAACAATGAAAAATAATTGACCAACTTATCTTACAGTTAAATGTGGTAAGCTCTTTGGCAATCAAATATTGCAGGTAAGTCAGGAAAGGTGCATACCTGGGAGAACCCCATTGCGAGCTTTGGTGGCAGAGGGCAAGGAATGGACCACTTTTTAATTATGACCTGCAGAGAAAGAATACAGTTAATACTTTGCAGACAATGGGCAGGATTCAACTAAGTTGTCGCACGCACAGAATGAGGTCCACTCACATGCTCTGGAGCAGGCATCCCCAAACTCGGCCCTCCAGATGTTTTGGGACTACAAGTCCCATCACCCCTAGATAACAGGACCAGTGGTCAGGGATGATGGGAATTGTAGTCCCAAAACATCTGGAGGGTTGAGTTTGGGGGTGCCTGCTCTGGAGGGTTGGGGAGGAATCCAGAACAGGTTTAGGGGGTGCAGGGGGATGGAAGGGTGGCAAAAGTCTTATTGTGCAAGCAGACTTCATTCCCGGTGTCCGTACTCTGCTCCGCGCTATGCTGACTTGCACCCTGAGCTAGGCAGAAGTATAGCTAAGTCACACCTTAGCTCTAAAATGTAGCAATAAGCAGTGGAAATAATGACTTGTCCAGAGAGCAAGACTGGAGATCTAAAACAATGGTGTTCCATTAGGGAACAGAATGCTGGGCTCTCTACGCATTATTCTAATATGCTAGTAACTCTAGAGAACATCTCTGTCATTCTTAGATCATACGTACTCTCAACAACCCTGCAAGGTAGCTTATTGTTACTCCCATAATAAAGATGGGAAGCAGGCTGCCAAAGATCTCCCAGGTGGGATTTCAACCCGCCTGATGGTCTCTCAGGGCTAAGCCCATTTCTGTAGCCAATATTCAGTGTCTCTCTCTCTCTCTCTCTCTCTCTCTCTCTTAGAGGCAATAATCTGAACAGATGACTCGCCCTAGAAACCAATCACAGAAAATTACAGTAAATGTAAAAGTATTGCTTCCATATGCCTGGTGAAGATTTCCCCTCCGGAACACATTAAAGTGTATCTGCTTGTGACAGCAACAGATGATATGCAAACCGCCGTGTGCATTTCAACACGACATTTTTCCAGCTTCAAAAAGCAAAACAAAAAACACTAACTAGTTTGGAAAACTGAACTGCATTTAATACACCTTCCAGTATTCCAGTGCGGCAAATGGAAATTTTATATAGATGTGGATTTCCAAGCAGCAGCCTAATATATAATGATAAAAAACGTTTATATGGTGGGTGGGGGCCCATACTTGGCTCCTGATGTGCCACATCGACACTTTAGGATACACAAAATGGCTCTAGATTCATAAGAAATCCCCCCTGACTCATTAGGGCCAGAGATAACTTTCTGCATTCGTTTATGGCTCAATAGAGATGGAGATTGAAGATCACCTTGACGAACGTAATTTTCTTAAAATCTAAAGCCCCCCCCCACCCTCATTTGTAGTTATTGCCTCACTGGTTTGCAGAAAGGAGTGTGAATAAGGAGCACTTGATTAATTTCAGATACTAATAAAAATGCTACATTAAATTCTAAGCAATAAATACAGGCAGATACAAGATCGTGCTCCTGAATCGAACTGCATGCAGACGCATGAATGCTTGAAGAACACATGTGTCTCACTTTACGTTTAAGGTCAGCAACCTTGGGCGCATTCTCTTAGGGGTAAGTTTTCACTGAACTCTGTGGGATTCACTTCCGAGCAATGATTGATAAGGTTGAACTGTATTCAATAGCATATGTGGTCTTGATAGTACACTCTGCTCATTCGTCTCTTGCCTGTTCCTTCCTGCAATCTTCATTCTTCAACCTCCATGTTTACCCTTTCCTCTGCCACATGCACACGATCACACCTTTTTAGGCTGCATTAATTCATCATCCTGGAAGAGCTGCCAAACAGGAGTCAACAAATATCGTTGCCAGGCTGCAGGTGGTGAGCTCCTCCCCCCCCCCCAACCCCACCACCCCCAGTCTAGCAACTGCCTGTCTCACTATGAAATGAGAGATGGGTGTTATCTCCGATCTTCTGCTGGGCTTCTGCTTCCCAGTGACTCTGAAGCTCAGCATATGAAAGATGAGACCCTGCCCCTCTCCTGGGTCCTCTGTGCAGGGGAGTATAGCAGAGGTGGTGGCAATCACAAGTAAAGGCTAGCTGGCAGGGCCAGCCAAAATGTGTGGCACCCCCCTCCCTCCCCTGTGTCTAATCCATTTCTATACTGAAGCCAAATGCATCGTATGGCTGCAGTCCTAAACCCACTCACTAGGGAGAAAGCCCTGTTGAGCAAAGTGAAACCTACTTCCAAGCAAATGTGTATACGATGCCTTTGTACCATGCCCAGTCGTGCAAGGAGGGAATCCCTTTTAAGCTTCAAGGAATATAAGGTTCATAAGGAATGCAAAGGCTAAGGCTGCAATTCTATGAACTCTTAGAAACATAGAGCTGGAAGGGACCACCTGGATTGCCTAGTCCAGGCATGTCCAACTCCCTAGGGACTGCGATCTACTCCCTCTAAAAAATAACTGGCAGTGATCTACCCATTGGATTGACCAAAGTTGTTGAGCTGTTTGGGGGGAGCAGTCCCATGGACTGCAAGAAGATCAAACCTCTCCATTCTTTAGGAAATCAGCCCTGAGGGCTCACTGGAAGGACAGATCCTGAAGCTGAGGCTCCAAGACTTTGGCCACCTCATGAGAAGAGAAGACTCCCTGGAAAAGACCCTGATGTTGGGAAAGATGGAGGGCACAAGGAGAAGGGGACGACAGAGGACAAGATGGTTGGACAGTGTTCTCAAAGCTACCAACGTGAGTTTGACCAAACTGCGGGAGGCAGTGGAAGACAGAAGTGTCTGGTGTGCTCTGGTCCATGGGGTCAGGAAGAGTCGGACATGACTAAACAAGTAAACAACAACAACAATTCATCAAAGTTGTTGAACGATCAACCACAATCAACCAGGGACGCCCCACGATCGACCGGTAGATCGCGATTGACCAGTTGGACATGCCTGGTCTAGTCCAACCCCTTGCAATGCAGGAATCTTTTCGGCCAACATGGGGCACGAATCCATGAGCCTGGGCTTTCAAGAGTCTCATGCTCCACCACCGACTGAGTATCCTTCTTAACTGAGAATAAGACCGGTAAGAGCACAATGGGACTTTCACAGAAGCATACATGGGATCAATAAAAAAGGAACCTTGGAATGCAAACAGCAAACCTGCCTCCAGTGCCATATATTTAAGCCACTTTTGAAACAGAGAGGAGTCTGAAAAACAGACTGACATGGAAAAATAGCTTGTTCTTCTAAGTTTAAAAACTCAAAATAAAACAAAAACACATCCCACTGGGAGAGCTCAAGGAGATGAAACATGCTGTGCCGAAGTCCATATTACTAAGTAGACCAAAGTCCATATTACTGAATGGGGATTCAGTTAAGAGGAGGCTGGTGCTGAAGATTACCATCTCCTAGACCTCTACAACGTATTTTGGAATTCTTGACAGACACTGCCCTTAGGGAGCTGCTTCGACAGCTTTGAAGTCTGATGTTATCACATGGTTCAGTTCCTTAATGGGTTGGTTGTCTTGCACTCTGGATGGCATTATTTTTTTTATTTTATTTTTTTTGCTGGATGCCCTATGTATGATTTTTATCTTCTTAAAAATACCTAAGAACAAAATTGGTCCATGTTATCAAAGACCTGCACACAAGTCAATGCAAGCTAAGGGCATTCCTTATGCTGCTAAAATAACAACACTGAACTCTTAGCACAGAAGGCTTAGGAGCAAGGCAGTTCAGCTCCTATTAAGTGCAGGCGTTATTTCATTCATTCATTTACATTCATTTCTTCCCCCATCCATCCACAGGGCAGGTAGCGGGCTTTTAAAAGAAAGGGGAGGGGGTAACAGAATAAAGCACCCAATTAAGTAACACACACACGCACGCACGCACACACACACACACACACACAAACACACATATCAGCCTTTGTTTTAAGTGTAAAAATGCCTTTTGAAATTAAAAAGTATGTTCTCTACAGGACAGGGCACATGGCACCTCATTACCATGTTGCTCCTTAATTCAAGCCATTAAAAGCCAGCCAATCTTCTCCCCTCCCCCAGCAAAACAAGAAAGAAAACCACAGTAAGTCAAAACAGCAAGTCCAGACCACTCAGCAGGTGGTGATTAATCTCATCCTGGGCCTTAGGCTAGATACCCCAAAGGGAAGAGGAGGGGAGAGGCCATTTGTTAGGGGGTTGTTTACTTTTGTAGAGTCCCAAAATAATGGGGGCAACGCAGCTGACCTTCGCATTCAAGAGCCTGCGCAGCTGCACAGCGACTTGAGAGATGATGCACAGGCAGCCAGTCTTGTACAAAACTTGGTTTAATCACAAAGCTCGAACTTACACCGAGGACAAAGAAGAGGAAGAAAAGTGTGCCACGCACAAAAAGATGTGAGGGGAGAGGAACAAAGCCACTATTTCACAACTGCTGATGGACCCGCTTTCATCCAGACTGCCATGTGAAAATATTCATGTGTTCTGCTCTTATGCCGATTATCCAATTCAATTAAACAGAAGCATATTCCTCTGCAGGTAGGGGAATTCCGAGCACATCAGAACTCCCATGTTTGCAATAAATCGCTGGACTTCTCTGAATTTTTAATATGATTAATAATAATCATATTTGTATCTCACCCTTTCTCCAAGAAGTTTAAAGCAGGGGATTTGCCCATTTTTAACCCCTCAGGTTAGGATGATAAATAGCGACCAGCCTAGAGATTTGAATCCAAGTTTCCCAGGTCCAAGTTCAGAGCTCTTACTATGCCGCACTGCACAATGCCATACAAGTGTTATTGTGTTTTCCTTTAACACCCTCCTCTCTTTCTACAGATAAGAAACTGTGCCTGATAAGTGACCAGCTGAAGGCCGCCATAGTGAATCTATGGCACAGGTGGAACATGAACTGAGTCAGACTTGGCACTTGCCATATGTTCCCTTTGTGGCCTGGGTTGCTGTTTCTGTGTGGCTTCTTCTCACACCGCTTCAGCATTAGGGAAACAACCTAGAAATATATGCAACATACCAACTCCACACTCCAGTGCTACTCAACCCTGGGAGCTGGTTGCTTTGCAGTGGAAGGAAAAAATGTTACAGGTCACCCCATCCTTGTTGCAAGTCACCAGAACCTGTTGGAAGCAGCCATGCAGAAACTGCAATTATGCCAAAAAGGTAGCATATGAAGTGCTATAAATTCTATATTCAGGTCTCCAAAATAATGAGCTGCTAGCATGGGGAAATCTGCTTTGCTCTATCATGCTCCAAGGAATAGCTCTGTGTTCCCTTTCAGTTGTTTTCCAGCATCAAATCCCTCACCTTTAAAATAAACACCATCATCTTGCATCTTACGTTATGTGGGGGTTTGCTTATGCTAAGTTTGTGGTAAACCCTGCCCAGCTCAAAAGGCACAGTGGCGTCGCAGAATTCATTCATTTTACTTGTTTATGAATATTTACAATAATTGCTTTTAACTGCTTTTATTGATAACCTCATTGCTTTATGAGACAGCTTTGATGTTTCTTTGTTTTTACTATCAAGCGGTATATGAATTTGGTGAAATACAATAATAAAATAAAATAAAATACTCCATGCCATTTGTGGGCAGTGAAACTGGGGGAGGGGGAATTTGCCAAATATTTGATAGGGAAGTAAAATTCTCAAAGACTTTTTTTTTCCCTTCGAAAGGAGTCTTCTGAGAAATTTCAGCTCACTTAATGCTGAACAAAACTCTGTTGATGGTTCATCTTGGCAGATGAATAAATCAGTGCAATAAGAGACGACGGGAAAGAGCAAACTAGATTCACAGTTGCACCCAAAATTCACAGGTGGCGAAATTCGGGAAACCATTTTGCTGAAATTCTAGATAGGACCGAAATTCTCCAGCGGAGTCGGAATTCACAAAAGAAAAACCACACACCAGTCAGGGAAAAAAAAATTCTGAGAAATTGGTAGAGCATGAGACTCTTAACCAGAGGGTCATGGGTTCAAGCCCCACCTAGGGCAAAAAAATTCCTGCATCGCAGGGGGTTGGACTAGATGACCCACAGGGTCCCTTCCAACTTCACAATTATTTTTGATTACGGCTTCACAAAAGGGAAATCTTGCCTTAGTATGTTATGCTAGGTATTTTACATCAGTTTAGTAATATTTAACATTATATGGTTTTAACGTTGCACTGTGATTACTTGGTGTCGTCAATTTTAAACTACTTTCATGGAATCAGAATTGTAGCGTTGGAAGGGACCCCAAGGGTCACTTATACAAGCTCCTGCAATGTAGGAATCTCAGCTTTTTAGAGCTTGTGATCAAAAAGGGACTAAAATGGTTTTTTTTAAAAAAAGTTCTACCTCCACTGTTGAAGGCAGATATTCCTCTGAATATCAGTTTCTGGGAACCACAGGTGGGCAAAGTGCTTTTGCACTCAGTTCCTGCCTTCATACTTCCCATGTGAATCTGGTTGGACACTGTGAGGATAGGATATTGGGACTAGATGAGCCTTTGGCCTGATCTAACCGGCTTTTCTCGTGTTTATAAATAAATACAATCATTTTGGAAATTCTCTAGAAACCATGGGGCAAGGGCTGGTAGACTGCCCATGAAATGTGAGCTGTATAAATGCTCCATCTCCCTTCTGGAGAGTGCAGTGGTGCCCCGCAAGACGAACGCCTCGCAAGACGGAAAACCCGCTAGACGAAAGGGTTTTCCGTTTTGGAGGCGCTTCGCAAAACGAATTTCCCTATGGGCTTGCTTCACAAGACGAAAATGTATTGCGAGTTCCTGCGGGGTTTCCCCCCTTTTTTTCCCCCTTTTCCTAAGCCCTAAGCCGCTTATCAGCTGATCCGCTGATAAGCCGCTTATCAGCTGATCCGCTAAAAGCCGCTAAACCGCTAATAGCGCTAATCCGCTAAGCTGTCAATGGGCTTGCTTCGCAAGACGAAAAAACCGCTAGACGAAGAGCCTCACGGAACGGATTAATTTCGTCTTGCGAGGCACCACTGTACCATTACTTACTTACCTATCTCCTTGATGAAATCTGGCGGCAATTTAGACATAATGTACCTCTGGTGTGCAGTGCTGCCACAAAGGCATTAACATGCTCAGGATGTATGGGCCAGGGGCCAGCAAGCTAACCTATGCGCTCTGCAACATGGATTAAGAATGTCTTAAGAAAGTTACGGCACCTGCAATACCCACCACCGCAGATAGCGGTTTTGTGGGCACCATACATGCCGTCTCGGAGATGGAATCATGCCTAAAATGATTGTGCCTGCTAAAAACACTTCCAAATACTCCCTCATTTGCAGAAACCACTAGCAAAACAAATCCAGACCAAATGTGTTCCAGTGCTCTGCTTTCCATATATCATATAGGAATCAATGGCTGCAAATATCAGCACTGAAATGCCCTACTTGGCTCACACACAGAGAGAGAGAGAGAGAGAGAAGGGGAGGGAAAGTATTGCTTTCAGATGGAAAGAATAAGGCTTTTGCTATATTAATATATATATTAAATTGCTCAAAAGAGATTTGCTGCGTCTTGTACTTTTTTACTATTAAGCTAACATGTACATTCAATTTTACTTGGAATATATGACATTTTCTTCTGCACGAGTTGCAGTAAATGGTGGTTGGAAGCAAGGACAAAAAAAAAAAAAAAAAAAATTCCATTCCACACGTGGAGAAGGGGAGGGGAAAATGCTCAGGCCAGTATTTTTCATTGCCCTGTCAGCAAAACAAATACACTCCAACTGCATTTTACAGTCCAAACAATTAACGATGGCAAATCTTTTCACATTCGTGACTTTTCAGCCAAACCAACTTACCCCAAAGCAAGAAAATACATACCACCACACTTAAAGGAGAGGAGAAGGAAGACTTCATTTTTAGAGGCAAGCTTTTAAAGCACAGACATCCGTTTCAAAGGAACTCTGAGATCCATCAAAATAATAAGAAAACTTAACATAAGCTGCGATCTGGGTTGGGTTGGGTTTTTGTTTTGTTTTTTCAGACTTACCACAAGAGCAAAGTACACCATAAAGAAAAATGATAAACTACTTGTGTAGCCAAGAAAGCCTGTAAAATAACAGTAAAAATAAGAGGCAATTTATAAGGAAAGTGATCCTGGTGCAGGGCGAAAGGAGCTTCATGCTCTAGGTATGTTTTGCATTACCGAGCTCGGTATCTGGGGCTTAAGATTCAGAATAACAACATTCCAACTTGCCTGTCACAGATCATTTATGTAGTTTTGTAGGGCAGAATTAGAACTGGCTTACCACTAATGGCATGCTGTAAGTAAATGCAGCTCTTTAATGTTCTGTTGTAAAGGTTTTATTTTAGTAGAGCAGACACAGGACTACTGCAATCTAAGTAACAGGTTAACTAGGCAAAGCTGGAGGACAGACTAGGTTGCAAATAAACCTGCCTCCCCTCCCAATCTTTCCTCAAATCTTTAAAAAAAAACACACCACCACCACCCATTAAGGCTTTCTTTTTAAACTCCTCAATTAAATTGCTACTAAAAGAGAACACTACTGCTAATAGTAATTATGGCAGCAATAATACTCCCTTTAAAATTACTTACCAATTTTAGGAAGAAGTGCTAGAGGGAAGACAATGCAAACTGAGGTAAGAAGCAGAAGCAATCTCCCATCAAGATACCAGGAGCTATTGGAAAAGACAGTAGGGTTTCTGTTATTATTCTTATCTCTCTGTTTCCCTGGTTTTCTCTTCATTCTCTTTCTTTCTTATTTGCTGTTTTGTTTATTGTATGTTGAAAAGTCTTAATAAAATTAGGGTTTTTTCAAAGGAAAAGATAGAGACAAACACTGTTTAACTAAACACTTACAAATCATGGATAATTAAGCATCAAAAAACAAGAATACCTTCTTTCAGTCTCCCTAATAACTTCCAAAGAGTGGTCTTTTAAAGGATGCATTTATTTAGAGTTTACAAAAAACATGACACTACTACTCGCAGACTGTGAACAGGTTAGAAGGGCTGTTACCCTGTTAAACAATTCTTAGCTTGCAACCCTACACACATTTACTTGGGAGTAAATCCCATTGAACTTAACGGGATTTACATCTAAGTAAAAACAAGTAAGATAAGTTATTAAAATCTCATGCCTAATTCATCAGGGAAATGTGTTTCATGTAGCAACATATAGTTTTACAGTGGTACCTCAGTCTATGAACAGCCCTGTTAACGAACTATTTGGTGTACGAACTCCGCAAAACTGGAAGTAGGTGTTCCGGTTAGCGAACTTTACCTCGGAAACCGAACAGAAGCCGAACGGTGGAAGGGCACTGGCAGCGGGAGGCCTCAATAGGGAAAGCATGCCTCGGTTTAAGAGCGGTTTCGGTTTAATAACGGACTTCTGGAACGGATTATGTTCGTAAACCGATGTACCACTGTACAGTCATACCTTGGGTTGAAGTAGCTTCAGGTTAAGTATTTTCGGGTTGTGCTCCGCGGCGACCCGGAAGTAACAGAGCGTGTTACTTCTTGGTTTCACCGCTCGCGCATGCGCTCAAAATGATGTCACACGCATGCGCGGAAGCGGCGAATCGCGACCCGCGCACACACGCGTTGTGTTCACTTCAGGATGTGAACAGAGCTCCGGAGCGGATCCCATTCGCATCCAGAGGTACCACTGTAGAGTATACTGCAAGCAGTCGAACCCAGGGCAGATGTGAGGACAATTGCGGCGGCACTTTTAACCGATATAGCGCTCAAGTCAGAGGACCTTGATGACAGGTATGGTCTGCCTTGCCGGGGGGGGGGGGGGAATCCCAAAAGGGGCTATTTTGACTGAGAGCTACAGAGCCACCAAGAATGTTCTGAACGCCACATTAAGAGCCCTCTCTGCTTAAAACCCCTAATGCTGATTGATGAGTGTCTTATGCATTATCCCTTATGGCTGTTCCCTATAAACACCTTGGCCTTTGGTCTCTGGTTTTATTTAGCCCAGAACATGGTTAGCACCTTGTAAACAAGAAGGGGCATCATGTTACCATTTTAAGAGTGCCAGTAACACTTATGGGCATGTCTGTACTGGTTGTTGAAATTAGGTGGGCAGTACTGACCTGAGACATATATTTACACACTTCTGACGTGCCTGAGCAAGTAACGTATTTAACAGTATATACACACAGGGCAATAGGCATCAGTGGCAAATTACAACTTGTGTAGCTGCTTTGGTTGTGGTCGCCCTACTTTCTCAATGAATAACAACAACATGTCTCTGCAGATGTTAACTTGGAATGTTCGAGGTTTGAACTCCCCCAGCAAAAGGAAGAGGATTTTTCATATTCTGAAAAAGGAACAACTGGACCTAATTTGCCTACAAGAAACACATATAACAAGACTCCAAAGGAAATTATTGATAAATAAAAAGTTAGGCCAAGACTTTATTTCATCAGACAAAGTAAAAAAAAGAGGAGTTGTGATCTACGCAAAAGAGAAATTATCACCAAAGTTTCTCCTTAAAGATGAACATGGACGATTTGTGGCAATTGAAATACAATTCCAAGGAGAGAAATTAGTAATAATTGGAGTCTATGCACCTAATGAGGGGAAATCAGAGTTTTATAAGAAACTGCATGAGACGTTAATGGACTTTATAGATCGAAATATCATTTTGATGGGAGATATGAATGGCGTTGTCTCGACATATATGGATAAATCTGAAAGACAAGTAGTCACAAAAGATGGAAGACTACTAAAGACCTTTTTTGAATTGACAGACAATATGGACTTGATTGATATTTGGAGAACTAAAAATCCCCTAGGTAGAGAGGGGACCTTCTTCTCTGAAGCCAATTTGACCTGGACTAGAATAGACCAAATTTGGATTACAAGAGGGATGGCACCCAAGATTCGAAAGGTGGAAATCTGCCCCAAAATCTGCTCCGACCATAACCCAGTGAAGATGGATATGAAACTAACACCCACTGGTTCCTTTAGATGGAGAATGAATGACACCTTGTTTAGAGACTCTGAAATTGTGAAAAAGGCCCAAAAAACACTAAAAGACTATTTTGAGATAAATTTGAAGACTACCGTGGAGAAAAGAGTAATCTGGGATGCAAGTAAAGCCGTAATGAGGGGGTTTTTGATCCAGCAAAATGCTATAAAGAGGAAACTTCAAGAGGAGAAGAAAGAAAAGATTTTAGAGAAAATTAGAGAAGGCGAGAAGAGATTAAGGACTAAACCTAAGTCACAGGACATTCTACGAGAAATTAAATTACATCAGGCACAATATCTGAAAATGGTTAACCAGGATATAGAATGGAAAATTAAACAAATGAGACAAAAAACCTTCGAATCGGCCAATAAGTGTGGAAAGCTGCTAGCTTGGCAGCTGAAGAAAAGACAGAAATTAAATACTGTTACCAATCTTGAAGTAAATGGACGAAATATACAAAACCCACGGGAGATTCAAGACTGCTTCCAGAGATACTTTAAACAACTGTATTCACAAGGGCCACAGAATGAGATCAAAATCGAGAAATTTTTGGAAACAAATGGATTACAAAAAATCTCCCAGGAGAATAAACTAATACTGAACGACAAAATTTCTGAACAGGAGGTTGAAGGTGCCATTAAGAACTTGCAACTAGGCAAGTCTCCAGGCCCGGATGGGCTAACCTCCAAATACTACAAAGACATGAAAGATTACTTAATTCAACCTCTAATGGAGGTTGGCAATGAAATTATGGAAGGGAAAAGAGCGCCGGAGTCGTGGAAAGAAGCTTACATCACGCTTATACCGAAAAATGAGATAGAAAAGACACAACTAAAGAACTACCGCCCCATATCCCTACTTAATGTGGATTATAAAATTTTTGCTGATATTTTAGCTAGAAGATTGAAAAAAGTTTTAGCAACAATGATTCATAAAGACCAAGCTGGCTTTCTCCCAGGCAGACAATTGTCAAATAACACGAGAAACTTAATTGACATTTTAGAAAAGCTACAAGTTAATATAAATACAAAAGCTGTTTTAATATTTATTGATGCGGAGAAAGCCTTTGACAATATTTCCTGGAGCTTTATGAGGAAAAATTTGCAAGGGATGGGGGTTGGAGAAAGGTTTGGAAACGGTATAGGCGCGATTTACTCAGAACAGAAGGCGAAATTAATAGTGAATAATGCAGTAACGGAAGAAGTTAAGATAGAGAAAGGGACACGACAAGGCTGCCCAATTTCCCCTTTGCTTTTTATTTCAGTCCTGGAGGTCTTGCTGAATATGATTAGAAGGGACCAACAGATTCAGGGTATACAGGTCGGAGTTAAACACTATAAACTTAAAGCCTATGCAGATGACTTAGTACTGACGCTACAGGAGCCAATCCCTAGTTCTAAAAGAGCACTGGAAATAATACAAGAATTTGGTCGGGTGGCAGGTTTTAAATTGAATAAATCAAAAACTATGGTTTTAGAGAAAAATCTGACAGCAGTAGAGAAGGAAAGGTTTCAGGAAGAAACAGGTTTAATATTGGTGAAAAAAGTGAAATATCTAGGGGTGAACTTGACTTCGAAGAATGTAAATTTATTTAAAGATAATTATGAGAAGTGTTGGTCAGAAGTGAAAAAAGATCTTGAAATTTGGACAAACTTGAAACTTTCCTTACTGGGTAGAATTGCTGTTATCAAAATGAATGTATTGCCAAGAATGTTGTTTTTGTTTCAGACGCTACAAATCATTGACAAAATGGACTGTTTTGAGAAGTGGCAAAAAGAAATTTCTAGATTTGTCTGGCAGGGCAAAAAGCCCAGAATAAAATACAAAATTCTTACTGACGCAAAGGAAAGAGGGGGGTTTGCCCTGCCGGACTTCAAGTTATATTATGAAGCAGCAGCTTTTTGCTGGCTGAAGGATTGGCTACTTCTTGAAAACACGGATATTTTGGATTTGGAAGGATATGATAACGTTTTTGGGTGGCATGCATACTTGTGGTACGGTAAGGCTAAAGTGTACAAGACATTTAAAAACCATATTGTCAGGAAAGCATTGTTTAATGTCTGGATGAAATACAAAGATTTATTGGAAAATAAAACCCCTAGGTGGCTCTCACCTATGGAAGCAAAGGCCTTAAAAAACCTCAATATGGAATCTAACTGGCCAAAATATTGGGAAATTCTGGAGCAGGAGGGAGATAAAATGAAATTGCAAAGCTATGAGAAACTTAAGGATAAGGTGCGAGACTGGTTACATTATTTTCAGATAAGAGAGGCCTATCATTTGGACAGGAAAATTGGCTTCCAGGTGGAAAAATCAAAGTTGGAAACAGAATTGTTAGAACCCAATGCTAAGATATTGTCGAGAATGTATAACTTGCTGTTGAAGTGGAATACTGAGGATGAAACGGTAAAATCTGCTATGATAAAATGGGCACAAGACGTTGGTCATAACATTATGTTTGTTGACTGGGAACAGTTGTGGACCACCGGTATGAAATTCACGGCATGTAATGCCTTAAGAGAGAATATTATGAAAATGATATATAGGTGGTACATGACCCCAGTCAAACTTGCAAAAATCTACCATTTGCCCGATAATAAATGTTGGAAATGCAAAGAAACTGAAGGGACATTCTTTCACCTTTGGTGGACGTGCCCAAGGATTAAGGCTTTCTGGGAGATGATATATAATGAACTGAAAAAGGTATTTAAGTATACCTTCTTGAAGAAACCAGAGGCCTTTCTTCTGGGCATGGTCAGCCAATTGGTGCCAAAGAAGGATAGAACTTTCTTTATGTACGCTACAGCAGCAGCAAGAATACTCATCGCAAAGTATTGGAAGACACAAGATCTACCCACTCTGGAAGAATGGCAGATGCAAGTAATAGACTATATGGAACTGGCTGAAATGACTGGCAGAATTCGAGATCAAGGAGAAGAGCAGGTGGAAGAGGACTGGAAGAAGTTTAAAGTTTATCTACAAAAACACTGTAAAATCTTTGAATGTTGAGGACATTGAAAAGGAAAGAAGGGGTTCTAGTGACTGAGTTAAATAAGAGCACAAAGGGAGGGATCAAGAATCAAAATGAATAAAGATTGAGCTTGCTGAACTAATTATTACATAGAATACAAGATCGGGAGGCGGGTGGAAGTAAGGAAAATAAGGTTTTGAAGGTTATAATTGGAAAGTGAGGGATTTTTTTTTTGTTTTTTTATGTTAAAATCTCCTTTTTTCTCTTCTTTTTTTGTCTATGTCTTTTTTTTTTTTTCTTCTGTAATGTTTGTGAAAATTTTTTTTTTTGTAATGTTTGTGAAAATTTGCTTTTTTGTTCCTTTTTGTGAAAAATGCAATAAAATTATTTAAAAAAAAAAAAAATACTTTCTCAATGACCGCCCCCCCCCCAACATGTGCACCTTGGCAGATTGCCGATCAACACAACCCCTAAGTCTGTGCAGCTAGCTCCACATTTTTGCACCTCTCAGCCAAGAGGAAACCACTGGTGAAATGAGGAAGGGAGCAGGGGTGCAAATGGACTATTCTCCCATCATCCAGGCCTACTGCCCCACTTGAGTCACACAGCTCCACCATCCCTACTCCTCTACGAGTTCAAGAACAGCTTGTGGCCTTTCCTGCTCCTTGCATCCCCTGGGTCTCTTCGTAATGCATAAAAGACTACGCTAAACCAACAGAGCCTGCATTTATTTGATCACACCATCTCCTGATCCTTATGTTCTGCATTCTATGAAGAACAGAGACATAAAAGGAGGGTAGGTGGGTGGGTGGGTGGGTGTGAGTATTGCTATAACAGGACCCAATTTCCCCCAGAATCTTGATAAATGATTTTTCATCTGCTACCCTGAAAACATGCCTACTCTTCCCAACACACTTTTAAGAGCATCCCTAACCAAATTTGCCCTCTCTCATAAAAACTAGAACTTGTGGACATCCAATGAAGCTGAATTTTGGAAGATCAGGGGCAGATAAAAGGAAGTGCTTCGAGACACAGCACATAGGTAGCCAATGGAACGTGCGCCTACACAAAGCAGTGCTGGCTACCAAGCTGCTATACCTCCATGGTCAGAGGCAGTAATGCTTCTGAATACTAGTTGCTGGAAACCACTGGAGAGAGGGCTCTTGCGCTTTGATCCTGCTTGCAGGTTTCCCATGGGCATCTGGGAGGCCACTGTGCAAATGGGATGCTGGACTAGGTGGACCATTCGCTTGATCCATCAGGCTCTTCTCATGTTCTCGTGTGTTTAGGATTGCAGCCTTAAGAGTGACTGACAAGCAATCCAGCTGGAGTAAAACCATCATTCTCCCATGGAATCTATGGAACAACAATGGCTTTACGCCAGCTGGATTGCCTGGCACAGATTAACAATGAAATTTTATATTGATCTGGCTCTGTGGTTTCATTTCTTTGGTCTCTGGGCTGAGTATTTTAATTTAATTGTTGTGCTTTTATTTTTATTGTGTTTTACTACGTTTTTCTTGAATTGTTTTTAAAATGCCAATAGAATATAAATAATGCATGCAGTTTCTTTAGCACTATGTGACACACCCAAGGAAACAAAAAATGAATCCTGTGCGCAAGGCTTACAGTGCCTCTGCACTCACCTGCCTGAAATATATGAAAGATGCACTTTACTGTTTCAAAATGTACTTTTTCTATTTTGATATTTTTAAAACGTAAAATAGTCATTAGCAGCCAAGCATATTTAAACCCAATTTATATTGATGAACTATAATTAAATATCATAACCTCTTAATATTATGAATCAACCAATCTGTCATCCCATTGTATTACAAAAAAACCCCCAATAACCATTACCCTAATATTGCAATTCCTTGCACATTTTGAAGCCTCTCCTTAGATTCAGCGTTGGGTTGTATATTTTCCATTTCTAAGCATTTCCTCTACTTTAAAAATCCATTGCAAAGAGGTGCACGTGAAAGTTCTACTCCATCATAGATTAACTTAACGAAATTTAAGGCTCCTGGGAACTAGAATCTCTTTTTAAAATGTTATTTAGGCAATTGGGAATTCTGCCCTATCAGCACTTAGTCTTTGGCTGATGTTGACAAAAGCAGGAAAGATGCTTCTTGCTTATACAGCAATTTAAAAATATTTGTTATGGAAAGAACAATATTATTGGAGAAGGTAGTAGCTCCAAAGGTTGGGTCTATGTTCTCAAACTCGCTTTCAAAATGGCCATAAATGAAGCAGATTCTCTCTAAAAAGTTCACTATAGGTTAATAATTTGGCTCCTTCAATTTTCAAAGTTGTTTTGGTTTGGCTCTTTTGGTGGGGGGTAACTATTTTTACAAGGGCTTGAACACTGTTTCTGGCCAAGTGTTTTCCTTGGCAGTTTTGACCATCAGCTGCAGATGACTCCCTAATAAAGAGCTTACTATAGAACTACACAAGTTTTGGCACAGCCAGCTGTCCTCTGCAAATCTGGCACATGCTACAAGAGCCTTGAGATGGGTCAATGTTCATATTTTGGAAACTGTGGCTCTTGTTCCATATAGGTGAAAGCAGCCTGAGCAATGTTATGTGTGGCTCCTGTTTGTAAGTGTAGTACGAAGTTATCCAGAGCATCTTGGTACCCACCTGGCTGGAGTGGGCAGATAACAAAGCAGATGCGGATCTAAGATGGTGCGTGTCTAAGGTCCCGTGAAAAGCAGAGCATAAATTCTCAAACTGTGCGCTGCGAGAAGTAGATTAACTCCTGTGAGCTCAAAACATCATCAACAAAGAAAGCTGCGTGCTGTCTCTCTGATTCTGAAACAGACTACATTAGAAACTATGTCTGGTTTCAATTCAGCCTCCAGTAGAAGATGGATTCTGTCCCGTCTCTGCACTGAATAGATCCAATCGCTACCAATGCAGGTGAAACAGAATGGCCTGTTCTCAGAGCAGGCATGCCCAGAACTGAATGTAATTGGAAGACAAGAAAAGGGCTCCAATGAGGGCAGGCGGTTCTCGCTCTTGCATGCCCTAAAAAAACACAAAGTGCTGCACTGGATTGCCAGTGAGATGGACCCTGATCAAGATGTTAGTACTAGCTTGTAAAGCCCTAAATAGCCAGGAACTGATTACCTAAAAGAGCACCAGTACCAACCATCTTGGACCCTGTGATTGGCAGGTGAGGCCTTGTTGGTGCCAGTGCCACAGGGAGGTGGGGGGGCTGCCTGGTTGGCATGGACCAGTGACAGGGCCTTCTCGGTGATGGTTCCACATTTGCAGAATGCCCTCCCTGGCAAGATGTGTCTGTCTCCCTCATTACTGACATTCAGAAGGTTTACCCAGGCATTTGATGGCTGAAATACTGTTCCTAGCGATCCTGAAATCATTGGCTGAGTGTTTAAGGGGGGGGGCATATTCAGAATGTTTTAATATTGTGAAGAGTGTAGCCACTAGGCAAATATTGAGGAATGGTCTTCCAAAACTGGAGCACCACCATGAAAATCCCATCACCAGTTACCACTCACATAACCCACCCGAGTCTCCAGCACCACACAACTCTCTTTTCCTTCCAGTACAGCAGCTGCAAACAAATCCTACAGAGAAGGGTAGTTCGACTTTTTCGGACACAGTGACTTATCTTAAACAACAGCCTTAACATGGGACCAACTCCTGCACCTTCAGCAGTTGTGAAGAAGAGCTCGTCAGAGAGGGATGGAAAAAGGCTAGCCCTGCCAAAACTCTATGCCTGTGTTTCCCAACCTATGGGTCATGACCCAAAAGTGGGTTGCGGGCTTTATAAGGAAACACAAAATTATTGTTGCTTGGAATCCGCAACTGGTCTATGATGCAACTTTTTGTTTCACTGGCAGATTGTAACGCTGTGTGTTGACACACGCAATCAAATGCCAGCAAGATTTGAGTCTTACATTTGAACACTCAGGAATTCATGTGACAATTAATCTATGGGTCGCCAAACCAAGGTGATTTTGGACTTGTGGGTTACCATGCAGACAAGGTTTAAAACTGCTCTTTTATACAACTATTAAAGGTTCAGGAAACCTGCCTCCCTCAATACTTGCTTTGTTCTAGAAGTAAACCAACAAACTATACAGTGGTGCCTCGCAAGACGAAAATAATTCTTTCCGCGAGTCGCTTTGTCTTGCGATTTTTTCGTCTTCCGGAGCGCGGATTTCCCTGGTATTAACAGTTTTACAAAAAAGAAAGCAAACTCGCAAGACGTTTTCGTCTTGCGAAGCAAGCCCATAGGGAAATTCGTCTTGCGAAGCACCTCAAGAAACGGAAAACCCTTTCATCTAGCGAGTTTTTCGTCTTGCGGGGCATTCGTCTTGCGGGGCACCACTGTACTGATCTGCGTGCTGCAACCTACCTTAGGTTGGGGCCCACCCCACTTGTGGGTCCCAACCAACGAGCTGAAACCCAGTGCTAGCAAAGGTAATCAGGAGGGAAATATCCCAATTGTTTTTACAGCATGGATCACCCAGTGCTAGTGTATTGTGCCCTATTTTATTTCCAAACTTGA
The DNA here is from genome assembly GCF_951804945.1 of Podarcis cretensis. NCBI lineage: Eukaryota > Metazoa > Chordata > Lepidosauria > Squamata > Lacertidae > Podarcis > Podarcis cretensis. The sequence goes on along the minus strand of NC_137170.1, from coordinate 9,839,275 downwards.
CTAGAAACTAGGGAGAGAGAATAATGAAAATGGAACAAACGCTTAAGATCAAAAAACTGACCCCCTGCTGCCTCCACCCATAATCAAAAACACCTTTTTCGCTTTTGAGAAAAAGGTCTACTAAAAATGTTGCACGTTAACCTACAGTTCAAGGATTATGTTTCGTGCTAAGAGTTCGAATTCATGGAAACCAGGAGATTGAAAAGACAGGCAAAGGACGCCCTGAAGTTATTGTAGGAGCAGGGGCAACTCCAGCCTATTCAAAACAAGAACAAGCTATTCAAATGTTGGAACATTTTTCTCAGCAAGCTGAACCACATTTTTTTTTTAAAAAAAAAAAAAGAAGTTTTGAGTCAGATCTAAAGATGAAGTGAATGCAGCTGCACAGCCAAATTGGAGGAATTATAAAACAAATATGAAAACTGGCACGTTTCCCAAAGACAAGTCCAATAACTACTCAGCGAAAACAAAAATATTTAAAATTTCACTAACTGCCAGATTTTGCTTTGTGGTTAGAAAAAATATGTTAACATGGTAACATGACAGCGGCAGTTTAAACGTTTCAGGCCTGATTCTCATGCTATGTTTGGTGTGATTTCTTTGGCACAAAGTGGATTTTACAAGTGACAGAAACCCATAGGAAACTAGCCTGCCTTAGTAAGGTAAAACTGGATCCTACCGTGTGAAAAAATATATTCTAAAGTATTTTCTTGTGCAAAAATTAGGCAGTTAAAGCACCTTGTGAAAACGTCACACATGTAAAAGTAAATGGTGATTTGCAACTTGGGAACGACACCACATGACCAAGGAATCTGTTTGGCTGCTTCTGAGTGGAGTTCGAAAATTCATCTAAAGTGCAACTGATTATAACCACACTCACACCATCCATTTGAAGCACTACTTTAAAGATGGCTTCCACTAAAGGAGGCCTCTATTTCCCTCAAAGAGGTACAGTTCCCAGAGTGGTCTAACAATCAATCCCTTTTCACAAGGACCTCTGGGAATTGTAGTTCTGTGAGGGGAAGACGGGCCTCCTAACAACTCTCAGCGCCTTTAACAAACTACAACTCCCAGAATTCTTTGGGGGAAGCCGTGACCATTTAAAGTCATAGCATAGTACTTCACATGTGTGGTATTAATGTGGTCTAAGGCAGAGTTAGGGAGGTGGGTGGCACTGTGTGTTAAACCACAGAGCCTAAGACTTGCCAATCAGAAGGTTGGTGAGTTCCCGTTGCTCTGTCCCTGCTCCTGCCAGCCTAGCAGTTCGAAAGCACGTCAAAGTGCAAGTAGATAAATAGGTACCGCTCCGGTGGGAAGGTAAACGGTGTTTCCGTGCGCTGCTCTGGTTCGCCAGAAGCAGCTTAGTCATGCTGGCCACATGACCCGGAAGCTGTACGCCGGCTCCCTTGGCCAATAAAGCGAGACGAGTGCCACAACCCCAGAGTCGGTCACGACTGGACCTAATGGTCAGGGGTCCCTTTACCTAAGGCAGAGTTGCCTCAGACCTCTTGTTAGAAAACCCAATTTTCCAGAATTGGGGGGGGGGGTTGAAAGGGGGAGGTTAAATCAATGGAATACAGTACTGACAATCAAGTAGGCAGGGCAGGGCAGGGCAGTGGGAGACTTGACTTCAGTATAGCTGCTGTTAAAACCCAGTTCAGCTGCAATTTATATAACCAGCAGAACCAGTTGCTAAAGCTTTGCATGGAATGCACCACTTCAGAAAAAGCAAGAATATTTGAACGACCCACAATTCAGAAACTTTCTTAACATGGAAAGGTAGCACTTCAGCATGGCCTTCACCTCAACATTCCAACTTTCTATGTGCAGAGACATGTGTGTATTTGTGCATGAAAACCTTCTATTTGCAGCCTGAAAATCTGCAATCCAAGAAATGTGTTGCCACTTGGTTCTGCTGACTGTGTAAGCTTGTCTGAAGAAGTATTCCGCATTTGGCACAAAGAAGAAACAACTATTTTTGTGTGAGCTGCAGATGTAAATATGCTGACAGCAAGTTATGATTTTCAGGCCCCTATTAATCACTATGTCCGGGACGCAGGTGGCGCTGTGGGTTAAAGCCTCAGCGCCTAGGGCTTGCCGATCGAAAGGTCGGCGGTTCGAATCCCTGCGGCGGGGTGCGCTCCCGCTGCTCGGTCCCAGCGCCTGCCAACCTAGCAGTTCGAAAGCACCTCCGGGTGCAAGTAGATAAATAGGGACCGCTTACCAGCGGGAAGGTAAACGGCGTTTCCGTGTGCGGCTCTGGCTCGCCAGAGCAGCGATGTCACGCTGGCCACGTGACCCGGAAGTGTCTCCGGACAGCGCTGGCCCCTGGCCTCTTAAGTGAGATGGGCGCACAACCCCAGAGTCTGTCAAGACTGGCCCGTACGGGCAGGGGTACCTTTACCTTTATTAATCACTATGGGAGCAATCAGTAATGCATTACACTTTTGAACAGTAGCACACATCTGCATTGCACAGGTGCAGGAATCTGCAAGATCCCGTCTCTCTCTCTCTTTCACCTGTAGAACAGTGGGAAGCATCGCGGCCCCTATGTTTAAGAAGAAATGCCTTTGCTTGCCCTCGTAGGATGCTTTTACGTTTCTCCTTACCCGCTGTGGTCTCCGCTAAGGAATCCTGCAATGGCCCCAGGAAGTTCGGACTTAACAATGAAAAGATAGGTTGACATGGCTGAGAAATAAGAAAACAGGCATTGGTTGAGTTAGAAACTCGACATCTCTAGGCAAAGTGCAATTAGCTTTGCTAGTACAAAACAGTTAGGAGACTAAGAGACCGTGTCTCACTAAAGGGCATAGCACATAAAAACTCAATTTGTCCCTTTCTTATATTCCGGTGAAAAACTCATACAAATGTTATTTCATAAGTACTAAAGAGGGTTCATTAGAATTGGGGGGACCTTACACAAAGGAAGGGACGCGGGTGGCGCTATGGGTTAAACCACAGAGCCTAGGACTTGCCGATCAGAAGGCTGGTGGTTCGAATCCCCGCGACGGGGTGAGCTCCCGTTGCTCTGTCCCTGCTCCTGCCAACCTAGCAATCTGAAAGCACGTCAAAGTGCAAGTAGATAAATAGGTACTGCTCCGGCGGGAAGGTTTCTGTGCGCTGCTCTGGTTCGCCAGAAGCGGCTTAGTCATGCTGGCCACATGACCCGGAAGCTGTACGCCGGCTCCCTCGGCCAGTAAAGCGAGATGAGCGCCTCAACCCCAAAGTCGGCCACGACTGGACCTAATGGTCAGGGGTCCCTTTACCTTTACACAAAGGAAAAAAACTGGGGCGATTTCATTCCACGTTATCCCAGTGTACAACTTGGAGAGTCAGTGATACCTGAAAAAGAGAGCAGGCTAACCTCTTCCTTTTCCTTCATTACTTTCTCCCATGTAAGTGTCATGGTGCTCTGTACTCTTATGGAAGGGGGTGGGGTGGGAACTGGCGATGAGACACTGCTGAGGCAGAGGCAAAAGGAGACCCCAGCGTTGGGTGAAACAGTCTCGACCACGGGGTTCGGTGGGGAGGATGAGGACGCTGCAAAAGAGGTCTTCTCTCTGCCCTACCTGTCCTCATAATAAATTTACTAGTGACCAGATTGCTCACTGGAGCAAGACGGTTTGAGCGTATTGCACCGATCCTGGTCCGACTGGAATGGCTACCAATTAGTTTCATGGCCCAATTCAAAGTGCCAGTCTTGACCTATAAAGCCTTAAACTACTTAGGACCACAATACCTCAAGGACCGCCTCTTCCCATATGAACCTACCCAGACCCTGAAATCATCTTCTGAGGCCTTCTTTGTGTGCCTCCTCCTCGAGAGGTCCAGAGGGCGGCAACGTGAGAACAGGGCCTTCTCTGCAGTGGCTCCCCATCTGTGGAATGCTCTTCCCAGGGAAGTTCGCCTGGCGCCTTCATTATACACCTTTAGGCACCAGGCAAAAGCATCCCTTTTTAACCAGGCCTTTGGTTGATCTGATTGAAATCCTATAACCTTTTAAAATGTGGCTTTTGGGGGGGTGTTATTGGGTTGTTTTTATTTTGATTATATATCTTGTGGTTTTTATGTTGATCTTTTCTGTGAACCGCTCTGAGACCTCCAGGTATAGGGCGATTAATTGCACACATCAAAACGATTCGATTTGTATCCCGCACCATTTATTATTGAATTCTGTTCTGCACCTTGCTCTGGAAAAAACCCCCACCTACATTCTTTTAAATAACCAGAAAGGTATTGCCAACTAATTCACTTAAGTGGATTTCCCCCCACAAGAAAACATAAAAATGCAACACATTTCTGTAAGTTTGTTATCCGTATCAATCACAAAAAAGGAGTAGAAAGTTAACTGCAGAATGCTGCAGCCCTGAAACAGTTAAAATTACAATTTTTCAAGTGGAGGAATGTGGCCTCCATAAAGAAAAGTGAATTGCATTAATCCAGAGTGGCATGTACCTACAGCAAGGTTAAATTAAAAACAGTTGTGAGGTCACTAAATAAGGAAACATTCACTTCTTTGTATTGAGATACTCAGGTTTTTCCAATCGACGCTGGCCTTCCCTGTTGACTAAGGCATGGGGAGACATTTTATTTGGTGTCTCCAATTTTATTCCTTTTTTAAAAGGAAATTTGATGGAGTGTTATAAGGTCAGGACAGTAATAACGATGCTGTACTTTCTGATGGTAACCATTAGGTGCCAATGAATATAAAGGAGATTTTTCCCCCTTTTTCTTTTTTTAAAAAATCTCTTGCAAAGAAATTCAAACTTCTTCTGTATCGAAACTTAAAATTTCTCTCATGCCCGTTTTGCACATCTGGAATTGAGAGATCAGGCATTTATCTCTTTCACAATTGTTTTTTAAAAGTCACATCGGTTAAATCACACAAAAAACCCAACCTTCAACTAATTTCCAGCTCAGATTTCTTGCTAATATACAATGTGTCACTCTTTCTCATGCATTTATTTTAGCCCCTGGCTAACCATTTGATCATTTTTATCCTTTGTTGTTTGACTGACTCTTTTTGTTTCCTAAATGGCAGCACTGCTCCTCTGAATACCATGCTCCAGAGAGAGACCCGATCCCCTGTGCTACATTCGGGTGCTTTTATACAAAAACCAAAATGAAATGAGCACCCTCTCTTCCCCTCTTAAGCTGTTCCTTTTTTTCCTCTAGGCCATAAGGAAAATGGACTCGAAGTTCAGTGAATCTATTTCTACCCTGAAGCTTCCGTAAGATAGAAATCTCTCTTTTGGCAGCTTGTGAGAAAACAGTACAATTCAGACGTGTGCTTTATCCTGAGTTTAAAAGGTTAAGCTATGGGTTTGGTCCCCCCCCACCACCACCACCACAAAATGCTGAGCACTGAAGAGGGCTTTCACATAAAAGCCACGACCAAACAATAGTAGTAGCTGTTGGAAGAATAAAAAATCAGCCACTGTGCAGCCACTTAAAGCACTGAATTAAAGCGGAAGCACAAGGTCTGCATGTACAGTGGTGCCTCGCAAGACGAAATTAATCCGTTCCGTGAGGCTCTTCGTATAGCGGTTTTTTCGTCTTGCGAAGCAAGCCCATTGACAGCTTAGCGGATTAGCGCTTTTAGCGGTTTAGCGGCTTTTAGCGGATCAGCTGATAAGCGGCTTATCAGCGGATCAGCTGATAAGCGGCTTAGCGGCTTAGGAAAAGGGGGGGAAGGGGGAAAAACCCGCAGGAACTCGCAAGACATTTTCGTCTTGCAAAGCAAGCCCATAGGGAAATTCGTTTTGCGAAGCACCTCCAAAACGGAAAACCCTTTCGTCTAGCGGGTTTTCCGTCTTGCGAGGCGTTCGTCTTGCGGGGCACCACTGTACTTGAATTGTTTATAGCATGGTAGGCAAACTAGGGCCCAGGGGCTGGATCCAGCCCAATCGCTTTCTAGATCTGACCCACGGACGGTCCAGGAATCAGTGTTTTATATCAGTTTTTATATGAGTAGAATGTGTGCTTTTATTTAAAATGCATCTCTGGGTTATTTGTGGGGCATAGGAATTCGTTCAATTTTTTTCCTCCAAAATAGAGTCCGGCCCTGCACAAGGTCCGAGGGACAGTGGACCGGCCCCCTGCTGAAAACGTTTGCTGACCCCTGCCTTACAGGCACAAATTGTGATGCGCACAGTTGCAGAGTTAGCTACAATGGCAGTGCTTAAAAAACCGGCACATTACATCTATTGTTAGACCTGCATTACTAGTTGTCAGCTGAACTGTGGTCAGAGAACTTCCTTGTATACCTTTCCACAGCCACATAACTCAATTATCAATGATGGAGTACTAACGGCAGAAATTAGCTCCTGCTTAGAGACGCTTAAAACTGATTTACAGCCCTTCCTTTCCGCATGGCTCTTAGACAGGAATTTTACACAAAAGATGCCAGCATCTGGGCACTGCTGGGGCATTTGGTTGCTGCTGGAGACAAGAGCGCTGGGCAGAGTAGCCTCCTGGTCTGGTCTGCAGCCAGTTCTCGTGTCTCTCTGAGCTTCACGAGTGAAACTGCCCTACTCCCTGCAGATCCCTGACATTTCTTGGTGGATCTGCAAACAAAAAAGTGCCCCATATTTCCCTATCAGATGCCAGACTCACGTGACTACTTCCCCACATTGCAGGGCTGTTAGGGGAATCAGTTTCTGGTCTACATCCTTGTGGTGCAAGCTGGGTAAGTGAGTTAATTCTTGCAAATGGAACTTGGGAAATTTCAAGCAGCCTTCACATGCGGCACACGTACATCCAATAGCCCAGTCTTAGTGGGAGTAAAGGCCCTAAAGCCACAGAGAGCCCAACGCCCTGTTCCTTTCCTCCCTCCCAAGGTCTGCAATTGGTGCATTCAAATGCTAGGCTGTTTGCGCTTCGCTCCTAGCAATTTTGAATAAATTCACCATTCCTGAAGTGGGCAGGAGTCAACCAATCACTATGCCCAACATGGTACCCTATAGACTTGTCTAACTTCTTGTTCCCCAGTGTGGTTCAGGGCTAGAAGGCCTGCCTTCCCATTTGCTATTTAGAACACTAAATACTAAAACTAAATACTGAAATGTTTGCTGTTCATGGGGTTGGGCTTCCTGTGCAACACCTGTGAAATAACCACACTCTGTATTGCAGGTGGCTGTACCCTGCCATGTATGTGGAATCCTAGCTGAGACTGGAAGCAACCCGGAAAAATGATCCCATGACATTGGCCAGAAAGGAGGAGGAAAGGTCTGTGAGGTTGTGCTACCGCAATAAGTAACCACACGAATGATATTCATTTGCCTTTACTGGAGAGGCTCTTAGTGGGAGCTAGTTCATGGGTCACATCGTACAGCCACTGCCAGACTGTGTAGAAAAGCACTAAGCCAGGCATGGGCAAACTCGGCCCTCCACATGTTTTGGGACTACAACTCCCATCATCCCTAGCTAACAGGACCAGTGGTCAGGGATGATGGGAGTTGTAGTCCCAAAACATCTGTAGAGCCGAGTTTGGCTATGCCTGCACTAAGCTATGGCTGCTTGCTACCTGCCGTAACAATGACAAATTAGAACTGAAATGGAAGAAACGCAACTGGAAATCTAAAAAAACTTTGGGCTGCATCCGCCTAACTCATTTTGTCAGCACAAGGATTCACATTTGTGCAACGGAATCTCCTCCTAATGCACGTACCCTGCACACTCCCCAAATATGCTCTGGAGGTGTGGGGGAAACCCCAGAACAGATTCAGGGTGCACGCAGAGTTCCATTGCACCAGCATGAATCCTTGCACTGACAGAATGAATTACTCTGGATAAAAGCCTGTTTCCTAGAAGGAATGACCACTGGGGGGGGGGGCGCAGAGAAGAAACCCCATGGGATATCTGCAGCACCACAACCCAACACCTTCATCTGCCCCATCTGCAACAAAACATGTCTCGTCTGTATCGGTCTCTACAGCCACAGCAGGCGCTGCAACCTACCATTCGTTTGGCTTCACCCCCAAAGGTGTACTCTTCCATAGTCTCTTGAGACAGAAGATGACAACAACAAAAAATTAGCAAAATGAGTGTTAAGGGGACCACATGGCAGCTTCTTGCTGCTGTTGCTCTGCTAAACTGCAGGACAAATAAAAAGTGAATTTGTTTTTTATTTTTTTTAAGTGTGAATGTGGAAAAGCATGTGCATCATAGGGAGTCAGAATTCCCCACAGTTCCCTGTTGAATGTATCCTTATTCCAGTGACTGGATCGAATTTCAGTCCAAAACATGAATGGAGAAGGCTGCTTTAGTCAGTGTTTGCCCTGAGTAATGTATGAAACAGTCAGGATTTGCCCTGAGAGATATCGGAAACGATTCTAAAGGCATGTGTCTGAAGAAGAAACGAAGAGCAGAGAAATTCAACTTAGACATCGCTTCCCAAACAAATCCCAAAATCATTAACAAGGATTTGCAAGAAATAATGTACTGAAGAAAGATAGAAATATCTCCGTGTATCTCAGAAATCACAGAAAATGTGCCACTCCACACACACAAGGTGGGTTTTGTTTTTAAAGATTTGCAACCAGAGGCTCCAACTTCTCCTAACCACTCCGTCCACAGACAAGAGACCAGAGGCAAATCATTGGTTTGGTGACAAAAGCAGGATGTGTGTTTGTGAGCTTAGGGAGTTGTCAGAGAGTTCATGGGATCAGCCTTCCCTTGCTGAAGGGCTGGCAAGACACCCTTAGAAATATCCGGTGGTTGGAAAGAATGAACCTCATCCCCTCTGGCTAGATGTTCTTACCCAACCAGTTCAGTTCATGACACTGTTATTGCAGGGCTTTATGGAACAGGCTAACAGAGCATTTTATAAAAATGCATATGGGCTGAGGGTGCATTTGGCGACTTCTGAAATCTACTTTCCCTACTGATCATCACTTACTCAGCATTTTTCATTTTCAAAGTGCCTTGCCCTCACTGTGGTTACCCTCGTAACAAGTCTGTGAAGTAGGTCAATCCTACTCAATTCTTTTTGCAGATGGGGAAGTGAGGCTGATACTAGTTGCTTGTCCTAGTTACAGGGACACTGAGGTCCAGCTCCGAGGACCTTCTGGCGGTTCCCTCGCTGCGAGAAGCCAAGTTACAGGGAACCAGGCAGAGGGCCTTCTCGGTAGTGGCGCCCGCCCTGTGGAACGCCCTCCCACCAGATGTCAAAGAGAACAACAACTACCAGACTTTTAGAAGACATCTGAAGGCAGCCCTGTTTAGGGAAGCTTTTAATGTCTGATGTATTACAGTATTTTAATATTTTTTTGGGAAGCCGCACAGAGTGGCTGGGGAAGCCGAGCCAGATGGGCAGGGTATAAATAATAAATTATTATTATTATTATTATTAGTCCACAAATCACACAGGCAGAGGCATCTACCAATTGTGTGATCCACTAGCCTCAAGTACGGCACAGGCGACTGAGGCTTGCTGGGCTCCTTCAGGAGGATCAGTGGGATATAAATTCAGTAACAATAACAACTGATAATAATCCAGCAGCTTTGCAATAATATTGCAACTGGGTGGATCATTTCCAACAGTTCCTGGCCAGGCGCTGTGTTTAACATCCCGTCCCCACCAACCTCACAGGTGGGCCAAGCCTCTCTGGGAACTGTTGCAGATCCTGGGTTTGTTTGAAGTTTACCTGGCCTCAGATTGTGGGACAGGTGGTCACAGGAGCAAAGAAGCATATGTAGCTCTCACTGTATATCTAGAACAGGGGTCAACAAACTTTTCCAGCATGGGGCTGGTCCACTGTCCCTTAGACCTTGTGGGGGGCCGGACTATATTTTGGGGGGGAAATGAATGAATTCCTATGCCCCACAAATAACCCAGAGATGCATTTTAAATAAAAGGACACATTCTACTCATGTAAAAACACCAGGCAGGCCCCACAAATAACCCAGAGATGCATTTTAAATAAAAGGACACATTTTACTCATGTAAAATCACGCTGATTCCCGGACCGTCCATGGGCCGGATTTAGAAGGCGATTGGGCCGGATCCGGCCCCCGGGCCTTAGTTTGGCTACCCATGGTCTAGAGCTTTGGAGGCCTTTTGTAAGCCAGCACATTTGGGGGGGGGGATCCAATTCATGCCATCAGCAGGTCAAAATGATTAGGCCACCTAGATGCCTTTTCGCTACCACTTTCATCCTTGGTAACAAATTACTTTAATGATTGCACCTGTAATGGGTGTATGGGGTTGCTCGTGCGTAAGTTTGCCACCACTCCTGGCTAGTTAGCCTGGTTAAACCTTTCCTGACTGGGCAGCCCTTCACTTCGTGGCTGTTCAGTCGCTAGCAGAATCCGTCAGTGGGCGTTTCTTAAACTTCTTCCAGCACAAAAGCTCTTTGACGCCAAGTCTACGCCTACTTTCCCTGCGCGGAAGTCTTCTGCGCAGGGTGGGTGTGGGCAGAGGAGGACCTGTGCTCTCCCCGCTGGTCTTCAGCGAAGAGTCCTGGAGACCCCTCTCCGATTCCCCCAACCGCCCCCCTTTATCCCTGGTGTTACTCTGATTTCCTTCCCCAGCCGATGAGTTCCCTCTCTCCCTGCTTGGCCCTTCTCCGGCATCGCTTCGGAGCCCTGCCTCCACTTCTGGCTCCGATGTCAGTTCCCTGACAAGTGCATATGGTTATGAAAAACGGGAAATCTTACTGGGAACGATAGGGAAATCTAAGGGAGCCCAATACAAGGATGCAGGTACTCTTGACATGGGCAAAAGAAGATATGGTTTTAACACCACAGGGCACCAATTTGCAGTGGGAAAACACTATGAATTAATTATAAAAGTGGCTGATCCAAGCCCAGTTAGATTACAAGCTCAGAAGTGCTGCTTTTTATTAAGCCCATTCCTTCTCGCATTATTTCCTCTATGCATTCCTGCTAGTCAATATATATGGATGGAATGACACAACCCGCAAGCACATTCATTGTTTCTCTTTTGGAAAGGCCTTCCTGCCGTTAATTTTTTTTCAAAATAAAAATCCTGGACTATTGCCTTAATTATAAAAATAAAACGTAATTGACCTTAATGGGCCTGAATTGTTCAACTAGGACTGGAGATCGCAAGCCTGCCTCTAATTAAAGCGGAGCTGGAAATCGTCAATTTAAAACAATAAGGGTAATTAGCTTTCAGGCCAAACATAAGCTGCTGAAGGGGTGAGCACTCAAATTAGTCCAAATCCCTCTGTAAACAATCTACACTTGCAGCAAATACAGAAGTCACTTAAAAGATTAATTTAGGCAGATCTTTACCAAGAAATGGATGCCCCTTGGCAGGAAATTTGCTCCCACTTTAGGTGTCTGCTTATTTCAAACATGTTTGGAAAGTATGTACTGTGGTGAGAGAAGAAGCTATATATTTCTGGCTTCCTTCCCTGTATTTGCCTTTCTAATTCCCTGGATTAGCACTTTTTGAAACACACTGCGCACACACGAATACAAAAATAAATCTTTTCTCCTTGGCATTCAGGAGTCTGTGATCTGTGCAGGGATTGCCCCACGTCATCCTTTGCAGATAACTGAAGTTTATAAAGGGGGAAAAAAATCTTTTAGATACACACAACATTTTTTGTTCCGTTCCCCCACTTGATCCTGTAGCAATCTTGCAAACTTCCATAAAATTTGCTAATCTACTTGTCCTCAGATGGTAATTTACATTACATTAATGGGAAGGGGACAGGCAGGAAGGAAATGTAACCAATTTACAAAAGCTTCCCTACTTGCCATTATGGCAAATCTCACCACAGGTAATCTGGCAAGTGGATATTTACAAATCTGTCCTACACTCCTTTTTACAAAAGAAAAGGAGGTGAGGGAGTATGCAATAGCATAGCTCCCTGTACACAATCAGAAATCTGACCTGGTTTAGTCAAAGACCTTTAAGGCAGTGTTTCCCAACCTTTGGTCTCCAGCTGTTTTTGGACTACAACTCCCATCATCCCTAGCTAGCAAGACCAAAGGTCAGGGATGATGGGAATTGTAGTCCAAAAAGAGCTGGAGACCAAAGGTTGGGAAACACTGCTTTAAGGATCTGAGTGAAGGCGTCAAAAGGTCTTGGCTTCTGTCCTCTCCATCACCCTTTCAGGGCCAAATCTGACAGAAGTTCCCTATCTGTAGCAGGGAGGCTCCTTCCTTCCCATGCCACCAATCTGAGACACTTATGCAGGAGAAAAGCTTATTGAGGCAACGTTTACTTCTGGAGTCATGTCGCTGCAATATGCCAACTGTTCTACAAATCCTCCACAGCAGACTGATTGCTTCCAAGTCAATGTAACTTGGCCACTTTCCCCAGGACAGACCCATACACTAGTGCAGATGTTTCAGGAGGGGTGGGTAGAAAAAAAGTGAAATGGCAGAAACATAATTTTGAACTCCTAGATGCCGGCACAAATTTGCATAAGCTGTCTGGGTCCTTTCTAAACAGCTTTTTAAATACAGTCATACCTCGGGTTACAGCCGCTTCAGGTTGCATTTTTTCGGGCTGCAGACTGCCGAAACTAGGAAGTACCAGAACAGGTTACTTCCGGGTTTCGGCGGTCGCACATGCCCAGAAGCACTAAACTGCACTTTGCGCATGTGCAGAAGCGCCGAATCGCAACCTGCACATGTGCAAATGCGGCTTGCGAATGCTGTGGGTTGCAAGGGTGCATCCTGCACAGATCACGTTCGCAACCTGAGCATCCACTGTACATATTCTCATTTGGGGTTTTGTTTTATTTTTGTTTTCGTATATGCAATTGCTTTGGCTGTTTTTAGATACGTACCTGCTTTATATATGTTTTTATATTGTAAACTGCTTCAGAATGCCTCACTGAAAGGGATTCAGAAGTGAAATAAAATGACTCCCCTTCACCAAACAGCTACATAAACCCCGGCTGCACAAAGAATTCAGAGTTAAAAGGCTAAAACCATAAAAAGAAAAGGTTCTGCAAAGCAGAAAAGCTGCTCTCTAGATTGCTGCAGAGGAAATACAGATTAGACTAATTACAGACTTGCAAATAAAATTAAGCATGAACCTAGTACAATGGGTTTTAAGATAATCCCCTCTCCCCCAAGGTCAGGATTCACACTGCTCTCTAATTTTTGCTTGTTTGTTATTTTTTGTTGCCTTCCTTCGAGAGAGAAAATCACAAGAGCTTGGCTCCAGCTCTTTCCTGAGAAATGTTCCAGATGCAGCTCTACTTCAAATGACCACCAGATGGAGTGACAACAGCACCGAGGGAACAAAATGTTCTCAAGCGTACCTGGGACTTTTCTTATCCTGTTCTCAGAGAAATAAACACATGCAGCTCCCAATCCAAGCCACCTTTGGTTTCTTCCTACGTGGAAGGAATCTGGAAAAGCTGGACAGCAGATCCTTAATCGTGTCTAAGGCCTGGAGACCAAAGACTCTACAGGTAGCCTTGCACACCCATGCTCCCTTTTAAACGGACTGGTAAATATGGAACAATATTAAGTGCTTGTTGTCCTCTGTCGTCCCCTTCTCCTTGTGCCCTCCATCTTTCCCAACATCAGGGTCTTTTCCAGGGAGTCTTCTCTTCTCATGAGGTGGCCAAAGTATTGAAGCCTCAGCTTCAGGATCTGTCCTTCCAGTGAGCACTCAGGGCTGATTTCCTTAAGAATGGATGCGTTTGATCTTCTTGCAGTCCATGGGACTCTCAAGAGTCTCCTCCAGCACCATAATTCAAAAGCATCAATTCTTTGGCGATCAGCTTTCTTTATGGTCCAGCTCTCACTTCCATACATCACTACTTTAACTAGACAGACCTTTGTTGGCAAGGTGATGTCTCTGCTTTTTAAGATGCTGTCTAGGTTTGTTATTGCTTTTCTCCCAAGAAGCAGGAGTCTTTTAATTTCGTGACTGCTGTCACCATCTGCAGTGATCATGGAGCCCAAGAAAGTAAAATCTCTCACTGCCTCCATTTCTTCCCCTTCTATTTGCCAGGAAGTGATGGGACCAGTGGCCATGATCTTAGTTTTTTTGATGTTGCGTGCTCTGCTCCATGGGATCACGAAGAGTCGGACATGATTAAACGACTAAACAACAACATTGACTCTGCTAAATCCCTTCTGTAGTGACTGCTGCAGTTGCTACTGAGCAGAAGGTAAACTAGGATCTACTGGAACATCGCTGGGTGGTTTCTGCCTTCCAATTGTTTAACAACAGGAACAACCATTTCTCCACATTAGGATTTCAGAATCCCTGCTCTGTAGTAACTCAAATATCGATTTATATTTGTATATGCAGGACATTGCAGTGTACGGCTCATGGGCTGCCGCAGGAAAGCAGCTCCCAACTTCTCAGCCCCCATTTTGGTTCTAGCTCCGTTTGCTATCTGCTTAACTCTTCTCATCATTCCATCTTTTAACAATCGCCAAACTTTTGACGAGGAAGTGGCAGTAAATAACCAGTAAGAGAAAACAAGAGGAAAGTGGGAAGGGACCCAGCACTTCTGCCTGCGGGATTTTTCCTGGCTTTGAAAGAATCGAGAGGGGTCTGACAAGGGCTCTCACGCAATGCATTTCTGGTTTCCAGGGAACATGCAGGTTCTCAGAGCCGGCTTCTGAAAGGTTGCCCTCACCATAAAGGTTCACAGGTGTACCCATTACACTTCCTTCATGCAAATGTCCAGTAGGAAATTATATCAAATCTGAAATTGCTCTTTTTCCTTCCAGCCTTTTTTTTTAAAAAAAAAAATTGCAAGTGTTTACAGTCAAAAAAGAAAGAAAAATGTAAAACCAAGTTAACACAAGACAAAATGTGGTCAGAGGGCTCTATCGGATGCTGCCGTTTCAATAAGCGACTTCCTTTTCTTCCCCGGACAGCCCCAAACACCTTCAAAATCTGCTTCAGAGGCCTGGGAGACCTTCCAGGGCAGATTTTGGGGGCATGCAGGGGGAGGAGAAGAGGGGGAATATCCCATTCCACAAGTGAAACACCAAGTGCACAGATGGATGCAAGTCAGGAAGCTCACCCAATTCAGCATCCTGCTTCTAACAACAGCCAGGCTGATGTCTCTAGGAACTCCCTTAAGCAGCAGCATAGCGTGGGTTGTCAGCACCCGGGGCAAGGCAAGTAATTTGCGCCCCTAACCCCTAACCTGCCGCCGCTGCCAGCTTCTTCTTGCTGCTGCCTGGGCTGGGGTATTTACGGTAAGGTAGCCACGGCGGCGGCGGCGGGTCCGTGTCAGGTGATCTGAGGCGAGTTGCAGCTGGCGCTGCCGCCCAAACGACGCCGCTTGCCCAGAGGAGGAGGAGGGCAGAGAGGCGAGGAAAATGCAACATGGCCCAGCAGCTGCACCAGCAGCAGCAGCAGCAGCGGCGGGGCTGTGAGGAGGGGCTGCCTGGCGCACCCTCCGCGGCCCTGACGTGCGGGGACCGCGGCGAGCGCTGAGAGCCGCTGCCTGCCGGACGCCTTCAGCCCGGACGCGCGCACAGCTCGTCGGTTCCGCGAGACATGGGGCTCTGCTACAGCCTGAGCCCGAGGCTCTTCGGCGACTCCGGATGCGGCGAGCGTGCCCCCCCAGATGTTGCGCCCGGTGCGGCTGGCCCCCCTGCACCCCCCACGCTATACCACTGCCCTTAAGCAAGCTATAAATGCAGAAACCCTCTCCCATTTTCTGCCCCCAGCATGTTATTTAAAAGCCAATAACCATTGATAGATCAATGTTGTATGTTCTGTTTAATCCAGCCACCTTATCCAGAAGTCATCACTAGATCTTGTGGCAGTGAGTTCTACAAATCAGTTATGCACCATGTGAAATAGAACTTAATTGTTCTGAACCTGCTGCTGATAAATGCTTGGGGGGGGGTTAATAAAATAGGTGATGATACTCATATTTTGATATGACTGCCATGGGTACCAGCACAAATGGATGCACAAAAAAGGTGCCAGTACTCTGTACTAGTGAATACAGTGGTACCTCGGGTTACATACGCTTCAGGTTACATACACTTCAGGTTACAGACTCCGCTAACCCAGAAATACTACCTGAGGTTAAGAACTTTGCTTCAGGATGAGAACAGAAATCGCGCTCTGGCAGCGCGGTGGCAGCAGGAGACCCCATTAGCTAAAGTGGCGCTTCAGGTTAAGAACAATTTCAGGTTAAGAACGGACCTCCAGAATGAATTAAGTACTTAACCCAAGGTACCACTGTACTGACACAAAATAGCCCTGCTTGCCAATCTATTTAATCACAACATTGACAATTTTAGAAACCTGTAATACCACCACCACTGCTTAGCTCCTTATGCAGAATGATGGTTGACCGGCCCTTTTCACAGTCAGTAAGCCACCTCTCCATCTGGCTGTGTAGTGTTCTGATTGGTTGGCCTATTTAGCAAAAATGCAGTTATGTTGTACCTTATGGGCATGTTTGCACTGTCCACAGATGTCATTAGCTACGTACAAAGGAAAGCAATACTGTCCATGTAACATGGGAACCATGCAAATATAGTTGTGGCAAGAGAATTATCCTTTTGCGGTGCTTTAGAACAGGTTAATTTTGCGGTGGTGGTGGGAGGTGAAATACCCACACTTTGCAAGAGAAATGTGTGTACTCCTATGGAAAGAAAGCGAAACAAAAGCACCGAATGCTGAAGGAACACGGAAATTTCCATCTAGTGGTATTTAAAAGCTTGAAATAATATTTTCCAAGTGCAAATGCTGCTTCTTGAATTAATCAGAAATGGGAGTTCTTGGCAGATACGTCTTTGCTTTCTGACAGCCAGTGTTATTGTTGAGGACAGAATAAGTAGTTTGATAACACCCAGTGTGCAATAGCTCAGGCCTCTAGGGTTTCTCGGGGGAGTTTTATTAAAAGTGACACACATACAAGGTTATGAACTGTTGGAAGGAGAAGAAAATAAGACTCAAATTTCCTTTGACCAGCACACTCTTGCAATAGGTCCGACCCTTCACTGCTTAGACCCAACTTGTTTAATGACATTTATTTAGAGGTGCAGTCAAATAGGAAAGGAAATTAAAAAATTTGTTTCTCACTACGTAACGTCACTCCAAACCGGTATGAATAAATAATACTCGGTCATTGGGATTAGAGTGTTCATACTCCTGCCTGGAGTTAATAGCAAGAGTTTATTACACTTTAAAACATAGCTTGTTCTACAAAGGACACTAAATTGAATTATGAAAGCAAGCGACCTAGTTCTCAAGTATGTTTATAAAAAGAGCAGTCACTGGGCAGCGTGAGTCAAATTTATGCAGTCACAGTATAATTACGCCACTCAGCAACTCTCGTATGTGCTGCTTGGTCCCAAAGCTACAACAGCCTTTCCTAGGCAGGTAAATATATCTATGATCTCTAACAGAGGTGTCCACAAATTTAAGGACATAGAAACAATTTCAAGCCCAGTTTTCATATGTAGAATAACTAGACCATGACTGGAAGGATGGGACGATACAAGACATTCAAGGAGAAAAAGCAGTTGACCATAACTAGATCAAATTACTATATAATTGTTCTCAGGACAGCTCTGAAAGATCCTCAGTGTTAATAATTATTGTAACTTAACATTTCTTACCTCCGACATTCTGTATAACGATTGTGCTGGCCACAAGAACCTACAAAAACAGTAGATGATGTTAGGAAAAGTAGAAATGTTATTGTCTACCAGATTTAACTATGTCTAGAACAAAAAAGGAGCAGAAGTCATTAAATGAATGTTAGAAGGGGAGATGCTGGGTGTCCATATGGTACAGTGGTGCCTCGCAAGACGAAAAGAATCTGTTCCACGATTCTCTTCGTCTAGCGGTTTTTTCGTCTTGCGAAGCAAGCCCATTGACGGCTTAGCGGATTAGCGCTATTAGCGGCTTAGCGGCTTTTAGCGGCTTATCGGCTTAGCGGATCAGCTGATAAGCGGCTTAGAAAAAGGGGGGGGGAGGGGGAAAAAACCGCAGGAACTCGCAAGACATTTTCGTCTTGCGAAGCAAGCCCATAGGGAAATTCGTTTTGCAAAGCGCCTCCAAAACGGAAAACCCTTTCGTCTAGCGGGTTTTCCGTTTTGCGAGGCGTTCGTCTTGCGGGGCACCACTGTACTGTAGAGAAGAAGGCTGTAAAAGCTAACCATCCCTACTGTCGCTAATCTTTTTTTTAAAAGAGTCAATGAAGTAAGTTCTGACTTGGGCATAATGCTTGGAAACCATGTAAGAACATTCTCATGTGATTCATGAAATATCATACAACAGTCCCCAAGCGGGTGGCGCTGTGGTCTAAACCACTAAGCCTCTCGGGCTTGCTGATCAGAAGGTCGGTGGTTCGAATCCCCGTGATGGGGTGAGCTCCCGTTGCTCTGTCTCAGCTCCTGCCAACCTAGCAGTTCAAAAGCATACCAGTGCAAGTAGATAAATAGGTACCGCTGTGGCGGGAAGGTAAATGGTGTTTCCGTGCGTGCTGGTTTCCGTCACAGTGTTCTGTTGCACCAGAAGCGGTTTAGTCATGCTGGCCACATGACCCAGAAAGCTGTCTGTGGACAAATGCCAGCTCCCTCAGCCTGAAAGCAAGATGAGCGCAGCACCCCATAGTCGCCTTTGAAAGGACTTAACTGTCCAGGGGTCTTTTACCTTTACCTTTTTACCTAAGCGAGCAACAGCCGTAGCTAGATATCCTACATGCTACATCCCTTCAAGTAATGATGGACTTTTATCTCTTAAAAATGAGCAATAACAAAACCAAAAGGAGATAAAGGAGAGTTTGGAAACTACCTTTCCAGGTGAGCCAAATGCGAAGAGACCGAGATCTTCATAAGAAGTAACAGCTGTTAGAAGGAAACAAATAATTCCACATTAATATTTACTGGAAAATTATATGCATGATTTATGCATGCATATCAAGTACAAATCATATGGTTATAAATCTAATATGTGCTTCTTCCATCAAAAAAGCACAAGGACTTAGAAATGCAGATGGGAAAAGATTTGTGGGGTTAATTAAGGTAGTCATGGAGTGTGCCCAAAAATGCTAGTTTTGTGGGTGCTGTATTACTGGTGAAATTACAGTTAATTGCCAAATATTAAATCTAGCCAAAATTAAGCTATTTTAAGTCTCACTGATTTAAATATGAACATAAAGCACATACATATCCGTCTTAATGCTGAACTTTGCTGGAATTACTGAATCATGCCCTTTGTGTTTATAAAAAGAGAAATTAGAATTGCTGAATACAATCAATCAAAATACAGTGGAACCTCGAGTTGCGGACGTAATCCGTGATGGAGGCACATCCACAACCCACACCGTTCGTAACCCGCAGCGCCGTGTCTGCGCATGCGCGTGACACGATTTGGCGCTTCTGCGCATGCACGAGCGACAAAACCCGGAAATAACCCTTTCCGGTACTTCCGGGTTTCCCGCGGCCCGCAACCGGAAGCGTTTTTAACACAAGGTACCATTGTAACGATCTAGGTTTTTATTTCATTATTTTTCTGCATCACAGAAACTAGCATATTACATATTTGGGAGCAGATTACTGGGAAAATGCAGCTGGCATGATACAGAAAATTGCTGCACAATGGAAACAAACATTCTCTTAAACAAGAGGGACATGCACAACCTGTTAGTGCAAAAGTGTGTGAGATTCTGCATTCCATAAAACTCTTTGTCACAAGACTCCTGCATAGCTCAAAGGTTGGGTACTCCTGTACCAACGGAAGTGACCCAATGAAAGGTGCCATCTTATTTTACATCTCAATACTGCCGCCCCCCCCCCCCAAAAAAAATCACAGCGGGTGTAAAAAGGTGGAGATGGGGGACCGGTTGGTGGAAGGGATTCAGGTCGGAGCGAAACAATATAAACTTAAAGCTTTTGCAGATGACCTAGTTTTGACCCTGCAGGAGCCAGAATCTAGTACAAAAAGAGTATTACAACTGATTCAAGATTTTGGTCGGGTGGCAGGATTTAAACTAAATAAACAGAAAACTAAGGTGTTGGGGAAAAATCTGACAGGTGTAGAGTCGGAACAGTTTCAGAGAGAAACGGAACTAACTGTGGTTAAAAAAGTAAAGTACCTAGGGGTAAACATAACAGCAAAAAATCTGAGTCTATTTAAGGATAATTATGAAAAATGTTGGTCTGAAATTAAGAGAGATTTGGATAGCTGGACAAAATTGAAGCTTTCTCTGTTAGGCCGAATCGCTGCTGTTAAGATGAATGTATTGCCAAAGATGTTGTTTTTGTTTCAAACATTGCAGATTGTGGACAAGACAGAGTGTTTCCGGAAGTGGCAGAGAGATATATCTAGATTTGTCTGGCAGGGCAAAAAGCCCAGAATTAAGTTCAAGATACTAACTGATGCGAAAGAAAGAGGGGGCTTTGCCCTGCCAGACCTAAAGTTGTATTATGAAGCCGCAGCCTTTTGCTGGCTAAAAGACTGGCTACTTCTTGAGGACACTGACGTATTGGACTTGGAAGGGTTTAATAATGCCTTTGGTTGGCATGCATATCTATGGTACGATAAGGTTAAGATTAATAAGGTCTTTAAGAACCATATTGTCAGGAAAGCAGTTTTTAAAGTCTGGACAAAATACAAAGACTTATTGGAAAATAAAACTCCGAGGTGGCTTTCACCTCTGGAAGCTAAGGCCCGAAAAAGACTCAATATGGAGGCCAACTGGCCAAAATATTGGGAAATATTAGAAAAAGATGGAGACAATTGGAAATTGCAGAGTTTGGAGAAAATGAAGGATAAAGTGCGAGACTGGTTACATTACGCTCAGATTAAAGAAGTTTTTAAAAATGACAAAAAGCTAGGGTTCCAGGTGGAGAAATCGAAGTTGGAAACAGAATTGTTAGAGCCAAAAACTAAGGTTTTATCAAGAATGTATAACTTGCTGCTGAAATGGAATACACAAGACGAAATGGTTAAATCGGTTATGATAAAGTGGGCTCAGGATATTGGGCATAATATTATGTTTGAGGACTGGGAAAGGTTGTGGACCACTGGGCTGAACTTCACTGCATGTAATGCTTTGAAGGAAAATGTAATGAAAATGATATATAGATGGTACATGACCCCAGTTAAACTTGCCAAAATATACCATTTGTCTGATAATAAATGTTGGAAATGTAAAGAACATGAAGGAACATTCTTTCACCTCTGGTGGACTTGCCCTAGAGTGAAGGCCTTCTGGGAAATGATTTATAATGAGTTGAAAAAGGTATTTAAGTATACCTTTACTAAGAAACCAGAGGCCTTCCTTCTGGGCATTGTCGGCCAGAAGGTGTTAAAGAAGGACCGAACATTTTTTATGTATGCAACAACGGCAGCAAGGATACTCATTGCCAAGAGCTGGAAAACTCAAGATCTACCCACACTGGAAGAATGGCAGATGCAGCTGATGGACTATATGCAACTGGCCGAGATGACTGGCAGAATCCGAGACCTGGGAGAAGAGAGGGTTGAAGAAGACTGGAAGAAATTCAAGATTTATCTACAAAAGTATTGTAATTTGGTTGAATGCTAAGAAGGATGCTAGATCATAAATAATTGCCTACCACTGAATTAGATTGAACTTGACGATAAGTGAGATTGAGGGAAACATAAATTTGTGGAGAATAGATTAAATTAACTGAATAAAATTTAAGAGTATAAACAAGATGATAAATTGCTGGAAAAAATTTATAACGATGTAAGTGGGAGTGGGAGACGCGAGGGAGTCCAAAGAAGTTCTGAAAAATGTGTTATGATCCATGTTATATTGTTTATTATTTTTGCATTTTGTATTTTAAAAAAATCTCAATAAATATTTATAAAAAAAAAAAAAAAAGGTGGAGATGAACTACTGCTCAATGTCCTAGCTAATCCTTTTTGCCATGAGTTCCCAAAAAGATTTAGGCGCCAAAGAAGCTTACTTTCTGCTCAAGGGTCTTCTGCTACAGTATTCTCTGCTCATTCTGCCAGAATTTAATCAACCATCTTGCATCTTCTCTCTCTTTTTTGGGTCCACCATATTCATTATTTTTTCCAGACAAGTCTGTGCTTGCCTTAATACCGACTTGCTGTTCTTGTCATGATTTTAACATTTGCTTATTGCATTGTAACTTTTGACATTAAAAAAAAAGACTTGGCCAGTTTTATGGAATAATATCCTTAAATAATAACCTCAAAATAATAAAAAAGTAACAATCGGACCCTACCTCTGTCCAACATTTAAGAGTGCAGGCCAAGAGGAAGTGGAAGACTAGGAGCAGCAGCCTCGGAGAAGAATCAGAGAAGGCCAGAGATTGACCAGAGACCGCTATGGCGAACAAAAGGAACAAGGAAAGAGAGAAGAAAAGTTTTCTCACAACATGAACCCCCCTTACCAGAAAAAGGCAGAGAGAAGAGTCAGGAAATTAACATGAAAGTGGCGTGACAGAAGAGACTGTGGCCCAAGTATAGAGTGGTACCTTTCTTCTCAAACACCTTGGAACTCAAACAACTTGGAACCCAAACACTACAAACTCAGAAGTAAGTGTTCCAGTTTACGAACTTTTTCCGGAAACCGAATGTGCTCCGTTTTTAGTGTTGCGCTTCCGATTTGAGTGCTACACTTCCATTTTGAGTGTTACGCTGAGGTCTGTCTGTTTTTGCTATTTATTTTGCGTTTTTGTGGCTCTTTTTTGTTTTGCTTTTGTGACTGTGTGGAACCCAGTTCAGCTACTGACTGACTGTGTGACTGCAGTACATTGTTTATTGCTTCCATTTTATGGATCAATGGTCTCATTGGATAGTAAAATTCATATTAAATTGCTGTTTTCGGAGTTGTTTTTAAAAGTCTGGAACAGATTAATCCATTTTGCATTACTTTCTATGGAAAAGCGTGCCTTGGTTTTGGAACGTTTTGGTTTTGGAACGGACTTTCAGAACGGATTAAGTTTGAGAACCAAGGTACCACTATACTGGAAATCCTGCATTCAGGAGGTTGGGAGGCAGGTTTATGTGTTGGAATAATAAAATAATTATGGAGATGACACTGACTCAAGCCTCTTTTCACTCATGTCCCTGATGCAAATGCAGGCAAAACAATGTGAAAGTCAACAAGTAATACTACATGCATTCACATCATGCTTTAAGGCACAGGTGGCGAATCTTTTATGACCTGGGGGCCACATGCACCCGTTGTTAACTCTCTGGGGCCACATGCCACTAGGAAGTGTGGCACCCACACTCTTGAACACATGCTTTTGCATGTGCAGGCATACACACAGGCTCATAGCAGGGGCAGACTGTGGTCTTTCAAATCTCAGTGGTGCCCTGTACAAGGCCAAAATTTGGTGTGTGCACCCCGCCTATCACTCTGCTCAATCCACTATGCCATAATAATAATAATTTATTATTTATACCCTGCCCATCTGGCTGGGTTTCCCCAGCCACTCTGGGCAGCTTCCAACAGAATATTAAAAACAATACAGCATCAGACATTAAAAGCTCCCCTAAACAGAGCTTCAGTTGTCTTTTAAAAGTAAAATAGTTGTTTATTGCCTTGACATCTGCTGGGAGGGCGTTCCACAGGGCGGGCGTCACTACTGAGAAGGCCCTCTGTCTGGTTCCCTGTAACCTCACTTCTCGCAATGAGGGAACCACCAGAAGGCCCTTGGTGCTGGACCTCGGTGTCTGGGCTGAATGATGGGGGTGAAGACGCTCCTTCAGGTATACAGGACCAAGGCCGTTTAGGGCTTTAAAGGTCAGCACCAACACTTTGAATTGTGCTCGGAAACGTACTACCATAGTTGCGGCGCCCCCTAGGCTCAATGCCCAGTGTAATGGAATGTCACGATACCCTAAATCTGCCTCTGCTCACAGCTCCCCTCCTTAGTAGATCCATGCAAATCAGCTGAGGAGGAGAAAAGGTTGCATCAATCTACTTGTCATATGATTGATGACAAGACTGGGGAAAGAGAGATTTGCATCCCCTGTTAGCAATTTCACTCCTCTGATGCCACATTTGTGATTGGTGTAAATCACATGCCTGTCTGCGAAGAGTGTGGGAAATGGAAGACAGTCTTATCTCCGCTGTATGTACTTTGTGATGTACTTTCACTTTTACCTGTGCCTGTTTGTTCTCTCGGAGCTGGAGAGAACGGACGCCATTATGCTTTTGTCTGTACATAGTGTGTAAATAAATAGTAAATTAGCTCTACAATGTCTCATGCTCCTTGCTGTGTTATGCCAGAAGCTTAGTGTGCATACAGTGGACGCTCGGGTTGCGAACGTGATCCATGCAAGATGCACGTTCACAACCCGCAGCGTTCGCAACCCACATCAGCACACGTGCGGGTTGCTATTCATCGCTTCTGCGCATAGCGCGATTTAGCGCTTCTGCGCATGCGCGACCGCCGAAACCCAGAAGTAACCCGTTCCGGTGCTTCCGGGTTTCGACAGTCCATAACCTGAAAAAACACAACCTGAAGCGCCTGTAACCTGAGGTATGGCTGTAGATCATTATGATGTATGTCGCTAGGGAGCACACTGGAAGAGAAGGGAGATGCTTTTTCCAGAGTTGCGCGTACCGGAGGACACAGAGTTCCGGGGGCTTGCAGGCACCCCCAGGGCATTTTCCACTGCTGTGTCTACCTTCCCCTTTTCACTACAAAAATTAGTGGGGTTGGGGGGGGGTCGGATTTGCTAGGTGATTTACTTAGAAGTTCTAAAACACTTGGAATACCATAGGTGGCTCTACTTTGGATGGAGGGAACAGAAGCACAAAAGCAGTGTTAACAAAGAAGCCCCTCTGTCCAAACCACTAACTTTTACTGCTTCTAAAGTTGCTGAAAGCCTGTTTGTTAAATTAAACACGCAGAACTAGCATTCCCACTACTCTTAATTTAAAATCATGGCATGATCCTCAAACCAAATTGGATGTGTGCAATATTCAAAGCAGCACACTGCAGCCTTTCCCCCCAAAAAATTCCTTTCCCTGCCTCCCGCCAAAAGAAAAAAGCTGGTTGATATTCTATGTCTTTTTAAATTTGTTTGTGGGGGAGGAGGTCATGGGTACACACACACCCCTTTTTCGTTCTTGTTTTTATTATGTATTTTGTATTTTGATGCTGTGAACTGCCCTGAGATCTTTGGACGCAGGGTCGTTTACAAATTTAATATAAATAAATAAACTTGGGTCCCTAGCTGCTGTTGGACTACAACTCCCATCATCCCTGACCACTGTTCCTGCTAGCTAGGGGGTGATGGGAGTTGTAGTCCAACAACAGCTGGGGACCCAAGTTCGAGAAACACTGATTTTTAAGAGTACAGCGTTACCTTTTAAGGAGAAATTTTCAAACTGGAAAAACCTGGGTTTACAAAGGGGTTTCTAAATCTGACATTTAATAATGGCAGACAAGCTTAAAAGCAGCTTGCCCAGCACTACTGATCTTCCCCTTTCCAGAGCACCCTTATATGGGGGCAAGGGGAGAGCAGCAAAGAAGCCCAACAGACTTGGCTAGCGCTTTGCACAAATGGGGTATACATTAAAAAAAAAATCCCCCAAAGCCTTTCGCAACACAGTTGTGTGATTTCACTATCAGGCAGGACAGACAACGTGGAAAGGGCTCTATGTTGCAATAACAAGATAAATCACTGCAATAACAAGTCACAGGACTTCCCCTGACAAAACCTTGTGTGGTAGGTTAAGCTGAGAGATGGTGACAGATCTAAAAGTCTGCCAGTGAGCTTCATGACTGAGTAGGGATTTGAATCCTGGTTTCCCAAGTTCTAGCCCAACTCTTCAACCACTATGACACACTGGTTTCTCATACGGCACCAGCCACAGCGATTGTTAGCCCCTGAAATGCGCTTCGCAAATTCTGAATGTATTTCTAACTTGTCCATTCTAAAGGCTTCTCTGATTAAATCACTGCATGCTGCCTTCACTTACCAGTATGAATGCACATAGTAAGCAGGAGAAATACAGAATAAGATGCAAGGATGGCAACAATCAGCAGCAACACACTAGGACAGAAGAAACGAATGATCAAGGCCACACTTAATATATATTTAACATATATATACTTAATACATTGTGTTTTCCCAGAAACAAGCAGAAGAAATCGTTCTTTCCTCATTTTATGGTTCACATCGGCAGAATCTAATTCACGCCACGGTTGGTTACTCAATATTTTCCATGTTCTGCTTTTCTTTTGAATTTTCTGTGTCATTAAATTTGGACTTTTTTCTATATGGGGAAAAGGCCAATTGTTGAACCATTTCACCATCTCTATGCTTTAGAACGTTCTAAAGAACGTTTTGGGTCACCCATTTAATTTGGTATTTGCCTGTTTGTTCATGGCAAATGACAACAGCACCTCTCCTAAGAAAGAGAATACAGCAATCGCACTCTGGCTGGATGATCCACCACTATCGCAAGACACAGCTATTTAAACCTGGCACTGGCAATTTCCTGGTTTGCACACAATGCTAAACCACACATTGCTGAAGATGCAACAAATCACAACTTGCCCCGCCAATCTTTGGCTTGTTTTCCAGCTGCCCTTTCCTCATGCCTTTGTAGCCTGGTAAGACATGGGTGGCACTGTGGGTTAAACCACAGAGCCTAGGACTTGCCAATCAGAAGGTCGGCGGTTCGAATCCCCGCAACGGGGTGAGCTCCTGTTGCTGGGTCCCTGCTCCTGCCAACCTAGCAGTTCGAAAGCATGTCAAAGTGCAAGTAGATAAATAGGTACCGCTCTGGCGGGAAGGTAAACGGTGTTTCTGTGCGCTGCTCTGGTTCGCCAGAAGCAGCTTAGTCATGCTGGCCACATGACCCGGAAGCTGTACGCCACAACCCCACAGTCAGTCACGACTGGACCTAATGGTCAGGGGTCCCTTTACCTTTACCTTAAGCACCCGGTGTGGGATGGCCAGCAAGTTTAAGGAAGGGTGCTGGGTTCACACACAATGCTGAGCTATCATCATCAAGCCATGGTTTGTAAGCTAAAAACAAACCATGGGCTCAGGCTGAGGTTTGTTGGCAGCAAGCAAACCATAATGAACTCACTGGGCAGTGTTCACACATGATGCCAAGCTACAGTTTGGTTGCCACGCCATGTTATGTGTGAAGTAGTTCAATGTGAATCACCCCAGTTCGGGTTTCCAAGCCAGAAATAGTGAGGTATGGCTTGCAAATTTATTAACACATCACAAAAGGTAACTGCACAATTTGTCAAATGGTGGTGGTCTGCTCCTGGTGCCACCATACCTGCAGCACCCCACCAAGCACTGCTGTTGCCCAAACTTGGCATTTGAAGTGGTACTGTCCAATCTACCACCCCAGGATTCTGCAATTTTCATACTGCCGCATGTATAGATCAAGCAGACAAGGGTGGCACACTGAGGAAAGTTGAGATTTTAGCACAACTGCATTCCCCTCCCCCATGTTATATGGAATTTTTGAAGCTTACTTTAACTTTTTTAGTATCACATAGTATATTTCTGACTATAAGGATTAATGTACAAGATTGATATTAATTAATCTACAACTATAAGTGTTGATTTATAGCATTACAGTCAAACCTCAGCTCCTGAACACCTCCGTTTTGGAACATTTCGGATCCTGAACGTAGAAAACCCAGAAGTAAATGCTCCGGTTTTCTAACATTTTTCGGAAGCCAAACGTCCAACGCGGCTTCCGCTTGACTGCAAGAAGCTCTTGCAGCCAATCGGAAGCTGTGCCTCGGTTGCTGAGCATTTTGGAAGCTGAACGGGCTTCTGGAACGGATTACGTTTGACAACTGAGGTTTAAATATATAAAAATCTTACACACTTCTTAAAAATATAGTATGATATAATATAAAATATAATTGACACACACAAAACTTACCTAAATCCAAGGATTCCCGTTTTGGCCATGGCATATGCCAATCCAAGTATCCCACTGCCCATGATAGCATTCATTAAATTAAATACCGAGAAGCCAAACGAAGCCCCAGACGATGTCTGGTTCAAAAATGTCTGTAAATGACAGAACCAGATTGTTAACACTGTGAATTCTTCATGTGGGCAAAAGCAATCACACAAGCCCAGAGCAAATGGGAGTGGGAAAGTATTTTAATTCATAGACCAAGACTCTGGACTACTGCTGACAATCCACTCAGAAGTTTTATTACAGTCAAGTAGTATATTTATTATATTTTTATTTTAGAAATTTCATAAAATTTAGACACCGCTTGATTGGGGGGGGACGGACCTCAAAGAAGTTTACAAAAAGGTAAAACAGTAAAATCAAGAAAAAACTGCAACCACGCCTAAAATCATACAAATGTTAAAATACTGTATTAAAACAGATTTTAAAAATTACCTCAACTTTTAAAACACCTGGGTAGGCTTTTAGCAGGCACCAAAGAGAGTATATGCAGTTAGTTAGTTAGTTAGTTAAAGGTCTGAGTTTGAACATACAAAAAATTATTTAAAACCTAACAGTTACTAGAGATGAATCAGGGAAGACCAAATTCTAATAACTGTTAATCTAGCCAGTAAAAAGAAAAATGTCGTAATTTGTTTGGTTTTTTAGATTTGACATGGCTAGGAGGATGGAAATCTCAGCCTCATTAGGTTTTCTAACTCGATTTCTTTTTTAACCAAGTATTGTAAGTTTAGGGACTTCTCAGAGCCAGAACTTATGAAATACGTAATCAAAATGTGAGCTTTCCAACTTTATTTTTTTCCTTGGTCTCAAAAGTGGCAATAAAAACAGAAAACGAAGCCAGGTCATGCCTGCAAAAGACTGTACCAGAGCCAACACTGTTCCACCTACTAAAACTCAAACTTAATAACATTACTGGTAGAGTTAGTGGATCTCTAGTCTAGTTGAATAGACTCCCACAGTCTATGGAGAGAGTCACTGATAGTTTTACAGTAGTGGCTTTTTGGGGAGGAATACTACGGTGCTTAGAGGATGGCTGTTGTTGCTTTTAGTTCATTTACTACATTACAATTTTGTCTATTTAAAAGACATCCAGAACCTGTGAGACATAAGAGGTATACATGATCTTTGGTTTGGTCTGCAATCCTAACCCCACTTACCTGAGAGTAAGCCCCACTGAATTCAACAAGACTTACTTTTGAGTAGAAACAGGGAGGGTTGCATTATTCTCGCTTTCCTCTCCCCAACACCAATGCAAGTATCTTTTCTATCCAACAGAGACTCTGTGGAATTAATACCCAGTCCATAGATCTCTAGGAATGGAAGAACCATCTTTGGTGGGTCAAGATGGATTCCCACAACCACCACTACAGCTGTAGGAATAATGCTAAATTCTGGAACACTGAGATTGTGAGAAGTGGGATGGAATGAAACAAAAGGGCGGAGAAACCTGTTCTACAACGCTTTTTCTAAAGAATGTGCTGGACAATCCCATTTATAAGAGGACTGTATGCCATGACCTGTATATAATGGGGGGGGGGGGAGAATGTACTATGGGGCCTTCTGGTGACACAGGTCACTTCCAAAGGTTGCAAAAAGCATTTGTAGCATGCCCTGTGCAATGATGTTGGTGCTGTGAGGCTCTATGGAGATGCAATTGTGTTACAAATAACACCGGCAGCTTGGAGAAGTATGTGGGTCCATTCTACAGGACTCTACGGGGCCGAGTCTTCAAACCCAAGTGATGAGCTTCTGTGCCACCAAGCTGAACAGTATGCTGAGCAGTATGTGTCCATTCTGTGGCTTCTATGGGGTTGTGAAGTTCTAAGAGAGGGCCCTATGATGTTTCAGGGGTGGAAGTGTATGCATTCAACAAGTCTTCCTAGGGTTGCAAAGTTTCATGGGTCTGTGCTGTGTGCTTCTACGGCATTAGGAAATGCCACTTTGCCCGTGGGGCTGTGAGCAAGGTGTGCTGGGAAACTCATGGAGATGTGGAAATGCAACACAGGCCTGGAACGTCATCAGGGGTAAATGATGTGCAGTCATACCTCGGGTTACAGACGCTTCAGGTTCCATGTTTTCGGGTTGCACACCGCGCCAAATCCGGAAGTACTCGGGTTACTTCCAGGTTTCAGCGCTCGCACATGCGCAGAAGAGCTAAATGGTGCTTTGCGCATGTGCAGAAGCGCTAAATAGCACTTTGCGCATGCGCAAAAGCACTGAATCGCAACCCGCACGTGTGCAGACGCGGCACTGCGGGTTGCGAACATGCCTCCCGCACGGATCACATTTGCAACCCGAGCATCCTCTGTAGTCTGTCCGCTTCCTATAGGTTTCAAGAGCAGCCAGGCAACATGGGGAATATCTTTTGAGTATTGGGCTAAATATCGTGGAATGAGGAGTACCATGAGTATAGGTTATGGCGCTGTGCAAAGCGAGATGTAAACTGCTGAGCTGGGAAAATCTTTGTGCCCAATCTACGTGGCTTCCGATTTTGAAGACACAGGATGGGGTATCTCCAAAGAAGAAGTGGTTTCAAATCCTTACTCAGCCATGATGCCCAACTCAGCAATTTGGAGGTCACCCTCCCTCTCTTAGCCTAACAGACCTCACAGGGTTGTTGCCAGCATGAAGATAAATTCAACAGTGTAAATAAGTTTTCATGGATATGATAATGGAATACTCAACAATTTAGTTTATATAAAATATGCAGGGGTTTGTGTTAAGCAAAATGGACCATGGAAAGAGAAGAAGGGAAGTCATTGATATTTTAAGGTTGTTTAAATGAGTATTCTAAATTGTAAAACAGAAAATTTAATTAAAATTATGGGGGGGGGCGGGGGGAAACCAATAATACGAATAGCATTGATTTAGAACTGCAAGGACTTGGCAATCATTAATGATTCCTATGGCAATTTCACACACGTTTTACTTACCAAGCCAAGCCAAACCAAACTGGGAAACCCAGCCAGATAGGCGGGGTATAAATAAATTATTATTATTATTATTATTATTATTATTATTATTATCGAAATATCTTTTGAATCCCCAAGCCATGTCACAGCTTCTTCTTCTTTTTAGCACCCCTCACTGTGAGGGGATTTGAAAGCGGGAAGCGCCAACCCGCCCTGCTCTGTGGGGCTGAGCGAGGAGCCGCCCTACGAGCCGGGGGAGTCCTGCCCCACCGCCTCCCCTCTCGCCCCCCACCGCCCCAGCCCCACACACACACCCTGCCCGGCGGCGGCCGCGGCGGCGGCAGGAGCGGCGCTCCGTCCTCCAGCTCCTGCGCCGACAAGTACCATCCCCGCGGCTCGCAGTTGACGCTGCCGACGAGCCGCGGCTCCTCCATGGCGGCGAAGGGAGCGGAGAAGTCCCAAGAGCGGCGGGAGGCCGACCGAAGAAGCCCCGTCCTCGGGGCCGGGGAGGAGCCGGCGGGAGCTGAGAGGAAACAGGGCGGAGTGCGCTACTCGAGGGCGGCGCTTGGGCTCTGGGGAGGCTGGGCCTCGGCGAGCTGAGGGGAAATGCGGCGCGGCGAGAGGCCGGCATGAGGTGAGGCGCCCCGTTTAAAAAAAAAAATGAGGGGCTGGGGGCTCCCCGGCGCTTCCAACGGGGGCTGGGGGGGGGTGGGGAGCCGTTTTGGGCTTGGTTTTAATACTTGACTTTTTATTGTTTTTAATGGAGGCCTCTGCGGAAATCCAGCCAGATGGACCGGCGTATAAATATTATTTTTGTTTCTTCCTTCCCTCGTCTGACCAGGCAAATGCACTCTGCGCGCGCTCAGAGGCACGCGTCCCTGCAGCGTGGAGGAAGAAGGGCCTTTCTTCTTGTAGGCCAGCTAGGCCTCTGCTCCGCGCAGCAAACTGGGGGGGGGGGGGTGTTTTTTGTTTGGACTACCATTCCCATCGTCCCTGGCTTACTGGTCCTGCTGGCTAAGGATGATGGGAGTTGTAGTCCAAAAAAAAACCAACAAGAAGCTGGAGCCTCAAGTTTGGGAAACCCTGATCTGTGGTGTAGTGAAGAGGCGTTGGGATATCTTTTAGACCAGTATTTCCCAACCTTGTGCCTCCAGCTGTTTTTGGACTACAATTCCCATCATCCCTTGCCACTGGTCTTGCTAGCTAGGGATGATGGGAGTTGTAGTTCAAAAACAGCTGGAGGCACAAGGTTGGGAAACACTGTTTTAGAGCACTGGTTATGGTTGCAAAGATATATTAATGACACATGGAGTTCATAGATTCACAGAGTTGGAAGGGACCCCCGAGGGACATCTAGCCCAACCCCCAGCAATGCAAGAATCTCAACTAGATTATCCGTGACAGATGCCCTGCCTGAGCTCTGTCTGAAAACTTCCAAGGAAGATTCCCTGAGGGAGCTCTTACCGTCAGAAAGTTCTTCCTGATGTTTAGTCAGAATCTCATTTATTTTAACTTGAAACTGTTGGTTCAGGTCCTAGCCTCCAGAACAGTTGTCACTACAGTGGTGCCCCGCAAGACGGAAAACCCGCTAGACGAAAGGGTTTTCCGTTTTGGAGGCGCTTCGCAAAACGAATTTCCCTATGGGGTTGCTTCGCAAGACGAAAATGTCCTGCGAGTTCCTGCGGGGTTTTTTCCCTTTCCCCTACCCCCCTTTTCCTAAGCCCTAAGCCGCTTATCAGCTGATCCGCTAAAAGCCGATAAACCGCTAATAGCGCTAATCCGCTAAGCTGTCAATGGGCTTGCTTCGCAAGACGAAAAAACCGCTGTACGAAGAGCCTCACGGAACGGATTAATTTCGTCTTGCGAGGCACCACTGTATTATTATTTATTAAATGTGTTTTGTCACTTTATCTCGCCCAAGGCAACCTAAATTGACTTTGGTTGTTATGTTCCCCCATTTAATAGGTCCTTGTTTTGTTTTTGTTTTCTGCTTTTTCCTCTTTTCATTACACACACTTTTTTTGCATGAGAAGCAAAGATATTATTATTATTATTATTATTATTATTATTATTATTATTATTACCCCACCCATCTGACTGGATTGCACATTATGGTGTATAATGGTTTTTGCTACATATTGTCAAAATATAATATTAATACAAAAAAATTAAACATTGGTTGAAGATCCCAAGCCAGGGAGACGCCCAGCGACCTTCTAGGCTGAATTGGCTGCATTGCCATAACTTGCTATTGCTCTCAAGGTATTTCATGTAATGTTCAGGCAAAAAGATCTTATCCTTCTGCAACTTAAGGTAAGAAGAAAAGAAGAGCCCTTCTGGATCAGGGCAAAGGCCCATCTAGGTCTAGCATCCCTGTTCTCAAAAAAATGGCCAATCAGATGCCTGCTAAAAGCCAGAATGGGGGACCTGAGTGAAACAACACACTCCCCCACCTGACAGTTTCAGCAACTATTGTTCAGAATCATACTGCCTTCGATCCTGGAGGAATAATAATAATAATACAGTGGTACCTCAGGTTAAGAACTTAATTCGTTCTGGAGGTCTGTTCTTAACCTGAAACTGTTCTTAACCTGAAGAACCACTTTAGCTAATGGGGCCTCCTGCTGCCGCCGCGCCGCCGGAGCACGATTTCTGTTCTCATCCTGAAGCAAAGTTCTTAACCCGAGTTAATATTTCTGGGTTAGCAGAGTCTGTAACCTGAAATGTATATAACCTGAAACATATGTAACCCGAGGTACCACTGTAGTAATAATATATTGCTTATATCCCTATGGTGGCTTCCAACAGAATAAAAATAAACAGAATACAGTGGTACCTTGGTTCTCAAACGGCTTAGTTGTCGAACACCGCAAACCCAGAACTAAGTGTTCCGGTTTGTGAATGTTTTTCAGAAGCTAGATGTCCAACACGGTTTCCACTTCAGTGCAGGAACCTCCTGCAGCCAATCAGAGGTCATGCCTTGGTTTTTGAATGGTTTTGGGAGTCGCATGGATTCCCGGAATGGATTAACTTCGAGAACCAAGGGTACCACTGTAGTAATAAAAACAGTGAAACATCAGACATAAAAAGCTTACCGAAACAGGGCTGCCTTCAGAATATAGCCATATTAGGAACTGTAGTTTATCCTCTCCCCCCACCCCACCCCCGCTACAATATGCAGCACCCTTAACAAACTACAGCTCCCATAATTCTTTGGGAGGAAGCCGTGATGGTTGAAGTGGTATAATGTCTTTTAAATCTATGGTGTGCATGTGACCCAAGTTCTTTGCCTTCTCCCATATGGCCAACTTTTGAAGAGTGCTGGCCCATTCTCTCTCAGTCTTCTCATCTGCAAGCTAAACATACCCAATTGTTTCCATTTTTCCTCACATAACTTGTTTTTCTATGCCTGATCTTCTCTTAGGAGTTTGTTTACTTAAAATACCCATTTCATTTCCCAAGGAGATATCAGCGACAGAACCGTTGTGTGTGTGGGAAAACAATCTCCAAATTAAACCCAAATCACACAGTCAAAATATTTCATAGAATTGCAATACAATAAAATATAATACATTTAAAAAGAAACAGAAAAACAGTTAAAATCAATGTGAATATTTAATGCAATGGACGTGCTGCATTTTCAACCACAAATCCACAGACATTATGTGGGCTACCTGCATGAAGTTCACAAACCAGTTTGAGAACTCCTGAGGCCTAGTGTAGGAAGTGAGTGAATATACACATCTGAGTGTTTCAGGATGTGGGCAAAGTGGGTAGGGCTTTTGCCTTTCCACCCTATCTGGGCATCTCAAAAACATCTGGTTGGCCACTGTGTGATAAAGGATGTGTGGTTTTGGACAGATACAAGAGGGCTCTTCTCGTGTTCTTTAAATCAAGTTTTGATTTAAAAAGGAACTCGGTGAAACACAAAGCTATTTGGAAGTTTTATATTCTAACCACCCAGAAAGCCTATTGCCCAAATTAAAGATCCCTGTGTTTGTGACCGGAGGCACCTTCTTACTTTACTTGGTACAAGGATAAGGCTCATGGTTCTTAGGATGTGGTTACTCAGCTGCTGAGGGGAAAATCCTCTGCACATGTTTAGTGAGACCTTCACCTGTTATGGCATACATTTCAGGGCCAGGGCTGCAGTCCTAACTTCAGTTATTTGGGAATAACTGATTTCAATAGGGCTTACCTTTGATTTAGATAAATTTATTGTCATTGTCCGTATATACACAGTATACACAACAACGGAAATCGAACACCCAAGACCGGATTCACATACACATTTGCACGTATCTCCAACACTCTCATCCTATTCAGACATAATCTATTAAAACATACATAATCCAGAATATAACACAACCTATTAGAAGCATAGCATAACCTAAAACCTATCTCATTCCTTACTACTCACTGCTTGCTATTTCTTACAACTGGCCCTGAGATCAGAGCTCTTGGATAGAAACTATTCAGAAGGCGTGTAGTTCGTGTTTTCATTGTCCTATATCTTCTGCCCGAAGGCAACAGTTCAAAGAGGTTGTGAGCAGGATGGGTGGGATCTCTCAGGATATTGTGTGACTTCTTCAAGCTGCGAGATGTGAAGATCTCATCCAGGGTTGGTAGTTGGAGCCCAATAACATTCTGGGCAATTTTAATTATTCTCTGTAAGGCTTTTTTATCCATTCCAGAGCTGCTCCCATACCACGATAATATACTATAGGTTAAGACACTCTCAATGGTACTATGATAATAGGACAGAAGTAGGTGCTGGGATAGATTTGATTAGACAGTTAGGATTGCACCCTGCCATTGACAACAGGGCTAAAATCTTGGGTACCAGATTTGCTCCACAGGGCTACAGGAACCCCTAGAAGAGTTGTAGGTGGCATATGGGGGGAAACAGGAGGAGATGGGGAAAATATTCTGTTGCACAAGCAGCAATCCTTGTGCATAGGAAAGTTCACATAGCACTACTTTGGATACAAGCCCAAAACTCCTTCCTCTGCCAAGCTTCTAATTTGGTGCTGCATCAGTGTTATCTTTGGGTTATGTAGGACAGTTTCGAATAATCTCATACAAGTGCTAGTGATTTTATGAGAACTGTACAGACATGTGGATTTGTAGCATTTCCCCCCCCCCCATTTTTTTTTATTGAATGCTTACATAATGTCTATAAAGTGAATGATTTCCCTTCTAGGATTTTCAGGCGATTAAACAGCTTGCCTGCTAGCCTCCTGAAAGTGAAATATTTTGGAACAACTGCCTCAAATTCATCATTTCTAGCAGTCTGGACGTTTTGTGGTCAGCCTCTTAATAGGCTGCCTGGACATCTTGCAGTAGCTCGTAGAAATAGTTTGTGCACTATGCCGGAGGTACCTGAGAAGAAATTTGACCTTGACCTGCATTCGCCCCATCCCAGGGTCCGTGGAATGACCACCCTTGACAGAGCTGCTTTCAAAAGGAATGTTGTCATCCCAGCTCTGAAGGTTAACAAAGACCTCCTGAGCAAGCTGGAGAAGCCTCTCAAACGAGTGCTGTTGAAGCGCCCAGGTCTCAAAAGAGTTATTGAAGACCCAGAAGATGAAAGCAGAAAGTTTCTTTTGTTAGATCCTCATGCCATATCCGACAGCTGTTCCCTGGGCGAATCTGAGCAACAGATCCTAAAGAGCTTTAACATTAGCCCTGAGATTGTCAAGTATAACCAGGAACTGACATACGACCATTTCAAGGTGGACGAAATTCTGCAAGCAGTGCTTCCTGAAGGTCAGGAAGTGACCACTGCATTCAGCAGAATTGGCCACATCATTCACTTGAATCTGAGGGACCATCAGCTGCCCTACAAACACATAATTGGTAGGTTAAGACTTACATCAGAGAAGTCTTGTTTGGTTATTTCCTAAGCAATGACTGAGCGGTTTCTTTCTGAAGCAGTGTTAAGTATGTCTGAAGTATGTATTTAAATGTACTTTAAATACGTGGTGTGGATATGACTAAATCTAAGCTATAATGTTGCAAAAATTCTGGAGAGACAAAAGTGATCTCTCTCATTCGTAAAGGCCTACTGATAATTAATGGCTACA
The DNA here is from genome assembly GCF_951804945.1 of Podarcis cretensis. Lineage (NCBI taxonomy): Eukaryota > Metazoa > Chordata > Lepidosauria > Squamata > Lacertidae > Podarcis > Podarcis cretensis. The sequence continues at coordinate 9,802,414 of NC_137170.1, read as the reverse complement.
GGAGGGCAAGCATAGTGCCACATTCCTTGGCAAGGGCAATCAGGATTTCTTCACTAAAAAATTTAAGCAACAGCCTAATGGAAATGGAGTGGGGTTTATTTTATATGTTCTTTATGAGTCTGTATCATAGATGTTTAAATCACATGCCTGCTTTTTTGAAAAGCAAATTTCACAGCCCGTTTCTCTGCCTTTCAGGTCAAGTTATCCTTGACAAGAATCCAGGAATCACCTGCGCTGTAAATAAAACCAATACCATAGATAATGCTTATCGGAATTTTCAAATGGAGGTATTAGCTGGAGAGGAGACCAATATGATCACAAAGGTACCAGGAATTTTTAATAATATTTTCTTGCAACAAAAAAAATGGGGGATTAAAAATCTAACATTGAAAAAGCAGACAAAGCAAAGAGCAGACATTGCAGAAAGATACAGTCTGACATATTAATTCTTTATTCCTCTCTGTTCCATAGACTTGGCAGTCTCTGTGTGTTCCCAGATGTCCAAGTCTAGCCTAAATGAAATCACAATTGTTCATAAGACTTTTGTAGGAAGAACGTAGCTTAGTGGTGGTCAAATGTATAGACGTATATTAATTTTTTTAAAACCACATAATCAAAGATGCTAATGAACTCTTGAATTTTAGAACCAGTTCAGAAACCAGGTGCTGATTTTGCTTCTTTGGAAAAACATTGTCTTCCTTGTGCATTAGTTTGAAGAAACTGTGGGTGGCATTCAACTAAATTATTGTCCAATTGCACATCAAGACCGGCTTCCATGCAGTCCCCAAATCTGTTCTAGAGAATTGGGGGGGGGAAACCCAGAACAGATTTAGGACTTATGATATGTCTTCTACTTGGGATCTGATTGCTGATTAGAAAAGGCAAACATACAGCACCATTTCTGAATGGAACCCACATGTATCACAGCTTTCACCCATGGAGTACACTTGGCTAGGGGCATGATCATTTCTCAGTCACTGATAGTAGGTTTTGCATATGCAAAAAATATTTGATGGGATAGATCTTGATGTCGTAGAAGGTGATGCACATATATGTATTTTATCTTCAAAAGCATCTCATGACTACAAAATAAAATGTGTGAGGCATCCTTTACTGGGGAATTTTGGACCAGAGAGATTCTAGCCTGCTAGCGATCATGCCAATATTTTGAACTCTTGCAGGTTAAGGAGCACCATATCATGTATGAATTTGATTTCTCCAAAGTCTACTGGAACCCCCGCCTCTGCACAGAACACATGCGCATTGTCGGCCTCCTCAAGCCAGGTGACCTTCTCTTTGATGTCTTCGCCGGGGTGGGGCCTTTTGCGATTCCTGCAGCGAAGAAGGGCTGCATTGTGTTTGCAAACGACCTCAACCCTGACTCGTACAAGTGGCTGCAGCACAACTGTAAGCTAAACAAAGTGGACAGAAAAGTCAAGGTCTTCAACATGGATGGCAGGCAGTTCCTGGAGGAGCCAGTGAAGGAAGAACTAACCAGGCAGCTTTCTTTGAAGGAGCGGAACAGCTGCCTGCACATCGTCATGAACTTGCCAGCCATGGCAGTTGAATTCTTGGATGTCTTCAGGCACCTCTTGGATGGAGAGCCGGGCAGCACCAGTCTTCCCACCGTGCACTGCTACTGCTTTTCCAAGCACGACAACCCTGCGCAAGATGTTCAGGAGAGAGTCGAAGCCTGCTTGGGAATCTCCTTAGAGGGCCTTTGCTCTGTGGAGCTGGTGAGGAACGTAGCGCCCAATAAGGACATGATGTGCATCAGCTTCAGCCTCCCATCCAAGGTGTTGTACAAGCCGCTGTCTTCTCTGAAAGGTAAGAGAGTCAAAGAAAGAGGCAGGACTACTGCAAGCTTTTAGGGTCCCCTGTGAATCCTTTGCCTCAGATTGGACATTGAAATGGGGATTAGGGCTGGGCGATACCTGGTTTTCAACATTGTGATATATATCACCAGTTAAACACTGTGATATAACAGTATATCACGATGTCTGAAATAAGGATGGAGATATGCAGAAGCATTGGCTGGCTTCACAGTTTTTCCTGCATCGTGGTTTTTGCTGGCGCCTGTGGTTGTGATCGCTGCACCCTGCAGGAGGCAGAGGAGAGCTGAGCAGGCAGAGTTAACAGGGCTGCAGGAATCAAAAGCAGCATTGGCTGGCTTCACGACATGGACTTCAAACCGGTTTTGATGATAAATCGATATATCGCCCAGCCCTAATGGTGGCCCTTAATCTGGATAGGAGGACGAGGGGAAATGTATTTCTAGGGAGGAAAAAGCATAAAGGTCACAAATAAATAATGTGTTACAGGCGCACATGCAACTGTTTCGTTGCTGTGCATGCATAGGGAAGCTGCAGCCAGTCCTGGTTTCTCAGCACATGAATACATAGGGAAACAAATGTGTGTGTATGCACGCATGACCTCCTATGTGCAGTTTTCCCTGCGGGAAGTTCACAACCTGTGATGTGGCTGCATGTCTTGGGGCAAGTTGCAAGTGTGTTGTCAGTGCCTCGGATGCTTAGTAAAATCCTTTTGCTTTGTTCCTGCTCAAGTTTTGTGCTGCAGACGACCCCAAATCCTAAGAGCTTTGCAGGTGTGCATTGAGGTGTCACCGATGGTCGCTTTCCAACTGCAGGCCCTTTGCCTCCCATTGAGTTCTGCTACTGCAGAGGGTTCCTGAGCTTCGGGAGCAGCAAGAAAGGCTGTGGTGGGAATGGAGGCAGAGCTACAATTCCTCTACATCCTGTCCCAGGTTCCCTTTATTGTACCTCACCTACCCCTCCTGTCTCCACAGCCGCTTTACGTGAGACAAGTTTGAAAGTGTGGTTTTAATTTTGCTCCCTGGTTCCTGCTCCCCACCCCCTCCAGTTTCCTTTTTTAGGACACTTCCCCACCTCCAGGCAGCCTCTTGACTGTGCTGCCTACATCATCACACAGCCTGCTGTCGCTGTAACATGTGTATCCACTGCCACACACAGAACCAGGCTGCTTTTAATGCCACATCAAACCCACTTTCAGATGTGTTTTGTGATGCCAACAAAACTGCCCAGCCACAGGCAGGCCACTGGCACTTGCATGAAAGTCAGGGGGCTGCTGTGTGGCAGGGGACTGGGAGAAAAACTTAAGGGTCTCCCCCTAAACTGCTAGAAATCCACACATGCCTCCAGATCCATATTGATTCAAATAGTCTGTCATCTTTTACTTGTAGGTGCAGATAATCCCCAGGAACCAGCATCTAAACGCCTGCGTCCAAATGAAGAGCCCCTTGAAGAAAAAAATAACCTGATGGTCTAGGAGACTTCGTGGGTACCATTCCAGAAATGATGTCTATGCAGAACTTTTAACTCCCATCATTCAAGGAAGGCAAGCAGATTTGTTCATCAGCACTTGTTAGGACAGCCTCCGAAAAATGGTATTAACAGCTGCTGTGCTGATTATGCCCTGATCATCTTTGCTTCTTTTTAATTCCGTAACAGTTGGATGGGGTACATATTTTTTTTAAAAAAAGAATATTAAATGTTTATTTTGGCACACTTGGTAGCATCTTCTGTTTAGGTTGCGTGCAGTCATTCCCCAGCCAAGGAGAAACTGAGGTGAGAGGTTAAAGGAACCAGGTGAAACAGTCTGTGTCTTTGGTAGCCTTGAAACAACACCTGTTCCTGCCCCTGGGCTGCTTCAGGGGGAAAGGCAGGGTCTAAATTGAATAAACAGATGAACATGTTTTAGACTGACCACCTCCTGCGCAGGTTCTCTTAAGAGGTGAAGCCCAGGCCATCACTGTGTTCATGCTAGATGAGCAGGTGACAAAAAGGTGGCGACAGCAGCAGGTCAAGGGAGCATCAGGAATTGGCAGTGGGCTCTCAGCTGGGATATAGGCTACAGAAAGAGTGCAGCTAAAGCTGACTCCGGATTCCATCCCTGCCCATGTTTGAATCATGACAGAAACACATTCTGGGTCTACTACTGCAACCCAGACCTACCCAAGCCAACTGGTTCTCTCCGCAACACACACAGTGGTATAGTGCTGCTGTAAGCCTTTAAAGCCCTCTAATGACCCAGAACCAGATTTTTAAAGGACCACCTTGAACTATATGAACCTGCCTGGGTCTTCAGCTTGGCATCAGAGGACCTGCTCTCTAGCCCGTTGTTAGCAGGTGGGTACTAGCAACAGAGCCTGGTTGACAGTGGCACTGTAACACTGGAATTTTCTCTGGGGAATTTATCCAAATCTTTCCCTTCCCATCTTTAGATAGATGCTGAAAGTATCTCTCTCTCCCCACCCCCTTTTTATTTTGTTTCAGAGAGCACTGTGAAATTATTTTTAAATGTTGATATTAATGCTGCTGTGCTTTATATTTTAAATATAGCTATTTTTATTAGTGAATTTTATTTTTGAGCAAGCCACTTTTGAGGTTTTTGTGGGGAGAAAGCAGGCTGTAAAAGTCATTTAAATAAATAAACAACATCATCCCAAATTAAAATCAGCAGTCATTCTGAACACAGTGCTTATCTACACCAATCTGCCTTGCCTGAGAAATGTCCAGAGGCACATTTAGGTGCTGCCTGCACTGCTGTCCAAAGTAACTCATTGTCATCACTAAATTTATTTATTTCATTCATTTATTTTATATTTTCATCAATTTCAAAGCAATGTACAATATAATAAAACCAATCAAGCAGCTGCTTTGTTGTTTGTGAAGAAGCAAGAACTTTCCAAACAGGCCCTGGAGTGGCTGAGTTGCAATTTATTGTATTCCCTGGGAGAAAACAACAACTGGTACAAGTATGAGGTTATGATGCGAGCTGCAGACTCTGAATAGATTTTCTGAGAGAGGGAGAGAATCTTTTTGATGCTTGTCCTTCTGACACTATGCATCATTCCACTGAATTAAAATTAGCATATTTAGTGGTATGGGGTTGTGGCTAAGAGACTGGGTTGCAAATCCGGAAGCTGCAACCGCCATGAATTCAGGCATTGGGCTTAGATACGAAGCACTTGCAACTCTCCAAAGTATTGTCTAAATCAGTGGTTCTCAAATGGTGTGGTGCGGCACATTGGTGTGACAGGGGAGGAAGGCAGGTATGGCAGGAAGATTCAAGGACAAACATTTAAACATTTCAGCATAGTATAGTATAATGCAGTATCAAAATATTTTTATTATTTGAAGAATATGGATAGATATATTTTCAAAATGAGAGCAAGGGTATCAAGTGATACTGATGACAATCCTAGTTGTGTTTTCCAACGTACCCGTATGCTGCTAAGGCCACAACAGTGGCACTGACGTGAGCGTGACGGTGGCAAAGGAGCTGCCCTCTCCTGTCCTGTCTGTTCCTCTGTGGCTTGCCTGCCCCCACTACTGTTCTGTCATCATATAGGCAATATATCATATAGGCAGCCATGCAAACTGCTGCATGATGACATCCTTGCAATTTTATTCTACAGCAGGAAAGATGAGACGTTCTTAATGGAGCTGCTGCATTCTGCGGCACAATCATTCTAACTTACATAATTCAGAATGCAAAATAGAATGAATTAGAAATCAGTCTCATATCCAGTTCTTATATTGTGCTTCAAGGAAGGAAACCCCCATTTGCTTGCATTAGGAGAAGCCAGTTTTGTGAGATGAAAGAACTTTGCACTTACTGCAGAGCTACAATATATAAAAGTAGCATTTCAGTGCTTGTGCAAATAAAAGCCTGAAGTACAGCGGCAGAATCTGCAGAATTTAATCACAACAATCTGACTTTATTTTAAAATTTTTACAAGTCTGGTTCTGAAACCTCAAAACATACAAAACAAAATCATTATCTCTTCCAATAGCCTCTAGCTGCAAAGTGACTAGAGCCTTTCCCACCCTTACCCTCATTCCACCAGAGAAGAAGAAACATGACCACCATTTTTAAAAAGAAAGTTTCTGTACATCATGTTTTTAATATTTAAGCGCAGCTGGCTTCACACACAAAAAAGGAAGGAAAGACAGACGGCAGCCTGGCCAGGGTGCAGACGGCAGCAATTTTCACCTGAGGTTTTTTGCTTTGCTCGCTCCGCTCCAGTGTCTGTTACTCCCAACCTAGCCAGGATGCCAAAATAGCCCACTGAAGGCATCTTGAAGGGCTCGATGACAGGCAAGGGAGGAAGTATAGCCACCAGCGAGATCTTGCGGGGAGGCGGCTCGGACGTGGTTTAGATACCTAGAACAAAGAAAGGCATTGTCTGAGCTGAGAAACAAGCATTTCATGCTCCGGGATGGGAATTGAAAGAAAAGCCAATTTCTCTGGTTCCCACCGCTGGATACAGTGCCACAGACACTGGACACTTCTCAAAACATCGGAAACGGAAACAGCAGAGACCAAATCTGATTTAACTCTCCTTGCTGGATTAATCATTCCCATAATTAGAGAGGTTGAACGGATTCGGTGCCTCACCTGGTTCAACCACCTCCTGCCCAGAGTCAGGATGCCCAGTACCAAAAACTTCAACAGATGCCTGCCCAACATTTTCTCGCATATCCAGGAAAGGAGATGGAAAGTTTAAGCTGCTCCCAAATCACTCCCATCAGTACAACATTCATATGAATGTGATTGAAATGGTTTCAAAGCTGCTACGCAGGAAAGAGCCCAACAACATAAAATCTATTCATCTGTTGTGTAGCTCAGCTTTGGGAAATCTTTAAAGCACTCGTTGTGGTTGTAAAGAGATACTAATGACACACAGAGCTTACAGAATCCTAGATTTGCAGAATTGGAAGGGCACCTGAGGTTAATCTGGTCCACCTATTGGTGAGTAAATGGCAAGAGCTAAACATCCACCCCACTGGGGATCTCACATCGCCTCTGTCCAACATTTACAACTGGTGGGTCCAATCTGCTTATTTCTCCTCTGTTGCACAGTTACTATTGCTCAGTAACGTCACCCCATAAATACAGCCTGAGCCTTGAGGAGCAGCTGGTTTTGTTACTATCTTTTCAAAGGGATGATGTTTTGAATCGAGCAACACCTGAAGGGTCACCTCTGACTCACTCCCATACCAGCTGAGACAGAGGCAAACGGATCTTGGCCACCTTCCCGCTCTGCTTTGGCGCAGCAGTGCCCTTACGATGCACCATGGATGCCCGTACCCAAGGGTTCCTCTGTGTGGGAATCAGTAGAGGAGAACTTGGCCAAGGCCTCGGCTGCTGTTTTATGCTAGGAAGGAAATAATTAGAGGAGCCCTTTTGGGGTGGGGAGCCTGTAGCCCTCCAGGTGTAGCTGGACTACAACTCCCATCATCCTTGACCACTGACCACTGACTGAGGCTGATGGGAGTCGAAGTCCAACCATTTCTAGAGGACCACAATTTAAGGAGGATATTGGTAACTCGGAACAGGTAAAGAAGAAGGCAACCAAGATGATCAAGGGTCTGGAAACCAAGCCCTAGGAGGAAAGTTGAAGAAGATGGGGGTGTTTAATCTGGAAAAGAGGAGACTGAGAGGAGATAGGACAGCCATCTTCAAATATCTTAAGGGCTGTCCCATGGAGGATGCAGCAAGCTTGTTCTCTCCTGCTCTGGAGGGTTAGGACTCGAACCCATGACTTCAATTCATAAGAAAGGAGATTCCAACTAACCATCAGGAAAAACTTTCCAATGGTAAGAGCAGTTCGATGGCGGAAGAGACCCCCTCAGGAGGTGATGGACTCTCCATAATTGGAGGTTTTAAAGCAGAGGTTGGATGGCTACCTGTCAAGGATGTTTTAGTTGAGATTCCTGTCTTGCAGGGGGGTTGGACTAGATAACCCTCAGGGTTCCTTCCAGCTCTATAATTCTATGTTTCCACGCCCCACCCAATGTCTGAGTTTGGGAGAAAGTGGCTGGAAGTTAATGAACAGAGGTGAGGGAGTTAACTGGAGGCCAGATGGGAAGCCCATGGAAGAGCTGACTCCCTCCCTCTCCCTGCTCCCTGGCTGTCAGTTGCTTATCTCTATCCTAAGGTGTTATCATGTCATAAGTGGCCAGCTGATTGTCTCAGCCCTTCACAGACAGCAGAATCCCAAATGAAAACCAGCTTTCGCAGCTCCACCTCAAACCAGCAAGATTACGACTCGCTGTTTTGGTTTCGCCCCATCTTGGTCCAACTTGCTCCTGGGAAGGTAGAGTCATTCCATCTCTCCACTTGGCAGCTCAAGCGTAAACTTGCAACCCACCCACAGATTCTCTCGTACGCTTCCCCGAGAAACCTGAAACAGCTGCAGCGCTGGCTGGGGAGAGAACATGGGACCACCAGTAAAACAGGCCAAGCAGTTGCATCTTCTAATTTAGGGCTAGTTTCCGTGAAGAGTGCTTAAACGAAGCCTGCTTTTACAGGGCAGATGTCATAAGCAGGAAGATCCCAGCAATGCTGTAAAAGCGTTAAAGAAAAAAAGGTCTGTCCACTGACTTTAGACATAAGCTTACATACACATTCAATGTTCAAACCTATTATTTAACCTCTCCACTGAGAAAATTGAGTGGTTGGTATAACAAAGTCTTGATTTTGATCGTTCACACAAATGTGCCGCTGGATAAGTGTTTAATGGTTCTTGTATTTGTTTCAAAACCAATAAATTTTTGTTTCTTTGTTTTTTTAAGGTGGGGGGCTTTAATGGATGAATTGATTAATTACAGTTTTCCAAAAGTCTGTGTCTTGCACCTAATAAACAGAACAGGCAGACGTGAGCACTATTTCTAACCTGGTTATTTTTGTGAAGATGCTACGTAGACAGAACAGGGAGGGCAAACGCCCAAGGTCAGTTCTGCTGCAGTGTCTCGGCGGAAGAGGCAGAAGGGGGTCGTGCCCCTACACTTGCCGAGGCACCCAGAGACCTCTGCGCTTCCTTCCAAGGAAAAGGAAACTCGTCACTCCCCTGGAGTACTTAATCTGCCCACAAAGAAATGCTAAGGGGATCACAAGGCACAGCATCCTAATCCCAAATGGAAGAAAGTGACCTGTGATTACTCGCTGGTAGGCATGCCAATTCCGTCAGAAAGGGAGACTGGAGCGGAAATGGCCACAAAGCACAAGTTCATCAGAGATCAGGAACGGAAGTCACACAAGCGAATCCCAGCGGTATTCACTATTGCTTTTTTTAGTCCACAAGTGTTGTGCAAATGATTTAAGTTATTTTCTTCAATCACTCCAACAGGATAAAACCTTTCTCAGTTTTGCAGGGCCCTCAAAATCCGATCGCCAGCACTGCCTCTAAACACAAAAAGGTTGTTTGGCCAGCAGCCATCAAGAAACGGATTCTCTGTTAATTTATCAAATCCTTTCCGATAGCCGTCTGAGTAAGAAGGCAGCCCCGGATCTGGAAACGGCAAACTCCCCCAGTTAATAACATATGATGAGGGTCAAATGTATGCTGGAAATGTAAGGAAAAAGAAGGCACCTTTTATCATATGTGGTGGAAATGTAAGGCAGTAAAAGAATTTTGGGGAACGATATATAATGAGCTGAAAAAAATGTTTAAAATAACATTTTCTTTAAAAAAATCCGAATCCTTCCTTTTAGGAATTCTAGGTGCCGAAATCCCACCCAAGGGAGCAGAAAAGACTATTTATGTATGCGACCACGGCTGCACGGATGCTATTGGCCCAGAGATGGAAAGAAGATAAAGTCCCTGCCAGGGAAGAATGGCAGATGAAGTTGATGGATTATGCCGAAATGGCTAAAATGACCGGAACAATCAGAAATCAGGAAGACCAAAATCTTCATAAGGAATGGGGAAAATTTATAACTTATCTTAAAAATCATTGTAAACAGTTAAAATCGTTAGGAGGATTGGAATAACACTTGTAGTTTAATGGTGAATTTTGGATATAATGGAGAGATAAAAGATTTGGAGTATTATAAAAGATGCAGGAGGAAATGATTTAAAATAGGACACACAAAGGGAGGAAGGAAGTCCAGGAGATTCTCTGGAATCTTGTTCCTATGTTGTACGTTGGATATGTGACTGTAAAATTCTAATAACCAAATAAATAAATTTATATAAAAATAACAACACTTGATGACTAGGGCAAAAGCAGCAATGAAGGGCAGTCAAGCCATTCCTCCACCCAACTGCCCCACCAGCCTTTGGGCATCTCTCAGGGGTGCTTCAAAAATCTGCTTCCTCACATGCAAGACTCTGTACATGGGAGGCAAAAACATAACCCCACCCCTTAAATATTAAATTTGCATTCCTGATAGCCCAGGAAACATTTTATCCTTTCCTTTGCTTTCTCTGGGAAGAAAAAAAAAACACCCCAAAGGCGTCCCGCTTCAAATGGCAAAGAAATTGGTTTTGGCACATTTCTTAAAACACCCCAAAAAGAAAATCTTGTTCGCTGGCAGGCATCTTGAATTGCTCAAGATGTGCGAATTGTGAATATTTGTTTAGAGCAGCCAAGTAGGAGGTTTAATCCAATATTTATACGTTGGAATAAGTGAAGTGCTGCCTAGAAACAAATGCCAGCTGTCTGTTGCAAACTGGGGACCAGTCTTGGGGGGCCTCTTCAGCCATGGTTTTACCAGTCCAGGACTGGTGGGGAAGGCACCCTCAGTCTCAGTGGGTCCCATTCATCTGTGACTAGGTAGTTGACGGCTCGAAGGACTGGGGAACAGGGCTGGGCGATATGGTTTGAAGTCCATATTGTTAAATAGGTTTCATAATTGTTGACGTGGCAATATATCGTGAATCATGATGTGTTTCTGTGTGCTGTGCAAAAATAACAATGAGGGGGAAACCGTGAAGCCAGCCAATGACTCTGAATAGCACCATCCTTATTTCAGACACCCTGGTATATTGGTATATTGCGATGTTTAGCTGGTGACACTGTTAGAATTCCTGCTCTATGATTGCAGTCATGGGATTGTTGTTTTTCACATGATGGTGTATATTTTGATTCCACAGAGTGGGAAGTGACGGAGACAGGATCTCTGTGTTACTGTGTTCCATGAAGTGGGACTATTGTCCTTTGTTTTTTTCTCTTTGCTGTCTGATGCTAGAGAGGGAGGGAGCCATGTTGCAGTGCTCCGTGTGTGTTTATATGTAAATAAAGTAGATTAGCCAAAATGCCGAGTTGCTGAGGTCTGTCACGCATGATGTGCAAACTCTGCGGATCCCTAAGTGTGCCAGTGTCAGTTGGCATCGGTCGCTGTGATGTTCGGGCTGAAGAAAGCTTTTGAAGATTGTTGGAACAATCGACCAGGAGGGAGGGAACATGCCAGTCGGGCATGTGTCTCTGCCAGGGTCCTACTCGAGTGTAGGCTGAACTCCTGACAGACATATCATGATGTTGAAAACCAGATATCGCTCAGCCCTAGTGGGGAATAGCTGGTGTTAGTGCAAAATTGACAGAAGGTCTTGAAATCCTGTGTTCGGGGAAACTGATCAGCAGTGCCACGTGACAGCTTTTTGTCTCTCTCGGAGCAGGGCCCAGACCTAGCCCTGAAAAGGCAAAGCGATTCTTCCTGGAAACATGGGCGACAGAAGCATCATTCGCTCTATTCTGTCCTCGCTTGGTCAGCCTGAAAGTGTGCGTTACACACAGACTGTCGACAGCGCACCATACATCTGCAAGTATTTGGCATGCAGATGTTTCCCTCCTCAAAATCTGCTGTCCAGATGTCTTAACAGGCGGCATGGGGAAGATAAGATTCATTCATTTGCCGGTTGTTTGACAGGAGGGGAGAAAGTTGCACACCCACTGGAAAACGTTGCCGGCTCCCTGATTTAACCTCAGCATCACAAACTGGGGGACAGGAAAGTACGACAGCTTTTTAAAGCGGGAGAAAAATGCAGAAATACGTTCTTCCTACCTCCTGCCCTCTCCCTTGGGGTAGACTCATAGAACTGGAAGGGATCCCAAGGGCCATCTAGCATCCACGGCCAATGGCCATCCAACTTTTGCTGAATGACCTCCAAGGTAGGAGAGTCCACAACCTTCCATGGTCAAACAACTCCCACTATGTTGGAACAATTATCAGTAATATCCAAGGCAACACGATGACCAAGTACAACAATGCAATATCAATATAAACTCTTTATATAATCTATACAGAACATTGAACAATATGAAAAACTCTTGATGGATTCTCTTGAAAACATAGAACCAAATAAACATAAGTCTTATAAGTCTCTGAAAGTCTTTGTAGACTATGCAAGTCTCTGAAAGAAGCAAAGGGTCAGAAAACAAGTTGTAAAGCTTTGTTTTATGACGCTGCCAAAGTGGTCCACAAACAGACGTAGTGAACAGTGATTCCGGATATACCCACTGTTTCGTAGAATTCTTCAGCACAGCAGAAGGATACAGAAATGCTTCATAAACTGCAAATGAATTATTGAAACTTTATGGCTGGTTTTCATCAGATAAGAATCTGACCCTTACAACTTGTTTTCTGACCCTTTGCTTCTTTCAGAGACTTGCATAGTCTACAAAGATTTTCAGAGACTTATAAGACTTATGTTTATTTGGTTCTATGTTTTCAAGAGAATCCATCAAGAGTTTTTCATATTGTTCTATGTTCCGTATAGATTATATAAAGAGTTTATATTGATATTGCATTGTTGCACTTGGTCATCGTGTTGCCTTGGATATTACTGAAGCAGCTCCCACTGTCAGAAAGTGCTTATTGCTGTTTAGTCGGAATGTGCTTTATTGCAGCTTGAAACCATTGGTTTGAGTAGGAGAAAAGAAACTTGCTATTACGATTGATCCAGACAAAACCTGCCTTGATCCTGGACGTAAACAGCCAACACAAATCAGCAAAAAGCCTTACAACGCATTCAAGCAATGTTCAGGCCTGCTTCCAGGGAGAGGGAGCATGGCAAATATTATTACTACCATTGCCGTTATCGTTATTTTATAGAGGAAAGTCATTAATATACATCTGCTGGCATCCCCTTGCGAATGGTAAGGTGGAAGGCAGGGAGGTCAACATGATTTGGAGCCAGTGCCAATGAAAAGCAGAGACCATTAATTCTAGTTTACCTCCCAACCTCTTCCTCCTTCCTGATGAGTTCTACAAGGGGCGACATAGAGACCGAGGAGGCAGAAGGAGACAGGCAGCTTGGCCCCTGTGCTCAGGCCTGGCCCAAGACTCTTGTTGGAATAAATGGAACTTTTAGCACAAATATAGGATAAAAAAGACCCCCATGGTACAAACAATAGCGGAGTTTTTCTACATTATCCTCAGGAGGTCTCCCACTGTTGATCTCTTGCCCCACGTGCTTCTGCAACCCCACATTCTTATTGATGTTTCTATTCTACTTCCAGCAGATCCTGCTGAACCGACGCGGGTGGTGCTGTGGTCTAAACCACTGAGCCTAGGGCTTGCCGATCGGAAGGTAGCAGTTCGAATCCCCACGACGGGGTGAGCTCCCGTTGCTCGGTCCCTGCTCCTGCCAACCTAGCAGTTTGAAAGCACGTCAAAGTGCAAGTAGAGAAATAGGTACCACTCTGGCGGGAAGGCAAACGGCATTTCCGTGCGCTGCTCTGGTTCGCCAGAAGCGGCTTAGTCATGCTGGCCACATGACCCGGAAAAACTGTCTGCGGACAAATGTCTGCTCCCTTGGCCTGTAAAGCGAGATGAGAGCTGCAACCCCAAGGTCGTTCATGACTGGACTTAACTGTCAGGGGTCCTTTACCTTTTTTTTTTTATTCTACCTCCACAACATGTCCTGTTGATTGATTGATTGATTGATTGATTGACTGAAATGTAACCCTAAGATCTCGGGGTGGTTTACAAGATAAAAATACAGGCTAGAAACATAAAATAAATAGTTAAAAGAAAAGCAAAACAATACCCCCCTCCCCACAAACACATTTAAAAGGCTGTGGAATATTGATCGGCCCAAAAAGAGGAACGTTTCTGTCCGGCACCTAAGAATATACAGTGGTACTAGGGTTACATACGCTTCAGGTTACAGACTCCGCTAACCCAGAAATAGTGCTTCAGGTTAAGAACTTTGCTTCAGGATGAGAACAGAAATCGTGCTCTGGCAGCATGGCGGCAGCGGGAGGCCCCATTAGCTAAAGTAGTGCTTCAGGTTAAGAACAGTTTCAGGTTAAGGACGGACTTCCAGAACGAATTAAGTACTTAACCCGAGGTACCACTGTACAATGAAGGCACCAGACGGACCTCAAGGGGGAGAGCATTCCACAAATGGGGAGCAACTGAAGAAAAGGCCCCTTCTTGTGTTGCCACCCTCCAGACCTCTTGTGCAGAGGGGGCACACAAAGATTATCTATCCATCCTAGCCCAGATACTGCAATGATTTCATAAATGTGTCCAGGCAAAACCAGAGGAGGATTACAGAAACTGCCATTCCCCTCCTAAACACGTTTACTGGGATAAAAGTCAAAAGAGATCAAACCTCCAAGAAACTTGTTCTGGGTGTTGCACCCCAGAGTGATTTGCATAAAACTACTGATTTGCATAATTAAACTTGAAAGCAGCATTTGAGTTTCCTTTAGTCACCGACTTCCTCACTCCACAATCCCTATGCTCCTGTTTCGACATGCAGGGAGTGCTAACTTTACATTTCCTTCCAGATTTTCTTTTTTTAAAGCGACTGAAGTTTTCAACAGGTGCAAATGCGCCCTGCTGAGAAAGGCCCATGGGTTATGCTGGGTAACAAATGCCTTTTTAATTTCTTTCTTTCTATATATGTGTGTGTGTGTGTTCAAACAGCCACTGGTGTCTTAGATTACAGCGGTGATCTCATCCCTACAACATTCCGCATGCCGTCGCTTGGCTGCGCAACAAGGTCGGCTCCAACCAGCTTTTTCAGTGCGACAAAGGAAGGCAGAAATGTGCCTCTCCAAATTCACAAGGGAATCTGCGTCCCTGGATGCCGAGCCTCTGAGCACAAGCCCCTGCCTGTTCATCAGAAACGGCAAAGGGAGCTCGCTGGGGGCCTCCTCTCGGCCTGAGCTCCTTCCGCCCACCCTCCTCCAAGCTGGGGCCTGGCTTAGCTGGAGGCATTCTGTAGCGGACCGAGACACCTGGCCCTGCATTTGTCATTCTCCTGAGGTCATCGGCCAGCTGTCTGTCCTCTCAACACCCGGCTCCGCCAAAACAGCCAGCGCATTTTCTGCTGCACTCGGGTTTCCAGGTCCGAAAGCCTCCAGATAGAGCAAATCAATCATCTCTCCGCAGAAAACAACTGCAAGTAAGCATTTTCACATCCTTGAGCAGCTCGTCTGCCTGGCAAGGACACTGCAGTCGAGTCCCCGGGCCAGAATCCGGCAAACGCGCTCCCGCTGCATGGTGGGGATAGATTGCATGCTCGGGGACCGCAAAGCATTCAGGCCATGGCTAAATCGGGCTTCGCATGCATCTCGCTCTGCAGGGAGGGGAATGTCAGGGAGCGTGAGGGACACTTCTTTGTTCCCATTGGCTCTCCCTTGGATTTCGGCTCCCTCTCAGCCACGTACACAACTGGGCAGAATCCAAAAGCTTGGGTTTCTCATTAGACCGGTGTTGCCATTCCCTCCGTCTCTGTTGAGCAGGGCACTCAGAAAAGCAGGCGGCCACAGGAGCAGGCCACAAGCCACTCAGCTTTTGACATACTTCTGAAGGAGTCTCAAAGACTTCGGCGGAAATGGAACGGAGAAAAGGAGGTTGCTGGTCATGTTCAGCAAAGCCAACCGTTTGATTTCAGATCCTGCTGGCTTGATTCCTTTCCTGATGAATGGCGAAAAGTGCAAATAGGACACCTTTAATTGGCTTTTGCATCCAAAGTTTGTGGCAGATCCACCAAAGTGGTGTTGGACACAGGGCAGAAAAAATCCTGCTCAAATCTCCCTTGACCCAATCACTGCCTTTCAGCCGAACTTAGGTTGGCGGGGGGGGGGGGGCGTTATCCTATTTGATCCTCACATGTCAACCTGAGTTCCATGGACAGACACCACAATACAGTACTGATAAGCAATGGTAACAAACAGGATGATCTCAGAAATAGTCTGGGACTGTGAGAACTGGCAACTGCAATCCATAGTGTAACACAGTTGTTTCCCCACATGCCACGATGCAAGAATTTTAGCACAAATTCCCTTTAGATCTATAGATCACCCTCGCTGAAATTAAGTTCCTGTAAATTCCCCCAACCTCTTAAAGTGTTATATAAATCCCCCTGCTGTGCAGAATGGATTCCACCTTGCATGATCCTGGTCATAATCACTCACACACTCACCATGTACAGTGGTGCCTCGCAAGACGAAATTAATCCGTTCCGCGATTCTCTTCGTCTAGCGGTTTTTTCGTCTTGCGAAGCAAGCCCATTGACGGCTTAGCGGATTAGCGCTATTAGCGGCTTTTAGCGGCTTAGCGGATCAGCTGATAAGCGGCTTAGCGGCTTAGAAAAAGGGGGGGTAAGGGAAAAAAAGTCGGAAAAACTCGCAAGACATTTTGTCTTGCGAAGCAAGCCCATAGGGAAATTCGTTTTGCGAAGCGCCTCCAAAACGGAAAACCCTTTCGTCTAGCGGGTTTTACGTCTTGCGAGGCATTCGTCTTGCGGGGCACCACTGTATTGAATGGGCACTAATGTAAATTTGCCGCTCCACCCCCACCCCAATTATTATTTCTTAGAAAAAGTTAACAACAACCCGTGTAGGCTGGCATTGCCAGCATGACCAAGTGCCATTTTGCTTCAGCTGCTGTGAGAGGACAGCCAAGGATAGGTAGCCTGAGCTCAGAACCCCAGGCAAACTCACCTAGGTCACTTGCCCCATCAGACTGGATAGCTCAGTTGGTTAGAGTGTGGTGCTGAGAACGCCAAGGCTGCAGGTTCAATCCCTGAATGGGATAGCTTCATATTCCTGCCTTGCAAGGGGTTGGACTCGATGATCCTCAGGATCCCTTCCAACTCACAATTCTACTCTGACAGCCCTGATTCCAAGCGCCGCATGCTTAGAGCCAGTGAGCAGAAAACAGTCCAGGCGAACTCACCGCCCCCCTTTTGGTCAATGTATTAGGAGCGCCATTATTCTTTGGCTTCTGTTGCGCCAAACACTGTGCCTGTTTTTCCTATTTGTTACAAAGTCTGTACATAACTCACTGCATTTTATTGTCCCGCTCCATCTCGCCATGATAGACTTTCCAGAGAAACGCAGTTAAAAACACAAATAAGTAGGGGGGGGAGGGAAGCAGACAGAGAAGTTCAGCTTCCTTTTAGAGTGAAGACAACAATGAATGAGGATGCTAGAGAAAGGAGGGCTTAAAAAACAACAACACAGAATCCAAAACCATGTTTGTAGGTGATACGGTTCTGTGGGGCTAATATGATTTCCTGAAGCCGCAGGAGCCAAGCCATCAGGACCGAAGTATGCAGATCTCTATTTGTGACTTTGCACCTGGGAAAGGAAAAGAGCTAAGAAACTTGTTGTGCAGAGCAGAGACAGCGTTTCTCATCCGCTGGAATTCTTCACGGTTGCAGGAGGAAACCGTGAGACACCCATTACAAATTGCAGCCTCAATAACAAAGCCGTATTAGGGTAAAATCAACAAGAAGTTATAGATATAAAAACTAAACAGGTTTTTTTTTTTTTTTTAAGGACAACATCTTCTTCTGAGAAAAGGGCTGCATTTTCCAGCTGGTGCAAAGGGTACTGTTGGGACAGAGCCAGCACATTCAGTGACCAAATGGAACATTTGTCCCTGGAACCGGGTACTAGAGAGGGACTCAGCCAATTGCTTCAGTGCTTGCCCAGGCCAAAGGGCCCCTCATGGCTGACCTAGTGTTCTTTGCTAAATGGGAAGAATGTACTCAGGGCCAGCCCAAGACATTTTGGCACCTGAGATGATCCGCAATATGGCACCCACCTCCCCACTACAGAAGGGGTGAGCGAAGATCAACATCAGGAACAAGGGGGGAATGAAGATCTGCAGAAATAACTGCTGTCCCTGTGGATCCTGCCGCCTGAGGCAGTCACCTTGCCTCATGGGTGAGCCGGCTCTGAATGCACTGAAAGATGGAAGCATCAATTGACATGTCAATGTCATGCAATTTTATTTTGGGGTGGGGGCATACTACCTGTGCTAGTCCCCTAATCTGCCATCCGGACTGGCAGGACTCATCACCAAAATTACATGGAAAGCACCCAGAAAAACGTCCTCCAGGGAACAGGTTTAGGGCAAACTTACACAATATGTCTGGACTAAACCTCTTCAGCCTGAAGGTGAATGCATCAAGCGCTTGTATGCCCTTAACCTCAAAACGGCTTCTACGTATGAGAGCTCTGAATTATGTTTATATAGGGAATTTCTGTTTATATGGGGGAATGTCTGAACATTCAAGGACCCATCTGCAACTTCGATTGATACTGCCTGGCAACTGATTGTCAAGTGAGACTGGTGATCAATGGTTCCAGCTCCCAGGCTTGGGGGATTTAGGGAACAAGAAAACTGATGGCCTGCCCTGAGCTCCAACGAGGCAAGGCAAGAGCTGAGGCTCAATACTAAAGGAGAGAAGAGTTTAGATGATGGGAAAGCAAACTAAGGCCCAGGGGCCGGATCCAGCCCAATCGCCTTCTAAATCCGGCCCGCGGGTTGTCCGGGAATCAGGGTGTTTTTACATGACTAGACTGTGTCCTTTTATTTAAAATGCATCTCTGGGTTATCTGTGGGGCCTGCCTGGTGTTTTTACATGAGTAGAATGTGTCCCTTTATTTAAAATGCATCTCTGGGTTATTTGTGGGGCATAGGAATTCATTCATTTTCCCCCCAAAATATATTCCAGCCCCCAAGGTCTGAGGGACAGTGGACTGGCCCCCTGCTGAAAAGGTTTGCTGACCCCTGCTTTAGATGTTGCTTCGGCAAAAGGCAACCTTACACTGAGCCCTATATAGAGGCAGTAGGTCTGTCCAAACTACAACCTCCACCTTTGCTGAACGGGGGCTCTCCAGTTAAAGAGGCCCAGCTTGCTTCCAGCAGTCTTACTCTGAGGAAGTGGAAGAGAGATTGGTTGTCCTGGGGCTTCTGCAATAGAGCATTCTTAAGTCAGAAGATGGCAGTGTGATATCATCAAGTTGTACTAGCACCACAGGCTCATCTTGCAGAGGTGCAATTCCTCTTCTGATTAAGAGGGAAGAAAGGGAATCTTAGAATCACAGAATTGTAGAGTTGGAAGGGACTCTGAGGGTCATCTAGCCCAACCCCCTGTGATGCAGGAATCTCAACTAAAGCATCCATGACGGATGGCCATCCAGCCTCTGCTTAAAAACCTCCAAGGAAGAAGAACCCACAACCTCCCAAGGGAGACAGTTCCACTGTCAAACAGCTTTTACTGTCTGCAAGTTCTTCCCGATGTTTAGTCGGAATCTCCTTTCTTTTAACTTGAAGCCACTGGTTCGAGTCCCACCCTCCAGAGCATGAGAAAACAGTTTGCTCCATCTTCCATGTGACAGCTCTTTAGATATCTGAAGATGGCTATCATATCTCCTCTTTTCCAGTTTAAACATCCTCATCTTCTCCAACTTTCCTCCTCAGGCTTGGTTTCCAGGCCCTTGATCATCTTGGTTGTCCTCCTCTGCACGTTCCAGCTTGTCCACTGCCCTGACTCCAGGGCTATGGCACTTGAGTTACCTGTCTCTCTCTCTCTCTTACGTGGCCTCCAAAAAATAAGGGGTGTTTGAATGTCTGGTGGAACCAGTGTTGATTATGTACACAAGCTTTTGCAGCCTCCACTTGATTATCAAATTCCAGCTCCTACGTGAAAACTCACACACATCTGAATGCAGCCTGGATAGCTCAGTTGGTTAGAGCAAGGTGCTGATGATGGGAAGATTGCAGGTTCAATCCCTGCAAACAGGAAAGTTTTTAATGTGTGACATTTTGATGTATTTTTAATCTTTGTTGGAAGCCGCTCAGAGTGGCTGGGGAAACCCAGCCAGCTGGGCGGGGTACAAATAATAAATTATTATTATTATTATTATTATTATTATTATATTCCTGCTTTGCAGGGGGTCGGACTAGATCATCCTCAGGATCGCTTCCAACTCTACAATCCTGTGATTTAATCCAGTTTTCCTTATAGAGTTGATCACAATTTTCTTAAATAGCCTGTAGTTTTAATTATTGTTCTGCACTGCTTTTAACAGGGGGGTTTTGTGTTTGTGTGTGTGTGTTCTCATAGTGCATCACCCTGATATTTTGTAAAAGAGAAGTATAGAAATACTTGTGTAAAGAAAGAAATGTTGGAATCGCTGCATTTTCTTGAGCACATCTCGAAGAAAGCATGGATCTCTAGGGAGAAGGGAAGAGCAAGTTGACGGCCGTGTAGAGGCTGCCTGAATGCCTGGCACTGAGCAGGAGCCATGAAAACTGCTTGCTGTAAGCTTTCCGAAGGCACAAAAAGTGCCTCATCAAACACTAGGTGGCAGGAGGTTCCGTCTCATCTGGGCCACCTGCAAACAGACCGAATAACTTATCCTCGGGCAGATTTTCAATGCATGGGAGGGTGAGGGAGGCAGAGGCCAGTCAGGAAAAGCTATTTTTGTGCTACTGGTTCCTTCTGTCAGCAATGCGGGGTGTGTTTATGTGTGTTGCTATTCGGTGCACAAAGCACTAGAACTGCCGGGACAAAAAGCAGTATCGCATTCATAACCAGCTTTGCATTTTGAGCCTCACCCTAGGAAAACATGGGTACACGGCTAAGGATCCACACCTGTCCACACAAACGCCCTGGGAGACCACCTTTCCCCCATGTGCTCCATTCAGAACCCCCTCTAGAGCGTTGGTTTATAGCACGGCAAGTGCATGGTTCTTACTGTAAGAACAAGAGACCGTCTATACTCCCTGGGTTATTCACATTATCCCAGCACTCAAACCACAATATAACGTCGCAGGAAAAGTGAGGCTGCTCCCTCCTGCTTTCTATTGTGAATTGCAGTGTAGCTGCAGAAGAAGGCTGCGCAAGTATCACAGGAACATTTGTCCACGCCTGTGTCGGACTGTTGCTTCACCTGGCTCAGGATCCTTGACACTGGCTGGCAGCATCTGTCAAGGGTTTCAGGAGTCTTACCCCAACCCTACCTGGAGACACCACAAATGGAACCTGGACCTCCTGCATGTGGAGTAAATGCTCTACCCCTGAACTACAACCTTTCCCCAAAAGAGCACAGGAAGCTCTGGGTTCTTGACACTGACTGGCAGCTTCTCTCCGGGGTCTCAGGCAGGGGTCTTTCCCAGCACTCCCTGGAGATGCTGGGGATCAGAGGCAGGCTGATAGGGCAGAAAGCAGGGAGACCAACAGCAGGTGGCGCTAGAGCCAATGATAGCATAGCCGGCTGGTTCTGGCTTTGTCCCCATCCTCTCCCTCCCTGCTGAGTTCCACAACAACAACACTGAGGCTATGGAGGAGGAAGCTGGGAGCCAGGGCCAACGCCTGGACTTATTGGAAGTACAAAGGCAGGTGGGTGAGGGCTGGCTGATGGCAGAATGAGGGTGGTAGTGCAGAGACCCATTCACCCTACTAGAAAAGCCCCCACTGAGGAGGACTGAACCACCAGTGCCAGCCAGTATGGGGAACTAACAAGGATGACGGGAGTTGTAGTCCAACAGCATTATAAGCAACTATCCTACTTTTAAAAGGCAGCCCTGTTTAGGGAAGTTTTTGATGTTTAATGCTGTATTGTGTTTTTAATATTTGACTGGGAGCCACCCGAAGTGGCTGGGGAAACCCAGCCAGATGGGCGGGGTATAAATAATAAATTATTATTGTTATTAATTACCCTTGGGGTCCCTTCCAATTCTATGATTCTGTGCTCTAGAGAGTATCCTGAACTACTGTACATTTCCTTCCAGTAGCACCTTAGAGACCAACTAAGTTAGTTATTGATATGAGCTTTCAGTGCCCTTCAGCTCTCTATATTGGACAAACAGGCCAAACCCTATGCCAAAGGATAAATGCGACATAAATCTGATATCAGGATTCACAAGACAAAGAAACCAGTAGGAGAACACTTCAATCTCCCAGGAAATTCTGTACAAGATCTCAAAGTAGCTGTCTTATTACAAAAGGATTTCAGAAATAGACTAGAAAGAGAAATTGCTGAATTGCAACTTACTACCAAACTTAAAACCACGGAGAGACCTGGTCTGAATAGAGACATTGGATTCTTATCTCATTATACATGATAAAGCTATTTTTAGCCATCTCACCCTTTGCTTTTTCCTGTAAGACCAATTGCAGTCATTAACAGTCATTAACAGGTCTACCACACTTATCAGCCAATCACCCATTCCCACCACCCTTCTGAGTAATACCCCTCCCCACCCTCTCACTATATATAAGGGTCTGGTGACTTCCGTTTCAGTGTATCTGAAGAAGTGTGCATGCACACGAAAGCTCATACCAATAACTAACTTAGTTGGTCTCTAAGGTGCTACTGGAAGGAATTTTTTTTATTTTGTTTCGACTACAGCAGACTAACACCTACCTGTAACTAGTATTGTAAATTTGACTAGGAAGATCCAAACGGGGATGTGGATCAGTAGTGAGCGCCCATCTTCCCAACGTACAGTTCGGGCTTTGTTCTTGCAGAAGACTTACAGAGAAAGTCCAGTCCCTTTGCTCTGCCATGACTTTATCTGGAGCTTTGCTACTCCTCTGCAGGTATACCGGGGAAGATAGTCTAGCAAAAATAAGGGAAAGCCGTAACTCGCTGGTAGAGCTTTCCTCTGGCATCACCAGGCAGGAGACTGGTTTGAAACCCTGGAGACTTGCTTCCAGGCAGTGTGGGCAACACTGAGGTAGATAGATCAATGGTCTGACTCTGTTCCTAAATGCCGTCGTCTTTTGTGTCGCCTAGAATGGGTAGAATGGGTTAGCCCCAATTTATGGCGTGTTCTACACTGAAAGAAAATCATACGAAAATGATGTACTGGTGGGTATTTGACTCCAACGAAGTTAGCAAAAATGTATAAGACAAGTTCAAATATCTGCTGGAAATGGTAAAGAAAAGGAAGATACCTTTTATCATATGTGGTGGAACTGTAAGGTAATAAAAGCTTTCTGGGAGATAATATATAACGAAATGAAGAAAATGTTTAAAATAACTTTTGGGTTTTTTAAAAAACAAAACCAGAAGCTATTTTATTAGGAATTACAGGTACCGATATCCTGAAGGAGCAAGAAAAGACTTTTTATGTATGGAACAACAGCCATGCAGATGTTATTGGCCCAGATTTGGAAAGATGATAAAGTCCCAACCAGAGAAGAATGGCAAGCCAAGTTGATGGACTACGCCGAGATGGTAAAGCTGATTGGAAAACTCAGAAACCAAGAGGATAAAAACTTTATAAAAGAATGGGAAAAATTTACAAATTATTTAGGAGACCACTGTAAGCAGATGAAAACAAGAGCATGATTCTAACACGCTTGTGGTGTAAAAAACATTGTGGATAATATGGTTTGATATAATACCTGGAGTACAAACTAATACGCAGTTGTAGATGTTCTAAAACAAGACTCCATGGATGGGATGGGATGAAGATGCGAGATTCGAAGAATCTCCACATATTACATATTACAATGTGTGTTTATTTGTATTTTTTATTCATAAAATTAATAAAATTTCTTTTTTAAAAAAAGGAATGGGTTAGCCCCTTAAGCAAACAAATCCTGTCTGAAAACAGTGTTTTATAGTTTGGTGGAAATCAGGCTTATTTGGTGTTAA
Organism: Podarcis cretensis; assembly: GCF_951804945.1. Taxonomy (NCBI): domain Eukaryota; kingdom Metazoa; phylum Chordata; class Lepidosauria; order Squamata; family Lacertidae; genus Podarcis; species Podarcis cretensis. The sequence goes on along the minus strand of NC_137170.1, from coordinate 9,778,721 downwards.
AGAGCTGCTACCCACCTGCATCCCCTGGGACAAGGTGCAGTAAAAATCCAAAATAGTGCAGCTCAGTCACAGAGTACCTGCTTGGCATGCAGAATGTCCTGTGTCCAATCTCATATAGGGCTGGGGGTGTCCCCTGCCTGAAGCCCCCAGAAAGCTACTGCCAGTGTGGGGAAAATAATGGGACATAGACTGGCTCGTGATAAGGCAGCTTCCTAAGTTCCTGTTTAAAACGGTGCTTCATTCAAAACCATGGGGACTATAGACTCTCGCTTTATATGGGGAAGGGCCATATAGCCCAGTGGTTAGAGCATCTGCTCCTGCGTTTAATCCCTGGCATCTCCAGGCAAGGCTGAAGCCCTGTTGCCAGTCAGTGTAGACCAGGGTTTCCCAAACTTGGGTCTCCAGCTGTTTTGGGACTACAGTTCCCATCATCCCTGACCGCCACTCCTGCTTGCTAGGGATGATGGGAGTTGTAGTCCCAAAGCAGCTGGAAACCCTGGTGCAGACAATGCCAGGTGAAGGTGCTTCAATGGTTTGACTTGGTATAAAGCAGCTTCCTATGTTCCGGTTTAATAAAAATTCTAATTGTTGCCACGCTGGCCCCCTCCCAACTTTGAAGTGAGGGTCACAGTGCGGGGGGATGGGGTGCTGATGCTTTGGTCAGAACCCACCCACCCCCTTTGTTGAACCGCCTCTGTCGCTAGAACAAGAAAAGCAAATGATATGCCAGACCTGGGAGGAGAGCCAAGTTCTGATGAAGAACACTGAATATTTACGGCATAATTATATGTTATAACACTGATTGCCAGAAAGGGTAAGGCGGCCGGGGGGGAGGGAGAGTATCAACATGTGAGCATCTTGAGTAATACTGTGTCCTGCTAAGCTGAAACAGATTTTGAAAACCAAAAACTGGGAGAGGGCGGAGACAAGAAAACAACATGTGATCCTAAGACTTAGACATGATCTTCAAGGGGCTAAATTTTAATAAGTGCACTTATGTGTTGTGGTGGCAGTGGGGAACCTCTCAGAAGTTCATCCATAAAAATGAAAAATAATTTGCACCGGCTGCCCAGAAAGCCAGCAATTAACAGCGCAACGAACTGCCCCTGTCATGTTTAAATTACTGTCTGCTTTTCACTCTTCAACGCTAACAAGAATCAATATGCTTCAAATAGGGGGGGATTTCATAAAGTTTAAGTATAGAAATGCAAAGGAACTCTATGCTCCTAATATGATTTGGAGGCAGAAGACAGGCTTTTAAAGAACGAAAAGATGGCAACATGGTAAACTCTGCAAGAAGAAAATCAGCCTCATAGTTATGAAAATGGTTCTGTTTCCACAGTTTCGTAAGTGTTTATTTTTATTCCAAAGATAGCATTCAGCATTTCCCCCCCAACCGCAAAAACATGTAATCATAACCCCATGTTTTCATATATATTGTATTCTTTTCAAAAGAAATCTCTTGAAGCAGAATGAGAAAGGAAAGAAAGTTGGATAAAACAACAGAGAAGGATCCAAATAAAAATTAAGATGACCCAAGACAAGAAACCCAACAGTGGCTGAAAGCAAAATGGAGGCCAAAAAAGGAGAGGAGAAGGCGGAAAACGTTTGGAGTTCCCTTTACAGAAAGTAAGGCTATCCAAATGAAATGTCCTTGAAGAAGAAGAAGAAGAAGAAGAAGAAGAAGAAGAAGAAGAGGAGGAGTTTGGATTTGATATCCCGGCTTTCACTCCCTTTAAGGAGTCTCAAAGCGGCTAACAATCTCCTTTCCCTTCCTCCCCCACAACAAACACTCTGTGAGGTGAGTGAGGCTGAGAGACTTCAGAGAAGTGTGACTGGCCCAAGGTCACCCGGCAGCTGCATGTGGAGGAGCGGGGAAGCGAACATGGTTCACCAGATTACGAAACTACCGCTCTTGACCACTACACCACCCCTGGATTTCAGGCGTCCGGTATAAATCGGCAAACATACACACAAGGCGCTGCAAAGCCTATTTTATCTGTTCCGGCTCTGAAAGGGGAAAAGTCTCTTTCTGGAGAAAGGATGCAACTCTATGGCAGAGTGTGCAAAGGGCACCAGGAAAGAGGAGCTGCAAGGTAGTTCAGGACAATAAATTAATACTGAGCATCACCTTGCCAACAAAGGTCCGTATAGTAAAAGCTATGGTTTTCCCAGTAGTGATGTATGGAAGTGAGAGCTGAACCATAAAGAAGGCTGATTGCCGAAGAATTGATGCTTTTGAATTATGGTGCTGGAGGAGACTCTTGAGAGTCCCATGGACTGCAAGAAGATCAAACCTATCCATTCTGAAGGAAATCAGCCCTGAGTGCTCACTGGAAGGACAGATCCTGAAGCTGAGGCTCCAAGACTTTGGCCACCTCATGAGAAGAGAAGACTCCCTGGAAAAGACCCTGATGTTGGGAAAGATGGAGGGCACAAGGAGAAGGGGACGGCAGAGGACGAGATGGTTGGACAGTGTTCTTGAAGCTACCAGCATGAGTTTGACCAAACTGCGGGAGGCAGTGGAAGACAGGAGTGCCTGGCATGCTCTGGTCCATGGGGTCACGAAGAGTCGGACACGACTAAACGACTAAACAACAACAACAACAGAATCGTCCTGGTCCCAGGGTCAAGTGATCCCAGCTAGTGGGTCCTGTGTCACTCACTGCCTGTTATACAGAGTCTGCTGCCCTTCCTCAGTCTAAGCAATTCATCATTGAGAGAATCTGCACTTGCTTGGCTGGCTGGACTCAACTCCTACATTGACTTCCTGTTTCCTCCATTTCCTTGAACCCCAGTAACTGAGGTCTCCTTTCTGGGCTATGCTTTCTACCTTGGCTCACCTCGTCTCCTTCCTTTTTTTTTTTTTTAATTCATTGTATCACATCATACAGTTAGAACAAACAAAGACAACATACAAAACACAGACCCACAAAGAAAATACATAGAAAAAAGAAAGAAAAAAGAAAAAGGAAAAAAAACCCATCACCTAACATAAAACACCAACAAATTAATTTACATTAACTCACACAACATTGATTAACTTCCCTTCATCTCGGTTTCGGAATGTGTTGTAAAGTTTTTCTATCTGCAGTTTCTTTTCCTCAGAAAGCTCTTTGCATCACAAGCGTTATATCGCCTCGTCTCCTTCCTAATACCAACAAACCCAGCTTTACCAGCATAAGAGCTCCAAATCTCCTTTGTGCAAAGAAACTCAACTGTTTTCTTTGCAAACCATCTTTGACCAGGAAGGTGCCCGTTGCAGTCGAATAATTCTTCTTTCCATTTGGGACCAGTCAGTATTGTGCATTGATGATCTGTGCTATCTTGCTGCCTGGTTTCTTTAGATTGTGTGTTATCTACGTCACTTGGCTTTTTTTTGGGGGGGGGGCAACCAAATGTCCGCTCTCATCTCCGCAGGGATGAAAAGTAGGATATAAATTATTTTGAACAAATAAATAGACACGTGCTTTAGTCAAGAATACCATACCGTTCAGTGAGAGGACGTACAATGCTGTAATATCCCTACTGAGCCACGTGCCAGATCTGATCATATTTTACGACAACTATAATTTACATCCATCGCTTTCCCGCCCCCCCGCAAAAAAGGGTTTCTGTTCATACCAAATCAATGGGCAACGTTCCTAATTAAAGGCAACAGAGAAGGCAAGCAATTGCACACATACTACAGTTTGCAGTGAAAACAAAACATAACCTAAAAGGAAGATTTTATTAGGAAGAGGTTGATGGAGCCAAGCAACTATGCCATGGAAATTTGGGAAAGGCTTCTGGTAGGATATAGCAAACCAGGCTAATATGGAGCAGAGATTGAATATGTGAGATGACTTAAAGAACAGTGCATTGCCTAAAGCTGTGTATGATTTATTCCTGTTTTTAAGAACAAAGTCGCTTCAGGGTCTTATGAATCATATAGAATCATAGAGTTGGAAGGGACCACGAGAGTCATTGAGTCCAACCCTCTGCAAGAAATCTTTTGCCCAACATGGCGCTCAAACCCACAACCCTGAGATTAAAAACCTTATGCCCTACTGACTGAGCTATCCCATGTCCGCATTAAGGTACAGAAACGGTATACATAAAACAATAGATAAATGCCCTCCAACTTGGCCCCACAAGTTCTACCGCCATCTGTGATTTAAACAAAACTGGCCCCACACAACCATAGGGTCAGGGGGGGAAAGCTATACTTAAAGAGAGAAAGGGATGTGAGGGTTCGCAAGGCTCCTTTGAAGATGGAAAGGGAAGGGGAGAGAGCTAGCTTGCTAAATTTAAAGGTATGGAAATTTAAATAGATTTAAAGAGTATGTGTGCTGTACAGCCTCGCTTTCATTTGTACTTCTTGCCTTAAGATGCTGTTTTTTGCTTTCTTAGGAAAGCTGGCAGCCAGGATCCTGTTCTAAAAACAGGTCGCAAAACATTTCACGGAGATACCGTTTCCACCAAGGCTCAGCCAAAATAGTGTGTGGCAGGACTCTGCTGTTTCAGCTGCCGGAGACCTCGGAAAGGGCAAATATATGCTGAATGCAAGCAGAAAGAAATGATGATTCTGGCTCTGCAGCCCATTGCTGGCCTCTGGTATCATCAGGAATATAAGGAGCCACCTTAAGTAGCCCTTTTGGGCCGAGAACATGGAGTAGCAATGGAATAAATAATCAAAAACTAAGCGGAGGACAGAAATTACTCCATGCTCGGGATGGGGGGCGGCGGGGTATCATATCAGAAGGAAGAGAAAATACTAGAGGTCGCTTTAAAACCAAGCATATACTAAAACATTCAAACCAAGCCAAACATTGGATCCATTTAATAGTTTTATAGTTCAAATTTATTCTCCTGTGTGGCTCAGGCAGAAACAAAAGTATGAGATTTTCCTTTCCGTCCAGGCCCCCCTTTTGGGTTGACGGCAAGATCTGAATCTTAAGTACAGAAGCAGACATGCTGTCAAACCAGCTACCAAGTTGTGCATCAGGGTAGCAGACCAAGGGCTCGGCACGGTTTTGCAACGCTGCTTTCTTGTTGTGAAATACGGGCCCAGTGATGGGGAGAAGCCAGGGCTGTGGGTGGCGAACTGCCAACCTCCGACCTGGAACCTTATCTGCTCTCCCACCCAAGACCTCCAGGCTCAGTCACTGGAGCTGGACTCAAAACCTCGAACTGAACTCCTAGCAAGAACTTCAGCTAGAAGCCAGGGCATAAAGTGCCATCTGTACTGCTTGTAGTTAATCAGGCAGAGATACTTTCTCTTTAAATGTTATAGTTGTGTGTCATTAAAAGCATAATTGTTGCTTTCAAAAGGAAGACGAAGGTGATTTCTCATGCGCTGTCTCCTGCAATTGTTGCACAGGGTTAAGAAAAGCGGTGTTGCCTGACTAATTGGGGGATACCCTTTTAAGTCAGTCAATCAAAAGGCTTTTAGTCAATTCATCAGACTGATTAATCAGCTATATATTGCAGCCCTAGTTACCTGCCCCTCAAAAACCTTCCTTTAGACTTCATTCAAGGGGGCACTAACTCAGCATGGGTCAAATAACTATCCCCCGCTTGGCCTATAGAGTCAATCAAGTTCTATTGAACTTCCAAGTAAGAGGAAACGGAGTGAAATTGAGTGTGAATTACCAGCATCATTAAAGCGAACAATAAAACCCTCTGCTGACTTCACTGGAGACATGATTTTGGTGAGGGGTAAAAAAATAAACCCAAATGTTACTTAGAAATGGTGCGTAGTGGTTTATTTGGAGGGGGCGACTGGGAGGGAGACCCAGGGAAGGGCCTTCAATGGTCCTTTGGCCACGACAGATACATGATGAAATATGCTTAGTGAAGCCGCACAATGAAGCCTCCGCATTCAAAGCCAGTGGGCCGTCTGAAATATCGATGTGGGAGAGCAGCAACGGGAGAGGACTTTTGCATCCACAGTTTTTGTGGGATTCCCAGAGGCACATGGCCAGCCACTAATGGACCGAGGATGATGGGCTAGATTGGCTTAGGAAGCCTCTTCTTGGTGCTAAATTTTACTTGCACAAATCCTACTAAAACAGGAACAAGAGCTAAGCCAAGAGAAGAAGAAGAAGAAGAAGAAGAAGAAGAAGAAGAAGAAGAAGAAGAAGAAGAAGAAGAAGAAGAAGAATAGTAGTAGTAGTAGTAGTAGTTTGGATTTGATATCCCGGCTTTCACTCCCCTTCAGGAGTCTCAAAGCGGCTAACATTCTCCTTTCCCTTCCTCCCCCACAACAAACACTCTGTGAGGTGAATGAGGCTGAGAGACTTCAGAGAAGTGTGACTGGCCCAAGGTCACCCGGCAGCTGCATGTGGAGGAGCGGAGACTCGGACCCGGTTCCCCAGATTACAAGACTACCGCTCTTAACCACTACACCATACTGGCTCTCGAGCTGCCGTTCTCTTTAGCAGGGCTTGTGCAGGAGAATTTCTTCCTCAGTTGTGCCTTTAGTATGGGAGCCATTTAGGCAGCCAAGAGGCAGAGAGCAGAGCAAGGCTCATGTTGTTGTTGTTTAGTCGTTTAGTCGTGTCCGACTCTTCATGACCCCATGGACCAGAGCACGCCAGGCACTGCTGTCTTCCACTGCCTCCCGCAGTTTGGTAAATAAAACTCATGTTGGTAGCTTCGAGAACACTATCCATCTCGTCCTCTGTCGTCCCCTTCTTCTTGTGCCCTCCATCCTTCCCAACATCAGGGGCTTTTCCAGGGAGTCTTCTCTTCTCATGAGGTGGCCAAAGTCTTGGAGCCTCAGCTTCAGGATCTGTCCTTCCAGTGAGCACTCAGGGCTGATTTCGTTAAGAATGGAGAGGTTTGATCTTCTTGCAGTCCATGGGACTCTCAAGAGTCTCCTCCAGCACCATAATTCAAAAGCATCAATTATTCGGCGATCAACCTTCATGGATCACTGCCTTGCCGTGGTGAAGGGGCTTGAATAACTCAGAGAAGCTATGAACTATGCCGAGCAAAGCACCCAAGATGGACAGGTCATAGTGGCGAGTTTTGACCAAACGTGATCCACCTGGAACAGGAACCGGCAAGCCACTACAGTATCCCTGCCAAGAAAACTCCAGGGACAAAGACAACAGGCAAGGTTCATGGGGCAGTTCAAAAGCCTTCCCCTCTTAGGATCTACTGAAGAACGAAACTGCCCCAAAACAATATTCAACGTAGTGCTAAGAAGTTCACACCGTCAGTGCAAGCATTGCCCTCTACTCCCGCTATGCGCTGTTCTGGGGATTCTCCCAAGCAACGCCAGCCCGAGCCAACTTGGGGGGCATAGGGGCAAAGGCCCATTGCACTAGCCGAAGGTCTTGCATAGGCTTCTGCTAGCGGGACCCATTAGTTGAATGCAACAAAACTTGTGGTCCCTTCGTTACATAACATTATAACGGGATAGGGAAGCATCCTGAGGAATATGCATGCGTGCTGAACATGCAAACTGAAATATGCAACGTATTTCATATATTGAAATGTATTTCATATACTGAAAAATGCATATATTTCATATATTGAAAAACACGAAACATGAAGCGCTGAGATATAAGGAGTGGGCAACGCACCTCTCTGCTCCCCCTGAACCTGGAGTGCCTAATTTCTAAAGGTTTGCAAAATACAACACAGATCAGAGACATTTTGCATTCAGTGCAGGAGCTGAACGACAGACTTAGCTTTTCCAAAATGAAGGAGTTCCTGACCCTTACTCTTAATATTGCTCGCAAAACCATCCGCAGACATTTATACTAGGAGTGATAGATGCTGGGGAAAATGTTAACCGAAGAATGAATTAACAGAAACATATTAAAAAATCCAGAAAATACAATTTCTATAATGAAAAGTCAACCAAAGTAAGCAAAGCAAACGCAAACCCAAGAACTGACAATAAATCAGAATCAGCAATTATCATCAACCTAACGCTCTGACTCTCTTTTGAGGTATTTTCAAACAAATCTTTTTACTGTGTGAGGTTTTTTGTTTTGTTTTGTTTTGTTAAATGCAATTACTTTAGGTAGTGGAAAAAGTCTATGGAAGGTACACTTTCATAGACATCAATATTGCTGGGGATTTATTTTTTTTTAAGACTAAGAACCCATTTTTTAAAAAGCAAAAACAAATTAAAGCATTCAGCTTTATTTTTTTAGTGGTTTTTTTCTTTTTTAAGAAAAAGATTGTGTACACACACCTGCTACAGGTCTATCAATCTAGAGCAGGAAAACATTTCACCTCTGCATCATAAGTAAGAGCAAAAGTGCTTATTAAAACATTAATCACAGTCCATTATATTCTGTCTCTCTGCCAAACGTTTCCCATTACATCACTGAAAAATATCTATTAACTAAAACTTGATTCTGACAAGTTGCAGAAATATAGAGTTCCTACAGCTCAGTAATGTACAACCCAGGGATTTTTTGGTATGTGTGTGTAAGGTGAAGTGGAGAAAAAGTTACACAATTGATTTTGCAGTGGCATGCAAAAGCATAGGGAAGGGAGCAAGGTAGAAAGGAGATTGGCGACATTTATGACTGCAAGGGGGGGAGCTGATTTAACTTGTGATTTTACTGTGAAATAATTCAAAAATTATTTCAGACCTCACCACGCTTTATTAAACACATTCACCGAGATTGTACGACATACCCAAGGCTGCCTAAACAAGTTTCAAATATTTCAGATACATGCTGCTGAACGCAAAACTGCATTGTCTTGCAAAAAGGTAGGCCTTGTTTGGAACAGTGTCTCACAGGAAATTATAGCAAATGAAAACCACACCACCCTGCCGTCTCCTCTCCAACGAGGTAGGATTTATGTTTTTACATTTAAAGCCAGTTGCGCAAAGGAACAAAAATACAGCCGTGTTACCTTCTAGCCTTGACAATGGCTAATCTGTAAATTCTGCATATGTTCAAGTCATTATTTTATTATTAGAAACATTACAAGACTTTGAGACGTTCCGAGTCCAAAACTCAAAAAACACATTTCTTGACATTGCAGGTAAGGCCAGGAACTGTATTTACTTACTAACTGCCTGGAATTTGTTTGAAGGTATTAAAGTTTAATAAAAAAACCACACAAACACAAATACACCTCTGCTTTACCAAGACATAATGGAGCAACCACTTCAGTTATTAGTAGAGTGAATTTTTCGTTCCTCTCTCATAATGCTAGAAGTTGGAGGCGTCCAATGATGCTAAATGTTGGAAGATTCAACACAGCCAAGGTTAAACTAGGAAACTCACTCTCATAAGAAGCAGTGGTGGCCACCAATTTGTTGTTGTTTAGTCGTTTAGTCGTGTCCGACTCTTCGTGACCCCATGGACCAGAGCACGCCAGGCACTCCTGTCTTCCACTGCCTCCCACAGTTTGGTCAAACTCATGTTGGGAGCTTCAAGAACACTGTCCAACCATCTCGTCCTCTGTCGTCCCCTTCTCCTTGTGCCTTCAATCTTTCCCAACATCAGGGTCTTTTCCAGGGAGTCTTCTCTTCTCATGAGGTGGCCAAAGTACTGGAGCCTCAGCTTCAGGATCTGTCCTTCTAGTGAGCACTCAGAGCTGATTTCCTTAAGAATGGGTCGGTTTGATCTTCTTGCAGTCCATGGGACTCTCAAGATTCTCCTCCAGCACCATAATTCAAAAGCATCAATTCTTTGGTGATCAGCCTTTTTTATGGTCCAGCTCTCGCTTCCATACATCATTACTGGGAAAACCATAGCTTTAACTAGGTGGACCTTTGTTGGCAAGGTGATGTCTCTGCTTTTTTTTTTTTTTTTTTTTTTGGCTTTAAAAGAGGAACGGGCAAATTCATGGAGGATAAGGCAATCAATGGCTACTAGCCATTGACAACTATGTTCTTCATCTGATTGTGACTTGTTGGGATTTAGAAGTGGAGAGAGAGATGTTGCACTCAGGTCCTGGTTCAGGACTTCCTACAGACATCTGGCTGGCCAGTGTAAGAACGGGGGGGGGGGGGTGTTGGGACTAGTGTTGGCAAGCACCTAAGGAAACGGGGGCAATTGGCAGGCCCCCAGCTGACTCCAGCCCACTGGCCGGTGTGCCGGGCGAACTCCGGTCCTTGGTGCAGCATAAATCTGTGGCCCCAGGCTTTAGAAGACTGAGCACGCTATGCAGCAGAGCAAACGCTGCACAAACAGAAGTGGCACGAAAGGCTGTGTGAGCGTATTTACAAGCAGGTTTATTCAGCGTAGACCAGGACAAAAGGAGACATGTCTGATCTCCTTCGTGTCCAAAGCAAAACAGCATAAGCAAAAGCTATACACAAAACAGAAGTACCCAGCAAACTGTGCTGGAATGTAAACAGACATGTGACATGCAACAATTCCACATGCCTGTTCCTTAAGGTGGAACGGAATTTTCAACAACTAGATGAGCCATTGACCTGATCCAGCAGGTTTCTTCTCCTTGATTTTGTATTAAGGAACCAGCCACTTTGCCCTTTGCGCAAACACGGTACAATTTAGATCTCCAGGCTTGCGATCGCACTAAATGAAAGACTGCTTTATGCCCGGTGCCTAAGTGTATTTATTGGTCAACCAGCTCTCCGTGTGGCAGAGCAACAGAGACATCTCTCTCCCCAACATAGAACATAACATGCTGCGTTTGTAAGAAAGCTCTTCCCAAAGAGAAAATACTACGTCTGAACATGCCACTAAGGAAGGAAAGCTTACAACAGGGAGGCTACTGTCTGAATGATACGGACACCTGAAACTTTTCGAAAACTGGAAAACTCTTTTATTGCCAAAGGACTCTCAAATTGGCCTTCTCAAAGCTCAGGAGAAGGAAGGTTGCAGGAGGTGGACCAACGTTTTTTCCATCTTAGCGGGGAATCCAACGGGTGCCCTTGCGCTCAAAGAAAAGCTTTTGGTCCCGCTGACACCTTTGTTAATGGAAGAGGAAGGGGTTCACTCTTCCCACTATGCCCCCCCAAACCACCTCTACCCTGTCCCAAAGGGTGGTTTTAAGAGGTGGCGGGAGATGCAGGGAGGAGAGGGAAATTGGCAAAAATCGCCTCCTTTCCCCTCCAGTTAGCAGAGAATCCACTGGGTCAAAAGCTCACCTGTGAATACAAGGGCATATTGACTTGGTTTTCCTGTCCCAATTTTGATGATAATGTTTAGCCCAGTTGCATTGGGGGGCCCTCCTGCACATTCTGTAGGGGTGGCAGCTGAACTTCTGCCCCAAAGTCCTGCCCTGATAGCATTCCATGACTGATCTTTTCATAAAATTTTGAAGGAGCCATCAAAATGCCTTGGAAGATGCTTTGAAAGCCACTAACTTTTCAGCGCCATCCTACCCAACATACCATAAACCCATTCCTTTCTTGCCCTGAATTTCCAACACTTTTAGCCACTGAAAAGTGACTGTCCGTAACTTCAGCAAAACACTAAGACTGAAGATTCAGTAGGCCTTGCTACCCTCCTACAACATACACAAAAACCCAGGGACTATTCCAGAATAAAATGGTATAATTACATTTCCTACAGTGACCTTGTAATCTCTGGAGTATTTACTCTAGACTAAACAATCCCCTTCAGCTGCCCTGTGTCTGATTGTCAATGAAAGAAGCTTGTTTGACAACTGCTCAGAGCAGAAACGTTTTTTTTCCATGATTGCTTTTTTTCCTTTTCTTTTTTAAGTGAAGGGTCGGGGAAAGCACATATTACTGGAGAAGCATTCAGAGCACACCGGCTCATGTGAGATCAATGAGTTAATTCTGAAGCCGAACGCCAACAAAAACAATTACTGGGGACATTCTCCTGTCAGGTCCAGGCTTTTGAGGTTAATTTAGTGGTAACATGCGCAGCTGAAGCCAACTTGGAATATAAGTAACTGCACGGTCTGGTGTAGGCTTCCTTTTTTGCCCCCCCCTTCCTTTATACATTTTCCATATTCTTGGGTTTTATCATCCTCCTGGGGCCGTTAACAGCTACAGAACCCACACTAGGCCCACAGGTGGGCGGACAGGAAGGAGAAAAATTCTGTTTCATAAGCGGCCCGCTCCTAACATATTCCGTTAACGACCTTGACAGAAGTGCTCCTTGAAGAGAAAAGGAGAGAAAGCTCCATATACTGCAGGGTGCCATTTGAAAAGCCCAGAAGACCTCTTGCCAGAAACGTCCCAGCTTCTCCAAACAGCTCCAGGCTTCCTGCAGGAGGCCACGTTGCTGTCCTTGGTTGCCGTTCAGCTGGCCAAGCCTCTGCTATCTGCTTCCCTCGTTATTTGGAAAGAAAACAGGCTCACGTTGGTTCCAAGCCACCACCTCACCATCAAAGCAGGGTCACTCCAAACATTCACGAAGGCCAAATAAACCCGTTCCTAGAAATCAGGAGTTGTGATCCAGCTCCTGCCGTGCAGAACTCATCTTTTCGGCAACGCTGGGTGTCCCTGGAGAGGAGTCCACAAACCCATCAGAAGGCCCGTCCAGTCTGTTCAAAGGAGCAAGGGACTGTGAGGTGGTTGCACATCTCCCGCCAGATGTGTATCTGCACCTCGTTCCCAATGTGTGCATTAGCCCAGCTTCTGCACCTGATTCTCTCTCCATTGCTGGCCTGGGACAATTTCACTGTTATTTGTTGATGCCTATTGAATCATTCCAATGCTTGCTCTTCCATAGTGCTATCCATATGGAAAGTGAATTAAACATATTTTTCACATTCTCTTCCCAAATGCAGTGTAGAGGTAGGACAATGAGGAGGAGGAGGCAGTTTCACTGGGCCGATCTCATGGTGTGAACCATTTGTTCAACCATGGAGTAGCAAGTCGTACTGATTCAGAGAAAGCTCCGGGTCCCAAATTCTGCCTTTTGCACCACTCTCATGATGCCACTGGCTGGGGATCTTGTGGTCCTCCTGATGATCATAGAATCAGAGTCCCATGGACTGCAAGAAGATCAAACCTATCCATTCTTAAGGAAATCAGCCCTGAGTGCTCACTGGAAGGACAGATCCTGAAGCTGAGGCTCCAATACTTTGGCCACCTCATGAGAAGAGAAGACTCCCTGGAAAAGACCCTGATGTTGGGAAAGATGGAGGGCACAAGGAGAAGGGGACAACAGAGGACGAGATGGTTGGACAGTGTTCTCAAAGCTACCAGCATGAGTTTGACCAAACTGTGGGAGGCAGTGGAAGACAGGAGTGCCTGGCGTGCTCTGGTCCATGGGGTCACAAAGAGTTGGACATGACTAAGCGACTAAACAACAACAACATAGTTGGAAGGGACCCCAAGGGTCATCTAGTCCAATCCCCTGCAACGCAGGAATCTCAGCTCAAGCATCCCTGACAGATGGCCATCCAACCTCTGCTTCAAAACCTCCAAGGGAGGAGAGTCCACAAACTCCCGAGAGAGGCCGTTCCACTCTCAAACAGCTCTTACTGCCAGAATGTGTTTCCTGGTGTTTACTCAGAATCTCTTTTCTTCCAACTTGAAGCCATTGGTTGGACTACAACTCCCATCAGCCCCAACCGGCATGGGAAATGGTATGGGATGGTGTGAACCATAGTCCAACAGCATCTGTCGGGCCACAGGTCCCCCAGCCTTGCATTTCAGCCTGAAAAGGCTCTTGATTTCCATTTCAGCTTGGATCCTCGGGTAGCAGCTGTGGCTAGGAGCGCTTTTGCTCGGCTTAAGCTAGTACGACAGCTGCAAGGAGAAGACTGATTTGGCCACTGCCACTCATGCCTTGCTTGTTTATTTATTGGCCAGTCTTCAATCATGGCTCTCAGCGTTGCTTCCAATAAAACCACAAAAAGTACAATAAAGAAGAAAACCCAACACAGCATACAAATCACAGCAGGCAGATAAAAGCCAGAAGAACATCACAACAGACACAGTCCTAGCCACATCCAAGCTGAATTAGTGGAGGTTCCTTTGAAAAGGTGGTGCAAAACATGGCAGTAAAGAAGCAGCGCGTGCTATGAGCTCCACTTTTAAAGCAGTTACGGAGGCTTAAAATAGTTTCTGAACCAAAATTCAAATGGTTGATCTTCCACACCACCTTCAAAGCCCTCAACCAGCCTTCTCAAACGTGCTATCTTCAAGATACTTTGGGAGTCCCTGGCTGGGGCTGATAGGAATTGTAGTCCAAAACTGCAGGAGAATGAGCCTGGAGAACACTTCCCTAAACGGTTTAGGACCCGGATACTTGAAGGACCTTCTCTAAAATGAACCCGCTGATCACCATGTTCTTTGGGTGAGGTCCTACTCTAGGTCCTGCCTCGGCCCAGTGTACCTGAAGGAGCGTCTCCACCCCCATCGTTCTGCCCGGATGCTGAGGTCCAGCGCCGAGGGCCTTCTGGCGGTTCCCTCATTGCGAGAAGCAAAGCTACAGGGAACCAGGCAGAGGGCCTTCTCGGTAGTGGCGCCCGCCCTGTGGAACGCCCTCCCATCAGATGTCAAAGCGATAAACAACTACCTGACATTCAGAAGACATCTTAAGGCAGCCCTGTTCAAGGAAGTTTTTAATGTGTGACATTTTAGTGTATTTTTGGTCTCTGTGGAAGCCGCCCAGAGTGGCTGGGGAAACCCAGCCAGATGGGCGGGGTACAAATAATAATATATTATTATTATTATTATTATTATTATTATTATTATTATTATTCGCCAATGATGGAAGACTGGCTCGTCTGCAATGGCCGTGTCATTCAAACCCTGACACAAAGTCCTTCCTTTGATGCTATTTTGATTCAAGATGGAAACAGTATTTTTCCAAACAGCTTTTGACTAATGTAACTAGCTCTACGCAGGGCTGCCCTTGAAACTGTCCCACAAACTCCAGCGGGTGCAGAATGCTGCAGTGAGGCTCCTCACGGGGTCCCTGCCATGGGAGCATATTCACCCAGTGTTTTACCAGTTGCACTGGCTCCCAGTGGAGTATAGGGTCAGGTTCAAGGTGCTGGTCTTGACCTTTATAGCCCTTTGCAGCTTAGGGCCCTCATATTTACGAGACCGCCTCTCCTGGTCTGCCCCGCAGAGGACCTTAAGGTCCATGAATAACCATAGTTTAGAGGTCCCGGGCCCTAAGGAAGTCAGACTATCCTCCACCAGGGCCAGGGCCTTTTCAGTGATGGCTCCAACCTGGTGGAATGCTCTGTCCCATGAGACTAGGGCCCGTCAGGATTTAACCTCCTTCCATCGGGCCTGTAAGACAGAGCTATTCATAGAATCATAGAATCATAGAGTTGGAAGAGACCACAAGGGCCATCGAGTCCACAAGGGCCATCGAGTCCACAAGGAAGAGACCACAAGGGCCATCGAGTCCAACCTGCCTGGCCTTTAATCTGAATTCAGGCTGATCTTTTATTTCCCTTCTCTTCCCTCCCCCTCCCCTTTTATGAAGATTATCCGCTCTGAGACCCCACAGCTAATTCTCCCCTGGCCTCCTCACTGGCCCAAGTAGGACCAATTCAGCCAGATAGCCCTGGGGATTACCTAATGCTAATTTCCCCTAAATTGATTTCTGAATTTTGAATTTTATTGTTATTCATGTTTTTATACTGTATTTTATGCTGCTTTTACAATTAAGTGTTTTACATTTGTTGTTAGCTGCCCTGAGCCTGGTTTCTGAACCGGGAAGGGTGGGGTATAAATAAAACATTATTAATTATTATTATGATTATTATGATTATTAATTTTTGGCCTGAAGTCGCTTCCCATTTGATACTGATGCTTCTCTGCTCAGTTGTTTTTGCTTTATTGCGATTCATTAAGCATGTCAGATGCCTATCACAATAGCTCACTGATGTAGATAGAACCTTTAGCTCGTGAGACAAATTAGGCCCAGCGGGGCCCCCAGTTTCCTATGACATCACTGTGATGTCACGAGTTTGACAAAGTGGTCTGTGGGCTTGGAGGACACCAGGATCCTATCCTAGCCTCTAGGCAGTTTACAATAAAATATTAACAGTTTGCTGTTGTTCTTTCTGTCCTTTTTTCATTGTTGTTACAGGGCTACACTGAATGGCAGAGCAAGGGTGGAAGCCCCAGCATGGATGAGATCCTACTTTGTAAAATGCTAGGCGTATTGATCCACTCTAAGATGGAAGAGGCAACAAAACCACCCAACACAAACTTTGGATTCCAAAAGAGCGCCAGATGGCTACTCAAGAGTGGAGCAGGGAGCGGACGGGAATATTTATCTAAATACATAAAAAGGATAAGCTTACATTAGTAGCATAGGAAAATCTCAGCTGCCAACAGAGCAGTCTTGGGAACCTCATTCAGCACTTAGCACTGGGAAAACTCAGCCCTCATTGGCAAAACATTAACTTGTGTTTCCATCTCGTCTGGAGCAAATTAGTGTAATTGGCAGTGCCAGAGAGAGAGAGCGGTGCCACTTGGGAGTCGCATGGATCTTGCAATCCTTCTTTTTATCCCGCAATAGAAAATATTCTGCTGTATTTCACAAAAACCATAGGCAACGTGTTAAAATTATTTTGTTCTTCTTTCCAAGTAAGACACAAACAAGAAAGCGACAGAAGGCTTCAGTCATCAACACCGCTACCCTGTTCATAAAATGTGATAAGCAAATGTTTTGGCTACACAAATTTATTTGACTAAAAGAAGACTATTCACACACAAGAGGGAGGTTTTCAGAAGAGTGTGTGCATGTGCCTATAAACAATTTTTTTTTTGGCGGGGGGATTAAGAGGGCAAAAAAGATTCAGTCGGGGCTAAGCACACCCAGTGGGCACTAAATGATGGCTGTCAAGGGGAAGGGTGGACGGAAGAGGAGGGCAGGAAGTGGAATAGAGTATTCTGGAATAGGGCACGGTTACCTCACCTGGAGTACTGTGTCCAGTTCTGGGCACCACAGTTCAAGAAGGACACTGACAAACTGGAATGTGTCCAGAGGAGGGCAACCAAAATGGTCAAAGGCCTGGAAACGATGCCTTATGAGGAACGGCTAAGGGAGCTGGGCATGTTTAGCCTGGAGAAGAGGAGGTTAAGGGGTGATATGATAGCCATGTTCAAATATATAAAAGGATGTCACATAGAGGAGGGAGAAAGGTTGTTTTCTGCTGCTCCAGAGAAGCGGACACGGAGCAATGGATCCAAACTACAAGAAAAAAGATTCCACCTAAACATTAGGAAGAACTTCCTGACAGTAAGAGCTGTTCGACAGTGGAATTTGCTGCCAAGGAGTGTGGTGGAGTCTCCTTCTTTGGAGGTCTTTAAGCAGAGGCTTGACAACCATATGTTAGGAGTGCTCTGATGGTGTTTCCTGCTTGGCAGGGGGTTGGACTCGATGGCCCTTGTAGTCTCTTCCAACTCTATGATTCTATGATTATATACCTGCTTGAAACCCTGAACAAGCAACATTTTATTGCAGGTCTTAAAGGTAAACGGTAAAGGGACCCCTGACCATTAGGTACAGTCGTGACTGACTCTGGGGTTGTGGCGCTCATCTCGCTTTATTGGCCGAGGGAGCCGGCGTACAGCTTCCAGGTCATGTGGCCAGCATGACTAAGCCGCTTCTGGCAAGCCAGAGCAGCACATGGAAACGCCGTTTACCTTCCTGCCGAAGTGGTACCTATTTATCTACTTCCCTTTGACGTGCTTTCGAACTGCTAGGTTGGCAGGAGCAGGGACCAAGCAACGGGAGCTCACCCCGTGGCGGGATTCGAACCACCAACCTTCTGATCAGCAAGTCCTAGGCTCTGTGGTTTAACCCACAACGCCACCCGCGTCCCTTTCATTGCAGGTCTTACCTGTACCCATTTAATACTAAACTTTTCCCTTTCTCACCTTTGCCCTGCCATCTTGTCCACGCACAAGATCTGCAACATTCCACATTCTCTAGCTTCAGGAAATCCCTTCCATAGCAACTATTCTGCCAAGAAACCTGTGTGCATCTGGCACAGCAGTGCCTCTACGCACAGACAGAGACACACCTGTCTGCATCTGCCACCTGCCCACCCACAGATTCTGGGGCGCATTGAAGGGAACACAAGTGCGCTGGGCATCACTGTCACCTTGCATGAACCAAGTGAACCCATGGGGAACCCATGGGGTGCATCTGGTAGTCCCCCGTGGCTGTGCAACGCAGGGGTGGACAGCTTGGCTGGAGCAGGAGTCCTGAGCAGCCAGGAAAGTCTGTTCATCATTACTGACTCTCTCATTGAGGAATCCTTGACACGTCTCCGTGGAACCCCAGGATTCCTTTGGAACCTTGGCTTGAAAACCACTACATTAGAACATCAAGACTGCTGCCATTTCACTTTGCTGTTTGTTCTTTCCCCCCTTTTAAACAAATATCACTGTTAGTCATCGGCTACAGCAAAAACTTCACATTCCTAAAATAATACTGCAACTTGATTACTACAAGTTATCGCTTACTAGCCAGTTTCCCAAAGCGATGTGCAGACCTCAGCTTCTTCAAGTCTCAGGAGCAAAGGACTCCCTTCCCCCCACCCACCCACCCACCCACCCCTTTTTGCTGCCAGTGCAGCGTATTATTTTTGTCCTGCAGCTTTCTGAAAAAATTACTTCTGGTAGCATTTTCTATTGATTTTTGGAGACATTGTTTATTACTTTCAGGGCATTTCATGAGATGGGTCTTTCAAAAATATATTTCTGCCTGTCTAATATCCTTTCACAGCGGACTTGCTGCAGCCTTATCAGCAAAATCACTGTACATTTCGCTGAATAGCCAGGTGGGGAGGAACAGAACTCTTAGGGCCTTAGCTACGGGGCTATGGGTGATGGAGCCAGTGTTGTAGTGTAGTGGTTAGAGTCCTGGACTGGGACCTGGGAGACCAGGGTTCAAATCCCTACTCACCCATTCATTCATTCACTCATTCATTCATTCATTCATTTTCTATGCTAGCCTTCATCTGTAAGATCTCAAGACAGTTCGCAACACAAAAATACAGTCATACCTCATGTTACGTCTGCTTCATGTTACGTTCTTTCAGGATACGTCCCGCGGCGACCCGGAAGTACCAGAAAGGGTTACTTCCGGGTTTCGCCGCTCGCACATGCGCAGAAGCGGCAAATTGCAACCCACGCGTGCGCAAACGCGCCGCTGTGGGTTGCGCTCTTTTCATGTTGTGAACAGGCCTCCGGAACAGATTTGCAACCAGAGGTACAACTGTACAAGATAAAAACTCAAAATGCACAATAAAAATGAGAACAACACACACACACATTTAACGCCCCACTTGGTGACTTTGGGCCAGTCACAGTGTCTCAGCCTCACCTACCTCATAGGGTTGTTTTGAGGATAAAATTGGCAACCGGGGGTGGGGCAGGGACAAGAGAAGAGAGAACCATGCACACTGCTTTGAGCACTTGGGGAAAAGAGCAGGATATAAATAGAATGAATGAAGCTCTGGATCAGGAAGAGCGAATATGAAGCTTTCCGAGTGTTCAAAATTAGATGGGCACCAGGCACATTTTGCACCTGGCTATTGGCCACTTGCGACCAAGTGCAGGTGCCAGGGTGCCAGGAGGGCGCTTGACATCTCCACCACCTGGAGGTGCATGCCTAGGAATCCTTGGATCTTAACCGTTTGCACACACTGATACCACTTCCTGTAGAATTCCATCCGTTATATTTTACTTGCACAATCAGAATGAATTTCAGGAACAAAAATGCTTTTTCTGTGCAGCCTGAGCAGGAGCACTGAACGACATTATAGTGAATTGTTGTCGTTTGTCTTCACTTACCACACCCCACTGCCCTTCTCACAATTGTGAAGACTATCCCTACATTATGAATGGTCGTCTGTGTCACCATTCAGAAAAAGATGTCAGAATAGGCCAATCAATATATATGGACTGTCCCTGGATCAAGTGACTTTTCTTCTTTAAGTTCTCAAAGCCTTCACCTTCTTCTCTCCTTCCTTTGGGGATCACTCGTAGCTAGTAAGATTGTCTTCCATAAACAAGGTCTTAACAGTAAGGCCTTAGAATCATAAAATCATAGAGTTGGAAGAGACCACAAGGGCCATCAAGTCCAACCCCCTGCCAAGCAGGAAACACCATCAGAGCACTCCTGACATATGGTTGTCAAGCCTCTGCTTAAAGACCTCCAAAGAAGGAGACTCCACCACACTCCTTGGCAGCAAATTCCACTGTCGAACAGCTCTTACTGTCAGGAAGTTCTTCCTAACGTTTAGGTGGAATCTTCTTTCTTGTAGTTTGGAGCCATTGCTCCGTGTCCACTTCTCTGGAGCAGCAGAAAACAACCTTTCTCCCTCCTCTATGTGACATCCTTTTATATATTTGAACATGCCTATCATATCACCCCTTAACCTCTTCTTCTCCAGGCTAAACATGCCCAGCTCCCTTAGCCGTTCCTCATAAGGCATCATTTCCAGGCCTTTGACCATTTTGGTTGCCCTCCTCTGGACACGTTCCAGTTTGTCAGTGTCCTTCTTGAACTGTGGTGCCCAGAACTGGACACAGTACTCCAGGTAAGTGACTGTGGAGGCCAATTCTGGATCCACACATCCTTCCACAGTGGGGACATAGGTTTCTGGGCAGGAGTTGATCACGGTGTGCATTCGCCACGCCTGTCTTCCTCTTAGCGCATTTCTCCCTTTCGTCCTGAGTTCAAGCATCTTCAAAGCCCATGACACCTTTGGTAAAGGCTGTTCTCCAATTGAAGCGCTCACAGGCCAGTGTTTCCCAGTTGTCTGTGCTTATACTACTTTTTTTAGATTTGCCTTGAGAGAGCCTTTAAACCTCTTTTGTTGACCACCACATTATGTTTTCCATTTTTAAGTTCGGAGTAGAGTAGTTGCTTTGGAAGACGATAATCAGGCATCCGAACAACATGGCCAGTCCAACAAAGTTGATGTTGAAAACTCATTGCTTCAACACTGGTGATCTTTGCTTCTTCCAGTACACTGGCATTAGTTCGCCTGTCTTCCAAAGTGATGTGTAAAAATTTTGGAGACACCGTTGATGGAATCTTTCAAGGAGTTGGAGATAGTGTTTATAAGTGGTCCATGTTTCACAAGAGTACAGTAAGGTTGGTAGTACTACAACTTTGTAAACAAGGATTTTGCTTTCTCTGTGAATGTCCCGGTTCTCAAACACCCTGCACTTCAATCGGGAGAGAGCTAGCTCAAGGTCGTCATCTGAACTAGCCAGATGTTTAATGAAAATCAATCACCGACAGCCCATCATTTAAAACACAAGACTTCAGAGCTGTCCTGCCCCAAAATGGCAACCAGGCATTCCATTTTGGCAACTGGAACCTTGGATTGAAGAGCCACTTGGCGCCCAGTTTATATAGCTGAGTTTCTAACACTGCGCCTTCCAGATGGCACTGGGTGCCAACTCCAACTAACCCTGCCAACAGGGCAAATCATCAGAAATGATGAGAGCTGCAGTCCAGCGACACGTGGGGTGTCTCACGTTGGCTCCCCATCTCCTCACCTAGGGTCTTGAGGTCCTGATGCAGATACCCACAACAGCTAGCAAAATTGGCAGGGTGTGCCTTTTGGCTCATAGTCTCTTACCCATGTTAGTTACCGTAAGACGCACTCCATAAGACGCACTTTTTTCCTCCTATAAAGTAAGGGGAAATGTGAGTGTGTCTTATGGAGTGAATGGCGCTGCGCAGAGAGGTAGAGCTGCGCAGCGCCCTTTCAGCAAGGTGCCTGTCTTGCGAAGCTGGAGGAGGAACAGAAGGGACTCCTTCTGTTCCTTCTCCAGCTTCGCTTGAAGGGGCGCTGCACAGTTCTCCCTCTCTGCGCAGCGCCCCTTCAGCGACGTGCCGGTCCTGGCTTCTGTCTTAGCCGCGCGCAGCCTCTTCGGGCAGGGGGAGCCTTCATCCTTATCCTATAAGCCAGGACAGCAAGAGGGATCGCTACACAGCGATCCCGCTTGCTGTGATGGCTTCTGCCCTTAGCTCCGCGCAGCCTCTTCCAGGCAGGGGGAGCCTTCATCCCGCTGCCTGAGAGAGGCTGCGTGCGGCTATCCTATAAGCCAGGACAGCAAGAGGGATCGCTACACAGCGATCCCGCTTGCTGTGATGGCTTCTGCCCTTAGCTCCGCGCAGCCTCTTCCAGGCAGGGGGAGCCTTCATCCCGCTGCCCTGAAGAGGCCTGGCGTGGTCATTCCAGAAGCCAGAACAGCCACACGGTATCCCAGAAGCCAGATCCCTCTTGCTATTCTGGCTTCTGGGATTCAAAATATTTTTTTTCTTGTTTTCCTCCCCCAAAAACTAGGTGCGTCTTATCATCTGGTACGTCCTATAGAGCGAAAAGTACAGTGTTTGTTACATGTACTGCTTTTAGGCAAGAGCAAGGACATTTAACAAACAGCGAATGTCACATGATGACTTCAGGCTGTGTGCCAGCAAGCATGACACAGGGAGGCTGTTTCATGTTTGGCTGCTGAAAGCCGGTTCTCAAAACTCTAGTGGAAAACACGAAATGCCAAGAGCTGAGAGATTCCTGATGCGGAATGAGAGGCCCATTCCTTACCACCACACATTGCAACTCGTCATTCGGAATCCCAGGGCTTTGGAGGCCCAAGCAGCTGTTCTGCTAACAGGTGGCGTTTGCAAGCTCAGGCTGCGCCAGGGCTGGGAAAGCTAATTAACATTTGCCTCTAATAACCTGATACACCAGATAGTGAGAAGATGTGAAACCCAAAATGTAAAGGGCTCCTCAAATAAAACAGTTGGGGCAGACCCTCAAGAAACCAAAGCAAACCCTACACAATGACATCATAGGTTAATTCCCTATGAATTCCCTACCCAAAGAAGCAAGAGAGCGAGGAACGGATCTCCTGAACTGCTTTGTTGCATATGAAAGGATCCACATTTAGTCTCAGCTCATCACCTTGAAGGACAACAACAACAACAATAATAATAATTTATTATTTGTATCCCGCCCATCTGGCTGGGTTTCCCCAGCCACTCTGGGCGGCTTCCACAGAGACCAAAAATACACTAAAATGTAACACATTAAAAACTTCCCTGAACAGGGCTGCCCTAAGATGTCTTCTGAATGTCAGATAGTTGTTTATCGCTTTGACATCTGATGGGAGGGCGTTCCACAGGGCGGGCGCCACTACCGAGAAGGCCCTCTGCCTGGTTCCCTGTAGCTTTGCTCGGATGAGGCCAGGCCCTAGATTAAGATAGCTATTATGCCCCCCGCCCCCAGCTTCTGCTATAAACTGGCCATGAAACTGTTGTCCACAGACTCTGAAGCCCTTGAAGAACAGCACTGTCAATGTGACATTGCTGGTGTCAGGGCTGGCACATGTTTGAGAACGGCCCTTTGCCACCTACTCTCCAAGCACCAGGGCCAAAAGGAAGCCTGCTCTCCCACCCTCCGCAACCAATACTTCTAATGCGGGGGCCCAAAAGTATCCTGGGGCAAAATGAGAATGACAGAAAGCAGCATTGCCCTCAACCCACCCAATTTCCTGTAAGCTGATGGCTGTGCATTTTTGAACCTGGTTGCTGAATATGATGAACCACGGGAGGTGGCCGATACCTTCTGTGTTTAGGATAGCATTTTATTCCCTTGCTAATTATGCTGATTCTATACTTGACCTTCCTTTGTGATGCTTTATTCTGAAATCTTTAGGAGAATCTTTTAGTTTCCTGTTAAAGTCATCCAAGTTGGCAGCCGTCACTTCTCTCTCGCAAGAGCGAGTTGCAAAGTTTTACTGTGCCGTGGGAAGAACCTCCTTTTGTCTGTTCTGAACCTTCCAACATTCAGCGTCATTTATTTGTTTTGTTTTGTTTTTTGAATTTATATACCACCCTATACCCAGAGGTCTCAGGGTGGTTCACAGAAAAGATTACAATATATAAAATCAAAATAGGAACAATGACCCAATAACAACAACACACACACCCTCCAAAAAAGAGCCACATTTTAAAAGGGTATAGGATGTGGGATGCCAATCCGGTCAACCAAAGGCCTGATTGTTATTGGTATTGTTATTATTTTTTTATTATTAATACTCCACCCATCTGGCCAGGTTTCGCCAGCCACTCTGGGCAGCTTCCAACAAAATATTTAAAATACAATAAATCACCAAACATTAAAAACATCCCTAAAAAGGAACATTTTTGCCTGGTGCCTAAAGGTGTACAATGAAGGCGCCAGGCGAACTTCCCTGGGGAGAGTATTCCACAGATGGGGAGCCACTGCAGAGAAGGCCCTGTTCTCATGTTGCCGCCCTCTGGACCTCTCGAGGGGGAGGCACACGAAGGAGGGCCTCAGAAGATGATCTCAGGGTCCAAGTATGTTCATATGGGAAGAGGTGGTCCTTGAGGTATTATAGGTCAAAACCAGCACTTGGAATTGGGCCCAGAAACTAATTGGTAGCCAGTGCAGTCGGACTAGGATCAGTGTAATATGCTCAAACCTTCTTGCTCCAGTGAGTAACCCAGCCTCTGAATTCTGCACCCGCTGAAGTTTCCGAACCGTATAACACATTGCAGTAACCTAACCCTGAGGTTACCAGAGCACAGACAACAATAGTTAGGCTATCCCTGTCCAGATAGAGGTGTAGCTGGACCACCAGCCGAAGCTGATGGAAGGCACTCCGGGCCACTGAGGCCACCTGAGCCTCAAGCAACAGCACAGGATCCAGGCGTACCTCTAAGCTGTGAGCCTGCCCTTTCAGAGGAAGTATAACCGCATCAAGAACAGGCAATCTCCCACCCATCTGGTCTAGGGAACCACCCACTAACAGTGCCTCAGTCATATCTGGATTGAGCTTTAGTTTGTTGGCTCTCATCCAGTCCATTACTGAGGCAAGACACTAACCTTTGAAGGTGACCCACAAACTGCAACTAATCCAGAATGCGGCAGCCAGACTGGTGACTGGGAGCGGCCACTGAGACCATATAACACCAGTCTTGAAAGATCTACATTGGCTCCCAGTACGTTTCCAAGCATAATTCAAAGTGTTGGTGATGACCTTTAAAGCCCTAAACGGCCTCAGTCCAGTATACCTGAAGGAGTGTCTCCACCCCCATCGTTCTACCCGGACACTGAGGTCCAGCACCGAGGGCCTTCTGGAGGTTCTCTCCCTGCGAGAAGCCAAGTTACAGGGAACCAGGCAAAGGGCCTTCTCGGTAGTGGCACCCGCCCTGTGGAACACCCTCCCACCAGATGTCAAAGAGAACAACAACTACCAGACTTTTAGAAGACATCTAAAGGCAGCCCTGTTTAGGGAAGCTTTTAATGTTTAACAGACCACTGTAGTTTAATATTTTGTTGGAAGCCACCCAGAGTGGCTGGGGAAACCCAGCCAGATGGGTGGGGTATAAATAAATTATTATTATTATTATTATTATTATTATTATTATTAGTCCAGCACTTCCACTGCCTCACCTGCAGATGTAAAGGAGAAATAGAGCAGATGTAAAGGAGAAAGGGCCTTTCATTTTTGAAGCCATGGGAAAGACCTTTCATGCAGCTGGAACTATCTCACAAATTGAACAAGGAGGTGAGCCAGTACTCCCAATCCAGGGTCAAATGGAGCTTGGACAATGGATGCTCTCCTGATGGATGGAACACACCACTGAGCTTTGGACCAGAGAGCCAAATCTAACCGCTCTCATGGCAAAGGGCCAGCCCTGTTATTTTTCCTGGCCTCCTATGGCTGGACAAATCAAGGCCCCCCCCCCCCAATTTTTGGAGGGGTTTTGCTCTTTAATGCTGTGCAACTGAAAATGAACAGCTACTTCTCCTTAGCTGCCAACGGCAACCTTGAAAACATGAATGCGATCCAGCCAATTCTCAGCTGATCTATAAAAGACCAGAAAAGCAGAAAGAGAGCAAGAGAAAAACAAAACCAAAAAAAAATTATATTCGGCCACCCAAACAAAACATTGATTTGGGCAGGAAGTCTAGTATTTCATTAAGGTCTGTTTTGCTTTCACTCCCCCCCACCTCCCTTTATTTGGGGGATAAGGTGGCAAGTTTCCCGCCTGAATACCATTTCACTGACAGTGACGTTGGTTCAAATAAATAAATAAGGAAAAACTTACCCAAATTTCCCCAACACTTCAATATCTGGAACTGGCGGCCCGTAGGTCTCCACATGCAATGGCTGATATTCATAGAGCACTTCCTCGATCTTTGGAACAGGTCCCAACGAAATATGCTGACCCTGTTGGGAAGTTACACCAGGATGTAGAAGACTGTTACATTTTAGGGCTTTGGTACAACGAAGGTAATATTGACCCTTAGAACAACGCTGGACTGAAAACATCACATCCAGCACATGCTAGCTATTATATGATCCATTTCCTGCTTCTAACTTGGCATTCTTCCCTAGGACTTCAACAGTATGGGAATAATGGTTTGGTAAGGATAATTCTTCTGGAAGGGGAGGGGCGGAAAATAAGATTTACTAATGTCAGATTTATTGTAACTGAGTGCAGCTGCTTCCCAATGTCAATGGTGAACTAATTAGGTAAAAACTTATCATTAGCAATATCAAGCAAACATTGTGCAGCAAGCCTGTTGCAATTTGTAATCAATTATTTCCTGAGAGCCCTAATTAAGAAGGGGAAGCTACTTTTAATTAATCTCTGCAGGGCTTTTTAAGCTACCATGCATAATGGTTTTCAGGATGGGCTTTTACAATGGAGTAACAATTAATTCATTCAGCAAATTCCCATTTGTTTCATAACTGAAAAGGAGGAACACAGAGACGTAATAGGTTAACTTCAGATGGCACATTTGCAAGCTAACTGCCTTTGAGAAACAATAAGGACTCATTTAGAATTCCCATATCATCTGTACCATAAACTATGGTTAATCTTAACCATGGTTAGTTGAAACAAGCCTGCTTCATAAACTATGGTTTGAAGTTGGCTTGTTTAAACGAACTGTAGTCAAGATTAACCACAGGTTGTCTTGGTTCAAATAACACGGCAAGCTGCAGGAAATTTAGGACACTAGGAATAGCTTCCAATCTTTGCATCACAGCTATGCTAGAACAGGAGGGAGATGAGCGCATGCCAGCCCAAGATTCACTGCAGCTCATTCCTGAAACGCTAGCCTATGTTTTTAGCATCATGTCCAGAGAATTCTCACCTAACTTGGCATTTGCCAGCCACGCAATCTTGTCCAATATATCACAATGGCTTCTTGTACTGGGTCAGCTTTTAAGATGCAGTTGAAATGCTACCTCCTTGCCTTTGGTGGTTCCCACATCTCCTTAAGGAGACCAACCTCATACTTTGAGAGACATTGGATCTGTAACATCGGAGGCTATGGAGTTGACGGGGACCAGAGGAAGGTGAAGGCTGGTGGTGGAATGGTACTACTGCATACGAGTTCACTGACATTCGAATTTCTCACCACCAGAAACCAGCTCTTTTCGCAGAAGAGCAGATTATATTGCTCCGATTCCTCCTGCGCACTGAAAGAACTCTAGAATTTACAACAGGGATTGCCCATTCAGACAGCGGCACGTGTCCCCTTCGTTAAAGCTGGCTGGCTGGGCAGGGAGGAGAGGGAACCCACCAGTAATCAACAATGCTAAATGCTAGTATACTCTAAGTACATTGGCTTTCCCTGAACTTGAAGGTTGGCGGGTCTTCATGAAAGCACAGTTTCAACATTGCATCCCTGACTCTGAGTTGACAGGAAGCTAGGACAGAGGCAGGAGAAAGGAGAAATAGGAATAGAGGAAGGAGAAAAGAGAAAGTAGGAATTAAACTTTAGCTCGGGCAGGTTTGGCCTGTCCATCAAGACAGCAGGGTGTCTCTGCAGCCCTCAAATCTGCCTTTGCTTTGCTTTACCCTATCAGGCCTAGCATTTGATTCTGTGGTCACAGGTAAGCATGTCTCATTCCCTCTGGATGCTGTAATGTTTGTAAAGGGGATACTGACAGACTCCAAATGGTACATGGAAAAAATTCCAAGAACAAAGACAACAGGGATAAGGGGTTGTTGTTGGGGATTTTTTTGGGGGGGGTGTTTCATGACTTATCATGGTCTGCTTCGTTTACTGTACACTGTCCATTCTTTGCAACTCTGGGAACTGCGAAACCATCCAAAGGTTTATTACGAGACTGCTTGCATAGGACTTACATTTTCCACACAGTGTGTAAACGAAGATTCAAACTTAACTCGGGAGGATAATGGCAGCAAGGATATGATCTGGCCTGACACTTGGGAGGACGAGGTGTGGAATGGTGGCGCAACTGGTCAGTGTGTCTGGCTGTTAACCAAAGGGTTGGGGGTTCGAGCCCAACCTGAGACAGCTGTGGGAAGGATTCCTGCATTTCATAGGGTTAGACTACATGACCCTTGGGGTATCTTCCAACTCTACAATTCTATGAATCTTAGATAGGCCTGAGAGATCTGCATTGGCTCCCAGTACGTTTCCGAGCACAATTCAAAGTGTTGGTGCTGACCTTTGAAGCCCTAAACGGCCTCAGTCCTGTATACCTGAAGGAGAGTCTCCACCCCCATCGTTCTGCCCGGACACTGAGGTCCAACGCCAAGGGCCTTCTGGTAGTTCCCTCACTGCGAGAAGCCAAGTTACAGGGAACCAGACAGAAGGCCTTCTTGGTAGTGGCGCCCACCCTGTGGAACACCCTCCCTTCAGATGTGAAGGAAATAAGTAGCTATCTTATTTTTAAAAGACATCTGAAGGCAGCCCTGTTCAGGGAAGTTTTAATATTTAACGCTGTATTGTTTTTAATAGTTGATTGGGAGCCGCCCAGAGTGGCTGGGGAAACTCAGCCATATGGGCGGGCTATAAATAATAAATAACAATAACAATAACAATAACAATAACAATAACAATAACAATAATAATAATTATAGCATGTGTATACCAGCCCTGAATCAGTTTACCTCCCAGAAGCTTTGCAAGTCTCACTGGTAGTTCTAGAAGAGCAGAAACCGTGGGGGCTTTGAGGCAGCTGAGATGGACTCAGGGTAACAGAAAACACACCAGCCAACCTCCCGGGTGATCCAGATTTTCAGCATTCATCTTTATTTGCAAAGTTTACATTCCCATTAGGTCTTTTACCAAGACTCATTTCTGACTTGTTTACAGAGCAGTTACATGATAGTGGGCATTCATTCTGCATCCATCCCAGTTTGCTTATGGGGTGTTTACACACCTTCCCATTAGTCATTTGCTCACGCCACACTTTTCAACGCATTTCCTAAGGGAGAATCAGCTTGCTACGCAAAACCCCAACCCAAATTTCCATTCTATCCCATCCCTTCCACCCCAAGTCATATTCCTGAACTTCCACCAACCTCCCCCAAACCCCACATTCTGCTCAAGCTGCTTACAATAACACCCAGGAAGAGGAGAGTAAAACCGATAGATGAGGAAGACCCCGTTTAGTATTATTTTAACCTCTAACCCTCCCCATCTTCTGAAGCCTGTGAAAACAAACAAGTGTCAAGCTGAAATGTGCAATGCCATCGCTGCCCTTTTAATTCCCAGGCAAAGTGGGATTCTGGCCTCGCAGAGTAACTCAGGCTCCTGCTCCTCACAATTCATTTGTTGCTGTTGTTCTGCTTTTTAAGTACAAGCAAGTGCCAGATGGAAAAAGCATTGGCTACTTCGCAATTTCACAGATCTGACGCCTGCTGTGTTTTTTTCCCGTTGTTACCCTGGCAATGGTAATTACCCACAGACAGACAAACAGACGCACAAACAAACATACACATGGGACCTCTCCAAAACACAAAGACAGCATAAAAACCAGAGGAGAGAGAATAGATGAAACACTTCACCCCTCCCCCCAGAAAAGTCACAAGAGTTTCATGTATAGAGGGAACCTCAAATTACCAAGCTTCCTGATGCACATTTTATAGTTTGTTTTAATGAAGGTCAGGAGTTGAGGGATTCTGAAATATGAGTTATAGAATTAAAACAGGAGGGAGGAGGGTTTTCATTTATCTATCTATCTATTTAGTATATTCATCTGAAGATCACAGGGAGGTTCGCAGCGTAAAAATGCAAAATAAAATACATTTTAAGCTGTATTTTAATTAACTGTTTTTTCTTTTTTCTATTACGTTTTATTATAATTTACATTCAGTGTTAGCTGCCCTGAATTTGGCCCTGGCCAGGGAGGGCGGGGTATAAATAATTTTTATTATTATTATTATAAACAATAACAAAACAAATCAAAACTGCCCCCACATAAGAGATATATGCAGCTAAAATACTGCATTCATTTGTCACAAAATAGTTTTAACAGCATCTGCTAACGGACTAGCTGTGAGAGTAGGAACATAAGAAGCTGTCAGGCCATTGGTTCATCGAACTCAAAGTAGCCTACACTGACTGGCAGCAGCTGTCCAGGGTTTGAGAAAAGAGACTCACTCAGCCCTCCATGGGAACTGAACTTGGGGGTTTCTGCAAGCAGGGAAGATGCTCTACCAAAGTGCTATGTCCCTTCACCCAAATGAAATGCAGGGATGCAGAGATGTTATTCAACATCTTTATCAACGACTTGGATGATGGACTCAAGGGCATCCTGATCAAATTTGGTGGCTAACACCCTAGAGGACAGGATCACACTTCAAAACGACCTTGACAGATTAGAGAACTGGGCCAAAACAAACAAGATGGATTTTAACAGGGAGAAATGTAAAGTATTGCACTTGGGCAAAAAAAATGAGAGGCACAAATACAAGATGGGTGACACCTGGCTTGAGAGCAGTACATGTGAAAAGGATCTAGGAGTCTTGGTCGACCACAAACTTGACATGAGCCAACAGTGTGACGCGGCAGCTAAAAAAGCCAATGCAATTCTGGGCTGCATCAATAGGAGTATAGCATCTAGATCAAGGGAAGTAATAGTGCCACTGTATTCTGCTCTGGTCAGACCTCACCTGGAGTACTGTGTCCAGTTCTGGGCACCACAGTTCAAGAAGGACACGGACAAACTGGAACGTGTCCAGAGGAGGGCAACCAAAATGGTCAAAGGCCTGGAAATGATGCCTTATGAGGAATGGCTGAGGGAGCTGGGCATGTTTAGCCTGGAGAAGAGGAGGTTAAGGGGTGATATGATAGCCATGTTCAAATATATAAAAGGATGTCACATAGAGGAGGGAGAAAGGTTGTTTTCTGCTGCTCCAGAGAAGCGGACACGGAGCAATGGTTCCAAACTACAAGAAAGAAGATTCCAC
Organism: Podarcis cretensis; assembly: GCF_951804945.1. Taxonomy (NCBI): domain Eukaryota; kingdom Metazoa; phylum Chordata; class Lepidosauria; order Squamata; family Lacertidae; genus Podarcis; species Podarcis cretensis. The sequence goes on along the minus strand of NC_137170.1, from coordinate 9,747,594 downwards.
CTAAACATTAGGAAGAACTTCCTGACAGTAAGAGCTGTTCGACAGTGGAATTTGCTGCCAAGGAGTGTGGTGGAGTCTCCTTCTTTGGAGGTCTTTAAGCAGAGGCTTGACAACCATATGTCAGGAGTGCTCTGATGGTGTTTCCTGCTTGGCAGGGGGTTGGACTCGATGGCCCTTGTGGTCTCTTCCAACTCTATGATTCTATGATTTAAATGCAGCCCCCTCAGGCCTCTGGATCTGGATCTCAGAATTTCCTGGGGGCTCTGACTCCTCCCCAGGGCACACCCCACAGCAGTCCAGCCCCATGCCCACTTCAAGTGTTTTTGTGTTGCTGGAATGTGCCCTTTGCACCGTGAGATTGCCCCTTGTTTGCCTGGACAGACAGATGTAGACCTCTGGCACTTCTGTAGCTGGAATGCAGCCTTCTGTACAAAGGTCAAATTCTCACCCACTTTTTGCCTCTGGCCCCAATCACCAGTGGCACATGGGCTCTGCAAGGGCATGCGGACGTCAGGATGAAAAAAATATCCCCCCACCATTCGGCATTAATAGCTAAATCCAAATGCTCTAGGCAGGTGGTTCATCTCCTTTATAGCTGCTAGGCTCACACAATGGGTGTAAAAACCCATTGCATGTAACAGGATGAAGAGATGATCTGGAAAACAACTCTGAGCTAGAAATATGGATGATGATGATGATGATGATGATGATAATTTTATTTGTACCCCACCCATCTGACTGGTTGCCCCAGCCACTCTGGGATGCTTCCAATAAATATAATAATAATAATAATAATAATAATAATAATAATAATAAATTTTATTTATATCCCGCCCTCCCCAGCCGAAGCCGGGCTCAGGGCGGCTAACAACATTAAAACAGTATGACATTATAAAACATTATAAAAATGAATTAAAATCAAAATTGATGGCAACCATAAACTAAAGCTTTGTAAAGATTGCCAGAGGAGGGGGTCAGGCTGCGCCCTGACCAAATGCCAGGTGGAACAGCTCTGTCTTGCAGGCCCTGCGGAAAGATGTCAAGTCCTGCAGGGCCCTTGTCTCTTGTGACAGAGCGTTCCACCAGGTTGGAGCCGCAGCCGAAAAAGCCCTGGCTCTAGTTGAGGCCAGCCTAACCTCTCTGAGGCCTGGGACCCTCAAGGTGTTTTTATTTGAAGATCGTAAGTTCCTCTGTGGGGCATACCAGGAGAGGCGGTCCCGTAGGTACGAGGGCCCTAGGCCGTATAGGGCTTTGAAGGTTAAAACCAGCCCCTTAAACCTGATCCTGTACTCCACCGGGAGCCAGTGCAGCTGGTATAGCACCGGATGAATGTGATCTCTAAGCGAAGACCCCGTAAGGAGTCTCGCTGCGGCATTCTGCACCCGCTGGAGTTTCTGGGTCAGTCTCAAGGGCAGCCCCACATAGAGCGAGTTACAATAATCCAGTCTGGAGGTGACCGTCGCGTGGATCACAGTGGCTAGGTCAGGGCGAGAGAGGTAAGGAGCCAACTGCTTAGCTTGGCGGAGATGAAAAAATGCCGCCTTTGTTGTAGCTGCAATCTGCGCCTCCATGGAGAGGGAGGTATCGAAGATTACACCCAAACTCTTAACGGACGGTGCTGGCACTAATTGCACCCCCGCAAGAGATGGGAGTTGCCCCCTAAGTCCCAGCCAGAGGACCTCTGTCTTCGAAGGATTTAACTTCAGCCGGCTCCCACGTAACCATCCGGCCACCGCCTCCAAGCATCTGATCAGTGTGTCTGGGGCCGAGTCCGGGTGGCCGTCCATCAACAAATAGAGTTGGGTGTCATCAGCATACTGATGGCAGCCCAGCCCAAAACTCCGGACAAGCTGGGCGAGGGGGCGCATAAAGATGTTAAAAAGCATCGGGGAGAGTATTGCACCCTGAGGCACACCACACACCAAGGAGTGGCGGGATGACAATTCCCCCCCAAGCGCCACCCTCTGTCCCCGACCAGAGAGAAACGAGCGCAGCCATTGAAGGACTGTGCCCTGGATCCCCACGTCGGTAATATAAAAGCATAATAAAACACCAAACATGAAAAACCTCCCAACACAAGGCTGCATTCAGATGTCTTCGGAAGGTCATATAATTGTTTATCTCTTTGACATCTGATGAGAGGGTGTTCCACAGGGCGGGAGCCACCACTGAGAAGGCCCTCTGCCTGGTTCCCTGCAGCTTTGCTTCTCGCAGCGAGGGAACCGCCAGAAGGCCCTTGGCGCTGGATCTCTGTGTCCAGGCTGAATGATGGGGGTGGAGATGCTCCTTCAGGTATACTGGACCGAGGCCATTTAGGGCTTTAAAGGTCAGCACCGACACTTTGAATTGTGCTCAAAAATGTACTGAAAGCCAGTGTAGATCTTTTATGACCATTGTCAGTATTTGGAAAGCTGTATCCTTCATCCCTACATGGATCAATATTATTTCCTTCTTAATTAATATTTTTTCCACTCACGTGCATGATGCGCTAGAAGGAATGAGCTGTCAGGTCCCTGCCCCAAAGAGACTACAGTCTAGATGCTGACACAAGGCTGGCATTGTAGGAAGGGGAGGGAAATGGAGACAAGGCTAATCCAGCAAGAATATGCCATTATTTCAGTTGCATGTACTTAGGCTTAGTTACAATAACGTATGTGGTGTTACCAAAGGCTTCGTACTTATTATAAAACTTTATACATGCCAATTTATGGGGTATCAAATACCATCTGGATAATGTTTTAAAGGTGTCAACGTACTAAATATTGCTAGAAAATATGCAGAGGGTTGGGAATTTTCACAGGAGGTATATCCCAAACTCCAGCAATGTTGGCTGAGAACAGCAGCCCACAGCAAAAACAAAACCAAAAGCGGTGTGGTCAGGGATTGCCAACCCAAAGAGTTGGCAATAGTTCTTCATTCAATAGCAATTAAGTTTCAGGACGCTCAGAAACTGAAGATCATGTACCTCTACACACACACACACACCCTTAAATCAAACAGTTTGCATGATGGCATTTGGGGAAACCTTCCGATGGATAAATAATAATCTCAGCTAAAGATCACATCTAACTTCAGGCACTCCAATGGCTTTCCGAATAAGAGACCTCCCCTTCCCAGTTAAAGTAGACTTTGTGGGCTGGAAATTCAAGAGAACAGTTCAGCAGTTTGGGTCCTCTGTTTCTCATTTTCCCAACCTTTCGTCCACATTTCTGCAGGAATGTGCAATTTAAAATTTTGAAAAAATGCTCATGAAAATTATTCAGCGCTATGGAACTAATTTTTCCTAGTAACCTTTTTAATGTACACTTTTAAAGCAATTTCTCCTAATATAGTGCATGCTATTTTCACCCATATATTCGTTCTATGCCAATGTCCCCCAATGTATTCATTTTTGTAAATATCGTTTGGTTGGAGTACCGCATCGTGAAATCTGGATGAGTGGGAATTTCAAAGGGTGCTTGTGTTTTGGTCCTCATTTAGTTTTGTAGCATGCAAATTTGACATACATCTTTAAATTGGAATTAAATTTAATGTTTCCCCTGTCTTTACTCAGACTTTGTTGGACTCTGACTCCCATCAGTCGACACGGCCAATGGTAGTGGATGTTAAGGAGATGAGTAATTATATAACATTTAATAAACATTTGAAGGCAGCCCTGTATAGGGAAGCTTTTTAAGATTTAAGATTTAATTATATTTTTATATATTCTGGAAGAGTGGCTGGAAGAACCCATTCAGATGGGCACGGTACAAAGAATAAATTATAATTAGTCCAACAAAATCAGGAGAGCCACACGTCTCCTAAAGTTTTTGATTTTCTCCCCAGTCTTTCCCCACTTCGTTTGGTTGATTTGGGGATCTTTTTTGTTCTTGTTGGTATGAGGCAGGACGTTACTTTTGAAAAGTAAAAACCCTTCCAAAATTCTCTAAAGAACGAAGAGCTGTGTTGCTGCTGTTTTAACCGAACCACGCTAGCTTCCTTTCAAAACGATGCCATTTCTGCAGCGTCTCTGAAGAAAGCAAATGTCTGTTTAATAATATATGGCAATATCCGTCTGCTTGGCTGCGGAGCAAGTTTCGGGATTACAAGGCATGGAGCTATCGAGCATCTTTCCGCCCATTCACATCAATACATCGAAACTTCCTGGACTGCAGTGCCAGATGCGGACAGGGACAGGAGGGGGAAGAGGGAATTTGTGGATGTTTCTTGGAACCAGCCACTCATTTAGCTTTCAGCAAAGATTCCAGAAGGAGTTCCAGAAGGAGCCATCGAATTCTCCTTTGAATCCCATCTGCCAGGCACAAAGGTCTAAGACGAGAGGAAACCACACAATTCCTCCCATTACATATCAGACAAGGGCCGTCGCTATTGTCTCTTGGGCGCCTTGCGAAGCCCTTCCTTTTCCAACAAGGCTTTTAAGTGGAGATTCTTATCCCAGTCTGTCTCTGGTTGGATTTGAAACTGTTTTTGTTATGTGTTTTTCTTATGGGTGCTTTTTATGCCCTATTTACTGTTAAATCACTTTGGGGTGTTTTGTGGGAAGTAGGGAAGTAGGATATCGATATATCGTCCAAAACCGGTTTGAAGTTCACATCGTGATAATGGTTTCATAATATCTGAGCTGGCAATGTATCGCGAATCACAATGTGTGTAAGAGCTGGGTGATATCTGGTTTTCAACATTGCAATAACTCGCCAGGTAAACACTGCAATGTTACCAGCAGCTAAACCTCACAATGTCACCAACTAAACGTTGCAATGTTATCACCAGCTAAACCTCACATTAGCACCAATACAGTGGTACCTCGGGTTACATACGCTTCAGGTTACAGGTTCTGCTAACCCAGAAATAGTACCTCGGGTTAAGAACTTTGCTTCAGGATGAGAACAGAAATCGTGCTTTGGTGGCATGGAGACAGCAGGACGCCCCATTAGCTAAAGTGGTGCTTCAGGTTAAGAACAGTTTCAGGTTAAGAACGGACCTCTGGAACGAATGAAGTACTTAACCCGAGGTACCACTGTATTGCAATCTAGCACAATGTCTGAAATAAGGATGGAACTATACAGAGGCAAACGGGAAAATGTCCTGACAACTGCTACTACTTAGGGAACCAAAATGGATAAATGACAATCTTATCAATCATCACACACTCAGTTTCATCAGCAGGCAAGCCAAAATGCATCCCAACAGGACTTTTGGTTTTAGGCTTGGCTACCAAATGGTGGTATTCAGGACAATCCAAAGGACGGCAATGAGTCATAGTGAATACAAATAATCTGGGACCGCCAGCCTGCCAGCCTGCTAGGAGGCAGAAGCAGCAGCGGCAGAAACAGCTTGCCATGACCGCAGTATATGATGGCAGTAGCAGCGACAACCTGCAAGGGCAGGCAGTGCTGGGACAATCAGTGGTGGCCTGCGAGTCCTCGTGGTGGCAATGGGAGGGGGCAGCAGTAGCAGCGGCAGCCTGCAAGGCCTCGTGGCGGCAGAACAAGCAGTGGCAACTTGTCTCTCATTAAAAGAAAAAAAAAACCAAATTATAATATATGGGGAAATCGTGGAATGGAATCTTTTTTTGACCCTAGGGGAAACGTCTTAAGAATAAGTTCAGATATATAAGTTTTAATGAGAAATAAGATTAAATGAAGTAAAAGTGGATGATTAATTGGTGAAAGAAAGAATGGAAAATTACAGTATATTAAGATAAGATATAAGGATAGAAATAAGATGAAGGATTTGCCGAAATATCTATATGGATTAGAATACAAAGAGGGGAGGTGTGAAGAGGTCAAGGAGATAAGTTAAGAAAGGGAGTTATATTAAGGTTTAACTTGTTCTTTTGGTTTTTGCTTTTCCTTTTTTTAGTTGTTTTTGCTTTGCTTTTGCTATTTTTCTATTTTTATTTTTCTTTCTTGGATATGTTTTGTTTTTGTATATTGTGTTCTTTTTTGTAACCTTTTAAAATTTGAATAAATATTATTAGGGGGGGGAACAAGCAGTGGCAACTTGTGAGGCCTCACAGTGGTGGCGGAACAAGCAGTGGCAACTTGTGAGGCCTCACAGTGGTGGCGGGAGCTGGCGGCAGTAATGGTGGTAGCCTGCAGGGCCTCGCGGCAGCGGCACAAACAGTGGAGGCCAGCGAGGCCTTCCAGCAGTGATAGAGTGATGGCAATAGCAGCAGCGGCCTGCAAGGACTCACGGCAGCGATGGGAGACACCAGCAGTGGTGGTGGCGGCCTTTGAGGACTCACAGCAGTGAAGGGAGGTGGTGGCAGTAGCGACAGCCTGTGAGGCCTCATGGTGGCAGGAGGTGGCAGAAGTAATGGTGGCAGCCTGCAATGCCCCACAGCGGTGAGAGGGAGTGATGAATGTAACGGCACCCTGCAAGGCTTCTTGGCAGCGACAAAAAGTGGAGGCAGTAATGGCAGCTTCATGGCAGCAACAGGAGATGGTGGCAGTAGCAGCGGCAGCCTGCAATGCCTCACGGCGGTGACAGGCAGTGGTGGAAGACTGCGAGGCCTCGCAGTGGCAGCAAAACATGGTAGCGGTAGCGGCATCCTAAGGATTGGTTGAGAGCTGAGCAAACTGGGGCTTCTTCAAAGCCTCATCTAAGTTCATAGCTGTTTCCTTAAGCTTTGTGTAATACATTTTTAACCTAGTGGGTTTGTTTTTTTAAAACTGTCTGTCAGGAGAAAGAAAAGGATGATTAAGAATCAAAATGACAGGCATTTGCTAGTCAAAAGAGAAGACATAGAGGGAGGTTCTCTTTTCTTTGACGATGTCCTATGTGGCATTTCCATAAAGGAAAATCTGCACTAAGCTCTTGGCAGTCGATGCAAATGGCCTTGCTGTGTTTCAAGGTACCTCTTCTGAGAAATAAACCCAATAACATCTATCAGTATCCGCCTTTCCATCTGAAGAGACGGGGGGGAGGGGGAAACACCCACTTCATAAAATGAAGCATCTCGCTTTAACAAACCGTATCCTGAATCTGCTGTTGTCTTTGTCCATGGAGTTTTCTTGGCAGGGATACTGGAGTGGCTTGCCGGTTCCTCCTCCAAGTGGATCACGTTTGGTCAAAACTCTCCACGATGACCTGTTCATCTTGGGTGCCCTCCTCGGCATAGTTCATAGATTCTTTGAGTTATTCAAGCCCCTTCGCCACGGTAAGGCAGTGGTCCATGAAGGGATGAAGTGAGAGCTGGACCATAAAGAAGGCTGATCGCCGAAGAATGGATGCTTTTGAATTATGGTGCTGGAGGAGACTCTTGAGAGTCCCATGGACTGCAAGAAGATCAAACCTCTCCATTCTGAAGGAAATCAGCCCTGAGTGCTCACTGGAAGGACAGATCCTGAAGCTGAGGCTCCAATACTTTGGCCACCTCATGAGAAGAGAAGACTCCCTGGAAAAGACCCTGATGTTGGGAAAGATGGAGGGCACAAGGAGAAGGGGATGGCAGAGGACGAGATGGTTGGACAGTGTTCTCGAAGCTACAAACATGAGTCTAACCAAACTGCGGGAGGCAGTGGAAGACAGGAGTGCCTGGCGTGCTCTGGTCCATGGGGTCACGAAGAGTCGGACACGACTAAACGACTAAACAACAACAACATGCTGAATCTGCAGGCGGTTGGTACTGCAGTTTAATTAACTGTGCCAGTTAAACTACAGAACATTTGTTTTTCACCAAAAGTCTGAAACACTCAGTTAGACTCTCTGGACCAGTAGCACTCAGCAGGTTTCAAACCTTTAGCATCCTCTTAACCTGGGGCCAGGGGACGCAGGTGGCGCTGTGGGTTAAAGCCTCAGCGCCTAGGGCTTGCCGATCGAAAGGTCGGCGGTTCGAATCCCTGCAGCGGGGTGCGCTCCCGCTGCTCGGTCCCAGCGCCTGCCAACCTAGCAGCTCGAAAGCACCTCCGGGTGCAAGTAGATAAATAGGGACCGCTTACCAGCAGGAAGGTAAACGGCGTTTCCGTGTGCGGCTCTGGCTCTGGCTCTGGCTCTGGCCAGAGCAGCGATGTCACGCTGGCCACGTGACCCGGAAGTGTCTCCGGACAGCGCTGGCCCCTGGCCTCTTAAGTGAGATGGGCGCACAACCCCAGAGTCTGTACCTTTACCTTTACCTTTTTAACCTGGGGCCAGAGGGATGACAGCCAGGGTTTGGGTCAATGTTCCACAATGCACTTCTGGCCACACCAGCAAGGAGACCTCTTAACATCAAGAGGCCATGATGGGTCACAGCTGGTGCCCCTTGACTTCTATAGTGACTTCCACATCAGAATGGCCCTGATTCATTTCTGCATCACACTGCTCTGCTTCCACCTTGAGAGGAGCACCACGTGACGGACATTAAAACCAGCAGAGCGTGGCACTAATTTAGCCAATGTGATTACTTTTCGTATCCCATTTGTAGTAGACGCATGTGCACGGTATGCATATTTTCTCTGCTGGCCTTGGAAAATTCTGTTTGCATGGAAAGGCAACATGCAGAGAACACTTATTTGCATTATTAAAAGCCAAGTAATCCTTCATGACAAGGCTTGTAAAGCACCTCTGTAAATAAATACTTCATCAACACAATGCAAACTGTCTTTTGCACACTCCTTCTCAGACTACTTCCAGGTGCTCCTTCCAAGAGCACCTGGAAAATAAGGTTTTTAAGATATAGCATCCTAGGTATAAATTGCTTTCAATCCTACAGGGTTTGTTTGTGTTTGTTTGTTTGTTTGTTTGTTTGTTTGTTTGTTTTGCGTTTCTGGACCCATTTTTCTTTGACACAGAAATTAAACCATGTATGGTACTTTGAACAAACAAGTCACTGCGGTGAGCGAAACCCTGTTGTGTTCGGGCTGGTTGTACATACATACATCTCTTATCATGTTCCTTCTTTCTTGTCATTTCTATAAACTAAAGGTAAAGGTAAAGAGACTCCTGACCATTAGGTCCAGTCGTGACCGACTCTGGGGTTGCGGCGTTCATCTCACTTTATTGGCCGAGGGAGCCGGCATACAACTTCTGGGTCATGTGGCCAGCATGACTAAGCCGCTTCTGGCGAACCAGAGCAGTGCTCGGAAACGCCATTTACCTTCCCACCAGAGCGGTACCTATTTATCTACTTGCACTTTGACATGCTTTCGAACTGCTAGGTGGGCAGGAGTTGGGACAGAGCGATGGGAGCTCACCCCGTCGCAGGGATTCAAACCACCGACCTTTTGATCGGCAAGTCCTAGGCTCTGTGGTTTAACCCACAGCGCCACCCATGTCCCACATTTCTCTAAACTAAGTAACTGTATAAAAGATGAAGTATCACTACTGGGTTGGAATCAAAACTTAGCCATCTCCAAATGGAGGGCTCTTCTGTCCACAGAAAACCTCCCACTGTCAGAGGAAGGGGAAGTGGTTTTCCCCTTTCCAAGTCCCTCTATATGTGTGTGCACACACAGTCAGAAGGAGTCCTCCAATTCTGAAGAGCAGATTTTCAGAGGATGCAAGGAGCTATTGGCAAAAGTTGCCTCCCCTCTCCCACCAGCAGAGTCCCCTGAGCAAAACTCCACACTTTAGGTATGCTCCTTCCCCAGGGAGTAAAAATTCTAGATCCAAGCCATGATCAGCTATTACTTAATTTAAGCAAAGTTCAGGGGGCGGGGGGGCGGGATAAGATCTTCTGAGTTTTACAAGTTGAAGGGTTTTGTGGCTTAATTGGATTACTTTTAACAAAACACACACACACACACACACACACACACACACACACACAATGCCTCGAAGGGACTTGCACGCCAATGGCAAGTTATAAATAACACAAATAACTGATCAATCAGTTAGCAAGCAGTTAGGTTACTATCTATGCATGGGATTTCCCAAGGTTTACGAGTAAGCTTAAATTTATACAGCACTACGAGCAGTTGCAAGGGAAGCGAGTGGCGCTGTGGGTTAAACCACAGGGCCTAGGGCTTGCCAGTCAGAAGGTTGGCGGTTCAAATCCCCGCAACGGGGTGAGCTCCCGTTGCTCGGTCCCTACTCCTGCCAACCTAGCAGTTCGAAAGCACGTCAAAGTGCAAGTAGATAAATAGGTACCACTGTGGCGGGAAGGTAAATGGCATTTTCGTGTGCTGCTCTGGTTTGCCAGAAGCGGCTTAGTCATGCTGGCCACATGACCCGGAAGCTGTACGCCAGCTCCCTTGGCCAATAAAGCGAGATGAGTGCCGCAACCCCAGTGTCAGCCACAACTGGACCTAATGGTCAGGGGTCCCTTTATCTTTACCTTTACGGGCAGTTGCATTAAATCTTCGCAACCACTGGACTTCGCTTCGCAGCAAGTGATTGATAAATCTCTGCATATGAAATTTTGCAGCTGAAATACAGGAGAGCTATTCATGGACTTCTAAAAGTTTGCTTGGGGTTTGTTGCAAAGGCTGCCTGTCACTGCTCCATGAACGTATTTCGCTCCCATCGATTCTGCCTCAGGAATTAACACATTTCAACTACACTTATAAAAGGGAAGGGCCATAGCTCAGTGGCACAGCATCTACTTTGAATGCAAAAGGCACAATTCCTGGTATCTCCAGGTGGGGCTGGGGGAGACTCAGTTTGTAATCCCAGTTTGTAATCCCAGAGAGCTCCTGCCAGCATAGACAATACTGAGCTGGGTGGACCATTGGTATGAGTCAGTAAGGTGGCGTCCTATATTCTTAAAATAAATATTAACTCAGCCTCTAGCGGGACTTATTCTTCTTCTGGGGTTGCTGGATGAGCAGTTTGGGAATGTTGTTTTGTACATTGTTGCTTAGATTTCTGGCTTTTAATTAATCTCTTTGCATATTATCTTGTTATCTCGCTTTGAGGCCTCTTTTTTATATAAATCAACTTAAAAAAAGATATAATTAATTTAAAATAAAAATTAAGTGTCTGAAGGAGCAGACTTCAGGAAGCCAAGATGCGGGACAGGGGAGGGAGCGCTTGGCAAACCCTACCAAACCCTCCTTTTGGAATACAGTGGTACCTCAGGTTACATACGCTTCAGGTTACATACGCTTCAGGTTACAGACTCCGCTAACCCAGAAATAGTCTTCAGGTTAAGAACTTTGCTTCAGGATGAGAACAGAAATCGGGCTCTGGCGGCACGGCAGCAGCAGGAGGCCCCATTAGCTAAAGTGGTGCTTCAGGTTAAGAACAGTTTCAGGTTAAGTACGGACCTCCGGAACGACTTAAGTACTTAACCCGAGGTACCACTGTACCTGGAAGTTTAGCAAAAGGCTCTGTGGCCATCACATTATCTTTTGAGCCGGAGGAACACTGCCCTGGGCCCTTGCACTGACATCCAAGGCAGGGAAGTGGAGTGGCAGCTTCCACACCCAAACTCAGCCTGCTTTTTCTCCTCCGCAGCAAATCACAAAATCAGGCTAGGAGCCACCTATTTAAATATTTTCCAAACAGCACATGTAAACATTACTGCTTAGTCTGGCAAAGGGCAACAAAGATAAATCAATACGGAGGTTTACAACTTTTTTTTTTGTAGGATTTTTCAGCCTGCCTTACATCCCAGATCAAACCCTCGAGGCAGCCAAAATATATATAATAACGAAAACATTGAAGTCCCGTAAAAATAAAGTTATATTTTAAAAAACAGAACAGCAGACGTAAAACAAACAATCTTAAAACGTGAAGACATAAAAACGGTAAAGGGTTTAAAAAGCAATTGCGGGGGGGGGGGGGAGGGAATCATGCTAAAAGTCCTTCAGTGGTGCTGGGTACCCTTTTCTCTGCAGAGGGCAACATTCCCTTGAGCAGGAATCTGCTTAGAGCTGCGTGCTGGCAATGGGAGGAATCAGAATCAATGACTGGGAGAGCCAAGAGACAAAAAACGTTGTGGAAAAATCAGCCCAAATTAAGACCACCCTGCTTCATTTTTCTTCCCAGCTATCCAGATTAGAATTCCCAATCCTAGGCTGCTCTATACAGAAGTTCACTCCACTGGGTTTGAGGGAGTTACTCTTAAACAAACAGATTTTTTTTTATTTATACATCCCTGCATTACTATACATTGCTGTGCACTGCAGTTCTGTGCTGCTGGGCTATTATTCTGATAGTGGCTGTTTTTGTGGTTTTCACTGTGTGTTTCTAATTGCACTGTTTTCTTCTTCTGCAACTTGCCCTGGGACCGTTTGGTGTGGGGCAGGCTACAGAAATACAAATAAGTTCAGCTACAAACTGACAATTTGTTTTCAGGCTGCTTCCCCGCCCTGGGCCATTAGCCATCAGTAAAAATATATATACAGAGAGAGAATGGGTGGGATTCAACATCACATTGTGATAAATGTTCTGTCTGCACAAGCAACTCAGTTTTGCCAGACAGAACAACCCCCACTTTCCTCCTCCATGTGCAGTTCTGGGGGTTCTTCCAACCCCAACCCCCAAAACCATATCCCTTATTTCCCATCGTTTTGGTTTTAATTGAGATCCTGTACCCCGCAGACATATGCGTTTGAAGCATAGTGGCGAATAATATAAAATGGCCCTGATCCACCTTCAGCTGCATATATCAACTAGATTAGAGTTTCCCAAACTTGGGTCTCCAGCTGTTTTTGGACTACAACTCCCATCATCCCTAGCAAGCAGGACCAGCGGTTGGGGATGATGGGAATTGCAGTCTGAAAATGGCTGGAGACCCAACTTTGGGAAACCCTGAACTAGATGCACGCTCCAGGTGGGTATGTATATAAAACAAAATATACAGGCAGTTCAGTGAGTATCCGGATGTGCCTTTGCACCTGTATAATCCACACACAGAGAGTTCTCCCTTGCTGCATTGGGGGCAAGTTCTTCTTTTCCATTAGTGGGTCTTATTTTTATACAGCATGTGGAAGTCCAATTATTTTTTTAATCTTCTCATAACGCCGAGCTTACTCCGTAAAACTTTAAAAAGGAAGTTCCCTACACTAACGAACACACTGCTTTGAAGCAATTAGCACAGATCCGCTTGGAAGACTTAACGCACCTCTGAAGCCTTAAGCCTTTTTGGAAATAGCTGCCCCAGAAGAAGAACCCTCTTTCCACCAGTTGCCGCCACACATGCTGATGCCACTCAGGAGCATCTGCCGGAGCACATTCCGGAGTTTGCTAAGTAATCCCCCCACCAAACTCGCCCCGCCCCCCACTGGCCATGTGCAGTTAGAAGCAATCCCCTCTTCTTTTTAAGGAATAGAAAGCACAGCAGTCCATGAGGCTGGGGGCGGGGGGAGCCGGGAGCCCAGCTTTTGCTTTCCTTTTTCCATTTCAGAAACGCTGCTGTAATATCAGCCAAAGATAATATATAGTAAACTGCTGAGGAGGGGGGGGGGAGAGAGAGAAATGAATCTCCAGGGTCTATTTTTACAAGAAGATAAGAATCGTGGTGTTGGCCGAGATCACAGCCCATCTAGCTCAAATTAAGTAATCAAGTCAGCTAAGTGTGAAGAAGTAGTGAACCTATCGCCAAATCAACTTCACTGGGTGACCCTACGCCCTTGTAATATACGGCGAGGGAAGGAACGCACTCTGGAGCGTTCCTAAGGTCGGCAAGGAAAGCCACTGGACCTTCGGATGATAAGGGAGTCAAAGGTGCGCTAACGGAGGAAAAGGTGACTACAGAGAAGCTAAAGGAATTATTTGCATCTGTCTTCACAGGAGAGGGACGCGGGTGGCGCTGTGGGTTAAATCACAGAGCCTAGGACTTGCTGATCAGAAGGTTGGCGGTTTGAATCCCCACGACGGGGTGAGCTCTCATTGCTCCGTTCCTGCTCCTGCCAAACTAGCAGTTCGAAAGCACGTTGTCCAGAAAAGAAGGATGCTAATACACGTCAAAGTGCAAGTAGATAAATAGGTACCACTCCAGTGGGCAGGTAAACGCCGTTTCCGTGTGCTGCTCTGGTTCGCCAGAAGCGGCTTAGTCATGCTGGCCACATGACCCGGAAGCTGTACGCTGGCTCCCTCGGCCAATAAAGCGAGATGAGCGCCGCAACCCCAGAGTCAGTCACGACTGGACCTAATGGTCAGCGGTCCCTTTACCTTTACCTCACAGGAGAAGATGGAGGGGCAGATCCCTGCACTTGAACTTTTTTCCCCCCAGAAGGGAGTCTAAGGTGATTCTGGAAATTACAGAATGTTTCACCTTATTGTCTCTTCCAGGAACAGTGGTGGGAAAGCATTGTTAAGGAAACCAAGCATGTTGAAGAGCAAATCTTGCTGAAGCACAACCAGTGCAGCATCTTTAAGAATGTCAACAAGCAGATATAGATATAGACACTGCATATATAGACTTCCAAAAAGCTTTTGATAAGTTTAAAGTAATGCACATTGGGGCAAAAAGCCCTAATTTCACATATACACTAATGAGCTCTGAACTGGCAGTGACTGACCAGGAACAAGACTGCCGGGTCTCTGTGGATAGCTTGATGAAGATGCTGACCCAGTGGCAGCTGTGAGAAAGGCAAATTCCAAGACAGGGAAGACCAGGATAGGGAAGAGTGTTTGGTTCTGGTCATTTCATCTCAAAACAAGGAAAGGGTTCAGAAAGAGTAAGAGGAGGCATGAGAGAGGTGAGTAAGATTGTGCATGGCGTAGAGAAATTGGGTAGAGAAAAGTTTATTCCCCTCTGTCATCAAACCAGAACTTGAAGCCATCCACTGAAGCTGAACACTGGAAGATTCAGAACAGAGAAAATAAAATACTTCCTCGTGGAGTTAAATTATGGAATCCGCTCCCATAAGATGGCTCGGATGGCTTTAAAAGAAGATGAGACAAGTTCGAGGAAACAAGGTGATCAATGGCTACTAGCCACAACGACTAGGCTGTATGTTCACTGTCCGAGGCAATAGGCACCTGAACACCAGTTAGGAATCACAAATGGAGAGACAGCTCTTGCACTCAGTTCCTGCTTGTGGGCTCCCAAATGATCTGGCTGGCCACTGTGAGAACAAGAAGCTGGTTTAGAAGGGCCTTTGGCCTGATCCAACAGGGCTCTTCATGTGTTCCTGTTTTATAATGGCCCTTGTTTAAGCCAGTATCTTTTTAAATTAAAAGCCCCAAATGCTTTAGTAGTCAGTCATTGCTTTCCTCCCAAAAAGACGCCTGCTTCTTGGGAGAAAAGCAATGACAAACCTAGACAGCATCTTAAAAAGCAGAGACATCACCTTGCCAACAAAGGTCTGTCTAGTTAAAGCTTTGATTTTCCCAGTAGTGATGTATGGAAGTGAGAGCTAGACCATAAAGAAGGCTGATCGCCAAAGAACTGATGCTTTTGAATTATGGTGCTGGAGGAGACTCTTGAGAGTCCCATGGACTGCAAGAAGATCAAACCTCTCCATTCTGGAGGAAATCAGCCCTGAGTGCTCACTGGAAGGACAGATCCTGAAGCTGAGGCTCCACTACTTTGGCCACCTCATGAGAAGAGAAGACTCCCTGGAAAAGACCCTGATGTTGGGAAAGATGGAGGGCACAAGGAGAAGGGGACAACAGAGGACGAGATGGTTGGACAGTGTTCTCGAAGCTACCAGCATGAGTTTGACCAAACTGCAGAATGCAGTGGAAGACAGGAGTGCCTGGCATGCTCTGGTCCATGGGGTCAAGAAGAGTCGGACACGACTAAACGACTAAACAACAACAACAACAACAACAAAATTCCCAAGCCAAGTGTTCCAAGAATTGCAATTATGCTGCAAGAAACTGAGGGTGAGGGTGATGAAACCTGAGTACACATCCGCAGAGGAGGCTGCCCACTGCAACTCTGCATGAGCATCAGGCTCAGATGGGGGTGGGCATTTTTGCCACATCTCTGCACCAGGTGTAACTGAATGATCTAATCGCACCCAGTGCAAAGATGCAGAATAATCGCTTGCTGGGAAGGGGCCGCCCACCCTGCAGACTCAGACGAGAACAAAAGAGGTAAGCCGTTTTGCAGGTGAGGTGCTTTGAAAACCGTGATCTCCGTTTCGGGGAATCGCTGGCTCCAGCCTTTCCTCCCAGCTCCTTGGGCCATTTCAGTTGCCAAATATACGTGGTCACGAAACCAGCTTGGGGAATTAAAAAGTGCCGTTGTTGTAAATGGGATCCACTCCATAGATCAGAAGGGAAAAGCAAGTTGTAACTTCTTTTTCTTTTTTTCCCCCAACAAGTAAACCTGACCTGCTTCAATCTCCATTTTCACATCAGGTTTTAAACATACCCCGCCGGCTGCCATAAAGCTGCTCTCATTCAGTAACACAAGCTAGCTCCATGACCTTCCCAACGACCTCTGAAAAAACAGTTGTGCGTACTACTGTGGTGTAAATCCTCGCAGACAAGTCGAACCTGTTCTTTCTGGCATCTTGCCCTTCAGACGAATATTCCCTTAAGATTTATTATGAAAGGGGGACGAAGGGGCGTTATTGCACAACATGTGTCTTCCACGTACGAGTCAAGTTTAACCCTCCTACGCCTTTTTTTAAAAAAACCCACTTTTACTTATCTGGAGGTCAAATAGAGCCCGATAAAATCAGATTTTTTTAAAAATGAGACGTATTTGCTCCAATTAAACATTAAAAAACAACAACAACCTGTATCAACATGGGTATAAATATCCCCAGGGTAGTGGTTAGGATATGCAATGAGCCCCCTAAGTAATTTCCAGGGGGGTCCCCCAATACTTTTGTTCATCCACTTTTTCAATGGAAAGCTTCCTGGGGGTATGAACAATTCTTTAAAATGCACCCAATTGTTCACACCTAATCATCTTAAAGCGGGGGGGGGGGGGCTTTTCAGCCTGAAGGCCGGATGCCTTTCTTGACAACCTCCCAGGGGCCACATCCCAGCAGTGGGTGGGGCTAAAGGCAAAAGTGGACAGAGCCACAGAGGTGAATTTTACCTTTGTGTAGTGGGCCGCTTTCTACAGAGATTCACACACCCGTGTCCCTAGCCTCCATAAAGGTAAAGGGTAAAGGGACCCCTGACCGTTAGGTCCAGTCGTGGCCGACTCTGGGGTTGTGGCGCTCGTCTCGCTTTATTGGCTGAGGGAGCCGGCATACAGCTTCCGGGTCATGAGGCCAGCATGACTAAGCCGCTTCTGGCGAACCAGAGCAGCGCACGGAAATGCCGTTTACCTTTCCGCTGGAGTGGTACCTATTTATCTACTTGCACTTTGACGTGCTTTCGAACTGCTAGTTTGGCAGGAGCAGGAACGGAGCAATGGGAGCTCACCCCGTCATGGGGATTCAAATCGCCAACCTTCTGATCAGCAAGTCCTAGGCTCTGTGGTTTAACCCACAGCGCCACCTGCGTCTGCTTTCTACAGAGATTCACACACCCGTGTCCCTAGCCTCCATCCATGCAAGCAAAAGGCATTAGCAGAGTTCAAGGAGACATTTCGGCCACACAAGGACACTCAAGGAGGGCCCACAATGGGCACGGCCTGTGGAGAGGGGCATACTGGGTAAGGAGAGTCCTGAGGGCCAAATAGAGGCTTTAAGGGGCCACATTTGGCGCCTGGACCTGAGGCTCCCCACTCCTGTCTACTATCGTGTTTGTTCAATGGCAACCTGTGCCATAGTGGAGTCATTTAGATTCCCAACGCTTTGTGGACGTGCGCCATTTTATTTCACCGCTACACCCTTTCAGCGGAACCGTCAAACCATCACAGAGAAGTGAGGTCTGAAACACTGCAAAACCAACTTTTTTTTATCAGATGAGACCGTATCCGTTATGAAGCGGTATAGATGAGAAGAAAGAGTTTTCCGTATTTATTTTATACCTGAGTGAGGACTCCAAAATGCGTACAAACGGTTAATCCCTTTTAGCGTTTCCAATGGCTAAATCCACAGGATCTTTGGTGACTTATGAAAGATCTTTTGCTGCTGTGTTTTAAATGCCAGGCTTTAATGTCATTATGGATGCAGAGAGATCACACGAGACAGTGCCTGCAAGTATTGGAAGGGCCTTTTATTAATAAATTAGTATTTCCTGTAACTGGACTCGGGGGATTCAGCAAACCATTCAGCTGTTTATCTGAAGTATATTTCCATGCTCAAACAGCATCAGATTCCCCTAAAACGATGCACTTTAATGTGATTAAACATGAGCGCTCAGGGATCATTAACAGCACGAGCCTAACTAACTAGGTTTACTCAGAAGTAAGCCCTAGCTTAGCAGGGTTTGGACTGCAGCTATTTTCATGGGAAACGTTCCCCTCCCCGCATCTGACAGCCTTGGGCACTGGAATTTTAAATCTGAAACTCAAAGGGGAATGAGAAAGACGTATTCTGAAGCCTCCCATTATAAATTGCCAATGACATGAACAGTACTCAAGCACTAAGCCTTACGGAAACTGCATGTAAAGTAAGTTGAGGACTCACATGCACAGCTGCATGTCTCTTGCCGGTAAAACAGGAAGGCATACGAAACATATGTTCCTGCAGAGCGACAGCATGACTAAATTATTCTGCCAGCTAAATTAATGCATTACAACAAGAGGGTTTCTTTCCCACCATTCGAGGCGATGGCCATGAACAAGCTACTCAGTTTTCACGAGGCATCTCCTATTGCAGGGTATCAACAGCGTCTGACATCCTTGGTTTCAGAATGTAGGGCTTCGCAGAATTCTACAGAACGGAAACTAAATATGTATCATCTCTCCCCTTGCACTCGAAGCGTTGATCCAGAAATCCCACGGAAGTGGTATGTCGATACTGACATTTGTCCTCCAAGGCCAAAGGTGTCCGTGTGAGCACAACCACCCACAGGACGCTGCTGCCTGAGCTTATCACTAGGGGGACCAGCTTCCTTCGTCAGATCTGCTGTGTGTGCTACTCAGACCTACGGCCAAAAATGGTGCACGAAAACTGGGACTCAAGGCTGGGCAGAGATAAACCCACCAAAAGTTAACGGACCCAAATCCAGGACCATGCCCGTGCCAAGAAAAATATATTTTACCATTCTATCTGAATGTCTTCTTTAAAACAAAAAACTGAAATCAAAAGATAATTGCTGTATTTTTCGCTCTATAAGGCGCACCTAGTTTTTGGAGGAGGAAAACAAGGAAAAAAATATTCTGAATCTCAGAAGCCAGAACAGCAAGAGGGATCGCTGCGCAGTGAAAGCAGCAATCCCTCTTGCTGTTCTGGCTTCTGGGATAGCTGCGCAGCCTGCATTCGCTCCATAAGACGCACACACATTTCCCCTTACTTTTTAGGAGGGATAAAGTGAGTCTTATAGAGCAAAAAGTACGGTAACTTTTTTTTACCATAGGTGATTAACTAACAGTAAGGCATAACTGCATGAGCCAGCAATGTGTGTATGTCAAAACCAGGAGGAGAGGAGATGAAGGAGTTGGGCTGGCGGGGGACATAGCTCATGCATGCTAAACTACATCAAACTTAATCACAGAAACATCTACATCCTTTACATTAACTCCAGAGCTCTAAGCGATCAGCCATCAAAACATCTCTTTGTTGAAAAGAGAAGGGAAAGGAAACAGAAAGGAGCTAATGCAACCGGGTTGAGTATTTTCATCTGGGGACTTCAGGTTCAAACTAGCTTATCAGAAAAATCACTCTCCTTTGCCAAAACTGAAATATGTTGATTCAGGTGACATTCCCTTATCTGACCTCTCTCTCCCTCTCTCCCCTTCCAGCCTCAACATTGGCTGTCACAGGCAATTGAAAATTCATGAACGCACCAATAGAACTGAAAAATAAGGAATTGGGACATTCCCAGCTGCGCGCGCGCGCACACACACACACACACACACACACACACGGAGCCCTCTGGGAGAAATACTTTTCTCCTAGTGCAGGGATAGTGAATTCATGACCCTCTCAACAAGGTTGAATTCCAGCTGAAAAATCTCTGCAAATTAGAGTTGGGGCATTTAAAGCACATTTAAATCACATTACTTCCCCCAAAAGTCTGGGAACTGTAGCCCTGTGTGGGATAAACTACGGTTGCCATGATTATTCAGAGGCCATGGTGTGCTTTAGAAATATAGCGTGTATGCTGTCCTTGTCTCCAACCTGCCACTTCAAATCCACTTCTATTAATTTTTTGTCGGAACAGAAAGGATCCTGCACTTAGCAGCCACCATCACCCACACCCAGCATCTAGTTGTTAAATGAAATCATGTCGGTGCTCAAGGCTACGCGGCCTCAAAATCCATCCCCTTGCCTCCCATTTTTATGGACTGGTCATCACTATTCATTAGTAAAACTAAAGCACAAGACAGGAGGTGGCTTTTTCCTTTATTTCTACTCTGCATCTTCCACGTCTAGCCCTTCCCATGGATCAATCCCTCTGAGCAGCCAATGATGTGAAGCAGGGGCAAGGCAATGGGGGGACACTGGGGTGGCCCCATACTGGAGGGCAGCCATTTTGACTGTCAACTTAGCCAAAGAAATTGGAAGTTGGTGAAATGGAGGGGAACTGACAGTGAAATGTTCATAGAACAGTAGAGTTGGAAGGGACCACGGGGGTCATCTAGTCCAGTGTTTCCCAACCTTTGGTCTCCAGCTGTTTTTGGACTACAACTCCCATCATCCCTAGCTAGCAAGACCAGTGGTCAGGGATGATGGGAATTGTAGTCCAAAAACAGCTGGAGACCAAAGGTTGGGAAACACTGATCTAGTCCAACCCTCTGCAATGCAGGAACGTTTTGCCCTGTGTGGGGATTGAACCCGCAACTCTGGAATTAAGATATTGAGGGGCTCCATACATACATGGAGATTACTTGGTGAACCTTAGCTGACTGTATGAACAGCCGCCACCTAAAGTATTAAATGTCCGAGCTGAAATAAAACGTATATACAGTGGTACCTCGGGTTACATACGCTTCAGGTTACAGACTCCACTAACCCAGAAATAGTACCTCGGGTTAAGAACTCTGCTTCAGGATGAGAACAGAAATAGCGCAGTGGCGGAGCAGTGGCAGCGGAAGGCCCCATTAGTTAAAGTGGTCTTCAGGTTAAGAACAGTTTCAGGTTAAGAATGGTCCTCCAGAACGAATTAAGTTCTTAGCCCAAGGTACCACTGTATAATGTGGAAAATAAGCTGTCCATTTATTTACCTGTGAAATTAACAAACACTGGTGCACCTCTTAGCTGGGCTTCATTAGAGTTGAAACACATATTTCTAGCCCTCATCATCATAAACAGAGACAGACAGACTCCCATCTCCTGCAGATTCAAACACACATGCACACCCCAATGTGTTACAAACTACAGCAAGTGTTCTCATGTCCCATTAAAATACTAAAAGTTTTATTTACAGGTAAAGGATTTGCAAAGGGTCTGTAATGGTATACTTTGAAACTGGATTAGCTGGGTTAATTATCTGAGAGGAAATAAGAGCTGATACAATAAAACAAAGATAAGCCATTAAACCTTTCAAAGGCTGAATATTCTTATCCCTTTAAACAAACAGGGATGTTTCTTTCAAGAGTAACCATTGGGTGAGTGAGTTTGCCTCAGTTTTGTCTTCACGGACATACCAAACCTGCCCTGGGTGCAAACCGGGGATGCCAGCGTTTGATGTCTGACAATGGTTGCAGGGAACAATAATCTCTTCTCCGCCCCTGAGCACCTGAGCAAACACCCTTCATGCAAACCATCATTAGGACATCTTCCACACTTTAGCTCATTGTCTCTTTGATGCAAAAACCCTTTTCACCACAACACATGAAGGCAGGCACTCAACGCTTGTACAGTGGTACCTCTGGTTACGAACAGAATCCCTTCCGAAGGTCCATTTGTATCCAAAAACCGCTCAAAACCTGAGGCACCATTAGTGAAACCGTGCCTCCCGCTGCGCACGCACCTCCAGCACACAATTTCTGCTCGCATCCTGGGGCAAAATTCACAACCGGGAGCGGCTACCGGTTACCGGAGCTTGTAACCCACAGCATATGCAACCAGAGGCAGTGGCAACCAGATGATGATGATGATGATGATATATTTATACCCCACCCATATGGCTGGGCTTCCCCAGCCACTTTGGGCGGCTTCCAACAAAATATTAAAATGCAATAATGCATCAAACATTAAAAGCTTCCCTAACCAGGGCTGCCTTCAGATGTCTTCAAAAAGTCTGGTAGTTGTTGGGAACAGTTATGGACCACAGGTATGAAGTTCACGGCATGTAATGCCTTAAGAGAGAATATTATGAAAATGATATACAGGTGGTACATGACACCAGTCAAGCTCGCAAAAATATATCATTTGCCCGATAATAAATGTTGGAAATGTAAAGAGACTGAAGGTACATTCTTTCACCTTTGGTGGACGTGCCCAAGGATTAAGGCTTTCTGGGAGATGATCTATAATGAAATGAAAAAGGTATTTAAATATACCTTCCTGAAAAAACCAGAGGCCTTTCTCCTGGGCTTGGTCGGCCAATTGGTGCCAAAGAAGGATAGAACTTTTTTTATGTATGCCACAACAGCAGCAAGAATACTCGTCACAAAGTATTGGAAGACACAAGAGCTACCCACCCGGGAAGAATGGCAGATGAAGGTGATGGAGTACATGGAGCTGGCGGAAATGACTGGCAGAATCCGAGACCAGGGAGAAGAGTCGGTAGAAGAAGATTTGAAGAAATTCAAAGACTATCTACAGAAATATTGTAAAATTAAGGAATGTTAGAAGGATGTTGGAATGAAGTTATGTGGTTTTAGTAGTAATGTTATAAAGGAGTATTTAAAGATGGATTATTAACAGGTGAGAATGTAAAGTTATAATATATTAAGATAAATTAGTAAGATAAAAGTAAAAACGGAAAGGATTTGCTGAAATAACCAATTGAACTAGAATACAAAAAAGGGAGGTGTGAGGAGGTCAGGGAAACAAGTATATGAAAGACAAGATATGGAAAAGTTGGTTTGTTTTTAATTGTTTTTACTTTATTGTATTTTGTATTTTTGTATTTTTTTTGTTTTTTTCTGATTTTTGTAACTTTTTTGAAACTTTGATAAATATTATTTTTTTTTAAAAAAAAAAAAACCAAATAGTCTGGTAGTTGTTGTTCTCTTTGACATCTGGTGGGAGGACATTCCACAGGGCGGGTGCCACTACCGAGAAGTCCCTCTGCCTGGTTCCCTGTAACTTGGCTTTTCACAGTGAGAGAACCGCCAGAAGGCCCTCGGAGCTGGACCTCAGTGTCCGGGCAGAACAATGGGTAGAACACTCCTTCAGATATACTGAACCGAGGCCAGATATACTGGACCAGAGGTACCACTGTACTGTACCTGATTAAGGCCAATTCCCAAACATGCAATGGGCACCCAAATAAATTCACTCTTCTTTAGTTCCCCACAGGAGGAGGAGCACCTCTGGTGGGGGACACGTCATGCTCCTTCTGGGGTAGCTTGTCCACCTTTGGTCTCCACCCTGCACTCAGCTCTCACCTGGGGCTCCTAGAAGCTATCAGCGGCCACACCCAGGAAACGACTTCGACTGGGTGGCAAAACCAGGGGAAGGTAGCCAATGGGTCTCAGCCCCTCGGTGTGTTAGGACTTCCACTGCATGCGAAGACAGGCTCTACTGGATTGGACCCAATAGCGGGTCCAAAGGTCAAAACCTCTTATCCCAAACCTCTGCTGCCTTGCTGGATAACTAAGGAGTTAAAGGCTAAGCTACGGTCTTCAAACAAAAACATCCTGGAGGTCCCGGGCCACAGGGAGGTTAGACTGGCCTCAACCAGAGCCAGGGCTTTTTCGGCTGTGGCCCCAATTTGGTGGAACACTCTGTCACAAGAGACTAGGGCCCTGAGGGACTTGACATCTTTCCGCAGGGCCTGCAAGACAGAGCTGTTCCACCAGGCCTTTGGCAAAGGCACAGCCTGACCCCCTCCTTTGGCAATCCTCATAGAACTCTAGCCCAATGGTTGCCATTAATTTGATTCTGAATTGATTTTAGAATGTATTTTAATTAATTGATGGTGATTTTATGTAAACTGTGTTACTTTTACTGTTGTTTACTGTTGTTAGCCGCTCTGAGCCTGGCTTCAGCTGGGGAGGGCGGGATATAATTTTTTTTTAAAAAAAATATTAATATTATAAGCATCAAATCGTACACATATCCAGGGGTCTTGTGGTCTGGACAGCCCAGCACCTCCGTACACACTGCCCTGGCTTGCGCCCCAGGGAGGTCACTTTGATGCTGCTAACGCGTGGTTAGACTTCACCCCTGGAAGTATACTCCGTTGTCTCTCAGGGCAGATGGGTGCCAATGGCTCAGGACCGCAATACTTCAAGGACCGCCTCTTTCCAAACTATTTTAGAGCATACAGCAGCCACATGCCTGTAAGACCTTGCGACTTACACTTCAAGGGGAACAGAGGAGGCTACAGCCCCTTAGTGCATCTAGCTCAATGCTGTTCACACTGGGAGTGGCCCTCCAGAGTTTCGTACCAGGACCCCTTCTCAGTCCTACCCAAAGTTTCCTGGGGACTGAATCTGCAACCGCCTACATTCAAAGCAGATGGTCCCAATGAAAAGCAGACACTCTACCACAGAGCTGCATTACTCGGTTTTAAGAAATACAAAAAAAAAAAAAAAAAAAAAAACCTGCAACAAATCACACAAAATACTGTTTAAGCTGAGCTGCAAGCAAATGGCGCTCCTTGCCAAAGTTGCTGATGTTCTTATGGGTTGCCCCAGCTGTGGCTATCATGGAAAATGCCCCTGTGACGGAATGAGGTTTGAAACCAATCGGTTCTATTGAAGCCAACAGCAGGCTGTTTTCAAGACCCGTTGTAGTGGTAGTAAGGGGTTACTTGTGCGTAAGCTGCCTTCAATTTCAGTTAGATTGCCTGGTTCACCATTCCTTGGCTGACAGCCCACACTCCGTGGCCGGTCAGTCGCTTGCAGAATCCGTCAGTGGGCGTTTCTTGAACCTCTTCCAGCATAAGAGCTGTTTGACGCCAAGTCTCCTCCTACTTTCCCTGCGCGGAACTCGTCTGCGCAAGTAAGGGGAAGGCAGGGGCGTGTCAGCGCTTTCCCCACTAGTCTCTGGTGAAGGGTCTCGGAGCCCTGTCTCCAAATCCTCCATCTCATTCTCTTCTCTACTGGTGTTACACTGAATTCCTTCCCCCCTGCTGGTCCCCTCTCCTGCATCCCTTTGGAGCCCTGCCTCCACCTCTAGCTCTGATGTCAGTTCCCTGACACCCGTGGAACTCCTTGCCAGTAGAAGTCCAGAGGGAGACATCCCTGCTTTCTCTCAGGCATCTTTTGACAACTGCACTGTTCAGGCAGGCCTTCGCAACTAGAATTCTTTTTTTCCAATCGGTTTATTGTTGTCTTCACTGATGCTATTGTTGTAAGGCTATGTTTTCTATGCCGAACACTGCCTTGCTACGTTTTCTAGGAAAGCACCGTTTTTATATATTTAAATAGAGAAATGCTTAAAAGCAGTGGGATCTGATCTCACGGCCACCAACATTTGCCAGCCATTAAAACTTCATCCAAGTTTCTTTTCTCAGCCATTTCACTTTGAATATTAAAAGTTTATTACCAACATTCTAGAGCAGTAAAAGTTACCACTCAAAATGCATCTTTCCATTATATTTATATAGTGCAAGGTTTTATTTCATTTCTTGGCCCTCCGTGATTTATTCAGCACATGGTCAAAAAAAAATCACGGTTAACAAAAGAAGGAATGCAATAGACTTCGTCTTTTTAAAAAAGAAAAACAACCCAGACAGCAGAAATGAGAAGTTATATTGAGATAATCTATTAAATGTGCTTGCATTGCACGGATGATGTGCTGTTCCGTCAGAAAGCATGTAGGAAGTCAGCATTTATCCAAAGTGTGAAGTACTTCCATGTGCTTAAAACGTGATCTTTCCAAAGCAAACAACAGAGGAAAGAGGAGGGAAAAACAAAGAGTATCTATTCCCCGCCAGCTATTTTTTGGCTAGTTCTATGAGACACCTTCTGTCTTTCAGTACTGGTCTTTCTTGCACAGCTTAGGCGAACAACACAGGAAGAGACAGCAAAAAAATCAGCACTAAAAACCCTGGGAGTCCACTGATGAGTATTTACTTACTAATGGATATACTGGCGCCCTGTCTTCTGGTCTCTAAAGATATACAAGGTGGTTAACAACATGTTGGAAATATTAGAAATTAATAATAAACAAAAAGAAGACAGGCACAGAAAAATGAACGCAACAGAAAACTGCAGGGAACAGGGGCACCATACCAAAGCAATGCCTTTTACCAGCATCTAAAGATCAGCAGAGGCTGGACAGAACAAGCATCCCCCAGGGAGGATGTTCCACAGCCATGGTGCCACTGTTGATAAGGCCCTGCCCTGATGACAATGATGATTTACATTTGTTTATCTTGCCCAGCACAATCCATAGCGACTTACAAAAAAAACCCCGACAGACAAAAAACCACACATTAAAACCAACTGGAAAAAGAAGTACATTAAAAACATCCCACCCACTTCTAAAAAGCCACAGCTAGTTCAAGACCAATGGCCCAGTGACAGAGGAAAGTTTTTGACTGGCACCTAGGTTGCAATTTTCAGCTGAAACCACTTGAAGCATCCATTGTGTTGAGCTATTTCAATTGCTGTTTCATTGCAAACAGCTGAAAGTCTGTACATTTTGATAACAAACCTGATTTGCAAGGGGGTGTTGAATAATTTCGATTGCAACTGTATATAATGATGGTGCCAAGCAAGCCTCCCTGGGGAGAGCATTCCACAAATGGGGAGCCACCACAGAAGAGGCCCATTCTCATGTTGCCATCTTCCGGACCTCCTGTGGAGGGGGCACACGAGAGTCTCAGGGGATGGTGATCCCCTCCATTATAACCTTGCCAGCAGAGGGACCTAAAGTATCGTGGATACCATATACAGCCTGCAACAAAGCAGACATTGCAACCTAGTCTGTGGCTACAACAGAACGTTTATTTTCTTTTGGGGGGGGTGTAGAGGGCTGAGAGCAGGACGCGGGTGGCGATGTGGGTTAAACCACAGAGCCTAGGACTTGCTGATCAGAAGGTCGGTGGTTCGAATCCCTGCGACGGGGTGAGCTCCCGTTGCTTGGTCCCAGCTCCTGCCCACCTAGCAGTTTGAAAGCACGTCAAAGTGCAAGTAGATAAATAGGTACCACTCTGGCGGGAAGGTAAACGGTGTTTCTGTGCGCTGCTCTGGTTCGCCACAAGCGGCTTAGTCATGCTGGCCACATGACCCAGAAGCTGTACGCCGGCTCCCTTGGCCAATAAAGCAAGATGAGCGCCGAAACCCCAGAGTCGGTCACGACTGGACCTAATGGTCAGGGGTCCCTTTACCTTTACCTTAGAGGCTGAGAGCACTAGGGAAGATCTTTCTGGAAACACCCTGGCGAGTCCTGAATGAGTGTTTGCATATCCCATAAGCCAGGGGTAGGCAACCTAAGGCCCAGGGGCCGGATGCGGCCCATTCGCCTTCTCAATTGGAATCAGCGTGTTTTTACATGAGTAGAATGTGTCCTTTTATTTAAAATGCATCGGCAGATGAAGATGATGGACTATATGGAACTTGCCGAACTGACCGGGAGACTCCGAGACCAGAGAGCAGAGACGGTGGAAGAAAGCTGGAAGAAGTTTAAGGAATATTTGGAAAAAATATGTTAATGTTTAAACCTTAGAATAGCTTTGGAAGTGGATATAGGCTGTAGGGTTAGAAGTAGAAGATAGGGTATTTAAAATAGTATTATTTGTAAGTGATAAAATGTGAAGTTATTTTAAAACAAAAAGATTATGATATATGTAAACTGCTAAAGATGAAGTAAAATGAAAATCAGATAGGTGGGACTTGGGGAAGCCCACTTAACAATGTTTAGAAAAATAAGGATATGACAAGAATTTGTTTATATTGTTTGTCTTTTCTGTTTGTGTTTTTTATTTGTGTTCAAAAAAATAAAATGCATCTCTGGGTTATTTGTGGGGCATAGGAATTCATTCATTTCCCCCCCAAAAAATATAATCCGGTCCACCACATGGCCTGAGGGACAGTGGACTGGCCCACAGCTGAAAAAGGTTGCTGACCCCTGCCATAAGCTACTGAAACCTCAGTGGATGACTTGGGTGGTCCAGTTGATGTCAGGGACTCTACTGAGGAGGAATGGTGGATACCCCCCCCCAACGTTTCAGAGAAGAGGAAGACAGTATAGATTTACAACAGTGGTTTGCAGAAGGTCACGGCTCAGAGATAGATGAGGGGCAAAGCTGGGAAATAATGGGAGGGGGTAGCAGAGCCGGAGCAGCTGGCTGACACATTATCACTAGAAAGCATTCCATACCCGCCCCCTTCACCCAGAACCTGACAGGCATTGAAAGTAGGAGAGCAGTATTTCACTGTTGAATACTGACTATAAAATTTTTGCGAGTATATTAGCAAAGAGAATTTAAAAAGTATTGCAAGAATTTATACATAAGGATCAAGCGGGTTTTCTTCCTGGCAGACAGAGGAAAGATAATATAAGAAACATAATACATATATTGGAATATCTGAATGCCAGTGTAATGGGTTAAGGGGCTGCTTGTGCGTAAATGGTTGAGTTCTCAACTCATGCAATCAGTTTCTAAACTCTCCCAGTCCGCGGAGCCATGGATGCATGGCTACCTTAATCGCTGGCAGAATCCGTCAGTGGGCGCTTCCGGAATTTACGCCAACATAAGAGTTCCTTAACGGAAACTCTCCTTCTGGATTCTCTGCGTGACAGTTTCCTGCGCGGAGTAGGCGTCCCCAGCGGAGGTCCTAAGACCTCTCCGCTGTTCTCACTGGAAGTATCTTGGAGCCATCCCTCCGACTGAGTTTCTGCGGGAACTCTCTCTCCCCCCCTGCTGGTTCCTTCCTCAGCATCCGAGGGTCTCCTAGCCTCCTTGAGCCCTTCCACCACCTGACTCTCCGATGGCAGTTCCCTGACAGCCAGGAACGAAAAACAAGCTATTTTAATCTTTGTGGACGCTGAAAAGGCCTTTGATAATATATCATGGAACTTTATGTTAAAAAATCTAGAGTATATGGAAGTGGGCAAGGAATTTTATAATGGGATAAAGGCAATATATACAGAACAGAAAGCGAAGCTGATAGTAAATAACTATACTACAGAAGATATTAAAATAACCAAGGGTACAAGGCAGGGATGCCCACTGTCACCACTATTATTCATTATGGTGCTGGAAGTTTTGCTAAAATCATTAAGAAAAAATGAAGATATAAAAGGGGTGTCTATAGGGAAAAATGAATACAAAGTGAAAGCATTCGCGGATGACTTGGTAATGACAGTAGAAGAACCAGTGGAAAGTATTAAAAGAATCTTAGAAGAAATAGAACAATTTGGTCGAGTTGCAGGATTCTATCTCAACAAAAAAAGACAAAAATTATTGCTAAAAACATGAATCAAGAATTAATTGAGGAAATACAACAAAGGACAGAGATAGAAGTGGTGAACAAAGTGAAGTATTTAGGAATATGGTTAACCCCCAAGAACACTGATTTGTTTCAAAACAATTATTTACCTATGTGGAATCAAATAAAAAGGGATTTGGAGGTGTGGGGAAGACTGAAATTGTCCTTTTGGGGGAGAATATCTACGATAAAAATGAGTGTGCTACCAAAGATGTTATTCCTTTTCCAATAATTGCCGATAATTAAGGAGGCATCAATCTTTAAGGAATGGCAAAAAATAATTTCAAGATATATCTGGCAGGGTAAGAAGCCAAGGATTCAGTTTAAGTTATTAACAGATGCAAAAGAAAGAGGTGGCTTCGCCCTGCCAGATCTGAAATTATATTATGAAGCATCATGCCTCTGTTGGATAAAGGAATGGATTAAATTAGAGAATGGAGAGTTGTTAGATTTAGAAGGATTTGATAACAGGTTTGGTTGGCATGCTTATCTATGGTATGAGAAGAAAAAAATTCACAAAGGTTTTGAAAACCACATCTTCCAAAGATCACTGATAGAGGTGTGGGAAAGGTATAAAAATTTGTTGGAACCTAGACTCCCCCATTGGATTTCACCATTAGAAGTGATGAGTGTGAAAAAAATTAATATGAGGGGGAGGTGGATAACATATGGAGAATTGGTAATAGGAGAGGGGGGAATGGAAAATGAAAACTTATGAAGAGGTGAAAGAATCTGTTTACGACTGGTTACATTACTTTCAGATCAATGAAATGTTTAAAAAAGATTGTAAAATGTGTGGGTATGAAGGTAAAGAATCAAAATTCCAAGTGGAGGTATTGAATAATGAGTACAAAAATCTGTCTAAAATGTATAAAATGTTGCTGGAGTGGCATACAAAAGATGAAGAGGTAAAAGCAGTAATGATACATTGGGCAAGAGACTTTGGTTATAATATACAGTATGATGATTGGATGAAATTATGGAATGAAAGGTTAAAATTTACGGCATGTACTGCGTTGAAAGAAAATGTAATGAAAATGGTTTACAGATGGTATATAACGCCAGTTAAACTGGCT
This sequence comes from Podarcis cretensis, assembly GCF_951804945.1. Taxonomy (NCBI): domain Eukaryota; kingdom Metazoa; phylum Chordata; class Lepidosauria; order Squamata; family Lacertidae; genus Podarcis; species Podarcis cretensis. The sequence goes on along the minus strand of NC_137170.1, from coordinate 9,717,126 downwards.
AAAATGTATAAAACATGCAATAAGTGTTGGAAATGTAAAGAAAAAGAAGGTACTTTCTATCATCTGTGGTGGGAGTGTAAAAGGGTGAAAGACTTCTGGGAAATGATATACAATGAATTGAAAAAGATGTTGAAATATACGTTTGATAAAAAAACCAGAGGCCTTTATATTAGGAAACGAAATTAATAAGAGAGACTGTAAACTGTTTCAATATGCAGTGACTGCCACAAGGATACTTCTGGTCCAAAGATGGAAGCAGGAAGAAATTCCAACAGTGGAAGAATGGAGAAGGAAATTGACTGAATATGCAGAATTGGACAAATTGACTGGGAAGATTCGATATCAGAAAGACCAAAAGTTTATCGAGGACTGGGGGAAATTTACAGAATATCTGAAAAATATATGTGATGTACAGATAACGCTTGTTGGTTTTGAAGAGACTCTGTGAGTGAGTAAGAAATACTGCAAAAAAGAGAGAAAGAGGAAAAGGAGTTGGGAAAGGCAATATTATGTTTAGAAATGCGTTAATAAATAGAAATTTCACGAAAGATTGACAGAGAAACTGAGGGAAGTCAAAAATTGAAGAATGAGTGCAAAATAATTTGCTGACTGTATAAAATTTGTTTGGAAAATGAATAAAAATTATTTAAAATAAGAAAGTAGGAGAGCAAAGAGCTAAGAGACAAGTGGCCCTAAGGTACTAGGTACCTTATACTAGGTAGCAGTGCCAAAGAATGCCTACTTCTCCACCACCATTACATCCTGGACTATTTTGGGCTATTCTGTACGACAAACTACCTGATGAAAACCAGTCCATCATAAGGGGCATCAGAGCCCCTGGAAAACAGCTGTGCCCAATCTTCAGAGAACATATTATGGGCTCCACTTTTGGTGGGGTCAACCAGGAGTTTGGAACTTGCTGTCATCAATATGCCAACAACCTTCAGCTCAGTCTCAGGCTACTGCATGCAAATCAGGTGAGGCTGTGTGGATGCTGGGCCTCTGGCTGGGGGCGTAAATGGGCAGGATGATGACCAATTAAATGACTTATTAGTCACTTACGATTTTTAAAAAAACTAAAGTAAACTAAAAACTAAATCCAAGCTAATTGAGCTGAATGCTTGACACTCTGAAAGATCGGCAATTACATAGTAATCCCCAGGCTAATTAACATATCTTATGCACTAGTTGGCAGGTTAGCACTCATTTAAAAAAAGAAAAAGTGATCCAATGATAGGCTGCTTTTCAACACACTCTGTCTGGTTTACACTTCAAATAACAAAAAAAGAAGAGAGAAAAGGAGGAAATAGCCCAAACCTCTCAAATGTAGCTAAACATGTTCCTACTTGAACCTTTTCTTTGCTAAGAACGTTTTAATTTTCTAATGTGGCTGAAAGGTCTTTGTTATATCCTCCACAACAACAACAATAAACTCCAGGCTTTGTGTCTGGCCTGAGACATTCCAGTGCACAACAGAAATCTACAAACTCTTTCCAGGAGGGAGAGTCCCATTGCCCCAGCTTCTGCTAGCTCAACAACTTGGTTGAATCCGGCCCTATATTTTTCAGAAAGTTGTTTGCTCTGCAGTTGGACAGCTCTTAAGATTCCACAACCAAATGTTGCATGGCAGTTCCTGAGATCGAGGATTTGGTTTTCATCTATGTTCAGATACAGTTGGGCACCATTTTGAATCAAGACGGTGGACTGAACTGTTCAAAAAATTTGAAACACTGAATTTAAATACTCCCAAGCAGCACTGGGGAGAGAGACTGATAATAAGAACATAAGAAGAGCCCTGCTAATTCAGATCAAAAGCTCTGTCTGGTCCACCATCTTGCTTCCCACAATGGCCAGTCAAAACCAGATACCGCATGGAAGCATACATGATGAAGGCATGAACCCCCACCTCTATTCTGCAATTGTCTCTCTCCACACGGACGTAAGATGTTCTTCTATACCCGATCACCCCAATGGTATGCATAGTTCTGTACTTTCTACAAGGATAGCCAACATGGTGGCCTTCCAGGTGTTGTTGAAACAAACCTCCCTTCATCCCCAACCACCGTGAAGTGTGCAACTGAAGCTGCTTCTAATACAAGAAGATAGAGCAGCTGGGGGAATTGTGCCAGCACACAGATGCTCCTTGCAAAATATCCAGAAAGTGCCCCTGCATTTTTCAGCTGCATGCATGAAATTTTCATGATGCACTTTTAAGGTTGAGCATTTGCCTTTTGCACAGTGAGGACAGGTAAAGGGGTCCTGGAAAGCTTTTTCCAAATGTTTTGTGGTAGGGGCATATGGGGAAAATGGAAGGTGAAAATTAAGTGAAGTTACTAAGAATTAAAAATGTGTGCCTCTGGTTAGTAAAGGTAAAGGTAAAGGGACCCCTGACCGTTAGGTCCAGTCATGGCCGACTCTGGGGTTGCGGCGCTCATCTCGCTTTATTGGCCGAGGGAGCTGGCATACAGCTTCCGGGTCATGTGGCCAGCATGACTAAGCCACTTCTGGCGAACCAGAGCAGCGCACGGAAATGCCATTTACCTTCCCACCGGAGCGGTACCTATATATCTACTTGCACTTTGACGTGCTTTCGAACTGCTAGGTTGGCAGGAGCAGGGACCAAGCAACAGGAGCTCACCCCGTCGCAGGGATTCGAACCGCCGACCTTCTGATCAGCAAGTCCCAGGCTCTGTGGTTTAACCCACAGCGCCACCCCTGTCCCTTGTGCCTCTGGTTGGTTTTGTGCATTGCCCTTTGAATGTGATTGATTGTTTGTGTGTCTGGCCCTGCAGCCCTTTGCCTAAAAAACATTCCAGAGCATCCCTGCACCCACAGTACTTGTGTCAACAGAGAAAAACAAGGCTGGCCCTAGATTTTGAATTTGCAAATGCTGGGACCGTGAGCCTCCCTGAACCAAAAACCACCAGCGACTCGGCGAACAATGCTGCTAAGATGATGCAGTTGGCAGAACTCTGTCCTGTTCCATATCCAACAGACTGCATATTGCAGGGGGGTTGGCAAGCATTTAAGACCCTGAAAGAAAGGCTGTGAGCTCTTCCACTACCGCTACACGCTGCATTTTGCTGAATGGGAAGCTTTCTGAATGTGGCCTCCTCACCCAATCAAACCATGAGCAAATGTACTAGGGTAGCCCATCAATGCCAGGATTATGGAAGGGCCATCATCTCCCATAAGAACGTCCTTCAGAGGCCTTCTCTAGGGGTCCCCATCTACAGAGGACAGTTAAGAAATGAATAGGGACAGCACCGTATCAGTCGTGGTGCCCGGAATATGGAATGCTCTCCCCGACACCTTTCCTTTATTAGCTTTTAGGTGCCAGGTGATGTTTTTGTGGATAATATTTCAGGGCAGCTTTATCATTTGACTGCTGACTTGTTGCTGATTGTTTTATTGCTGGCCTCCTCTCGCTGCTGTTTGAGACATTTTTATTGCCACATTTGTTTTAAATTTAGAGCTTTAATTTCTGTTGTTAGCTGCCTGGAAAGCTGTTTTGCCGAAAGGCAGGGGGAAATTAATATTTTGAAATCAGTAGTTCCATACCTCTCTCCTGGAAACAGCTCGTACGTCAGAGAGAGCTGGAAGATAAGTGGGACATCTAGGCCCTGTAATATCTTCTGATAGAAAGAAGAGGAAGAGGGAAGAAGAAGAGGAGGAGGAGGAGGAGGAGGAGGAAGAAATAGAAATAGAAATAGAAATAGAAATAGAAATAGAAATAGAAATAGAAATAGAAATAGAAATAGAAATAGAAATAGAAATAGAAATAGAAATAGAAATAGAAATAGAAATAGAAGAAGAAGAAACTCCTCCTCCATGGTTATTGCTATCCATTTCCCAGCAGATGCCATTTTTTAGATCGACCTTCCAAGGACCACATGCCAGTAGAAGGCAGGGCCAGAGGCAAAAGTGGGCCAGTACTAAATGTAAGTTTATGCTTGTACAGAAGTCGAGTTTCTACAAACGCTCACGCATCCCTGTGTAGCCTCAACCCAACGTCATGGCGGGTGCCGGGTGCAGCTCTGCAATAACTCACAAGCTGTCACTGACGTTAACTCTTTATTCAAAGAAACAAAACAGCTCAGGCCTAGTGAGCACAGCAACCAATGAGGTCCTCACCTTCCCACGGCTCCCTAAATCTCCTCCTCCCTGGGTCCTTCCTAAGCAATGTGAGACTCCATTGCCTTGACTGTTTTTGCTCCCTCTTTTTTTTTATACCTCTTCTGGTTCTGGGGGATTTTTATACCTCTTCTGGTTCACAGCAGCCTTTTTTATGTTTGATAAGTTTTTAATGTCTGATGTTTAGTTGCATTTTTATACGTGTTCAAAGTCGCCACAGCCAGATGGGTGGGGTATAAGTAATAAAATTATTGTTGTTGTCCCACCGCCTATCCCTTGGCTCTGAGCCTTCCTCCCTTGGGGGTTCCTCAGCTAGTGCCTCCCCCCCTACCCCTCTGCATCCAGCCAAGCATTATTAGATTTCAAGGACACTTGCCAGGCCGGCAAACACACTAGGGCATTGAAGGAGGGGTGTTGTTGTTGTTGTTGTTACTGTTATCATTATTAATACCCAGCCCATCCAGTTGGGTTTCCCCATCCACTCTGGGCGGCTTACAGCATATCTAAAAACATGGTTTGGCCTGGGAAGTGTTCCAAGGGCCAGACAGAAAGGCTTTGAGGGCAATATCTGGCCCCTGATCTTGAGTTTTCCTACTCCTGCTGCAGAGAATTCTCTCTATGCCAGATATGTATCTGTAAAGAGTAGCAGGCAAGGGAAGCTAAGTCCATGCAGAAGCTAGATCCCCAGGAAAAATCAAGAATCCCGGGTAAGATCCCTTTTGCCAAAATATGGGCTGGACACATGCTGACACAAGACTTTGGCCAACCTGTCTGTAAGGGTAAAAAAGTTTGCAGCTTGCTTTAGCTGCCAATTATCTGAAGTGTTCTTACAGAAATCACGCTGAACCTCTTCACCGTTTACAAGATTGACGTTCCAGATAATACAGCTCCAAATGGCATTTGGATATTTGAGGAATTAAGTAATTATCTCCATACAATGCATTTTGCTACAGGGAACCAACAAAAATGTGTTAAAACAAGCAAGGAAAGCATTGGAGGGCTAACATCGAGGGAGGAAAGAAAAGGAAAAGCATTTCAACATTGCATGCAATCGGCCCTATTTTTTATTTTGAATTAAGAGAGCAAGGAGCGTTTAAGCAGCACAGAAGATTAAGTCATTATCCAAACAAAAACTACTTGTGGCTTTGTTAACTACTGAGCAACTAGAAAGTATGGCAGAGTCGCTTGCGCAATCATGGAGTTCTTGTGTACCTACGGATTGTGCAAACACCACTTAGACTCATCGGGTTGCGTCCAATGAAGTTGTTTGGTTAACACAAGGATATCTACTTGCACAACGCAACTTCCCATCCTCTCCCTGCACATCCCTGCATGCCCCCACTCCTCCAAATCTGCTCCAGAGGGTTGGGTGGAACCCCTAAAACAGTTGGGGGGCATGGAGAGCACACACTGAGAGGAGAGGGAGGGGAAGCTCTATTATGCGAGCAGAAGCCCTTATGTGAATCGAACCATTTTGTTGGGTAAAACCCAAAGAATGTTGGAAGGGATTCTAGTCCAACCCCCCCAAACCCCCCATCACTCTAAACAGAGGTCTGCCTACTTCCACCCTCACAAGCCCACTCAGAATAGGTGACACGCATGTTTACAATAACCATGTGGAAATCTGGTTCACACCAGATTGCATACACCAGTGTAGAACATAATGTATTTTAGGGGGGCTTATACTGTAAACCACCCTGTGATCTTCGGATGACGAGTGGTATAGAAATTTAATAAATAATAATAATCCCCCTCCTTTATTTATTTTTTAACCACCGCCTTCAAATTTACATTAAAAGGTAAAGGTACCCCTGCCCGTACGGGCCAGTCTTGACAGACTCTGGGGTTGTGCGCCCATCTCACTTAAGAGGCCAGGGGCCAGCGCTGTCCGGAGACACTTCCGGGTCACGTGGCCAGCGTGACATCGCTGCTCTGGCCAGAGCCAGAGCCAGAGCCAGAGCCGCACACGGAAACGCCGTTTACCTTCCCGCTGGTAAGCGGTCCCTATTTATCTACTTGCACCCAGAGGTGCTTTCGAACTGCTAGGTTGGCAGGTGCTGGGACCGAGCAGCGGGAGCGCACCCCGCCGCAGGGATTCGAACCGCCGACCTTTCGATCGGCAAGCCCTAGGCGCTGAGGCTTTAACCCACAGCGCCACCTGCGTCCCTTCAAATTTACATTATACCAACACTATTTAAGTGCTACCACAAAGTTTGATGCGGGCATGGTGTTAAATGCAAGTCAAATGTAGATCTCAAAGACCAAGACGGAAGAAGCTAAAGACTGCGATGCAGAATGCAGAAAACTCATCCCTCTCCCCCCCCCCCCCACATATGCACAAAGATGTCTGGCCTTACCATTTTGATGCCAGTCGAAAATGCAACTGGCTTGACTGGTTTGGGAATCTCCAGTTGCATTTCGAGTTGGGTAGACCTGTCTTTGTGCTGGGCCAACAGCAAAGAAGCCGGAAGATGAGAACTTTCCTGTAAATGGAATTAAGGAGAGAGAGAAATAAGACAGAGTAAAATATTTAAAAGGCATAAACAATTCACCATTAGTGCCGTATATTCCTAGAATGACAAATTGCATCTCAAAAGGCTGTTTTCAGGAGAACAGGACACGGCTCGATACTCCTGGTTTACCAGAAAACGATCACTTTCAGTAATAAGAAAAAGCTGCATTAGCCTCATAAATCAGAGGGACTTGCAAACAGCCATTTTTATAGATTCCACATTAAATGACAATATAACAAGCTCCTTATTTCAGAAGGCCAAATGCAGCCATTATGTATTAAAAAATGTTTTTTTAAGTAATAATAATTAGAACTTAATCACAAAAACAAGCAGCACAGAAAGTCATCTAACTTGGATCAGATGTTTATCTAAGACGCATTCTTTCGACCAATGAACTCCATCCAGTTTCAAATTGGTTCTCCATTAGATTTCACCTGAGGCCGTTTGGAGGTGATCCTTGCTCCCCCTTTGCACAATAGCGCTATTGTACACGCAACCAACAGCATATTTATTTTCTCCTTTAGTGATTTCTCTTTAGGGAGGCCAGTCAAAACCTTTTCTATTTTAAGAGAAAATGGGCGTGCGTGCACATACGAAGCAATGAAAGTTGCTCAAAAACGAAGTTAAAATTACTTAAATTTTTATGAGCAAGAGAAACAACAGAAGGATTGTTAATGCGGGCAAACACTCTGCATACCAAGGAACAAGAAATCAAATTATTGGCTGAACTGACTCCCGAGCTTTGACGGGAACTAGATGCAATGCCCGCCGCGGGCTTGAGACCAAAAATGGCAGATTCCTCACCTCCTCCTGATACGCAGTTAAGAAAACGAATTATGTAGTATCACAGTGCACATTTTTCTGCTCCACTTCCGTAGGGCAGGACAATGCATGTGATGATATGGCTTGAGGAAAAACTCCTGGAGGATAAGGTTAGGAATTGCTGCTAGTCATGATGGTACAAATAATAAAATTATCATTATCCTTATCATCATCATCATCTCCGTTATCAGAGGCAGACTGTTGGCGAACACCAGTTGCAGGAAAACACAAGTGGGAACTAGGTAAAGGTAAAGGTACCCCTGCCCATATGGGCCAGTCTTGACAGACTCTGGGGTTGTGCGCCCATCTCACTTAAGAGGCCAGGGGCCAGCGCTGTCCAGAGACACTTCCGGGTCACGTGGCCAGCGTGACATCGCTGCTCTGGCGAGCCAGAGCCGCACACGGAAACGCCGTTTACCTTCCCGCTGGTAAGCGGTCCCTATTTATCTACTTGCACCCGGAGGTGCTTTCGAACTGCTAGGTTGGCAGGCGCTGGGACCGAGCAGCGGGAGCGCACCCCGCCGCAGGGATTCGAACCGCCGACCTTTCAATCGGCAAGTCCTAGGCGCTGAGGCTTTAACCCACAGCGCCACCTGCGCAAGTGGGAACTAGGACTGGGCAATATCTGGTTTTCAGCATCATGATATATCACCAATGAAACATTGCAATATACCAATGTATCACAAAGTCTGAAATAAGGATGGAGGCATTGGCTGGCTTCCCAGTTTTCCCCGCATCGTGATTTTGGCCGACACCTGCTCTTGTGATTCGCTGTCCTGACAGAGCTAACAGGGGCTGTGGGAATCAAGAGAGGCATTGGCTGGCTTCACATTTTTCCCTACATTGATCCAGCCGCAAAGCTCTTCTTATTTTCCTATTGCTCATACAAAGCAGATTGTGCCAGTTTTGGAACAGCGACACTGGAAACTGGTGCATTTCTGAGCACAATTCAAAGCGTTGGTTGTACCCTACAAAGCCCTCAATTGCAAGGGGTCAGGGTACAAAATTTTAAAGGACCACATTCTCCTGGATGAATCTGCCTGGCTTCAAATCAGCTCCAGAAGCCCTGCTTTGGCTGCCCATCTGCATCAACACTGAAGTTGGGAATGGGGTGAAAGGAGACAGGGGCTTTTCAGTGGTGGCCCCACAGATTGCAGAACTCCATTCTCAGGGAGATTCTCCTGGCAGTGTTTTTATTTTCAGCACCAGGCAAAAATTCGGTTTCCAAAGCTCTTTAGTTCTGTCTATATTTTTTGCTGGATATTCTAAACTGCCTGCTCAATTCTCTTTTTGTTTCATTTTAATGTCACTTTGTAAACCCCTCTGAAAGCCACGGCTGAGTAAATATGTTAAAGAAATAAACAGTGCACTGCGTGAAGCAGCAGTATATTTTTTCCCAGTCCAGAGCTTACCTGCCAATCAAGCCTTGTTCCAAACCTCTCGTTTGACATGTGAGTAAACGTGTATATATAAACACCATCCACTCAAGCTCTCAGCTGCCATCTCCCAATATTATTTCACAGAACAATTGAATCATCAAACTTAAAATGACCCTAGAGATCCTTCCGCTTCTGTTCTCTACAGCGTACAGAGGCAGAAATAGCCAGGCAAGGAGACATGGGAGAGGAGACAGGACTGGCCATCGGCAAGGCTAGAGTGCTTGCCTCCAGATGCAGCAAGGCTCCCATCAACACCCAGCAGCAGGCGATTGGCCGGTTATTATGGGATTATAGTCCAGAGACATCAAGGGACTGGATTGGCCCAGTTTTGGCACAGAAACTGCTTTGGTCACCCTGTATGATGACCTCTGTCAAGAGAGAGACATGGGAAACATGTCCCTGTTAATTTTTCTCGACCTCTCAGCGGCTTTCAATACCATCAACCATGGTATCCTTCTGGAGCAACTGTCCAAACTAGAGATGGGTGGTGCCGCTTTACGGTGGTTCCAGTCCAACTTGGATGGTCGTTCCCAGAGGGCATTGCTTGGGAAAGCTTTTCAGCCCCGTGGAACCTTCGATGTGGAGTTCCGCAAGGCTCAATCCTATCCCCTATGTTGTTTAACATCTACATGAAACCGCTGGGTGAGGTTGTCCGGAGGTTTGGAGTACGTTGCCAGCAACATGCCGATGACACTCAGCTCTATTTCTCCTTTACATCTGCAGGTGAGGCAGTGGAAGTGCTGGACCAGTGGCTTGCCTCGGTAATGGACTGGATGAGAGCCAACAAACTGAGGCTCAATCCAGATAAGATTGAGGCACTGTTGGTGGGTGGCTCCTTAGACCAGATGGGTGGGAGATCGCCTGCTCTTGATGGGGTTAGACGGCCTCTGAAGGAGCAGGTTCGTAGCTTGGGGGTACTCCGGGATCCTGTGCTGTTGCTTGAGGCTCAGGTGGCCTCAGTGGCCCAGAGTGCCTTCCATCAGCTTCAGCTGGTGGTCCAGCTATGCCCCACCAGCTACCAGCTACAGGGATAGCCTAACTACTGTTGCCTATGCTCTGGCAACCTCAGGGTTAGATTACTGCAATGCATTATATGTAGGGCTGCCTCTGAAGACAGTACGGAAACTTCAGCTAGTGCACAATTCAGCAGCCAGGTTGCTCACTGGAGCAAGACAGTTTGAGCATATTACATCGATCCTGGTCCGACTGCACTGGCTACCAATTAGTTTCCGGGCCCAATTCAAAGTGCTGGTTTTGACCTATAAAGCCTTAAATGGCTCAGGACCGCAATACCTCAAGGACCACCTCTTTCCATATGAAGCCACCCAGACCCTGAAATCATCTTCTGAGGCCTTTCTTCATGTGCCTCCTCCTCAAGAGGTCCGGAGGGTGGCAACATGAGAACAGGGCCTTCTCTGCTGTGGCTCCCTGGCTGTGGAATGCTCACCCCAGGGAAGTTCGCCTGGCAGCTTCATTATACACCTTGTGCCAGGCAAAGGTGTATATACATTTTGTGCCAGGCAAAAACGTTCCATTTTTAACCAGGCCTTTCGTTTATTTGGTTGACATCCTATGGCCTTTTAAAATTAGGGTTTGGGGGGGTATTGGGTTGTTGTTTTTATTTTGATTATGTATTTTCTGGTTTAATATTTTGATTTTATTCTAGTGAACTGCCCTGAGGCCTCTGGGTATAGGGTGGTATAATAATAATAATAATAATAATAATAATAATAATAATAATAACAATAAAGGCACCACGTTGTCTACCTCTGCTATGAAAAGGGACCCAACCCCTCTAGGGTGATCCTGGGAATTTAAAAACACAGTTTATGAATTGAAAGGGGAAATTTCCAGGTCATACAGTCGCAAAGAGGGAACCCAAAAAGCATGTGGGCAATTTCTGTATAATGCAAGGAAGTCATACAGAGACGGATGCTAATAATAATCAACAATAACTTTATTATTTATATGCCACTCATCTAACTGGGTTGCCCCAGCCACTCCGTGCAGCTTCTAGCAAAATACAAAAACTCAATAAAACATCAAACATTAAAAACTTCCCTAAAGAGATGTCTTCTAAAAGGTGTGTAGCTCTTTATCTCCTTGACATCTGATGGGAGGGCGTTCCACAGGGCGGGTGCCACTACCGAGAAGGCCCTCTGCCTGGTTCCCTGTAACTTCACTTCTTGCAGTGAGGGAACTTCACTGCAGGGGTGAACCTCCATGTCTGGGCTGAACTTGGGGGTGGAGACTATAAGAGGGATGCTGTCTGGAATGCAGAGGACTTGTTTATAGATTCAGAAGCATCCCAGAACTACTTAAGCTCTATCCCATCAGAATGATAACCTGCACTCCATAAGGCATGAGGTTCTCACCACCAATGCAAACTGAGATTTTTTTTTTTTCTGTTAAAGAAAAAAATTAATTGAGAATTCACAAAGGAGATTGTGAATATTCCCTTTAGGGTGGAAAGAAACACAAACAAGAACCTTCTTTCCCCCCTGCCCTTCGCATTACCTTTCAGTCATTAACAACATATTTAGATATGTTTAGTAGCAATGTGTGCACAAATGTCATTAAGTTACCTATTTTGGTCATGTTATAAAGATTATTTATAACTGCTCTTTCTTTTTTTTTTTTTTTGCAAGCCATCTGGCAAAATGGATTTCCAGTAAAACCAACTGCTGTGTAAGAAAACAATGTCCGCCCCGTATAAATTAAAAGAGCATTTAAAGCTGAGTTGGAAACACTTTGGTGACTCAGTTTAAACCCCCCCCCCCCCGCTCCAGCCATTAAAAGAAATAAACTGTTAGTACTGGAGCTGTTATGAACTTCAGACTATGTCTACCTTACAGCTTGCCTCCTCCATGTATTCCTCCCCTCCCCTGCCACTTGAGATAAAGAGATAGGGCTTTCCGTCATGTTTCCCCATGTACTGGGGGAGATGTCTTGCCTACTGACCATGTGTAATGATTAGAGGGTCACACTACAATTGGGGACAACAGAATTCAAATCCCCATTCAGCCATGAAGCTCAGTGGGTGACTTTGGAACAATCGCTGCCTCTCAACCTAAATTACGCAACTCCCGACCAAGTAAGGACCATGTGGCCCCTTTTCTGCAAATCACTGGAATACCAGCAAAGACCGTGGTTGATTAGTTATTATTTTAATTTGTATACCACCTTTATTTTCCATGGATTTTAAGGTGGTGTAGATCAGAGCTTTCCAAACTGTGTGTCGCGACACAATCGTGCGTTGGCTGCAGTGTGTCATGCCAACGTTCCCCGTGTGCTTCCCGGGGCCGGAAAGGGGTTAGTTTTAACCTCCAGTTTACTAGTAAAACCGATTTACTTTGTCACAAAATGATGCATGTCTAAAAAGTGTGCCAGCGACATGAAGCTTGGGAAGCTCTGGTGTAGGTGGCTTTCTCCCCCCCCCCCCCCATTTCGTCCTCACAACAACCCTGTAAGGAAGGCTAGGCTAGGAGAGGGTGACTAGTCCAAGGTCACCCAGTGAACTTCATGGCTGAGTAAGGATTCGAACCCTGCTCTCCCAGGTCCTAGTCCAATGATCTAACCATTACACCACACCGGCTCATTTGGTGTGGATTTTCTCTTCGCTGGGCTTTTGTTTGTCTGTGCTGCTGAATTTTCATCTATTCCTCTTTTCTGCATTAGGTAACATTGGTTGTTTACTTCCCATCATGTTGAATTTACTTGGGCTCTCATGTCCAGTCAATTGCAACCAATGATTTATTTTTTTGGGGGGGGGGGAGGGACTGCAGAAATTCCCGAAGCCAGGCTATGGGAAAAAATTATCTCAGACATTACAAAAGGAAGGGGAAGGTAGTGAGTAGCGCAGCTGTAGTTTTCTTCAACAGCTGCGGATTTCGGACAGCCCCCAAGTTTGCCTTGATTTTGCTTATTGCCATAACACAGCATTCAAAAGCATTATTTCAGTAGCTTTGTTGTTAGGCTTTGGAATGTCCTGGTCTGCTTTACGTTTTTACCAGAGGCTGCTTTGGAAATATTTTACACACAAGGACGCATCTGTGAAAGTTTCATGGGGGGGGGGGGGGAAGTCTGTCCTTCAAAGCCCTCTCTTGGGACCTTTAAGATTTTAAAAAAGGGGGGGGTAAACCCCAGAGAGAGAGAGAGAGAGAGACTAGGCTCAGAGGCAACTTCCCCCTTAGCCCACCCAGATTCTTTTAGCTGTCATAGCTTAAAGCGGGGGTGGCCAATGCAATACCATTGAGATGTGGCTGTACTACGACCCCCATCAGCCAGCAAGAGCAATGATGATGGGAGTTGTAGTCCAAAATCTCTGGAGGGGCCCACATTGGCTATTCCTGGCTTAAAGGATGCTATTGCTTGAGATCTGGCTCTCAAAAGGTACCGTATTTTTCGCTCCATAAGGTGCACCTGACCATAAGACACACCTAGTTTTTTTGGGGGGGGTATTATTCAAGGAAGGGACGCAGGTGGCGCTGTGGGTTAAAGCCTCAGCGCCTAGGGCTTGCCGATCGAAAGGTCGGCGGTTCGAATCCCTGTGGCGGGGTGTGCTCCCGCTGCTCGGTCCCAGCGCCTGCCAACCTAGCAGTTCGAAAGCACCTCCGGGTGCAAGTAGATAAATAGGGACCGCTTACCAGCGGGAAGGTAAACGGCGTTTCCGTGTGCGGCTCTGGCTCTGGCTCTGGCTCTGGCCAGAGCAGCGATGTCACGCTGGCCACGTGACCCGGAAGTGTCTCCGGACAGCGCTGGCCCCTGGCCTCTTGAGTGAGATGGGCACACAACCCCAGAGTCTGTCAAGACTGGCCCGTACGGGCAGGGGTACCTTTACCTTTACCTTTATTCAAGGAAAAAATATTATTTAAAGGGAGCACTGAGCAGAGCCTATATGCATCCCAGGCTCTGCTCAGCGCTCCCTTTCATGAGCCGCGTGGAGCATGTGTGCGGCGTTTGCAGGCTTTTCCCCGAGGAGGGAGAAGGGCAGCCATCACTGATGGGCTGCCCTTCTCCCTCCTCGGGGAAAAGCCCCCAAGAGCCACACACACACTCCGCGCAGCTCTTTAAAGGGAGCATGGCTCTTGGGGGCTTTTGCAGGAGGTGGGGGAAGTGAGAGAGCCGCGCTCTGTCCCTTCCCCCACCTCCTGCAAGAGCTACGCCTCTTTAAAGGTAGAGTGGCTATCCCTGGCTTTTGCGGGAGGTGGGGGAAGGGACAGAGCTTCTCGGGGCTGGCGGGGGAAGCCCGGGTCCCCCCCCCAAGCCCCAGGGACCACACATTCGCTCCATAAGAAGCACAGACATTTCCCCTTAGATTTTAAGAAGAAAAAGGTGCGTCTTATGGAGCGAAAAATACGGTATGTGATCGCGCCATCTGAGTCCAATTCCTTCTACTTTTTTGGAGTGGCTGTAAGGAAGAAAATGGCAGGCCAGCATTCCTAGGCCTAACAACTGTGGGCTTAAGACTTCCAGGCTGCTGCCAGGGGTACTTAGCACCGTGCATATACAGTCTTTGAAACCTGCCAGTTTTGAGGGGAGAGGGGTTTGCTTAGATCTCCCCAGTACTTACCTACAGGATGAGAAGAAAATGCAGCAGCTTAGGGGTAGTCCCCAAGTTCAATCCCGACATCTCCAGGAAGGGCTGGGAATAATATCCCCAGCCCAAAACCCTGTAAAACTGCTGCTAGCTCGTGTTGGCAATGTTGAACTAGATGGACCAGTAGTAAGGCAACTTCCTAAGTCTCTGCCAAGTGAACAGGACCATAGTTCCATAGTAACCTCTGGCATCATGAAGCAGAACTGGGGAAAGACTCCTGCCTCAAAACCTGGAGAGGTACCTTTAAATAATATTTTCGGAGCTAGCTCCGAAAAGTCCATCATCTTCATCAGCCAATCTTCCACTGTTGGTAGTTCTTGTGTTTTCCAATTTTTAGCAAGTAGTATTCGGGCAGCCGTTGTGGCATACAAAAATAATTTAACATCTTTCTTGGGCAATTCCAAACCTGTTATTCCAAGAAGAAAGGCCTCTGGTTTCTTAATAAATGTATATTTCAACATTTCTTTTAGTTCATTATAAATCTATAAAATTAGAAATTACTTGAAAGAAACAAATAGGCCTAGGATTAAACTAAATTATAATTAAATAAATGGGATTTAGAATGTTAAGAAAAGTGAATAAGATGGACCATAATTGGAAATTGTTTTAGTTTAATAATGATATTGGAAAGCTGTTACTTTTAATTACAAGGAAACTCAGAAGGGAGGGGTTTGTGTTATCATTGTGGAAAATCTAATAAAAAATATTTTTTTAAAAAAAAAGAATGGCAGATAAAGATGGTGGACTATGCCGAATTGGCAAAAATGACCGGGAAAATCAGAGATCAAGAGGACAATAAATTTAACAAAGAATGGGGAAATTTTCTAAGTTACTTGAAACAACTGAAAACATTGGCAGGATTGTGAAAACACTTGCAATGAAGCGAGAACTATGATAAAAACTGAATTTTAAGAAAATATGGAGAATATGATATAATGCAGTTTGAAAAGAGGATCTGGGGAAACCATGGAGGGAAGTTCCAGCATTCTGAGAATCCTTTTTGTAAAATGATCATGATTTATGTATGATGATAAATGTTAAAGGTGAAAATGAATTTTAAAAATGTTTAAAAAGAAAACCTGGAGAGCAGCTGCCAGTCAGTGCAGACACAACTACGCCAAATGGATGAATGGTCTGACTCTGCATAAAGCCTGTAGTGCGTTCCTGCCTTGCCCACCTGTTTGGGCTCTAAGTGCATCCATACACTCAATAGCCACTTGGATAATACAGGGGAAGTGACAGAGACTATAGACTTAAGAAAAGAAGAAGGGAAGGAGGGGAAACAACCAGACCCTGAGCAGGTTGCAAGGTCTTTAAAACATTATACTGTTCTGCTGCCTGCAAGGTCAAAGGCCGCACAGGATTTCCTTTTTCTGTCAACATCCAAGAAGGGGAGCATGCCGAAATATCTAGGCCCTTGGCCCAGGAATAATTAAAAAATACAACACCTCCCCTTTAAAAATAAAAAAATCCACATGCCCCCTTGCTCCCAAGCGAGGTTCTCCCTGGGTATAGCCGCCCGCTCAATAAAACCACCTCTTAAATCACCTGACACTAAATCTCCTTCCCGTTTCAGTGGCTATCCCTCAGGGTCAGATAAGGACTTCAGGTGCTCAGCCTTCCCAAAGGAAGAACGGAAACAGAAGAGAAATAAAAACACATCAACAATTGGATAGGACTATTAAAGCAAAACAATAAAAAGTGTTGTTGGGGTTTTGGGGGGGAGGGGGTGCAAGACAGGAAGAAAGTGAAATCCAGCTGGTGGGCTCGTAACAAGAGACCCAGAGGAGAGGAGAAGGGGGAAGTGAATATTATGGGATGCAATGAAGGAACCATGTGACCAAAATGAAAATTCAGGTTGGGCCATGATGCCAATAGAGTAGCCAGGGTGTGTTTTTTAAGAGATCTGACACAGCCCGATGACCAGTCCTGTACACAACTGACAGACTGATGGAATACCTCCTCTGGTGGTAGGGGGTGGAAGACAGAAAAAGTGCCAGTCTCCAGAATAAACCAGTCATTCTCCTGCTCCAGCCCACAGAGTCAGCGTGGGATAATTGGTTACTGTATGGGACTTGGACCAGAAAGGCTGGGGTTTAAACCCCCATCAGTGGTGAGACTTGCTGAGCAACCTCTGTACTCTGCCTAACCTACATCGCAGGATGGCTGCGCAGAATAAAACACAAGGAGACATGTGTCACTCTGAATTCCTTGGGAGGAAGGGTGGGATACAAAACGTACGCACCGAGACAAACTGTGTGTACAAACTGACAAAAAGCGCCACTGCCAGATGGGTGGCTCCTAATGCAATCTAATCGCTGCTCTCCCACTGCAAGCTGCAAAAGGAATTGCGATCAACTTCCCACAATATCTGGCGTGCTGCAGTTTTGCTGTGTGCACATCCTGCTATGGTCTGTGCAACCCATTCTTCTGGGGAAGAAGGAAAAAAATCAGAGTTGCTGCAGTCTGCAAAAAGGCAGATCCTCAGGGAAAACGCAGAATCATCAATAATGGAGTTTGGTGGTCATGTTTTAACCTTTAAAGCCCTATACGGCCTAGGACCCTCGTACCTACGGGACCACCTCTCCTAGTATGTCCCATGGAGGACCTTACGGTCTTCAAATAAAAACATCTTGGAGGTCCCAGGCCACAGGGAGGCAGAGTCAGGGCTTTTTCGGCTGTGGCCCCGATCTGGTAGAACGCTTTGTCACAAGAGACTAGGGCCCTGCAGGACTTGACATCTTTCCGCAGGGCCTGCAAGACAGAGCTGTTCCACCAGGCCTTTGGCCAAGGCACAGTCTGACCCCCTCTCTCCTTCTGTAATCCTCATAGAACTCTAGCCCAGTGGTTGCCATTAATTTGACTCTGAATTGATTTTAGAATGAATTGATTTTAGAATGTATTTCAATTAATTGATTGTGATTTTATGCAAACTGTTTTATTTTTACTGTTGTTAGCCGCTCTGAGCCCGGCTTTGGCTGGGGAGGGCGGGATATAAATAAATTATTTATTATTTATTATTATTTATGTGGATGTTCCATCAAAAAGTGACTAAACAAAGCATGGCAATAATAATAATAATACAGTGGTATCTCAGGTTACATACGCTTCAGGTTACATACGCTTCAGGTTACACACTCCACTAACCCAGAAATAGCGCTTCAGGTTAAGAACTTTGCTTCAGGATAAGAACAGAAATCGGGCTCTGGCGGCACGGCAGCAGCAGGAGGCCCCATTAGCTAAAGTGGTGCTTCAGGTTAAGAACAGTTTCAGGTTAAGTACGGACCTCCGGAATGAGTTAAGTACTTAACCCGAGGTACCACTGTAATGTAAGGTGGCGCTGTGGGTTAAAGCCTCAGCGCCTAGGACTTGCCGATCGAAAGGTCGGCGGTTCGAATCCCTGCGGTGGGGTGCGCTCCCGCTGCTCGGTCCCAGCTCCTGCCAACCTAGCAGTTCGAAAGCACCTCCGGGTGCAAGTAGATAAATAGGGACCGCTTACCAGCGGGAAGGTAAACGGTGTTTCCGTGTGCGGCTCTGGCTCGCCAGAGCAGCGATGTCACGCTGGCCACGTGACCCAGAAGTGTCTCCGGACAGCACTGGCCCCTGGCCTCTTAAGTGAGATGGGCGCACAACCCCAGAGTCTGTCAAGACTGGCCCGTACGGGCAGGGGTACCTTTACCTTTACCTTTTACATCTAGCTGAGTTTCCCCAGCCACTCTAAGTAGCCTAGTGTGGGAACATCATCTTTCTGGGAGTGGAACCTAGAAGAAGGGTCATTTGGTGCCATGATATAGGAATAAGCCAGACAAGCAGAGAGAGAGAGAATCTGCCCATTTCCGTATTAAGTAATTGAGCTGCCCTTCTGGGTGCTGCATCACCTACCAGCTTATCGAGAAGGTCCTGCTTGTTCTTCCTCTTCAGCATCTGTTGCATTTGCTCCTCCTTTTGTATAAGAAGCCGCCTGATCTCGCTTTCCTGCCGCTCAACCTCCAAAGCCTCTTCCAGCTCCTCTTGCTCTCGAGACTAAGAGAGAGAAAACAGGGAGCACTTGGGAGGTGAAGCCAAAGAAAAGGGTGTCTCAACAATGACCATTGCAGCAGAAAAACAATGGCATAGCTGTCAACTTACAGATTTGAAAATAAGGGACCAGAAGCCTCGAAAATAAGGGAACAGCAGCCAAAATAAGGGATTTTCCCAGCGCAGGTATGTTCAACTTCTGAGCCCCTCTGAGCCAAAGGCAGAAAACCCAGCCAGCAGTCAAACGAAGCCTCAAGCAGTGGTTCCCACAGCACAGCAACCCGGCAAAGGGGATGCAGCAAGGGAAACCACCGTCACCTCTCCACTGGGAAGCGCTGAGCAAAGGCGAGTCCCCAGGCAAGGCGGCCGATTTGATCGGCACAAGGCATGCAAGCTCCACCCCCCAGTCATTCTTAGACTCCTTATTGGGTGAGCAACGCAGCCAAGCAACACAGTTGGAGCCTCCCTCCTCACTGGCCGGCAGGGAGGGAGGGAGAGGAGCAGCTTCCTTTGAAACCCAGGAAATTTAAGGGACATCATCAATAAGGGACAGCAATGGGACATAGTGCTGGGATAAGGGACTTTCCCGCCAAATAAGGGACGATTGACAGCTATGCAATGGGAAGAGCAACCCTTTGACTGAGCCATGTTTTGGAACATCACAAAGGCTCGTTCCCCAGAGGTGGTGAACTTGCGCCTAGGCTGCACCACTTCAGACTACCCTTGCCGGGCGGGTAACATGATGGAATGCAACTAAACACGAACAAGCAAAAAGGTTTTCCTCCAGATAGAAAGCTAGCATATCCATGGGGAGAATCCAGCCTGAGATGCTAGTTCTCTATGTAAAGGGATTTTAAAAATTATTTTTTGAGTAGAATTCACTGGGTCCCCTCTATCACCCACTTGCAAGCTGAAGTGACAGAGGTCATGTACACACACAAAATACATCAGAACTAAGCTGAGTCTCAAATACTATAAAGCAGCCAGGGAATTGCTCTCTCCTTCCTCAGTATGTTTAGAATGATGTGCGGGCTAAGCTTCAGACTTGCGAAACAGCAACAGGTACTGAAGCACAACTCCCTTGCATGTCTCCTTACTCGTTCTGAATATGGGTGCCAGCACAGCTTTCCTGTGTGTTTGCTCTAATTTCAAGACAGACTCAGAATGCTACATATAAAATTACTAAAAATTAATTTTTGTTTTTGTTCTCCAGCCCAAAGAACATGCCTTAAATTTGTTCAAACTTAGCTTGCTTTATTTAAACCACTACTTTACCCATTCAGAAGACTGTCTATAGAGAACCAAGACCTTTTTACTCTAGCAAGCCTACTATTTTGGATACTGGACAGAACTAGGGGTTTTAAAAAAAAAAAAATGCCATTGTTTCTTTTAGCAAATAACCCAAAGAACTGTAAACAAAACAAAACAAAAGCCAACCCTAGGCAACTTACCAGTTTGATCTTATTTTTCTGAATGACTTCCTTGTTTTCCTTCTGATACATCTCCATCTTCTTTCTTGTATTTTCTACATCAATGTTGTTGGTCAGGTTGAACACTAGATCAACGTTTTATAAATTAGCAGTGGGGAAGAGAGGGGTGAAGAAAAGAAGCAAAGCTTCATGTTAAACAGCAGTCATAACAAAGCATTACTTCTACTCAAGGACAATGTTTTCTAAAAATATATTCCCACCTTAAAATTAAGACTCCGTTTCTATCATCAGAAATCTTAATTTCTGCTACTATTCCCCCGCACCCCGAAATTTGAAAAGATTTAAGTAACAACATACCTCATGCATAATTATACACAGTGCTTTTTTTTCGGGGGGGTGCAGGGGTACGCATACCCCTAAACATTTTGTGAATCTAAGTTTGGCCTCATTGAGGGGCAGTATTTCAATATGAGTAGGAAAATGAGAGTGCCCCTAAACATATTTTTTTTAGAAAAAAAGCACCAATTATACATATAGATGTATTTAATTTTCTAGTTTATCCTGGTTGCGAGACAATTGTTCACAAAAAGGCAATCACAAAAGGATTTGAGCGTGCGTGACACAAATTCAAATGCAACGTTTGATATCTGCATTAAGCAGAGCAGCAAACCTTTTGAACTGCACTTATTTTCTTTAGCAAATAGGAAGGCAACGACAAGCTTTCATCTTCAGTTCCTAACTGGCATATTCAGGTTTTTAATAAGCTTGTCCACAGACCATAAGCCAGGTCATCAAACCTCCCACATTGACCCTATGTGTCTCGTGACCTGTGTATTCTTCGCTGCCCTAGCACCCTTGACCTCATTGGCTTAGCTACTCTGATGTCAAAGAAGGACTGGGTAGCCAACAGCTCAGCAGCTTAGTACTAATGGAGGGGCGAGGGAGGGGGTGCTTGGGATTTTCCTCTTTCATTGTTCACGGGATACCACTGGCTAGCATTCAGAGCCACTGGCTGGAAACGGACAGAAAACACTTGCGGTTATATATGAAATGGGATACAAGACTGCCAACGTTTGTGTATGAATGGTACTTTTAAAAAATTGGGTTCTTCCTATTTCAAATGGGGTTTATGTTTTCTTTTCCAAGCTAGGAGTACCCGTTGTCGGCCTCAGCTTCTACGCAGGGGTTTTTTGGGGGGACATAAATAAGGGCTGGGGAACCTCACGCTCAGAGGCTGAATTCCACTGGAATGTAGCCTAGTATACAACAGTTAAGTGTCACCCTAACCCTAACCCACCATTAGCATGACACCACCACCCCAGACAGCTGCTCAAGAGGGAATGTGGCATTAAAGGTAAAGATAAAGGGACCCCTGACCATTAGGTCCAGTCGTGGCCGACTCTGGACTTGCGGCACTCATCTTGCTTTATTGGCCGAGGGAGCTGACGTTTGTCCGCAGACAGCTTCCGGGTCATGTGGCCAGCATGACTAAGCCACTTCTGGTGAACCAAAGCAGCGCACGGAAACGCCGTTTACCTTCCCGTCGGAGTGGTGCCTATTTACCTACTTGCACTTTGACATGCTTTCGAACTGCTAGGTTGGCAGGAGCAGGGACCGAGAAATGGGAACTCACCCCGTCATTACGGGGATTCGAATTGCCGACCTTCTGATTGGCAAGTCCTAGGCTCTGTGGTTTAACCCACAGCACCACCCGCGTCCCCCAGTGTGGCATTAGGGCCCCCAAATAGCATTTTTTAAGAAATAAAAACTAAGCCAAGCCTTGTTATATTGCAGAAAAACTTTGGATACCAGTCGCTGGAGTTCACAAGTGAGATGGAACTATTGCACTCAGGTGCAATAAGTGAGATTGGACTATTGCAATATGTAAGTGGGCTTCCCAGAAGAGGCACCCTGTTAGCCATTGTGATAGAAGGAACCTGGACTGAATGAGCCACTCTGGCCTGATCCAACTACAGGGCTGCTCCACTTACGTTCTTATGAGCAGGTCGCTGTTTTGCAGGGATTTTAAAGAAGCCTCTCTTTTGCGTTCAGACAGAAGCATACTGTACGTTTCCAAACAAGAACCTGCCCACAGGGGCTGGGAGAGCAAGAAGGAAAATAGACTAGTGTGCAGCCGCTCTTTATCTCCTGGCCCATCTCTTATTGGCTGGGCTTACACACTGGCCTGCCTTTAGACATCTGTCAAAATATAATACAAAAAGCCCATTGTTTCTGAAGCCCAAAAGGTTTACTGCTCTTTGAATAGCAATCCCACTTCTGAAAAGCCAGACTTTCTTCTGCGGAGAAAGAAAAATGCTCTGAATTGAAAGGAAGGAGCATTTTCCAAGCCACTATCCAAAAAGGGAGGGGAGCGGCGTGATGCTAGAACTGCAGGTGAACTACTATGGCGTGGCTCAGGGCCACAAGCTCAGTGGTGGAACATCTGGCTAAAGCCTTGCATCTCCAGGCAGGACTTGGAGAGAATCCTGCCTGCAACTCTAGAGAGTGGCTGCCAGTCAGTGTGGACAATACTAAGCTAGATTGTCATGGTTATGATCAGATAGATAGAAGATAGGGTGCAGCAGAAGGGGAAAAACAACAGCTCCATAGAAAAAGGAGTGTGAAGTCAACAAAAATGAGAAAAAGATGAAACTGTGTTTTGACTGTATATGTTTAAAATATTGAAACTTAATAAAATATAATTTGGGGGGGGGGCACTAATCTAGATGGACCAGTGGTCTGATTCAGTATAAGGCAACTTCCTACATTACTATATTTCTGAGCTGCACTGTTTTTCCACCTGCTACTGCAGCCCAGGCCTCAAATTTAAGACTCGGGCACCCAGTTCCATACAACCTCACTTGTCTGCGTCACCTCGCCAGAAGAAGGAGCCACTGGGCTTCTATCCAAGGCACCTACAGCTTACAGACTCACAAGTTGTCAGGTGACACAAGGGACCCATCAATTGGCAGTGAGTCCTACAAAACCTGCCCCCTGTTTTGTCTGGCCCGGGAGGGTAGGATTTCGACTGACTCCAGCTGCTGCAAAGGCGGCTTCTGCTGTCCAAGATACTTACAGGCCACCGGGGTGAGGCTGTTGCTGGCGTCAAGATAGTTTTGAGGATGCATTGGCTTTTTGCGACTAACTGGATTGTGTTCCTGTAAATTTTGTTGTTAGACCTTATCACGAGCTCCTACTACTCCTCCCTAGACAGAGAGAGGGAGAAGGAAAGAGCTACCCAGCCACGATTCCTGCCTCGAGCAGAGACTCTGCGGTTACAGGGAGGCACCAAGGCTGGGAGTGGGACTGTTCCGCCATCAGAGGGGAAAGGTAGCCAAAAGGAAAGGCAGGCATCCAGCCGCCAGAGGACTCGCAGCTCTATCGCCTCCTGGAGTTTTGATGACTGTGCTTCGCAATACATTGCCCGCTCAATCATTTTGAAATGGTTGAAATGGTGTTGGACGAGGTGTCACGAGCCCTACTTCCAATAATGGGCAATAACTACTCTGGCAGTGCTAGTATCACAGGAAGGACAGATCCTGAAGCTGAGGCTCCAATACTTTGGCCGCCTTATGAGAAGAGAAGACTCCCTGGAAAAGACCCTGATGTTGGAGAAGGGGACGACAGAGGACGAGATGGTTGGACACTGTTCTCAAAGCTACCAGCATGAGTTTGACCAAACTGCGGGAGGCAGTGGAAGACAGGAGTGCCTGGTGTGCTCTGGTCCATGGGGTCACGAAGAGTCGGACACGACTAAACGAATAAACAGCAACAACAATGCCCACAGTCACTTGCCCAAGACACCCTGATCACTTTAATAATATAGTTTCCTACCACTATTAAGGGTGGCATGACTGTACAATATTCTCAGCCACTAGGGAAATTTCGCCTAAATGAAAAGCTGGCTACATCTTCTCCTGGCATATTTTTATTTCACAATGTTTTTATTCTGAATCTTTCAACATTAAAAGCAGAGGAAAACAGCAAAAAAAAGTACAATGAACCAATAAATAATAATAATAAAAAGCAGGGCGGGGGGGGGGGGACACACAACCCAGGGTAAGCCAATGAAGCAAACACACAGTTTAATAAAGCTAATCCTTTAATGCTCCTTGGAACAAAAAGGTTTTAACACTCGGTAGAGATGTGGGACAGAAAACTTTCCACTGCTTTATTTTTCCATAGAAAATTTTCCATTTCGTAAGTTCATTAGTAGCAATGAACAGGTGCCAATTATAAATACAGCAAGGGACAAGTTTGGCAGTCCACAACATACAAGTAGAATCATATAATTGTAGAGCTGGAAGGGACCCAAGGGTCATCTAGTCTAACCCCCTTGCAATGGAGGAATCACGCTAAAAAATCCCCAACAGATGACCCTCCACCTGCTGTTTAGAGACCACCAGCGAAGGACAGTCAAGCACTCTCTGTCTGTTCCACCATCCAATAGCTCTTAACATTAGAATAAACAAACTAAATTAATTCACTCCCTAGACATCAGGAAAAAAATTCCAGTGCAATCTGACAATTTTCTGTTGCAAATTACCCTACGCAAATTAGTCTAATCTGCATGGTGGAGAATCGATTCAACATTTTAAAAAAACAGCAACACCCAAATCACTGACCCTGGGACAGAAAGCAAAAGTAATGCACCAGACACATGGATGGTTCTATATAAATAAATAAATGCATTATAAGGAACACTCCTGTCTGTTCTCATTTTCTGCACAATGGAAATTTCATTTCAAACCCTGGGTCCATTTGAGTTTGTTGGTTTGTTTGTTGGCTTGTTGGCTTGTTTGTTTGTTTCAAACCCCACGTTTCCCCAATGCAGGACACATGGAGGCTCACGACATAAATTAAAAACAGACACATCAAATAAATTTTTTAAAAAACCAATCAATTACAAAAAATAAAAAAGTTAGCATACTAAAAGTAGCACTGAATTTAAAAAAAAAAAAAACTTTAAAAGCACAGCAAAAGGGGAAGAAAATGTATAACACCCACTATTAAAATACCCTTCTGCAACATCCAATTAGTGGCCAAAGGCCTGTCTAAACAAAAAAAGTATTTGCCTGCTGATGAAAGGAAAGCAGAGGGGACATCAGTCAAGCCTCCTTCAGAAGGGAGCTCCACCACCTGGAAGCAGCCACTATTGTCCACTCCTGCATTATGTAATTATATCCTTGTATAGCTCAGTTGGTAGAGCATGGGACACTTAATCCCAGGGTTGATGGTTCAAGTCCCACGTTGGGCAAAAGGTTCCTGCAATGAAGGGGGGTGAAGTATTTGATCCTTGGGGTCCCTTCCAACTCTACAATTCCGATAACCCAACTATTTCACCTCACTTGCCCACCACCTCCCCAAATAATCTGCCCGGCAACCCTCTGGGGTGGCTGATTTCTCTTCTCTTGCCAACATATTCAACTCATCTGCCACTCTCTTGCCCTACCTAAAAATAAGTACGAGCCCCGCACAAAAGCTAGAGAGCCCTCAGGCAATGGCATCTGTAGACCTGAAATCCAAGCAGAGAGAGAAAGAGAGAGAGAGAGAGAGAGAGAGAGAGAGAGAGAGAGAGATCCGGGCCTGCTCTTAAGCCTCCCTCGCTCTACATTAGCACCATAAAAAACCCGTTCCCAAAGTGGTATGCAAGGTCAAATGCTTCAAAGCGCTCCAAGCTACTGTACTTGAAGAAGTGAGAGGATGAAAAAGGGGCCATATGGCTTGTGTCACAGTAAACAAAGCCAATGGAAGCACAGATCCCCCTTTCTTTTTTATTTGATCTCCCCACCCTCTCTGTTTCTTCAGCATCCCTAGCGCCTTGACAAAGCGTTTTCTTTGGGTGAATTTGCTCCCTGCATCTCGCACCCACTCCCTGCAACCCTGACAGCTAGAGACAAGACACGGTGCTCCAGTTGAAGAGTTTCCGATTAAAAAATGTAAGGAGATAGTAATTAGATAACTATTGGGTACCAAGATAGAGACCTGATGAAAGAGATTCAGCTTTAATATTCTGCAGGGCCTGCGAGAGACGAAAGCACACCATGCATCAAATATGGAAGCATTAGGACTTACCAATTTCTTCAACTTCTTCTAGGAAATCATTATACTCCGTTAGACTGCGGAAGTCATCCTCTCTTTTGTTGTATCTGTGAGAGAAGATGAAATGAAATCAGCATTATGCTTGCATGCAATCGTGCCAAGATGACAACGCCTGATGCTTCAACGTTCTTCCTGAGGGTCCAAGCGCCCTGGGCGCATTTGAACTGAGCTCTTGAGCAATTTCAGGATCAGGATCAGGCCAAAGGCCCAGTCGGTCCAGCATCCTGTACTTGCAGTGGCCAGTCACATGCGAGACACATGGGAAGCCTTCAAGCAGGACCCAAGTGCGAGAGCACTCTCCCTACCTGTGATTCCCAGTAGCTGGTATTCAGAGATAAAGTGCCTCTGACTGTAGAGACAGAACACAGCCAGTTTAGAAGCTAGTGAAAATATTTTTCCTGAAAGACAACAAAGCACAGCAAGGATCGAGATCCGAAGGGCAGTATGGCACCACTAAGACAACTGTGACTTCGAGTGTAAGATAAGCTTAGAGAAGCCTTTGCCAGATGTTCTGGACTGCTGCCAGCTGGTGGGAATTGTAACCTCAAACATCTGGAGGGCCAACCATGCAGTTAGAACTGATGTCTATTATATTTTTTAAAAGCTGTTTCATAAGCACTTGTTAAAACACAAATATCTGTAAATTAATTATTGGCATTAGGGGTTCCTCTAAGTTTGAATGGTAACAATCCAGCTTTTAAATCTTCCAACCTATGGGGTAAAGGTTCTCAGCCCCGTTTAAAGAACTGAGAGGGTCATTGTATGCAGTCATCAACCATAAGTGCAATTTAACTATGTTCTCTAAAACAAGCAGGTGATGAGATCACTGGCAACCATCAAAATCTCCATTTGGTCTGTCTCCACTGAGAGATGCCTTTCTTATATTCGGTTTGTATCTCTGGAGATCAACTCGGCAAACAGTTTAAACAGACACCCTTCCACAAGCACAACCAAAGGGAATCTGGCCTTGACCGGCGGGGCAATGGAGGCGGCCTCCCTTATTTGGGGCTTTGTGACACTAACATTTTCAACACCTTCTTCCGGATTTCCACCTCCTTGTCAACAGCTGGGTCCTCAAAGAGCTGCACTCTGAAGTTGCTCTTCCGCAAAGGGGTGTCGCACTCCTGGCAGTTCCCAGCCCCTCGGACAAACAGCAGCTCCACGCAGCTTTCACAGCTGAAAGAGAGAAAACAGCTGAATGCAGAAACTGGTGCTCTATTTATTTTTTTGAAAGAAAGAAAGAAAGAAAGAAAGAAAGAAAGAAAGAAAGGAAGGAAGGAAGGAAGGAAGGAAGGAAGGGGGTGGGGAAATGCCACTTCAGCCTCACATAGTTGCTGCTGAGGGTTCTTGCATTTGTTTTCTGCTCTTTAGGGCCCTTCGAAATGGGGGCTTTTTCGTTGGTGCATTCTGAAGATGGCTTGAAAACTTCAGCTAGTGCAGAATTCAGTGGCCAGGTTGCTCATGGGGGCAAGATGGTTTGAGCACATTACACTGATCCTAGTCCAACTACACTGGCTACCAATTCGTTTCCGGGCCCAATTCAAAGCGCTTGTTTTAACCTATAAAGCTTTAAATGGCTCAGGACCATAATACCTCCATATGAACCTACCTGGACCCTGAGATCATCTTCTGAGGCCCTCCCGCAACATGATAATGTGCCTTTTCTGCAATGAGTCCCCAGGGAGGCAAAAATGTTCCTCTTTCACCTGGCCTTTGGCTGATGGACATCCAATGCCCTTTTAAAATATGTCATGGAAGGGGGGGATTATTGGGTTGTTTTTATTATGTATTTTCTGTTTTTTTTTAATATTGCGATTTTATGTTCTGAACCACCCTGTGATCTACAGGTATAGGGCAGAATACTAATTTAATAAAATAAAACAAATTCTGCAACATAGCGTCTCCACCCCCATCGTTCTGCCCGGACGCTGAGGTCCAGCGCCGAGGGCCTTCTGGTGGTTCCCTCACTGCGAGAAGCAAAGCTACAGGGAACCAGGCAGAGGGCCTTCTCGGTAGTGGCACCCGCCCTGTGGAACGCCCTCCCATCAGATGTCAAAGCGATAAACAACTACCTGACATTCAGAAGACATCTTATGGCAGCCCTGTTAGGGGAAGTTTTTAATCTGTGATATTTTACTATATTTTTGGTTTCTATGGAAGCCGCCCAGAGTGGCTGGGGAAACCCAGCCAGATGGGTGGGGTATTGTTGTTGTTGTTGTTGTTGTTGTTGTTGTTGTTGTTGTTGTTATTATTATTATTATTATTATTATTATTATTATTATTATTATACTGGGCTGTCCACACACCATTAAGAACATAAGAGCCTGGTGGATCCAGCCAATGGTCCATCTAGTTAGTCCAGCATCCTATTCTCACAGTGGTCAACCAGAGGCTCCATTGGGAAACCAAGAGCAACTCTCCCCTCCTGCAATTTCCAGCAACTGGTGTTCAGAATCATTACTTCCTCCGAACACTTACCCTTGCCAGCCTCCCTGAATGCAACGGGTAGAAAAGTGGGAATTAAATGTAGTTTAAATAAATGAATTAATAAATGAAGAGGGAGCATCCCAGGATGTGCAGTCTAAAGAAACAATCACAGACCACATTGTGATTGACTGTGAGGCTGCGCTGGAGTGATGGCAAGCTCCTCTTCCACAAGAGGCTGTTATGCGCAATAGAAAAAAGGGCAAAGCGGCTGATTTCGCAAAGGCTGACCCAACCATATAAGAAAATGCTCCTCACCCCTGATCTACAAGGTTAGGAAATGAACGACAACAACTAGTTTTAAATGAAGGTCAGAACAAGCGAGTTGGACTGGATTTTTAGAAGGAAGCAAAACTTCTTGAAATACGTGAATACGTGTTCTCAGGCTATTACAAACGAAGGCAGCAGCAGCAACAACAACAGTCACTTTGGCCTGGGGGTTGAGGGGTGAGATGAGATAACCAACACTGGGCAGGTCAGAAATCCCTGTTTTGCAAAGGAAATCTCCACACAGAGCTTAGGACGAATGTATGGAAACCAAGTGGTTTTGCACAGTTTGCAAATCATTGCTAAACTTCAGATTTATTTATTTTTTTAAGGAAAGGAAAAAAGGTTGGTGGAGGAATGGCATTTAGGTCTGGGGAAGGCCTACAGAGCCGCTGACAGTCAGTGTAGACAATACTGGCTTGGTTCACACATCATGGTAAGCCAGAATGGAGTTTACCCAGGGCGGAGGAAGAGAAGTGCAGGGGGAACACAACGCCCCCAGCAGCGGAATCCCGGTGGGGTGCCATCGCTGCTGCCCCCCTGCCCGCTCTAGGTGCCACACCCCCACAGGCGTCGTGCCACGCCCCCAGGACGCATGCCACACCCCTGCGGGCAGCGCGCCACGCCCCCGGGACAAGCACCAGCCCCGCCAGTACATGCTCTCCGCTCCCCGGTGCCAGAGCAAGAAGCTCCGCCACTGAGTTTGCCATGACCACGCAAGCAGGTTGGCACCCAAGGAGGGAACAGCTTGTACCAACTAGGCTTTTCTCCAGGCTTAATAGGTCAGAGTGGGAGGAGAGCTAAGCCAACACCTAACACAGCAGATCATCTGAACTTAGGATCACAGTTAAGGTGTCTGCTCCTTAACCACACCTTCTAAAAATTATTTTTATATTGGACGTTAGCATCCAAAGACGTGCTCTACGGGAAGTTGGTGACAGGTACCAGGCACGCTGGCAGACCAACTCTAATTCACGGAGATGTATGAAGGCTGGCAACATCAACCCCACCCTGTGGGAATCCCTTGCAGTCGACCACAGCGCCTGGAGACAGACAGACAGGTTGTGCATCCACAGGAGTGACCAGAGGAAGAATTACCACTGGGAGGAGCAAAGAGAGAAGAAACGCTATGGTGCATCTGCAGCAGCAGCAGCACCGGACGCCCTCAGCTGCAACAGAACATGTCTCTCCCATATTGGACTCTACAGCCACAGCAGGTGCTGCAACCTTCTAACAGTTTTACGTCACCCCCAAAGGCGCAATCCTCCATTGTTTCCAGAGACAGACAGATGCCAACACAGAATGTTTTATGTATATTAAATGCTGTGATTTTTTTTCATTGCTGATGCTTTTATTGTGAAATTGCTTTGAGATATTTTATGGGTGGCAAGCCATAAATGGAATGAATGAATGAATCAGTGGTAGGCAACCTAAGGCCCGGGAGCCAGATGCAGCCCCATCGCCTTCTGAATCTGGCCCGCGGATGGTCTGGGAATCAGTGTGTTTTTACATGAGTAAAAACACACTGATTTACAAGCTATAAGGAACACCATTTCAGATAAAACCACAGCAGACTTTGCTACCAAACTCTGCCAATTTGTCCTTACCCACAACAACTTCAAATTCGGTGATGACCTGTTCCTTCAGATCAGCGGCACAGCAATGAGCACCCATGGTCAACAGACCCTGGACACCTTCCACCAGAAATTCAATGATTTTCACCCCACAATCAACCTAACAATGAATCAATCTATGCAAGAAATACATTTTTTGGACACTACTATAAAAATACAGGATGGGCGCATAGACACCACCTTATACCGTAAACCAACTGACCGACAAACATATCTACATGCCTCTAGCTACCATCCCAAACATACCAAACAGTCCATTGTATATAGCCAGGCACTACGTTACAGCCGCATCTGTTCCAATTCTACAGACAGAGACTCTCACCTAAGAGATCTACAGCAAACCTTTTTAGAACTAAAATACCCAGCAGATGAAGTTAGACAACAGATCAACAGAGCCAGACTGATACCCAGAGAGAACTTGCTGCAAGACAGACCCAAAAAAGAAAATAACAGAACACCTCTAGTCATCACATACAGCTCCCAAGTTAAAACAGTACAACGCATCATCAGAGATCTACAACCTCTCCTGGACAATGACAGTTCTCTTTCTCAAGCTCTGGGAGGAAGACCTTTCATTGCCTACAGACAGCCACCCAATCTTAAACAACTCCTAACCCACAATAATACTACAACCAGACTTAACATGGACACTGGCACCAGAGCCTGCAATAAACCCAGATGCCAACTTTGCTGCCACATACACCCGGACAACACCATTACTGGCCCCAACAACATCACACATACCATCTCGGGACTATTTAATTGCTCATCGTCTAACATTGTGTATGCCATCAAATGCCAACAGTGTCCTTCAGCTCTCTATATTGGACAAACAGGCCAAACCTTACGCCAAAGAATAAACGGACATAAATCTGACATCAGGAATCACAAGACAGAGAAACCAGTAGGAGAACACTTCAATCTCCCAGGACATTCTATACAAGATCTCAAAGTAGCTGTTCTATTACAAAGGAATTTCAGAAATAGACTGGAAAGAGAAGCTGCTGAATTGCAACTTATTACCAAACTTAAAACCATGGAGAGACCTGGTCTGAACAAAGACCTTGGATTCTTATCTCATTATACATGACAAAGCCATTTTTCACCTTCTCACCCCTTGCTTTTTCCTGTAAGACCTATTGCAGTCGTTAAGAGTCGTCAACAGGCTCATCACAACTATCTGCCAATCACCCATTCCCACCACCCTTCTGAGTAATACCCCTCCCCACCTTCTCACTATATAGAAGGGTCTGGTGACTTCTGTTTCAGTGTATCTGAAGAAGTGTGCATGCACACGAAAGCTCATACCAAGAACTAACTTAGTTGGTCTTTAAGGTGCTACTGGAAGGAATTTTTTTATTTTGTTTTTACATGAGTAGAATGTGTCCTTTTATTTAAAATGCATCTCTGGGTTATTTGTGGGCCTGCCTGGTGTTTTTACATGAGTAGAATGTGTGCTTTGATTTAAAATGCATCCCTGGGTTATTTGTGGGCACAGGAATTTGTTCATTTTTTTTTTTTTTTTCAAAATATAGTCCGGTCCCCCACACGGTCTGAGGGACGGTGGACCAGCACACGGCTTAAAAAGGTTGCTGACCCCTGGAATGAATGAACAAACAACCATTCCAAGCTACTGCGTTGACCTAAAAATCCTGGGGCAAGGCAATTGCAAGGCAATTGCTGTGGGTTAAACCACAGAGCCTAGGACTTGCCAATCAGAAGGTCGGCGGTTCGAATCCCCGCAACGGGGTGAGCTCCTATTGCTCAGTCCCTGCTCTTGCCCACCTAGTAGTTCGAAAGCACGTCAAAAGTGCAAGTAGATAAATAGGTACCGCTCCAGCGGGAAGGTCAACGGCATTTCTGTGCGCTGCTCTGGTTCGCCAGAAGCAGATTAGTCATGCTGGCCACATGACCCGGAAGCTGTACGCCGGCTCCCTCGGCCAATAAAGCGAGATGAGCGCCGCAACCCCAGAGTCGGCCACGACTGGACCTAATGGTCAGGGGTCCCTTTACCTTTACCTCGGTAAATGCCAAGACACGGTCTGGCTTCGCGTGTGCTCCAAACACAACTGCAGAGCTAAATGGCCCAATGGCCTCACTCTGCATAAGGAGGCTTCTTCCTAAGCTCCCATAAAAAGCTGAGGATGAAAAGGTCATGGAAGAAAAGTGCTGGGAAACAAGGGCCGAGAGATTGTGCGGAGAAAGTCCGAGGGAAATACTTGCACCCAACCACCACCTGCCACACTGCAGATACGTGGCGGAAATGTCGTGTCTGTAGGTGTGGGATCCAAGGGAAAGAGAATAAAAGGTTACGGATTCTCCCCACCCCCACCCCCCGTTGTCTAGCAGCAGCAAAGCCCTGTTTGAGTAACACTGCGGTACATTTCGCTCAGGCTGCATGCCAGCGCTAAAGACCATGACAAATAACTACAAAGACATTGTTGGCTAAACTGTCCCAGCCTGAAAAGGGGAACGGGAATGTGTTGGGGGGGGGCGTGGGTGAGAGAGAGGAAAATGGTTGGCCACAGCCTGTTCAACCCCAATAACCAAAGCCGGTCTCATCTAGAAGAGGTCCTGGAGGCAGCGGGTTTGTTCCAACATCAATGCACACTTCTCTGCCAGAAATCTTGTTGCAGCAATCATTTTGCCAGCCTGAAATTGAGAGAGGGACAGAGGGGGAGGCAGGCATGCTACAACTGGGTCTTTCTGTGACACACACACACACACCCCGCACCCTTTCCCCTCTCCAGCACGCCAAGGATATAAATAGGCCCTCTTTGGACAATAGGAAGTGACCGCAACAGGTGTAGCCTTGCTTCCTTTGGCAGAGTGACATTTTTCCATAAAGGGCAGAGTTCCTTATGCCTGCAGAGCCTGTCGAGCTCTGAAGTAGGATAACATCTAACAGGTGTGCTTTGCCCCACAGCCAAGTAAGTGGACAGTGATTGGGGGTGCTGGGAGGAATGCTTGACAAAACTTCCTTTATTTTTTTATATTCTTATGCCAGCTTTCAGGGGATAAGGATACTAACCCGCCCAAGGCAGCTCGAAACTAAAATACAATACACCCCAGCAATAAATTAATTAAAAGCCTACAGATAAAGTCCAATGAACAGCCCACACACCCCAAAATCACAATAAAAATCTGCAGAATGCAGCTTTAAGAAAAAGTAGTCGGGGGGGGGGGGAGAACAGAGTCTCTGGGGCTTTCCAAACTCTTAGCAGCGATGGGGATGTCAGAGTGCAGCTGGCAAAAGGTTCCAGAGACCGCTTTTTAAACAGACAGCTGCTCTGCCTTTCTGGGAAGAAGAGAAGGCCAATATTTACACATGCATACAGGATTGCAAGCTTACACAGGCATTACTAGCCGACAAAAATGTTTACTGCCCATTCATTAGTCATTTGTGGCACAGGAAATAATAATAATAATAATGATAATGATAATGATAATGATGATAATAATAATAATAATAATAATAATAATAATAATAATAATAATAATACAGTGGTACCTCGGGTTAAGAACTTAATTCGTTCTGGAGGTCCGTTCTTAACCTGAAACTGTTCTTAACCTGAAGCACCACTTTAGCTAATGGGGCCTCCTGCTGCCGCCGCGCCGCCGCTGCACAATTTCTGTTCTCATCCTGAAGCAAAGTTCTTAACCCGAGGTAATATTTCTGGGTTAGCGGAGTCTGTAACCTGAAGCGTCTGTAACCTGAAGTGTCTGTAACCCGAGGTACCACTGTATACCATGATCAATGGTAGTGAAAGCTGCTGAAAGGTAGGGCTAGAGAAGATTTCCACGCCTGAAGCCCTGGAGAGCTGCTGCCAGTCAGAGCAGACAACAGTGAACTAGGTCAGGGATCAGCAAGCTTTTTCAGCCGTGGGCCGGTCCACCGTCCCTCAGACCATGTGGTAGGCGGGACTATATTTTGAAGGGGGGGAAATGAATTCCTATGCCCAACAAATAACCCAGAGATGCATTTTAAATAAAAGGACACATTCTACTCATGTAAAAACACACTGATTCCCGGACCATCCACAAGCCGGATTGAGAAGGAAATTGGGCCACATTCGGCCCCCGGGCCTTAGGTTGCCTACCCCTGAACTAGGTGAACCAATGGTCTGACTCAGAATAAGGGGATTTCCTGTGTCCCTATGTCCCCTTCTTAACTGAAAAATGGAGCGACCACTCAAACTGAGGTGGGGGGGGGAGCCTCTTCTACTCCTCCACTCCCAGCCCAGAAGTGGCAAGAGCTGGTGATTCAGCAAGGAATGTGAATTAAAGGTATGGCTAATGTCTCCTGCACTGGGACTGCAATGACTTTCTCTGCTCAACCTAAATATTTGGATGGCAACTTAACTGTGTTCGAGACATCGCAAATAGGCTTCGGGAAGATTATTTCAAATGTTTGTTCTACCCACTCGGATAACATTAGAGTGCATGTTAAAGCAATACGGCTTGCTTGAAACTCAGCAGTTGTTCTGGGTCAGCTGCCTATAAAAACAGAAATGACGGTACAGCAACGCTAGAACAGGGCCTATTTCTACCAAAAATCAGTATTGGCAAGCTCCTGGGCAAATGAATTAGCCTCTGCACAGCCGGACACCTCCATCTGCCCCAACTGCAACAAAACATGTCTCTCCCGCATCTGTCTCTATACCCACAGCGGCCACTGCGACCTTCCAACACGATGAGTTTGACTTCATCCCCAAAGGCACACTCCTTCATTGTCTCCCGAGATGGACGGATGCCAACAACTCATCACAGCATGCCTTTCAAGGTCAGCTCATAGTTCAGTGTACAGCACGTGCTTTCTGAGTTCAATCCCTGGCATATCATGGTAAAATTGACAGTAAAGCCCTCTGCCTAAAACCCTGGAGAGATGATGGCAGTCAGCGCAGACCAGCCTTTGCCAATGTGGTACTTTCAAGATGTTCTGAACTACAACTCCCATCACCACTGACCATACTGGCTGGGGAAGGTGGGAGTTGTAGTCCAACCATCTTGACGGCCCCAGGTTGAGGAAGGCTGAGGTAGACAATACTGGTCTATATGGAGAAATGGCCTGACCTACTTTACAGAAGTTTACAATGTTCCCTACAGGCCTGCCATCATCACACCTCAGACCAGAATTGTTCCTATCCAAACAATTTTTATATTCCTGGGGGTGAGCCAGTGAGGCCCAAATACACGCCATTTGTTTTAAAAAGAGCTAATGTTCTATGAGAAAAGCAAGCACTTGCACAATATGTACGCACTGCCAGATTAAACACAAAATTTACCCAAGGTGCAAGAAGGACCACTTCAAAATCCATTAGCATGTTGGGCAAACAGATGTACTTAATGCACCCAAGTGGGGGGGGGGGCGAAGAGAATGTCCACAATCTTTCAGTATGTCGTCCTGGCATGGGAGCGTTGGCAGCGGAAGGAAGCTTTTAAAAATGAGTAAGGATCGTTGCAAAAGTCTTTACCTTGGTCCCCCCCCCCAACCGACGCATCACCTCCAGTTCATCCGAGACACAGTTCCTAATATCAGTTGCCTCTGGGCTGTCACAAGCCAAGACAAACAGCTTTGACAAAAGGCAAGTTGGGGGGGGGGGGGAATAAAGAACGCTGGTTCAAGGAACAGGCCAGTTCATTGCTCAACTTCCTGCACAGTGAGGAACTCACAGCCTACCCTTCAGCCTGAGTGTTTTGCTAAGACTCTCAAGGGCTGTACAGCTACCTACTTATTTCACCCACGCTGTATGAGAAAGACACCCCACTCCTGTGCCCAAGGCACTGGTTTTTCTAAAGGAAAGGAAATCCATGCAACTCATGATGATTTTTGAGATCCCGTCATTCAGGGCTTGCCTACAACTAAACACAATGCCAAAGGCGTGTCCATATTTACCTTTCTCATTCTCCCAAACAATTGCATCGGAATCTGCTTCCACACTTCCTTTCTACTCTGCATCAATCTGGGAAAGAGCTCCGGCTTAGCGGGGGAAAGGTTGCAGTTTAATGGCGGAGCATCTCTTAGCATGCAAAAGATCCCAGGTTCAATCCTGAACATTTCTTGAGTAGGAAGGGGAATACCTGCTGCCTGAAGCCCCAGAGAGAGAAGCTCCAGAGTAGATAATAATGAACTAGATGAACCAATGGTCTGTCTCAATATAAGGCTGTTTCCCCTGATTCTAACTTCTCAAGTGCATCGCTCTCCAATGATACCATTTGTCTTGTGTTGTCTTTTCCTTACGCACTCAACAAAGAAGAACGATGAAGGCCGGCACTCAGAAGAAGAATATACTGTACTAGAAAAGGAGTTTTAAAAGGGGGTCCAGTCTTTCATGTTGGGAGTGGTGGTCTAGTGAGATCTGAAAAGACTCAATGCTACAACTGTCCGTCAACTGAAAGTGCTTCCCCAAGGTCAGAGCTGCCCGTCAACATTATATTTCAAAGTTCCCCTAACTTCCCAAGATTTCACAAAAGGCTTTGTTTTCTCTCCAAGCGCAAAAAGGTCAGGAGTCAGGGCTCTAGATCAGACCGTATGGAAAATTTTTACATCCCCGTAATGCTTTGCGTTCAAGTTCTTATCTAGAAATCTCGCTCAGAGTCACTTTTGCAAAGTGAGGGCTATTCAGCTTCAACTTCAAGATATACAAGAATTGGGACACACACACACACACACACACTTTCTTCCCTTTGATACTGCACAAAGCACTAAGCCAAGAGGAGCTATATACCCCACCTGAGTGATGAGGCACCAAAGGAGGGCTCTTCTTCCTTGGAAGTTTCTAAGCAGAGCTTAGATGGCCACCTGTCGTGTTTGAGGTGGCTGAGATTCCTGCATTGCAGGGTGTTAGAAAAGAGTGGCTGGGGAACCACAGCCAGATAGGCGGGGTGTAAATAAAACTACTACTACTACTACTACTACTACTACTACTACTATTAACTCCCAGAAAGGAAAGGGAGAGAGCATCTCCAGCAGGGGCTTAACAGAAGACTTATTAATAATTGGTTAACTGGAAAGTTTTGAAAAACCCACCCACCTTACTTGTACAACGGGTTGCACAACTTGTGACCTCTCAAGCCGCAGGTCCTTCCTTCCCCCTCCCCTGCCACGTGCTGGTTTCTGTGGTCCCACACAGGGACCAAACACAAAGGGTGAACTGAACCCATAGAAGGCTGTCAGTGGGCCTTGTTCCACTTTGCAAACCACTAGGGCTGGGCGATATATCAATATTTACAGACATACCTTGGTTTTCTAACAGCTTAGTTCTCGAACGTTTTGGCTCCTGAACACCGCAAACTTGGAAGTGGCTATTCCGGTTTGCAAACTATTTTTGGAACATCCGACGGGGCTTCCACGGCTTCCGATTGGCTGCAGGAGCTTCCTGCAGCCAATGAGAAGCCGCACTTTGCTTTCCGAATATTTTGGAAGTCAAGCGGACTTCCGGAACAGATTCCGTTCGACTACCAAGGTACGACTATACTACAAAGGTGAAAACCAACTCAGACATTGTGATATATCAGTATATCGTGGTGTTTAGCTGGTGATGCATCACAAAGTTGAACACCAGATATCGCCCAGCCCAACAAGCCACCAGCTGGCAAAGGCCCACTCTGTAGGAAAGGAAGGTTGGGTACTTCAACCCAGCAGGCCAAACGAGGCTCTCCTCTTTATCTGACCCTCGGAACTCTCTCTTGGAGACACTCGCAGCCACATTTGCCCGCTGGGGTTTCTTCACACCCTTCTGGAGTGCCTTTTTGCCCACAATGGACTCTGGTAATGCCTCTGGAAGGTGCCTAAGTGTGTGTAGAAATTAGCCTATCATGCAAAAGTAATATCTGCTTAATTGCCCAACCCATCTTTGCCTGCCCAGCACAGGTATGTGGCCTTCAGACGATCTCCCAGTAGGGGATGGGAACCCTGGAGCTGAGAAAAGTCCCTATCCCCCCATGATCCAGAACATCCCTCTTGCTAAATGGATGTGGCAACATTTTCGAGCGGGTGCCTGAGGGCCACATAAAGCACCCTTAGAGGCCCTCCCTCCAGCTACACGCCGTATGTCACCCACCCCTGACGTAATTCGCTCTATCCATTACTGGCAGCGGCACGCACTCCCCTGCCATATGCCACCCTTGCCTAGGGGGAAACCCTTTGACTCCCGTCAATCATCATTAGCAATCTCAAGCTCTCACATGCCTTCTTTTAAACGTCTGTGATTTCAAAGACTCTTTTCATAAATCTTTCAGATCCCCATTAAGGAAACCCGCTTCCTTAATTTTCTGGCTTTTATCTAGAGCCGAGCTGCTTTCAACCTTTATAAACCACACGCAGCGGGGCGGACAAGGGGTGGGGTGGGGAGAGAAAGGTGCAAGGATTTACACTGTTACGTCAAGCTTCTAAAATAGGAGAACAGGGCTTGGCGAAAGAACGCCTCTCGCCTTCCCCTCATGGTCTTGCAGAAGGGCAGGCAAGACTTGAAAAGAGCACTGGGTGAAGTTACACTGGAATATTTCCGGCTTCTCTATGCTTAATTTATTTTAGAAGTACTTTGGTTCTACGGAATATGAAAAATAAAAACAGGTACTGCCGTATCCTACACAGGAGTTCTGAACTCAGAAGTCCAATCGACACCGAGGGATGATCCAAGGTTATTATTTTTTAAAGAAAGATTCTCTTTTTGGCCAATTTGAAACCCACCAAATGTCATTCACAACAAGGGCACCCTATAAATATCTGGGTGCATGAAAACCAAAACTGCAATTACTGCCAGCAGACACCTTGGAAAAGGCACACAGCCCTTTACGAAACCCATGTCAGTGTTTGCGTGTGCAGTTCCAAAAAGGTTTCGAAAAAGGCGGCAGATATAATCTTTGGCAAGCGCAGCAGAAATGACTGCCCCACCCCGGGTGCATCAATCCTTAGCCCTAATCCAGTTCCCTGCCACCTACAAGTCCCATTTCATCTTTCTTTCTCTCTCAAAAAGTTTCAGAAGTGGAATCCAAAATAAGTCTTGGTTCTCTGTATGTCAGGCAGCCAACAATTTTTGTAGCTCAGGAATTTGAAGAAACAAAAGGAAATCAGCGCAGTTTTGAAATCAGTGGTTAAAATCAATGCAGTCTTTAAAGGTTCAGTCTACTGCCTTGATTCAAAACAGTATCTACACAGAAACACCTGCTTCTTGATCTCAGGAACAGGATCTTAGGAGATATCCAAATTCATAGCAAACAAACAGCTTTCCAAAATATATAGCAGATTTGTATGTATGTAAACTGCCTGGATGGGACGCAGGTGGCGCTGTGGGTTAAAGCCTCAGCGCCTAGGACTTGCCGATCGAAAGGTCGGCGGTTCGAATCCCTGTGGCGGGGTGCGCTCCCGCTGCTCGGTCCCAGCGCCTGCCAACCTAGCAGTTCGAAAGCACCTCCGGGTGCAAGTAGATAAATAGGGACCGCTTACCAGCGGGAAGGTAAACGGCGTTTCCGTGTGCGGCTCTGGCTCGCCAGAGCAGCGATGTCACGCTGGCCACGTGACCTGGAAGTGTCTCCGGACAGCGCTGGCCCCTGGCCTCTTAAGTGAGATGGGTGCACAACCCCAGAGTCTGTCAAGACTGGCCCATACGGGCAGGGGTACCTTTACCTTTACCTTTAAACTGCCTGGGAGGTCCTAGCCCTGAAAGGTGGCACTGAATTCTTAAAACTACATAGATAACCTCTGTTTTTCATTGCTGGTTTGTTTTTAAGTGCGAGTCTCTCGCATATTTATTTACGTATTTCCTTTTTGTTTATGAATCGTTTCCTATGAAACAACTCAAAGTGATTTAACAATAAAAACATCGGCGTTGAAATACACACAGAGGACTATGTCATATGTTTAACAACTGCTCCAAATCCAACACAGATTCAGACTGGGATAATAATAATAAAAAATCTCCACTTTAAAAGACTGGTTGAAAAAAGGAAAGTCTCCAACAGGTGCCAAAAAGACAGAAGAAATTGTGGCAACAGGAGGGAGTTCCAGAGGGTAAATGTCACTACACTAAAGTCCTGATTCCAACATCATACAGACAGATGGCATCTCACA
This sequence comes from Podarcis cretensis, assembly GCF_951804945.1. Lineage (NCBI taxonomy): Eukaryota > Metazoa > Chordata > Lepidosauria > Squamata > Lacertidae > Podarcis > Podarcis cretensis. The sequence goes on along the minus strand of NC_137170.1, from coordinate 9,676,613 downwards.
GTGGTCGGCTGGGTATATAAGGGGTGAGATGATATTTTAGGTATCCCAGCCCCAACGTAGCAGGACCCAGATTCCTGACCCCCAAAATCCCTGCTCAACACGTGCAGGTGCAGCTGCAGAAGCATCAAATGGACTCTACCGCTGCTTCTGCATCAGGTTCCCCACGGCATTGGCCTTCTCCCTCTTAGTGCCCGGCAGTGCATCACGCTGCCAGCAGCTACTGTGTTTAGGTCTCTGTGCACCAGGCTTCAGGCACCAAGCCCATTGGCAGACCAACTCTGCGCTACAAAGATGTCTGCAAACGTGACGTGAAGGCTGACCCCGCCGTGTGGGGAATCCCTTGCAGAAGACCACAGTGCCTGGAGACAGACAGTCAGGTCATGCATCCACAGCAGTGAGCAGAGGAGGAATGACCACTAGGAGGAGCACAGAGAGGAGAACTGCCGTGGCGCATCTGCAGTGGCACAACGGGACGCCTTCATTTGCCCCAGCTGCAACAAAACATGTCTCTCCTGTATTGGTCTCTATGGCTGCAGCAACCTTCCAACAGTTTGACTTCACCTCCAAAGGCACACTCCTCCATTGTCTCCCATCAGACAGATGCCAACAACACCAGGACTGATACCTTGAAGCAAACTAGAAGCCAGTGTTTAACACAGGGGTAAGAATGCCAGGAAGGGACGCGGATGGCACTGTGGGTTAAACCACAGAGCCTAGGACTTGCCGATCAGAAGGTCGGCAGTTCGAATCTCCGCGACGGGGTGAGCTCCCGTTGCTCGGTCCCAGCTCCTGCCAACCTAGCAGTTTGAAAGCACGTCAAAGTGCAAGTAGATAAATAGGTACCGCTCTGGCGGGAAGGTCAACGGCATTTCCGTGCGCTGCTCTGGTTCACCAGAATATGGCTTAGTCATGCTGGCCACATGACCCGGAAGCTGTATGCTGGCTCCCTCAGCCAATAAAGCGAGATGAGCATCGCAACCACAGAGTCGGCCACGACTGCACCTAATGGTCAGGGGTCCCTTTACCTTTACCTTTAAGAAAGCCAGAGTACAAAACTAAAAAAAATTGGCTGTTGAAAAGGTTCCCCCATCCCACCTCACAAACACATGTAGGCTTTCTAGGGATCTTCATGGCACAGCTTCTCTGAGCCACTCTCCCTCAGCCGCTGTCTCTTAGTTCTCCCAGGGGCTCCTTATTTGTCTTTCGAAAGAAATCTACTCTGCAAAAGACATCCGAAAGTTGCTTGGGAAAATATATTGCTTCATATCTCGTTTCTGTAAATTCAGCTACTATAACGTTCTTATTGATTGCCCTTTTTTATTTAGGCCTGATGTACTGGTCTAAGGAGACATTCACATTCAATCAAGTTGGTTATGTACAGTCTCCAAGGGCTTATGCAAGCGCTCATCACCAAAAGCAGGAAGCAAGAGGAGACACGTCAGCGACTCCCGGCGGCCGTTTGAATTAGAGGAGTCCATAGCTCTCAGCTGCCTCAGGCTCCAGGTGTTATCCCCTCCTTGCAGAGGAAATATATGGGCCTGTACTTTGGATGTTATGCCAGAAGCTGGGAACCGGAAGCGCAAGCCCTGTACTCGAGGAAAGCATCCAATTTGGCCATTTCCCCAGGAAGTGGGAATATTCCTGCAGGTGTCCCTGGACTCTGATAATACCTGAATGGAGGATAGAGAGATCTGTAAGAGTCTAGCCTACTGTACAAAGGTAATGTTTTCATTTGTTGCTCCACCCACTTTTGCCTCTGGCCCCGCCCATCACAGGCATATGCCCCCCCCCCCGCCCTGCCGGAATGATGCTCAGGAAAGGATGTGATTTTTAAAGATGAAAAAGGTTCCACACCCCTTGTACTACAGTAACCATTCCAACATTTCATTCTGCTCTGGAGCTATAAAAGAAAATGCATTAATCCATCAATTGTTTAGAGCAGTAGTTCTCAATGGTGGTCCGTAAACTCCAGGGGGTTCGCATAACCTACCCAGGGGGTCCGTGGCACCATTCACATAACAAAAACTACCATAGGGATATTGAAATTTTCAGAAGTTGGGGGTCCATGGCTTGGCTTTTGGTTTAGAGCACTTGTACCCCTCAGCCAAAAAGGGTCTCAGAGTGGCCTGTTGTTGTTGTTGTTGTTGTTTAGTCGTTCAGTTGTGTCTGACTCTTCGTGACTCCTTGGACCAGAGCACGCCAGGCACTCCTGTCTTCCACTGCCTCCCGCAGTTTGGTCAAACTCATGCTGGGAGCTTCGAGAACACTGTCCAACCATCTCGTCCTCTGTCGTCCCCTTCTCCTTGTGCCCTCAATCTTTCCCAACATCAGGGTGTTTTCCAAGGAGTCTTCTCTTCTCATGAGGTGGCCAAAGTCTTGGAGCCTCAGCTTCAGGATCTGTCCTTCCAGTGAGCCCTCAGGGCTGATTTCCTTCAGAATGGATAGGTTTGATCTCCTTGCAGTCCATGGGACTCTCAAGGGTCTCCTCCAGCACCATAATTCAAAAGCATCCATTCTTCGGTGATCAGCCTTCTTTATGGTCCAGCTCTCACTTCCATACATCACTACTGGGAGAACCATAGCTTTAACTGTACGCAGTCAAAACAAGAAAGTCCCTACCCACAGGCGTACAATCTAAAAAGCATGACACACAAGAGGAAAGTGACAGGGAAGAGGAAAATAAAAACTGGGGAACCAAGTTCTGAAGAGTTGTTCCTACAATGATCGGCTGGCCCAGCTCAGGGGCAAAAGGTTCCTGACAGAGCTGGTCTCTCCCACCAGAGCCAAGAGAGTGAGCTCTACTTCTTAGCTCTCCCACTGAGGAGGAAATAGAAGCTTACTTCTCCCAGACGGTATGGGGAAATGGTTTATCATGCACTCAAAAAACCCCAACCCTTCCTCCGCTCTCCACACTATGGAGTGTTTGCAAACATGACGAATGCCAGGGTGCGTTTCAGCATGCCATCCACATCTCCCCCCCTCCCGAAAAAAAGAACTGCTAGAGAATCAGCACCTGCCCCCTGGCACAAAAGGCTGACTCACCTGCGTAGCATTCATTACCAGGGACACAAAGACACAATGTGCTTCTCAAAGGCGGAACGGCTCTTTCCCCCCACAGCTGCACACACAAAAGTCACTTCCAGGGAAGAGACATTCCCAAAGCATAAAGAAGAGCATCAGATGATAATTTCAGGGTTGAGGTCAGTTCATATGGGGACAAGCGGTCCTGAGCCATTTAAGACTTTATGGGTCAACACCAGCACTTTGAATTGGGCCCAGAAACTAATTGACAGCCAGTGCTGTCAGGCCACAACTGCTGTTATATGCTTAAACTGTCTCGCCCAGGTGAGAGCAACCTGGCCACTGATTTCTGCACGAGCTGAAGTTTCAGATGCAGCTTCAGTTGTAGCCCCATGTATAACACGTTGCAGCAATCTAATCTAAATATAAAGATCTTTGTATACAATTTTACTTAACACGTTCATTTTATCTTGTGTTGTTATCTTAGCTGTTATTAAAAATCTTATAACACAAAATATATACATTTTTGCAAAGCAACGTTCCCTGACATAACGCATGTATAGATGCTATTTTCACTAATATATGCATTTTTAAGTGCACATTGCCCTAATAAACACATTTTTTAACACACCGCTTGGCTGAAGTGTGACCTTTGAAGGCTGATTGTGTTTTGGGTCATGTCTTGTTTCAGAAAGTGCGAATTAGGTAGCTTCACTTTTAAATGTGAACTTCATTGAACCCTGCCCCCCTCCAATCCCTACATCCATGCCATATATTTAGAGCTCAAGGCTTCTCCCAAAGAATCCTGGGAACTGTCACTCACCCCGCAACAAGCTGCAATTCCCAGCACCCTTAACAAACTACAGTTCCCAGGATCCTTTGGAAGAGTGGCGTGCTTTAAAGGTACAGTGCAGAGGTGACCTTAAGAGGGGTTCCATTATGAGCAGAGCTGCAATTCCATTAATGACAGCTGGCAACTACAGGGGAAGACTGGCAGCAGTGGGCAAGAATGCCAAAGAGGCCTGGGTAGCATTCCACATGACATAATAATAATAATAATAACAACAACAACAACAACAACAACAACAACAACAACAGCAATAACAACAACAACAACAACAACAATAATAATACTTTATTTATACCCCGCCCTCCCCAGCCAAGACCAGGCTCAGGGCAGCTAACACCAGGTATAAAAACAATTGATTAAAATACAACTTAAAAACAAGATTAAAATACAACATTAAAATTCAGCCTCATTTCAGTAGAAACTCAAATCAAAAACTTTTTGGGGATGAAAACGTCAAATCTTCACCAAGGCCAACTATCCAGACTGGTCCTACATGGGCCAGAAAAAAGCCAGGGAAGTCCCCAGATAGGGGTTCCATTACAGAAGGAAAAGGAAAGAGGGGGAGGGGATCAAGTTGATTCCAAGCCAAAGGCCAGGCGGAACAACTCTGTCTCACAGGCCCTGCGGAAAGAAATCTGATCCTGCAGGGCCCTGGTCTCATGAGGCAGAGCGTTCCACCAGGCCGGGGCCAGTGTTGAAAAGGCCCTGGCTCTGGTTGAGTGTGCACGACCTAGAACATGCACCATAATCCCAGAATGTAAAAAGCAGGGTGTTGGAGGGGGAAAAGACATAATACTATGCTAACTGGAGGACACCATGAACAGACTCCCTCAGAAGGTGGTAAGCTCTCCTTTCTTGGAAGTTTTTGAATAGAAGTTGGGTGGCCATCTGTAATGGATGCTATCGCTGAGATTCCTGCATTGTAGGGGGTTGGACTAGATTACCCTGGGGGTCCCTTCCTACTCTGCGATTCTATGATTCTACGATAGTTGATCTGTTTTAAATTTGCAACACAGATTGGCCCTAATCTCCAGAGCCCCAGGACCACACTTTGAGATCTGCTGTAGTAGACACACACTTCAATACATCTTTTTACATGCATTTATAATAAAATATGACTTGCAAGCTTGCATTTCTCCTTAATGCCTCATTCATCTTTTTTTATACTGACACCGAAAGAGGGTGGGCTGAATGGGGGGGGGGGGAGGGAGAGAACTAGGCAAGTAGAAACATATGTATGATTTCTGCTAAGAAAAGAACGAACCTCCCATTTCGAGATTGCACTTGAGATACCAGCACAAGGCTACATTAGCAGAGAATGTGCCTGGTTGTTAAGTTTTATGCTTCTGTATTCAATGACATCGCCTTATATGGGCCTCTCCTTCTTCGAATGCCTCTCCAAAATACAAATCAAACCGTGAATGGATATACGCCAGTTATAATTATGAGAAACCGTAAGGAGGCTATGAACTAAACAATGCAGTCAGTAGAACGAAAAGGGCTGGTTCTATTTTATTGTTTGGAAAAGCGGGGAGAAACCTAGCCATCGTTAATACTCAAGCATGCATTTGGATACTCTGTTGGTAAATAAAGACAGCTACTGTGACCCGGAAGCTGTACGCCGGCTCCCTCGGCCACTAAAGCGAGATGAATGCCGCAACCCAAGAGTTGTCCGCGACTGGACCTAACGGTCAGGGGTCCCTTTACCTTTTACTGTAAATATATATGTATGTATATATGTATATAGGGACGCAGGTGGTGCTGTGGGTTAAACCACAGAGCCTAGGACTTGCCAATCAGAAGGTCGGTGGTTCGAATCCCCGTGACGGGGTGCGCTTCCGTTGCTCAGTCCCAGCTCCTGCCAACCTAGCAGTTTGAAAGCACATCAAGTGCAAGCAGATAAATAGGTAGCGCTCTGGTGGGAAGGTAAACGGTGTTCCCGTGCGCTGCTCTGGTTGTCCAGAAGTGGCTTAGTCATGCTGGGCACATGACCCGGAAGCTGTACGCCGGCTCCCTCGGCCAATAAAGTGAGATGAGCGCCGCAACCCCAGAGTCGGCCACGACTGGACCTAATGGTCAGTGGTCCCTTTACCTTTACCTATATATGTATATATAAATAAAATGAAGTCTCTAGGTTTCATTTTCAACTGAGAATGAAGAGCCAAGGTGGCGAGCACCAAAGAGTGGGGCTTTGGCCGGAGAGTTCCAAGTTCAAATCCACCCCCCGCTTAGAACGAAGCTCACCCTTCGAAGGAGAAAGACAAAATCAATAAGCTCCACAGCAGCCAGCGTACAAACACATTTTGTGCTTGCTGGTAATGTTCTGCAGCATCACTCTCTGTTATGGAAAGCCTGTCCCTGTTGAGGCTGACCCTTAGCCTCTTTGAATGAAACTGCATCACTTGTTCTTAACTAATAATCAAAAACCAAATATTTATTTCTTAATGTTTATTTCGTTTGTTTTCCATTGTACTGTTTGGCTGCTTTGTTGCTCACCACTCCTGGGCTCCTTAGGGAGGAACAGCCGGGTGGGTATTGAATAAATGAAATAAACAACCATCCCCGTCCACTGGCTATGCTGGCTGTGGTGGACTACAACTCCCACCATCCCTCACCACTCACACTGTTGCTGTGAACTGTGGTCCAAAAGGTCTGGAGAATAGCGAAGGCTGTACCTAGTGGCAAATTACCACATGCTAAATCAAGCAAACACTGCTCTGATGAAACACAGCAGGACTCGGGGGATTGAGCACAAGTAGCTGCCCAAGCCAGGACTGTGGTGCGTGAGTTTTAATACATGGTGCCAGATGAAAGTAGTATAGAATAGTTGGGGGGGGGGCAGGACTCCTTGGTGGCCAAATGAGTTGTATGCCTCAAAAGGCGAACGAATTCAATTTAGCCTCTGAATTGCTCTAAGAAATAACATTGCAGACAATGGGACATGCCTTTTGTAAACACATTAGCCATGGCCACTGGCAAGTTGCTCCTTTTACCCAAAAGTAGAAATTGCAGGCTCATGAAATATAAATAAATCACTGCAAAACTGCAGAGGCAATGCACCACATCGATAGAAGCATCATTAAATTTTCAGTAATAACTACTTCCGTATTTGGCTTTGTCTTTTTTCTTTTCTTTCTTTTCTTAAAGTGAAGCAACGTCATGTTTGGGGTTTATTACATTATTCTTCAAATTCAGCATTTTCTCACTTTCCACGCCTCACTCCACAAAAAGTCTTTAAGATAATAATAATAATAATAATAATAATAATAATAATAATATAAAAATAATAAAAATCAAAATCAAATAATGTTTTGCACAACGAAAACTGGACCACACTGCTTTGTGGAAGCATGCTTTCATATGGTACATCAACTATGCTAGAGAGGAGCCCATAACCTCAGTAATAAAGCTACTTTTATTGTTGTTAGCCGCTCTGAGCCCGGCTTCAGCTGGGGAGGGTGGGATATAAATAAAAATTATTTATTATTATTATTATTATTATTATTATTATTATTATTATTATTTCACATTCGTAAGACAGTAAGAAGAGTCCTGCTGGATAAGGTCAATGGCCCATCTAGCTCCCCATCCTGTTCTCACAGTGGCCAGTCAGATACCCTGAGTGGAAGCCCACAAGCTGGATTTGATCACAAGAGCCCTCCGGCCTCCTATAGTTTACAGCAGCTAACGTTCAGAAGCCTAGCTGCCTCCAACTGTAGAGGCAGAGTACAACATCATGGCTAGTAGCCATGGATAGCCTCTCCATGAATCCTCTTTCAAAGCCATCTTTGTTGGTAGCCACCACTGCTTCCTGTGGGAAAGAGTTCCATAGTTCAGCTTTGCGCTGTGCAAAAGAAGTCCTTTCTTTTACGTGTCTTGAATCTTCTAACACTCGGCTTCATTGGGTGTCCACAAGTCCTGGTGTTATGAGAGAAAGAAACTTTTCTCTATCCTCTGCCTTGCATATTTTCATAAACTTCTATCGCATCAACTCTTATTTGCCTTTTCTCTGTAGCAAATAGTCCCAAACGATGCGAGTCCCTCCAACATCCTGACAGGGGCTTTTCTATGGGGTTGCCTAGAGAGACTGGGCCCAAGGCCTGGAAACGATGCCTTATGAGGAACGGCTAAGGGAGCTGGGCATGTTTAGCCTGGAGAAGAGGAGGTTAAGGGGTGATATGATAGCCATGTTCAAATATATAAAAGGATGTCACATAGAGGAGGGAGAAAGGTTGTTTTCTGCTGCTCCAGAGAAGCGGACACGGAGCAATGGTTCCAAACTACAAGAAAGAAGATTCCACCTAAACATTAGGAAGAACTTCCTGACAGCAAGAGCTGTTCGACAGTGGAATTTGCTGCCAAGGAGTGTGGTGGAGTCTCCTTCTTTGGAGGTCTTTAAGCAGAGGCTTGACAACCATATGTCAGGAGTGCTCTGATGGTGTTTCCTGCTTGGCAGGGGGTTGGACTCGATGGCCCTTGTGGTCTCTTCCAACTCTATGATTCTATGATTCTAAGGTCTTTTGCACAGGTCCCCATGTCTCCTTCTCATCCCACACACTCTTTGCTAACATGGCAGGTTGTCATGCAGCAAAGCCCAGTGCCAATAATAATAATAATAATAATAATAATAATAATATAATTTTATTTATATCCCACCCTCCCCAGCCGAAGCTGGGCTCAGAGCGGCTAACAACAATAAAAGTAACACAGGATTCTAAAATCAGTTCATTCTAAAATCACTTCAAATCAAATTAATGGCAACCATTGGGCTAGAGTTCTGGTGAGGATTACCAAAGGAGGGGGTCAGACTGTGCCTTGGCCAAAGGCCTTGTGGAACAGCTCTGTCTTGCAGGCCCTGCGGAAAGATGTCAAGTCCTGCAGGGCCCTAGTCTCCCTGTGGCCCAGGACCTCCAAGATGTTTTTGTTTGAAGACCTTAAGGTCCTCCGTGGGACATACCAGGAGAGGCGGTCCCGTAGGTAGGAGGGTCCTAGGCCATATAGGGCTTTAAAGGTTAAAACCAGCACCTTAAACCTGATACTGTACTCCACCGGGAGCCAGTGCATCAATGAGACCCCAAATTCCAGGTATCCAACCAAACATCAGGAAGAACTTTCTGACAGTAAGAGCTGTTCAGCAGTGGAACAGACTCCCATGTGAGATGGTGGACTCTCCTTCCTTGGAGGTGTTTAAGCAGAGGTTGGGTGGCCATCGGTCCTGGATGCTTTTGTTGAGATTCCTGTGTTACAGGGGTTTGGACTAGATGATCTCCAGGATCCCTTCCAACTCTAAGATTCTCTGACTCTATGCTTTCCAGGGAAATGTCCCAGCTTCAGTCAGGTTGAGCTGAGGACTATCTGAAACCCTGGAGAGATGCCACCAGCCAGTGACAACACCAAGATAGGGAGACCAATGGTCTGACTCCCTAGATGGCAGCATCATAGGTTTCCAAGATAAACATTGGCATGAACCGATTTCCAGAGCTTGTTCTTTTACTGTTAAGTTGAAAGACACAGCATAGATCCAGGAGCCTGAAAAACTTAAGCCTAAAACTCTTTGTGTCATAACTACAGCAAGGAACAGTACTGTTTTCATAGCACATAAAACTTACACACACAGGCATACATATATACACAATGTACATAAAAACTGCACACACATACGTACCTCACAGGCGCAAGGAGATTTACAGCTATTTAATAAAAGTCCTATTAATCACCGTTTCTCCAAGGCACACAGTTTAAGTAATGGGCATGGATGGCTTGAAGAAACAAACGAAGGCAAACGAAGAATAATAAAGCAGTAATTTCTGCTCACTAACACTTTCATGTCCCAACTACATAATAATTCAAGCATGCAATCGAAAAAGTTCAATCCTGCAAACAATTCTTCAGATATTACTCATCTCCCACAATAAAGAACATCAGAGTGATTATATGGCTAGGTAACACCAAAAGAGACCCTCCTGGATGTTTCACTCATTAATCACCTCAATAATTGATGTGTAATAGGCATTGGAGACACTTATAAAGGAGCAAGCGAAGTCTGCCCCAAAACAGCTACATCAGCACAACACACACACACACACACACACACACACAGAGAGAGAGAGAGAGAGAGAGAGAGAGAGAGATGTTCATGATACATGAGCACTACCCACAGATCTAGCAATGAGAGCAAAGGTTTTTTGGGGGAGGGGGGAATTAAATGTATATATTGGAATCTGGATCCCATTTTGGGGTTATTTTGATGACAGTTACTTTAAGCAGTTTTAAGTGACGCCTCCCCTCCTCAATTGAAATAATATTTTTGTGTGTGTGCTTAATATTTTTGATTTTTTATTGTAAATTTGTTTTTATTCACCTATTTTGAATTTTAAAAGCACCGATAATCAGTTCAAAGCATCTGTAATAAGAACAGACCTATCTCGCACATCCGTACGTCTGTGTTTATTTTAAAAGCTTGCCTCTTTGGGGTTGGGAGAGGAAACGGGAGGTCACTGGCAATGATTATGCTGACATTAACCAGTAGGGATGATTATCTTTGTAATGTTTGCTAATGTTCCTTTAAACTTCCAGTGAAATTGTTGTAAGACTAAGAAAGCGTCACCATGACACAATCACAAGGATGGCCCCTTCAGTCCTTCAATACGTCAAAGGTCTCACACACGGAGATGCACACAGGTATAAAATCCTACTGCTTGCAGTATGCCTCTAAATCAGGATTCCTCAACCTCGGCCCTCCAGATGTTTTGAGACTACAATTCCCATCATCCCTGACCACTGTTCCTGCTAGCTAGGGATCATGGAGGTTGTAGGCCAAAAACATCTGGAGGGCCGAGGTTGAGGAAGCCTGCTCTAAATCATGGAAGAAAAACTCTCTAACAACAGCCAAACCACACAGATGCACTGTAAAACAAATAAAGGTAAAGGTAAAAGACCCCTGGACGGTTAAGTACAGTCAATGGAGACTATGGGGTTGCAGCACTCACCTTGGTTTTCAGGCCAAGGGAGCCGGTGTTTGTCTGCAGAAAGCGTTCCTGGTCATGAGCCAGCATGACTAAACAGCTTCTGGTGCAACGGAAACAGCAAGGCGGAAGCCAGAGAGCATGGAAACGTTGTTTACCTTCCCACCACAGTGGTACCTATTTATCTACTTGCACTGGTATGCTTTCAAACTGCTAGGTTGGCAGAAGCTGGGATAGAGCAACGTGAAACAAATAAGACACAGACAAGAGAAAAGCAGGCAACACTCCCACTACAAAAACAGGTTATACCCGTCTGTCTCAAGAGACAATGGAGTGCACTTCCGCGGGTGAAGTCAAACCAATGAGGAATCACAGCATCTGCTGTAGCTGCAGAGACCGGAAACTCGTAACTGCTGCCTCCCGTGCTGTTTTTGCTGCATTTAGCAGCACTGACATGACTTCCCTGGAGCGCAAGCCTGGAAAGTGTGTCTAAAGGTCATGGGCTGCCCAGATGACAAGACACACACCCCCCCGGCCTTGCTGAGGTGGTCCAAAGGAAAGCAGAGTAATACATTTGGCACCAGCTTGGCTGCAGGAGTTCCCAGAAGGAGGCATACAAGGCACCATCCAACCATCTTAGGGATTGTGCTCCGGATCTGTGAAGCCTTTTTTTCTTCCAAAAGTATCCCACAAGGCAGTGGAGGCTTAGGATCAGAGTTTTGCTTCTTCTAGATGGGCTAACTTTCCAGGCTGATGAGCCCCACCTGCCCCTCATTTCCCGCTACAACACGTCCTCTCAAACTGTCAAAGCCTGTCTTTGCGGGTATGCACACACATATACAGTACAGTGGTACCTCGCAAGACGAATGCCTCGTAAGACGAAAAACTCGCGAGACGAAAGAGTTTTTCGTTTTTTGAGTTGCTTCGCAAGACGAATTTCCCTATGGGCTTGCTTCGCAAGACGAAAACGTCTTGCAAGTTTGTTTCCTTTGTCTTGCAAGTTTGTTTCCTTTTTCTTAAAACCGTGCATTCACTTTGAGGAGCAACTCATAGCACGCATTGTGGTAGCCTTTTTTGAGGTTTTTGAAGACTCTGGTGATTTTTGAAGCTTTTCCAAAGTCCGTGCTTCGCAAAACGAAAAAATCGCAAGACGAAAAAACTCGCAGAACGAATTAATTTCGTCTTGTGAGGTACCACTGTACACCCAAACCAACTTAAAGAAACTAGGAGGGGAGCCTTGGCAGGTGCCCAAGAATATAAATATTATGATTCCGGTATGAATGATCAAGAGACATTGACTTATTACGGCCCAAGTTTTTGCTTATTAGTGGTCAATTTGATACCTCCTAATGAGCTGAGGCATCTGAGCACCCAGCATCCCTGTGCTACATACAAAGAGATGCTTCCCACGTTACAGGAAAGAGAAGTTTCCGTCTGTCTGCCTTATGTCTCTATGCAGTGCATAGAAGAAGAAGCAGGTACGGTATATCTATATTTGAATCCAAAGATACAATTGGCACATGTTTTCAGCCACAACTCGTCTCAGATATTACAGTGCTCTCTTTTTGGAGAAATGAGTAGGACAAATGGGAACTTTCATTGTAATGGGAAGTATTTGATGCTGGCCCTACTCAGAGTAGACCCATTGACTGTAATGGACATTGCTAACTTAGAATCATTAGTTTCAATGGGTCTGGGCTCTGAGTAAGACTTCACTGAATACAACCCTATGTGACCTTGAGCTATATATAACCCATCATTCCACATGCAACAAACAGATTATGATTCATGCATTTATTAATGCATTTATTCTTCTAAGTTTTTCCAAAACTTAGAAGCCTATCTGAATTCCCTATCATTCTTCTCAAGCCAGGAATTTTTACAGACTGACCTTCCAAGCCGCACTATGTCAGGTAGGGAAACGGTCAACATCTTTTCTGAGTTGAGTTTTCATGTATGCTCCAGGCTGCCTGAAAGAGGACTTTAAAAAAATTAAATAAAAAAAACCCCTACAACATACACCAACCTGCTTTAAGTACGGTAATCACGATTGTTTATCCAACTCCAACTTTCACAGACAGCATCTCCCAAGAGTGACCACAAAGGATGATTAGGATGTTGCTACTTCTACAGTCATAGAAGTCACTGCCTCATCAAAAGCACCATGAGGGCTAGAAAATTGCTGCCATGTTTTGAGAGAGAACTCGAATGCAAATACTCTTCACTCCTGCACAAATTGCACAGACCTCAAAAGGAATAATCAAGGAAGTAGAATTAAGCATGCCCTTGGATGCCTCCAAGATTGTTGCCTGAAATTAAAGCTGCAATTTAGACCTCTCAGCCTCTAATGGCTTACTATACTGAGTACTTTCCTTCAAGCCAACAGGAATGGTGAAATCAGGTCTGGACTAGCTGACAATAAAAAAAGTGTTTCAGATCAAGTAATCGCAAGCAACAGCACTATTAGCTTTGGCCCTTTTCTCAGTGCCAAAGACTTCTGCATTTAAGGTAATAGTTGTAGTTCAAAGTCCCCTTCTTCTTCTTCTTTTTTTGAACTGTAGCCACAGAGAGCCACAGAAGATGTCAAAGCAATCAGATCTTCTATTTTTAAAACTGTACATCTTAGAGATTGCAACTTTCTTTCTCTCTCTCTCTCTGGATCACATTTGCAGCTGATACAGCTTTCCTGAAACAATAGTGCTGCATCTGCTTTTGCTGACCGAGTGGTTGACCTTCAAGGAATATGGTACAGCAGTGCCCCCCCCAAAAAAAAATCTGATAGCAAAAGCATGCTTTTTCTTCTTCCTCCCGCATTAGAAAAAGCACAGGCCCACTTATTCTCAGAAAGTGTTGCTTTTAAACATGAAAGAGAAAAGGCTACCAACCTGCCTGCCCCTGTACAGATCACATCTGGGGAAATTCTATTCATGGCAATACACCCTACAAAATACCACAGGGTAGTGATGGCTGTTTTGCAGAATGCCCTTTCATGTTCCATACGCGAAGCAGCAGCCATTAGTTGCTTCAAACTTATCTTTTTGCCCAGGCGTTCCCCAGTCCATAAGACTGGATCTTGCTTTATGCCTCTGAATTTTTTGTTTAAATTCATTTTTATATCCTTCGCTGTGTTTTCATATTGCTGGTTTTAGGCTGTGTTTTTGGTTTTTTTATCATCATCAAACCTTTTATTGGCATCACATACAAACATCCCAAACAAATCGATACAGAATTACCACTTCCCCAGTGGCACAAAACATTTGCTAAAATAAAGGAGGCAGAGCAGTCTATCATCACAGGTTTTTTTATGATATATTGTTCTGGTTTTTTTAAGATGGTACACTGCTTAAAAGAATCCTGAAATATTAAGCAATATATACCGTATTTTTCTCACCATAGGACGCACCGGACAATAGGACGCGCCTTGTTTTAGAGGGGGGAGAACAAGAAAAAAAAAAATCTCCCCCTCTCTGCCCAGCGCCCCTTCAGCGAAGCGGCAGGAGGCGCTGCGCAGAGAGGGGGAGAATTTTCCCCCTCTTGTTTCCCCGCTCTAAAACAAGGTGCCGTTTAAGGTGCGTTCAGGCGGCTACCTTGGAAGCCTGGAAAGCGAGAAGGGTCGGTGTGCACCGACCCCTCTCGCTCTCCAGGCTTCAGGTTCCTTTCGACCTGCTCTTTGGGGCTGGCGGGGGGGGAGCCCACCACCAGCCCCAAAGAGCAGGTCAGGGAGCAGCGGAAAGGCGCAGCTGAGAGGCTCCTGCCATAGCCGCGCGTCACCTCTCCAGCCGGGCGAGGGTTGCGGGGCTATGGCGTCTTCGCTCCATAGGACGCACACACATTTCTCCTTCATTTTTGAAGGGGGAAAAGTGCGTCCTATAGAGCGAAAAATATGGTAAATGCTTTTAAAGAAAGAAAGAAAAGAACTGGGCTTATAGCAGTGGCAGAAAACCTCAGGCACAAGAGCGAACTGCAGCCCTCCAGCCCTCTCTATTCAAACCTATAAGGGGGTTGTTGTTGTTTAGTCATTTAAGGTAAAGGTAAAGGTACCCCTGCCCGTACGGGCCAGTCTTGACAGACTCTGGGGTTGTGCGCCCATCTCACTTAAGAGGCCAGGGGCCAGCGCTGTCCGAAGACACTTCCGGGTCACGTGGCCAGCGTGACATCGCTGCTCTGGCGAGCCAGAGCCGCACACGGAAACGCCGTTTACCTTCCCGCTGGTAAGCGGTCCCTATTTATCTACTTGCACCCGGAGGTGCTTTCGAACTGCTAGGTTGGCAGGCGCTGGGACCGAGCAGCGGGAGCGCACCCCGCCGCAGGGATTCGAACCGCCGACCTTTCGATCGGCAAGCCCTAGGCGCTGAGGCTTTAACCCACAGCGCCACCTGCGTTTAGTCATTTAGTCGTGTCCAACTCTTCGTGACCCCATGGACCAGAGCACGCCAGGCACTTCTGTCATCATGTCTTTGTCCATGGAGTTTTCTTGACGGGGATACTGGAGTGGCTTGCTGCTTCCTCCTCCAGGTGGATCACGTCTGGTCAAAACTCTCCACTATGACCTGTTCATCTTGGGTGCCCTGCATGGCACAGTTCATAGCTTCTCTGAGTTATTCAAGCCCCTTCGCCACGGCAAGGCAGTGATCCATGAAGGGGGTTACTCGAGAGCAATCAGGCAAATGCCTCCCTGGTCAGCTGTAAAGCCTCGTTATTGGTGCCAAAAACCCTTCACCATGCAGAGCGCCACTATTCCGTGGCTGGCTCATTCACTGGCAGAATCTGTGAGTGGGTGGTCCTTAAACCTTCCCCAGCAGAGTGGTTTCTTGACGCCCAGTCTGCGCTTCCGCTCTCTGCACGGAAGCCTACTGCGCAGGGAAGGCGTGGGTAACGGAGGACCTCTCTCCTCCCTGCTTTGCCCAGGCAAGGTGTCCTAGCCCCGCCTCGCCTCCTCCGAGCCCTGAAGCTCCTCTCCACTGGAGGCGTGGTTACTCTCCTCCACTGAGGAGGTGCTGCTTCCCACGATCTTTGGGGGCTCTCTGTAATCCATCCGGCTTTTCCCCTCTCGCCCCTGAGCCGATGGCAGTTCCCTGACAACACCCTTGTGCATTTTTGCCTTGCTGGCCTTGAACTCAAGCATGCCTGGATGCAGCAAAGCAGGTGTGAGAGTGTGGGTAGATCAGACTTTTGGCCCATCTTGTCAAGCACAGCCTACTCCAGCCTGGTGCCCTCCAGCTGTTCTAGACTAAACTCCCATCATCCACATCCTGCATGGCCAATGGTCAAGGATGACTGGGGCTGTAGTCTAAAACACCAAAATATGCAGACTGAATTCTCCTCCAGCCCTACAGTAGGGTCTACTTGATGCAGTACGTCTTCTGGAACGGTTAAATACTCTACTCGAAGAGGGCTGAAAATAGTGGGAGAGTGCTGCAAGGCTCGGTTAACAGGCTGGTGCGAACATCAGTTTGGTGTAAAAAGAAAATGTTAAAGAATTATTTGAGAATGCAGTCTACGGCCTCATCCAATACCACATAGATTAAGCAGCCTTGTATGCTGCTTGAGCATCTTGGAGGAAGGACAAGATAAAAAAGTAATTTTAAAATTATAGAGTATTTAAAAAAATAAAAAAGTGTTCCACAATTAGGCAAGATCAGACAAGCCACAGAGATTAATTTGATCTGCACATTTTATGCAATCAGCAGAGTTCAGCGACTCTTGGATCAGAATTTAGTGTAGGGTTTTGATTTTATCATTTAAAATAAAGAATTATTCCTGACAAGCTTTACGGATGTGGTGGACCGCCCTTCTTCTTCCTCTTTGATATGGGAGGAAAAAAGGAACAGGTCCAATTTTAAACTGGTTGGTTTTTTAAATATTTCTCTATATATTTTACCCCATGTAAGAGATCTGGCCCCTGACTTGTAGAGGCCATGTGGCACATTTTACAACCAACCATAAACCTCATTTCCACAGTCCTGTTCAACACAACAGTCTTCACATTAATTAGATGTATTTTTTCCCCTTTGTGCAGTATTTCCGTTCCATTTTCTTTCTTTTTAGTGCCTGCAAGACAACTCATAAAGCTAAACTTTCCCAGCTAAGGTTCATTACAAGCAATGAAACTTAAGGAGGAAGTATTAAGAGATAAGCTCGTGGTATTCCCATAAAGCCAGCCTGGCAAGCATACACTCAGATGGGCAACCAGACGTTGTCATGCTCATACACAGTTTTTTCCCTCTTGGTTAAACACAAAGGACAAGAACCAACCAAAGTTTAAGGGCATTCAAGACCTACTGATTTAAACCGGAGAGACTCAAGCACAAGCTCAGCTCTCTCACTGAGTGCTTAATTTCTACTCCATCAGCTTTCCCCAGTCTACTTGCCTTGCAGGCAGCTTGGACTACAACTCCCATCAGTCTCAGCAAACACAACGCTGGCTGGGGCAGATGGGAGCTGTAGTCCAAAGCATCTGGAGGGCAGCAGGTTGGCAAAGGCTGGGCCTGATAAGCTGAGTCCTAAAATTAAAGTGATGTACACAGAAAACTAGACAAAAATCCCAGTAAAAATGTACCATAAAACTGAACACTACCTTAAAACGCATGCTGGAAAAATAAAGTTTATTCATGCACCTGAAGTTCAACAAAGAGGATGCCTGTCTAGGAGGGCGTTCCACAGGATTGGGCACACTACAGTGGATGCTAAGGTTGTGAACATGATCCATGCGGGAGCCACATTCGCAACCTGCAGCATTTGCAACTCGCAGCACCACGCCTGCGCACGCGCGGGTCATGATTCGGTGCTTCTGCGGATGTGCAAAGCATGATTTAGCACTCCTGCGCATGCGCGAGTGCTAAAACCCGGAAGTAACCCATTCCGGTACTTCCGGGTTCGGCGCGGTGTGCAACCCAAAAACACACAACTGAAGCGTCTGTAACCCGAGGTATGACTGTACAATGACTGCATATTCTTGCTGACCTTGTACTGAGCCACAAATAGGTAAGCTCCTTCCCTGCCCGAGCTTGAAGCTGGTGAGGAAGGCACAGAAGGCCTATCCCCACAGCTGCACTGGTCCTTGGAAGAGACCCATGATGTCACAACCAGGACCTCAGCCCTACGCATTGCGCATGTTTTTAATTTGAGGGAGCATCCAGTTATGAAGGTCCCCGCGTAGCCTACAAATTTTTAGTTGTGCCCAGGCTTGTGCTCAACACTGCCTGTGCCTCTCTTGTAATGTGTTATTTTTGTAAATTTTCTGTTCTAGGGACTTCCTTGTCAAGCTCACCAGACGGTAGTTACCTGGGTCTTTTTCTCCTTTTTGAAGATGGGGACAACTTTTGCCCATCTCTAGTCTGTTCTCCAAGAATTCTCAAAGATAATAAACAAAGGCTATGAAATTACATCCACAAGCTCTTTTAGCACCCTTGGTTGCAGCTCATCAGGCCCTGGTGATTTAAATTCATTTAAAGTAGCTAGGTCCTCCCTTACTACCTCTTTTCCTATCTTGGGTTGCAGCTCCCTCCTTACATCATTAATTTTTTTATCACCAGATATAAAGTACAAAAGTAGTCCTGTTTCTATGAGCAAAGATGCTAACATATTACCGGTGCCAAGAGAGAATCATTTATACTGCCAATAGGGTTTAAGCACTGTTCCTACTAGTGTTGAGATATAGTGTATTGCTAGCAGCCCTACTCTATTCCCTGGAATACTGTTGCCCAGAATGTTATTACTACAACTGCCATATAGGCTTTCAGTGATGGTGCTGTAATAAATAAGAATTGTTGGAATATCAAGCAACAACTAAATCTTACTTTACTAATACATCCTCTTCTAATCTATCAAGGAGACATTGGCCTGGTTAACACGTAATAACTTTAAGCCATTGTTTGTTTAGCCTAACTTTGGTTTGTCTCTATTGTTTCAGGCAGGAACCTTTCCAAGAAGACACCAGGGACTGAACTTGCGACCTTCTGCACATGAGGCATAAAAACATAAGGGGAACATACCTTCACATGTGGTGGGAGTATCCCAAAATCCAACTATTCTGGACAACAGCCATACGATAAATATGTAAAATAACCAAGCAGGTATTAGAAGTCACCCCAGAACTGGCCCTACTAAACATATTCCAAGACAACAATGCCCACTTACACCACAAAGAACTCATAACCCACCTACTCTCAGCATCCAGAAACATCATAGCCAGACACTGGAGAGACCTGTCAGGAATAAGCATGGACCAATGGTACCAAATAGTATGGGAAACAGCCTTACTAGAAAAATGAACCAATAAACTGAAACTGACACGGGGACAAATAGTAGAAGACGCCTTCTCCCCGGTATGGCTCCCCTTTATCACATACACAGCCCAACAAGACAATGACATGACAAAAATCCACAAACAGCATACAAATCAATATGGCTAACCTGATCCAAAACACCCACCCACCCCACTCACACATGAAAACAAAGACCACCACAGCCAACCACAAATGAACAGCCACACCCTAGGCCAACCCCAACCTCTCTCACCACCAAAGGAACACAAGTGAACAGCAGAGAATCTGCACAAGCAACACTGACACAAAACCCCACATATATTAAGTAAAATAGAAACATCACCACCCGACCCCACCCCCACCCATCTTCCCCCCTCCACCTCTTTCCCCCTATTCTTCCTAATGTCTCAACAAATGAAACAGATTTGGTTTTTAAAAAAAATGTTACATGGAAAAAAAATACGAGAGACATTGCACATACCTTTGTAAATCAAGAAAATATTTAATAAAAATACATTTAAAAAAATCAGATGAATCCTGCTGGAACAGGCCAAAGGCCCACCTAGCCCAGCATGCTGTTCTACCAGTCACCAGCCAAATGCCTGCAGGATACCCACAAGCATGACCAGAGTCCAACAGTCCTCTCCCCATTTGTGATTCTCAGCAAATGGTATTCAGAGGCATAATGCCTCTGACAGCAAAGGGAGATAATACAGCCATCATTACCACTGAGTTCTGACCCTTCCCTAAAGACTGTGGCTCATAGCTAAGCAAGACACCCCATCATCCTAGTTTACAAAAACAACCAGCCAGAGCTAACTGATAAAACTTGGCGAGATCACCTTACCCCTGCATGCGCCCACTCGACCACTTCAATCAGAACTGGCACGGCTACAAGTGCAGCCATGTAATATCTGTTCTGCATCTGTATGAACTCAACTGTTTTTAGCATGGCAGCACCCCCACTTTGGAACTCCCTGCCTATTGATATCAAGTGTGGGAAGCCATCGCTGTGCTCTTCTCGGTGCCTGCTAAATACAGCTCTTCTTTAGGCAAAGCCTACCCTTGTGCTTAGAAATGCTGGTGTGATTTTTTAAAAAAAAAAAACACAAACCTGTTAAGTATTTTATTATTACTATTCAATCTGTCTCCAGAGAAGAGTGGGCC
The DNA here is from genome assembly GCF_951804945.1 of Podarcis cretensis. NCBI lineage: Eukaryota > Metazoa > Chordata > Lepidosauria > Squamata > Lacertidae > Podarcis > Podarcis cretensis. The sequence goes on along the minus strand of NC_137170.1, from coordinate 9,656,343 downwards.
ATCAGGGTGAAGTCAACCCATTGGAGAGTTACAGTGCCTGGTATGGCTACAAAGAACAACATGAGAGAGACATGTTTCATGCCACTGAGGCAGATGAAGGCATCCAGTTTCGCTGTTACAGACGCACCATGGTGTTTTTTCTCTCTGCACTTCTTCTCTCTGCTATTACTATTAGTAGTAGTAGTATTTATGAAATTTCTATACTGCCTTCCATCTAGGATCACAGGACAGTTTACAATATAATGCGAAAGGCTTTACAATATTCATGCGAAAGGCTGGGCTGGATGAATCCGAAGCCGGAATTAAGATTGCCGGAAGAAATATCAACAACCTCAGATATGCAGATGACACAACCTTGATGGCAGAAAGTGAGGAGGAAATAAAGAAGCTTTTATTGAGGGTGAAAGAGGAGAGCGCAAAATATGGTCTGAAGCTCAACATCAAAAAAACGAAGATCATGGCCACTGGTCCCATCACCTCCTGGCAAATAGAAGGAGAAGAAATGGAGGCAGTGAGAGATTTTACTTTCTTGGGCTCCATGATCACTGCAGATGGTGACAGCAGCCACGAAATTAAGAGACGCCTGCTTCTTGGGAGGAAACCAATGACAAACCTAGACAGCATCTTAAAAAGTAGAGACATCACCTTGCCAACAAAGGTCCGTATAGTAAAAGCTATGGTTTTCCCAGTAGTGATGTATGGAAGCGAGAGCTGGACCATAAAGAAGGCAGATCGCCGAAGAATTGATTCCTTTGAATTATGGTGCTGGAGGAGACTCTTGAGAGTCCCATGGACTGCAAGAAGAACAAACCGATCCATTCTTAAGGAAATCAGCCCTGAGTGTGCTCACTGGAAGGACAGATCGTGAAGCTGAGGCTCCAATACTTTGGCCACCTCATGAGAAGAGAAGACTCCCTGGAAAAGACCCTGATGTTGGGAAAGATGGAGGGCACAAGGAGAAGGGGACGACAGAGGACGAGATGGTTGGATAGTGTCTTCGAAGCTACAAACATGAGTCTGACCAAACTGCGGGAGGCAGTGGAAGACAGGAGGGCCTGGCGTGCTCTGGTCCATGGGGTCACGAAGAGTCGGACACGACTAAACGACTAAACAACAACAACAACAACAAGTATTTATGCAATTTCTATACTGCCTTCCATCTAGGATCACAGGACAGTTTACAATATAAAAGCACAAAAATGCATAACATAGTAACAAACAAAAACAATAAACCCCCTCACGTAGTTTAAAAGGCCATAGATTGTTTAGTTAGACAAAGGCCTGGGAGAAGAGGATGTTTTTCGCACCTAAAGATATGTAACAAAGGCTCAAGGCAAGCCTCCCTGGGGAAAGCATACCACAAGCAGGGAGCCACCACAGAAAAGGCCCATTCTCATGTTACCACCTTCCACAGAGTAGTGCCTCTGATGACTTCAGGGTCTGGGTCAGTTCAGTCCTTGAGGTATTACAGTCCTGAGCCATTTAATGCTTTATATATCAAAACCAGCACTTTGAATTGGGCCTGGAAACTAACCGGCAGCCAGTGCAATCTGGCCAGGACTGGCATTCTATGCTCAAACCGCTTTGCCCGGGGAAGCAACCTTATTGCTGAATTCTGCACCAGCTGAAGTTTCCAAACCCACTTCACATGCAGTCCCACAAGTCACAGAGGTAAATAACTACAGTTTTTAGAAGACATCTGTCTAGGGATGTTTTTCATGTCTGATACTTTTTTATTATATTCTGTAAACCACCCAGTGTGGCAGGGGCAACCCAGTCAGGTGGGCAGGGTACAAATAATAAAACTATTATCATTGTTATCCTTATTGTGCTTTTATATTTGCTGGTAGCTGCCCAGAGCGGCTGGGGCAACCCGGTCTGGTGGGCGTGGTACAAATAACAAAATCATTATTATTATTACTATTATTATTATTATTATTATTATTATTATTATTCTAATGCCTTGCAGTAATCTAGTCTACAGGTTTTTTATCAGACCAGGGGCAGTTATTAATAGTAGCATTTTAGTACCTGAACCGGAAGAGAGGCAACTATTAATTTTAGTACCTGCCTGTTGCGATTGTACAATTCCCCTTGGCTTTTTGCAAGGGGGGTTGGTGAGATGGCCTTTTGCGGTCCCTTCCATTCTATGCCTATAGCTATCTATCTACAGTAGTGCCTCGGGTTACATACGCTTCGGGTTACATACGCTTCAGGTTACACACTCCGCTAACCCAGAAATAGTGTTCCAGGTTAAGAACTTTGCTTCAGGATGAGAACAGAAATCATGCTCCGGAAACACTTTAGCCCATTAGCTAAAGTAGTGCTTCAGGTTAAGAACAGTTTCATGTTAAGGAACAGACCTCCAGAAGGAATTAAGTACTTAACCGGAGGTAAAGGTAAAGGAGACCCTTGACCATTAGGTCTAGTCGTGGCCGACTCTGGGACTGCGGCGCTCATCTAGCTTTATTGGCCAAAGGAGCATACAGCTTCCGGGTCATGTGACCAGCATAACCCGAGGTACCACTGTATATATCTATATCTATCTTTTTTTTAAAAAAAAATATTTATTAAGAATTTTTCATTTACAGTAAAAAAAAAATGAACATAACATTGCATATCACATATTTTCTTATCACTTCTGGACTTCCTCACATCTCCCGCTCCTACGTTCTAGTTTAATACACTTAAAACAACAATTTATTCCCTTATCTCCATCCTTACTGTCAAATTTCGAATATATTTCAAATTTTAGATACGTTTATTCCAATCCTTACAAAAGAAAATTTAATTTAGCCTAATAATTATCTAAAAAAAAAAATAGGTTTTTCATCTTATATTTAAATTATCTTAATGATTTACTTCATCTATTTTGATAGTGCCAATTTGTCTAAAATCAAGCATCCTGCTTAACATTCATACAGTTTACAATATTTTTGCAGATAAAGCTTAAATTTTTTCCAGTCCTCTTCAATGATTTCTTCTCCCAGGTCTCGGATTCTGCCAGTCATCTCAGCCAGTTCCATGTAGTTCATCAGTTGCATCTGCCATTCTTCCAGTGTGGGTAGATCTTGGGTTTTCCAGTGTTTAGCAATAAGTATCCTTGCTGCTGTTGTTGCATACATGAAAAAAGTTCGGTCTTTCTTTAACACCCCTTGGCCGACAATACCCAAAAGGAAGGCCTCTGGTTTCTTAAGGAAGGTATACTTAAATACCTTTTTCAGCTCATTATATATCATTTCCCAGAAGACCTTCACCTTAGGACAGGTCCACCAAAGGTGAAAGAACGTTCCTTCATTTTCCTTACATTTCCAACACTTATTATCAGACAAGTGGTATATTTTTGCAAGTTTGACTGGGGTCATGTACCATCTATATATCATTTTCATTACATTTTCTTTCAGAGCATTACATGCAGTGAAATTCAACCCAGTAGTCCACAACTTTTCCCAGTCCTCAAACATAATATTATACCCTATGTCCTGTGCCCACTTTATCATAGCCGATTTAACCGTTTCATCTTGTGTGTTCCATTTTAACAGCAAGTTGTACATTCTTGAAAGTACCTTGGTCAAAAATATCAAATATCAAAAATGTACAACCAGTTACTTGAGTGGGACACCAAGGACGAGGAAGTAAAGGATGTAATGGTGAAGTGGGCGGTAGACCTAGGGTACAACATAGAGTTTGACAAATGGAAGGCATTGTGGTGTAAAGATATGAATTTTTCAGCATGCACGACACTAAAGGAAAACATGTATAAGATGATGTACAGATGGTACATAACGCCGGTAAAACTACATAAAATGTATAGAACGGGCGATAAACTGTGTTGGAAATGTAAGAGCAAGGAGGGCGAATTCATTCATATGTGGTGGACGTGCGAGATTCTCAAAAAATTTTGGGAATCCATCTATAATGAATTAAAAAAAATTCTTAAATACACGTTTGTTAAAAAACCCGAAGCCTTCCTGCTGGGGATAATTGGTAAGGATATCAAAGAAGAAGATAGAACCTTTTTTCAATATGCAACGGTGGCCGCCAGAACCCTCATAGCACAGTACTGGAAAACACCAAAAATCCCAACACTAAAGGAGTGGCAACTTAAATTATCTGATTATTTGGAGCTGGCTAAATTGACACAGAAAATAAGAAATCAAAGAAGTGCAAAATTTAACAATGAATGGGATAAATTTAGAATATATATGGAAATAGAGACAAGGGGAAAATTAAAATGTTGATCAGAAACACATATGTACTTATAGAAATTACAGTAGGCATGAGATAACGCTTACTACGTAAAAAGTTTTATTAAGGAATAGACACAGCAGATAGATAAACAAGTTAATAATTTCCGAAATCGAGATAAAGGGAAGTCGATCAATGTCATCAAAGTTGTATGTATTTCATGTTTTGTTTGTTTGTTTTTTTCTCTTTTTCTGTTTTTTCTTTTTCATTTTGTCTTTTGTATGTTTGTGAAATATATTTATGTCAAAATTTAATAAAAAATTTAAAAAAAAAAAAAGAAAGTACCTTGGTCTTAGGCTCTAGCAATTCCGTTTCTAATTTCGATTTTTCCACCTGGAATCCTAATTTTTTATCAAGTTTAAAAACTTCTTTAATCTGGGCGTAGTGTAACCAATCTTGCACTTTATCTTTCATTTTCTCCTGACTCTGCAATTTCCAATTGTCTCCTTCTTTTTCTAATATTTCCCAATACTTTGGCCATTTGGCCTCCATATTGAGTCTTTTTCGGGCCTTAGCTTCCAATGGTGAAAGCCACCTTGGAGTTTTATTTTCCAATAAGTCTTTATATTTTGTCCAGACATTAAACACTGCCTTTCTGACAATATGGTTCTTAAAAGCCTTATGAATCTTAGCCTTATCGTACCATAGATATGCATGCCAACCAAATGCATTGTTGAAACCTTCCAAATCCAATACATCAGTGTCCTCCAGAAGTAGCCAGTCTTTTAGCCAGCAGAAAGCTGCTGCTTCATAATACAGCCTTAAGTCTGGCAGGGCAAAGCCCCCTCTTTCTTTCACATCAGTTAGTATCTTAAACTTGATTCTGGGCTTTTTGCCCTGCCAGACAAATTTGGAAATATCTCTCTGCCACTTCTGGAAGCATTCTGTTTTATCCACAATCTGTAATGTTTGAAACAAAAACAACATTTTTGGCAATACATTCATCTTTACAGTGGCGATTCGGCCTAACAAAGAAAGTTTCAATCTTGTCCAACTTTCTAGATCTCTCTTAATTTCTGACCAGCATTTCTCATAATTATCCTTAAACAGATTTAGATTTTTTGATGTTATATTTACCCCTAGGTATTTCACTTTTTTAACCACATTTAACTCTGTCTCTTTCTGAAACCATTCTGACTCTGTATCTGTCAAGTTCTTTCCCAATACTTTAGTTTTCTGTTTGTTTAATTTAAATCCCGCCACCCGGCCAAATTCTTGGATCAATTGTAATGCTTTTTTCGTACTTGGCTCTGGCTCCTGTAGGGTCAAAACTAGGTCATCTGCGAACGCTTTCAATTTGTATTGTTTCTCTCCGACCTGAATTCCTTCAACCATCCGGTCCCCCCTAATCATGTTCAAGAGCACCTCCAAGACCGAAATGAATAACAATGGGGAGATAGGGCAGCCTTGTCGTGTTCCCTTTTCAATTTTAAACTCTTCCGTAATCACATTGTTAACTATCAATTTAGCCTTTTGTTCTGAATAGATTGCCTCTATCCCATTTTCAAAGCCCCGTCCCACTCCCATTCTTTCCAGATTTTTCTTCATAAATTTCCAAGAAATGTTATCAAAGGCCTTCTCCGCATCTATAAAAATTAAAACTGCTTTTGTATTAATATTTGTTTGTAAAAGTTCCAAAATGTCAATAATATTCCTTGTATTAGCAAACAAATGTCTGCCAGGGAGAAAGCCTGCTTGGTCCTTATGAATTACTTCATTTAACACTTTCTTAAATCTAGTTGCTAATATGTCTGCAAATATTTTGTAATCCACATTTAAAAGGGAGATGGGGCGGTAGTTTTTAAGTTGTGTCTTTTCAGTTTCTGATTTTGGTATCAATGTGATAAAAGCTTCTTTCCACGTTTCTGGCGCCTTCTTCCCCTCCATAATTTCATTGCTGACCTCCATCAGTGGTTGTATCAAGTAATCTTTCAATGTCTTATAGTACTTGGAGGTCAGCCCATCTGGCCCTGGAGATTTGCCCAATTGCATGTTCTGAATGGCTTGTTCCATCTCTTGTCGTGTTATTCTGCTATTCAGGATTGATCTATTTTCTTGTGACACTTTTGGCAGCCCATTCTTTATCAGAAATTGTTCTATCTGTGCCTCATCTTGCGGACCTTGAGTATATAGTTGTTTAAAATACCTCTGAAAGCACTTTCTGATCTCCATGGGGTTCTGAACAATTTTCCCTTCAATCTCTAAATTGGTAACTGTATTCATTTTCTGTCTCCTTTTCAACTGCCATGCTAGCAGTTTCTCACATTTATTTGCCGATTCAAATGTTTTTTGTTTCATTAATTTAATTCTCCATTCTATTTCCTGGTTCATCAATTTAGAATATTGTGCTTGGTATAATTTAATTTCTCTCAAAATCGGCTGTGACTTCGGGTTTGATCTTAATTTCTTATCCAGTTCTTTAATTTTCTCCAAAATCTTGTCTTTTTTCTCATTTTGTGCCCTTTTCTTTACAGCATTCTGTTGTATCAAGAACCCCCTCATCACCGCTTTACTTGCGTCCCAGATAGTTGTTTTTTCCACTGAAGTGTTCAAATTTATCTCAAAATAGTCCTTCAAAACTTTTTGGGCTTTTTTAACAATCTCCTGATCTCTGAACAAATTGTCATTCATCTTCCACCTAAAGGAGCCGGATGGTAGTAGTGTCATATCCATCTTTACAGCATTGTGGTCGGAGCAGGTTTTTGGGCAGATTTCCACCTTTCTGGTCTTCGGTGCCAGGCCTCTAGATATCCATATTTGGTCTATTCTTGTCCATGTCAGCTGGGCTTCAGAAAAGAATGTTCCTTCTCTTCCCAAGGGGTTTTTTGTCCTCCAAATGTCAATCAAGTCCATATTGTCAGTCAGTTGAAAAAAAGTCTTAGGTAGTCTGCCATCTTTTGATATATTTTGATTTTGTGACTTATCCATGTTGGTTGATACCACTCCATTCATATCTCCCATCATGATGATGTTATCATAGTCCAGATAGTCCAGGACGCTCTCATGCAACTTCTTGTAAAATTCTGATTTCCCCTCATTCGGTGCATAAATTCCTAATATCAAAAATTTCTCTCCTTGATGTTGTATCTCAATTGCCACAATTCTTCCTTGTTCATCTCTGAATAAGAGTTTAGGTGCCAGGCTCTCCTTTGCATAAATCACCACTCCTCTCTTCTTTACTTTGTCCGAAGAAATAAATTCTTGGCCTAGTCTTTTGTTAATTAACACTTTCCTATGGAGCCTGGTCACATGTGTTTCTTGCAAACAGATAATGTCCAATTGTTCCTTTTTTAATATATGAAATATCTTCCTCCTTTTTTCCGGGGAGTTACAACCATGAATGTTCCAGCTCAAAAGTTGCAGAGACATCCTGGATAAATCTGTTATTGTTCTGGTGGTGGTGTCTTTTTTTCTGGGTCTCCAGGTTCTGGGGGTGAAGGTACAGCCGATGCTCCAGGCCCAAAGGGTGTTTCAATTCCTTTCTGAAGGTCCTCTCCATGAACAATCAAAAATTTGTCTCTGTCCTCAAGTGTTTTGATTTTAACCTTCTTCCCTCTGAAAGTGAAAGATAATCCCTGGGGAAATTCCCACCTAAAGATGATTGAATTACTCCTTAGCAATCCAACCAGTTCAAGGTAGGCGGATCTAAGATCCAACAGTTGTTTCGGGATATCTTTGTAAATTTCAGCCCTTTTATCCAAAATGTCCAGTGACTTTTCGTAGTGTAAGCCTAATATCTTGTCCCTTTCCTGCTTTGATCTCAAAATTATCAAGCAGTCTCTGGGCTTGTCTTTCCTTGCAAATTTTCCAAATCTAAAAGCCGATATAATTCTAAAGTCCTTTTCCTCTTGGATAGGCCAGAACTTGGTAAATTCTTTGGTCAGGAACTCAGCTAAGTTACCTTCTTCAACCTCTAGTATTGACCTTAATCTTAAATTACTTTCCCGATTCCGCAATTCTAGCATGGACAGATACATCTGGTGCCCTTCGACTTGTTTGCAGAATGGTTTTACCTCTTGTTCTAAATTTTCAACTTTTTGGCTGGTTGCCTCAGCTAATTTGCGATTTTCAATAGTGGCCTCAGTTAATTCTCCAATTGCTTGTACATTCTATGCTACCTGTCCAGTTATTTTATTTAGACAGGCTGTGTTTTGATCTATTTTAGCTGTTTGTTCATCAGCTTTCTTGTCCAAAGATTCCACTCTCTTGTCCAAAGATTCCAATTTTTCATATATTTTCTCTAAAATTGCAGCAGTTGCTCCTGTGGCCATATCTTCCAATTGTAGCTGCTCTGTTCCTTCTTCCAACGGCAGCCCAGGCACACTTTCTTCTCCCCCTGCTGAGGGCAAAGTAGGTACAGAAGATCTACGTGTCTGTAAAGCTGAGGTTAGGGTTGTTTGTCTAGTTCTTGGTCCTCTTCTTCTTGTACCGCTCATTCCAAGTTTATCTCTGAGTCAAGGTCAAATTCAGATGTTCCCATGGGAATACAGCAGCCCCAGAGCACCGTCGAGTAGGAGGAAAGGAAAGAGAAAGTAAAATAGTGTCACTGCTGTAAGCCCAAAATCCTCTAGGGGGGGCTTAAAATTTCTTATTGAGAGAAGCCGGAACAAAAATAAAAATAAACAGGCTAATAAAGTTCAGTTTATCCAAAGACCTTCTGTAGTTAAAATTTAGCAGAGTTGGTGTTAACAGTGTTACAGTGATTCTGACAAGTACCGGCTGATGATTCAAAGTAGCAAGTTCAAATGCCCTAGATTGTTGCAAGTCCAGTTTTAAAGTAGCTAAGTCTGCAAACTGACAGCTCTGTTCCTGGCAGCCCAAGTATCTGGGCTTCACAGTCAATAAATTGTAATCCAAAAGAAGAGGATAAACACAGTCCATATAAAGAGTAAATCATGTAGTTAACTTGTGCCCTTTCTTTACGTAAAAACAATTTCAATGGGTGCTCAAAACAGTCTATTTAAAAGCCTCTTTAACGACTCCACCTCCAGCTCTTTTGCTTTGAAGTTTAAATAGCAGCGGAAGACGGACTTCCTGTTCTCCTCGCTCCGCTTTTAGCCAAATTTCCTCAATTTTAGGTTCAAATTGTAAAGGTCCTTTCTTACTCACGGGTTGTTGCCTTCTAATTCGAAAATTTTTCAGGAAGAAAGGTCAGCGCTCACCGACAGCAGCTGCGCGGCTTCGTTCCGCAGAATAGCGATTGACTCACAGCGCCGCAACCCCCTCTATGATCGGAGGCTCCTTACGGGGTCTCCTCTCCGTTTTAGGGGCCGCTTCTGGCACCCGCCGAGTCCCACGTCCTCAGGCTCTTGCTGCCTGAGGTTTTTCGGTGCGGGTCTCCGCTTTGCCGTAGCGGACGACCCGTTTCTGCGGAGCTTCCTCCTCAGCAAGCAAGGAGGACCGCCATTGTCGTTCGCATTTATATCTATATAAACAACAACACCTGCTTGTTGTGATTGTACGATTCCCCTTGGCTTTTTGCAAGGGGGTTTGGTGAGATGGCCTTTTGCGGTCCCATCCACTCTATGCTTATATCTATCTATCTATCTGTCTATCTATATCTATCTATCTATCTCTATCTCTCTCTATATAACCAACAACACCCCAGAATGTTATATATATATGTGTATATATGGAGTCACGAAGAGTCGGACATGACTAAACGACTAAACAACAACAAATATACATACACACACACACACACACACATATATATATATTATAGAATTTATATAAAATGGGATCTTTCTGTGTGTGTATACACACACACATACATACATACACATACATACACACACACGCATACATATATATATATTATAGAATTTATATAAAATGGGATCTTTCTGTGTGTGTATACACACATACATACATACATACATACACATACACACACACACACACACATATATATTATAGAATTTATATAAAATGGGATCTTTCTGTGTGTGTATACACACATACATACACATACATACACATACACACACACACACACACACATATATATATATATTATAGAATTTATATAAAATGGGATCTTTCTGTGTGTGTATACACACACACATACACATACATACATACATACACACACACACACACACACACACACATATATATATATATTATAGAATTTATATAAAATGGGATCTTTCTGTGTGTGTATACACACATACATACACATACATACATACACATACATACACACACACACACACATATATATATATATTATAGAATTTATATAAAATGGGATCTTTCTGTGTGTGTATACACACATACATACACATACATACACATACACACACACACACACACACACATATATATATATATATATTATAGAATTTATATAAAATGGGATCTTTCTGTGTGTGTATACACACATACATACATACATACACATACACACACACACACATATATATATATATTATAGAATTTATATAAAATGGGATCTTTCTGTGTGTGTATACACACATACATACATACATACATATACATACATACACATACATACACACACACATATATATATTATAGAATTTATATAAAATGGGATCTTTCTGTGTGTGTATACACACATACATACATACATACATATACATACATACACATACATACACACACACATATATATATTATAGAATTTATATAAAATGGGATCTTTCTGTGTGTGTATACACACATACATACATACATACACATACACACACACACACACATATATATATTATAGAATTTATATAAAATGGGATCTTTCTGTGTGTGTATACACACATACATACATACATATACATACATACACATACATACACACACACATATATATATTATAGAATTTATATAAAATGGGATCTTTCTGTGTGTGTATACACACATACATACATACATACACACACACACACACACATATATATATATATTATAGAATTTATATAAAATGGGATCTTTCTGTGTGTGTATACACACATACATACATACATACATACACACACACCTATACACAGCCCATTTTATGCAGCAGCTAACAGACAAGGATTACTGCCGCCCTGAAGCAACCCCCCCCCCCCCGCCCGCCGAGGCCGGCAGCACTTACAGCGTGTGGCCGCAGACGTTGACCATGAGCTTGAGGGAGGGGTTCCTGTACTTGGTGGTCTTGCAGCGGGGGCAGCCCTGGTCGTCCATGGCGGCTGGGGCTCCCTTCCTCCTCCCGGCGCTGCAGCTACTCCTCGCCTGGCAACTCCGGCCAGCCGCGTCCCTCCGCAAACAACGTCCGGGCGGCTCCGGAGCCTCGGGAACGAGAGTTCCGCCTGGCAGAGGGCGAGGAGCGGGGGAAGGAAAGCCGCGCCGCACAGAGAGCCCGACGGCTGACTTCTTTGAATTGTAGACTTGGGAGTTGTGATGGGCAGTTGTCTTTCCCCAAGGGCCCAGGCTGATGCCAAAATCCGGCACCGCCTGAGCTGTGCGAGGGCGGCTGTATCCCGATTGAAGTGCAGAGTGTTTGATGAGTGGGACCTTCGCAGGGAAACCAAAACGCTTGTTTACAAAGCTATTTGTCCTACCAACCTTACTGTGTGCTTGTGAAACATGGGCAACTTATAAACGCCATCTCCAACTCCTTGAAAGATTCCATCAATGGCCATAGCTGTCAACGTTTCCCTTTTTTTAAGGGAAATTCCCTTATTCCGAATAGGAATCCTCGTAAGAAAAGGAAAAAGTTGACAGCTATGTCAATGGCATCTCCGGAAAATTTTACACATCACTTGGGAATACGGGCGAACTAATTCCAGTGTACTGGAAGAAACAAAGATCACCAGAGTTGAAGCAATGATTCTTCAACATCAACTTCGTTGGACTCCTCATGTTGTGCGGATGCCTGATGTTCGTCTTCCAAAGCAACTACTCTATTCCAAACTTAAGAATGGAAAGCGTAATGCTGGTGGTCAACAAAAGAGGAGGAGGAGGAGGAGGAGGAGGAGAAGAAGAGGAGGAGGAGGAGGAGGAGGAGGAGTTTGGATTTGATATCCCACTTTATCGATACCCTAAGGAGTCTCAAAGCGGCTAACAATCTCCTTTCCCTTCCTCCCCCACAACAAACACTCTGTGAGGTGAGTGAGGCTGAGAGACTTCAGAGAAGTGTGACTGGCCCAGCAGCTGCGGGTGGAGGAGCAGGGAAGCAAACCCGGTTCACCAGATTACGAGTCCACTGCTCTTAACCACTACACCACACTGGCTCCCAGAGGTTTAAATACTGTCTCAAGGCATTTTTTAAAAAATGTAGTATAAACACCAACAATTGGGAAACACTGGCCTGCAAGCCCTCCAGTTTTCATGGGCTTTGAAGACACTTGAACTCAGGATGCAAGGGAGAAACATGCTAGGACGAAGGCACACTTGGCAAATCCACACCGTGATCAACTCCCACCCGGAAACCAATGTCCCCACTGTGGAAGGACATGTGGATCCAGAATTGGCCTCCACAGTCACTTACAGATTCATTGTTAAAACCGTGTTTATGGAAGACAATATTACTCGGCTACGAGTGATCGCCAAAAAAGAAGAGACTTGGAGGGGGGCAGCCAGGATTTATTGGGGGGGGTGGAGGAAGGATACCCACCTGTCATCATGGGCGTAGCCAAGGAGGGGCAGCTTCTAAATCCATCAGAATCCATGAAATACATATTTAAGAAATCGAGACAGCAAACTTTTTAGAAAGGAATGGGCGAGGTTTATTGAGTATTTGCAAAACAAACCTGGAAACAGATTAAGACAGGGTTCTTGTAACAACCTGCAGGTTGATATTGGAGATCTATATTAGAAGAGACGCATAAAAGAATGAGTTAAAACAGGAGTAGGCAGGAAAGGGTAAAAATGAATATAAGGAACCGCAGAAAAAGGGGGAAGGGAGTCGAAACGGAAAATGTTAAAACTTGATAAAATAATTGTGGCAATGTATAAAAAGGGACGCGGGTGGTGCTGTGGGTTAAACCACAGAGCCTAGGGCTTGCCAGTCAGAAGGTTGGTGGTTTGAATCCCCAAAATGGGATGAGCTCCTGTTGTTCGCTCCCTGCTCCTGCCAACCTAGCAGTTTGAAAGCACGTCAAGTGCAAGTAGATAAATAGGTACCGCTGCAGCGGGAAGGTAAACGACGTTTCCGTGCGCTGCTCTGGTTTGCCAGAAGCGACTTAATCATGCTGGCCACATGATTCGGAAGCTGTACGCTGGCCAATAAAGCAAGATGAGCGCCACAACCCCAGAGTCGGTCACGACGGGACCTAATGGTCAGGGGTCACTTTACCTTTACTTATATAAATGAAAATTGTAAATAAAAATTTAAAAAAATACAAATACATACAAATCTGAGGTTCGGTTCCCCCCCCCCCAACAAAAATCAATGCAAATAAATACAAAGCTGAGGTTCTGTCTCCCCCCCCCCCAAACAAAAATACTGGCAACACCCACACCTGTCATCTTCCTCTGGCTGTATCAAGCAGATTCAGAATGAAATGTCTCAACAACAGTTGCTTTAAAATTATTTCTCAGAGAAATCTGTCAAAATCTTTCTACAATTTCTACTTTTAGTTAAGTATTTTTGTATTGGACTAGATTGGGGTGGCACGACTACGCCCCACACACCGTTTTAGCTTTCAGACTGCAGAAGGCCATGCAGGTCTCTGCCCCGAGGTGCTTCCAATCTGCCTTTGCGTTGGAGAAGGTAATGTGGCTCCTGCAAGGGGACCTTGGCCTTACTCAGGTGTAAGCCCTGGATATTTTAAATAGGGCTTGCTTCCCAGGTTGCAGCATGGTCCTCCTGCCTACTGGGAAGCATATCCTGTTTAATTCAAGGAGGCTTGCTCTCAGGGAAGCCAGGGTTGGCATTGCATCTTTAGCTTGCGTAGGGTCCCACAGCCTAATTCAATAGCACTTACTCCCCTTTGTTGTAACGTTGCATACCCTCCAACATTGCTCGGATGAAAATAGGGACATAGAATAATAATGAAGTACTGTATATAAATATTAAAAATACTAATGCTTTTAAATGAATACATATGTGGATGTTTAAAGCTCACATACCTGGGAAGGGGCGTAGCTCTTCAGTGGTCGAGGATCTGCAGAAGATATCGGGTTCAATCCCATCTTATCTCCAAGCTGATGGTGTCTGTGAGCCACTTTGGAAGACAATCATTCTCCAATGGAGAAAGTTAGAAGTACTTGCTTAGTTTTCCCACTAGGAGCAAAGAGTTGTGCAGCCCAGTACTATGAACATTTCCTCACAAGTAAATCCAGCTATGTTCGGTGGAGCTAATTCCCAAGTATATATTGCCAGGGAGAGCCTAAGCATGCTTAGAGCCAGAAACAAGTCCAACTGAATTCAGATGGTCTTGCAGTTCAATCCCATTCCTTAGCTTCATTATTTTCCATGGGGCTTTCTCCCAGGTCAGCACGTACAGTATAGGACTGCAGGCTGATCAGCAACCATCATTGTAATCCCAGGCCCGTCAACTCAGAATTAAGTGCCATTGTGTTCAATGGGGCTTACTCCCAGGTAAGTGTGTAGAGGACTTTTCAGTCTAAGTGTGCATGGAGCCCTAGGCTGGAAAGGGGGTTATTTAAAGTCCCAATGACCCATCAACATGCCAAATATTACTACTTGGATCTGAACCGAATTAACCCTGCTCTAGTCAAGGGACGATTCACACGGCAGATCTTGTCTAAATGCTTGAGTCGGTAACGGTGTCCCAAAGGCATTAAAATTGCAGATAACCAAAATGGGACTGGGTAATAGCTGTCAACTTTTCCCTTTTCTTGCAAGGAATCCTATTCGGAATAAGGGAATTTCCCTTTTAAAAAAGGGAAACGTTGACAGCTACGGACTGGGTGCTCTGCAATAATGTCACAATCTGACACGGATCTAGGCTTGGTATGCAGTTAGGGGTCATGTCAATCAAATGTAGTGTAGAGCCAGTGTAGTGTAGTGGTTAAGAGCGGTAGTCTCCTAATCTGGGGAACTGGGTTCGCTTCCCCGCTCCTCCACATGCAGCTGCTGGGTGACCTTGGACTAGTCACACTTCTCTGAAGTCTCTCAGCCCCACTCACCTCACAGAGTGTTTGTTGTGGGGGAGGAAGGGAAAGGAGAATGTTAGCCGCTTTGAGACTCCTTCGGGTAGTGATAAAGCGGGATATCAAATCCAAACTCTTCTTCTTCTTCAAATCCTAATCATGAATGCGCTGATTTCAGTGGGGACTTGCTCCCGAGTAAATCGGGTTAGGAAAGCAGCTTCCATCATTTCCACACTAGAAATTGTTTTTCATTCACAGGGTCAAAGTACTTTTCGTCTTCCAAAACAAAACCCAACCTGTGTTTATTAAGATTTTCTCAAGAACAGAGAATAGGTTTATAGGGCAAAGATTGGGGGCTGTAGCTTTCCAGCCAGCAGGAGCAGTGGTTAGGGATGATGAGTCCTGCAGTAGTTGGAGGTCCGCATGGCTGCTATATGAGAAGGGTTCATGCTAAATGACTGGCTTGGTACTGGGAGTTCAATTTAGGGCACAGCCTAAGTACCTTATGGATTGCGTCTGTCTTGGCAGCAATCTACAAGGCGCTAGAGAGGATCTGTCAGACTAGTCCAGATGGCAGATGGAAGAGAAAGACGTCTCATATAAAATACAATTGGTGACTTCTGAGCAGAACAGTCACATCCGCTTTTATACATGAAAACTGCTTTGCAATCTGTACTGCCAATCCAAGTTAATAAATTTGCTAGGATCATACATCTGATGTCCTTTCCCATTCCAAACACCTCCGTGAAATGGGTGTCTGATTCTGATTCACAAAATGCGGGGAATGTGCCCGTCTCTGCTGCGGTGAGCTGAACCCAGGAGTAACGATCCACTGTGTCCGTGGGTGAAAGGAAATGTTTTAAGAAAATGAATGAACTCTTCCCAGACAGAGAAAGGAACGGCTGATCAAACATGCTTTTTTTGTTTTAAAAGGAAGCTGTTTTGTTCTCACTCCTGTGTGCCATACTCAAGTGCCTCTTGTGCAACAACTGGGTATTACGCACTATACATTTCAAACACATTTAAAGCCTTGACACACACAGCAATGATCCTGAGAACCATACTTTGTTAATGGTGCTGGAAACTACAGTTTCCATGATTCTTTACAGGGAGGGGTGTATTTTCAGTGTAGAGAGTGTACTGTATAGGCAACCTCAGTCCCACTTAACTGAATCGTGTTTACTCGAAAGTAAACATACATAGAGTTGCAGCCTTGCAGTTTGCTCCCATATATGCTTCCTTAGAGGACACAGGTGGTGTTGTGGGTTCAACCACAAAGCCTAGGACTTGCCGATCAGAAGGTTGGCGGTTCGAATCCCCGCAACGGGGTAAGCTCCCGTTGCTTGGTCCCTGCTCCTGCCCACCTAGCAGTTCGAGAGCACGTCAAAGTGCAAGTAGATAAATAGGTACCACTCCAGCGGGAAGGTAAATGGTGTTTCCGTGCGCTGCTCTGGTTCGCCAGAAACGGCTTAGTCATGCTGGCCACATGACCCGGAAGCTGTATGCCGGCTCCCTCGGCCAATAAAGCGAGATGAGCGCCGCAACCCCAGAGTCGGCCACGACTGGACCTAATGGGCAGGGGTCCCTTTACCTTTACCTTTATGCTTCCTTAGACTTAAAGCTGCAGTTCTGTGTACCGATATTTGAGAGGACAAAGGATGCAATCCTATGGTTCAGCTGGGAATAAGTCAGTTAATGAAACTTATTTCTGAGTAGAAATGTGTTGCGTAGAATTGTGCTCTTAAGTCCTGCTACAAACTATGAGTTTGGGCAGGCTTACTTGCAAATAAATGTGTTTAGAGTTGCAGCTATCATGGTGTAATCCATCTTCCGGGTTGGCGCCATCGCCGAATGGCGGACTCCCTCCGAGCTCCGGAGGGAGCCTGCTCGGCAGGGGCTGGGTTCTACCGCGCCGGCGACGCGGGGACCCTCAAAAACCATGGGCGCTGAAACCCATGGGCATGGTGACTCGGCGGGCACCGTTTGCGTCCCCCCCGACCCGCGAAGGAGCCTTTTTAAAGGCTGCAGAGCGGGTGACGGGGGGGGTGCTGTGAGTCCTCCGCTTCCCCTGCCGAGCGAAGCCGCATGCCATTCGACGGAGAGCGCTGACTTCTTCCATTGAAAATTTGGACTTTAAAAGAATAACCCGTGAGTAATTGGAACTTGGATTAAAAAAGGGGAAAAATTCTTTTTAAATTCGGAGCGAGCGGGGGAGGTGCAAAAAGGAAGTCAGCCTTCCCCCTGTTGTAGAGGAGCTAAAGCAAAGGATTTGACAACTAAGATCGAGTGCAACCTTTTTTTTGATAAAATTATTAACTTCGCATTGGAAAATTATAAGACTGGGCTGGAGGAGAAAAGTGGAATGTGAATTAAAAGGCAACCCCCCCCCCGGAAACCCCGGGAGCGATCCGTAAGAGCGCTGGGAGAGGAGAAATAGAGGTTTTGACAGCTGTCAAAGGAGCTGTCAAAGCGGAAGAACAAAAAGAGAACTTTGTTACGAGGACTTTGCTGGTCACATTTGTTACAAATTGGATATAAATTGTTTAAAACAAGGAATAATAAGTTACTTTGACTGTTGGGTGTGATCGGGAAGGAAACTGAGCTACTATAATCCCTCTAGAGGAGCTGTGGGACACTACAAGTATTGTTGGCATCGAATTTGAATAGGACTTTTTATCTCCTGGGAAACTGCAGAAATGGAACACTATTTTGTCTACAGAGGTCTACACACTAAAGGAGACAATAGATTTATCTATTGAAGAATGGAAGGGACTTGACGTAATGTTTTGTTCCTGAATAACAAAGCCTCTGCAGAGGAATTAGAAGCTTTTTGGAATTAGAACATTTGTGCAGGAGAGCAGGAAAAAAAAAAAAAGAGGAGGAGAGAGAACAACAAGAACAACAAGAATAACAAGAACTGGACAAAGTTGGAAGATAGACTCCTTCCAAGATTGGACATGTGAAATCAAAGATGACCAAAAGACGGCAAAGACTAATAAAAAGACGGCAAAGCGGACTGGTGAAGGACTGTGGTTTAGATGTGGGAGCTCCAGGATGACAGTAGATATTGACGGACATTGGGAACGCAACCGGGAAAGGGGGGAGGGAAATTTGGAATCCAAAGGGTGTTAAATTACATTTTATTCTTTTTTCTATTTTTCTGTTTATTTTAATCTGTATTGCATATTAAAGAGGGGAACTCGTGGAAGGGAACAGGTTGATTTTAGGGGATGGGAAAATATTTTTTAAATTGGGTCAATGATAAATAATTTTAAAATTTGGGGTAAGAATTTGTTGAATCTATTTGAAAGAAGTGGAATACAAGAGGGGGAGGGGAGGGGAAGTCCTGGAAGGATGCCAATGAAAATTAGGTTTTAAATTTGGATGTTTTTCTTTTTCTGTTATATTTGAAAATCTTTAATAAATATTATTAAATATATATATATATATATATCATGGTGTAATCCAGGGGTATTCAAAATAGTACCAGCCAGGTGTTGTTATTGTTTTGGACTCCAACTCCCATCAACCACTGCAAGCATGGCCATTGGTCTGGAATGATGGGAGTTGTAGTTTTAAAAAATGGTGGTGGTTAGCACTTGCCTGCAGCTTACAGAATCCATTATGAGAATCTGCACAAGAGAGTGGTGGAGGCAGCCAGGAGTTCAGTGTTATGTACACTGTGACTTGAGGTTGCAAAGATAGTAGCTTTGTATTTAGACACAACGAGGTCTCTGTTTATACTGCACTCTTTTAAGCACTGGCTTTCGTAAATCCAAAATCAAATAAATAAATGTCATGCCACTACTGGTACAGGAGCATTGCAACAAAAAATGGGAGATTCTTCCAAAGTTAAGTTAGGCACATTTAGATGGCAATCCTATGCACAACTACCTGGGAGCAACACACACAATGTAACAGGCTGTTTTTGACCATGTAACTTCTATTTCAAACAGAATTCAACATATAATATCTCACAAAGTGGGAGCGCATCCCATTGAAAAGCAGGACTTGCTTCTATGTAGACATCAGAATGTGGTTTAAATTTCATTTTAAAGTGCCTAACTTTGACTGAACTGCATCGTTCTTTGCCTTCTTGAGCTGCTCTTTATGATGACACTTTTGGTTTTAATACATTGCTGGGCTTTCCAACATTGGTGGTGGGCAGAAAGTAATTTGGGATGTGGGGCGCAACTTTGCAATAGATTGACAAGGGTTTCGGACTCCTGAGAATTTAACAGCTTTTTTCCTTTCTCCCTAAATTAGGCATTAGGAGAAAACCAGGAGTGGGTTTTTAGCATGTAAGGATTCTGAACTCAGTTCAGGTTCATAGAATCTTAGAGCTGGAAGGATTCTGAAAATGAATTCAAGGTTAAGCAATTTCTCAAATGCTCCTTGTAACTGAACACTGCTGAACACTTGTGTCTTCAGAGAAGAAGAAGAAGAGGAGGAGGAGTTTGGATTTGATATCCCGCTTTATCACTACCCGAAGGAGTCTCAAAGCGGCTAACATTCTCCTTTCCCTTCCTCCCCCATAACAAACACTCTGTGAGGTGAGTGGGGCTGAGAGACTTCAAAGAAGTGTGACTGGCCCAAGGTCACCCAGCAGCTGCATGTGGAGGAGTGGAGACGCGAACCTGGTTCCCCAGATTACGAGTCTACCGCTCTTAACCACTACACCACACTGAACAGGGTAGGGACCTTTAGAAGCAGGCAATCTCTTGGGTCCTCCAGTGGGAGACTTGCTTAAGAACCCTTGGAGCTGTTAAAGGAGGAGGAGAATTTATTTATATGCCACCTATCTGGGTTTCCCCAGCCACTCTGGTCATCTTCCGACAAATGAAAACATCAAACACAGGGTTGTTTCAGAAGTCTTCTAAAAGTCAGATAGTTGTTTATGTCCTTGACATCTGACAGAAGGGTGTTCCACAGGGCCGGCGCCGCCACCAAGAAGGCCCTCTGCCTGGTTCCCTGTGTCCTCACTTTTTGCAGTGAGGGAACCGCCAGAAGGCCCTTGGAGCTAGACCTCAGTGTCTGGGCTGAACAATGGGGGTGGAGACACTCCCTCATACAGGATCACCACACCCTCCAGAATACTGGCACTCGAAGGCTGCATCTAAAGACCCAGTGTTATCACGCAGCATATGATTATGTAGTCTACTTGTGAGTAAGCAATCTCTGAATGAGCAGCTGTATATAAGGCATGCATATAAAGGCATGGTTCTCAAAGAGTGTGGCAAAAGGACGACTGTGGCAGGAAGATTCAAGGACAACTAAAGAAACATTTAAACATGCAGTATAGTATAGTAACAACAACAAAAATATTTGCAAAAGATGTTTCATTGTTTTCTTTTGTTTTGCAGTAGAAGTACACCACTGGATTCTTTTTGGATATACAACTGGAAACAGTATCTGCGCCTCTCTTCAAGAGCATTGGTTAATCTTCTACAGTTCCCTACGACGTATTGCTGTGAACAAGGATTTTCAACTCTGACAAATACAAAAAATCAGAAAAGAGAAAGGCTATTATGTGTTGATGAGGAGATGAGAGTTTATCTGTCTCAGATTAGACCTAATATAAATAAGATTACCCAGCAAAAGCAAACACACCTCTCATTGAGTTTGTATACATACTTAAGATATATATATATATATATATATATATATATATATATATATATAAATAACAGGCTCGTTTATAATTATATTTTGGTAATGATTCATGTTCTGCTGCACGCCTATGCACATTTAGTGGACTCAGTGTGATGTGTGTCTAGATTGCAACCTTATCTGAAGTAAGCCCTTTTGAAACTCAGTGGAGTTCCCTGCCAAGAAAATACCTTTGGGGGTTATGATCAGGGTTTATTCTAAAATGCAGCTAGACGCATCTTGTGCAGAGTCACGGAAATTGTGCAGTGTGAAATAAGCTTGTGCTGCAGTCGGGCACCTGGGATTTAATAAGGAGCTAGGTAGAGTCTAAAAAGAAGAGGAGAAAATGGATGAGAAAAGACAAAAAGAAATAGAAAATGTAAAAGAAAGAAAGAAAGAAAAGGAGTCTTTGTCCTTGCCAGCAAGGAAATCTTTCCAAAGGCAAAGTGTTGTGGTTTAGTGTTCAGCAGTCTGTGGTCCAAAAACTGTCTCCAGCAGCTGCAGTTCTCCGTTGAAGGACTCTTTTCAACTCAGCCTTTCAGTAGAACATAGACCTGGTAGCCCAGTTAGTGATTTCTCCTTCAACAGACAGTTTGGCAAATCACAGGATAGTGCACACATACACCCACCCACCCACTGCCAGCCAACTATCATCTCAGCTCTGTCTTCACATCTCAAGTATAACAGCAGCTGCAGCCTGGCAAAGGTCTCTGCTGCGTCTTAGGCCACGTTCCCACCATACCTTTATAGCACTATGATACCACTTTAAACAGCCATGGCTCCCCCCCCCCAAAGAATTATGGGAGTTGTAGTTGCTTAAGTGTGCTGAGAGTTGCTAGGAAACTAACGTTCCCTGCACAGAACTCCTGGTGAAGATGAATTGATTGTGAAACCACTCTGGGAACTGAAGCTCTGTTGGGGGAATAGGGGTCTCCAAACAACTCTCAACAGAATCATAGAGTTGGAAGGGACCCCGAGGGTCATCTAATCTAACCCTCTGCAATTGCAATGCAGGAATTGCAACTAAAGCATCTATGACAGACAGCCATCCAATCTCCGTTTGAAAACCTCTAAGGAAAGAGAGTCTACCACTTTTGGAAAGCGTCTGTTTCATTTTCGAACAGCTCTTGCTGTCGGAAAGTTGTTTACTGTCAGAATTTCCTTTCTTGAAACTTGAATCCATTGGTTTGAGTTCTACCCTCTGGGGCAGGAAAAAACAAGCTTGTTTCCATCCTCCATGTGACAGCCCTATAGATATTTGAAGATGACATATCTCCTCTCAGTCTCCTCTAGGCTAAACATCCCCAATTCCTTCAACCGTTCCTCATAAGGCTTGGAGAGCCAGTGTGGTGTAGTGGTTAAGAGCGGTAGTCTCATAATCTGGGGAACCGGGTTCACATCTCCGCTTCTCCACCTGCAGCTGCTGGGTGACCTTAGGCCAGTCACACTTCTTTGAAGTCTCTCAGCCTCACTCACCTCACAGAGTTTTTGTTGTGGGGGAGGAAGGGAAAGGAGAATGTTAGCCGCTTTGAGACTCTCCTTCGGGTAGTGATAAAGCAGGATATCAAA
Source organism: Podarcis cretensis (assembly GCF_951804945.1). Lineage (NCBI taxonomy): Eukaryota > Metazoa > Chordata > Lepidosauria > Squamata > Lacertidae > Podarcis > Podarcis cretensis. The sequence goes on along the minus strand of NC_137170.1, from coordinate 9,633,813 downwards.
TTCAACCATTCTTCTTCTTCTTGGTTTCCAGGCACTTGTTCATCTTGGTCACCCACTGCATACCTTCCAGCTTGTCAACTCCTATCCTGGAGAACGAATCCTCAAAGAAGACTTCTCCCAAATGGCAGGCCATGTGGACAGTTCAGAGGATAGCATTACAAGCCTGAGATGATTCCTCCTTTCTTCCACTAGGCCCAGCAGACTGAACCAGGTAGACCAAGAGGTGCAAGGTCACCAGACAAAAACTGAAGGACAGGCAGACAGATCCACTGATATTAGTAAGTTTGTTTTCCGGACCTTATTCCAGACAGTGTTGTAAATAATACATGGGTTAGAAGCAGCAGCAACCCTGCAGCTTTTGAGCAGCCATTTTGCAACTATCCTTCATTAACTCTTAGCCTACCGCAGCAGTAAAAGTAAACAGAACCTTCAATGTATTTTACAGGGAGAATAGTCATTTTGTAACAGACTGCAAATCCTAGTCACAAAAAAATACTATTTTGGGTGGGGGCTCAGCTTTATAGTTCTGTTTTGAGCAGGAAGGGAGTCTTGGTGCCAAACTGCAGGTTAAGAAAGGGAAATAATCTCTTTGCCCAAGAAACTGCGACTCCCCTTACCTTACCGCATTATTTTCAATGAACTTTTGCTTTTTCTTGCTCCCTCACTGTCTTTCTCATTTCCCCAAATTCCCAGCTTTCTTTCCATGCTGTTTTCTTCTTTTCCCCTGCCTCTTCCTGTGTTAATTCTTGTTTTCTCTTTCCTCTTTCATTTTGGGGATAGACAGTATACTGGCTGCTTGTGCGGGGGGGGGGGGTCAGAGCTTTGACTAAACCCTACTTACACTCCCATATTTTATCCCCCCAATGTCCACATAAGAGTGTAAAAAGATGGTGACTTACAGCGCCACCCTATGCTTGTCTACTCAGAAGCAAGCCCCATTCAGTTCTATGGGACTTATAGATAAGTTGATACAGGATTTCACGGGATTCAATCTCACGGACTGCTTAATTGGGGTTGAGGAGCTCAATGGGGCTTACTTCTGAGCAATCCTCTACGCACTTTGGAGTAAGAACCACTGAATTTAATGGATCAGACTCCTAAATATATATGCATATACTGTAATTAACCAAGTAATGTGGAGAGGCGGGGTTTGAACTCTCTAACCCCTACACTAGCTGTCCACAGAAAGTTATCTTACACTCTCAACCATTTATTTGGAAACCTGAAAATTTAATTTAACTGGGAAGCTTAACTGGGACCGACTGAGCTCAATGAGACTTTATTTCTGAGCAACCCTCTGCGCACCACGCAGTAAGAACCACTGACTTTAATGGATCTAACTCCTAAATATACGTGCAAAGTCCTGTGTTATAGGCCAAGTAATGTGGAGAGGCAGGTTCTGAAGTCTCCCTTAGCTAACCGCTACAGCTCCATTGAAAGATATCCACTCTCTCAACAATTTACGTATCTCGAAACTTGAAAGTTTTGCTTCTAAGGATGCCTAGAAAGAGGGACACCTACGCTTCCCTTTCGGGTTTTTCCCTGCATCTCCCCCATCCCAGCCGCTCCAGGGAAGCATTGCAGGGGAAGAGAGGGGGGGTGGCACAGACCAGCCGCGCACGCCCCGATCTTCCAGGTAGAGGTGTTTCGTTTTTCGAAAAAGGAGGGAGCAAAGCCTCGCCAAGCGGGCACCGACGGGAGGGGCGGGGCGGGGGAGGGGTTGATTGACGGTTCCCATAGAAACCCCGGGATGCCCCCGCCCCCTCCGCACTGGGCGGCCAATCCGCGCCCGCGCCCGGGTCCAGGAGGCTGCTTGTGCCATTAAAGAATATGTAGGCAGGCGAGAGGCAGAGAAGGCTTTGGAGGAGTCACGTTGTGGTGGTAGTGGAGGGGGGGGGCGGGGGGAGAGGAAGAAAAGGGAGAGGGGGGGTTGGGGAGGAGGAGGAGGTCGGACGGGGTGGGGGGAAAGGAGCTGCGATCCGCTTACACAAAGTTTTGCTCGAACAAGCTGTCTTAATGGTTCCTGCGCGGCGGCGAGGAAACCTGATCGGCTGAACGCCAGCCGGGTGGCGGGGCAAGGAGGAGGAGGAGGAGCAGGAACGGTGTGTGTGTTTGTGTATTGCACTGGGGAGGGGGGTAGAGAGAGGAAAGGGGGGGGAACCCACAAACCCACACCACCCAGCTCCAAAACAAGGGAGGGGGCGGTGGAAAATGTCCTCTGCCTCCCCCACCGCCCCGATCCCCGGCGTGGTGGCGGCGGCGATCAAGCAGGAAAACGTGCTGGCGGACATGCTCTCCGGCGGCGTCGGGGCGCAGGAGAAGGCAGCCCGGGAAGGCTGCGCGCCGCCTTTCGCCAGGAAGCAGGAGGAGGAGGAGGAGGAGGACGACGGGGAGGACGAAGACGACGACGAGGACGAGGAGGCAGCGGCGGAGGCGGCCGACCAGGTCCTGCTCCACGCCGAGCTGCTGGTGCGCAACCAGCCCGTGCGCCACGCTGCCCTCTCCACGGCGCCCGCCTGCTCCTCGCCGTCTCCCGCCTCGCCTTGCTCGCCGCCGGCTCCGCTGGCTTTCTCCCCGGAGCACGTCGCGTGCGTGTGCGAGGCTCTCCAGCAAGGCGGCCACCTGGACCGGCTGGCGCGGTTCCTGTGGTCGCTGCCCCGGAGCGACCTGCTACGTGGCAACGAGAGCCTGCTGAAGGCGCGCGCGCTGGTGGCTTTCCACCAGGGTCTTTACGCGGAGCTGTACGGCATCCTGGAGAGCCACAGCTTCGACGCCGCCAACCACGCGCTGCTGCAGGAGCTGTGGTACAAGGCGCGCTACAGCGAGGCGGAGAGGGCCCGCGGGCGGCCCCTGGGCGCCGTCGACAAGTACCGCCTGCGCAGGAAGTTCCCCTTGCCGCGGACCATCTGGGACGGCGAGGAGACGGTGTACTGCTTCAAGGAGAGGTCGCGCAACGCGCTCAAGGAGCTCTACAAGCAGAACCGCTACCCGTCGCCCGCCGAGAAGCGCAACCTGGCCAAAGTCACCGGGCTCTCGCTCACGCAGGTCAGCAACTGGTTCAAGAACCGACGGCAGAGGGATCGCAACCCCTCCGAGCCGCAGTCCAAGAGGTGAGCGCGCCCGCGGGGAAGGGGAAAACTTCCGCAAACTTTTTGGAGAGAGAGAGAGAGGAGGAGACAGGGAGTGGGGAATCGGCCGGGGACAAAGCAGCTCCAGAATCCGGGAGCTCCTTGAGGCGGGGAGAGAGGGAGAGGCTGGCGAGGGGGACGGAACTCTGCACATGGACAGGGGGCGCAGGAGTGCGATCTGGCGTAGCAAGTCCCCCGGTTTAGACAGGGCACAGCCTGAGGCTCTTGCTGGACGCGGGGGCTCCGCGCTCTGCTTGATTTCCACTCTGTTTAGACCTTGTTCCCTGCCCTTTATCGCCTGTTGTCTTCCCTTCCCCAAAACTTCCTGCTGCTTTGCTTGGTTCCCCCCCCCTGCCCTCTGCCTTGTTAGATATGCTATTTTCCCTGCCCCACAAAAGGCCTTTAGTGCCCCCACCCTACCCCAATGCCCCATCTTGCTTTCTGGTTTAGCATCCATAATTCGCCACTGTCTCATTCCCGGCTTATTTTCCCCTTTTGCCTCCCACCCCCAGCCTTCTTGCCTGACCCTCTCCTTCCACCTTGTCTTTCTTTGTTTCTCCAAAAACCACATGCCATCTCTTTTAACACCTTGACTGCTCCTTTGCTTTTCCTGCCCTCCCCCCTTTCCCCTCCTGTCTGGCTTGCTCCCTCCCTTCCCCTGCCCTGTCTGTCCTAGCCTGGCTCTCATTCCTTGACAAACATGGCGTTTACCTTACAGCTTTCTTCTCTCTCTCTCTTTCCTCCCACCACTGCCCCAAATCTCTCACTTTAAAAAATACACACACACACCCTCTTCTTCCTTGCAGAGTGTAGAGCACAATAAGTGTCTCTGGTAATCTCCTTGCCCCTTAAAAGTACTTCCTTCCCACTTCCTTCATCCTGCACTCAAGGCTACATAATTCCCCCACCCACCCACTAAAAAAGAAAGTGGTTATTTTGCTTCCAGATTCCCTGGGTGGAAAATCTCTCCTCCACCATGGCTTGCACCCCATAACCTTCAAGGTATCTCTGCCTGGGAGCACTTTTTGTGGCTTGATTCGTCCTGGGGTGGGGGTACCCCTTTATTCCTCTCCCAGGGCGAAAATATAAAAGTTCCTCTTCCCCCCAATGCTCCCCACTTTATCCACCAGCAAAACAGCTCCCCCCCCCACAGCAAAACGTCTGTGTGTTCTTTCCAATGCCATATCCTTTATTTCTGTTTTCTCCTTTCCTTGTGCACGATTCTTGAAATTATGTTCTGTATACATTGCCACAAACCACCAACCTAACATTTAAAATCTGCCGTTGCCGCGGGCTGTGTGTGTGTGTGTGAAAAATGTTTCCAGATCTGCAAACTCCATACTACCATGGGAAGAAAAGTTTTCTTTCTCCATCTTAACCCTCTGCATAAATAGCACCAGCCTCCTTTCCTAGGATCCCTCAACACATCCAACAAACACTCAATCGTCTCCCGATCACCTCCTCTTCTTGTTGACCAAGGAAACTTTCTCTCCCCTCCCCCATTTTTATTTGACAGCATTAATCATTTGCCCAGGTTTTATGTCACCAGGGGGTGGGAAACAGAGAGAGGGAAACTTGAAGCTCCTTCCGAGGCAGGAGGGTTGCTAGTCCCTCTCCCCACCCCCTCCTTGCACACTCACTCGGGTCTCTTGTTGTGAAACTTGACTCTGCCTTCGGATCAGATCAGTTTTCCTTTCCCCCACAAGACAGGAACCCGGGGACTGCCCAGGTCTATAATCCCAAGCAGCCCCTTGCCCTCAAAGGCTCCCAGGACAGATCACCACCTAGCCGATCTCCCTGTATTCCTTCCCTCATTCCCACTGAAAATATACTGGTGCATGACTTATTCCTAAAATACCACAGGGGTTTAAATGTCTGAACCTGCAAAGCCTGCTCTTTCTTTTTCTTTCACTAGATCTGGGCCAGTGGTTGGGTCAATTGGCCAGGGCTAGGAGACTTAAAATCGGGGCTGGGGGGGCGTTTTTGGCTAGTGAGAGGCCACCCCAGAGGTATTCTGCTGGGCCAGCCAGGTGAGCTGATCTGCTTGCCTGCCCAAGGCACATTCCTCTTCTCCTGTTCCTCCTCTCCTCTTTTCTTGCCCTTTTGCTTGCTTTTGAGAGGGGCTGGTTGACAGAAGGCAGGAAAAGTGGCTGGGTGGTTTTTTTTTTTGTGAAAGGAAAAACACCACCCTCAACGGCCCATTTTCAAGCAAGGACACACAGGTTGTGCTGAGGCAGGTAGCTCCTTTCAGCCCTTGGAGGACATAACATCAAAGCTACAAATGGCAGGCGAGGAAGGAGGGTGTAAAACCGGGAGGACCAGCTGCAAAAGTCCGGCCTGCGGAAGTTTGACCAGGCTACAATTCTTGCAAGGCCAGTTGTTCGTTTGTTTGCTTTTTTCCTGATGGGTGTAAGGGGCAATTTGCTTCATTTTTTATTTTTTTTTTCTGGTAGGTACTCTGAGCAAAGACCCTCTGGCAAGCTTTTCAGGCTGCAGTTGCCCTCTTCCTCTGGTGGTTTAAATCAGTTCTTAAAATTCTGGGTCTTTATATCCCTTCTTTTTTCTAAGCACCCGGAAGCAAACGTAACCCAGTAGGAGGTGTTTTATACCTCCATGGGCTATATCACATGTTTTTATGTGGCTTACACACAAAAAAAAACCTCCAGAAAATATTTGATGCATGTTGCTTGCAGACATGTGTTTGCTATCTGCAAGTGTTGTAGCAGGAACATGACTGGCTGTGACTTCCTGGAGCCTGTTATCAATGTATGCAGTTTAGGGGTGCGGGGGAGGAATCCTTCACTCCCCAATTTCTCCCAGCCCCTTCCTCCAATCAGATTCCTGTTCTTCAGAAACCTCCATATATCTCCAGTCAGCTCACTGGCTTAGCAGGGCTAACTTGTTATAACACTGAACAGTTTGTGTTCCGTGTACAGTGGTGCCTCGCAAGACGAAATTAATTCGTTCCACGAGTCTCTTCGTCTTGCGGTTTTTTTGTCTTGCGAAGCACGGCTGTTAGCGGATTAGCGCTATTAGCGGTCTAGCGGCTTAGAAAAAGGGGGGGAAACTCGCAAGACCTCGCCCGACATTTCGTCTTGTGAAGCAAGCCCATAGGGAAATTTGTCTTGCGAAGCACCTCAAAAGTCGGAAAACTCTTTCGTCTAGCGAGTTTTTCGTCTTGCGAGGCATTCGTCTTGCGGGGCACCACTGTATCCTGAAGGCAAACTGGATCCTAACCACTATCACCCCAGCTGCGCCCCCCCCCCCAGTCCTGCTCCCCCACCTCCTCTGCATGGATAAACTCCATCATCAAAACTAATTTGAATACTATTTTTAATAGAAAAGGGAGTGTAAAACTTAAAACTAATTTAATCCCTTCTGGATCAATGAGATGCAGGAACGGATATTACGTGTGCACAAACCCACAGGACATGCTTCACCTCATAGCAAATATTTATTCCTGCCCCTATAACTGCAACCCTATGGGGGAGGAGGCAGGCAGCAGAGTGATAGAATCATAGAGTTGCAAGGGAGCATGTGTGAAATATTCTTGCTTTCTTTGCTGATCTAAAATAAAGTGTTCATTTGACTTCATGGGATGTGTTTAGGGGCATCTTATCTTCCTCAGAAAGCAGATGTGTCAAGTTAGGTCAAAGGCAGAAGTTGTTGTTTTTTTGCTTTAAGGACTATTTTTTAAACCTGTGTTAACACTTTTTAATAGTTGCAAGGTATAGAAAACCAGCTCCTGCAAATATTCCTTAATCATTCTGCTTTGTGCAGTTAAATCAGGAGCCCATCCCAGAGCAGACCCTTCACACCTCTTCCATATCAACCCTCCCAAAATCTCTATACAGTGGTACCTTGGGTTAAGAACTTAATTCGTTCCGGAGGTCCGTTCTTAACCTGAAACTGTTCTTAACCTGAAGCACCACTTTAGCTAATGGGGCCTCCTGCTGCCGCTGCGCCTCCAGAGCCCGATTTCTGTTCTCATCCTGAAGCAAAGTTCTTAACCTGAGGTAATATTTCTGGGTTAGCGGAGTCTGATACCTGAATCATCTGTAACCCGAGGTACCACTGTATCGGGGTTGGCAAGCTTTACCTTGCCTGGGCTAGTTTACTGCTGCAGAGCTCCCTCCGTGGGCTGGATTGCGGGTGCTCATGAAGGTATTTCCATCGCCGCTTGGTGAGTCCCCGTGCCATGCTATGTCGGTTTAGCGCAGCGCGCGGGGACTCGCCGAGTGGGCAGCTCAGGGGCCGGTAAAATGACCCCTGTGGGCCGCTTGTGGACCATGGGCCTTAGGTTGCCGACCCCTGCTCTATATCTTTCGGTTTTTCCCAAGGAGGCATACTTAATTTTGTCCTTCCCCCATTTTTTATCCTCACAACAACCTTTTGAGGTACGTTAGGCTGAAAGAGAATGACTAGCCAAGATTTGCCCAGTGAGGGTCATGGCTGAGCAGGGATTTGAACCTTCACGTTCCGGGTCAGACACTCTATAACTGCAACACTACGCCTGCTCTCTTGCAGAAATCTGATGTTGTGTCCCTTTGCCTGCGTTAAGACTTGACTGCTTTTCAGCTTTTAGCAATATTGGTTATTGCGATGAATCTGCTTGGAGAGCAATTGTCATCTCTTTCCCTGGTTATTTTCTATTTTGTATGCACTAAACATTGCATACAAATTTATTCTCTTGTAGCTGCATTAATCAGTGCTTGCATTTAATTCTTTTTTTTTTGCCATCCCTTGAATCCTTTCCAGTAATGGTTTGTTTTGCAGATGAGTAAGATACATGGGCTGTAACATCCTCTTAGTTTAGACCACAAGCATTGTAGAAATGAGAGCGTTTGAAAAATAAACAACTCAGCTCCTTTGCTTATTTGCAGGGATGTGTGATCATGCCCCTTCCAAACCCCTCTGAAGCTTCACAGCTGCAATAACCTTGGGGGGCTTACTCCTTTCATTTCCCCAGTGGGCTGTTCCTTTCCTCCCATTGGGAAGTGCCAAGGAATTGAGGACATCTGACACATTTTGGCCAAGCTGTCACGGTGGTGATAAATCCATCAGTTCAAAGAGCTTTTAACAGGCTGTTGTGTCTGTGACATTTTGGAACAACTCTGACATTCTGGATATTGCCTAGTTGGCCATGTCTTGAAGTCCATCTTCCAGATGTCATATTAAAGACTTCTATACTTGTTGTTTTCCTTACATGGGGAAAATGGCATCGCTTGGTGGTAGAGCACCTGGTTTGCACGCTGAAAGTCCCATGTTCACTCCTCCCAGGTAAGGCTGGGAAGGACTCTTACCTGAAAGCCCTTCTGTGAGCAGGTACATCATCTTAAAACCAAATATGCTTCTTGCTTCAGAATTCTTTCCTCCTGCATAATAGATCAGCTCATATAAAGGATGATTTAGCTGAAATTCCAGCATTTTAGGTTGGACCAGATGAACCACTGTGCCCAGTGGCTTAGCGTGGGGGGTGCAGGGGTGGCCAGCCACACCGGGTGCAACATTGGGGGGGCGCGCGCTCGCACTCGCAGCTCTCTGCCCCTACCTGGCTCACTCACTCTCTCTCACTGCAGTGCTGGCTGTGCGAATCCGATAGGAGCTGCCGGGTCGCCGCCCACTGTGGAGGGGGAGGGTGCCAGGCGTGCGTTGCGGTGCGGAGGGGAGAGAGAGCGAGGGAGGGACTATCTGGGGGAGGGACAGTGCAGCGGCCGTGCAGCGCAGCGCTGAGCGCGGGAGAGAACTGCATCCGACCAGCCCAAGCAGCAGCAAGAAGAAGCTGGCAGCGGCGGCAGGTCAGGGGTTAGGGGCGCAAATTACTTGCTTTGCCCCGGGTTAGGGGGCGCAAATTACTTGCCTTGCCCCGGGTGCTGACAACCCACGCTACGCCACTGACTGTGCCCTTTCCAACTCCACAATTCTGTGATTCTATAACCCATTAAAACAGGCATGATAATCATTTAAGCGAAATATTGTTCTGTTTACAGTCATACCTCAGCTTGCAGACACTTCAGGTTGCATGCTTTCGGGTTACGGACGCGCCGAAACTCGGAAGTACCAGAACGGGTTACTTCTGGGTTTCGGTGCTCACACATGCGCAGAACCACCAAATTGCGACCTGCGTGTGCCCAGACACAGCACTGCAGGTTGTGAACGTGCCTCCCGCACAGATCACGTTTGCAACCCGAGCGTCCACTGTATTTAATTTATTTCATTAACAAGTCTCTTCCTATGAAACCTCTCAAAGCAATTGGCTAGTTAGAAATACACACACACACACACAAGCTTCATTGTTTTATTGTCTTTAAAAAAAAACTTGTGCTGGGATACTGTGAAGAGTGGGTTATAAAAGCAGCGTTCTAAATTCATTTTGCACCTGCCTATCGGCCATTAGTGAAGATGCCCGGGTGCCAAGATGACGCCTGATGTCTCCACAGCGGCGTAGCGTGGGTTGTCGGCACCCGGGGCAAGGCAAGTAATTTGCGCCCCCTAACCCGGGGCAAGGCAAGTAATTTGCGCCCCTAACCTGCCGCCGCTGCCAGCTTCTTTTTGCTGCTGCCTGGGCTGGGGTATTTACGGTAAGGTAGCCACCGCGGCGGGTCCGTGTCAGGTGATCTGAGGCGAGTTGCCGCTGGCGCTGCCGCCCAAACGACGCCGCTTGCCCGGAGGAGGAGGAAGGCAGAGAGGCGAGGAAAATGCAACATGGCCCAGCAGCTGCAGCAGTGGCGGCGGGGCTGTGAGGAGGGGCTGCCTGGCGCGCCCTCTGCGGCCCTGACATGCGGGGACCGCAGCGAGCGCTGAGAGCCGCTGCCTGCCGGACGCCTTCAGCCTGGACCCGCGCACAGCTCGTCGGTTCCGCGAGACATGGGGCTCTGCTACAGCCTGCGCCCAAGGCTCTTCGGCGACTCCGGAGGCGGCGAGCGCGCCCCCCCAGATGTTGCGCCCGGTGCGGCTGGCCCCCCCTGCACCCCCCACGCTATGCCACTGTGTCTCCACCACCTGGAGGTGCATGCCTAGGGATTCTGGGATCCTGACTGTTTGCACACACTAACAACACATCCTGTAGAATTCTATCCATTATCTTTTATCTGCACAATCGGAATGAATTTCAGGAGCCAAAAAGTCTTATTGAAAAATACAACTTTTGAGCCATCTGGCCCCAAAATGGCAGCTAGGCATTCCGTTTTGGCAACTGTAGCCCTGGTTTAAGGAGCCATTTGGCACCTAGCTTATATATCTGAGTTTCTAACACTGTCAATAAATAGTGTTTTAGGCCTCAGGCAGACGTGTAGAGAAAGAGAAGACAAATTAGCCACCTAATGTGTGATTCATGTAATGCATAATTAATTTATAAGATTTGCTGCCGTAAGAATTGAAGGCCACTGTCCTGCTTATTTGAAATATTGATAGGCTGCCTTTTGCATCTTGTCAACGCAGGATCCAAATGTAATAAGCCATCATAAAACTTAATAAAATACCAGCGAACCAGCCCACTAAGCCCATCATCAGAACGCTAAAATCAAATGCTCATAGTTGAAACGGCACCAATTCAAATGGTTGCGCTGTAAAACCCATTATGCAAAAGCAATATTAAACAGTTGGGTTGTTAAAGCCCACTTTAAAGCCAGCAGTGATGGGACTTGGCAGGCATCACTTTGTAGCAGTTTCACAGGTATGGGGCCACAGCTGAGAAGGCCCTTTCCCCCTCTCTACCTCCCAGTCTAATTGGCCTTGAAGGCAGGCACATTAGCCAAGCCTTCGAAGATGACTTCAAGGTGCAAGTAGGTCATCTTTGGAATGCTCTCCCCTGTGGAGTTGTGCCTGGGCCTCAAGAATCCCCCAGATAATTCCAGAATATTCTGAATGTCATGGCGTGCTGCTCGCGAGGCCATAGCATGTTACAAACCAAGTTACCCAATACTGGTTTCTGAGCGCTAAGTCTGAACTAGGGCTAGTGGAAGGTTATTAGCCTCTCGGCAGTGCTCTCCAAAGCAGGCTAAAGCTGCATTTATTTATTTTTTGCAAACGTGATGGGATATATTGGCAGTCAGGAGGCACCCACGTCTTCATTTTTAATGGAGTTGCAGGCTTATTCAAAAGTAAGGTGCTGGAAAGTATTCAAGTCTCTGTCTTTCCTTCCTCCATCGTAAGTAGAAAGAAAATGGCTAGTGTGTGCTTAAGCCATTTTTCTTTAAAGGCTTTAAAGCCCTATATGGCCTAGGACCCTCGTACCTACGGGACCGCCTCTCCTGGTATGCCCCATGGAGGACCTTACGGTCTGCAAATAATAACATCTTGGGCCTCAAGAGAGATTAGCCTGGCCTTGACCAGAGCCAGGGCCTTTTCGGCCTTGGCCCCAGCCTGGTGGAACGCTCTGCCACAAGAGATCAGAGCCCTTGGTCAGGGCTCAGCCTAACTCCCCTTCCCTTTTTGTATAAGAACTAGTATGAAAGAGGCCTCCCAGCATTCTCACAGGCCCATATAAGATCAGCGTACACAGTTGGGCCCGATGAGCATTTACTGTTCCCAACCCAAATCCTGCGGAAAGCCATCTAATTCAGATTTTAATTTCATCCCGACTTGTTTTTAAGAGGTGATTTAATTATTGTTTGATTTTATATCAATGTTTATATTTGATGTTAGCCGCCCTGAGCCCGGTCTCGGCCGGGGAGGGTGGGATACAAATAAAAATTGTTTATTATTTCTAAAAATTGTTTATTATTTTTAAATTGTTTATTATTTTATTATTTCTTATACTTGCTGAGGAAGGGGTAATGACTGAGAAAGTGGCGGGCATGCATGCAAAAGGCCTCAGGTTCATCCCACAGAATCTCCAGTTGAGAAGGATGTCAGGAAACAGGTGATGTGAAAGAAGTCTGCTAAGGAGCCACTGTCAGTCAGGGCAGGCAGTTCTAGAATAACGGCAGGTGAATTGTTTGCTCTGAGAAGGCAGCTTACTACGTCCAGTGCTGAGGGCCTTCTGGCGGTTCCCTCATTGCGAGAAGTGAGGTTACAGGGAACCAGAAAGATGGCCTTCTCGGTGGTGGCACCCACCCCGTGGAACGCCCTCCTGTCTGATGTCAACAAAATATACAACTATCTGACATTTAGAAGACATTTGAAGGCAGCCTTGTTTAGGGAAGTTTTTAATGTTTGATTCTATTTTTAATATTCTGTTGGAAGCCACCCAGAGTGGCAAAGGAAACCCAGCCAGATGGGCAGGAAATAAATAATAAATTATTATTATTATTATTATTATTATTATTATTATTATTATGTACCTTTGGTCTCAACTCAGAGTAACCCTATGGAAATTAACGGACATGACTATGTTATGGATATGTGGCTAGTAACCTCATTGTATTGTTCAAGTCATCCTCTGAAAGCTGCTTTATTTTGGCAACCTTACCTTACCCAGACATACAATCAGTTGTCTATCTTCATCGTTAAACTGGTTTTTATCTGTGTTTTAATGATAATTATTTTATGTACACTTGTTCTTACTGGTTTCCTGGATTTTACATGTGTTTCGTCTACAGTTTTGTTATATGCAGCCACTTAGCTATCTGATTTCATAAATATTTTGACATTAATGCAAGTGCATTGATTTCAGTGGGTCTACCGTGAGTAGAGCAGAATTGGATGCAACCCATACTCAGACCCTCCAAGTGTCCCTATTTTTCAGGGACAGTCCCAGATTTACAGGTTTCTGATTTGATCCCAGAATGTCACACTTTTTCTTAGGACGTCCCTATTTTCATCGTAGAAATGTTGGAGGGTTTTAAGTTATGTGACCCCTGAGCCAAGGAGATAAGTAACTATTCATCCTGAAGACATCTGAAGGCAGCCTTGTTTAGGGACGTTTTTTAAAAAATGTTTAATGTATTATGTTTTTATATATGCTGGTAGCCTCCCCACAGTGGCTGGGGCAACACAGTCAGATGGGCGGGGTATAAATAATAAAATTATTATTATTATTATTATTATCATAGAATAGGATGTCCCTATTTCCATCAGAAAAATATTGGAAGGTATGGAGTTTATGAATCCTGGAACAGCAGGACCTCCTCTAACCTCAAATAAAATTACAAAATGTGTTTTTAATAAATCAGCCCCTCGCATTCCCAGGCTTCAGAAGTGACTTGTGTTGCAGCATAGCAGGCAGAGGGGCCGGTTATTGTGAGAAACCTCAATACGCATGCAGAGCTTTGGATCGTGACCAGCAGTTTTCGTAGGATGGTGCCTTAGCTTGGGAGCTACTTTCTGTAGGCTGGGGGGAGGGGGGGATTGTCCAAGGATTCCCAGATCCCAGAGTAACTTCAACTGGTGCAGAAATCAGCGGCCAGGTTGCTCACCGGAGCAAGACGGTTTGAGCATATTACACCGATCCTGGTCCGACTGCACCGGCTACCATTTAGTTTCCTGGCCCAATTCCAAGTGCTGGTTTTGACCTATAAAGCCTTAAACGGCTCAGGATGCAATTCCTCAAGGGCCACCTCTTTCCATATGAACCTACCCAGACCCTGAGATCATCTTCTGAGGCCCTCCCTTGTGTGCTGCCTCCTCGAGAGGTCCGAACGGTGGCAACGTGAGAACAGGGCCTTCTCTGCAGTGGCTCCCCATCTGTGGAATGCTCTCCCCGGAGAAGTTCACCTGGTGCCTTCATTATACACCTTTAGGCACCAAGCAAAAACATTCCTTTTTCACCAGGCCTTTGGTTAATTTGATTGACATCCTATGGCCTTTTAAAATGTGGGGTTTGTGTGGAGGGGAGGTTATTGGGTTGTTGTTTTGATTTTGATTGTGCATTTTGTGGTTTTACATTTTGATTTTACTCTGTGAACCGCCCTGAGACCTCCGGGTATAGGGCAGTGTATAAATCCAATTAATAAAAATAATAACAATAACGACAACAACTTCAGAACCCAAGGCAAAGCACAGGAAGCCAGGAGTACAAGTGTCTCATTCATTCTTATTTTCTTTTATTCCTCTAAATTTTCACAATGTCCAGAATAGATTTTTCACGTCTTACCCCAGTGGGTTGAGACAGGTCATGAGGCACCCTATATCAGCCTGGCGACCTCCAGCCAGCTTGGACTACAACTCCCATCATTCCCAGTCAGCTCACTGATGGGAGTTGTAGTCCAAAACAGCTGGGGGCTGATGGGAGTTGTAGTGGCAGCTGGAGATAACCTGGTTGGTGAAGACTACTTGTAAGTCAACTATGAAGGGGGATAAAAAACGACTATAAGTCAGTGCAGAAGCACACATGCATGTGTGCCTGGATACAGAAAAGTCTGCTACATGGGCTGGCGTTCCCGATGCATTTCAATATTTATCAAGGGTAAAATGATATGATCGAAACGTGTTTGGATGATCAATCTTTGCAGCTCTTTTCCTCCCTTCGTACAGACATGCAAGCTGCCCCTGCCTCAGCCTGATGGTTGAAGCTGATTGTAACTGGCTGAATTGTTTTCATAATGCACCTACTAGCCCAAATACTCTGGATGCAAGCCAACCGGGTTTAATCGTTTTCAAGGGCCCATTGATCCCAAAGGAAGAATTAGGCATTGGGCTCGCATCTCACCCATTGAAATCAGTGGGGTTTGAAAAGTACTGAAATTGGGCTCGACTGTGCCTTAAATAATTAAAATGCGCACCATAAATAATGCAAGAATTTAAATAGTATAAATGGCATGGGGTTAAGTGAGAACCTTCTTGTGTATTTATATGCATGTAGTTGAAAATCAATAACAAATACGAATATAAATTATTATTTTTTTAAAAAAAAAGAAAAGAAAGAAAGCAAGATCATGTGGGACCTGGAAATTGCCATAGCTTTAAAGACATTCTTTGTCCTTGAGAATAAATATTTATATAGCTTCCAATCTTTGCTCAGAAGTTGCGTGCATTTTTCTGCATGGTAGCAAGTTCAGATAGCAGAAAAGATTCCATCATTTAAAAAAAAATCAGCGGTGGGGAAAAAAGAAGTTATATAGGTGAGAAGGAATGATAGCCAACTTTGAGAAAGAATTACAGGGCTGTATGTCGTCTGTAATTTTATCATTCCAAAAGTTGATGACAAGGCACATCTTTCTATGAATTTATAATATTGGTTCTTTGTTGCCCTTTTTTGGTAAGTTACCATAAAGCCATTTGTCTTTTCCAAATTAAACTTGGGGAAGGGCTTCAGCCAGGGTTAGAAACGGAGATATATCAGCTAGGTGCCAAATGGCTCTTTAAACCAAGGTTACAGTCGCCAAAGCATTGCGTCTAGTTGCCATTTTGGGTTGTTGGTGTTTAGTCGTGTCCGACTCTTCGTGACCCCATGGACCAGAGCACGCCAGGCACTCCTGTCTTCCACTGCCTCCCGCAGTTTGGTCAAACTCATGTTTGTAGCTTCCAGAACACTGTCTAACCATCTCATCCTCTGTCATCCCCTTCTCCTTGTGCCCTTCATCTTTCCCAACATCAGGGTCTTTTCCAGGGAGTCTTCTCTTCTCATGAGGTGGCCAAAGTATTGGAGCCTCAGCTTCAGGATCTGTCCTTCCAGTGAGCCCTCAGGGCTGATTTCTTTCAGAATGGATGCGTTTGATCTTCTCGCAGTCCATGGGACTCTCAAGAGTCTCCTCCAGCACCATAATTCAAAAGCATCAATTCTTCGGCGATCAGCCTTCTTTATGGTCCAATTTATGGCCATTTTAGGTTAAGACGGCTCTAAAGTCTTATTTTTCAAATGATGGACTGGCTGTGGTTGATTATCAGTTAAACACCTGGCTAGTTCAGATGACAACCTTAGCTAGATTAAGAGATTTGAGAACTTAAAGAAGAAAAGTCTCTTGATCCAAGGACAGTCCACATATATATTGGCCTGTTCCAACCTCTTTTTCTTAATGGGGAGTGCTCCTGCTCAGGCTGCACAGAAAAAGCATGTTGGTTCCTCAAATTCATTCTGATTGTGCAGATAAAATATGATGGATAGAATTCTACATGATGGGGTATTAGTGTGTGAAAACAGGCAAGATCCAAGGATCCCCAAATGTGCACCTCCAGATGATGGAGATGTCAGGCGTCTTCATCCTAGCATCTTCATTTTGTTGCAAGTGGCCAGTAGCCGGGTGCAAAATGCTGGCTGCAGCTTAGTAGCAGAGCCTCTGCGTTGCATTCAAACGGTCCCAGGTTCGGGGATAGTGCGCACCCCGGAAACGATCTCTTTCCGCCTCTGCCTTCTGGAAGAAGGTACAGGGTTATAAAGACTAGGACTAGCCGCCTGAGAAACAGTTTCTATCCAAATGCAATTTTGGTTTTAAACGCAGTGTAAGGTAGTCTCTGTGTGAGTATATTGCATTCAATTATGGGGTATCAGAGTTTTTAAGGGGCTAAACAGGCTGGGATAGTTGGGATAGCAGGCTTGTGGGTTTTTGAATGTTTGGTGTAGATTTTTCAATTTCGTTGTTCTGTATGGGACAGTGACAATAAAGATTATCGTATCGTATACTAGCATATTCAGGTAGGGTTGGGAGAGAACCCTGTCCAGAATCCTGGAGAACTACTTTCAGTGGTGTCCAAACTTTTTTCAAAGGGTGGCAGATTTGATGAAGTGAAGTTGGATTGACGTTGTTGAGCTTTTAAATAAACTGCCACAGGGAATCCGGCAGGCCGGATTCACTGACAGAGGAAGAGGAGTGCAGGGGGGATCCCGGTGGGGTACCAACGTGGCTGCCCCTGCAGGTGGCGCGCCATGCCCCCAGGACGCATGCCATGCCTTGGCGGGTGGCACACCACACTCTCGGGATGTGCATCAGCCCCGCCCCTGCCTGCTCTCCGCCCCCCCATGCCAGAGCATGAAGCTCCACCACTGGCCGGATTAGGTCCCCAAATCGGACCTTGGACATGCCTGGTAGATGGACCAGTGGTTTAAACAGTCTATATGAAGCAGCGAATCTAATGCGCACCTCCGTTTTCAGAACCTTGAAACCAAAAAAGCATTTGCTGGGGAGTGTAAATGCGCATCAAATCTAACACGCACCCTAATTTTCGTGACATCGCATTCGAGTAAATATGATTAAAGGTAAAGGGACCTCTGACCATTAGGTCCAGTTGTGGCCGACTCTGGGGTTGCGGCGCTCATCTTGCTTTATTGGCCGAGGGAGCCGGCATACAGCTTCCGGGTCATGTGGCCAGCATGACTAAGCCGCTTCTGGCGAACCAGAGCAGCGCACGGAAACACCTTTTACCTTCCCACCGGAGCAGTACCTATTTATCTACTTGCACTTTGACGTGCTTTCGAACTGCTAGGTGGGCAGGAGCAGGGACTGAGCAACGGGAGCTCACCCCATCACGGGGATTCGAACTGCCAACCTTCTGAGCGGCAGGTCTAGGCTCTGTGGTTTAACCCACAGCGCCACCCGCGTCCCCGTAAATACGGTAGTTTTGTATACATTTTTGCAACTGGGGTTTTAAGGAAAGGTCGAAAAATTAATCCTGATAACATTTAGGCTGGATGTGTGTGTTCCTCTGTGTATGGGGTTGCCTAATGCCACACTCGATAGCAGACAAGATGCCAAGAACACATTGTTCCCCCTGGCATTTCTCCAAATGGCTGCAAATAGCTGGGCGTCCCCCACATTTGTGCCTCTCTTGAGGGCACTTTAGCAGGAGGCAGAGAGGCTGGCCTGAGGCTATATCTTTCCTTTTGATTCCTTTTGCAATAAACATGTTGGACTGCCCTGGAAATAGGAGCCGGAGAGGACATTTGCCTCTTCTCTGTGCTTGAGGAAATGGAAATACAGCGGTACCTCGGGTTAAGTACTTAATTCGTTCCAGAGGTCTGTTCTTAACCTGAAACTGTTCTTAACCTGAAGCACCACTTTAGCTAATGGGGCCTCCAGCTCCTTTTCTAATGATCCTTAGCCTGGAATCTGCCTTTTTCACAGCTGCAGATACAGTGGTACCTCGGGTTAAGTACTTAATTCGTTCTGGAGGTTCGTTCTTAACCTGAAACTGTTCTTAACCTGAAGCACCACTTTAGCTAATGGGGTCTCCTGCTGCCACTGCACCGCCAGAGCGCGATTTCTGTTCTCATCCTGAAGCAAAGTTCTTAACCCGAGGTACTATTTCTGGGTTAGCGGAGTCTGTAACCTGAAGCGTATGTAACCTGAGGTACCACTGTATATAAAAACATTAAAAAATAGTCCAGTAGCACCTTAGAGACCAACTAAGTTTGTTCTTGGTATAAGCTTTCGTGTGCATGCACACTTCTTCAGATACACCGAAACAGAAATCACCAGATCTTTATGCACCTGTCCCTCAGAAAGTTTGGAAAAGAAACAGTGGAAAGTTTGCTGGCTGCTGCACTAGATGCTCACCTAGAACTGACAAGTTCCCTGCTTGGAGGGTCTGGATCTGACGTGCATGGACGGCAGCATTGGATGGTGTAGGCAAAGATGGCCAACGACCTGAATGGCTTTGGAAGAGAACTGGGCAAATTCATGGAGTGGCTTCTAGCAGTCGGAGGCCGTGATGCCTCTGGATTTCAGTTGCTAGAAGCCACAGGAGGCGAGAGTGTTTCTCTTGTGCCTCAGTTCTGCTTGCGGGTTTCCCACAGTCATCTGGTTGGCCCCTGTGAGAACAGGATGCTGGGACTGTTAAGATGGCAACGTTGACTTGTTTAATTAGAGAAGAATCATTACTGGCATTTTTTTTTGTAAGGATTGCAAACTTTTTACGGACTTCCAGCATGAAAGAGACAATTAACTTGTAATATCAGGATTTGAAGATTTTTTAAAAATTGGTTTATAGAAGATGGAATGGTTGGATGAGTAAATACTCTATTAAGCTGCAGGACAGAGAACCGAAAGTGGTTTTTTTCCCCCATTATCATTTTTACTCTTCTTCCTTTTCTTCTTTCTGCTTCTGTTCTTTTTTAGATTAAGTATCTGTATTATTTCCATGTACAGTGGTACCTCCGGTTAAGTACTTAACCTGAAACTGTTCTTAACCTGAAGCACCACTTTAGCTAATGGGGCCTCCTGCTGCCGCTGCGCCGCTGGAGCACAATTTCTGTTCTCATCCTGAAGCAAAGTTCTTAACCTGAAGCACTATTTCTGGGTTAGCGGAGTATGTAACCTGAAGCGTATGTAACCCGAGGTACCACTATATTATAGAAAGAGACTTAGTAGTGGGTGTGAATTTTTGTATATGCTTGAATAAGTATCAATAATAATTTTGTTGTTGTTATTATCAGCAACAACAAGATGGGCCGTTGGCCTGACCCAGCATAGTTCTTATCCTGGGCTGTACCATTTCAGGTGATAGGAGAGAGAGCTGTCTGTCTGCTCTCCTTGAAACCTCAAGTCAAAAAGCAGTTCTCTCTATATGGAAAATAGAGAGAACTGACGGAGGGAGGATAGCCTCAAAATCTTCCCCATCACGTGATAATTTTCTGTGTGCAGGGAGATTCTCCCTGCCCCCAGAACGAGGCTGCATTCAAATCAAATCGGAGGCACCACCATGTGAATTCACTGCTCTTTCTCTCTTTTTTTTCCAAATAATATTTATTATTTTCAATAGGTAAACATAATAAAAAAGAAGAGATTAACAATAATAAAGACAAGCAAAAAATAGAAGAAAAAGAGAGAAAAGAAAAAAGATACATACAACATATTGCCACTTAATTAAAATTAAGTACCATCCATCTTCATAAACATAGTATTTGACTTCCTCGAATCTCTTCCATCCGAATTTCTTAGTAATTATATGTAGCAGTTTCCAATATCAGTGTTTCAAAAGACCATATCACAGTCCTAATCATATTAGATAACTTTCCTTATCGTACATTTTCTTATTTGTAAATTTAATTCCATTTTAATCCTAGGCCTAATTGTTTCTTTCAAGTGATTACATATCTTTAGTATTACAATATTTATTCAAATAGTCTTTAAATTTCTTCCAATCTTCCTGGTGTTCCTCTTTCTGGTCGCAGATTCTCCCAGTGAGAATCACTGCTCTTTCTCTCTTGCCTTGCAGCGAGTCAGATGGCAACCCCAGCACGGAAGATGAGTCTAGCAAGGGACAAGAGGACTTGTCTCCCCACCCGCTTGCCAGCGCCTCTGACGGAAGTGCCACCTTGAGCCTTCCTGGCCACATGGAGCCCGTCTACATGCAGCAGCTTGGAAACTCCAAAATATCTCTCAGCTCCCCGGGGGTTTTGTTGAATGGGAACTTGGTGCCCGCCAACCCGTCCCCCGTCTTCCTTAACGGCACCTCTTTCATCCAGGGGCCCAATGGGGTCCTCCTCAGTGGACTCAACGTGGGCGCCGCCTCGCAAGCGGTGCCCTTGAATCCGCCCAAAACGTCTCCGAGCGCCCTGAGCAACGGCATGCCCTTAGCCGACATGCTGGCCTCTTCGTCGGAAGACGTGAAAGACTTCAAAATCCTCCAGACTTCCATGTCCAACTCGGTGGCGACGACGACGACAACAGCGTACAGCCCCAGTTCTGCCTCTTTCTCAGGTCTGATACCAAGCCTTGAGGTGAAGAGGGAAGAAAGCGAAGAAGCCATCGCCTCGCAAGACAGCAGCTCCATTGTTACCTTCTCAGGCCCTGTCCAAATAAACCAATATGGCGTCGTCCAGATTCCCAATTCGGCAACCAACGGAGGCCAGCTCCTCAACGGAGGCATCAGTTTTTCGCCTGTCCAGCTCCCTCCTGTATCAACAGCAACTTCCCAAGGTAGGTTTTTCTCTTTCTTCAATTTGCTTCAGGGTTCGGAAATATGAGCCTCTTGCATATTTTCGTAGCCGTGCTTCGTACGTCAAATTTCACCCACCTGCACCCCTCCAGGACTGCAACTCCCATCAGCCCCTGCCATCATGGCCGTGATGTCTATGGCTGTGCCTGCTGAGGCTGATGGGAGTTGTAGGCCAAAACATCAGGTGGGTGAAAGCTCCTGTATGGAATGCATAAGCGGGTCACTTCTGTACACAGAAGGAATTTTTCTGCAAAGAGAAGGTCATTTGATCACGTCATTTGAGCGTCTCCACCCCCATCGTTCTGCCTGGACACTGAGGTCCAGCACCAAGGGCCTTCTGGCGGTTCCCTTGCTGTGAGAAGCCAAGTTACAGGGAACCAGGGAGAGGGCCTTCTTGGTAGTGGCACCCGCCCTGTGGAACACCCTCCCACCAGATGTCAAAGAGAAAAATAACTACCAAACTTTTAGAAGACATCTGAAGGCAGCCCTGTTTAGGGAAGCTTTTATTGTTTGACGGACTATTGTATTTTAATATTTTGTTGGAAGCTACCCAGAGTGGCGGGGCAAACCCAGCCAGATGGGTGGGGTATAACATTATGTTTGCTGACTGGGAAAAGTTATGGACCACCGGGATGAAATTTACGGCATGTAATGCCTTAAGAGAAAATATTATGAAAATGATTTATAGGTGGTACATGACCCCAGCCAAGCTTGCAAAAATCTACCATTTGCCCGATAATAAGTGTTGGAAATGCAAAGAAATTGAAGGTACATTCTTTCACCTTTGGTGGACGTGCCCAAAGATTAAGGCTTTCTGGGAAATGATATATAACGAAATGAAAAAGGTATTTAAATATACCTTCTTGAAGAAACCAGAGGCCTTTCTCTTGGGTATGGTTAGCCATGTGGTGTTAAAGAAGGATAGAACTTTGTTTATGTATGCCACAACAGCAGCAAGGATTCTTATTGCAAAGTATTGGAAGACACCAGATCTTCCCACCTTGGAAGAATGGCAGATGAAAATGACAGACTACATGGGACTGGCAAAGATGACGGGCAGAATCCGAGACCAGGAGAAAGAGACAGTGGAAGAAGAGTGGAAGAAATTTAAAGATTATCTTAACAAATATTATAAAATTAATGAAGGCTAGAATGACATGGGTTGAAAAATAATATGGTGTTCAGAGATGTTGATTAAGAAAAGGAATGGAATTGATCAAAAAACTTTGGGAAATAAGGGAATGGATTTACTGATTGGATAATGAAAATAGAATACAGAACGGGGAGGTATGAGGAAGTCGGGGAAAATAGGTTGAGAAAATATGGCTCGAAATTATACTTGTTGTTTTTTGTTTATGTATGTTTTTGTTGTTGTTGTTTGTATTTACATGTTGTTATTGGAAATCTTAATAAATATCATTTTAAAAAAAAACCAGATGGGTGGGGTATAAATAAATTATTATTATTATTATTATTTATATAAATTGTGGCAGTTTTTGACAGTCCTCTCTGGGCCACCTCGCATGCTGTCCCTGAGGGGTGGTAGTGGTCTCTCTACAGCCTCCTCCCCAAAAAATGGCTCCTGGAGAATTGAAGAAACCCGCCCTCCTCATGTGTGGCTTATTCTCATTGATCTAAGCCTAGGATTCTGCTAGACATTGAGGATCCCTCCCCCCACTCAAGTGTCACATGCATCCAATAAATAAATGAGCTGCACATCCATCTAAATCAGACCTGAAAAGTGATGTCTATAGGGTACCTTTGGTTGAAATTTAAAGCACTTAAACAATGTTGAATCAGAGGGAAGCAAGCATTTTCTCCCACAGTTTTCTAAAATGCGCATCTCTTCAAATATGTCTCTTGAAATAGCGAAGCTAGCTTAGTTTTGTGTGAGTTTTTATTTTTTATTTTTTAAAGTTATCCTGCTCTGTAAAAGTGGCTAGCATACATGAAAAGGAGTGGAAAGGAAGTTTCTATGTTGGGGAGCCAACACTGAGAAGGCCCTCTCACAGATCCCTACCTGCATTGCATGTGAAGGGAGAGGGCATGTGTAGAAGGTTCTCTGGGGAATAATAATAATAATAATAATAATAATAATAATAATACAATGGTACCTCGGGTTAAGTACTTAATTCATTCGGGAGGTCCGTTCTTAACCTGAAACTGTTCTTAACCTGAGGTACCACTTTAGCTAATGGGGCCTCCCGCTGCCGCCATGCGACCGCAGCACAATTTCTCTTCTCATCCTGAAGCAAAGCTCTTAACCCGAGGTACTATTTCTGGGTTAGCGGAGTCTGTAACCTGAAGCGTATGTAACCTGAAGCATATGTAACCCAAGGTACCACTGTACTACTACTACTAGTAGTAATAATAATAATAATTTTATTATTTGCACTCCACCCATCTGACTCGTGGCTCATGCAGGAGGAGATGGCCATTAAGATAGCCTGGTCCCAAACCATTTAGGGCAGAGGTGGCTAAGCTGTGACCATCCAGAAGCTGGACTACAACTCCCATAATCCCTGACCATTGGTCATGTAAACTGGAGCTGGTGGAAGTTGTAGTCCAAAGCACCTGGAGGGTCACAGGTTAGCAACCCTTAATACAGGGCTTTAGAAGTCAAAACCAGCATGTTGAATTTGGCTCAGAAATGGATTGGGAGCCAGCATAGCTGTTTTCAAACTAGTGAGATGTGTCCCTTATTCCCAGGCCCAGTTAGTAATCTAGCTTACCATAGTTTCCAAACTCTACCTTTTTTTTTCTTGGTCATTTTTGCATTTATAAAAGGCAACCAAAGTAAGCAGATCTCAAATGCAAACAGTAAGGTAACCTATCTTGGTCAAGTGAGAGCTCATTTTCTGAACTTGTTACAGTGGTGCCCCGCAAGACGAATGCCTTGCAAGACGAAAAACCCGCTAGACGAAAGGGTTTTCCGTTTTGGAGGTGCTTCGCAAAACGAATTTCCCTATGGGCTTGCTTCGCAAGACGAAATGCCTTGCGAGTTTTTCTGACTTTTTTCCCCTTCCCCCCCCCTTTTTCTAAGCCGCTTATCCGCTAAGCTGATAAGCCGCTATAAGCCGCTAATAGCGCTAATCCGCTAAGCCGTCAATGGGCTTGCTTCGCAAGACGAAAAAACCGCTAGACGAAGAGAATCGCGGAACGGATTCTTTTCGTCTTGCGAGGCACCACTGTATATGATCTCCCTGGACTGAATTTTAATTTTATCAAACAACTTGCTGCAAGGAGCCAAGAGCTTCACATCTCCAGTCTCCATTTTTCTTCTACCCTGGAGGAGATCCTTATAAATAGTTCTCCTCTCCACCATCTGGGCTTCTCAAAATACCTCTTTGTTCTTTGCTGAGCTAGAATTTGCATTCCGGTGCCTTCTGCAAAAAGACTAATCTGACTGCGATTCACATTAAGTTGCTTTGCTTTGCTTTTCAGTACTGATTCTCTCTTTTCCCTCCAAAATTTTTTTATTCATTTTATAACACAAACAAACAACACAAACAGAAAAACAAACAATACAAACAAATTCTTGTCTTATCCTTATTTTTTCTAAACATTGTTAGGTGAGCTTCCCCATCTGATTTTCATTTTACCTCATCTTTAGCAGTTTACATATATCATAATTTTTAACCATTTTTTTATCACACTTTCTTTCACCATAATAATCTTCACATTTTATCCCTTACAAGTAATACTATTTTAAAATACACTATCTTCTACTTCAGTGTTTCCCAACCTTGGGTCTCCAGCTGTTTGAGGACTACAATTCCCATTATTCCTGACCACTGGTGTTGCTAGCTAGGGATGATGGGAGTTGTAGTCCAAAAACAGCTGGCAACCCAAGGTTGGGAAACACTGTTCTACTTCTAACCCTTCAGCCTATATCCACTTCCAAAGCTGTTCTAAGATTTAAATATTAACATATTTTTTCAAATATTCTTTAAACTTCTTCCAGTCTTCACCATCGCTTCTCTCTGGTCTCGGAGTCTCCCATTCAGTTCGGCAAGTTCCATATAGTCCATCATTTTCTTCTGACATTCTTTTTTCACTACTGGTTCTCTTCTATAACTTAAGAGGCGGATTAAAGGACCAGGGAACTGACTTCTTCAATTGTGTTAACGTGCGAGTCATTCGTAACTTTTGGGCAATGCCGCAGTTGCTGGATAAAACTGCCTGAGAGCCATTGTGGGGTAGCGGTTAGAGGGTTGGACCAAGGACCCAGGAGATCAGGGTTCAAATCCCCGCTCGGCCATGAAGCTCAGTGGATGACTTTGTGCTAGTCACAGTCTCTCAGCCTAACCTGCCTCACAGGGTTGATGCATAGCTGTCAACTTACAGATTTGAAAATAAAGGACCTGCAACCTCGAAAATAAGGGATCAGCAGCCAAAATAAGGGATTTTCTGAGTGCAGGTATGTTCAACTTCTGAGCCCCTCTGAGCCAAAGGCAGAAAGCCCAGCCAGCAGTCAAACGAAGCCTCAAGCAGTGGTTCCCACAGCGCAGCAACCCGGCAAAGGGGATGCAGCAAGGGAAACCACCGTCACCTCTCCGCTGGGAAGCGCTGAGCAAAGGCGAGTCCCCAGGGAACGCGGCTGATTTGATCGGCACAAGGCATGCAAGCTCCACCCCCCCCAGTCATTCTTAGACTCCTTATTGGGTGAGCAATGCATCCAAGCAACACAGTTGGAGCCTCCTTCCTCCCTGGCCGGCAGGGAGGGAGGGAGGGAGAGGAGCTGCTTCCTTTGAAACCCGGGAAATTTAAGGGACATCATCGGTA
Source organism: Podarcis cretensis (assembly GCF_951804945.1). Taxonomy (NCBI): domain Eukaryota; kingdom Metazoa; phylum Chordata; class Lepidosauria; order Squamata; family Lacertidae; genus Podarcis; species Podarcis cretensis. The sequence goes on along the minus strand of NC_137170.1, from coordinate 9,608,146 downwards.
AGGGACAGCAGTGGGACACAGCACTAGGATAAGGGACTTTCCCACCAAATAAGGGACGGTTGACAGCTATGGGTTGATGCGAGGATAAAATTGGCGCAGGGGAGGGGGGAGAATCATAGAATTGTAGAGTTGGAAGGTCCAACCCCCTACAATGCAGGAAACTTTTGCCCATCGTGATCCCACAGCCCTGAGATTAAGAGCCTGATGTTCTACCGACAGAAAAAAATTAATAGTGCCACAGAACCAGAAACTGATTATTCAGCCTGGCTGGGGCTGATCTGAGTTGCAGTCAAAACATCTTCGATGGCACCAGGTTGAAGGCAGTGGCCAAGGAGTGATTAGCAGTGCATCATCGTTCTGAAGCTCCTTTTCTCCCAATTCAGATCTTTATAGATCTAATCCAGGCGCCTGGAGCCAAGCGTTCGGATGTGTCATATCCTGGTCTTGGCAAGGCAGCAAGAATAGCACTCAGATGAGCAACTTGCTCTGACAGCGCCTGAGAATGAACAGAAGGCTTAAAGTCGGGGTGGCTAACCTGAGGCCCTGCAGATCTTTCTGGACCACAATTCCCACCACCTCTGGCCATTGGCCAGTGGCTGGTGGGAGCTGTACTGCAACAGCATCTTTTTGGCCATGGATTAGAAGGTGCACAGAATCTTTTGCTTTCACCTACAACCTAACGCAGTTCCCCATGATGGCTGAACTCAAGAAACCATTGTTTACCACAACTATGGTTGGTGGGAACGTGCTGGTATCAAACTGTAACTCCAGGCTACTTCTGGCTTGTCCTCAGGCTGGTGACAGTGGCAAAATCTGTTAAATCTGTTAGAGTATCATACAATATAGGTGTTTTGGAGGGGAAACAATTTCCACACCCCACTTAGGATTTCATGGTGAAAAATCTTTCTGCTGCTGAAAAGCTAAACTTTTGTTAAAATGCATCTTTTGGGAAAGCCCAGGAGACACAGAAACACATTATTAATATTATTATTATTATTATTATTATTATTATTAACATTATTATTAACATTATTATTAACATTATTATTAACATTATTATTAACATTATTCAAATTTTGTATAACGCCCTTCATCTGTAAATCTCAGGGCAGTTCACAACATAAAATCACAATATAAAAAACACAAAATACATAATACAGTGGTACCTCGGGTTACATACGCTTCAGGTTACAGACTCTACTAACCCAGAAATAGTATCTCAGGTTAAGAACTTTGCTTCAGGATGAGAACAGAAATTGTGTTCCAGCAGCGGGAGGCCCCATTATCTAAAGTGGTGCTTCAGGTTAAGAACAGTTTCAGGTTAACAACGGACCTCCGGAACGAATTAAGTATGTAACCAGAGGTACCACTGTAAAAAGAAGAACAAAAACAAACCAATAATCTCCTCCCACAACACATTTAAAGGGGCATTGGCAGTCAATCAGCCAGAGGCCTGGGAGAAGAGGAACTTTTTCGCTTGGTGCCTAAAGATATGTAAAGACATGGAACCCTGCAGAAAAGTCCCGTTTTTGTGTTGCCACCCTCTGGACCCCTCGTGGAGGAGGTGTAGCACCCTGCTTGTGGTTAACGCTTAGCTGGAATGAAATATTCAACGCAGCAATAGAGAAATTAAAATAATAATTTATTTGTCAGACAAATAAATATGAGGCACAGTGGTATATGGTTACCAAGCTCTGGCCTGGCCTCCTGCCATTCTGGCCAGCACTTATATTTCCTTAATCCAGCCCCCTTGCTCCTCCTGTGGCTGCCTCTGTCCAATCAGCCTGGTTGAAATTCCTATTGGCTGTTTGCTAGAACCAATCACAAAAGATACACCCATTTCCTTCTGTCCTTTTATGGGAAACAAAAAGCTATATATTCTTCTATCTATAAATGACAAATAAGTAGTAATATATCTTACATGTGTCTCAACAAGGAATCTTAATTACCAGCTCACCTCTTGCCCTCCTTGCCCTATTGCCTTCCAAAACAGATGATTAATCTTGAATTTTTATCTTCAAGGATTTTGAGTTCACATCAACATTGAGAGATCTCCTTCATTTGAAGGTTTCTAAACAAAAGGCCTGACAACCATATATCAGGAGTGCTCGATGGCGTCTCCTGTCTAGCAAGGGGGGGGGGCTGGTGGCTTATGGCCCCTGTGATCTCTTCCAACTATATGAAATAAGAATCTAGCATTTCTTAAATCCTTTGCATAATTATATTTAAACTAATATATTTAATACATAAATAACCTTTTAAAAGGAAAAGAAATCTTAAAAGGATCTTAGTTTAAGAAAGAAACAGCTTTAGAAAAGACTTCCCAAAAATGTTCTGTTTCTGTCAGCCAGACCAGTTGCTTTTTCACTGCTCTTGACCTTTTTAACCTTAGGAAGAAGATATGGCTCATTTTACTATTTATCCACCCTTAATTTGTAGGGTCAGTGTAACCTTGGCTCTCAGCCTGTAATTCCCTTTTTACGACTTTGAGAATTGTTTTCTGCTATAAATCAGGGGGGCCCCTTGTCTAGGAGAAAAACATTGCCAAGGTTCTTCTAGGCAGCTGGTCTTCTGCCTGGCATAAAATATTTGAAGATCTTTAAGCTCATTTTTAAAATACAAGCCCTGATTAAACATATAAGCTTTAATAAAAATGCAGGCTTATGATTAGATGCCTCAGAGGTACATGAAGGAGGGCCTCAAAGGTTGATCTCAGGGTGCAGGTAGATTCGTATGGAGGGAGGCGGTCCTGAAAGATTTTGTTATTATGATTATTACTATTTAATTAGTGCATCTTTTAGGAAAGCCGCAGGAGACACAGAAGCACATGGGCTGTGGGACCTTGACTTTGCAATCTTTATTCTGCACTGATGCACAACTTTAAGACTTTGTTTGTTTTTTCCTTCCTCTCTCACCGCAGGCAACTTGCTGCTAAATCAAAGCACCCCGAGCAGCGGCACGTTTACAAGCGACTCCGCCGCGGCACAGCAAGGGAAAGTGTTTTTCAGCAACCTTCCTCCCAGCGCAGTGGTGTACACGCTTCCCAACTCCAGCCAGGCCATCGGGCCAGTCAAGCAGGAAGGCCTGGAGGCCAGCCTGGTATTTTCTCAAGTAATGTCCCTCGGCCAGAACCCGCAACTCCACGCAGCCCTGCCTTCGGACAGCCTCTCCGGCGGGGGTCCTACCTCGCTCGTCAACGTCACCCTGTCGCATAACTTTTCCCTGGGACCGCCCACTCTGATAAACTCCGAAGAACTCGGCTCGCCCGTGTCCGAGAGCCCGCCCCTGTCGGCCCCCGCCACAAGTGGGGCGACCGTGGTTTCCATCACCAACTCAAACTATGCAACGCTCCAGAACTGCTCCCTCCTTGCCGGCCATGACCTGATGTCCATTTCGGCAACGCAGCCGGCGCTGGGGGGGGGGATCAGCCCGGCCATTGGCGGCCACGTCGGACCCCACTCGCCGGCGCAAGTGCACCCCCATTTCGCCCGGGAGCAGCGGTTGGTGCTGCAGCCAGTCACCAGCCTAAAGGAAAACTTCTTGTCCGAGGCTGAGAGCAAATCCGCTAGTGGCTTGATGATGCTGGATTCGAAAACCAAATACGTAATGAGCAATATGGTCGACGCAATCTGTGAGGAGCTGGAGACAGACAAAAAGCAGCTGGCCAAGCTCCAGACAGTGCAAATGGATGAAGATATGCAAGACTTGTAAATTAAATAATAATTAATTTTTTTGGTTCATATTTCCATAAAGAAGTCTCTTCCTCACGAGGCCCTAGACGCACAGAGTGTTGTTGTTGTTGTTTTTCTCACCTGGTCAAGATATGCATACAGAATAACCAAAAAAAGAGAGCACATTTTGAAGGGTCTGCTACAACGAAGTGGAAATCTCCGTTAGGAATATGAGATTACCATGCGTTTTTTGCATGAACTCTGACCTTTGTTAAACTTGGTAATGGGGGTGGGCCGGGCGGGGGGGGGGGGAAGGTGCAACATAGCAGTCAGATACGGGATTGTTTGGCTTACTAATATAATCCAAATAGTTTTATTAGACATGCAACACTTCCATGTATTTTCAGAAAGTATATCCTCCAAATATTAGATAGGAACGAGAATTACCTTTTTGAAAAGTCTGGGTTTGGGAAGCCAGTCTCTCGCATTTTGTTCTGGATACTTCTGGGCATTGACGAAGGTGGTGTTTGTTTTTATGGAATATTCTAGATGATACCTCATGAGCTGCTGTTACCTCCTTGGCAGAGAAAGCACAATGGCAAACAACTTTTTTTCTTTTTCTTTTCCTTTCCCTCTTTTCCTTTTTGCATCAGAGTCCTTTTTGCACCCCAAAGTTCTGGGCACTCAACCTTTGTGGTTCCTGAAACGTTATGTGACTTTTTCTTTTTCTTTCCTTCTCTGTAAGGCCCCCGTCCGCACTGTATGTGTATTGAAAGCACTCTTACACCACTTTTAAACAGCCATCGCTTCCCCACAAGAATGCTGGATACCTTGGGGGTTTATTTTTAAAAGTTGCTGCATAAAGCTGTGATTCCCAGCATAATCAACCCCTCTCCCTAGGAACTCTGAGCAACTTCAACAAACCGCAGTTCCCAGGGATGCTGCTGCTTTAAATGTATAGTGCAGATTGCGCCTTAGGTAGGATTAACCAACATGGTGCCTTTCAAATGTTGCTAAACTACAGCTCCCATCATCCCAGATCATTGGCCATGCTGGGTGGGAATGATGGGAGTTGTAGTCTTAAAACAAACACACACTAGAGGGGCACCATATTGACAACTCCTGCTCTGAGAGTTTGGAATCAGTGCTGTGGAAGAAAAAGTCCGTTTTGCAACTTGAAATCATGCAACGTAGAATCCTCCGCCCCACTATTTATGTAAATATTGTTTTAATTGCTCCAAAAGGGACTCCTCTTTTTATTAGTATGTTGGGTTGTATTTATAGCTGTTGGTGTCCCATTTATCATTTTTAGACATGTTGGAACAGTTTTTAGAACTGCTTAATTTATTTTTGATATTTTTGAACAGGAAGTCACTTCTGACCATTTTAAAAACCTTCCCCGCCCCCCTCTTGCTAGGGCTTGCATCAATTGGTGGTGCTGTTGTTTTTAAAAAATGTTTTTCAGACTGATTTAGACAAAAGGTTAAACTTTCTGATGTTGGAATATAAACGAATGCAATTCAGAGACTCTGGGACATTTCCCCCCGGCACCGCTTCTGCCCTGTGAATTTGTGTTTTCTGCTTTAAAGTAATATTACAAGGTTCATGTATTTTTCTAAAGAAGAAGAAGAATCCCGCGTGCCTTTTTGCCTAGTGGCCTTACATCTTTGTGACAGCAAGCACAGCTAATGTACAAAATGTGAACTCTGTTCTGCAGCAGTCTAACCACATTTATCTTATTTATCTGCGCAGTCCCTTTGAAACTAGTGTCGGTGCTCTAATAAATATGGAAATTGTGATTGGTTACTTGGGGTGAAATTGCCCCCTTGGCGCACAAAGCGAACAGATTAAATCATTTGAAACTGGATAACTCTGCCCCAACCACCCCGTACTCCCCGTTCTTCGTACTTTACTTTTTGGAGTTGCAGTGATTTTGGCAAAAGGGGATTTTTGAATATAAACCTTGATGTCTGCTTCCCAGTTTTAATTTTTTTTTTTTTTGGGGGGGGGAATCCCTAGGTCTGTGAAAGAAGGATTCCACTTGATTGAACTCAGCTGGTAATCTCCTCTTTGGCCCACATTATCCTGAATCTATGTTTGATCTAGAATAAGCAGCCCCTTAACGTTACTCAGAAATAGAATTGTTGTAGTGCCATTTGCAACATATACAGAGAGGCTTGGAATCTCAGCCTGGCCAAATATTTGATCCCTTTTGTCAGTGGGTTGTATTTCGCCCTTTTTTGTCTGCGTGCAATAAAGTCAACAACAAGCACGTCTTTAATAACTCTGAAGATGACGGCAAAGGATTTGTTTGCACATTTTACTTTCTTGAAACAATAAGGGCATTTCCGCATGCAATGTTTAAACCTTGCTTTAAATTGCTCTCGGCTTTCTCTTCCGCCGTGGTCCCAACCTGCATTAACTGCATCCATCGCTTGTGACATGAACTGCAAGGGAGATGCTCAGAAGTCCCTTATGTTGCAGAGCTAGGCAATGCTAGCAGAGGGGCTCTTTGTTTTTATCTCGCGAACAGGTCTCCAGAAAACCATTATATGGCCTTTATTTGCAGTGGACAAACAACTTGACCTGATCTGTAATTGGCCTAGTATCGGCTTGTTTGCTGGGCAAATGGTAGTATGAGCAAACAGAAGCTGGCCAGGAGAGCTTTTGTGAAACCATAATTGCTACCGGGGCGTTGGAGAAAGTGTTTATGGTCTCCCACCATCCTTAGGGCAGCTGGAACTGGTGCAAATTCCCTTCCTTTGCCTGTGGGATTCCTGGACTTGGTGAATGTGGCCAGTGGAAGGCAAGCAGGGCACTAGCCCAGTAAGTTCAGTCTGCCTAATTTGTCCCACTTACAACCCGTTAGTGTCTTAATACAGGGCTTCCCAAACTTGGGTCCCCAGCTGTTATTGGACTACAACTCCCATCATCCCTAGCTAACAGGACCAGTGGTCAGGGATGATAGGAGCTGTAGTCCAAAAACGGCTACTGCATGTGCAGAGGAGGGCAGCCAAGGTGATCAAGGGCCTGGAAACCAAGCCTTATGAGGAACGGTTGAAGGAGCTGGGAAAAGAGGCGGCTGAGAGGAGACAGGATAGCCATCTTCAGATATCTTGAGGGCTGCCACGGGAAGGATGGAGCAGGCTTGTTTTCTCCTGCTCCGAAGGCTAGGACTCGAACCCATGGCTTCAAGTTACAAGAAAGGAGATTCCGACTAAACATCAGGAAGAACTTTCTGGTGGTAAGAGCTGTTTGGCAGTGGAACAGACTCCGACAAGAGGTTCTGGTCTCTCCTTCCTTGGGGGTTTTTAAGCAGAGGTTGGGCGGCCATCTGTCATGGATGCTTTAGTTGAGATTCCTGCCTCTCAGGAAGTACGACAATAACCCTGGGGGTCCCTTCCAACTCTACAATTCTATGATTCTGTGGAATTTGTGCTTTACCAAAATGCTTTTTTAACTTATTTATTTCTGACAGAAAGGAGCTTTGAAAATGAATACTTTCCAAACATACTATATGGCAAGAACCTTTTCAGCTGTCTATCTAGCTGTTAATTAATGGTGTTGAGTGTGATCTGTTTGATTGTTCGCTACAGCCGCCTTTAGTTTTAAAGAATCCAAAGTTTGTCTCGCGGGTTTTAGTGTGTCTGTCTCTGCGGCCGCTTTCGACCCAGTCTGAGCGCATGCTCCAGAGGTTTAAGAATGCCAGATTTCGTGTGCTTCTCTCACTGTGGCTAAACAGAACCTCCTTGACATAGTTTTGACAATTATCTGATTCAGGTTTATTTTATTTAAGGGAAATTAAGTATCCTGGGCTACAAAAAAGGCAATTTCTGGCTCAGTTTTACCCTGGAGTGGCCTGTTATAGGATTTCATAGAATTGTAGAGTTGAAAGTGTGGCTACGATTCCAAGATGCAGCTGGTGGGCTGGATCTGAAGAGACACATAATGTAATAAATTGAGCCAGTGGAAGATCTTGCACCATAATGCATTGCAGGGGGTTGGACTAGATGACCCCCAGGAAACCCTTCCAACTCTTACTATGATATGAAATTTGAGATCTTGTGCAAGGTCTCGTGCTAACCGTTGGATTTCGGCTCTTTTTTTCGCATACAAGGATATTGCACTAAGCCAGAAAACAAAACGAAAAGACCTTCTCCTGCAGGAAGAGGCCTTCTGTTTGCCAAAGAGCACCTCTGAATCCAGTCTGAGGTTGTCGGACCTTTGCTCAGTTGGGCCTCTTTGTGAAAAAAATCCGTGGACAGCAGGGTTATAGAGCAGTGCCCCCTTTTGAAAGGTCCTCCTCAGTTCACTGAAAAGACTCCTTCACACATGTAAACATGTGTCCTCTGCACTTGATTACTTAAAACGTCTGAATTGGCCTTGCTTGAAAAGCACTGGGTTCTGAATTTTGAAGAAAGTTCTGTCGGTGGCATTGTATAGTGGTACCTCGGGTTAAGTACTTAATTCGTTCCGGAGGTCCGTTCTTAACCTGAAACTATTCTTAACCTGAAGCACCACTTTAGCTAATGGGGCCTCCCGCTGCCGATGCGCCGCCAGAGCACGACTTCTGTTCTCATCCTGAAGCAAAGTTCTTAATCTGAGGTACTCTTTCTGGGTTAGCGGAGTCTGTAACCTGTAGCGTCTGTAACATGAAGCGTCTGTAACCCAAGGTATCGCTGTATTACTGGCCCATTTACAAATAATAATAATAATAATAATAATTTATTATTTATACCCCGCCCATCTGGCTGGGCCTCCCCAGCCACTCTGGGCGGCTTCCATAGAAAGCAAAAATACAATAAAATATCACACGTTAAAAACTTCCCTGAACAGGGCTGCCTTAAGATGTCTTCTGAATGTCAGGTAGTTGTTAATCGCTTTGACATCTGCTGGAAGGGCGTTCCACAGGGCGGGCGCCACTACCGAGAAGGCCCTCTGCCTGGTTCCCTGTAGCTTTGCTTCTCGCAGTGAGGGAACCGCCAGAAGGCCCTCGGCGCTAGACCTCAGCGTCCGGGCAGAATGATGGGGGTGGAGACGCTCCTTCAGATATACTGGACCGAGGCCATTTAGGGCTTTAAAGGTCAGCACCAACACTTTGAATTGTGCTCGGAAACGTACTGGGAGCCAATGTAGGTCTTTCAAGACCGGTGTTATATGGTCTCGGCGGCTGCTCCCAGTCACCAGTCTAGCTGCCGCATTCTGGATTAGTTGTAGTTTCCGAGTCACCTTCAAAGGTAGCCCCTAAACACTTGATGTTGCTGTTATCAAGTGTGAACCGGGTCACAATCCTGCACATTGTGGTCTGCTGGTGAATGTCTGCCCCCTCCCCAAATGTTGCATTCCAAGGCACAATCCTTCCCTGTCAAGCATCCCTTATTTTTGTGTATCCTCTCTTGGGCAACTCTTGGTTTTTGAGTGCATGTCAGTCATTCTTAGTAGGCACCCTTGCCCGGGTCTTTACCTTGCCTCAGTTTTCTTTCACTTACCTTTTGTCGTTGTCGAACCCTTCTGGGGAATTGTGCAGATCCTTCTCTTAAATCAGACAGGATCATGGTTCCCAAACCTATTCCGAGGCCAGTATTTAGTTATGCAAAGGCTTTCTTGGGGGAAGGAGTAGCGTTGAGCAAATATTCTTTGATGGCGTGCTAAAGGAAATGGTTCTTTTCATGGAAAGGCTTTGTGGTTCTGCCAGCACCTGTTGCCACTAACTCTAGATCTGACTCTTATTTTGAAGTGTTTTACCAAGACTCCTAATTGCAGCTGTGTGCATGCAATCCCATTGTCGCAGAAAGCAATGCAGCAAGAACATAAAATATGGGGGTGGGGGAGAGATACATGCTTGTAAAGGTAAAGGTAAAGGTACCCCTGCCCGTACGGGCCAGTCTTGACAGACTCTGGGGTTGTGCGCCCATCTCACTCAAGAGGCCAGGGGCCAGCGCTGTCCGGAGACACTTCCGGGTCACGTGGCCAGCGTGACATCGCTGCTCTGGCGAGCCAGAGCCGCACACGGAAACGCCGTTTACCTTCCCGCTGGTAAGCGGTCCCTATTTATCTACTTGCACCCGGAGGTGCTTTCGAACTGCTAGGTTGGCAGGCGCTGGGACCGAGCAGCGGGAGCGCACCCCGCCGCAGGGATTCGAACCGCCGACCTTTCGATCGGCAAGTCCTAGCCACAGCGCCACCTGCACATACATACTAAAAACACCTGTGCATGCAACAGCTAGTTATATGTACCTGGCACTGCTTTCCACATCAACTGTAAAGTGTGGAGCTGCCCTGCAAATGCGGTGATGTGTATCAATGCAACATCTCTTCCTATCGCAGAGGACTGGCTCTTTTTACTTTGCAGTGCTCGCTGCTGACAATAGCTCTGAAGTCTTCCAGGAAGCAAATAAGTGTGCGTTGAGCACTGGTGCTTTAAGCCTGTGTCCACTTAAGACAGAATAAATATCTCAGGCTGCCTCCACTCTACAGAACTACCAGTTGGTGGTGTTTGCATCGGTTAGGAGACCTATCAACAAAGGCTTTGGGGGTGCACATTCGGTGCACCTAGAGCCAATCTGCACATGAAGAACTATGTTGTGATTTTTTTTCACCTGGACTATAACACTTGATGGTATTGTTTTGGAGAAATTTGGGGTGGGTGAAGCTAGTTTTCCTGCACTTAGGAAACCTTAGGGAGAAAAGCTATACTGCTAGTTTTGGTGACAGAGAGATCCCACCTATCACTGGGAGTTTTCAAAACAAAATACAGAGTCATCATCATCATATGCTATGCATGTAGAGTCCCATTTTCCAGGTAGTTTTAAATACACCCAGACCCTCAAACTCCCAGACACGGTCTGAAAATGGTTCTGCTGGTAACCTATTGTAACGATAACTCCACTGCTAAAAGTCTGTTAGAAAAAATTGCGATGCTATGTGTTTGTTTCTTCAAAAGATATCCCATAAAACTAAGCAGTTCACGAAACATGTGGCCTAAATAATTGTAATCTTGTGGTTTCTGCAAGCAGATAGGATCAAGGCCAAGTCACTGCACCCTTTGGGGGTGGTTTGTTTGGTTTTTAAACTAGTGTATTTCAACTAGGTTTTTCATTCATGTCTCTCTCCAGTAACACAGGCAACTGCTTTTCAATTAGGAAATGTGTATACATGTAATTCAGAAAGGGTGTCATTTTTGTTTCCATGCCCCCTGTACAATTATTTGTTCACAGCTGCCTTAAAACTAGGCCTTTGCTTCTCAGAAATAAATAAATCATAGCCCAGCCTACCAAGGTCTGATTCCCCCATTTTTATGGTGGGGGAAATCACAGAATAGAGGATGTGATGATTTGTTTTGTGAGCTTTTCATGTGGTTTTCACCAGAGCACTTCACCGTACAAAATGTGAGGTAGAAAGTTGCCTTGTGGTGACATGTCAAAAAATAGCCACGTGAAACCCAAATACATCTCAGGAGTGACAAGGCCAGCAGTAAAATGGGTTATGATGACTCTTTTGGAACCGGCTATTTTCTTCTGGCGATTTTTAGATACGTGGGATAAGTCTCAAACAGAACGGAGGTGTGTGGCACAGCAGTGTGTGGCGGTTTCATAGTGCAGCCATTGACACTCTGTTGCCCTCCAGATATTTGGGACAGCAGCCTATAATCATTAGATAATTTGCTAAGTCGAGCAGTAGGTTATGAGAAACTGGGAGGCGGGGGGAAGAATGACAGAGGGTGTTGTCAAAATTACAATAGTATTTGTCCAAGTGTTGCCTAGCATTTGCAATCACTTCGATGCAATTCAACTTGCAATGAAGTCTGGTTCCTCTTGCAGACAAATAAAATTCTGGCTTTGATCATTAAAAGCTCGATTTCCAAATTTGCAAAATGTATTCAAGGGAATCCCAGTGTTTTTCATTTACAAGTGGGCTTGGGTGTGCTGCCCTAAGTCACACTCAAGCCATGTCCCAATATGTGGGAATTGTCCTCGTAGCACATTCGCCAGCAATTCAGCTGAGTGGGGCAGTCCCTGCTCACAGCTCCCCGCATAAGAGAGAACCACAAAAATACAATCCTTGCATGCCGAAGGGCTGAATGAGAAATTGCTTTACCTAGAGAACACAAAATCAGAAATTCAGAATCTCTTGGAAACGTGAGCAATATTACAAAATCCATGTATGTTGGAATACTTTGACCGTACAGCCCCGTTCCTTTTAAGTTTGAAATCTGTGAAACCAAATTCTCCATTTGCTTAGTTAGATTTGTGGGTGAAGGGTCGTATCTCGCTGAACTCCACGAAAAGTTGTTCTTCGCTGTCTTCACTGTCCATGAATAGGTTGCAGCTGTCGGAAAGTATTACTAGTTTTTTTAAAAAAAAATTATACACATCTAAATAATATTTATTTTCTGTATACTTTTTGCTTAAATTAAAAAGGAATCCAGAAATCATCTTGGAAAGCTGGCAGCGAGGGCTATTAAAAATGATGTCTGTATGTTATCCTTTGGTCATTTTGTGTATTGGGTACCTCCTTGATAGCTTGTCACCAAATCATGGCTGTTGGTGAACTTAACTGGAACCAGGCAAGCGTCTATACAGGGGAATCTTCCTTTGCTGTTGACATGGAGATGCTCGTGTGGACTGGTCCATTAGGGTGGGCCGCTGTCCCACCAACCTCAGTTTGCCCTCAAGCAGTTCCCACCTGCCTCCTTCCCTCCTTAAAACCAATCATTGAGGGTGGGGGTGGCTCTGCCTCTCTTGGCTCTAGTGCCCCCTACTGATGGCCTCCCTGCTTTCTGACCTACCAGTTCAGTGGGCACCAGCCAGCACCGAAGGCAACTGCTACCAGGAGCAAATGCAGCAAAGGTTTTAATATATGCATAAACTCTTTTGCCGAAACTTTCCTGTATCTCTGCAAGCCGCCATTTCTCGAAGGGTGGTTTTAACATAATGCATTTTGTAAGTTTCTTTTTTAAAATAATAATAATAATCATAATACTGTAGGAAAGCTAATAATACAGGGAACCTTTACATTTCTCAGCTGTAAAAGAAAAGAAAAAGCATGTGGATTTCTTAGTCTTTGGAATTTACGCTTAGGAAGTCTCTTTTCTTTCGTTGCGCACAAACTGTATGCCCAGAACTGTAAATCAATATGGTTTTGATTGTGCCTTATGACAAAGGATGGAATCGTAACACGAAAGGTAGATGTTTAAAGAGGCAGAAGTGTTGTTTGCTGCACTGTCCGGGATGATGCATTGCATGTCACCAGAGAGATTGCCATGCTTTTAACCCCCCAACCAAAGAGATCGAGGGGAAAAAAATATGTGTGTATGTATGTTGTACTGTAATAGAAGCTTGTGCCTGGAAAAATTTAAGTGGTTTTTTTTTTGTGTGTGTTTCGTTTTGTTTGTATTCTGAAATGTGAACTTATTTTTCTAAACACTATATACTGAATAAACTTTATATTTATACATAACTTGTGTAACGATTGGTCAATTGGCTTTTATACCTGTAAACTGCTAAGAAGCCCCTTTCGGCTTTAAGTCCCCTATCCTTCTGTTCAAGTCAAGCGTTCTAGCCCAGGCATACCAATAGCCAGTCACCTGTTCACCTAGGGTGAGTAAAATTCACCTGTAGGCTGGTTCTCACACTGGACCATCACACACACACCCCAGCTATTGACGCACCACAGATGTCTCGTATAGGTATTTGAGGGCAGATAGGATAGGAACTGACAGAGATATCGAAGCCTCCAGCCTTACATTGACCTGGGATTGTCTGGAGGCGTCACCCTGCCCAGCTGAGGCAGCCTCACACTGGTTGTCACCAACCTCCACTATTAAATATGTAGGTAGGATCTTATTGGCAGGCTGCCTGCTGATGGTAGCCAATGGAAGACCCTGAAATAGCATTTTGAGAATGGAGAGGTGGTTGGGTCAGGCCTGGTTGGCTCCTCCCTTTTCCAGCCTAGTCGCCATTTCCAGCGGTGTTGTGGATGTACCTGGCATCAGAATACCTGAAGGAGCATCTCCACCCCCATCGGACACTGAGGTCCAGCTCCGAGGGCCTTCTGGCAATTCCCTTACTGCAAGAAGTGAGGTAACAGGGAACCAGGCAGAGGGCCTTCTTGGTGGTGGCGCCCGCCCTGCGGAACACCCTTCCATCAGATATCAAGGAAATAAACTACTATCTCACTTTTAGAAGACATCTGAAGGCAGCCCTGTTTAGGGAAGTTTTTAATGTTTGATTCTATTTTTAACATTCTGTTGGGAACTGCCCAGAGTGGCTGGGGAAACCCAGCTAGATGGACAGGGTATTAATAATAATAATAATAATAATAATAATAATAATAATAATAAATTAGGTGAAGTTGGATTGCACCCTTATTTGCAAAGGTGTCTCAGTCTCTCTGCCTCCTTCCCTCCAGTGAACCGGCCACAAAGCCACATTCCCTGCTGTCTTCCGTATATCACATGCCCTTCTAAACCAAACGCCTCTGAGAAATAAGAAACAACTTCTGATTGAAAGTTCATTGGCTCGGCAGGAAGAATCGAGCAAAACCGTTAATCAATAAAAAGCATTTAAGAGCAACCGCAATGGCAAGGCAGCATTTGTGCCTCTTTCCTTTAGTGACTATAAATAATCCATACTTTCAAAAAGGGAGTAAACTCCATTTAACTGCAGCCTGCAAGAAAATGAAAGGAAGGCATTGGCTCTATAAGGGCACTTAGCTTAAAGCCAGTGGGCAGGGGGAGGAAATCTATTAGAAGTACCTAAAGTGGATTACAATGGAACGGGTTCTGAACCACAAAGTTTGACCTATATCGAGCTTTCTAAAAGCATTCAAGGCCTTTCTTCAAAAGGGGAGGGGGGGGCGGATACAAAATCAGATCACCACCAGAAATTAAGCATACTCCAGACTTCGTCTAGAAAGACGTCACTCATCTTGGGAAGTTCCAGGAAAAGCAGTTCAATGCTTATTAATAGTAGCTTGATCCACATTTCTCTTGAGTGCTGGGAAATTCCGGAGTGCCTTTTGAGGGTCGGTTTCTTCTGCAGAAGATGACAATCGATATTTGGCTGTCTTTGTAAATAGCCCGAGAAGGACAGGTAGTAGGGATGGAGGAGAGAAATCAGATCCACTTTGCACGCATCCCGAAGCAATGCGCCAATCAAAACCATGCCATCCTTTGAAGTTTGCTTTCCTCCGTATTTTGCAATAGAATTCTCCAGTTAAGTAATATCCACAAAAGTGCAAGCACTGGGGTAAACAGTGAAGAAATATGCATTTGTTGTTGTTGTTGTTGTTGTTGTTGTTTAGTCGTGTCTGACTCTTCATGACCCCATGGACCAGAGCACGCCAGGCACTCCTGTCTTCCACTGCCTCCCACGGTTTGGTCAAACTCATGTTCGGAGCTTCGAGAACACTGTCCAACCATCTCGTCCTCTGCCGTCTCCTTCTCCTTGTGCCCTCCATCTTTCCCAACATCAGGGTCTTTTCCAGGGAGTCTTCTCTTCTCATGAGGTGGCCAAAGTCTTGGAGCCTCAGCTTCAGGATCTGTCCTTCCAGTGAGCCCTCAGGGCTGATTTCCTTAAGAATGGAGAGGTTTGATCTTCTTGCAGTCCATGGGACTCTCAAGAGTCTCCTCCAGCACCAGAATTCAAAAGCATCAATTCTTCAGCGATCAGCCTTCTTTATGATCCAGCTCTCACTTCCATACATCACTACTGGGAAAACCATAGCTTTAACTATACAGGCCTTTGTTGGCAAGGTGATGTCTCTGCTTTTTAAGATGCTGTCTAGGTTTGTCATTGCTTTTCTCCCAAGAAGCAGACGTCTTTTAATTTCGTGGCTGATGTCACCATCTGCAGTGATCATGGAGCCCAAGAAAGTAAAATCTCTCACTGCCTCCATTTCTTCCCCTTCTATTTGCCAGCAGGTGATGGGACCAGTGGCCATGATCTTTGTTTTTTTGATGTTGAGCAGTGGAAATAATGTACAGAACTGCTTGAGTATCTGAGGCCCTTCTTTGTGTGCCCTCTCGAGAGGTCTGGAGGTGGCAAGATGAGAATGGGCCTTTTCTGTGGTGGCTCCCTGCTTCTGAAACGCTCTCCCCAGGAATGCTCGCCTGGCGCCTTCATTGCATATCTTTAGACACCAGGCGAAAACATTCCTCTTCTGGCTAAATAAACAATCTTATGGCCTTTTAAACTCTATGTGTGTGGGGGGTTTTTTGGGGGGGGGGTATTATGGTTTGTTATTGTGGTATGTGTTTTTATATTTTATATTGTAAACTGCCCTGTGAGTGGCAGTATAGAAATTTAACATGTCGGTAATGGTGATGGACCTCGCGAGCTGTTCTTTTGGTTTTGGTTTTCCAACTTCAGATGTTTCAGATCGAAAATAGTTTCACCTATAGGCAATTGTATTATTTAATTTACCTCTTACAGCATCGGATCGGCTTTGTAAGAAGGGCTGGAATGTTACTTTATGAGCAGGTGCCATTTTTGCGGCTGCGCTCCAGCAGAGGGGAAGAAGGAAAGGTCGGGAGGGATTATATCAAAGAGGAGAGATTTGCTGGAGCACCAAACTTGGCAAGATGAGCTCCTGACGGGAAGACCGAGCAAAAATAAAGTCTACCAACATCCAGGAGGCATCGGCTGTTGTGCTGTGAAGAACACACTGCACTGAGAAGTGTTTAAAAAAAGAAATCGCAGTCCGTGTTTGACAAACAGACAGTCCCAATCACAGAGATAAAACTTCAACAAGATTTCAATTGTGTGGTTGTTGTTGTTGTTTTACTTTTTCCTCTCTGATTTGCTTCAGTTATAAAACCTGACAGTGGGAGCGACCGGCTGCGGCAGACCAACTTGGTGTCCACTGATATTTCGGACCGCAACTTCTCTCAGCATACTGGCTGAGACTGCTGGGATCTGAAGTCTGAAATACAGTGGTACCTCGGGTTACATACGCTTCAGGTTACGTACGCTTCAGGTTACAGACTCCGCTAACCCAGAAATAGTACCTTGGGTGAAGAACTTTGCTTCAGGATGTGAACAGAAATCGTGCTCCTGCGGCGCAGCGGCAGCGGGAGACCCCATTAGCTAAAGTGGTGCTTCAGGTTGAGAACAGTTTCAGGTTAAGAATGAACCTCCGGAACGAATTAAGTACTTAACCCGAGGTACCACTGTATCTGCAGCTGTGAAAAAGGCAGATTCCAGGCTAAGGATCATTAGAAAAGGAGCTGGAAGTAACGCTATTGGCGTCATCACACTGTTATACAAATCTATGGTGTGGCCACATTTGGAATGTTGCGTACAGTTCTGGTTGCCTCATCTCAAAAAGGAGATGGAAAAGGTTCAGAAAAGGGCAACCAAGATGAAAGGGGGGGGGGGGACACAACCTTCCCTGTGAGGAAATGTTGCAGCGTTTGGGATTTTTTTAGATTAGGGAAAGGTTGAGCAAGATGATATCATTTTTTTTAATTATGTATGGCGTGGAGAAAGTAGATAGAGAAAGATTTTTCTCCCTCCTTCATAACATTCTAACTTGTGGACACCCGGCGAAGCTGAGCATTGGAAGATTCAGGACAGATAAGAAGAAGGACTTATTCACGCAGCGCATTGTTAAACTGCGGAACTCCCAGCCACTGGAGGCAGGAACGGCCACCAACTTGGATGGCTTTAACAGAGGATTGGGCAAATTCAAGGAGGACAAGCCCATCAATGGCAGCGATGCTTCTGAATACCCGTTGCTAGAGACTACAGGAGGGGAGAGTGGTGCTCCTGTGCTCGGGTCCTGCTATTTTCTGGTGGGCACCAGTTTGGCAACAGCTGGAATACAGCGTTGGAAGGAAAGATGCTGGCCTGTCAGGCTCCTTTAGGTCCTGGGATAGAGGTTCCCCCCACATTGCCCTAGAGCAGTGTTCCCCAACCTTGGGCCTCCAGCTGTTTTTGGACTACAACTCCCATCATCCCTCGCTAGCAAGACCAGTGGTCAAGGATGATGGGGATTGTAGTCCAAAAACAGCTGGAGGCCCAAGGTTGGGGAACACTGCCTTAGAGCATTGAAGAGTGGAATCGACAAAACATTCCTGCATTGCAGGGGTTGGACTAGATGACCCTCAGGGTCCCCTCCCAACTCGAAGATGCTATGATTCTCGGGATTCCCCACCCTTGCAAACAACCCCGAATTAGCAGCCGAAGCAGTATAGGGCATGGGTAGGCAAACTAAGGCCCGGGGGCCGGATCTGGCCCATTCACCTTCTATATTGGGCCTGCAGACGGTCCGGGAATCAGCGTGTTTTTACATGAGTAGAATGTATCCTTTTATTTAAAATGCATCTCTGGGTTATTTGTGGGGCCTGCCTGGAACCAGACAGAGGGACTTCTCGGTAGTGGCACCCGCCCTGTAGAACGCCCTCCTTCAGATGTGAAGGAAATAAGCAGCTATCTTATCTTTAAAAGACATCTGAAGGCAGCCCTGTTTAGGAAAGTTTTTAATATTTAATGCTGTATTGTTTTTAACACTTGATTGGGAGCCGCCCAGAGTGGGTGGGGAAACTCAGCCAGATGGGCAGGGTATAAATAATAAATTATTACTATTATTATTGTTATTATTATTACTACTACATGAGTAGAATGTGTGCTTTAATTAAAATGCATCTCTGGGTTATTTGTGGGGCATAGGAATTTGTTCATTCCCCCCCCCCCCGAAAAATATAGTCCGCCCCCCCCCCCCGGGACTGAGGGACAGTGGACCGGCCCCCTGCTGAAAAAGTTTGCTGACCCCTGATTTAGGGTGTCTCTGATCACAGAAAGCGACAAACATTTGCAGCAGTGCCAAAACACAAGGCTCTCCTGCAAAGTCTGAGGCTGCAGGGGTTTTGCTATAGGAAAAACAAATATTGTCCTTTCAAACAAAGGGGGCTGTTTGTTATATAACAGGCTGGAAGGTTGCCGCTGGTGCTGCCTCTCCAGACCATGCTAAGCTTCCTGGAGACAGCCGCCTCCAAACCCGCTGCCTGCAGGGCTGTTTGTCCAGGCTGGGATGGGTCTCGCATGCCAAGCCAGCTCTTTCACTGTTGGCTATGAGATGACAGGGAAGCTATTCTGAACAAGTAGGTTATGAAGTGAATGTCTGCCTGTCCCCATAAATAGCCGCCTTCCTTATCCGGCGGGGATTCAGCACCCGGCAGAAGTCCCGGTTCTGGGCCTCTTCCAGGGTCACCCCAGCACATTTTGGGTGCGTGGAGCAGAAAAGCCAAGCGGCGTCCCCTCCGCACACACACAAATGTACACAATGGATGCCTGCTCTTGTCCAGCTTCCGTTAATGTCAATAGGTCAGGTGTGGGACCCTCAGGCCACACCTCTGTATCTGGCCCTCAGGATTTTGCCATGCCCACCACTGACTCTTGCCTCCCCTACCCCACAGAGTATTTGCCTTGCTGGAATGTGTCTTTCTTTCTTTCTCTTCTAATTTATCAGTATAAACATTATTTAATCTCTTGATATAAACACACATAAAATGCGGTCAAAGTGTAGCCGATACAAATGCATGCGGAAATAGAAAAGGTAAAATAAAACGAAGATGCAATGGGGAGGGAAACTTGAAAACAACTGAGAATGCAATGCAGCATTCAGCTATCACATATTAAAATAGGCGCTCCTATCCTTGGGGCGTGATACCGACTCGCCCATCATGCATAAACCTCTTCTTTTTAGGCTTCTTGCTGCAGCCAGATTGTCAGTGGCCTCCCATTGGAAGTCCAAATCAACTCCTTCCTGAGAGGAGTGGCTAGCGAAAGTATGGGACGTTGCACCGTCATAAACAGAGAGTCCTCATAATTTGCACTAGCTGTCTGGGCTGAACTTAAGGTGTTGGTCTTAACCTTGAAAGTGCAGAAGGCTGGAGATCTGGGTACCTTGGGAGCTGCCTTTTCCTTGCACCCTCTGATTGACATCTGAGGACCAGCTCCAAATCCCTCAGCAGGCAAGTGTGGTGTCAACTATGGGCAGAGCTTTTTCTGCTGTAGCTCCTACCCTTTGTTGTTGTTGTTTAGTCGTTTAGTCATGTCCGACTCTTCGTGACCCCATGGACCAGAGCACGCCAGGCACTCCTGTCTTCTACTGCCTCCCGCAATTTGGTCAAACTCATGCTGGTAGCTTTGAGAACACTTTCCAACCATCTCGTCCTCTGTCGTCCCCTTCTCCTTGTGCCCTCTATCTTTCCCAACATCAGGGTCTTTTCCAGGGAGTCTTCTCTTCTCCTGAGGTGGCCAAAGTATTGGAGCCTCAGCTTCAGGATCTGTCCTTCTAGTGGAGCACTCAGGGCTGATTTCCTTCAGAATGGAGAGGTTTGATCTTCTTGCAGTCCATGGGACTCTCAAGAGCAATTCATGAAAAAGCAATTCATGAACCAAGAATTTATTCATTGACCACTAATAATGAAACATATGTTGTAGATACTTTCCCACATTTATTATGCTATTTTTGTGATATACAAATGACATGAGAAAACTTGGTACAGTCATACCTCGGGTTACAGACACTTCAGGTTCTGTTTTTTCAGGTTACAGACTGCCGAAACCCAGAAGTACCGGAACAGGTTACTTCCGGGTTTCAGTGGTCGCACATGCACAGAAGTGCCGAATGGCAACCCGTGCGTGCGCAGACGCGCCGCTGCGGGTTGCGAATGCTGCAGGTTGCGAACATGCATTCCACACGGATCACATTCGCAACCCGAGCATCCACTGTATACTTAGTTGTATAACATTATTCCGGTCTATAACCCCCCCCCCCAAGCCCCAGATCTTCTTTATTCAACATGGCGTAAGTTTTTCTCCTGTGTTAACTCAATCAAACAGCTCACTAAACTCTCTGTTCTACAGATAAACATGTGGAGAAGCTTTATTGGGTCTTTCAACTGGGGTGGTCTTTCAAATTCAGCGGTGCCTTGGGCGAGGCCAAAATTCAGTGCCTCCTCTCGCCTTCCATTCTGCACGTGCGCTATGTCACAGTTGCGGCACCCTGAGGCACCCTCCTCGGCTTGGCACCCAGTCGTGTTGCCACAAATCCGCCTCTCTCTCAACTCTTCATAATGCTTCTGGCTCACCTGGATGGAGGAGCAAAGCGTTTGCAGGAACAAAGCTACAGTACAAAAGGTAAAATCTGCATTTTGTAACTCCTCCAACTTTTGCCTCTGCCCCCTGCCCATCACCAGCATGTGGCCCCTGGAAGCTCGCCCAGGATGGAACTTGGCCCTCAGGCTGAAAAAGGTTCCACTCCACCTATCTCCAAATAAGTCTGTGATCCTAAGCGCCCTTCCGTGGGTACGTCCTGCTGAAGCTAATGAGGCTGGCTGGCTTTTGTGCAGTCAACTACATTCCAGTCACACAAAATCCAGAGAATTATATACACACTGTAATGGTTCTAGGGGTTGCTCGTGCGTAAGTTGGCGCCACACCTGGCTGAGTTACCTGGGTGAACCCTTTCTGTCCGGACAGCCACCCATCCGTGGCTGTCTCAATCGCTGGCAGCATCCGTCAGTGGGCGTTTCTTTAACTTCTTCCAGCAAAGAAGTTCTTTTACGCCCAGTCTCCTCCTACTCTCCCTGCGCGGAAGTCTTCTGCACAGGGAGGGTGTGGGCAGCGGAGGACCCGTGCTCTCCCCGCTGGTCTCCGGCAAGGAGTCCTGGAGCCTTCTCTCCGATTCCCCCATCTGCCCCCCTCCTCCACTGGTGCTACGCTGATTTCCTTCCCCAGCAGATGGGCTGCCTCTCTCCCTACTGGGACCCTCTCCGGCATCCCTCTGGAGCCTTCCCTCTGCCTCTGGCTCCGATGGCAGTTCCCTGACACACACACACACCACACACTATACAGACAGGGGACAGCTCAGTCGGCACAGCATGAAACTCTTAATCTCAGGGTTGTGGGTTCGAGCACCACGTTAGGCAACAGATTTCTGCACTGCAGGGGGTTGGACTGGATGACCCTCATGGTCCCTTCCAATTCCATAATTCTATGATTCCCAGCCCTACCTTGAGATGCTGGGGACCAAACCTGGGATCTTCTGCAAGAAAAACAGGTTCTCTTCCATTGAGCTTTGGCCTTTTCTAGAGCTGTGTCCCTAGAGTTCCCTTGGCAATATCTGGGAGAGTCATCAAAACGAGCAGCAACAGCACAGAAGAGCTTTGTTTTGTTTTGCTGCTGAAAGGCAAAGTCACAGAGAACTGGGGTGTGTCTGATGTACTCTGTTGCAGGGCCAAATTCCACGTCGGAGTGCCACATTGAGCGCTCCTAATGTAATTTTCTTTCATAAAAGCACCTGTCCACCCTGCTCCTTGTCACAATTTGGATCAGGGCCATGGCACAAGGGAAGGGGGGGGGTCTACCTTTTCCCTACCAAACTAAAACTGTGGTCCAGATCAGCTCCCCCATCCCGAGCTGTTGTGAGTCACAAAAGAAGGGAGAACCAAACATCTTAAATGTTTAAGCCTGCAACTTTCTTCCTCTATGGCTAATAGCAGTTCGGCGGTTGAGGGAGGGAAAGCTGGATCAGGGCCACAACTCAGGGGGCAAGAATAAGACCCCACACCTGCAGCACCACACCACTAAACCAATTTTTTTCTCCCCTGCCCTGCAAACGCTCTTGCGAAAAAGAATGTGGTTTCATCGCAAATTCCACTTGAATGTGTGGTCTGGTTGGCCATTCACTGGGGGCAACGACAAGACACATCAGTGAAGGCTGGTCTGTTGTAGGGTTGCCATATGTCTGGTAATTCCTGGACATGTCCTCTTTTTCCCATCTGGGGGGGGGGGGAATCTTACATTTTAAAGCAAATGTCCTGGATTTTGGGTTAAAAAAGAAATGGCCCGCGGTCGGGTATGGCATGGGCGGCCATGTTGAGCCCTAAAAAAGCTCAGCAACTTTTTGTCTCCAGATTTTTACCTCTTGAAATATGGCAACCCTGTTTAGGATGAAGGGGGCAGCCCATTTTGACCTAACCTGCCTTCTTACATGAGCAGACGGATAAAGAAAACTATGTGTTCTTGCAGCACATACTTAAACTTTGAAACGGCCACCAACCTGAATGGCTCTAAAAGAGGATTGGACAGATTTATTTATTGAAATTTATAGACCACCCTTCACCCGAGGATCTCAGGAAGGTTTGGGAGATAAAAATGCAGGATAAATTCATGGATGACAGGGCTATCGGCGGCTACCAGGCATGATGGCTATGTCATACCCTCCAACATTTATCCGATGGAAATAGGGACATCCTATTCCATCATTGGGAAGCGGTGGCGCTGTGGGTTAAACCACAGAGCCTAGGACTTGCCGATCAGAAGGTTGGTGGTTCGAATCCCCGCAACGAGGTGAGCTCCTGTTGCTCGGTCCCTGCTCCTGCCAACCTAGCAGTTCGAAAGCACATCAAAGTGCAAGTAGATAAATAGGTACCACTCCGGCGGGAAGGTAAACGGCATTTCCGTGCACTGCTCTGGTTCGCCAGAAGCAGCTTAGTCATGCTGGCCACATGACCTGGAAGATGTATGCCGGCTCCCTCGGCCAGTAAAGCGAGATGAGCGCCGCAACCCCAGAGTCAGTCACGACTGGACCTAATGGTCAGGGGCCATTTTACTTTACCTATTCCATCATCAACATCATGATAATTTTATTTTTTATACCCCGCCTGTCTTCTGGGTTGACCCAGCCATTCTGGGTGGCTTCCAGCATATATACCGAACGTTAAAAAACTTCCCTAGTCAGGGTTACCTTCAGATGTCTTCTAAAGCTTGCATAGTTACTTATCTCCTTGGCTCAGGGGTCCAATGACTCCATGCCCTCCAACGTTTCTCCAGTGAAAATAGGGACGTCCTGAGGAAAAGTGGGACGTTCCAGGATCAAATCAGAAACTGGGATTGCTTTGGTAAATGCAGGACCGTCCCTGGAAAATAGGGAGACTTGTTGGAGGCAAACAGTTGGAGTCAGCAACTCTTCTGAATGCCAGTTGCTGGAAGCCACAGGAGGGGAAAGTGACCTTGTGCAAGAATTCTGCTTGCAGGTTTCCCAGAAGACGTTTCTACGGGGATATACGCTCGGTATTTATCACTCCTTTTATACAAAAATCTCCAAATGGATCCGAACTTCAGTGTCTAAAACTCCTGGTAGAGGACAAGGATCTAGAGATCACGCTAAGGGTGGCCAAATTCTGTGCGACTGCCATAAAACTTAGGGAACAAGCTGTACTACCAAAATGATTAAGGTTTTAAATGATAATTTTAGGTTATATTTTAGTGATCAATATTTTTTTTTAAAAAAAACTGCCGCTATAGCTGAATTGTCTCTGTTATACCTAATTGCAATTCCCTGTTGTGTTTTATGATTTTCCTGATATTGTAGGTGACCCGGAACTGGTCTGTGACCGTAATAATAAAATTCTATTCTTTCCCAGAAGAGGCATCTGGTTGGCCACTATGAGAACAGAATGCTGGACTAGATGGGCCCCTGGCCTGATCCTGCGGACTCTTCTTATGTTCTTATAGTCTTGTGCCTGCCAGCTGCCTCCTCCTCCTTAGTCTCACTGTTGCTCTTGCAGAATTCAACACAGAGGAGGAGCAGGGGGACGAAACCAGAGTAAATTGACTGCACCTATTACTGGTTCTGCCTGCCACTGGCTCTGGCGCCCCCTATTGTCAGGCTCCATGCCTTCCACCCTACCAGTTCCCAATGGGCACCAGCTTCCACTGCTCCACCGTAGGCCTGGCTGACCCTCTGGGCGATCAAACTGCATATCCTACAAAATGCCCTGGACTCTTCTGCAAGACTTAGTAGCTCTGTGGGATGTGCACACAGGGTTCCCAGAAGACATGAGAGTTTGAAAGCCCACTATCCTACAGTTAAAACCAGATGTGAAATATCACAATGCCCCAGAGGGAATGGGGAGGAACAACTCAGAAGAGCCACCTTGCCAAATGCAATACACAGCGGACGAGAAGAACGGCAGAAAATCGTTTGGCTGTCATACAAGCCTAACAGACAGCAGTCCCACTGCCCCACCCAGGGAGGTTTCCAGCTTAGAGGAATGTGGAATAGAAAAGTTTTGTGGATATAAGAGACGGGGGGAGGAGGGACTGACAGAAACTATGCTGGCAGCCAGCCTGCAAAATGAAATTCGTGGAGAACTGCAACGTACTTGGAATCCCAAACTGGGCATTCCTCTTGATGAACATAAATAACTTTCTGTGCAACAGGGGGAGCTCTAACACTAGGGTGGCTGAGTTGTGGCATGGAGGCACCAGAAGAGCTCTGGCTGAGCTCTGGGTCTGGGGTTGCTGTTGTTGCCATCCGTCTCCCCTTGCCTTTTCTCCACTTTCATCAGGACCACATCCATGCTCCCTCCTTTATCCTACAGGAAGGGCCGTAGCTCAGGACGTAACATCTGCCTGGCGTGCAGAAGTTTGCAGGTTCAATCCCCGGCATCTGAAACCTTGGACAGCTGCTGCCGGTCAGTGTAGAAGAGTTTGGATTTGATATCCCGTTTTATCACTGCCCGAAGGAGTCTCAGAGCGGCTAACATTCTCCTTTCCCTTCCTCCCCCGCAACAAACACTCTGTGAGGTGAGTGGGGCTGAGAGACTTCAGAGAAGTGTGACTAGCCCAAGGTCAACCAGCAGCTGCATGTGGAGGAGTGGGGAAGCAAACCTGGTTCACCAGAACACGAGTCCACCGCTCTTAACCACTACACCACACTGGCTCTCCATACAATACTGAGTGAGATGGACCAATGGCCTGACTCAGAGGGCAGCTTCCTGTGTTCCTATGTGGAGCGGCTGCTTTGCACACAAGTCTCAGGTTCAATTTCCAAGATTTCCAGACAGAGCTGGGAAATATCTCTTGCCAGAAACCCTGGGAATCTGGTGGCAGTCACAGTAGACAAAGGTGAGCTGGATGGACCCAGGATCTGATTCCTATGCTCTTCAGGACTGCCATTAGCACCCATATCCTTAGGCAGGAGATTGCTACCCCTTGCAGACACCTATCCTTCCATTTTGTAAAGGCTCCCCCTGACCTGCCAAAGGGCAGCAAGCAGGGAGCATTCCTGGCCCGGAAGCTTAAGTTGCCAATGTGTCTATTTCAGGCATAGGCAAACTCGGCCTTCCAGGACCAGTGGTCAGGGGTGAGAGTTGTAGTCCCAAAACATCTGGAGGGCCGAGTTTGCCTATGCCTGGTCTATTTGTTTATTTTGCTGGAAGTAGTGTGGTACAGTGGTTAGTGTTGAATTTGCAGTGTCCCAAGCACAGCGGAATGATGAGGAGTACGTGCCACATACTCTATATTACTTTATTTACACTTCAAAGCTGGTAGATTACAGAAAAACATCTTGCCTCTGCCGGAGCAGAGAAAGCATCCTCTCTCCTCTGAAGCACGGAGAGAACTGTGTGAACAGTGAAAAACAGGAAACCAGTGTACGTCACATCCAGTCTCCCTTTCCCGTGGGAAAACCCAACAGCAACTGACTGTGGAATGTAAACACCTGTCTCGTGACAAGCACTTCGCTGCACAGTGAAGAGAGCAGAAACCAACATCCTCCCCCTTTCTGTGAACATCACTGGGCAGCGTGTTCGTACAATATCAGTACAAACCCAACTTCTGCACATAGGTACAGTGTTGATCCCTTGATACAATCTTGGACAATACATCAGCAGGAATTTCATTACCTGGCATATAGGACACCGTTACGAGTCCCTTCTGAATACATTCCCTAGCATGTTGCACCTTCAATTGCAAGTGCTTCGTGCTTTGCTTACAACCTTCAGAATTCAGCAAAGCCAAACATGCTTTGTTGTCCTGGTAAACCTGGATTGGACATTTGACAGGAATTTTCATGTCTTTGCACAATTGTAACAACCATTCACAATCTTTAAGTGAATAAGACAGTGCATTCAGTTCAGCTTCACAAGTACTTAAGCTAACTGTTGTTTGCTTCTTGCATGACCAATCAAATAGACCCTGATTGTACATATAGCAAACTCCAGACGTGCTTTTCCTGTCTGTAGTGTCACTTCCAAAACTTGCATCTGCATATATCTCAAGACCACCAGACTTCTGATTGTTAAATCTCAGTCTGTAATGCATAGTGCCTTTCAAATACCGCGCTATGCGTTTCAGAACTTTCCAATGCTTAACAGTAGGATTGTTGACTTGTCTGCTTAGCAAATTACAGCTAACAGCAACGTCAGGTCTTGAACATCTGGCAATGAAGTTTAGCTTGCCTAGCACACTTCTGTACAGTGTAGTGTCAGAAAATGCTTCTTCAGTGTCATCTACCTGATAACCTGTTATCATCGGTGTGTCTACAGGGTTAGCATCCATCAGGTTTAGTCTGCTTAACACATCAGCAATTTTCCGTGAGGTAGTTGTTTACCTCACCAAGATCTTTCATGTCAAAGTGTTCTTTCAGTTGAGCTAGGGCGTTATTGTACATTGTGACATCATCCCAAAAGAATAAAAGATCATCAACATAAAACAAACAATACAGTTTCTTTTGCCCCTCCTCTTTGACAAATACACATGGATCAGCTTTCCCTTGCTTAAAACCTAGAGAAAACAATACCTCAGTGAGTTTTGTGTGCCAACACCGTGCACTTTGTTTGAGACCATAAAGGGACTTTTTCAGAGCACAAACAAATCCCTGTTTTACCTGTACGCCATCAGGTGGAAGCATATAAAGAGATTCACCTAGAGATCCGTACAGGAAAGCTGTATTTACATCGTGGTGACTAATGTGTAGATTCTCCTCTGCAGCTAGCTTGAGCATAAGCCTAATGCTCTCATACCTCACTGTGGGTGAGTAGGTCTCGTGATAGTCTTCACCTGGTACCTGTGCAAAACCTCTGGCTACCAATCTGGCTTTGTGTCTAACTATCTTGCCATTTTGATCAGTCTTCGCTTTGAAGACCCATTTGCTTCCAAGCAGTTTCATTCCTGGAACTACTGGAACAAGGTCCCATGTTTTGTTCCTTTCCAAGGAATCAAGCTCAGCCTTCATGGCATTTAACCATGGCTCAGCTTCCTTTGAATCCAAATCCTGGATTTCTTGGAAACTTGAAGGTTCAAATACCTTCTTGGAGCTTTTAACAGCTGTTACTGATATCTTAGCAAACTCATCAGCAAATCTCTTTGGAGGTTTGCCTTTTGTGGCTCTTTGTGACCTGCGAATTAGCCTTAGGTCTTCAACACTCTCCTCTTCCTTCTTAGGAGAAAAGTGACCTATTGTGAACAATGGTTCCTCCAATTCTTGATCAGAGCTTTCAGAGGGTCGCATAGAGGCTTTCGCACTCTTGAAATCCTCTGAATCACCCGATTCCGTTTCAGACTCAGAATCAGAACCTTCATCAGTGGGTGTGGGTTGCTGTGGCTGCTTTTGACTATCCTCAGTCTCATCACTGTCATCAGGATAACATTGGAAAATTCCCACATTCTCCCCCCACTTGGCATTGTACTTAACACTTCTTGTGAGCTTAATTGTCTTAGAGTCAGTCATCATTATTCTGTAAGAACCTTTCTGATAACCTAGAAAGATACCATGCAAACCACGCTTGTCTAACTTGGAGCTTTGTGGTGAGTGAACCCACATGTCAGAACCAAAAATTTTCATGTGTTTGATGTATGGCTTTTTGCCAAACATCTTCTCATAGGGGGTACAACCAATCGCTGAAGATAACCTGCGATTATAACTGTAAACAAAACACGAGAGAGATTCGGCCCAATAACTCTCTGGAAGATTGGCATCATGCAGCAAGGTTTTTAACCCTTGAAGCATTGTTTGAGTTGCCCTCTCGCAAAGCCCATTCCGCCATGGCGAGCGAGGACTAGACAAATCGTGTTGAATTCCTTTCTCAGTCAGAAAAGCTTCAAACTGCTGAGAAGTGAATTCCCCCCCACGATCAGTGAAAAGAATTTTTATCTTTTTACCATGCACATTTTCCAACCAAGCACAGAATTCCTTGAACCTTGGAAAAGCCTCTGATTTCTGCTTGAGATTGTACACATAAATATACCTGGAAAATGCATCAATGAGAACCATGAAGTACCTATTTCCACCCAAAGAGGGCGCTAGTGGTCCAACCAAATCAGCATGAACAATTTGGTATGGTTCTGTAGCTTGCCTACTAGACACCTTACCTTTCGCAGCCATTTTCACCTTGTTTGCTGCGCATGCCTTGCACTTCATGTGGTACCTGCAGGGTTTAATAGTCATACCTTCAACCAAAGCAGGCATTTTAGATACTGCCTCAAAATTCAAATGACCAAATTTTCGATGAAAATCATGAATACATTCTGCATGCAAACTTTTGTTAGAACCTGCAATGCAACAAGTGTCATCCTGCACAACATCATCATAATACAAAACATACAAACGATCAACATATTCAGCATGCAATACATAATCATTTTTCTTTGTGATGATGCACCTTTTGTTCTTAAAGGAAACGTCAATTTTCCGCTCATTCAGCTGTCCAACGCTGAGCAGATTATATTTGGCATCTGGTACGTAAAGCACATCTTTTATCGATAAGTCCAAACTGTGAAGAACAACAGTTCCATAGCCTTTACTGGGGATTGTGTGGTCATCCGCCTGGTGAATTGCACCTTCCTGCGGTGTAAAAGACACGAACAGTCGCTTATTGTTGCACATGTGGTGCGTTGCAGCCGAATCAACAACGAAGAAAGATCTAGACGTCTTCTGGACCTTTGCAACCTTTGGAGTGAAGCGTGAGACCATTGCCTTGTGCTGCGTTGTCCTGGACACCGGACCTTTGCCTTTGCTCTGGCCTTTTCCACGCGATGAGCTTTCGCTGCGCTGCTCTGTCTTGGCCCTGGGATATTTGCATTCCCTCTTCATATGGCCTAGACGTCCACACGAGTAGCATTTCACTGCCTTCAAAGCTTTGGCGCCATCTGGTGGTTCCACTGCACTCTGGGATGACGTCTGTGAAGACTCCCCCTTACCCATGCAGCTATCACCCTGGCGGTCTGCTTTTTTCTGAATCATGGCAGTATCACAAGCTACTCTGAGCTGAGCATGTGGCTGATTGGCATCAGATTCCCCATTTGCATCAGCCAGCCTTCTGCAGCTAGCCATCATGACTCTGGCATTAGCCTTCTGCAGCATTAAATAAGCTGCGTCACTGTGCAGCTGCAGCTGCTGCATTCCAAAAGCAAGTTCAGAAGTACTTTCGATTTCCAACCTCTGCCTGTGAGCCTGTGCCACTCTGCTTAACTGCAGCTGCTTCAAACCTCTTTCCAAAGGCAATTTTAAAAGCTACTTTTGGTTTCCCCCAGCATAGGAGCTTGTTCCTTTGAGCCTTTGCCTGTGCCCGGCAAAATGGCCATAAAAGTTCAGAGTCCAGCCATAAAGCCATTAAATAGGAGCTGGCAGGCTGTCCGGAGCATGAGCAACATACCTCTCATCAATCATCCTGACGCGCAGAGATATCGTCCGATCCGTCCCTCTGCATTCCTTTGCATTCTTTGCCGGCACTCCGAAGTCCATCCGTCACTTTGACTGCGTTGTTCTGGGCCGATAACCAGGAATGTTGAATTTGCAGTGTCCCAAGCACAGCGGAATGATGAGGAGTACGTGCCACATACTCTATATTACTTTATTTACACTTCAAAGCTGGTAGATTACAGAAAAACATCTTGCCTCTGCCGGAGCAGAGAAAGCATCCTCTCTCCTCTGAAGCACGGAGAGAACTGTGTGAACAGTGAAAAACAGGAAACCAGTGTACGTCACATCCAGTCTCCCTTTCCCGTGGGAAAAACCAACAGCAACTGACTGTGGAATGTAAACACCTGTCTCGTGACAAGCACTTCGCTGCACAGTGAAGAGAGCAGAAACCAACAGTTAGAGCTCTGAGCTAGGGCCTGACTGACTAGGGTTGACTTTGCGCTGCTCATTGTCTCTTAGCCTAACCTACCTCACAGGGTCGTTGTGAGGATAAAATGAGTTGGGGAGGGAGGGGAGAAACATGCAGGACACCTTGAGTTCCTTGGATGAAAGGTGCAATATAAATGCAGTGATAAATAAGCAATAATTAAAAAACAAACACCTGTGGCCCCTGTAGAAATGAGCTGCAGAATAATTGTATAGGTTTGTTCCTGTAGCTTAAAACCTGTATCCTAGGACTTGGCTACACTAGTAAACAAAATATTTTAAAAACATTATAAATGTGTTATAACAGTGTGACACCAGATGGCGCTGTAGAGCTGAAATCAGAACTCTATGAAATTTTCCATTGTGAGCTTTAAAACGTTCTGTTCTCTCTCCCCCCCCCCAGCATTTTCAGAGCATTTTTTTTTATAGCTGTGTAGATGGAGACCTAGAAGACAAGCCTTCCTCCCTGTAAAAATAAAACCAAATTAAATTAAAAACCTTACGTCCTTTTGATTAAGCGGGCTGTGGCAAAAGGATGTTTGGGTTCATTTTGACATCGGTTGGGAGCCACCACACAAAACAGACAACTTTGGCTACAAGGCCTCTTTTTCCAGGAAATGCCCTCTTTTTCATGGGCAGAGTCGTCATGGCAATCCATGGTTAAAAGTAAGGTAAAGGTAAAGGTAAAGGTACCCCTGCCCGTACGGGCCAGTCTTGACAGACTCTGGGGTTGTGCGCCCATCTCACTTAAGAGGCCAGGGGCCAGCGCTGTCCGGAGACACTTCCGGGTCACGTGGCCAGCGTGACATCTCTGCTCTGGCGAGCCAGAGCCGCACACGGAAACGCCGTTTACCTTCCCGCTGGTAAGCGGTCCCTATTTATCTACTTGCACCCGGAGGTGCTTTCGAACTGCTAGGTTGGCAGGCGCTGGGACCGAGCAGCGGGAGCGCACCCCGCCGCAGGGATTCGAACCGCCGACCTTTCGATCGGCAAGTCCTAGGCGCTGAGGCTTTAACCCACAGCGCCACCTGCGTCCCTTATGGTTAAAAGTAGAAGTCGGCAAATGTGTCCTCTTTTTTTGCTATGATATGGCAACCCAAGATGCTGCAATAAACATTTCCAGGGGGGTTGGACTAGATGATCCTCAGGGTCCCTTCCAACTCTATGATTCTATGATTTAAAAGGGCCACAAGTCTCTTTGGGGTCCTCCAGGTGTCCAATTTATTCAGCACTCATCCAGATTTGCCTTTGTGAAGCTTAGACGGCCCATAGTCTTTGCTGAGCATTTTGTTCTGATTTGTTTACAGGGTGGGTGCATGACAACTGAGCATTCATCCTGATTTGCCTGACAAGTACTGTTTGCACTTTTAATCATCTGTGCATCCCACACATTGCTTTGCTTTTTTAAAAAAAAAAATGCATTATTATTTTATTAAACGATAAAACAGACAGTACATATGAAAAAAAGGAGGACAGACATTGACAACAACCAAAAAAATAGTATGACTTCAGTACAAGGAGTTTGGGATGATAAAATGAAAAAGCTATTTAAAAAATCAGGAGAAAATGAAGTGAATATAGTTATAAAGTTATAAATGAGGTGCAGAAACACAACATTGAACGGAAAAGGGGGGAAAGGGAAAGGTTTTTTTTTTCCAGTCAGAGCTCAACAGACCTCAGGGCAGGCACCTCTTTTCCTAGAAAAATAGGACTGGTCTTGTCTGTTTACAGAAGCCCACAAATAAAATAATATTTCAAAGGGCTCTGCCACCAGTGTGACTGCATTGCCGTAGTTAATAACTAACCTCCAAATACGTAAAACCGGAAATATCAGTATCACCCTTAGCTGCGTGAAGATTACAGGCCAATTTCTTTGAGACAGCAATGAACTTAACTTTCTTAAACCTGTTATAGAGGAATTTTTCCAGCCCTCATCCCACACTTTCTTGTCACTTTCAAATTGAAAAAAGAAATAAAATCTGGTCTTTTTCAAAAGCAGACTTGTTGGCGCTAGGGAAACGTAGTGCTTGAGTGCACCAAACTAACGTTCCCAGGCGCACTGGAATTCCCAGCCCCCTTCACTCCGCAAAGTTATGATACTGACAATCTGGAGGCCTCCTCCTTTGTCGGATTAGTTGCTAATGCAAAAATAAATAAATGTGGGGGTCTGCCGCTGTATACGAACATGTGTGTGGGGAGGACTGCCAAGCTAGGTCTTTGACCCGGGTGAAATAGTTTCTTCCGTGCCTCCAGTCAGGAGACCCAAGCAATGTTGGTGGTGACGGTGGCAGATGGGACACCCACCATGTTTGCTCGGAAAGAACTGATAACCTCCCCCTTTCCTCAACGCTCGCTTATTAAAGATGACCTTTCGCCTCTCTAAAATTTCAAAGCTGGCATTCTGAGGGCTGAACAGACTGTGCGCCATATGTAATGTGACCTTGCTCTCTGTTGTGCTGGAGTGTTGATGGCACCACTAATGGGGGGTGAAAGGTCCTCTCTCTCTCTCTCTCTCTCTCTCTCTCTCTCTCTCTCTCTCTCTGCAACTCTCCCTGACTCACCAAGTCTGAATTAAGGTTATCTCCCTCCCCTTCCCCAACAGGCCAGCTTCATTGAACAAATGGAGGGGCCTGTCTGGAAGCACTTAAAAATATATTTTTTAAAAAGGGGGGGGGGGAAATGTGGCATGCTGGTTTGCTTCTCATCACAGCTCAATGACAAGAGTGCGCAACATGGCCGGGACTGGGGTGGGGTGGGGGGTGGGGATATATTTGTTTTCTCACAGGATGCAAAGAGCGTTAAATCAACAAGGCCTCCCATGCAAATCTCAAAGAGCATTCAATCAGGCATCCCTGGGAGCGGCTGACTCTGGAGAGAATGGATTAAACAAATCGCAAGATCCAGGTGTGTTGCTATACTG
Source organism: Podarcis cretensis (assembly GCF_951804945.1). Taxonomy (NCBI): domain Eukaryota; kingdom Metazoa; phylum Chordata; class Lepidosauria; order Squamata; family Lacertidae; genus Podarcis; species Podarcis cretensis. The sequence goes on along the minus strand of NC_137170.1, from coordinate 9,574,630 downwards.
TTTTGTTTTTTTGTTGTTGTTTTGCAGGAGAAAGAAGTCTGTGGATGAAAGCAGGTTGAGCCACCCTTGCTCAGTTTAAACTCTGAAACTGTTAGCAAAGGAAATGAAGGGAGAGAAAAGAAAAACATTCATTGCCTTGACCCTTCTTTTATCCATCCATTCAGATTTAGGTAAAGGACCCCTGGAAGGGACGCGGGTGGCACTGTGGCTTAAACCACAGAGCCTAGGACTTGACGATCAGAAGGTTGGCGGTTCGAGTCCCCGCAACGGGGTGAGCTCCCATTGCTCGGTCCCAGCTCCTGCCAACCTAGCAGTTCAAAAGCACGTCAAAGTGTAAGTAGATACCTTCTGGCAGGAAGGTAAACGGTGTTTCCGTGCGCTGCTCTGGTTCGCCAGAAGCAGCTTAGTCATGCTGGCCACATGACTTGGAAGCTGTACACCGGCTCCCTCAGCCAATAAAGCGAGATGAGCGCCCCAACCCCAGAGTCAGTCACGACTGGACCTAATGGTCAGGGGTCCCTTTACCTTTACCTAAAGGACCCCTGGATGGTTAAGTCCAGTCAAAGGTGACTATGGAGTTGTGACGCTCATCTCACTTTCAGGCCAAGGGAATCGGCATTTGTCCACAGACAGTTTTCCAGGTCATGTGGCCAGCATGACTAAACTGCTACTGGTGCACGGAGGACCATGATGGAAACCAGAGTGCATGGAAACGCCGTTTACCTTCCCGCCGGAGCGGTACCTATTTATCTACTTGCACTGGTGTGCTTTCAAACTGCTAGTTTGGCAGGAGCTGGGGCAGAGCAATGGGAGCTCACTCCGTCGCAGGGATTCGAACCGCCGACCTTCCAATCAGCAAGCGCAAGAGGCTCAGGGGCAATGCTCTCAGTATGACTGACACTGGGCAAGTTCATTGATTTCATTGGGTCTATTTTGAGCATGGTTAGCATTTGGCTGTAACCCTAGATCTTGAATGGGATTTCAAGTCCATCTAAGTCAGTCATTGGTTCAGGCTGAAATAAAAACAACAAGGATAGCATTTATATTGCACATTTCAAGTATTCTGAGTATGTTATATTATTATGGTAATGATAATAATTACCATATTGGTAATTATAATTTTGGTAATTATAATATTGGTAATTATAATTACCATTATGGTAATGATAATTGCCAACAAACGTCCGTATAGTAAAAGCTATGGTTTTCCCAGTAGTGATGTATGGAAGTGAGAGCTGGACCATAAAGAAGGCTGATCGCCGAAGAATTGATGCTTTTGAATTCTGGTGCTGGAGGAGACTCTTGAGAGTCTCATGGACTGCAAGAAGATCAAACCTCTCCATTCATCTGAACTAGCCAAGTGTTTAACTGATAATCAACCACAGCCAGTCCATCATTTGAAAAATAAGACTTTAGAGCCGTCTTAACCTAAAATGGCCATAAATTGGACCATAAAGAAGGCTGATCGCCGAAGAATTGATGCTTTTGAATTATGGTGCTGGAGGAGACTCTTGAGAGTCCCATGGACTGCAAGAAGATCAAACCTATCCATTCTGAAAGAAATCAGCCCTGAGTGCTCACTGGAAGGACAGATCCTGAAGCTGAGGCTCCAATACTTTGGCCACCTCGTGAGAAGAGGAGACTCCCTGGAAAAGACCCTGATGTTGGGAAAGATGGAGGGCACAAGGAGAAGGGGACGACAGAGGATTAGATGGCTGGACATTGTTCTCGAAGCTCCGAACATGAGTTTGACCAAACTGCGGGAGGCAGTGGAAGACAGGAGTGCCTGGCGTGCTCTGGTCCATGGGGTCACGAAGAGTGAGACACGACTAAATGACTAAACAACAACAACAATAATTACTATTAATTAGACCTGTTAAGATAAGATGCCTGTTGCCTAAAGGTCTCCAAGTGACTTACAATACATTTAAAAACAGAATTATAGAGTTGGAAGGGTCCCTGAGGATCATCTAGTCCAACCCCCTGCAAAGCAGGAATATGCAGCTGTCCCGGGGATTCAAACCTGCAACCTTGGCATTATCAGCACCACGCTATAACCTACTAAGCTATCCAGGTCTAAACATAAATACATCAGAACATTAACAGAATACACACAAACACACAATTTATTTGCACTATTTCTGTATGGCATAATAGGTAAAACAAATCTCTAAGCAGTGCACAGAAAACTAAAGCAACAACAGACCACTTAAACAACAACAAATATTACAAAAATGCACATTAATTCTAAGTTACTAATCATTATAAATCAGTATTGATTCGTTTTCCTTCCAACACCCTTCCTCTCTTAGCCTCCTGGCTCTCACTCAGGACTCCACCCATCCAGCAAGCCTGGGTCTCTCTCAGGGTCCAAACTCGCTCTCAGAGGACCACAAAAACCTCACAAAGAGGAAGATTCCTGGAACCAGCTGACATTGGCCAGAGCTAGAATTATCAGAGCGGCTTAAGAATCCATTGCTCTTCCCGGGAAAACTCGGGGAAAAGTAGCTCTTCTGTATTTTGGAAAAAACATTTATTCAAAAGTTACAATACAATACATTTTCAATCAATATATCCTGTCCACAGACATATCTGTGATGATGGTGGCATTAAAATAGCCTGTTCTTCTTCAATAAAAGAGAAAAAGGGAGACCAGATCGTGTCAAAGGCATCTTTTTTGGAGATGCCTTTGGTTAGTTGCCGATGGTATGTGATGTGTTCTGATAGAGCAATGCTCCAGATGTTATTAACCCAAGCCTCTACAGTCGTACCTTGGTTCTCGAACGCCTTGCAACTCGAGCGTTTTGGCTCCCAAACACCGAAAACCCGGAAGTGAGTGTTCTGGTTTGCGAATGTTTGTTGGAACCCGAACATCCAACACGGCTTCCGTGGCTTCCGATTGGCTGCCGGAAGCTCCTGCAGCCAATCAGAAGCCATGTCTTGGTTTTCGAATGTTTTTGGAAGTCAAATGGACTTCCGGAATGGATTCCATTTGAGAACCAAGGTACGACTGTATTGGTGTATTAGAAGTTTCCTTCCATTGTTGGGCAAAAACTAGTCTAGCTGCTGTGAACATGAAGATAAACGTAGCTCTTTCAGGCGAATCGGGTTTTTCCTAACAACGGTCAGCACCCTTAACATGCGACAGCTCCCAGATTTCTTTGGCTCTCTAAAGTAGTGTTTTAACCAGGGGTGCCAACTTGAATGAAATACAGTGGACGCTTGGGTTGCAAACATGATCCGTGTGGGATGCACGTTCGCAATCCAGTGTTTGCAACCTGCAGTGGCGCGTCTGTGCACGCACGGGTTGCAATTCGGTGCTTCTGCGCATGCGATCTAGCGCTTCTGCGCACGTGTGACTGCCCAAACCCAGAAGTAACCCGTTCTGGTACTTCCGGGTTTCGGTGGTCCGTAACCCGAAAAAACGCAACCTGAAGCATCTGTAACCTGAGGTATTACTGTATTGTAGAGGCCCGGGTAAGCCCCGCCTCACATCATTGATCACATGACAGTGCACAAAACCATTTGAGTGGCAATGCCCATCGACATTGCAGGGGCCTGGCCCCCTCAAATATTTTATTGTGAGGGCCGAAGCCCCCACGGCCCCTAAGAGTTGGGTCCTGTGGTTTTAACTGTATGGTATGAATGTAGCCCAATGCCAGGGCCGGCCCAAGACATTCGGCCAACTGAGGCGAACCACAAAATGGCGTTCCCACCCACCGTCAGGGAAGAAGGGACAAGTGAAGATCAACATGGGAATAAAGGGTGGGAGAAGACCGTCAGCGCCTCTTATTCGCCAAGAGGTGGCATTGAGGGGCTGCCAAGGTAGGAGGCTGATCTGACCCCCAAGGAGCATGTCATAGCTGTTGCTGCCACCAAGAGGCGATAAATTCCTTGGAGGCTTGATCGGCTGTCCCTGTGGGTTCTGTAGTCTGAGGCGGTCACCTGACCTTGCCTCATAGATGGGCCGGCCTTGCCTAAAGCTGAAGAAACCCAGCACAAACTATAGACACTCTTATTGTGTCAAGAGCATGTCGCAGAGCACATACACGCCCCTCAACACAACAGTCTGGAGGACCCTACAGGACAGGTGCTTCTGCAGACCCTCCAATTTTCCCTATTTTTGAGGGACGGCCCTGGATATACAGAAGCCGTCCCGGTTTTCTGATTTGATCCCGGAATGTCCCGCTTTTCTTTGGAGAAATGTTGGAGGGTATGTAATTGTGCAATCCTGGAGCCAACGAGATGAGATGCAACCTTTAGAAGACATCTGACAGCAACCCTGTGCATGGAGATTTAAAGATGTTTAATGTTTTAATATGTTTTTATGTTTGTTGGAAGCCACCAACCCAGTCAGATGGGCGGGGTATAAATAATAAAATGGTGATGATGATGATGATGGAACAGGGCATCGCTATTTTCATTGGAGAAATGAAGGAGGGTATGCTTATGTAAGAACTTGCAGGTGATTCAAGAGGAGTTTCTGCCATGTGTCTATAGTACAAATGTTAAGCTCTGGAATTAATGTTAAGGTCCAAATGTTAAGGTCCAAATGTTAAGCTCTGGAATTAATGCTTTAACACAGGGATAGGCAACCTAAGGCTCAGGGGCCAGATACGGCCCAATCGCCTTCTCAATCTGGCCCACAGACAGTCCGGGAATCAGTGTGTTTTTACATGAGTAGAATGTGTGCTTTTATTTAAAATGCATCTCTGGGTTATTTGTGGGGCATAGGAATTTGTTCATTCCCCCCCCCCAAAAAAAATATAGTCCGGCCCACCACATGGTCTGAGGGATGGTGGACTGGCCCATGACTGAAAAAGGTTGCTGACCCCTGCTTTAACAGGACCCTCACTTCCTCTCCTGATGCTGCCTTGCAGCATAAAGGTAAAGGTAAAGGGACCCCTGACTATTAGGTCCAGTTGTGGCCGACTCTGGGGTTGCAGTGCTCACCTCGCTTTATTGGCCGAGGGAGCCGGTGTACAGCTTCCGGGTCATGTGGCCAGCATGACTAAGCCACTTCTGGCAAACCAGAGCAGCGCACCGAAACGCTGTTTACCTTCCCGCCGGAGTGGTACCTATTTATCTACTTGCACTTTGACGTGCTCTCGAACTGCTAGGTTGGCAGGAGCAGGGACTGAGCAACGGGAGCTCACCCCCTCATGGGGATTTGAACCGCCAACCTTCTGATCGGCAAGTCCTAGGCTCTGTGGTTTAACCCACAGCGCCACCCGCGTCCCTGCCTTGCAGCATAGATACACTTTATTTCCTGACTTTCCCCTGCTACTTCTATGAGCAGAGCACCATAGATCTATTTCTGTACAGAGATGCACCAAGGCTCAACCCCCACCCACCACCCGACGCAGTTTTTCAAGGCATAAAAACACACCCTCCTCTACCTTCACCCCCCCCCACTCCCTATCACAAACAGGAAAAATGGGGGGGGGGGACTGTCTCGCGCCGCTTTGGGCAGACAGGAGATCAAAGGCGTCAAGGGGGCCGCAGCAGACAGATCGGTTCCTTTTAGTGCGCAATATTATTAGCAGAGCAATCCGCATTTTCACGGGGCATTTGTTTTTGTTGCTCTCCAGCCGCCTCCCCTCCAATTTCTCAGCATAATGGAATTTGCAGTAACCTGACACACGGATAAGAGAGACTTTCATGAGGGCTCCCCCCCCCCCAACCCCCACTTTGCAAAATAAGATAATGCATTTCGAATTAGGTTTTAGCAAAGCCTGTAGACAAATTGGGCCATAAGCGCCTGCTGGATTGATTGCCAGTGGACGGGGCTGGGAAAGAGAGTTCTTGGCAATTTGGGGTGCAAACATGTGCAGAGTTTTTCCTTGGAATGGGCCTGGGTTAGGGCCATTGTTGTTGTTGTTTAGTCGTTTAGTCGTGTCCGACCCTTCGTGACCCCATGGACCAGAGCACACCAGGCACTCCTGTCTTCCACTGCCTCCCGCAGTTTGAAGAAGAAGAAGAAGAGTTTGGATTTGATATCCCGCCTTTCACTCCCTTTAAGGAGTCTCAAAGCAGCTAACATTCTCCTTTCCCTTCCTCCCCCACAACAAACACTCTGTGAGGTGAGTGGGGCTGAGAGACTTCAGAGAAGTGTGACTGGCCCAAGGTCACCCAGCAGCTGCATGTGGAGGAGCAGAGACGCGAACCTGGTTCCCCAGATTAGGAGACTACCGCTCTTAACCACTACACCACACTGGTCAAACTCATGCTGGTAGCCTCGAAAACACTGTCCCACCATCTCGTCCTCTGTCGTCCCCTTCTCCTTGTGCCCTCCATCTTTCCCAACATCAGGGTCTTTTCCAGGGAGTCTTCTCTTCTCATGAGGTGGCCAAAGTATTGGAGCCTCAGCTTCAGGATCTGTCCTTCCAGTGAGCACTCAGGGATGATTTCCTTAAGAATGGATCGGTTTGATCTTCTCGCAGTCCATGGGACTCTCAAGAGTCTCCTCCAGCACCATAATTCAAAAGCATCAATTCTTCAGCGATCAGCCTTCTTTATGGTCCAGCTTTCACTTCCAGCCTGGTTAGCCCCCTAAAAACTCTGATACCCCATTTTTAAAATACAATAAACTCCCATAGAGACTCCTTACACTGCATTTAAAACCAAAATCGCATTTGGATAGAAAGCATTGTATAATAATATAATAATAATAATAATTTATTATTTATACCCCACCCATCTGGCTTGGTTTCCCCAGCCACTCTGGGTGGCTTTCAGCAAAACACTAAAGTACAATAACTTATTAAACATTAAAAGCTTCCCTAAACAGGGCTGCCTTCAGATGTCTTCTAAAAGTCTGGTAGTTATTTTTCTCTTTGACATCTGCTGGGAGGGCGTTCCACAGGGCGGGTGCCACTACCGAGAAGGCCCTCTGCCTGGTTCCCTGTAACTTGGCTTCTCGCAGCGAGGGAACCGCCAGAAGGCCCTCGGCGCTGGACCTCAGTGTCCGGGCAGAACGTACCTGGGTACTGACTTCACTTAAGAACATACAAACATAAGAAGAGTCTGCTATATCAGGGACCATGCTTTCGATAAATTAGCCCATGAGACTTGCAACAGCAAACAAAAGTCGTTTTTCTAAAAAATTAGATTACTTATTGGTTTTATTCTGTGTTTTTATGTTGCAAACAGCCCTGGGATTTTTGGATGAAGGGCAAGTGTGTGAATTTAATACATAAAGCAAAAATGTTAGCCGCTTTGAGACTCCTTTGGGTAGTGATAAAGTGGGATATCAAATCCAAATCCAAAAATCCAGCTTGGTTCAGTGTCCTGTTCTTACACCAGCCTAACCAGGTTCCTGTTACGGAAAACCTCAAACCAGACCTGACTGAGACCTACCTGCAGTGGAGTTTGGTGCCTCATATTTCAAAAGCCCCTCAAAGGGGTGGAAGGAAGAAGAAGACCCAACAATAACGGACTGGCATAATAAACTACAAGAATTTGCTGAAATGGCGCCATTGACAAATAGCCTGAGAGGCAATTCAAAACAAAATTTTATGTAAAAATGGGATAGATATAAGACATATGTTCAAAAATATAGTAAAGGTTTGCTATCTATGCTAGCATTCGAATGACGTTGGAAAGAAATTGAGTTGAGAAACAAGATTAAGGGTACATATTTATATAGGAATGTGTTAGATAAAATGTAAAGAAATATACAATAATAAGAGTACATTCATTTGTAAAAAAAGAATATGCAACGAGATTGATAGGAAGTCCGTAGTGTTGGTACAAAAATTATTTTGAAATGGCTTTATGTCTCTGTTTTTTCTTTTTTCTTTCTCTAGGTACATAAATTTGGTATATAAACTTTGTATAAATGTTGGGAATTATATTATAATATGCCCTGTAATGTAATATGATAATGTATACATATGTGATATAAGAACCTAAATAAAAAAATAAAAAATTTCAAAAGCCCCTGGTGCAATACTAAAATTTGAAGGTGGGGGGGCAGGTCTCTTGTGCTCCATTTGACACCATTGTTGCAGCGCCCCCTGTGGTGCTGGTGCCCAGGGCGGCTGGACGGGTCGTGCTACCCTAAAACCGTCTCTTGGTCCTACAACACTCTGCCTGCCTGCAGCTTCCAGCAACTGGTATTCGGAAGTGTTCCTGCCTCTGACTGTGGAGGCACAGTGCAGCCATCATGGCGAGTAGCTATGGAGAACCTTTGCCGCCTCCATCATAGCTGTCAACTGTCCCTTATTTGGCAGGAAAGTCCCTTATCCCAGCGCCGTGTCCCGCTGCTGTCCCTTATTGATGATGTCCCTTAAATTTCCCGGGTTTCAAAGGAAGCAGCTCCTCTCCCTTCCTCCCTCCCTGCCGGCCAGGGAGGAGAGAGGCTCCAACTGTGTTGCTTGACTGCGTTGCTCACCCAATAAGGAGTCTAAGAACGACTGGGGGGTGGAGCTTGCATGCCTTGTGCCGATCAAATCTGCCGTGTTGCCTGGGGACTTGCCTTTGCTCAGCGCTTCCCAGCGGAGAGGTGACGGTGACGGTGGTTTCCCTTGCTGCATCCCCTTTGCCGGGTTGCTGTGCTGTGGGAGCCACCGCTTGAGGCTTCGTTTGGCTGCTGGCTGGGCTTTCTGCAGTTGGCTCAGAGGGGCTCAGAAGTTGAACATACCTGCGCTCAGAAAATCCTTTATTTTGGCTGCTGATCCCTTATTTTCGTAGCTGCTGGTCCCTTATTTTCAAATCTGTAAGTTGACAGCTATGGCCTCCATATATTTGTCCCATCCACTTCTAAAACCCTCAAGCTTGATGGCCATCCCTGCCTCCTTTACAGAGTGAGTCTCAGGGTTCAGCTATGCTAACCCAACGCCATCCCAGGATTGTTGGAAGAATAAACTGGGATAACCCTGTGAACATATTGACTAGGTCGGGGGTAGGGGACTTGTTAACTCTCCTTCATTGGAGGTTTTTGAGCAGAGGGTGGATGACCATCTATCACAAATGCTTTAGCTGAATTTCCTGCTTTGTAGGGGGTTGGACTAGATGACCCCGAGGATCCCTTCCAATTCTACAACCGTATTGCTTTTAACACTCGATTGGGAACTGCCCAGAGTGGCTGGGGAAACTCAGACAGATGGGCAGGATATAAATAACAAATTATTATATTATTATTATTATTATTATACGATGCTTTCTATCCAAATGCGATTTTGGTTTTAAATGCAGTGTAAGGAGTCTCTATGGGAGCATATTGTATTTTAAAAGTGGGGTATCAGAGTTTTTAGGGGGCTAACCAGCTTGGGTAGTGATGTATGGAAGTGAGAGCTGGACCATAAAGAAGGCTGATCGCCGAAGAATTGATGCTTTTGAATTATCCCATGGACTGCAAGAAGATCCAACCTATCCATTCTGAAGGAAATCAGCCCTGAGTGCTCACTGGAAGGACAAATCATGAAGCTGAGGCTCCAATACTTTGGCCACCTCATGAGAAGAGAAGACTCCCTGGAAAAGACCCTGATGTTGGGAAAGATGGAGGGCACAAGGAGAAGGGGATGGCAGAGGACGAGATGGTTGGACAGTGTTCTCGAAGTTACCAGCATGAGTTTGACCAAACTGCGGGAGGCAATGGAAGACAGGAGTGCCTGGCATGCTCTGGTCCATGGGGGTCATGAAGAGTCGGACACAACTAAATGACTAAACAACAGCAACCAGGTTGGGATAGCTGGGATAGCAGGCTTGTTGGTTTTTGAATGTCTTATGTAGATTTTTTCAATTTTGTTGTTCTGTATGGGACAATGACAATAAAGATTACCGTATCGAATCGTATCGTATCGTATCGTATCGTATGATTCTAATTCTCATCATCCCAGACTGTTGGCCAACGACATCTGGAGGGCCCAGGTTTCCCATCCATGGTAAAAAAAGCCAGAATGAATTTGAACCCAGACTCCAGTGCATTATGTCCACTGAGCCAGGACAAATAGGTCCAACCAGGAGAAAAAGATTCTGTGCAATAGCCCTGCCAAATTTCAATCAAGGTGTGACCCTTGTGAGAATATAGAAATTGACCATAATTGCTTTAGCCCACAGGCTTGTGCTCCATGCTGCCTCCTAGTGTCAGAGTCAAGGAATTAAACATTACTTCAAACCATACAGAAACCTGCTGCCTCTTTTTTATGTTCTTAATTAAATGTGCATGTATTTGTATATACTGTATATATATATATATATATATATATATATATTTAAATAGTTCATGTTTTGCTAGTAAAATGGAGCGTCAAGTGGGCATAGTCCTCAACAGTGGCCAAGTTGTCTTGGCACCTGAAACAAAGAAACCTGCAAGTACATGCACCTCTCCCTAGCATAGATTGCAAAGAATTGTAGAGTTAGAAGGGACCCCCAAAGGCCATCTAGCTCAACCCCCTTCAATGCAGGAATCTCAGCTAAATAGTGCCTGACAGCTGGCCATCCCACCTCCAATGAAGGAAAGTCCACAACCTCCTGTAGGAATCCGTTCCACTGGTGAACAGCTCTTACCATCAGAAAGTTCATCTTAGTGTTCAGTCAGAATCTCCTTTCTCGTAACTTGAAGCCATGGGTTCGAGTTCTACCCTCTGGAGCAGAAGAAAGCAAGCGTGCTCCATCTTCCATGTGGCAGCCCTTGAGATATTTGAGGATGGCTATCATATCTCTTCTCAGACGCCTCTTTTCAATGCTAAACATATCCAGCTACTTCAACCATTCCTCATCAGGCTTGGTTTCCAGACCCTTGATCATCTTGGTCGCCCTCCTCTGCACACCTTCCAGCTTATCAACATCCTTCTTGAACTGTGGTGCCCAGAACTGGACACAGATTTCCAGGTGTGGTCTGACCAAGGCGGAATAAAGTGATACTATTACTTCCCTTGATCTGGATGCTATACTTCTGTTGATGCAGCCTAGAATAAAATTTGCCTTTTTTGCTGCTGCATCACACTGTTGACTCATGTTAAGCTTGTGGTCCACCAAGACCCCTAGATCCTTTACATCATCATCATCATCATCATCAAAAATTAAATACATTAATACACAATACATTAATACATAATCAAAATTAAAACAAAAACAAACCAAATAACCCCACTGCCCCCCACTAGTAAGCAAGGTGTTCCCCATCTTCTGTTTATGCACTTGGTTCTTCCTGCCTAAGTGCAGAATCTTACAATTGTCCCCACTGAAATTCATTTTGTTAGTCTGGGTCCAGTGCTCCAATCTGTTAAGGTCCTCTTGACTCTTGATTCTAACTTCTGCGGTATTAGCTGCCCCTCCCAGTTTGGTGTCATTTGATGAGCACCCACATTTTGTGCTTCCTACCATGAAAGGTACGCGGGTGGCGCTGTGGGTTAAACCACAGAGCCTAGGACTTGCCGATCAGAAGGTCAGCAGTTCGAATCCCCTCAATGGGGTGAGCTCCCGTTGCTCGGTCCCTGCTCCTGCCAACCTAGCAGTTCGAAAGCACGCCAAAGTGCAAGTAGATAAATAGGTACCGCTCCGGCGGGGAGGTAAACAGTGTTTCCGTGCACCGCTCTGGTTTGCTAGAAGCGGCTCAGTCACGCTGGCCACATGACCCGGAAACTGTACGCCGGCTCCCTTGGCCAATAAAGCGAGATGAGCGCCGCAACCCCAGAGTTGGCCACGACTGGACCTAATGGTCAGGGGTCCCTTTACCTTTACCATGAAAGTAATTTGAAGCTGTTGCTAGGGGAAGCTTTTTCTTCAGGGGCTACTCTTTTCACGCCTGCAGGGTTGTTGTTTTTTTCATGTCAGTGCATCTCTTTATTTAAATCAGTAGACATTGATTTAGTAGGCATCGGTCCACCCAGCTCAAGACCAGTTACTGCACTGATGGGCATTGGCTTTCCAGAATTTTAGAAAAGGAGTGTTTGCTAGCTGTACCTGAGGATGTTGGAGGTTCAGCCTGGAACCTGAATTCAAAGCAGATGCTGTACCAATGAGCTCTCCCAGACAGGACCTTTTCAGTGTTGGCACCACACTTGTATAATTCCCTCCGGTTAGAAGCCTCTCTCTCCTACTGCTTTGAAACCAGCACTGAAACTCTTTTCAGTCCTGTCCATCATTTTACAATTTGTTGCTTTTTATTGCTCTCTTCTTGCATTCAGTGATGCTGCTGTCTGTCTCCCTCTCCTCTGCCCTCTCTAGAGATCAATATTCAATTTGTTTTTGACTCACTGTTATTCCCCCCAAAAAAACAAAAACACCCTATTTTTACAAAAACATTTATTTACAATAAGCATAGATTCAAGAAAAAAATAAGGATAAAACAAAAAGAGAAAGGAAACTGGAACAAATGAGGTTCTTCACCACATTTCACATTATTCTCCCTCAATAAACATACTTGCCTCTCTGCCCATATTTGCATTGATAAATAATTATTTTGCAGGTATTATTCTGGCATTCTGCAGAAGTACATGCGAGTATGAAAAAAATATTAATTGATCTGTTTTAATCCATTTTTCCCCCATTTCATTATTGTCATGTGTTTATTACTTTTGTTTGCAGGTTTCTTTGGGGAGGAGATGTTTTCTCAAAGTGGGAAGTAAATCATTTTAACAAATAAATGTTTAAATAAGACCAAAGTAAAAGAAAAAAAAAATAGTAACACTAGTACTTATTACTGGAACTCTGTTGATTTTTATGTATTCATTACTCCTCCTGCATAGGGCTGTGTATGGCACAGTACCACATTCTGTGAAACCCCACAGATACAGAATCTACATCATAATATGTATGATTCCTTATCATTTTTTTAAAATACCTGATGTGAGTCCCCAATGCATGGTTTTTACAATGAAAGTGTGGGATATGAACCCTCCTTTTTATATATATAAGAGAACAAAAATAAATAAAAACTTCTGTTGTAACTTGATCCAAGGGTGGGGGTGGATATACATCTAACAAATAAATAAAAAATATTAAGAATTCATTGTGACGCTTGGTTTCATGTGCTGAAACGTCTTGGGCTACTGCTGGCATAGGCCCTCTGCACATAAAATACCTTCACTATTTTCTGGGGTCAAATAATGGGATTATTCTATTGCAGATTCTATTCTAAGGTTTGTATGAACTGGTGTTGTTTTTTTAAAAAAAAAAAATATTTCGCAAACCGTTTAGAAGTCTGTTTTGACCTTAAGTGGTTTGTAAATATCATAATCATAATCAGCCTTTGTAGGTTCTGGCTAGAATAAATCCTTAGTCCTTTCCAAGTGATCTGTTTGTTAGTAAACAGAGACAGCAGCCCAGTATTATAAAACTGGAAACTTAGCTCAAGTGGGAGGCGGAATTCCGAATACCGAACAGATGGAGGGAGCGTTGCAGAAAGAAATGGAAGAAGAGAGAAAAATCTGCTTTGTTCTGTTGATTAAATAAACAGCTTAGACTAACAACAAACAGTTTCTGGCTATCCCAAGACTTTCTCGCTCCCCCCCCCAAGTCCCCACATCTTGAAGCAATCAGCAGCTGAAAAGAGACTCGTCCCCCTGGCATCTCAGGTTAAAGAAGGGGGTCCAGGAAAATGTGGTAGAGCCATTACACGAAACCTGAGATGCGTTCATCGGGGACTCCAATTGCCATCGCATTAGGATTGATTGGAGACCAGCAGTACCGTAATGACCCGGAAAGAGGGGCACCCGGCGATTGTTCTTTCGCGTCTCGCGCTCTCCGCCTCTTAGCTTATTCCTCCTTATTCCTCCTTATTCTTCCTCTTCCTTTTCCAATCCGAGAGGTTTATGTTACCGGGAGCGGCTCTCTCTTTTCTTGTTGTGCAAATTGTGCTCGAGGAAAGTAGAAAAGATCCGTACAATCCACTTATTATGCCAAGGGTTTGGAATTCTTTACAGAGCCCTGTGGGGAAATTATAGTGGAGAAAATATAAATTAAGGGGGGGGGTTGGAATGAAGTCTGTTAGGTAGGCTTTTAAAAAAACACAAAGGGGGTTGCTATTTTAATTAAGCGTCTGTTGAGATTTCCTACTGGTGCGGTGAGGCTCTGAACTGCGTGGAACCTTAGCCGAGGCGCAGTGCAATCCTATACCTGCCTACTCAGAAGCAAGCCCTGTTGAACTCACTGGGACTTACTTCCAGGCAAGTAAATACAGGATTGCGGTCTCAGGTGACAAGTTCTCGGCTTCTTTCTTGCTGCGAAGTCGGAGAGGGGGCCCCGATTCGGAAACGCACGGACTTGGAGGCGAACCCTATTGCTTTCAATGGCGATTTACTTCCAGGTAAACGAATTTGGCATACGGGAGGCGAGAGTGAAGTCGCTTTAAAAAAAAAAAAAAAGGAGGATACGATCCAGGCAAATTTTAAAATCTCCTTTAAATTTGCAACGCGGTCCCGAGTGTTTCTATTTAGAAATCCCATTGAGTTGAATGGAGCTTTGCCTCCAGGCTAGCGTGGATTGCAGCAGGAAACGCGTGTTTACAACCCCTGCACTCCTTGGCAGGCTTTCCTAGGAAGAACACGCTCCACCGGCTCTCAAAATTGGGTTTACTTTTGAGTAAACACGTATAGGAGATGGGTCTGGGTATCCCTCCAGTTCAAATGAGTTTTTCTCAGAAAAACCCACTTTAACTTGATGGGGCTCCTTCCCCCACCACAAGCTAAGTGAGCACTTAGACCGAGCAACCTGCCCTGTGCGTGTCTACTCGGAAGTAAGCCCCACTTAGTGAATCACTCCCAGTGGGGGATTTCCTTCCAAAGAGGCGTGCCTTGGATGCCGCGCGGGGGACCAGAGGCGCGATCCACACGCTCTTTGCGACTCGCCGCCTGGAATAACATCTCCGCTTCTTCGAGGGCAAGTCGGAACACAAATCCCGGATTAATTCGGAGCAGAGTTCTTTTTTTTAAAAAAAAAAAAAAGCGGAGTCACACAAAATTTGGTGATTTTGTAGATCTACCTATTTGAAACTGTCCATTTATGTTACAACACGGCCGTTTTAATTCCCCTTCCTCCAATGACCTAATTACGAAAGTTTGAAGGAGGAGAAGAAGTGGTGTGTTTTAGAAGCGGAGCAGGAGGGGGAATCGGAGGTTGCTCGCTGGCTCCGGAGAGAGAGAGAGAGAGAGAGAGAGAGAGAGAGAGAGAGAGAGGCAAGTCTGCTGCGCGCTTTGCGCCAAAACAAACCGGCCCCGCCTGGTCTGGCTTTAACTGCAGCTCACTGGATAATGAACTCCATCTTTCCAAAGCGAACTTAACTGTTTATTTAGTGTCACCCCGCATTAACATCACTGGCACTTTCCTCTGAACAGAAGGAGCTGGAGGCTTTCTCCTCCAAAAAGGAAATTCTTTTTAGCTTAGACAGACTTCAGCATCCAGGATGTACATTAGTGGCGCAGGAGGAGGAGGAGGAGGCGGCGGGAGCGCTGGTGCTGCGCCCTTGGCTGATCTTTGCGATGATTGAAACCTCTGAAAGAAAGAGAGGGGGAATAACGTGGGCGGAGGACGGAAATCTGGGCAGTGGGGGGGGGGAGGCACGTGCACTATTACCTGGGCTCCAAGTCTCCGCGTCCCCGTTTTCTGGAGCTCGTCTCCAGTCTCCCTTTGATCCGGACTGGCTCCTGTTTTCGCTCCGGTTCCGGCAAGCAGAGGACGCGCGGATCCAGCCCTGTTTAAGCACATTCCTTGAAACTGGCGGGGGAGGGAGCGCCCAGGCGGTGGCATATTTATTTGGCTGTGAGGAATAACCCCCCACTGTGTCCAGTGGGGCTGAACTTTTCCCTGGTAAGCGCGACTTCATTTTACAGCCTGGAATGTGCGCGTGTAGACTTCGCACCCCTGGAAATCAATGAGAATATGTCGACATTTTGCAGGGGAAATGATGCCCCTCTAATATGTGTGTAATACACTTCCGAGAGAGAGAGAGAGAGATGGTTGGATCGTGCCCCGGTTCCTGTGCACGGAAGTAAAACAAGATATCAGTGGGAGGCGAGCGATACCAAAAGGAAACGTTTTTAGGTTTAGGGGTGTAAAAGAGATGGAAGGGAGAATCACATGATCACTTATAACCCATGTGGTGGGGAGACAACGCGTTTTAGTGGCTATTTAGTGGAGGGAACGTTTGTGTGCAACATGACCTTAATCGTGGGAACCGCTGCTTCTTTGAGAGTTTGTGGGAACTCGCGTCAATGGCAGCCCTGTTTCTCAGGTGTGGGTGTGTGAGTGTGTGGGTGTTTGAGAGAGAGAGAGAGAGAGAGAGAGAGAGAGAGAGAGAGATGGATAGTGACACCAAAATTAAGTCCCATTTTCATCAGGGAAGCTGGTTCATTGCTGTTTTCCGAAGACATAGAATCCTATAGAATCACAGAACTGTAGAGCTGGAAGAGGGGCAGAGGGTCATCTAGTCTAACCCCTAATCGAACGCGGCTCGCAGCTCCTCTGCAGGATGCCAGACGCCACCATGGGGCGGGATGGGGCCAGTGGGGGGAGAGAGATGTCTGTCCCAAGCCGGTGAAGCAAACCCACAGGGCTTCATATTTCAGGCATTTAAGCCCCAGCTCCCTTCCCAAGACAGCCTGCTTAGGATCGGACTTGGAGGGCAGAAGGTGCCCAGTTCGATCCCCGACATCTCCTGCCTAAACCCGACGTGCCGCTGCCAGTCAGTGTCGATAATACTGGCCAAAGGGGACTAATTGTCTGATGCAGTATATAAAGCAGTTTCCATGGATGCTTCAGTTGAAATTCCTGCCTTGCGGGGTTGGACTAGATGACCCTCGGGTCCCTTCCAACAATTCTGTGATGTTCCATAGAGAATTTCCAGCAGGGAGATTGGCTACTTTCTCATCCCGAACCTCATATCCCGCTGGGAAAGGTCGCAGTCCTGAATTCTGGCAAGAGGAAGTCCCCTTGGAACAGGGTTGGGGTTTTGCTGTAGGGACGGGGCCGCTCGCGCTTTATTTTAAAAACCTGAAATGTTCTCTGTTGCCTGGGATTTCTGCGAAAATCCTCAGGGGCTTTCCCCCCCCCCCCCCCCACTGGCTACCGGGGAAAGCACCTCAATGAAGCGGTGGCGGTATCAGATTTTTGAAGTCTCTCGAGTTCAGCTTTCCCCTCTGCCACGAACTCGGGATGCGTCCTCGGGCAAGTTACTAACTTTAGACTTCACAGTTGAGGAGAACCGGCAAGTGGAGAAGGCGCCGCTGACCAGCAACATTTCCCCTCCCCTCTGGCTCCTGCATGTAACGTCTGAACGGAGGGAGCCTGCGTGGAATCTGGAATCCTGTACACGCGAATGCTCCTTTGCCTTCAGACGTTACTGCTGTAGGCGGGGGTAGCTACTCAGCGCTCACCATGTGAGCCAACTGCTAGGGGCCAATAAAATATTTGAGGGGGAGGGTCCCCCCATAATTGGTGCCCGTGCACCGCGTTGCGTGATTGATTGCGCGGGGCAGGACTTCCTTGCCCCCCCCCGCCGCCCCAATATTTTATTCAAGTTGGCACCCCTAGGCGCCGACATCTGGCTTGTTCTGCCTTACCGGTTAGTATAAGTGGCGACGAGGGAGCCTTCCTTCTGTATCCCAGAGTGCGTGGAAGCCGGTGCTCCTGAAGGCTCCCGCACTTCGTTCAGACGTTCGTTCCTGAACACGCGTCTGAACACGGGGACTGCAACCAGAGCAGCCGCTCATCTCCTGCCCTTGCGCCGCTGAAACACATACAGGGGCGCACAACCACCATAGCTGTCAACGCTTTCCTTTTTTTAAGGGAAATTCCCTTATTCCAAATAGGATTCCTCGCAAGAAAAGGGGAATGTTGACAGCTATGTCCTCCACTCTCACACACATATATTTCCTAGAATCTTAGAGTTGGGAGGGGCCCCAAGGGTCATCTAGTCCAACCCCCTGCAGTGCAGGGATTTATTGCATTTAATAATTGCCTTTCTAGCCCATCATTTTCTCCAAGGAGCTCAAGGTGGCGTAGGTGGTTCTTCCCCCTCCTCATTTAATCCCCACAACAACCCTGTGTGGTAGGTTAGGCTGAGAGGCAGAGGCTAGCCCAAGCTCAGCTTCAGGGAAGAGTGGGATCGGAAACCTGATTTCTCCCAGGTCCTAATCCTAATTGTAGAAGCTCTGGCTTTCTGGAAGAAACCTCTCCTCTCCCATGAGTTGTTCCCTTGTGGTTTGATTGCCAAACGCGACGCGCGGAATGTGTGGGAATGGCGTTACGGCGGGGCGTTTTGGGAAGAGCTGAAAAGGCGCATCTTTCACTAGAAGGCCGGGGAGCGTGTGGCCCTTCAGATGTTGTTAGCCTCCACTTCTCCCCGTCCTCTTTGACCAGCCGGGCCTGATGCGGCGCTGCGGTCCACAAACATCTGGAGGAGCGACCGCGGACTTCCTGGCCACGCTCCCCTCTTTCCTGGGCTCCTCCAGAGCTCGCAGGGTGACACCCGCTTTGTTTTCACAGGTGTCTGGAGGGCAGCGATGGCCAGCCGGTCCCCCGAGCCTCCTTCGGGGTTTTTCTTCCTCTCCCTCCTTTCAGACGCCTTTTTGCATGAAACGCTTTTCAGCCCCGGCGCGGTGGACGCGTCTCCAAAATAGCGCCCCTCTTCTCTTTCAGTGGTTTTGATTTTTCAGGGGAGGAGGAAGCGCAGAGAGGGAGGAAAGCAGGAAAAAAGAGAGCTAAAGGGGTTGTGAGAGAGAAGACAAGTCCTTTATTGTTTAGAAATAAGCCAACCCTCCGCACCCCTCCTTTCTTTCCTTCTTTTTCTCTCTCGCTCCCTCCCCGTCTCTCTCTCGCTCTCTTTCCTCTGCGCTTAGCAGCTCAGAGAGGGTGAGATCCGGTATCACGTTGCAGATTCCCACTAAAGATAACGAAATGTGATCTATTTTTCAGAGCGGCAAGTGGATGGGAACGAAGCCGTCCACGACAGAAAACTCATTTGCTAATGGGCTCGGTTTTGGGTTTCCTTCGCGTCTCCAGGGTCGGAAATCGCTGGAGTTTTGGGTTACTGGCCGCACTTATAACTGGCCGCATTCTGCAAATCCTTTTTTCTGCTTTAATTAATTAAGGAGCAGCGCCGATCATTCCCCAGAAACCAGTCGGCCCTGGGCTCTTTCCCTCAGGCCGCGCACCAATAAGGTCTTCTTTACGTTCTGCATTTGGAAGAAACCAGGCCCGAAAGGTGGGCAAATTCCTCGCCAGCCTCTCCCACCCCCACCCCCACCACTCCGCCCAAACCACAGATGCGTGCCTTATACCCGTGGACAGTTCAATTTCACGCTGCAAATCGATTTTCGAAGGTAACAGCCTTCGGATTGTCCACAAAATTCTGCCACTTACGCCCCACGGAGGTTCCTGTTTTGTTTGTTTTTTTGGGTTTTTTTAAAAATAAAAATCTAGCGTCCATTCATAAAGAAATTTACGCCCCATCCTATGGATGTTTATTTATTCAGGAGAAAACTCCCTTGAATTCATCAGAGTTTGTCCTCCCTACGTGTGCTTAGTAGGGTCGACGTGTAAAATGTGTGTGTGTGTGTGTGTGTGTTTATATAGAACAGTCCTCTGTTCACAAACTGGGTACACTGGGTTGAAATTGGGTTTGGCATCATCTGGCGAGGAGACTAAAGATGCAGTCCTGACCTGTTTACCTGAGTGAAATAAACTCAATGCGACTTCTGAGTAGAAGGGGGTAATTGTGCCGCACTTACCTCGGAGGAAATGTCCCAGTTTACACAGTGGATAAGCGTGTATAGGATTGAACGGTCAGGCAAAAGCCTTTAAATGGGGGGGGGGGGTCATATCAATAGAATTTTTTGGACGTGTAAACTGTCTTAATATAGCACAAGTAGAAGCTGTTTTGTGCAATAACTTAAGGTGTTGAACACACACACAAACAGCTGCTGAGTAGTTTCTGTCGCTTAAAATGTTTATATTTTATATGGGACTTTGTATATTTCATTAGTACTCCAGCCTATTACACCTAAACTAGCTTGTCTGATGTGATTGTAATGACACTTGCATTTCAGGAGGAAATTGCTCACGATGTTCGTGGCAGAAAACAATTCCTGCCAGTCGGATTTACTTCCTAGTAAACATGCTTAGAATCCGAGGCTCTCCTTTATTTTATGTTTTTTTAATCAGACTTTCCCATTAATCATGCACTGTGAGAGGAGCACTGGTCCTGAACTTATGCACAATTACTCGGGAGCAAATCCCATTAAATTCGGCGGGGCTTACTACTTCTGCGGAGTCGTGCAGAGGTGTGGATGGGATCCTGCCTCTCTGCCTCCCCTTCAGGCGTTTATATTTACCTTTGAGGAGAACAAGAGAGCAGGGAGCGGGACCACGCCGAATAGGCTTTCTATCTGGCACCCGGAGGGAGCCCCCCCGCCCTGCACGCGCGGACTTCCACGCGCGGGCTCGCTCCTTTCAGACTTTGGCGCCGTACACGTGGACGCCAGGGAGAGGATCTAGTCGGCGTGCGCGCGCGCGCATTCTCCTTAGCAACGCATAGAAACGCTGTTTTTGTAAACAGGCTCCGCGGAAAATGCGCCCGCGGAATAATAAAACAGCAGTCGGGTGACCCGATGTTCCAAATGATTATTTATAGCAAATTCTTTTCTCTGAAAAGGCTCGATGAAAAACAACAACGCCGCAAAGGGTTTTCTCCAAACCACCCACCGGGAGGGACGTCCGGGCAATGCGCTTCTCCTTTCGGCTAGTTGGTAAATTTGCAACGCGATTCCATATCCGCCTTTTTTGCGGTCTGATTTGGAGAAGTGAAAGGGACTGGTTTTTATAAAACATAGCAAGTGATGATGACCGTCCGCAGTTAGCTCTCGGCTGCAGGACTCCCAGCATCAGGTTAGAGACCCCCTTGTGGCGCAGGAGAGCTCTCGGTCTCTACGTTCCCTTGTTTATAAAAGCGAATTATTTAATCTCCGCGTTAGGAAACAAAGATCACTTTTTGTGGCTCGTCGGCGATTGCGGCAGAAACAGAATGATTTGCAACAGAAATGAGACTTAACTGAGCGCAAAACGACATTGACATGAACTGTTTACTCGCAAGGAACACCGCTCTTGCGTCCTGAACGAGTTAGGCGAAAATCAGCCCGGGAAGAAACCAAAAGCGGACTTTAAACTGCCAAGTATTCTCTGCAGAGCCGGATATAAATGTTTTGAGGATGTGGGTGTAAGCGTTGGAGGGTTCTCCACAAACACACAACACACACACACACACAGACACACACACGAGAGAGAGAGAGAGAGAGAGAGAGAGAGAGAGAAGAGAGAGAGATTACTCCAGAGCGTTGTTCGTAGCCGACTGCTGCTAGATAGCATGTGGGCTCTGCTGATATATTTATAACCGGCCCTTTAAAGAGAATCCTCATCTCGTCCAGAGCGGAGCTACAGAATGATAAATCCCGTGTTTGCTTCTCAGACGTTTGAAAAGGATCCCAGGGGAGGGAAGCGGGTTGAGGGGGTTGGTGGCAGCAGACAAATAGCTGTCAGGCCGGAGAGAGAGTTATCTCCCCCAATTTGGTTCAGATCTGTCTTTCGCCTCGCCCGCCAGTCCTGCAGGTATAATCTGTCAGACCTTTGGCCTCTTTTTTAAAAAGAAGACTTAAAAAAAAAAATCCCTCCTGTCCTTATTTTAAAAGCATTAGCCGCGGTAAACATCCATTTAGCAAACACCTCTTTGAGAGAGGCATTTTTTTCGGGGGGGGGGTGAGCTTTCCAACCTCTCTCTGCTAATAGGAGGGGGAAAATATTTTGCGCATCTGTTATAGACTTTGGGGTATGTTGGGGCATATAATTTTGTGAGTGTGTGGAGAGAGAGAGAGAGAGAGAGAGAGAGAGAGAGAGAGAGAGAGAGAGAGAGACGCCTTTCTAAAGAGTCGCGTTCCGGTCCCCACGCAGCTGCCTTGTCAATAAGAAGTCCGTTCCAAGTCGAGACATTTTTTGCTGGCAGGGACATTCATTGCAGCAGCTTCTCTGAAGGTATCACGAGGACCAAAATAAAGTGGGGAAAAGTACCAGGTCGGGTGGGACAATTCGTTGCACCGGCCGAGGGGAGCGGGTAGAGATTGTCTCCCTATATGCATATTACATCCACACGCATAAAGTGGTGTAATAGTGCCAACTTGAATTAAAAAATTGGGGGGGGGGGCTGATCACAAGACACATGCACCATTTGACTGGCAATGCCCATCAACTTGTAGAATATTTTATTGGGGAGCGAAGGGCCAGCTGCCCCTAAGTGGTGGCTCCTATGCAGTGGCGCTTTCAGAAAAAGATGGGGGGTAGATGTCGTCCAGGGCCCGCTTTGCAGAGTGTGCAGGAGGGGTCTCACCTCTTGAAGCCGTCGAAAAGGGAAAGATCCGCCCCCAAACTCACCTAATGCCTTTAAGTCCATATGGTCTTAAATTGCTAAACTTTGACCACTGCGTGGTGCACAGCCACGGCGCTTGGGCCTGCCTTTCTCTGGCTTAAGGGCACTTTCTGCAAGATCCAGAAAGATGAGAAGAACCGGATTCAATTCAGCCCCAAACGAACCGGCTCCTCGAGTGTGCAAGAGAAAATCCGGCCCCGTTTTCAGACCTGGCGGTCAAAAGCCAAGGCGCCAAAGTGTCTTTGCCTGGTGGTTTCATAATACCGAGGCACAGAGCAGACCGACCAAGGCAGAAAGGATGTTTGGCCGGCGCGGTCGTTTTCGGGAGCAAAGAGGATCCTATGCATTTACACGTGACAGGGACACGCAGAGAGGCGTGCAAACAGATCGAGGAGCAGTGGGCCTTCTGTCTGCGGACCCGAGTCATTTTAAGGCTGTGGAATTAAGGATCTTAAGCGCAACCGCTGTCTTTGGATGGCAAATGCCCGTTTCTTCAAAATGTGTCCTGGCCTGATGTAATTTTAAATCTTCTTCCACTGTATTACTTCTTGGTGAGCAGTTGTACACAAACCCTGCTGCCTGCATGCTTTCCCTTTTATTCCTGCGAGTAAAAGGGGGAGAGAGAAAACGACGTAAAAGAAAAGAAAAACTGATAGCCAAGCATTCCGGATGCCACCCCCACGAATATCTCTGATCTAGGCAGCCTCTACAGGGGTTTCAGAGGGACACCCGGGCCTTCCTCAGCCGTCCCCTAACATCTAACTTCACGGGGTTAGTTATAGTCACCGTCGCCGTGCGTGTGAGTGTGGTCTCGCGTTCCCACTACAAGCGACACAACACGTGTTCGGATTCCAACCTCTACGACGTTGCGATGGAAGGACTATGACCCGGTTGGAAGAGTCAATTAGGATATATGAACATCAGTCCAACCAAGGACAAAAACCAAATCTCAGGTCTGGTTCACAAACCTGCTGAGACGCGGATGAAAACCGGTACAGTGGTGCCTCGGGTTACGAGCTTAATTCGTTCCGAAGGCCCGTTCTTAACCTGAAACCGTTCTTAACTTGAGGTACCACTTTAGCTAATGGGGCCTCCTGCTGCTGCCACCGCGCTGCTGCTGCGCGATTTCTGTTCTCATCCTGAAGCAAAGTTCTTAACCCGAGGACTATTTCTGGGTTAGCAGAGCCTGTAACCTGCAGCCTATGTAACCTGAAGCGTCTGTAACCCGAGGTACCATTCTTGAGCGCTAAAGGAAGCCTAATGCTGCGATCCTATACACGCACCGGGGAGCTTTAAGTCCCAACCAGCATTCATAAATTGCGCCTGTACACTGAAGCTGAAACCCCGCGGAAGCAAAAAAATAAACAAACCACAAGGGGGGGGTATCAATAGAACAATGGGGTATGGATGGAGGGGTCGCTGGAACTATGCCCGCGAAGCATCCTAAGTAGTAAAAAGCGCGATACAAATGCTAAAGCATTATTATTATTCTTCGCAGTTGGGGAAGGGTCGTAGCCCCTTGGCAGAGCATCTGCCTGAGACCCCCTACTGGAGACAATGGACGACACAGATCTGGACGCAGCAGTCAGTGGTCTGACTGGGCAGGAAACAGCTCCCCACGTTCCGAGTTGGGACGGCTGACATCTACCGGACTTTGCCTCTAAATACAAAGATGTGGGATCAAAACAGACGCGCGATTGGTTTTAGGGGTGCGGGGCGACCACCTGCCATGCTTAAGGACCCTGACTTCGAAGCAAGTCCCCATTCTCCCTACTTTTTGCTGCAGCATCCGACTTAACACCGTTATCCCTCTGAACGTGGGAACGTCGGGCGGCCTTATAGTGCGTCATCAGGTTTTGGGGAGTCCAGGAGTCTCTCCCAGCCTTCATTGGAGCTGCACCCGCATGCAAGGCAGATGTTCTGACATTGAGATGCTCTGACATTACCTTCTCCTAATCCAGCGGTACCCAAAGCGGCGCCCTCCATAAATTGAGGGACTATAACTCCCGTTATCCATGACCACCGGCCAAACTGAGGCAGATGGGAGTTGTAGTTCAACAGCACCTGGAGAGTACCTCACCGGTCTTCAGTCCCTCTGGTGTTGTTTTTTGGGGACCCCGGGAGTTCTGCCTGACTAGATGCACCTCAAAAAGCGTTCTCTCCTCGTAAGCGCCGCTGTTGGTCACTTATCGCCTCCAAGATAAGTACAGCTCATAAAAGGCTCTTCGTTTGGTCCTTTTCGGCAGCGCTGCTGCTGCGCTTATCTCGCCCTCATTGTCCTTATCTCAAGCCCTGCCCTTGCTACTGACAATGGATTCCCTTTGTTTGGAGAGGCTCTAATTGTTTCTCCCTCCCTTCCCCAAATCATCTTCCTCCTCCTGGAGGAACCTCCTAATTGCTTTTTGAACCAAAATGAGGATTAGCAGAATTCAAGGGAGGGCGCGGGTGGCTACGCGCAGTGCAGAAAATACGGTAAGACAATTCTGACACCACCCGCAACCCCGACTAGGGTTGCGCCAGCTCCCCATAGCATACTAAGTTGGTCGCCAGCCCCACTGAATTCAAGTGACAGCTGTTTCCGAGTCACCATCCACAGAATCGGGCAGCATCTTTGGCGTTTTTACTAGGAGGGCCAGCTCTCGATGGATGGGGGTCCACGCCCCTGATTAATATGCTGAGGACAGCAGCTTTATTATGCGGGAAAACAACAACTGCATTTCAGTTTACTCGGAAATAACCTGCGCTCCGTTCAGCGCGCCTGATTTCCAGGACAGGATGCGCAATTACGCGGCGATCAGGTCAGATTGCAAGAGGGCCGGAGACGCTTACTCCGGAGTCATTTTGCTGAGGCCGCGCTGCAAGGAGTGTTTCAGCCCGGTACCGTTCGTTCCAGAGCGGATCGCGGATTTTAAATAGGCCTAACTCCGTCTGCACAGGCGAAATATGTGCTGGTTCGATTCCAGTACCTATTACGTAACGTCGACAGGGTGCCCTTTCTGTCACCTTACGTTTGGAGGCTGTATTGACCGCAGGGGCATCGCTTTTCGTGATGTAATTGGAATACGCGCTCCTGCGCGCTCCCGCGTCCGCTCCTGGCATAATTCGAATTCCCACCAATTTACACGCAGAGAGAGGCCTTTTGCAACACAACTCCTGCTGGCAGCCCAAAGGCATCGCTTTTAAGCTTCAATCTTTGAATGCAAAAAAATAAATAAATAGTAATATGTATTTCCGAGGAGGGTGATGATTAATAAATGAATGAATGAATGAAAGAATAAATAACAATAAGATGCCCACCTTGGCTTCCCTAGCCTCTTAAGACATAGTTATGGCGCTCCTTTCATTATTTATCGCGCGCCATAACCTATTCATCAGGGGCATCATTTATTCATTCTCAACATTAAGGTAATTAAATATGAGCTCACCGGGAATGAGCAGGTCTGAAAATAAAGGCGGGGGGGGGGAACGAAGGGAGAGGAGAGAGGCTGACTGGCTGGCGAGCTAGAGGAGAGATGGGCCCGCAGAGGAAGGGGGAGAGAGCTGGGCTGGGTATGGGTGGCTGTCTTTTTCTTTTTTCTTCTAAAAAAAAGAGAGTCTGCAATAATTGATTTGCACAGAGTTTAGTTCCCCTTAGATGACACTTGAGAAGCAGCTCGAATTGCAGGGTCCTGACGTGTCTCCCCTCTGGAGGGAGGAGGAGGAGGAGGAGAGAGCGAGAGAGCAAGAGCCGCCCTATCTGTCTCCTTCGCCTTTCTTCGCCACTCAGTCGGCCCCTCGGCTGCAGCCAGAGCCACAGCGAAGCGGACCTTGCCAAGCCCCCGTCGCCGCCAGCGCCCGCTCTCTCGCTCGCTCGCTCGCTCGCGCACCAACCAACGAGGCCGGAGCCGGGCCGGGCCGCGCCTTCCTTCGGCTGCTTTTTTCTGCTGCGTCCTGGGCGGCGCGCGCTCTCGCTCTCCCTCTCCCGGGCGCAGCTGCTGCTTTGCTGGACGCGCGTTCCTATAGGGCGCTGCAAACATCCAATCCAAGGGAGCCCGGAGGACGACGGGGCGGCTTTCAGCTTGGCCGCCGTCGGAGATCCCGACCCAAAAGTTTCCTGCGCCTGCAGCGACAGCGCCGGAGCATCCATTTCCTTTGCGCCTCGCTCGCTGGGTTTTTGTCGGGGGCGCTTTTGCCTCCCTGCTTGGATTCGCCAAGGGTCTTTTTGGAGTTTGCGCCTGGGGGTGAGTCTCTGCGCGCCTCCCCTTCTTCTGCCTGTGTGGGGAGGGGGGCGGCGCCCAGCGCTGCTTTTTCCTCTCTCCCCCCACCCCCACCCCACCCCGCCGGTCCTTCTGCCGGTTCCGGCCAGCTAAGCGAGCGCCGGGTGGCGGGCGCCCCGTCGGCGGCTCGGCGCCCCCGTCGCCATGTCCATGCTGCCGTCTTTCGGCTTCACGCAGGAGCAAGTGGCGTGCGTCTGCGAGGTGCTGCAGCAAGGCGGCAACTTGGAGAGGCTGGGCCGCTTCCTGTGGTCCCTGCCCGCCTGCGACCACTTGCACAAGAACGAGAGCGTGCTGAAAGCCAAGGCGGTGGTGGCTTTCCACCGGGGCAACTTCCGCGAGCTGTACAAGATCCTCGAGAGCCACCAGTTCTCTCCGCACAACCACCCCAAGCTGCAGCAGTTGTGGCTCAAGGCCCACTACGTGGAAGCCGAGAAGCTGCGCGGCCGGCCGCTGGGCGCCGTGGGCAAGTACCGCGTGCGGAGGAAATTCCCCTTGCCCAGGACCATCTGGGACGGCGAGGAGACCAGCTACTGCTTCAAGGAGAAGTCCCGGGGCGTCCTGCGCGAGTGGTACGCCCACAACCCCTACCCCTCGCCCCGGGAGAAGAGGGAGCTGGCCGAAGCCACCGGGCTCACCACCACCCAGGTCAGCAACTGGTTCAAAAACCGCAGGCAGCGCGACCGAGCGGCGGAGGCGAAAGAGAGGTGGGTGCTGCTGTTTTGCCAGTCGGATGAGCGGAGGGGGCGACCAAACTTCATCTGTGTGTGTGTGTGTGTGTGTGTGTGTGAGAGAGAGAGAGAGAGAGAGAGAGAGAGAGAGAGCGAGAGACCTCCAGACAGACGGACGGACACACGTACAGACAGAGAGCAAGCCGAGCTAAACGCGCTGAGACTTGCATCCGAGTAAGCACGCGTAGGCTCCCGCTATCCGGAATTATCCATAAGATAACGTAAGGTAGGATTCAGTCACAGGTAGGCACTTTTGCATCGCAGCCTCATACATGTCTATTCAGAAGTCAGTCTAGTTTGGGTCTGTGAGGCCTTAAACACCCCCCCCGCCTCCCAGGTATGTTGGATATATCGTTGGAGCGTAAATTTATGGTGATTTATATAGGAAATCTTAACTTTGGCTGGATGGTATCCTATATTCAGTACCAACTATGCCAAATGATCATTCGTAGCGTTTATAATAATAAAAGCACTGATTTTATTATTTATACCCCATCTGGCTGGAATTCCCCAGCCACTCTGGGGGGCATGCAGTACATATAAAAACATAGCAAAACATCAAAAACTTGCCGATACAGTTTACCATTCCCATTGATTTTTAGGCTGCAATGGTATTACCTGGAATAATAATAAGAATAATAATAATACCCTCTCCTAAAGGACTTGCCTCTCAATAGACATGCCTAGGAGGAGGTTCCTAGTTAAACCCTGCTTTACCTGGGAGTAATCCCATTGAGTTCAGTGGGACTTGCTTCTGAATGGACATGATTAGGATTGCATCATGCCACCCTGACCGTGAAACTCATTGGGCCTTCAGGGCTCAGATGGGCCTGGATCGTGTCCCTAGGGGCTCTTACTTGCTTCTGAAATCTGCGCACAGTCTACGGTGTCATGTTAAATACCTGTTAGTCAAGAGTACTAACAGGTACCCATAGAAAGGCCGTGTCTTGGTGAAAGAGGACCTTCTCAAAACCTCCTGAACTCCTTCCCTTGATTGTTGCTTCCAAACCTCTCCTTCCTCCTATTATGTCCTGAGGAAGGAGAATGAAAATAATCACACCCTTTGCGGCATTTTCCTGATGTGGAGTTGTTACAGTTTCTGGCGCTCAGCACAAATAAACGTCACTGCAGTCCTGCTTGGCCTAGGGGGGTTATGCAAATATATATATGTATATATATTGAAAGGACAAGGTAACTGGAAGGCCAAGATTTCCAGAGTGGCAGCTGCGTCAGTCTCTTGCAGGAAAACAAATCAGAGTCTTTTGTCACCTTAAAAGACGACATATTTGTAAGGGCAGAAACTTCTGTGGACTGAAGCCCACTAACCAGACCAGCACATGCTGCAAAAAGAGGTCCCATTTGCACCTCTGTTCCCGATTTTCTTTCCTCTCTGGGAGCTAGTCCAGAGTTCCCTGTACTTGATAGAAGCTATCCTGATTCTTTTGGTGCCCAGTAATGTTTCCACTCTCCCCTTTAATCCTCTCCCCCCCCCCAATTCCAGCAAAAGCCCCCTTCCTATTAGATACATCTCCCAAGCTGCAGCAAGATGAGGCATATATATGAGCAAAGGAAATAAAAGTGACCAGGAATAACACCCTCTCTTGTTTATGCTTCCGCTGGGTTTATTGTGGGCTCAGAAGTCTCCAGATTGGAGTGTTGTGTCTCAGTTTGGCACTGTTTGAAAACCCAAACTAGCTCCCTGGTGAGTCTGCGAGCCACCACTTCCCTTTTGGAGTAGGTTTTCTTAAAAAAAAAGAATAAAAAAAATAAAAAATTTAAAGTACTGGAGGTCAAAGAGGTGAGAAGGGTGATAGGGGAAGCCGGAAGAGGACTTTGCAGCTTGAGTCTCCTAAGCCTGTTTGAGCAAAAGTAGGTCTCAATGTTCTTGGCTTTGCTTACTCCTGAGTTAGTGTGCATCCGAGAACAGTGTGCTTGTGATTTTTCAAAAAATATAAAATGGCCAGCAATAGGTTAGACAGGTCAACTCAGCAAGCCCACATGCTTTTAGATATGCACACAAAGGCTGCAGTCCTCAACACACTTTTATAATAATAATAACCAAGTTGAAAAGATAAATCATGGAATTAGGATGAACTCTAACCTCAGTTTCCCCCACTGATCAGCCTTGGGGGTTGCAGTCCCTTACCTGGGAGTAAGCCCCATTGAATGCAGTGGGGCTTAACTTCCCCAGTAGGCACGCATAGGCTTGATGGAGCAGTCTCCAAAGCTCTCTCTCTCCCCCCCCCCTCCTGTGATGCAGGAGGCTGTGGGCAGACTTCCCCCACTCCTAGCAGACCGCGAGGGGGTTAATCAAAGGAGCTGGATGGGTGAGGTTATAGGGAGTCGTTTATCTTCCTTGCAACCCCAGCCACACCCCGCTTAAATTGACGTACTTGACTTTAGGAAGGTTTACATGTGTTTAGGATTAGGGTGTCAGTCCCATTGATGACTCCCAGATCCTCCCCACACAAAACTCGGCAGTAGGTGCAGAAATGAGCCCCTAGTATCACAATAATTCATGCATTATCCAAGTCCGGGGGAATATTCCCACCCGGTTTTACGCGGCGGAGTGGGATGCCGGCCTCAAAGGCGGTTCTGTTTTAGATAGTTTTTAGCAGCATCAAAATAACGGGGGCGGAAGGGGAAGGAGGGGAAAATAAATGCGTGCCCCAAGAGGTCACAATCTAAATTGCCGAAGGATAACAACCCAGGCTTCCTCCCCACCCCCTACCCCATGCATTCAAAGAATCCCGGGAGCTGTACTTTACCCCCACAGAGCTGCAATTCCCAGCACCCTTAAACTATAGCTCCCAGGATACTTTTGGCCGGACGCGCTTGCAATACAAATCAGAGGTTGCAGAGCAATGGATCTGCCATCCCGGTGGAGCCGCGGGGCCGAGTGTCCAACTTGGCGGCTCCTCTGTTGTGAAGTTGGGACGAATTGGCGCAGACTCTGGTTTCAGCTGTTGAGGTGTTTTTTATTATTATTATTTGTTGCAAACCGGACCCCGGAAGAGGGAGAGAGGGGAGGGAAACCGGAGATCTGTGAGACCCGGTTATCTCCTGTCCCAAGATTGGGCTTAATGTTACTCTGCCCGTAACAAGTTAGTGCCTTGAGAGGGGAGGGAAAGGAAGGGGTCGAGGAGACCCAGCGCCCTTCCTGTCCATCAGATCTTGAATACATGGACGTGACATATACGGTGTATATATACTGTATTAATCCCCACCCCTGCTCCATCTCTCTTGTTAGTTTGCCTTCTTTACTGGCTGGAGGGGGGGGGGGTAAATGATGCCTCCTCACCCCCCCCCCAAGTAAATGTGCATTGGTTAGAGATGGGTCATTTGGCACAAACAGCGCTGGCAGAGAGTTCCTAGCCTGCTGTTGGTTTTGCTTCGCTCTGGAGATGGAACTAGATGATGATGATGATGATGATGATGATGATGATATTTGTACCCCGCCAGTCTGACTCGGTTGCCCTAGCCACTCTGGGCAGCTTCCAGCGTATATAAAAACATAATAACGTATATAAAAACGTCACTTTCCCCATATTTTTCTGGACTCTCGTGCAATTAAATAAGCAAGCAAGCAAGCAAACTGGTGCCTATAGGAGAAGCTCCACCCATTAAGAGTTCAGGATATATTAAATAAAAACAAGTATTTAGTAAGGAGCCGCATTGGTCTTTCTTTGCTCTACCTCATTTTTTTTAACGGTTAGAGTTTTTTCTGTACCCAGAGAAGAAGCTACGTCCACTTCCTTGCCTACTGGCCAATTGTTGGGACAATCCCCCCTCCGGATTCTGATTAAACTTGACATGGATCGGGGCATTTCCCCTCGAGTAAACGTAATCTTAACAGCACAGAAAGGTTTTAAAAAGGAATAAAAACCAAGCAGCTGATCCACGCGCTTGGGAGTTAGCCCGAGGGAACTCCGAGGTTTGGGTAAACAGAGGGGATCTCTGTAGGCGCGCCCGACCTCTTCTTTTCCGGGGAAGGCGTAACGTGTGAATGCAGGCTAGAAAGCTGGAGGGATACTTTAAAAATGATAATAACCGACAGTAGTTAAATAGCTTTCGTTATAATAAATCAATTAGCATTAATCTTTCGGTATTTACACTTTGACAAATACTTTTTTGACACCTGATGTTGCAAAACCTCCCATCTTTTGCTCGCTCTGTTTGTGCGCGCTTCTGAATATTGTGGGGAGGGAAGAGCAACCATTTTATTTATTTATTTTCAAAAATCCGAACTGAACCTTGTGGCTCGGTTTAGGTTCCCGGGGAAAGGCCCAAACCGGTTTAACGCGTCGCTTGCGAAACTGCATTGAAATGTGTTTTTTTTTCTTTTTTTTCTGCGGCTGTTTCCCCCGCATCCTGAGCATTCCAGAGTTGAAAGCTCCGTTTTCCAAAAGAGCGAAGGTCCTCGGCGGTTATTTATTATTTTTAGCTTCCATCCTAAACATTTAGAGGGTTGTGCTGCTGGAAGCGGCTGTGCAGAGACACAGCTTTTCCAAATGCATTTTATTTTTCGACGCCGCGACGTGGACGCGCCGACTAGACCCGCGTCTCCTTCACCTAAGCTAACATTGACATCACTTCGGCTGAGATGTTCCGGCTGCAGCTGTCTAAATAGGAGGCCAAAAACGTGGCAGCTGCAACGATGAAGCCATTATTAAAATATGAACCACTCTTCAGAGAATTGTAAAACACACACATGCGCGCGCGCGCGCACACACACACACCATTATTTGGGGTTTCTTCCTCCACCTGAGGCCGTGGGCACGATCCACACTAAGAAAACTCTCTGGAGATACCCCTGATTTCTGCGGGAGAGATTCACTCCATACTCATTGAAATCTTCACCCCATTTACTAGGGAGTAGAACCGACTGGATTCAACGGGATTTAGGTCTGAGCTTCTGGTCTGCCTAGCTCTGTATATATGTTTCCGTGAGCTCTTGGTCGTGTGAATGCAAGGGGTGCGCGGGCGCCCCTGCCTGCTCACTGCTCACTTAAATTCTAATTTCTCACACCCTTGTTTTTACCCATCCGGTAGGGAAGGTTCTCAATACCTTTTTCTTGGCTGCAAATACAACCCGTTCAATCCCGATCCACTCCGTTTCTTAATCCGGATTAACTAATGCCCTGAGATTCCACTCTCCTAATATCGGAAATTGATTTGCAATTCTCACTGCAGCCATAAACATCGACTGTAAGAGAGGGAACAATTTATAATTCACAGATTGTGTGACTGTGTAATAGCCAAAGGGGTATGAAGTCGGAAACTTAACCCAAAGGATGTTAAGAGAACCACCGAGATATGACTGGCCTTCAAGCAAATGTATTTAGGGGCTCAGCTGTGGGCCCATCAGCCTGAAATCAGTAGGGCTCATTACTCCGATTTTTAAACACCCTTTTTGAAATTCAGTCCCATGGATTTATTTATTTTTAACAGCGTGTTGTTGATAATCGGGATTTTGTACCCAGTTCCCCAACGCGCACCCTGCGTGGAAGCAGAAACCACCGACAAGCTTCAGTGGCGAGTGACTATCTGGGTTTCAGAAAGGCTGCCTGAGAAATGCCCGCCCCCCATGCCGATTTTTGTCTGGCCGTTCTACTCCGCCTGAGACTCGCGTGTTTGACCTAGGTTGTGTGAATGCGCACTTGCCTTAGGCGCGATCCCTTGTTCCTCGCAGAGGGCGGCGGACTTTCGACTCGAGCGAAAGTCTCTGTTAAGGGGACCCGCGCAGAAATAAGGGAGGCGCAGGAAGGTCGTCTTTTAAGCTGCCCCCCCCCCCATCTCAACGGAGCTGCGCGCAGGAGAGAAATCTCCGTGCGCAGTACTCGCCGCAGGTTTTACTTCACTTCCAAGCAAAGCGCTCCGCTAGATCATCTCTAAAGGGGCAATAGATGCCCATTTACCAGGAGTGAAACAACAGGTTTTCTGGTGCTTAGACCGGATAGAAATGTGCGCTATATTAAACTGCAGTTAATACCTCCCCTTGTTTTGCAACGAAGCCGCAATTGCTACGGGCGACGGACGCAGCTTTCGCTTCTTCCGTTCCCCCCACCAGAGTGTAAGGAAAAGGTTGCGTGTTTGCATTTATGTAGAGGCGACCGTGTTCTGCTGTCTCCATTGCAGACGATCCGGGGTTTGCCTGGTTGTCTGTATCAGCCAACCCTGCAGGAGGGATTGGTGTTTTTTCCTTTTCCTTTTCTATGCGTGCAGGGAGGGGATGGGGAGAGAAACAGTGACTCAGACAAAATTATATATTTTTATAGGGAAGGGGACAACTTTCACTCTTTCTGGCTAAGTTCCACCAAGTTAAGAAATCCTGATTCTAGCGTTCACCCCTTGGAAATAAAATGTTTTTTGCTTCTCGAGGGTGACTGGGGGAGGTTTTTATAGAAAATGTTAGGAGCTCAGGACAGTATTGTTCGTCCTCTGAGCTAATGTGAAATATTTGCAGCCTTGATCCTAACCGGTGTCTTCTTTTAGGGTTCTATGTGTAGTTTTTAAAAACCCTTTCTTTGAAGTTATTTAGGGCATGAGCCAGCCAACTATTAAAGCAGTTGCTTTTCTCAACTCTTCCTCCATTGATAATCCAGTCTTAATCTCTCACACTTTGGCTTCAACCTGTTCTTGGACCTAGCCTGTCTTTTTTCACATTTGTAAAAAAAAAAAAAGGTTCCTTTTTTTAAAAAAAAAAAAAAAGGCCAAGCATACTTCATTTAAAATAGCTTTTAGGCTGCCTTGAAGGGCAAAAACACTGTCAAGGTGGCTTGCAAGATAAAAGGAGAATAAATTGTGTGTTTTCCTCAACCAATTTCAAAACACGACAAAACAGAAATTTCTGGAAGTTTCCCTCACCTTTTCTCTGACTTCTGTTCCTACACTGTTATACTCTGATTGTACAACATTCTCCTTTGGAAGCGAGTCCCATTAATCTAAATCTTTTTTAGGATCTTAAAGGGGTTATTTAACCTGATAGAAGGACTGCCTTGATACTCAAGACAAATATCCGACTTTTCCCCCAGAAAACAAAAGTCAACGAATTTTCAGTTTTTGCCCTTCTAACCCTGAGCATTCATGGAAGTTAGGTCTACTGATTTCAGTGGGACTTCCAAGGCAAAGTGTTCAACAGAACAGCCTTAAAAAGAAGGGATCTTGTGTGTAGTTACTTAGGCCCCATTGAACACAGCAGGGTGGGTGCTTAATTCTGAATAGATGAGGGGCAGGATCTGGCCGTGCACCATGACAAACAGATTCTATTGTACAGTTTCCTTGAAAATAAGCCGAGCGAAATTTCAAGGCGATTTATATCTGCTGAGAAACACCATACTGAAATATGTGCTGCCCAAAAATCTCCTTTTGCTGTGTAGAATGGCTATATAAATGGTGTTTAGCATCCAGAGCTTTCCTCCCCACACACTGTGATTCCACTACGTGGCTTACTTGGGAGTAAGTATCATCAGAGAAGCTTACTTCCAGCACTGGGACTTTAAAACCGCTGGTGGCTTGAGCGAGTGACAGTGAACTTTCGGTAGAGTTTTCCCCTTGCGTAATTGCATTTCTGCCAATTTAGGCTGATGGGACGTTCATTCCCTCCCCCCTCCTTGTCCCTTGCTTTTGCAACCAGCTTGGTCTATGACCAGTTTCTCATTTCTCTGCCTCTCTTTTTCCCAGGGAGAATACGGAGAACAACAACACTTCCACAAACAAACAGAACCAGCTGTCTCCCCTGGACGGGGCGAAGCCGCTCATGTCCAGCTCGGAAGAGGAGTTTTCGCCCCCACAGAGTCCGGATCAGAACTCAATCCTCCTGCTCCAGGGCAGCCTCAGCCATGCCAGAAACTCCACCTATTCCTTGACGGGCTTGTCCGCCTCCCAGGCGACTCACGGCCTCCAAGCCCACCAGCACCAACTGCAAGACTCTCTCCTAGGCCCTCTCACCTCCAGCTTGGTGGACTTGGGTTCATAATCCGGAGAGACAGGGATGGGGGTTTCTCCCACCGCCACCACCCAGTGGTTTGTAAATAAGGGGACATTGTCATGAATTATTTTTCCTTCCTGCTCCCATTGCCCAACCCACTCGGTTTTGTTTTGTTTCCCGAGAGCTCACCTGGCGATTCTTAAGTGACTTCTAAAGATCTCTTCCAAAGCCCTTCTCTGACCCCCACAAAGGCCTGTCTCCACTTCTCATTTATCCAGCTCTCCTCCCGGCATCCTTGTCATTATGTCTTAGCGGAAGCCAAACAGAGATAGCACACACCCATGGGCATGCTATAAACAAAACAACACCCCCCAACACACACAACAGGCACACCCCTTTGCCCCCCTCCATTTGTGTCTCACATTTCTTCATATATATATATATATATATATATATATATATATGCTTGTCAGCTAGAATTACAAATGAATTCATTTATTTAAAACGTTGGTGGGCATCACCCAGCGAAATCAAGCGTTTAAGTTTTTAAATATGAGTGTTGAGCTTTATAGAACGTGCTTGGTTTTTTTGGCTGGATCTTGTCTGTTCCCTTTCCTGTACACTATAATAGTGTATGTGTGTGGGGGATATTTTAAGCAGGAACTGGGAAGTGTCTTTGCCCAGAAGTTAAGTCCTCCTAAAGTCAGTGGGCCTGGCAGAACAATTCTGTGCATATTTACTCAGAAGTCATTTAAATGGGGCTTACCCCACTCCCACAACCCCCAGCCCTAAGACTGCATAATTCTTCAGCCTTTACTTTCTAGTAAGTGTGTCTTGGGCTGTCTCCATAGGCAGTAGTGAGGTTGTTGTCCCGGCTTTGAATTCTTAGGAAATATGAAAGCGTGGTTGGGGGGGGGGGGAGAGGAGTAGCGTATCTTAAAACTTTTGTTTTGAAAGTTTGGAGATCTGGCGAGGGCAAATTAAGTTTACATTTTTCTTCTTGGTCAGATGTAGCGTTCTGAAAAAGATTTTGAAGTAGCTTAAAAACTGAAAAGATGATGATGATGATGCAGTATTAGGTGAAGAATGTAAGTGCCTATGTCTTAATGCAGATCGTGTGAGGCCTTTTTACGTTAGAGTAAATTTTAAGTGTGACAGTACACTCATGTCAGTCATTTTTACGTTTGTGGTGAATTTAGGCAATTAATCCATGTGACTCTTTTTATATAAAAACAACAACAACAACAACACAAAACCCAACAAAACACAGCGACGACAAAAATAGGAACAATTTTACCCAGACATATATCTACCATAACCCACATTCTTTTTATAGGTTTTCTTTCTGTCTTTCTCAACTTTACCTCCTTCCCACCTCACCTCCTAGTTTGGCTTGCAAAAATATACAGGGGGGAAATAAAAATCAAAGTGGCAATTTGATTTTTGTTACCAATAGTAGCATGTGCTTTTTCTTTCCAGGTTTCTTGTACCCAAAGAAGTCTAAATTAAATCATGATGATAAGACTGAAAACATAAAAGTCTAATATTT
This sequence comes from Podarcis cretensis, assembly GCF_951804945.1. NCBI lineage: Eukaryota > Metazoa > Chordata > Lepidosauria > Squamata > Lacertidae > Podarcis > Podarcis cretensis. The sequence goes on along the minus strand of NC_137170.1, from coordinate 9,537,810 downwards.
TTATTTCTTTATAAATAGATTAACAGGTAGCCTATATCTTCGTAGACACACCTCCCTTCCCTGCTAGTCTGTCAAGGCCTGAAGGTTACTTCTGAAGTTGGGGTTTTAAATCTGTTTACTTCCCCTTAGCCTTTCAGTGAAGGCCTGTGGGAGGGAGAGAAAAGTTGTTAAAACCCAATTCAAACCCGATTCTTTCTCCGAGGCAAATGGTCCTGTCCACTATGGCTGTTGACTTTCGACTGTCCCCTCTCCCCCTTGCTTTAAAATAATTTATGGGCCCTGTCCTGCGTTTAGAAAGCATTCATCGTTAGAGAGAATAAACATTCAATGGGAAGTGTTTGAAAAATGGAGAAGGCAGTTCAGCTAAGCACTTTCATCACATCCCCCCTGATCTCAGTGGGAGAGGGTGACCTGTAGGCTTGGATGGAACCCACTGAAACCAGTGGATCAATTAGCAGGAATGTAAGCATGTTTATTTCTGGAATAAGGCCTAGTGGGATCTACTCCCTAACAAATACCTTTTTGAATTGCAGCCAGTGCTGTTCGAACTTACTCAGAAATAAGGCTGCCCTTCTCTTCACATTTACTCTGCAGGGCGGGAAGAAAGTATTCTGGAATAACTCTACAAGTCTTTGATTCTGTGGTTTTATACTGCAGACCCTCCAAGTGTCCCTATTTTCCAGGGACAGTCCTGTGCTTACAGAAGCCGTCCCGGTTTCTGATTTGATTCCGCAATGTCCCGCTTTTCCTTAGGATGCCCCTATTTTCATTGTAGAAATGTTGGAATGTTTGGTAGGATGTCCCTATTTTCAACAGAGAAATGTCAGAGAGTATGGAATTATCCAACTCCTCAAGCCATCTGAAGGCAGCCCTATATAGGGAAGTTTTTATATATGTTGGAAGCTACCCAGAGTGTCTGGGGAAACACATTCAAGAGGGATGGGGCATAAATAGTAATTAATTAATTATTATTATTATTATTATTCTATTATATAAAGGTAAAGGTAAAGGGACCCCTGACCATTAGGTCCAGTCGTGGCCGACTCTGGGGTTGCGGCGCTCTTCTCGCTTTATTGGCCGAGGGAGCTGGCGTACATCTTCCAGGTCATGTGGCCAGCATGACTAAGCCGCTTCTGGCGAACCAGAGCAGCGCACGGAAATGCCGTTTAACTTCCCGCCAGAGTGGTACCTATTTATCTACTTGCACTTTGACCTGCTTTCGAACTGCTAGGTTGGCAGGAGCAGGGATCGAGCAACGGGAGCTCACCCCGTCGCGGGGATTCGAACCGCCAACCTTCTGATAGGCAAGTCCTAGGCTCTGTGGTTTAACCCACAGTGCCACCCGCGTCCCTTTATTATTATATAGAGCATCCCTATTTTTATCGGAGAAATGTTGGAGGGTATTATACTATGGCATGTATGTCTATCTAAGGACACAGTAGAGGAAGCTGCAGTTCCCACTGGATTTTAGTGGAGATTTGCTCCAAAGATATTGTGCCTTGGATGGGCTTAATTTTAGGAAGGTAGAAAACTGCCTTGTACAAAATGAAACTATTCGCCCATCTAGCTCAGCACTGCCCATACTGACTGGGGGAGACTTAATGGTTTCAGGCATGGCTAGTTCCCTCCCTCCCCGGGGATGCCAAAAATTGCAGATAGGGTTTTAACATGCAAAGCAGATGCTCTACCTCTGAGCCATGGTCCTTCCAGTGTGGTGTAGTGGTTAAGAACGGTGGACTCGTAATCTGGTGAACGGGGTTCGATTCCCCGCTCCTCCACATGCAGCTGCTGGGTGACCTTGGGCTAGTCACACTTCTCTGAAGTCTCTCAGCCCCACTCACCCCACAGAGTGTTTGTTGTGGGGGAGGAAGGGAAAAGAGATTGTTAGCCACTTTGAAACTCCTTTGGGTAGTCATAAAGCGGGATATCAAATCCAAACTCTTCTTCTTCTTCCTCCTCATATTTTGGTGGACTCTGTCCACGTGATTTGGCTCATCTGTAGATGCAACCCCTAAATCTACATTGCCAATGTGCAAGTCCAGATCACAATGAATGAGAGAACTGCACAAAGCAATTTCAGTGGTACACAGGTGACCTCCCCAAGCCATGGATTATGGCCCAGGGAAGGCCAGATTTTTTATACAAACAAACAAACAAACAAACAAACAAACAAACAAACAAACGGCATAAAGACTGCAATTCTGTCAACATTTATGCCTCACCAAATGCAGAAATGCTTAAAGAGCCTCTGGTCCTTTAAGTGGGGAGGGGGAGTTTCTGACTCAGGGAAATTAGCCTTGGTCCTCAAGTTGCTTTCTCAGAGGAGACTGAGCTGACCTGATATTAATAACTCAATATGTGTTGGCGTTTTGCTTTTTTGTAATGTGGAAGGTCTTTTTGCCTCCGTATTGAGCTTTCAAAATGGCACAACCGGCTTTTAAATCACCAATGCGGTGGTTCGCCGGGTGATCCTAATGCTGTTGGATTCAGTGGGACTTGCTTTGAAGCGAGTGAGTTGAAGCTTAAACTCTCCAGCCCCCTCTTGTTAAGCCCACAAACCCTGACTTGGGAGGAACTCCCACTGAATTCACCAGTATCTATGAATCCTATGACTCCCAACAAGGTTTGTAAGTGGATTCTAGTTTTCACCCATTATACTCCTGAGGTCTCTTGGGAGTCTTTACTGAACCAAACTACGTATCTGATCAATGCTTTCCATGTGGAAAAGGCAGGGGTGGAGTATATCTGTGTTTGTTTACATTTGCCAGTTTGCAAATTTTACTCAAATGTCCTACTCCACTCAGTGGAGCTCATTCCTACATAAGCCTGCAAGGGATTGCATCTGTATTCTTCTATTATTTAAATTCAGGTACTTCACTTTAAAGTTTTCAAAATGAAAGGGGGGAAAGTTTTCAAGACCAGTACAGGGCATTTACTTGGGAGTAAGCTCTATTCCAAGCAGGAAGGTTTTATCCTGAGTAACTTGCTTAGAACAATCCTTTGCCTGATTTCTCAGGAGTAAATCTCGTTCTCCCCCAATGGGATATCTTGCCAAGTAAGTGAGCCTAGGGCTGTGGCCATAAACATTTGCTGCGTGCCTGGAGTTTCTTTGAGTTTTTAATTTTATTTTTAGTGTTATCTGAAACTTTTCCTCCCGAATACAGGGTTTAATTCCAGTCTCCTGGGGCCAGCTGCCTTATAGCCAGAGAGTTGCAGAAATGCAACTAGGAGTTGATTTTATGGCAGAAGAGAGGGAGGAGAAAGACTCTTTCTCGTGCCCACCTGTCTCATCTCTCCTTCCCCACCCCAATTTTATTTCCAGTTTCTGTTGCAGCTAATGACCCTTATCTCCCCTGTTAGCGTTTTGCATCATTAAGTGCATGTTTATCTAAGTTACTGCAATGTTTATACTACAGGTCTTGGGCTGTGGAAGAATCAACTGCTGCAGGAAGGGAGGTGGGGACGAAAAGGTGGCGAGTTAATCCCACACATTCTTCAGATTTATTTCTGGGGTCCACCGCCCCACCCCCCCAAATCACCAAAATAAATAGGTCGTCCACATATAGCATCCCTTGACCCACAGCCTGTGGCAGAGAAAGCAGGGTTAAGTCAGGATGAGCAGTGTAGAAGACACAAGTGGAATCTACACACATATAAAAAACATTCTGAAAATGCTTTTTAAAAAAAGCGTTTTTAAAAATACATTGAATTTTCCATAAGGCTCACCATTGCCATCTAGTGTCACAATGTATATTGGACTTAAAACACATTTAAAACATTTTACTTGCAGCTGTATAGCCAAGTCCAATACGAAGGAATGTCTCACCTAGGCTAGCGGATCTCAACTTTTTTGGTACGGCGATCCACAAGTGCAAATTTACTTGGCATGGTGACCCATCCATTTATTGACCTACTAATTTTGGCCCTTGGGGCTTCTCTGCAGCCAGAGAGCGGTTCTCAAGTGTTAAAATACAAGACACTAATCTTTCTGACATTTTATTGCAAGCGTCAACGCTGCATTATAACATGCCAGCAAAACAGTATGTTGCAAGAGGCATTCATCATACCAGTTAAAGGATTACAAGCAATAATTCTTGCGGGTTTAACTTATAAAACCCCTCTGGCCACTTGCACAGGCAAATGTAAACATTATTTCTCACTTCCAGGAGAAACTGCAGGCAAATTCTCAACCTCCCCCCCCTCCTTGTCTCCACAGGAAGAGGAGTTTGATGTGGTGGCAGTGCAATATTTAGGCCCTAAATTTAGGATGTTGCCACCCAGAATTGGCTCCTGCTCACCCTGTAGGGCTGGATACAACTTAAGGGTCAAGGGCTGCCTTTGCTTGTCATCTATTGTGTGTGTGTGTATCTGTGTATCCTTCCCCCCAAAAAATCATATTGACTGCATGGTGTCCTGTTCTCCTTTCTCAACACAATAGCCGCTTATAAAAGCCCGAGGGAGAATAGTTGGCTCTCTCATGGGAAGAAAGAAATGGACCCAGATTGAAAAATAATTACCGAGGACATCTGTCAGCACTCCACTCCCCCCATGTTTACTTGTGGGAACCAACGAACACAATAATAAATAGTCTAATGTCACCAGCGGCGTTATTAATATGTACAATCTGCACACCATTAAACACTTTTGGCGTCTTGCTGTCTTTTCCACTGATATCAACGGAATTTAAGAACTGCTTGTCTGTGCCTCTGAATGGTGCATCTCTGTAAACGATAAAGAAAAGCAATATCATTATAATGCAGGGGTGGGATGGGGGGGGTGGAGGCTGTGACCTTGTAGAGCAGCCTGATGCCCTCTCTATGCTTTGGACTACAGCAGTGTTGGGACTTATGGGACTTGGAGTCCAAAACAGGCTGAGGAAGACTTAGAATCCTAGAATCCTAGAACTGCAGAGCTGGCAGGAACCCTGAGCTCCTGCGATGCAGGAATATGCAGTTGTCCCATATAGGGATTAATATCTCACAGTTCTTTCCAACAGTCTGTTTCAAAACAAGACCCCTTAAATCTACTCTGGTGGGAAATGCAGGGCGAGACTTTTCCCTTTTCTTCCAGTGTCAGATCTGAGGACATGCGGAAAAAGCTTAAGGGCGAAATTTGTGTGGCTGACTACGTCTTCATCCAGTGATCCGCCACAACCCCAAGGTTTCACTCCTGGTCAGTCACTGCCAGCTCAGGCCGACGACAACCCTTTGAGGTAGGTGAGGCAGAGAGGGTGTGATTGGCCCAAGTGAGCTTAACTGGACAAGTGGTTCCCCAGGCTTTAGTCTGATACCCTAATCAGCAACCTTTTTCAGCAGGGGGCCGGTCCACTGTCCTTCAGACCTTGTGGTGGGCCGGACTAATTTTTTGGGGGAAATTGAACAAATTCCTATGCCCCACAAATAACCCAGAGAGGCATTTTAAATAAAAAGACACATTCTACTCATGTAAAAACATGCTGATGCCGGACCGTCCGTGGGCCAGATTTAGAAGGTGATTGGGCCAGATCCGGCCCACGGGCCTTAGTTTGCCTAGGTAAAGGTAAAGGGTAATGGGACCCCTGACCATTAGGTCCAGTCGTGGCCGACTCTGGGGTTGCGGCACTCATCTCGCTTTATTGGCCGCGGGAGCCGGTGTACAGCTTCTGGGTCATGTGGCCAGCATGACTAAGCTGCTTCTGGCGAACCAGAGCAGTGCACGGAAACGCCGTTTACCTTCCTGCCGGAGTGGTACCTATTTATCTACTTGCACTTTGACGTGCTTTTGAACTGCTAGGTTGGCAGGAGCAGGGACCGAGCAACGGGAGCTCACCCCGTCGCAGGGATTCGAACCACCGACCTTCTGATCGGCAAGTCCTAGGCTCTGTGGTTTAACCCACAACGCCACCCACGTCCCTTTAGTTTGCCTACCCATGCCCTAACTACTACACCACACCAGCTCTCCCGCATTTGCCATTTTTCTGACCGTTCACACAATTTGAAAATCTCCTTGTGGAGTTCCTTGCAAATCCCTCTTCTGTCTTAACCACTCTGAATAATTTGGTGTTATCAGCAAACTTGCATGCCTTGCTGCTCACCTTGAACCCCTATCCCAAACCTATACGTGTCTGTTCAGAAGTAAGGCCCGTTGATTTTGACGTGACTAGTTCTCTGCACAGCTGAGCGTTCTGGGTTGCCACTGCTGGCTCAGCTGTGAGGATGCTAAGTTGAGTCCCCAGATCAGGCCTTGGGCAAAAGCTCAGCTCCCTCCTTGAAGAATCCTCTTGCCTAGAGAGAGAGAGCTGGGGAGTCTTTGCAGGTTCATTTATTTCAGATAACAACCAACCTCTCTCTGCGAATGAAATTATGTGAGCTGATCAGAACACAGAAAGCACAATGGCAGCAATAGGAGTGCCAGCTTGGCTGGGCGACCGTGGGTTCCCAGGGGCCGTGAGCACCATGCAATGTGCATGGCCCTGGCACTGAAATTTGTGGGTGCCTGGTGCTTTCAGTGGCGATTTTGTGGCTGCTCAGGCACCCAGGGCCCCAGGGAGTTGGCACCTATGGGCAGCGGATCTCCCAAAAATGACACATTTCCTACATGGCTCCCCCTAGTGGGGGATGAGGAATGAGCCAAAGCTGTCAAAGAAATTTATTGGCTAGCAGTTTATAGATATATATATTTTTTTAATAATTTTTTATTAATTTTCCAATTTTTAACAAACACAACAAAAACAACATACAAACAAACACATAAATTCATAATTTCTTAACCTTATTTCCATAAGCCTCTTTTCTCGGACTTCCCCATACCTTCCCCTTTTTGCATCCTTTTATTTTTAACAATTATTCAACAACCCTTTTAGCCAATTAAATATAAATTCATTCTCCTTTTCAATTTCACCCTAAATCAAACAAAATTTACCGCTGTAATTCTACGTCTTCCTCTCCCTTAGCATTTTAGCACTCCTCAATTTTATAGTAGCTCTTAAGATATATTTTAAACTTCTTCCAGTCTTCTTCCACAGTCTCTTTCTCTTGGTCGCGGATTCTGCCGGTCATTTCTGCCAGTCCCATAAAGTCGATCACTTTCGCCTGCCATTCCTCCAGCGTGGGTAGCTCTTGTGTCTTCCAATACTTTGCTAGAAGAATCCTTGCTGCCGTAGTAGCGTACAAAAAGAAGTTTTTATCCTTCCTCGGCACCAGCTGGCCGACCATACCCAAGAGAAATGCCTCTGGTTTCTTATGAAAGGTGCATAGCAGTTTATAGATAGACAGAGTAGTGTTTTTTCCCCTGTGGGGGACGCAAGGGTACGCATACCCCCAAACATTTTGTGAATCCAATTTCGGCCTCATTGAGGGACAGTATTTCAATATGAGTAGGAAAATGAGAGTGCCCCTAAACATTTTTTTTAAAAGAAAAAAGTACTGGATGGATAGGGACGCAGGTGGCGCTGTGGGTTAAACCACAGAGCCTAGAACTTGCTGATCAGAAGGTCGGCGCTTCGAATCCCCACGATGGGGTGAGCTCCCGTTGCTCGGTCCCTGCTCCTGCCAACCTAGCAGTTCGAAAGCACATCAAAAGTGCAAGTAGATAAATAGGTACCACTCTGGCAGGAAGGTAAACGGCGTTTCTGTGCGCTGCTCTGGTTCGCCATGCTGGCCACATGACCCGGAAGCTGTACGCTGGTTCCCTCGGCCAATAAAGCGAGATGAGCGCCGCAACCCCAGAGTCAGTCGCAACTGGACCTAATGGTCAGGGGTCCCTTTACCTTTTACCTTTTTACTGGATGGATAGATATAGATATAAACATTTGTTTTGAGTGGGGGGTGGGAGGGAACAAACCACAATCTCATTAAATTCACCATGCAACAGGAACAGTTAAAAATTGAAACAACCCTCACATTGAATTCTGCCCACAGCGATGCTGCAAAGTTGAGATTGCACACCTGCCAATGTGAGTTTGACTTCTGTGCAGACTTAACTGTAGGCAATGTCGACTTGGAAACAAGTCCCATAGAGGTCAATGGGATTTATTCCCAAGTTACGTGTGACTAGGATGGCAGCTATTGTCCCTTTATATAAAAAAAGTGCCAACCATTGAAGAATTATATGGCCGCTGAAAGGCTAACAAATTAATTATGGCACAAGGTTTTGCAGACTCAAGTTCATGTTGCATGAAGCAAATTGTCAGTTGATGGGTATATAATGGAGAACATTGCATGCTGGGAGTTGAATGGCAATGAGATGCAAAAAAAGTACACTGTGATAACTAGAGCGTAATATGTGTTAATTAGGTGCACCTTTAATATTTTACTGTAGCTAATTGGTGATAATTGTATCAACACCTCTAGAGGGGCAAGGATCAATTAGCAAGAAACTAATAGATAGAAAACAGAGACTTGGTTGGCTAATTAGCACATGAAATGTGATTTTTTTTTTAATTAAAAAAAAATCCTACTGTCTCTATTTAACAGTGACTTGAAAGGGAACACTTTTTAAGTTGCAATTCTATACTTACTTTTCCCAGGAGTAAGTTCCATTGAACTCAATGGGGATTACTTCTGAGCAGACATATACCCAATTGCATTGTAAAAAATCTACCACTGTAGGCAATAGCACCATTTGTACTCTGGATAAATAAATCAAAAATAATTCACCTGATTTCCTATCCACCACAGCCAATGCAGATAAGCAGCACCACACACCTCAAAAGGGTGCAGAATATTGTGTGCGTCCAAAAGCAGATATTTTTCAACCAAAGCTGGACCCAGTGCTGCAAGATTCCTGTGACATATAGCCAGGAGATGGCCCAGGATTGGGTTATAAAATTAAATTATGGGGAAACAGAACACCTGTCTGTTCACAGAGGGGAAAACCTATGGGAAAGAAGCCTAGTATACCTGAAGGAGCATCTCCACCCCCATCGTTCTGCCCAGACGCTGAGGTCCAACGCCGAGGGCCTTCTGGCGGTTCCCTCATTGCGAGAAGCAAAGCTACAGGGAACCAGGCAGAGGGCCTTCTCGGTAGTGGTGCCTACCCTGTGGAACGCCCTCCCATCAGATGTCAAAGAAATAAACAACTACCTAACATTTAGAAGACATCTGAAGGCAGCCCTGTTTAGGGAAGTTTTTAATATTTAATGCTGTATTGTTTTTAACACTCGATTGGAAGCCGCCCAGAGTGGCTGGGGAAACTCCGCCAGATGGGCGGGGTATACAGGTATACAGGCGTTTCCATGCGCTCTGCAACTTGTCACAGTGTTCCGTGTCGCCAGAAGCAGTTTAGTCCTGCTGGCCACATGACCCGGAAAGCTGTCTGTGGACAAACACCGGTTCCCTCGGCCTGTAAAGCGAGACAGGAATGGAAGGACAGATCCTGAAGCTGAGGCTCCACTACTCTGGCCACCTCATGAGAAGAGAAGACTCCCTGGAAAAGACCCTGATGCTGGGAAAGATGGAGGGCACAAGGAGAAGGGGAAGACAGAGGACGAGATGGTTGGACAGTGTTTTCGAAGCTACCAGCATGAGTTTGACCAAACTGCGGGAGGCAGTGGAAGACAGGAGTGCCTAGCGTGCTCTGGTCCATGGGGTCACGAAGAGTCGGACACGACTAAACAACAACAACAACAAATACAGTGCAATATGGGCTTTGGTCTGATCTTGCCATGGGGTTCATCTTATGTCAACTCAAAACCTCCACCTTTAGTGGGTTTAAGATCGCAAGCGTTCTATTTACTGATCTGGCGAGGAGGAGCCTTGAGGACTAGCAACTTGGTCAGCTTAATTGGACTTGTCTGGATCAAGTAGCTTGAGGCTCACAGCCACAAGGAAGCACAGGGCTCTCTGGCAGAAGGGGATGCCTGCATTGTTGTTTTCCTTTTGCATCATGTTTTTTTTTTTAAAAAAAACCAGGGCCTGATTTATAATGTCACCCCTGGGGTTGCACCTCTGCTCCCACAGCTGGGCCGGACAAATCAGTGAGGGGTGGGATGGCTGTCCCTCTGGTTGTTTGGAAAGTAAACACACCACTGCCAGTTTGATGTAGAAAACAAAGGGATTGTCTTACCTCCTGCATCTGTCTTCCTCTGCTGCCGCCGCTGCTCCCAATTTCTATCCCCCAGGCAAAAAGGGTTCAGTGGCCTCCTTCTACACCCCCAAATCTAGACCCTCTCTGGTTGAATAACCATGGCAAAATCCTTTTCAGTTAAAGCCTGCCCAGAGTCTGGAAGGTCTCATCTCCTTCAGCCTGATAACATTTGTTGTTGTAGTTGTTAAAGGCAGTCCAGTTAATTTATGATTCCCAAATACTTGCCCAAAAGCCTCTAACAGAGTCAGGCAGGCGGTGTGGGCCCTGGGGAATACTCTTCAGCTGGAGGGATGCATTCCGAAGGGCCACATGACAGTGGTGTGCAGGGCCAGAGGTAAAAGCAAGAGGAGCAACAAATGCAAATTTTACTATAAGGTGGTTTCTGCACACACACACACACACACACACAGAGAGAGAGAGAGAGAGAGAGAGAGAGAGAGAGTAAAAATTCATCACTAGAGTTCCATATTTCAAAAGGTGAAAATCTGGACACAAAAGTTGTTGAGCATTTTTGGGCAAAGTTGTTGTGCTTTTCCGACATGGGCTGCCATACGTCTGTATTTTCCTGGACAGTCCAGCGATTTCCACCCAGATACTGCTTCCGACTGCTGTGTTCCAGCAATGTCCAGGAAATTCCAGGCATATGGCAACCCTATTCACCACAGATGCACTTTTAATGAGTCAATGATATGTTGCAAAACACACACACACACACACACATGAGTCTGAAGGGGCCTTTAGTCTGTTGGGGCAAAAATGATGAAGAATATCACGGCACCTTAAACAATGAATGAATTTACAATGGCAAAAACTTTTCGTGGAGTTTTGTGCGAAATATAAAATTTAATATCTGGATTTGAAGTTTGGAAAAAAAATACTGGTTTATAGAAGATAGAGTGGTTGGACTTTAAGGAATGAATATCCTATGTACCTGCAGGACAGAGAGCCAGAAGTCCTTTTATTTTATTTTTCTTTATCCTTCTTTAGTTTTTTCTTTCTTTTCATTTCTTTCTCATTCTTTAAGTTTCTCCTTTCCTTTCCTTTCCTTTCCTTTTGACTTCGTTCTCTTTAAGTAGCTGTTTTATCTCAGTATATTATGAAAAATAGACTTTGTAATGGGCACGTATTTTGTATTTCTTTAAGTATCTATATCTATATACTGTATATAAAAGCAAAAGCATTTTGTGGGCCGTAGTCCACTTCCCAACAGATGCACGCATGAAGTGTAACCCTAAATCGGCAGGCAGATGGTGGGAGCAGGGAATGGAGAGGTGTGAGACCAGAGGGAAGCAAAATACAATACAAAAGAAAAGTAACCTAACCATCATTGCCTGTGCCATATGCATAATCATAGGTGGGGGGGGGTAAAGGTAAAGGACCATTAGGTCCAGCCGTGCCCAACTCGGGTTGCAGCGCTCATCTCGCTTTATTGGCCTGCGTACAGCTTCTGGGTCATGTGCCCGGCATGACTGAGCTGCTTCTGGTGAACCAGAGCAGCACACAGAAACGCCGTTTACCTTCCCGCCGGAGTGGTACCTATTTATCTACTTGCACTTTGACATGCTTTCGAACTGCTAGGTGGGCAGGAGCAGGGACCGAGCAACGGGAGCTCACCCCGTCGCAGGGATTCGAACCGCCGACCTTCTGATCAGCAAGTCCTAGTCTCTGTGGTTTAACCCAGAGCGCCACCCGCGTCCCTTGAATAAGCTGCTTACACCTTGCAATTTCCACCTCGCCTCTCCCCATCATTAGAGACCTCACCTGAAGGATGCAGGTAAGCTTCCTTTCCCGGATAACTTAAAAGCCACCTGTGAGCTTTCCTTTCCCCACTTTGCTCCTCTCCTTCCTGCTGATTGGCGAGCGGAGAGAGCAGAAGGGGGGGTGAGTGCGTGAATTTCGCCCCCTCTCTCCTTTTTTTCACCCACCCCAATTTGCCTTCCTCTCCCTGACAGATTTCACACTGTGTTGCGCAGCCAGCAGAAGAAAGAGCCCAGGGAGGAAGCAGAGAACAGCCGGGTGATTAATTCTACCTGCCTCCCCTCCCCCTCCCCCAGGAGCATTCACCTGCTTAAGGGGGTCACTGGAGAGCAGCTCGTTCTCTCCATCTCCATCTCTGAGAGTCTCATTTGTTTGGTGACAGCTGAGTGACAGGGCTTGAAACCAGAGCTGCCCGGCTAAGCCTGATGTGTGGATAAAAACCCTGGATGTTTGTGTGTCCCCCCCCCCCACTACTCCCAAACATTTCAGGAAATGAAAGTTGTAACACAATCTCTCTCTCCCCCCCCCCCCCCGCCCCACATCCACTGGCTCACCCACCTCTCCCCACTGCAGGCACACACAGAAAGCTCAAAGGGGCCTCCTCACATTCAGCTCAGGCCAGAGATGAAGGAAGTGGGGAAAGGGGAGGGGGCTGTGAAACCTGGGACTGGTGGGTTCCCCCCCTCCCTGCTTTTCTCTCCTGTCCAGGTTTATTAGAAATGCCTGTCTGAGCAAGGATTCCTGGGGAAGGTCACCCAATTGCTGCGGTTTGAGGATGAATGAGAACCAGGTAAGGTGTGTGTGTTAGAACACAAGTTCTATATTATGGAATTGTGGACATTCAGGGAAGCTGAGCGAGCACTGGAAGATTCAGGACACAGACACACACAGAAGAAAGTCCTTCTTCACGCAGTGCATAGCTGCGAACCGTCCCAGGATCTTCTGATGGAAGGAGGTGTACAAATTTAATAAATAAATGCAAATAGATAAAAGCTAAGCTGCGACGCTCACTCCTACAGGAAGCAGTGATAGCACCAACTTGAAGGACCCCTGACCATTAGGTCCAGTCATGGCCGACTGCGGTTGCGGCACTCATCTCGCTTTATTGGCCGAGGGAGCCGGCATACAGCTTCCGGGTCATGTGGCCAGCATGACTAAGCCGCTTCTGGCGAACCAGAGCAGTGCACGTTAACACCGTTTACCTTCCCGCTGGAGCGCGGTACCTATTTATCTACTTGCACTTTGACGTGCTTTCGAACTGCTAGGTTGGCAGGAGCAGGGACCAAGCAACAGGAGCTCACCCCATCGTGGGGGATTCGAACTGGTGACTTTCTGATCAGCAAGTCCTAGGCTCTGTGGTTTAACCCACAGCGCCACCCGCGTCCCTAGCACCAACTTAAAAAGGTAAAGGGACCCCTGACCATTAGGTCCAGTCGTGACCGACTGTGGGGTTGCGGCGCTCATCTCGCTTTATTGGCTGATGGAGCCGGCGTACAGCTTCCGGGTCATGTGGCCAGCATGACTAAGCCACTTCTGGCGAACCAGAGCAGTGCATGGAAACGTCGCTTACCTTCCCGCTGGAGCGGTACCTATTTATCTACTTGCACTTTGACGTGCTTTCGAACTGCTAGGTTGGCAGGAGCTGGGCCCGAGCAACGGGAGCTCACCCCATCGTGGGGGATCAGAACCGCCGACCTTCTGATCAGCAAGCCCTAGGCTGTGTGGTTTAACCCACAGAGCCACCTGCGTCCCTTAGCACCAACTTAGGTGGCTGTAAATGAGGATTAGATGAATTCATCGAGGACAAAGCTACCAGCGGCTACTAGCCACAATTGTTAAGTATAGTAATTTAAGTCACTGAAATTGCACAAACACACCTTTTTTTTTAAAAAAAAGGCCCAGTTTCTGTGAAAGATGCAGAGTTTCCCACATGAAAGAAATTTGCTTTTCACACGGGCAACCTGACTCCCCAAGTCCGCTGTTGAAGGTGCCTTGTGGTTTGGATTTCCTGGTGAGAACAATTGAATATTAATCTTCCTTGTAAGGTGTTGCAAAGGCACAGGTTTGTGGGATTTCCTTCCGCTTGCATGCTCGCCCCCATTGGGGCAAAAACGGCATCAGATGTGTGAGAATGCACTCGGCACAACCCTCTTTCCATTGTCAGAAGGGCCAGTTTTTAAATCAACGGATAAGAGTTGGAATGTTGGCACTGCTTACGCAGAGTTAACACATTTATTTTCTGGGTATGAAAAATCCTTAGTGCAACACCAGGATTATTATTTACCTATTATTATCACTATTATTGCTGTTATTACCACTATTATTTCATGGGATTTATATCCTTGAGTTCCCAAAGAAGCCCAAGGGGTGGCTTGTGGTAACGTCAGACTATTCATCACCCTGCAATCCTCCTCTGAGGCCTTATTTTGTGAGCCTCTTCTGTGAGAGGTCCGGAGGGTGGCAACACAACACATGAATGGGCCTTTTCTGTGGTGGCCCCCCAGTATACCTCGGTCCAGTATACCTGAAGGAGCGTCTCCACCCCCATCGTTCTGCCCAGACACTGAGGTCCAGTGCCGAGGGCCTTCTGGCAGTTCCCTTGCTGCGAGAAGCCAAGTTACAGGGAACCAGGCAGAGGGCCTTCTTGGTAGTGGCACCAGCCCTGTGGAACCCCCTCCCACCAGATGTCAAAGAGAACAACAACTACCAGACTTTTAGAAGACATCTGAAGGCAGCCCTGTTTAGGGAAGCTTTTAATGTTTAATAGATTATTGTATTTTAATATTCTGTTGGAAGCCGCCCAGAGTGGCTGGGGAAACCCAGTCAGATGGGCGGGGTATAAATATATTATTATTATTATTATTATTATTATTATTATTATTATTATTATCTCTTCCCAGTCCCAGGGGGGCTTGCCTGGTGCCATTGCTCATCTCTTTAGGTGCCAGGCAGAAATATTCCTCTTCCCTCAGGGGGCGGTGGACTCTCCTTCCTTGGAAGTTTTTAAACAGAGGTTGGATGGCCATCAGTCATGGATGCTTCAATTGAAATTCGTGCATTGCAGGGGGGTTGGACTAGATGACCCTCAGGGACCCTTCCAACTTACAGTTATGTGGTTTTAGGATTCTCGGATTCTCCCAGGCCTTTTAACTAGTTATCTGTGTCCTTTTAAACTGTGTGTATTTGTGGTGGGGTTATTGTTTCTGTTACCATGGTATGTATTGTTGTGTTTTTATATTGTAAACCACCCTTGGATGAAGGGCGTTATAGAAATTTAATAGATAATAAATAATAATGATAATAATTCACCGAGCAATGTCAAAGCAAATTTTAAATGTGATTAATAAACACATTGTGCGCACAGTAGTTCGCCCAGTTGCAAAAGGGGGAGGCATTTCTTAGCTCATCAACCCACTGACATTTGCTGTAACTTGAATAATTTGAGCTTGCTTTTCCCTCATCCCTCCTGCTCCTTTTCCCTCTTATGCTGTGTCCTTTCAGATGGTGAATCTGAGAATGGGACCGTCTTAGAACCGGTTTTATGTCAGCTGCTTTGAGAACCTTTTTGGCTGGGGCGGAGGGGAGGTGTATAGATGGTGCAAATAAATAATAATAAATAATCCGTTCTGTGTTGCGTTTTTTAAGAATAAAAAAAAACAAAGATTCCCACTCCTTTTCATGGCTTCAGATATGCCAGCAGTTTTTAAATAGCCGCAAAGTTCTCCTTGGCATGCCCCATAAAGCTTGCTGAAAGTCCAGGAAGCGGGACGCTTTGCAAGGCAGTGCTGGGCTTCTGCTGCTGTTTCAGCTCATTGAAGAAAGAAAATTCAGGACGGCACTCCAGGGCCCAATGAAACACAGTCCTTTACTTCTGTCCTGTTAATGGACGGTGAAAAGCGCAAAGGCAGAAACAGGTGATTCGGCTGCAGTTCAAGTCCAGGGAAACAGCTGCACCACGACCAAGGTTGGCTGCATGTTGTGTTCTAACAAATGTAACAATGTGCACACATGGGGAAAAGCTGTTGTTGTTGTTTAGTCGTTTCGTCATGTCCGACTCTTCGTGACCCCATGGACCAGAGCACGCCAGGCACTCCTGTCTTCCACTGCCTCCCGCAGATTGGTCAAACTCATGTTTTTAGCTTCGAGAACACTGTCCAACCATCTCATCCTCTGCTGCCCCCTTCTCCTTGTGCCCTCCATCTTTCCCAACATCAGGGTCTTTTCCAGGGAGTCTTCTCTTCTCATGAGGTGGCCAAAGTCTTGGAGCTCAGCTTCAGGATCTGTCCTTCCAGTGAGCACTCAGGGCTGATTTCCTTCAGAATGGAGAGGTTTGATCTTCTTGCAGTCCATGGGACTCTCCAGAGTCTCCTCCAGCACCATAATTCAAAAGCATCCATTCTTCGGCGATCAGCCTTCTTAATGGTCCAGCTCTCGCTTCCATACATCACTACTGGGAAAACCATAGCTTTAACTATACGGACCTTTGTTGGCAAGGTGATGTCTCTGCTTTTTAGGATGCTGTCTAGGTTTGTCATTGCTTGGGGAAAAGCTACACATGTGCAAAGTCATCCGTAATTTGCATTTATTTGTTGCATTTATGTAGCACCTGAGGACTGCAAGGAGGTTCTCTCCCTCCTCTCCATTTTATACTCACAACAACCCTATGAGGTAGGTTAGGCTGAGAGACAGTGACTTGGCATAAGGTCACCCAGCGAGCTCCATGGCTGAGCGGGGATTCAAACCCTGGTCTCCCATGTCCACTTCCAACACTCTAATCCATGGGTAGGCAAACTAAGGCCCAGGGGCCGGATCCGGCCCAATTGCCTTCTAAATCTGGCCCATGGATGGTCCGGGAATCAGCGTGTTTTTACATGAGTAGAATGTGTTATTTAAAATGCATCTCTGGGTTATTTGTGGGGCATAGGAATTCATTCATTTTTTTTCTTTCCAAAATATAGTCTGGCCCCCCACAAGGTCTGAGCAACAATGGACGGGCCCCCTGCTGAAAAAGTTTGCTGGCCCCTGCTCTAATCGCTGCACCACACTGGCTCTTTCATACTTGGGTTTGTAGAACAAGAAGCAGGCAGATACGTTGACGCCTCTCTTTCTCTCCCTTTTGGTTCCGCACAATTTCTCCAGAGTGTCCCCAAGTGCAAGGCTGCCTATAGAAGCATAAGACTTGTTCACACACAGCACTAAGCCAGTACTTAGTGTGAACCATGGTTAGCATGAACCATGGTTAAGCAACCATGGTTAGAGCTGAAGCACCTGGCAGACGATCACCTGAACCTTGGTTCCAACAATTACATGTTGTTTCCAGCCCTTGAGTACAGCAGGAGACTGTCCGGTTCCAGATCCTCTTCACAGAATCTTTGCTACAACCTCCAATGTACTATATTATTTATATATCTATATCTATATGTATAGATGATAGATAGATGATAGATAGATAGATGATAGATAGATAGATAGATAGATAGATAGATAGATAGATAGATAGATGATAGATAGATAGATAGATGATAGATAGATGATAGATGATAGATAGATAGATAGATGATAGATAGATAGATAGATAGATGATAGATAGATAGATAGATAGATAGATAGATAGATAGATAGATAGATGATAGAGAATGCAAACATGAAGTGCAAGGAAATGGGCTCCTAGCACTTCAGAGACCCTCTAGATGCTGCTACGAATGTACAATACTTCAGTAGTCTCTGATTTCTAACAGGGACCCTCTTTTGAATGTAGGCAAACGACTAAATGGCTCTCCCACTGATGCCATCTTGAGCATAGGCTCAAAAAGAGAGTGTCAGGGTGCTCCTTTTAACCCCTTCTGCTCCAGTGGGAAGAGCAACAGGGGCTTTTGAAGAGACACCCATTCCACCCCTTACTACATGCTCCTGGGTATCCTTTTCCTTTGCCAATCTTGCTTTTGCAAATAAATGAGCAGCCGAGCTGCATACAGAGCCAGTGTGTTGTAGCGGTTAGAGCATGGGTAGGCAACCTAAGGCCCGGGGGCTGGATCCAGCCCAATTGCCTTCTAAATCCAGCCCACGGGTGGTCTGGGAATCAGCGTGTTTTTACATGAGTAGAACATGTCCTTTTATTTAAAACACATCTCTGGGTTATTTGTGGGCCCTGCCTGGTGTTTTCACAAGAGTAGAATGTGTGCTTTTATTTAAAAATGCATCTCTGGGTTATTTGTGGGGCATAGGAAAAAAATATATATATAGTCCGTCCCCCCACAAGGTCTGAGGGACAGTGGACCAGCCCCCTGCTGAATAAGTGTGCTGACCCTTGGGTTAGAGTGTCAAACTAAGGCCTGGGAGAGACAAGGCTTCAAACCCCCACTCAGCCACAACGCTCCCTGGGCCAGTCTCTACCTCTCAGCCTAACCTACCTCTCAGGGTTGTTGTTGTTGTGGGGATTAAATGGGGAAGGGGAGAACCATGTGCATGCTGTTTTGAGTGCTTTGGAGAAAAAGAGGGACTATAGATGCAGTGCAATAAAATAAAATAGGGAAAACTTAAAGAGACATGGGCTTACAGAGTGTTTGGATCCTAAAGAGAGGGACCTTCTTGGGCTCTCTCCTGTGGACCAGTCATAACCCCCTCTCCACAAAGCTAGTTGTGCCACAGGGCCTCCAGCAGTCAATCACTGAAGCCACCTCTCACTTGAAGCAGCAGTGAGTTGTTTTACCACTGAGGACTAGAGACCCAGGTGTTTGGTTTCCATGGAGGAAATGCTAATATTTTGACATCGTTGAGACGTCTGGATTTTTTTTTGCAGTTCCAAAGTAGCATGTCTGTGTTTATTTTTATTTTAGCTCTGGGGTGAGAATGCTTCTTCTCTGGAGTTTGAGTGTCCTCTGCTGGTTGGTTTGCCTCATTGCTGTGCCCTCTTTGCTGTTTTAAGAGAATTTTGTGTGTGTGTGTCTGTGTGCTGGGGAACCATCATGTGCAAAATAATTGCCTGATTTATCTAACCTCTAATCTATGTTTATGTTGCTTTGTTTGCTTATTTTGTTTAAAAGGTTTATTAACTGGCCTTGGTGAAAAAAGTGTCCCAGGTGGTGCACAAAATGTGAATAAACCTAATTTGCACAACATTGCATAGGAAGCTGCCTTGCAATGAGTCCACCCATTGATCCATCCAGTTTGGTCTTGTCCACACTAACTGCAGGGCCAGCCCAAGACATTTTGGCACCTGAGGCGAACCACAAAGTGGTGTTCCTTCCTGCTGGGGAAGAAGGGTGGGGGTGGAGCGAAGATCGACATCAGAAACAAGGGAAGAAATAAAGACCTACATTGGGATCTGCTGCCCCTATGGATTGTGCCGCCTGAGGCAGTCGTCTATCTTGCCTTATGGGTGGGCCGGCCCTAACTGGCAACAGCTCCCCAGGACTTCAGTCAGGGAGTCTTTCCAAACCCAACCTAGAGATGCCAGGGAGCGAACTGCAACCTTGTGCATGCAAAGCAGGTGCTGTACCACCAAATAAGATTTGCATGCCAGTCTAGTCTGCTTCTATGCACTGAGCGAGTGGGCACCATCTTGTCGTTTGCCTCAAGCAACCAAATGCCTCGGGCCAGCTCTGCTGATCGCCCACCCTTTCTGCTTTGCGAACATTTGTCCTCCATGTTTTGCCTTTTAGTGTTGCGAAACTTGCACCTCACCGGGCCCTTTCCTGTTTGTCCTCCAGCTCCTTTGCTTTTCCTGGCTCCCCCCAGACTTAATTCCACCACCTTGTGTCCGTTTTCTGCCTTGTTTGCACTTCCAATTTCCTTCTTTTCATTTTGTTCCCAAGGTTGAACCTGGGCACGGACTGCTGCGTGGGTGTATCTGGCCTTGGTGTCTGAGAGAGGCAGGCATCGGCAGCTGCCAAGCCTTAATTCATCACCCGCACCTCCCTTTGGCACCCGGACATGTCCGCCCATTGCTGGCCTTGGCATTGCTTGGCATTCCAGGCTCTGGCAGCAGCGCATGGGCCAGCTTCCTCTGTTTGTTAGTGTTGGCATTCCTGAGTTGCCTGCTTGGCTTCAGAGCAGCATATTTCAGGAAGGGGGTGGGGAATAGGATTTGGGGTTTTCCTTTCATATCTCGGTAAACCACACGTTTGAGACATGGACTTCCTTTGTCTGTCAGGGGTCACAGCTTTGTGGTCCAGCACAGGCTCTTATAGAAACATGGAACAGTAGAGTTCCTCTACCCAATGGTAGGACCAATCCCAGCCAAACTTTCTGCCCTCCCAGAGTGGGGAAGAATCCAGGCATTTCTCATCCGCATGCATTGGAATACACTGAAATTCAAGCAAAGTTTCAAAGCACTCATTAGCTCTGGTTGGGAAAAACACAGAGCAAAAGCAGCCACGAGGCCTCGAATCTGGCCTCCATGTCCCTCCGGCCAACTGGCAACCTTCTAGGTGTCATTGCATTGCAAACAAAGCCCTCTTTGAGAGGAGGTCTCTGCCTCTCTTGCACCCAGGCCAGATGTTCAAAGTGATTGAAGGAACAACATTTCTGTAGGGCCCAAGCAGGAAGGCTACCTCCGTAGTCTGCCTCTGAGGACCAGCTTTCTTAAGGATGTAGGCTTCACTGTGAAATTTGGCTTATGCATGGGGTGTATGGTAGGGTTACCAGACGTCCCCGTTTCCCGGGGACAGTCCCTGGATTCGCGAATAAGTCCCCGGACAAATTCCACCCCCAGAATGTCCCTGGATTTCATCTAATGTCCCCGGGAAACGCAGCAGCGACAGTCTGTTTATCAGCTCCATCTGGTACGCAGGCTGAGACCCTATCTGCCCACAGACTGTCTCGTCTGAGTGGTGCATGCTCTAGTTATCTCTCGCTTGGACTACTGCAATGCCCTCTACGTGGCACTACCTTTGAAGGTGACCCGGGAACTACAACTAATCCAGAATGCACCAGCTAGACTGGTGACTGGGAGTGGCCACCAAGACCATATAACACCAGTCTTGAAAGACCTACACTGGCTCCCAGTACGCTTCCGAGCACAATTCAAAGTGTTGGTGCTGACCTTTAAAGCCCTAAACAGCCTCGGTCCAGTATACCTGAAGGAGCGTCTCCACCTCCATCGTTCTACCCGGACACTGAAGTCCAGTGCCAAGGGCCTTCTGGCGGTTCCCTCACTGCGAGAAGCCAAGTTACAGGGAACCAGGCAGAGGGCCTTCTCGGCAGTGGCACCCACCCTGTGGAACGCCCTCCCACCAGATGTCAAAGAGAAAAATAACTACCAAACTTTTAGAAGACATCTGAAGGCAGCCCTGTTTAGGGAAGCTTTTAATGTTTAATAGGTTATTGTATTTTAGTGTTTTGTTGGAAGCCGCCCAGAGTGGCTGGGGAAACCCAGCCAGATGGGCAGGGTATAAATAATAAATTATTATTATTATTATCTCAGCAGCCCAGAGCAGTTGGCTCTGGCTGGCTTCAGGAGATGCTCGGAAGTCCCCATATGATGGTGGTGCAGGGGCTCTAAGATGCAGCTTCCGGCCTGCCTCCACCTTCCCTGACCCCAGCAACTAAGCTGTAAAGGGAGGCTTCATGCTGCCTATCGGAGCAGCCTCCCAACTCCTACTTGCGTGCAAGCAGGAGGGGGCAGGAATCTCTCAGTTAGGCAACAGGAAGCCTCCCTTCCCAGCTGAGGGATCCCCACCCCTCCTGCTTGCACACAAGTAGGAATGGGACTGGGGCTGCTCTGATGGGAAGGGAGGCATCCCCAAGCCTTGCTGCTGCCACTGCTCTCGGCCCTCCTTCTCCACCTTCCATGCCTGACTCACCGTGCACCACATCACTACCACTGAAGAATCAACAACTCAGGGGCTGCCCAGGCTTATGGAGAAAGGAGATAGAAGCCTTGGAGGAAGGGGAAACATGGTGGTTGAGGTCAAGGCAGCTGCCGCCCCTCTGCCACCACCATCGCTGCAGCATCAACATCCCGTGTAGCACTCAATTAATTAATTAAAGTGTCCCCGGATTCATTGAAAAAAATCTGGTAACCTTAGTGTATGGGAGGTTAGGGGAGGGGTAGTGCCTCTGGTGGGGGACACATTGTGCTCCTTCTGGAGTAGTTTGTCCACTTTTGGTCCCCATCCTGCACTCAGCTCTCACCTGTGGCTCCCAGAAGCTGTCAGCATGCGGCAGTGGCCACAGCCCAGAAACAGCTTCAACTAGCTGGTTAAATCAGGTGAGGGTAGTCAATGGCTCTCAAACCTTCGGTGAGTTTGGGACTTCTCTTGAATGTGAAGACAGGCTCCTGCAGATTGAGCAGACAAGCCCAATCGTGGGTCCAGTGGTCAAGAAGGCGGTTTCCACACGTGCTGTAGAGGGAAGTGAGGGGCAGGTGGGGCTTGTCAATCTGGCAAGGGAGCCCGTCTAGGAGAAGGAAAACTCTGGTCCTATATCTCCGCTGCCTTGTGGGTCATCTTCAGGACAAGAAAAGCCTAAGGAATAAATTCTCCACAAATCCGTAGTGGAGTCCCTAAAACGGTTCGATGGCCTCCTTCTAGCAACTCCTGCAGCCAAGCGGATGCCAAACATATTGCTCTCCTTTCCTTTGGACCACATCAATAAGACCGGGGGGGGGGGGTCTTGTCGTATGGGCAACCCAGGACCTCCATACACACTGCCCAGGCTTGTGCCCCAGAGAGATCACTTCAGTGCTGCTATCGCAGCGGTTTGATTTCACCCATGGAGGCGCACTCCATTGTCTGTCGAGACAGATGAATGCCAACAGTGCATGAGAGAGAAGTTGGACCATTCTCTACTCCACATCTTCGCTGTGCAAAAAACAAAACACAAAAACAATAAAGGAAACAGTTTCTGTAATCAATCCTTGGTATTTATTTATTTTTAAATCCCTACCAGCAATTTTTCTATCTAGGAATACTTTGTTATTACAGTGGTACCTTGGGTTACATACGCTTCAGGTTACATACGCTTCAGGTTACACACTCCACTAACCCAGAAATAGTGCTTCAGGTTAAGAACTTTGCTTCAGGATAAGAACAGAAATTGTGCTCCGGTGGCGCGGCAGGTGCTTCAGGTTAAGAACAGTTTCAGGTTAAGAACGGACCTCCGGAACGAATTAAGTACTTAACCCGAGGTACCACTGTATTACTATTTCATTTGTGAATTGCTTCCTATGAGGCGCCCCAAAGCAATTTTACAGCTCTTAAATTTCATAAATTTACGGCATGTAATGCCTTAAGAGAGAATATTATGAAAATGATTTACAGGTGGTACATGACCCCAGTCAAGCTTGCAAAAATTTATCATTTGCCCGATAACGAATGTTGGAAGTGTAAAGAGACTGAAGGGACATTCTTTCACCTTTGGTGGACGTGCCCAAGGATTAAGGCTTTCTGGGAAATGATTTATAATGAAATGAAAAAGGTATTTAAATATACCTTCTTGAAGAAACAGAGGCCTTTCTCCTGGGCATGGTTGGCCAATTGGTGCCAAAGAAGGACAGAATTTTTTTTATGTATGCGACAACAGCAGCAAGAATACTCATCGCAAAATATTGGAAGACACAAGATCTACCCACTCTGGAAGAATGGCAGATGAAGATGATGGACTATATGGGAATGGCAGAAATGACCGGCAGAATCCGAGACCAGGGAAAAGAGTCGGCGGAAGAAGATTGGAAGAAGTTTAGACTATTTGCAGAAATATTGTAAAATTAAAGAATGTTAGAATGATGTTGGACAGAAATTAAGTGGTTTCCAGCTGTAATGCCTTAAGAGATATGGAAAATAAGGTTTTGAAATAAGCAAAACGAATGGTGAGGATTTGCTGAATTAATAATTTGAATTGGAATATAAGAAAGGGAGATATGAGGAGGTCTGGAAAATAAGTTAAAAGAAAATATGTAAAGGGAAATTCTATGTGTTTTTAGTTTTTTCATTTTTCTTTTTTATATTTTTGTATTTTTGATGTTTCTTTTCTTTTTGTTTTACAATGTATTATTCTGGAAAATTTCAATATATATATATATTTTTAAAGCAATTTTACAGCTCTTTATCTGAGATGAGTGCCATTTCTCCCATCTCAGTGTTGAGCAACAAGCAATTAAATGCAACCCTGTATTAACAAACATAACATACAAGTGCAATGTTTCAAGCTTGCCAGATATTCTAAGAGAAGTAGCCGACAGCCACAGGGGCTATGTTGTACCTTCACTGTCGGAGGCAGGGAGTCTGTCTGAATTTCAGTTGCTGGGATTCACAAACTGTTTTGCTCAGCTTCTGCTTTTGGGCTTCCCAGTAGGGGACTTAGCTAGCCAGTGTAAGTATACAGCACTAGAGGAGTTCAGCTTCTGGCTTGATCCAGCTGCAGAGCTTTCCGTTCTATGTCCTTATAATGTTGCTGTTGTTGTTTAGTCGTTTAGTCGTGTCCGACTCTTTGTGACCCCATGGACCAGAGCACGCCAGGCACTCCTGTCTTCCACTGCCTCCCACAGTTTTGTCAAACTCATGCTGGTAGCTTTGAGAACACTGTCCAACCATCTCGTCCTCTGCCGTCCCCTTCTCCTTGTGCCCTCAACCTTTCCCAGCATCAGGGTCTTTTCCAGGGAGTCTTCTCTTCTCATGAGGTGGCCGAAGTCTTGGAGCCTCAGCTTCAGGATCTGTCCTTCCAGTGAGCCCTCAGGGCTGATTTCCTTCAGAATGGAGAGGTTTGTTCTTCTTGCAGTCCATGGGACTCTCAAGAGTCTCCTCAAGCACCAGTCCTTATGATAATCAGAAAGAACAATAAGGTTACCTCGGATTGTCCACATGGTGGGGCTATTGGCCTGTGCCAAATGGATGTTGTGTTTTTTGTGGTCTTCTCGTTGCAGGATGCTTTGCAAAGTACAGAGACAGCTGGAGAGAGCTGTGACGCCTTAAGATCACTTTGCATTAATAATAATAATAATAATAATAATAATAATAATAATAATAATAAATTTTATTTATACCCTGCCCTCCCCAGCCAAGACTGGGCTCAGGGCGGCTAACAACCAATAATAAAAACAAGTTGATTAAAATACAATTAAAAAAACAAGATTAAAATACAACATTAAAACATTAGGATGCAGCCTCTTCACAGGAGGAGAAAGGAAAAAGAAAGAGGGGGAGGGAATCATTAGGGACAAAATAAGGGCAATGATTTATCAAGGTGTGGGTGTGGGTGTGCATGTAATAAAATAGGGAGTGTCCCCAATAGACAGAGAAAACAGGGGCATAGCTATTTCATGTCCCTCCTTACACTTAACCTTGAAAAGGTAAGCCCACAAAATGTAGCATCATTTTACTAGCTCAATGTTTTTACCAGCCAACATTGGCCTCCTTTGCACATCGCAGTAAGCCGAAGTTTGGCTTTCCATGATCAGGAACCAGATTGTTACGTGGACTGAAAGAGAAGCAGGGAAAAGAACCCGCTTAGACCTGTCAGGAGTAAGCATGGAGCAATGGTACCAAATAGTATGGGAAACAGCCTTATTAGAGAAATTAACCAATAAACTGAAAGTGACACGGGGACAAATAGAAGAAGATGGGGGGGGGTTCAGTTTCCTCTCTGGAAGAACCAGCTGGTGGCAGGAGACAAAGCCAAAGACATGAGTTCTGCAGAAGCAGGAGGAGCAACAATGCTTTCTCGGGGGGGGGGGGGGGGCTGCAATTCACATCCTCCCTTCCCATCGGCCAGAATGTTTGTGGGTGTTATGTGTTGCACTGACCAGCAGGTGACAGACATGTTACTCTACTTAGGACCCCTGACCACCAATGAAAATGGTACAAAAGTGATTTATGAGTTGGACAGACAAGACCACATTCAAAATGAAGTTATATGCAAATATTTGTGGTAGCCAGTGTTATGTAGCAACTATGCCTCACATAATTATCAACAGTTGTGATTCTCAAAAAACGGCTACACTTAAGCAGAACAATTATTTAGATAGAAGAAGAATTACTATTTCTATAAGAAACTGTACCTTTATATCCACTTTTGTCTAAGAGTTGGGCAAATGCTTATGAAAATGCAAATAAATAAATTTCATCATTTCACCCAGTGGGGAGATGGTATTTAGGTTACGTGTCCAAAATACTTCAGAATCACACTTGTTGATAATAACTGGAGGTGTCTGGAGATTCTACCCATCTGAGTGTCAGGAGTTCAGCCTGCACTCGAGTAGGACCCTAGCAGAGACACATGAGACACTCAGCATTTTGGTTAATCTACTTTATTACACATAAATATACACGGAGTACTGCGACGTGGCTCCCTCTCTCTCTAGCATCAGACAGCAAAGGGGGGGGGGGGGACAAAGGAAAATAGTCCCACTTCGCAGAACACAGTAATACAAACATCCTGTCTCGGTCACTTCCCACTCTGTGGAGTCAAAATATATACTGTTATGTGAAAGACAAAATTCTCATGACTGCAATCATAGATCAGGAATTCTAACACTGAGATTCTATCTGAGATTCTGCACACACACAATCATACAAACACCACGGATGCCAGGGACTGAACCAGCGGCGTAGCGTGGGTTGTCAGCACCCGGGGCAAGGCAAGTAATTTGCGCCCCTAACCCCTAACCTGCCGCCGCTGCCAGCTTCTTCTTGCTGCTGCCTGGGCTGGGGTATTTACGGTAAGGTAGCCACGGCGGCGGTGGCGGGTCCGTGTCAGGTGATCTGAGGCGAGATGCCGCTGGCACTGCCGCCCAAACAATGCCGCTTGCCCGGAGGAGGAGGAGGAGGGCAGAGAGGCAAGGAAAATGCAACATGGCCCAGCAGCTGCAGCAGCAGCGGCGGCGGTGGGGCTGTGAGGAGGGGCTGCCTGGCGCGCCCTCCGCGGCCCTGACGTGTGGGGACTGCGGCGAGCGCTGAGAGCCGCTGCCTGCCAGACGCCTTCAGCCCGGACGCGCGCACAGCTCGTCGGTTCCACGAGACATGGGGCTCTGCTACAGCCTGCGCCCGAGCCTCTTTGGCGACTCCGGAGGCGGCGCGCCCCCCCCAGATGTTGCGCCCGCTGCGGCCAGCCCCCCCTGCACCCCCACGCTACGCCACTGGACTGAACCCATGACTTTCTGCATCCCAAATATGTACTCTACCACTGATCCCGGGGCCCTGTGCATGAACCAGAACCTTCCCTAGGCCCCGCCCCTTCTCCTCTGGCCCCGCCCCAACCCTTCCTGTTCCATGATTTCTCTGAATAATCTTGCTTAGCTCAAATGCACCCTGGAACTATTATCATAGTTCTTGCTTCCTTGGACTGAAGATGGAGACACAAGTGTGTTTGTGTAGAAAGCTCTGACTTTCGCATGGCTGGGATATAGCCTTTCGTATAAAGGAAAGAGCCGCATCCATTGCCCCGCCCACTTTTACCTCAGGCTCCGCCCACCCTCTGCCACGGCATGTGCCCCCCTGGAAGGTTACTCATGGGGGGATGCAGACCTCAAGCTCAGAACGGTCCCCCACCCTCAGCCTAACCATTCCAAGCTGAGCTCATCGTTTCCTCCTAGAACTGTTAGGTACGACTCTTTCTGCCAGCACCCGGGGAGAGATTTTCACACACATCTGGAATTCCAAGAAACACACAAGGTTCCGTTGGTCAGCATCATATGTTTTTTGCCTTTTTGATCCCAGATCCCAGTCCGAATGGCATCCGTGCAAACTCCAGAGGTATTACCCAATGGAAGCCTCACATGCAGAGAATATGTTACCTGGCCTTGGGCAGATATCAGTCACAAGGCTGAGGAGTATTTATTTAGAACATTTACCCTTTCGTGATGCTTGTATCCCACCCTCCCTCCATGGTTTCTGTGGGAGATTAACAGCCAAACCTAACAAATGTATGCTCTTTCTGGTTAGCATGAGAAGGGGTTAAATCCACAGAGCTGTACATATTGTTGATAGGGCTCTGTGTGATGTCATTTCCCCTCCTCTTCTGGGGAGGATAGAACATATAGTACTTCCTGTTCCCCTCTCTCTTCCTTTGACCAGCATTAGTTGCAGATATGCCTCTGCTTGCTCCAGATATATATATATAATTTATATATTATTTATATACCTCCCTTCCTCATAAGAACTCAGGGCAGAATTTAAGTGTCTTGCCTGCATAGTTTTTCCTGCTGCCTGACTGCAGTGTGCCTTTCAGCTCTGCAAATACCTCTTGCTTGCCTTGATGGAACACAGAGTGTGGTGTGTGATTGTGTGCAGAAACTAGCCGACTTTACAAAAGTGGTGTTTAAATTGAGTCCTCCACCTGGAAGGTGCCCCCTGGAAGGTTGCTCTGTAGGGAATGTGGCCTTCAGAGGGGAGCTTGTCGCAGCAGGACAGATAGGCACCTGTGACTCTTCCCCAACCTGACTTGTCTCTGCCTCTTGGCCTCCCTCTTCTCCTGCTTCCACTTCTGCCTCTGATTCTGGACTGCTCTCTGCCACAGACTCTCCCCGCTCACTCAGTCCTGTTACCTCCTCTTCCCAGTCTTCCCCCTCTTCTCCCTCTTACCACTCATCGTTGTCCCACAACCACTGTCCAGGCTCTGAACCTTCTTCTCTTGCAGTTTCTCCAGCTGGTTCCTCCCACCATTCCTCTGTGTCCAAACAGCCTATTTGGCCTTGCTTTCCATCGTCTTTGAGGGTTTTTTGCCTGGCTGGAATGGGTCCTTTAGGTCAGATAATGCCTGTTGGTTGACTGGGTGGAGGAGAGGACAGGGAGTGTTGTTGTGTTGGGGTTTTTGTAGAAGCTTGCCTACTGCACAAAAGGTAAAATTTACATCTATTGCCCTGCCCACTTTTGCCTCCAGCCCTGCCCACTACTAGTGTGGGGCCCCTAGAAGGGAATATGGCCCTTGGGCACTTATGGTTATAGCCATGTTTTGGAAAGACTTAAAGGCGAGAACTTGAACATGTATTGCCCTTACAGAAATATTGACGCCTTAGATAGCTCAGACGATAGAGCAGGAGACTCTTAATCTCAGGGTCATCGGTTTGAGCCCCATGTTGGGCAAAAGATTCCTGCTTTGCAGGGGGTTGGGCAAGATGATCCTTGTGGTCCCTTCCAGCTCTATGGTTCTATGAAATTAAGCCTGGTTAGAGGAACAAGAGGGACGTGGATGGTGCTGTGGTCTAAACAACAAAGCCTAGGACTTGCCGATCAGAAGGTCAGCGGTTCAAATCCCAGCGACGGGGTGAGCTCCCATTGCTCGGTCCCTGCTCCTGCCAACCTAGCAGTTCGAAAGCACGTCAAAGTGCAAGTAGATAAATAGGTACCACTCCAGCGGGAAGGTAAACGCTGTTTTCGTGCGCTGCTCTGGTTCGCCAGAAGCGGCTTAGTCATT
Source organism: Podarcis cretensis (assembly GCF_951804945.1). NCBI lineage: Eukaryota > Metazoa > Chordata > Lepidosauria > Squamata > Lacertidae > Podarcis > Podarcis cretensis. Next base: position 9,508,638 of record NC_137170.1, on the reverse strand, counting down.
CTGGCCATATGACCCGGAAGCTGTACGCCGGCTCCCTCGGCCAATAAAGCGAGAAGAGCGCCACAACCCCAGAGTCATTCACGACTGGACCTAATGGTCAGGGGTCCCTTTACCTTTACCTTTAGACGAACAAAGTGCACAGATTTCTTTGTGGGAGAATAGCCGAGTTTCCTTTTGTTTATAAATTCTCCAGGAAACCAAAGGTTCATGATAACGTTTGAATCACTTAATAAGATGTATGGTGGTGTATGTATGTATACAGGTTTTCCTAATGTATTTGGGGGGGGGGTCTCTGGGGAAATAAACAAATAGGAGGGGGGAAAGTTCCCTACCCCATATGTAACCACTATACCACACTAGCAGGTGCAGATTGGGGATGCAAGATGCAGGTACGAAATCGCATTGCCCAGATGATCGCTGAAGGAGGAGGTGCCTTGCCTCTGGGAGTCCTACAACTGAGGAATGGAGCCTGCAATTAAGTTTTCATTACAGAGGAATTTGGCAAACGGTGTGAGGTTTATTTGCTTCTTACTGAAGATGCTGCAGCTGGAGCTCAGGACACCTTCAGCTTCTGCAACAGATTGTCTGCAGAAGCTTTATCTTATTCAGGCTGGAAATGGGTCACTCGGCTCGCTCTTGCAAGTGATTACAACATTGCTGGAATCACTCCATCCATCAGTGCGTGAACTCTGGGAACACTTAGCCGAGCTCGGCTCCAATGCATTACTTCAGCTGGAGGAGCCGTGATAGGTAATGCAGCGGCGAGGAAGGAGCTAAATGATAACAAAAGTCTCCCGGCTGAAAATGTAAAGTGCTGTGCAACTATTTTTAGTGACCTCTCTGGCTCGGATAATGTAGTGAGCAAAGTGGATGTGAACATCCACCTTGGGTGAATTGAGTCTGGCTGCTTGCCCTCCAGCACAAGCTGGCAAAGGTTAATTCCACCTTTCCCAAGGGGAAGAGGTTCTGTTGTACAGTGTACATGTTAAAAAATGGCCCCTTAATGGACCGGTCCTGGGGAAAAATGTGCCTGCTATACGATCTTTCTGCATGAAGCGTATAGCTCAGGTAAACACAGGAAGAAGGCACTGTGCTTTGCAGCACAGTTCTACCTATTTATATCTACAGCTATAATAAAAATATAAGGTTGTCGTCATGCTGCACTTTGCTTGGTTACAGATAGGTGGCGCTGTGAATTACAGTGTGATGAGGCAATAGATGGGCGGCCTAGGCAAAGCATGGAAGGGCAGCCAGAACAGTAGCTCGCCATTCCACTGGCTCATCCTGCCATCCCTGGGGACCACTATCTATGGAATCTAGACCCCCAGGCCAGCTGGCACTGCTACCGACCACCTTCCTCCTTCCTGACCAGCCAGGAAAGCTGCTGTTTCTGCCGCCACTGCCAGTTGGTTAGGATGAAAAGTCTGTCCAGCAGGAGGAAGGAGGGAAGTGGTTAGAAGCAGAGGCCCGCTGATTTGGTAAGCTGCTGCAGCCACTACCATCAGTCCCCAGGCTGGCTGTCCTCTACTCCTGTCTTTCTTTCTGTGCTGCCAGGTCGACTCTTCATCTTCTTTGGCTGTTGCTGCAGCAGCATGAGGAGGAAAGGAGAAGGTTTAGGTCCTTCTGCAACGCCCCCCTCCCACTTCTGGTTTGCACCTCTAACATTGGCAGTAGGCAAAGGAGAACGAGGGAGAGGGGATCATGAGGTCTAGTGGGCTGGGGTAGGCTGAGCTGGCAATCTTCCCTGCCCTCCTCCTTTGCACTTCCAACATGGGGAGTGGCAAAGGAAAAGTGGGGTGGTGGCGGCAAAAGGTTGAATGGATCATTGCAGGACGGGCTTTGCAAGTCTTCACTTGCCCCTCTCAACCTCTGATTTTGGGATTTTGCCAGGTAGGCAGGAGGACAACTCACCTGTCAATCATAACCACACCACATTGACACCATTGATTTCTGCATTGCAGGGGGTTGAACTAGATGACCTGGGGGGAGCCCTTACAACTCTACCATTCTATGGTTCTGTGATACACCAGCAGCACCCAAGGTGGATTACAACAGTTTTAAAATTCAGAATTAAAAACAGTCAAACTATTGCCCCCTTGTAGAACTCAGCAGGGAAGAAGAGGGCGGGGACAAAACTTAGAATGTGTTGGCTCAGCCTGCTGTGGCCTCTGGCGCCACCTACTGTTCGCCTCCTTGACATCCACCCTACCAATCCTAGTGGGCACCTGCTGCCACTGGTCACACTGTATCTCAGCCTATCCTGCCTCTCAGAGAGACCTACCCAGGCACAATAAATTAGAACAGCCAGAACTGCCTCTATAGAGGTGCAGAAATAAAACTGCCAGCACCTTTGCAAAGCTAAGCAGGTTCTGGCATGGTTTCAAATTGGATGGGGGACCGCATGTTGAGATTACCACATTGCAGGGGGTTGGGGGGTTGGGATAGATGAGCCCGAGGTCCCTTCCAATTCCACAGTTCTATGATGTTGCTGATCCATCCAGGGGCATAGGAAGGGGGGGTGGGGGCCGTTCACCCTGGGTGTCATCCCTGAGGGGGGTGACAAAATCCCCCTTGGGCAGATCACCGCCCTGCCCCCCTAGGTGCTAATCGTCGCGCTGATCACCCCCAATGGGCGCTAATCGCCACACCAATCACCCCCCTTGGCACCGATCGCCCCCAATGGGCACCGATCGCCACGCCAATCACCCCCCTGGGCAGCTCGCATGTGTGCCGCTCCGGGTGCCCAAGCAGCTAGCTCTGCTGCTGGATCCATTTGTGTTTTCCAACTCTCTCTCTCTCTCTCTCTCTCTCTGTGTGTGTGTGTGTGTGTGTGTGTACAGTCATACCTCGGTTTACAGACGTTTTGGGTTGTGCAATTTCGGGTTGCACACCACGCCGAACCCGGAAGTACTGGAACGGGTTACTTCCGGGTTCCGGTGCTTGCACATGCACAGAAGTGCCGAATCGCGACCCGTGCATGCGCAGACGGGTTGCGAACGCTGTGGGCTGTGAACATGCTTCCCGCACGGATCACGTTCACAACCCTAGTGTCCACTGTATTTGTATCTGTACCTATGTAGGCATTTGATTTATATAGCCTGCCTTCCAGGCTCACCAAACAGTTCACCAAGTAAAATAAACACTCCAGTGTGATAAAAGTTTTAAGAGACCCTAAAATGGTTTAAATGATGTAGATGGTCAATTAACAAGCAGAGATAAGATCTATAATAAAAACACCAAAGAATCAGCCATAAAGCCAGCAAATCAATGTTGATTACAGTGGAACCTCGTGTTACGTACCACCCTCCTTGTGAACGCTGCGGGTTACGAGCTCTGCTATCCCGGAAGTAGATGCTTGTGGTTGTGACCTTTGCTCTGGGATGCGAGCAGAAGTTGTGCGCTGGCAGCACGGGAGCAGCAGGAGGCGCCATTAGCGAAAGCACGCCTCGGGTTATGAACAGTTTCGGCTTAAGAACGGACCTCCGGAACAAATTAAGTTCGTAACCAGAGGTACCACTGTATAGTCACCCCACACCCTGACACACCCAAAGGCCTTTTGAAACCTTCTCCATTGCCTCAGGCGGCAAAATGTCTTGGGCTGGACCTGATCACCCACCCAAATGTGCACATGTCTATAGTCAAATGGACTTGGGCTCCATCCAAATTATGCATTTAAAGCTTTGTTTCCACATTAAACCTATATACTATATCAGTCATGGCTTCCCCTCCTGTCCCAAGCACCCTGGGAACTATAGCTTGTTAAGGGTGCTAAGCATTGTTCAGTGACCCCTATCCCCCTCACAGACCTATTGTCCCCAGCACAGCTGAACAACCAATCCCACTTCCCAGGGAATTGTAGCTCTGTGATGGGAACAGGGGTCCCCTAACAACTCTCAGCTCTCTTCACAAACTACAGTTGCCAGGGTTTCTTTGGAGTGGAGGCAGCCAAGATGATCAAGGGCCTGGAAGCCAAGCCTGATGAGGAACAGTTGAAGGAGCTGGATATGTTTAGCCTGGGGGAAAGGAGATGGAGAGGAGATTGGATAAAGGTAAAGGTAAAGGTACCCCTGCCCGTACGGGCCAGTCTTGACAGACTCTGGGGTTGTGCGCCCATTTCACTTAAGAGGCCAGGGGCCAGCGCTGTCCGGAGACACTTCCGGGTCACGTGGCCAACGTGACATCGCTGCTCTGGCGAGCCAGAGCCGCACACGGAAACGCCGTTTACCTTCCCGCTGGTAAGCGGTCCCTATTTATCTACTTGCACCCGGAGGTGCTTTCGAACTGCTAGGTTGGCAGGCGCTGGGACCGAGCAGCGGGAGCGCACCCCGCCGCAGGGATTCGAACCGCCGACCTTTCGATCGGCAAGCCCTAGGCGCTGAGGCTTTAACCCACAGCGCCACTTGCGTCCCTGTAGGAGATTGGAATGCTCTCTTCAAATATCTCAAGGGCTGTCCCATGGGAGATGGAACAAACTTGCTTACTCCTGCTCCAGGGGGCAGGACTCAATGGCTTCCATTTACAAGACAGGAAATTCCAACTGAACATCAGGAAGGTCTTTCTGCTAGTAAGAGCTGTTTGACAGTGGAACAGTCTCCCTCGGAAGGTAGTGGATTCTCCTTCCTTCCTTGGAGGTTTCCAAGCAGAGGTTGGATGGCTATCTGTCATGGATGCTTGAGTTTGAGATTCCTGCCTTGCAGGGGCTTGGACTGGATGACCCTTGCCGCCCCTTCCAACTCTACATTTCTATGATTCTATGGAGAGAAAGCTGTGACTGCAGGTCGCATTATCCAAAAGCTTGCTATACAAAAACTCTCTTATCTAAACATGAGGAATTAGTACCCAAACTTCGCTCTACACACTGCAGATTTAGGTATCCAAACGGCCGGACCTGTGCAAACAAAGAAGCAGCCTTAAACAAGCCATAGTTTTTGTGTTTTGCTCATTCGTGGCAGCTAGAAACCACGGTGGGTGGGAGGGGGAGAGATCCAACAAATAAAAAAGTACCCTCCCCTTTGTTGTTTGCCTTCTGCAAGGTTTCAGAAGGTTTCCCCTTCATTTCGGGGTCAAAATTCCGTGGTCGGGAACACATTATAAATTTCCCCATAGGAATCAATGGAAATTGTCAACCCGTTATGTGAACGCTTGCCTAGTTAACGATTTCCTGAGAGCATATTTGTGTTCAGATAGTGGAACCAGTGTGCATGGTGCAGATGGGGCCTGGGTATTGTCCAAGGAAGGACGACGCATCTAGCTTTTTCCTTCCTGTGTTGCTTGGCCATGAGATGGATGAAAGACAACAGTAGACTCCCCATGTGAAACAGGGAGACCATCTTCCAAGCTGCAGGTGTCATGAAAAAATTAATACCATAATATTGTTATAGATTTAGGGGGCGCTGTGGGTTAAAGCCTCAGCACCTAGGACTTGCCGATCGAAAGGTCGGCGGTTCGAATCCCTGCGGCGGGGTGCGCTCCCGCTGCTCGGTCCCAGCGCCTGCCAACCTAGCAGTTCGAAAGCACCTCCAGGTGCGGCGGGGTGCGCTCCCGCTGCTCGGTCCCAGCGCCTGCCAACCTAGCAGCCGTACGGGCAGGGGTACCTTTACCTTTACCTTTACCCCTAAGCCCTAGAAATTAATAAATGCCAGGGGTTTGATTAATTGGGGGTATAGATTAAAGCACAAACTGCAAAGGTAAAGGTAAAATGTAAAGGACCCCTGGATGGTTAAGTAGTCGCAGCACTCATCTCACTTTCAGGCCGAGAGAGGCCGCGTTTGTCCACAGACAGCTTTCCGGGTCATGTGGCCAGCAGGACTGAACCATCTTCTGGTGCAATGGAACACCGTGACGGAAACCAGAGTGCATGGAAACGCCATTTACCTTCCCGCCACAGCGGTACAGAGCTGTGCCAGAGAGGGTATTCCTGGGCTGGCTTCTGCAAACCAACCTGGCTGGCTCAGTGAAGAGCAAACCTGTTAACATGACCAAAGGTGTTGATGGGCCATCAGGGAGAGGAATTCTTTAGTATGGGGAATGAGGTGTTATTAAGGAGATGGGCTGTGTGTTTGATGGGACAGGAAAAGGGAATTTTCCAACAAGGGTTACTGGGAAGGAGAAGCAGGAAGAAGAGCTGATATCCATCTTGGGCAGGACTCAGCTACACTAGTCAAAAAACAGTGTTTAGAATGTGTTATAAACATGCAACACCAGATGGCGACGGAGAGCAATTTCCCCCCATAGCCTTTCCCCCCTTTTGTTATAGCAATTTAATTTCTGACTTATTTATAGCGGTTTTTTTCCTTGTGTGTAGATCCACCCTGAAGGCTGCCTCCGCTGCTGTGGGTGACAAACACTTCTTGAAATGGCCATGCTGTAAGATCTGGACTCCCTCCATGCAGAATGAGGGTGTAAATAGGTGAATAAACCACATTTCTTAAAGCCACTACATTATCCACCGTGTCTTCCATTTTCCAAAGGGACAGGGATCCTGTGTGAATGCCTGAGACCCCATGGGCTTTTGCCACCACTCGGCACAGAGAGGGGCAGGCACATGGCTTTTGTAACAATATATTTATTTTTTTACTAGCTGAGAACAAGGCTGCTACCCATAAATAGGGGGAAATGGGTGCTTCTCAGCAGTATAGCATTTATTTGCATGCAGAAGGTCCCTGGCATCTTGAGGTAGGACAGGGAAAGACTTTCTGTCTGACACCCCAGAGAGCTGCTGCCAGTCAGTGTTGACAATACTGAGCTAAATGGACAAATGGGTCTGACTCTCAATATACAGCAGCTTCCTGTGTGCTTATTGATTAAACAGTTTTAAAGATGATTGCTATTGAAGCAACAAGGTGATTCATCCCCTTTTAATCTCAAGGTAACTGTTAAAAGGGACACGGGTGGCACTGTGAGTTAAACCACAGAGCCTAGGGCTTGCCGATCAGAAGGTTGGCGGTTCATATCCCCGCGACGGGGTGAGCTCCCATTGCTCGGTCCCTGCTCCTGCCAACCTAGCAGTTCGAAAGCACAAAAGTGCAAGTAGATAAATAGGTACCACTCTGGCGGGAAGGTAAACGGCGTTTCCGTGTGCTGCTCTGGTTCGCCAGCAGCAGCTTAGTCATGCTGGCCACATGACCCAGAAGCTGTACGCCAGCTCCCTCGGCCAATAAAGCGAGATGAGCACTGCAATCCCAGAGTCGGTCACAACTGGACCTAATGGTCAGGGGTCCCTTTACCTTTAACTGTTAAAAGCGTTTTTCTTTTCTTTTAAGAAACGTAATTAGTCATTTCTGTGCTCCCTCATTTCCCAACGGGAGAAGCAGTAATCCACGTTGGCTTCACAAATAGGCATACAGAGTGAAGGTTCTAGTACTTCTTTCAGAGCAAGCCTCTCTGTCCCAGACCAGAGGATGGTGCTACTCTGACCACACAAATTGTCCAGTGTGGCACCATTTGCTGGTGGGAAAAGGCATTCGAGAGGACAAAGTGGCACTTTACAAAGGCTCAAACAGAAATCTTGGACTCCTCTCAATGCCAGCTCTGAAATTAAATGGTGTTTAGAGTCCATTCTAGTCCACAATGGGCAGAAAGTACCCTGGAAAATAAGAAATCACATTCCCCTTACATTGCCAGCTCTTTTAGCTCTGCAGGGTAGAGGACCTCCACAGCTGTCTCTCTCACTGAGTTACAGCAGCATATCAGCCCAGAGATCTGTTTGGTTTTCTTAGCTCCAAACGTGCTTTAGTGCAAATTCTTTGCTCTAAATTGCTCTGCAATTTATCCATCAGAGGCCTCACGTTTTCACCCGGCTGCTTACAAATCCAGCTCAGACCACCTACCTTATTTGTCCTCTCTTTCCAAGCAACTCAAGGTTGATCATAGATGCCCGGCACCACTGCCACCCTCCCAATTTTGTTTCACATCACAACAACCTTGCAGGGCAGGTTAGGCTGTGAGATGGGGATTGGCTTAAAGTAACACACACACACACACACACACACCGGTGAGTCAAGAAGGGACCTGAACAGTCTTCCCATGGCATCACAATGGCTGTGTGCGACAAGTTCCTAGGACAGTTTTGTAGTGGCAGCCCAGTTCAAAATTATAATAAATTTATTTATTTATTTATTTATTTTAAAGGAAGGCTGTGTAATGTTTGCATAATGGGGAATCGCCTTGCTTTCTAAACATGAGCTTTGCACACAGCTCCCTCCCAAAAGTTGACCAATCTGGCTTGCTTTGTCTAAAGCTATTTTAAACCTATCTGACCTCCTGCAGTGCTTGGTGTGAAGCTGCTTTGACTCAAGTGATACCCAAGTGAACTTTTCTGGAGCGCTTAATCAGACTCTGTTTTTAAAATCCGCGATCCCAGCCACCGCTGGACTTTCTGGAGCTGAATCTGTGATGCCAACCTGAATTTCCTGCTTAAGTGTTACCTGCTTAACCACTCTGGGGATCCCAGCTATTGTATGAGTGTGTGTGTGTGTGTGTGTGTTTGTGTGTTTAACCAAAGTTCCATTTCCCCTTTTGTCCGTCCACCTTGCTGCTGCTCAGCTTTAGCCCTGATGAGCAGAAGGCAAGCGGAGGGGGGTGGTTGTCTGTGAGTGTGTGTATGAGAGAAAGAGAAAGGGGGGGGGTAGAAGCTGTGAAAAGAGGCCCTTCTTCTGTCCACAGCTGGGCAGAGGCCCACCCTCCCCCTTTCTCTCTTCTCCTTGCAAAATCAATCCCTCTACAAGCCAAACTCATCTTTTCCCCAAAATGCATTAGCCATTCAACACGCCCCCCTTCCCAGCAGCAGCGGCAGCAGCAACAACCCCCCCCCCTCCAGCTTGTCTTTTGTCCCAAGGAGGACTGCAAACCCTCTCATTAAAGCTTATTACTCTGAGCAGTTTGACAGCCTCCCTGCCTGGCTTGCGAGACTCCCCTATTCAGGCCTGCCCCCGCCTGAAAAGAAAACGGAAGTATTCAACTGGCTGAATAGAGGGGAAAAGCTGTTTCACTTCTCCTCCCTCCCTATTCATGTTACTTCTGATACAATACTTTCCTCTTTGTCCGCCTAAAGAGAGACAGGTCAAGACAGGCCCTGTAGCAGGCTTTTCTTCTGCGCTTTGTTTAACGTAAATAACCAATTCTTGCTTTGTTTCTTAATGCCTCTCTGTCCGGCCTCTGCATTTGACATCTCGCTGGTCTGGTGGAATGAATGCATGTCTACTTGGAAGTAAGACCCACTGGGTTTTTATTGAGGGGGGGACACACAAACCTTACTCCCAGGTAAGTGTGTGCACACTGCAGGGTTTCAGCGTTAAAGTGTTCTTCTGCTAATTTGGATGCTGGTCTGTTTATTATATCATGCCATTTCGAGTCAGATTTCTGCACATCCCACCCTCTAAACATAAACAGGCTGGGCCCAGTCCAATGCGGGGTGGAGTGGGGGAGATGGCGGAGGGGAAGGGAAGCTGAGCAGACTGAAGGATGATTCATGCCGTCACCAGAGGCAAAACCTGGATATGTGGGGTGGCAACAGACCTCCATCTCCTCTCCGGGGCCGATGTGCATCCACTCAATTTCTGCAATATGTCCAGCCTTTTCTCCCTGCTACGGAAGGACTGGAGGGTTGTGTGTGTGTGTGTGTGCATGCAGAGGCAAAAGCCTCCAGAAGTCCCATCCTCCAGTGAAAACAGGAACAGAGTCTTTGGATCTCCCGTTATCATGGATTTGGGGAAGGACTCGGTAGAAGAACATTTCCTTTCGCTGGTTCAATTCCTGGCATCTCCAGGTAGGGCTGGGAATCTGAAACCCTGGAGACAGCAGCTGCTAGTCTGCTTAGGCAGTACTGATGGATCAATTGGTCTGACTCAGAGTAAAGCAGCATCATTTGTACCTCAGCTACTTAACTCCCAGAAATAAGCAAATGGCATTTTTTTCATGCTCTTGGGGCTATCTTTGAAGGTGCCTCCGAAACTACAACTAATCCAGAATACGGCAGCTAGGCCGGTGACTAGGTGTGGACCATATAACACCAGTCCTAAAGGATCTTCACTGGCTCCCACTATGTTTCTGAGCACACTTCAAAGTGTTGGTGCTGACCTTTAAAGCCCTAAACGGCCTCGGCCCAGTATACCTGAAGGAGCGTCTCCACCCCCATCGTTCAGCCCGGACACTGAGGTCCTCTTCTGAGGATCTTCTGGCAGTTTCTTCACTGTGAGAAGTGAAGGGAACCAAACAGAAGGCCTTCTCAGTAGTGGCGCCTTCCCTGTGGAATGGCCTCCCGTCAGATGTCAAGGAGATAAAGAGCTACACAACTTTTAGAAGACATCTGAGGGCAGCCTTGTATTGAGAAGTTTTTAATGTTTGATGTTTTATTATGTTTTTATATGTGCTGGAAGAGTGGCCAGGGAGACCCAGGCAGATGGGTGGGGTATAAATAATAAAATTATTGTTATTGTTGTTGTAACATTTCCTTCACCCATGCCAATAGCACTTGCTGTGGCTGCAGAGACAGGTAACTTGTAACTGCTGGCTGGCGTGTTGTTTTTGCTGTGTTAGCAGCACCAAAGTGATTCTGGGGCACAAGCTTGGGCAGTGTGTATAGAAGTCCTGGGCTGCGCAGATGACAAGACCTCTCTGCCAACCTCACTGATGTGATCCACAGTAAAACAGAGCAATACATTTGGCCCCAGCTTGGCTGCAGAAGTTGCCATAAGGAGGCGTACAAGGCGCCATCCAACCAGCTTAGGGACTCCACTCTGCATTTGTGAAGGGTTTATTCCTTAGCCTTTTCTTCTCCCGAAGATGTCCTGCAAGGTAGGGATTTTTATATCTCAGGGCTTACTCCTGAAGTATTCTCCCATTCATATATGCTGGATGTAGGTTCAGAAGCATGCAGCCTCTGTTCCAAGCAGTAGAATACAGCCACCATTTGGAAACCTATGTCCCCACTGTGGAAGGGCGTGTGGATCCAGAATTGGCCTCCACAGTCACTTACGGACTAACTGTTAAGACCATGTTCATGGAAGACAATCTTACTCGGCTACGAGTGATCACCCGAGAAGATACTAGAACTTGGGAACACACAATAAAGTTGGTGAGACAATAACAAAGCAGGCAGAAAGAAAATGGTTTCACACAAGCACAAAGACCCCCATATGCATTGTACATTTAAAGCAGTATTGCACCACTTTAAAAACGGCATAGCTTCCCCACCTATCTGTGATTCTCAGGAACTAGGAGTACGTCCTGCTATGTTCAAAGCAGCTTTTTGTGGGAATGTTAAGGAAGGTGGGAGAAGATATATTGTTTTGATATTATCCCTCCTCACTCACGCTGGTGAGTAAATGGCAGAGCACATTCCCTTTGCAAATTATTGGAAGCAAGTTGATTATTCGTTAGAATCCTTTAATTAAGCAATCCAGTCTGGATTGTTCCTGGTAAGTTCCCCCTTTATTTCCCTCTTAAAATAATAATAACACAACACAGTCTTTCTTTAAAAGTAAGAATAGAGTTTTACTCACATTCAGTTCACAGCAGTAATCTGAAGGCAGGCTTTATCTTGTGGTTACAGTGAAAAGAAGTCTGAGCTACATCTCAGATTTTCTGCTTGTGGACTCCATCCTATGTGAAGGTTGAGCCATGCTCTGGCTAAGAGCCAGGAGAGTCCATGAGTAAGAGTAAGTAGGAGTCCAAGAGAGAGGTGGTTGCGTGGCCAGCCCTTTTATCAGCTAGGGTCACAGACATCTACCTAGTCACACACAGGGGGAGGAAGCTTCAGAGCAGGTATGACAGAAAGTCCTCCCTGTCTGGAGCCACATTCCCCTGTGTGTCCATTCTAGGCAACAGGAAATGTTGTACTTGACTGCTCTGGTAATAATACACCCCACACTTATTTCTAGGAAAGTTTGAAAAGTATTGTAGAAGTCCAATGTTGTTCTTGTTTAGTCATTTAGTCGTGTCCGACTCTTCGTGACCAGAGCATGGACCAGAGCACGCCAGGCACTCCTGTCTTCCACTGCCTCCCACAGTTTGGTCAAACTCATGCTGGTAGCTTTGAGAATACTGTCCAACCATCTCATCCTCTGTCATCCCCTTCTCCTTGTGCCCTCAATCTTTCCTAACATCAGGGTCTTTTCCAGGGAGTCTTCTCTTCTCACGAGGTGGCCAAAGTATTGGAGCCTCTGCTTCAGGATCTGTCCTTCCAGTGAGCACTCAGGGCTGATTTCCTTAAGAATGGAGAGGTTGGATCTTCTTGCAGTCCATGGGACTCTCAAGAGTCTCCTCCAGCACCATAATTCAAAAGCATCCATTCTTCGGCGATCAGCCTTCTTTATGGTCCAGCTCTCACTTCCACACATCCCTACTGGGAAAACCATAGCTGTGGTTTCAACTTGTGTAGGGTTTTAACTTGAGGTCATTAGACACCTGCTTAAGCATGGGCATAGCCAGGATTTATCTGGGGGGGGGGGGAACAGGACACCCACCTGTCATCATCCTCTGTCTGGCTCTGTCTAGCAGATTTGGAATGAAATCTCTCAATAACCGTTTTTTAAATCACTTTCTTTTGACCCCAAGTGCTCAGAAAAATCTGTCAAAATCTTTCTACAATTTCAACTTTTGGTTTAGTATTTTTTATTTATTTACTTGATTAAGGGGGGCAGCTGTCCCCTTGCTCCCCCCATTACACCCATGTGCTTAAGGCTTAGATGAGCCCCAAGGAGCACAGTGGCATGTACATCCCACTAAACATGCCCCGGGGTTCCAAGTCTGTAGAACAACCAGTTCAGGATTCAGTTCAGGATTGGCCTGGGGCTGATGGCAGAGGGTCACAGGTTAGAGTCGCAGGTTAGCCACCCTTGGTGCAATTGTTGCTGTAATCCTGTACTTATTTACTTGGGAGTAAGCTCCATTGAACTCAGTGGGACCTTCTGCTGAGTAGACAGCTAGCAGGGGTCAGCAAACCTTTTTCAGCAGGGGGCCGGTTCACTGTCCCTCAGACCTTGTGGGGGACCGGACTATATTTTGAAAAAAATAATAATGAACGAATTCCTATGCCCCACAAATAACCCAGATATGCAATTTAAATAAAAGCACACATTCTACTCATGTAAAAACACACTGATTCCTGGACCGTCAGCGGCCGGATTGAGAAGGTGGTTGGACCAGATCCGGCCCCGGGCCTTAGTTTGCCTATCCATGAGCTAAAAGATAGGTCTGCCAGCCATTTTAAGAACTTCCTAAAGCCTAGGAAGATACTGGTTCGTTTTTCTTTTATGAATTATGTTAAAAATCACAGGCTGCAAACTGATGAATGAAGGCTGCACCCTAATCGGATAGGGAGGGTTGCTCCAAAATAAGGTACCAACCCGAGAAGCTTTTTAATTACCATTTTAGAGTGGACACCCCCCAAAAAAACCCCAGTGGTTTGGTTTATCCATTTGCATGGTCTGCCTTTTCTGACCATCTTCCTCCTGCTGTTATTGAGATACACACTTAACCGGCAGTAAGCCCCAAGTTGAGCTCAGGGAGACCTACTCCCGAGTAAACATGTGTGGAGATGGGCAGTGAGGCTGCAATTGAAGATGCATTTACTTAGGAGAAAGTCTCCATTGAACTCAGTGGGACTTACTCCCCAGTAAACATGCATGGAATCCTACTGCACCCCAAGCGCTTCTTGGTAAATTTTTATTGGATCTGGGCCGTCAGCATGTCCCACTCCTTTAATTAAACAGGGATTCTAATTAACGGAGATCCCTTTCTCCCTTCTGTTCGCAGCGCGCGCCCTCCCCTCCTCAAACTTCTATTATTTTATCGGCATTAATCCTTCACGCTATTTAAACCACATTAATGGCGGGGCACCGGGAGGAGCTGTACTCAACGAAACTGCAGTGCGGACTAAATGCTACGTCAGCGCCTATCTCCTCCACACACACCCAGCCGGTATATCGTCGCTGTTTGGTCTCCCGTACCAAACTGGAGAAAATGGGTTTGTTTCTTAAGGCAAGAAAGAGATGATTAAAATGGAGATTTACACCAAATCCTGAGCATTTAACGATTCCCCCAGAAACAGGGAGTTTTGTTACTGAGAAGTAAAATGTTATTATGCACCTCAATCCTATAGATGTTCACTCGGAAGCAAGTGGAGCCGTGATAACCAGTAAGGCAAGTAAGTGTCTGTTCAATGGTTCATTCGTCCTTCCTTCCTTCCTTCCTTCCTGTTTTGTTTTCTTTTATTATTATTTTTTAAAAAATAATAAGAAAAAGAAAGCAGCCAAGGAGCGCAGCGCAAGAAGGGGATCGATGGCCCGGCCCCGCAAGCAGAAGTAATACAGTCGTACCTCGATGCGCTTCAGGCTACATCTGCTTCAGGTTACAGACTCCGCTAACCCAGAAATAGTGCTTCAGGTTAAGAACTTTGCTTCAGGATGAGAACAGAAATCGTGCTCCGGCGGCGCGGCAGCAGCAGCAGGAGGCCCCATTAGCTAAAGTGGTGCTTCAGGTTAAGAACAGTTTCAGGTGAAGAACAGACCTCCGGAACGAATTAAGTACTTAACCTGAGGTACCACTGTAATAATAATAATAATAATAATAATTTATTATTTATACCCCGCCCATCTGGCTGGATTTCCAGTTTAACATATTTAAATACAAGAGTCCGTTAAACATTAAAAGCTTCCCTAAACAGGGCTGCCTTCAGAAGGTCCCAACTTCAACCCTCAACATCAGGCATCCCCAAACTCGGCCCTCCAGCTGTTTTGGGACTACAACTCCCATCCTCCCTGACCTCGGGTCCTGTTAGCTAGGGATGATGGGAGTTGTAGTCCCAAAACAGCTGGAGGGCCGAGTTTGGGGATGCCTGCTCAACGTCATCTCCAGCTCCGGCTTGGGAAACTCCTGCCTGAAACCCTGCAGAGCCGCTGCCAGTCCGTGTAGACAATATTGGCGGAGATGAACCAAGGGCAGGTGAAGCGTTGTTCTGACTCGTTACAAGGCACTCTATAGAATCAAAGAATTGTAGAACTGGGTGGAATCCCCCAGGGGCTTTTCAGTCCAACCCCTTGCAGTGCAGGAATCTCAACTAAAGCATCCGTGACTGATGTATATTTTCCTAGGCGTGCGTCTGCCTTAGGCAGCTGGTTTGGAGCGAGGGAATGAAAGGGCACCAACGTTTTAGTTGCGGCTCTCTTTAATGCATTCTTGTTGGGTTTTTGCTGCCAGCGAGGAGCAAAAAAAAACCCACCACGTGCGTCGTGGAAGTCTCTGCGGTAGGTGCCAAAATAACATGACCCCCACCACCCACGCATAGACGCCTTGCACTGGTTGCAAGCGCCCTTGCCCGGCGCGCGCTCTCTCGCGCGCTCTCTCTTTGCGCTGCGCATCAGGAAGCAAAATGTCTTGGTCCGGCCCTGAAGGGGCTGCGGGCGAAGGCAGTGCGCGCGAGCCGCGACCGCCTCCGGCTCCGGCTCCGCGCTTGGCTTCTAGGAATTCGCCAGGCGGCGGGGAGAAACAGGGGGCGACGCAGGCGGGAGGCGGAGGAGAGAGGGAGGGAGGGAGGGAGGGAGGGAGGACTCGGGCAGGTTCCCCTGCGCGCTCCCTTTCCTTCTCCCGCTGCAAAGAAGCCAAGCCAAGCAAGCAATCAGCTTATTCGGGTAGCCGAGTCCCCGAGGACAAAACGCGAGACCGAAAAAAGCACAGCTCAAGTGATTTAAAAGATCAGCGTTCAAATTGTATAATATTGTGAAATCCTCTGGGCTGGCGGAGGGGGAGACGCGCCCAAGGAGCTTAGCTGCCTCTCGGCGCGGGCTTTCTCTGCAAACCCGAGTCAGGGAGCGAGCGCGCGGCGAAGAAAATTAAGCGGGTAAAGCGCCCGGAATCTTGCTATATTCCACCCAAAATTTTGGGGGAACCGGGCGGCCAAGGTGCCCTCTGCCTCCGCACATCGAGTTGTGTGGCTCCTTCGGAGCTTGAGATCTAGCAGTGCAACGAGCCCGCTGTTTTTAGCTGCTCGTGAAAGGTAAACAAGCGCTCTCCATCCGTCTTGGCGCAAGAAGGTCGCGGCGGCGCAGGATGCAACGCGAAGCTAAGCAGGGCTGGGTCTGGTTAGGGCCTGGGTGGGAGACCACTCGGGGACCCACGCGGGAACAGCCTTCAGGTTCCACAACGGAAGAAACGCGGGATGTTGATGTAATCACAAAAGTACCCTGTTGCAATCGGTTTCAACTTGCTTTCCAACATTAGCTCGGGACCCAAAAGCTGAGTCGGGTTGCACTGCACCTTACAAAAAGCTGTTGGTTTTAAAAAGGGAAAGGTCCATGGGCGTAGCCAATCAAGATCAAATAAATAAAAATACTTTAACTGAGGTTCTGTACCCACAACACGAAGCCTGCTCCCCATAACACGGAGACTGCCCACCCTCAACTTAAATCCTGGCTCCTTTCCCAGCGGTGCAGCCCAGTTCTGTACACATTTACAAATAAGTGTTCAGCAAAGTGTGTCAGTATTCTGTAGGGTTGCAAATTTATTCCGCCCCATCCTGTGTATAGCATTAGCGCGCCATTGATCCGACGCATCACTTTGCACAGGATCTCTCTAGCATAAGGAGATAAAACTGGTATGTTGAAGGTAAATAGCATTTTTTAAGCGCGCCAAGTTTATGCTCATAAAGCCATACTCAAAGGATGGATCGTGGGTGTGTGGTGCCCAATTTATCCTCTGTCAACTGCAAGTTATCCCCGGGATATTTTTACTTTAAAGTAAGCACTGTTGAAAATCTGCCCTGTTTTCCATATTGAAAGGACACAGGAGCTACATCTTGCGTTACCCAGATGGCTGCAATATTTCCCCCCCTCTTGCATTAGCCCGCTGTGCGTACAAACAGGGCTTAATTCAGAAGCCAGAAAAGGCAAAGATGCCATCTTTGCAGCTCCGACCTAACCTCTAGTTTCTGCAAAGAGCAGCTGTGCACTTCAATCCTAGTAGACCCGTTGAGTTTATCAGGGCTTACCCCTCATTGCATTGTGCTGTTATTTGAATTGCTTTTTTAAAAAAGAGTAACTGGTTCGGAGAACTTCGGTTACTGGACGGCGTTGCAATGCAGTTAATAAAATAGCTACTCCTAAGTCTGGATAGGACAGACTGCTGCCTTGTTCTCTCTTCCAAGGCCCAAAGATTTTCCTGACTTTTGTCTTCTTGTACCGAAACGCTCCCTTCTCTCTTCCCACCCTCCTTCCTTTGGCTCGGTTTGTCTCTCAAAACTGCTTTACTCCAAGACCGTAAAACCTCCTTGGTGCTGAATCCACAAGCGCAATAAGGGGCCTTCTCTTTTTTGCGCACCAACGAAAATGAATAAGCGTTGCTCAAGAACGTGGATAGAATGGGCCGACTCTTGTTTTCTAGAAATCACGCTTGGTTTTAAATTCACTTCTTTTCTTTTAAATCCACATCCAGGTGCTCTCTGTGGACCTTGTTTAGACCCCAGATCCATGCAAACAAAGCGCTTCCAACTCTTCTCCTGGTTTAAAAAGCGTTTTAAGTCAAGGACGGGAAAGAAAGAATCTCAGTTTCGCTCACCTATTATTTTATTACACTGGAATTGTTCGTTTCTTGGTCTGTTTGTTGTGATTTGGCTGCCCCCTCCCCCTACAATCCCTGGTCCTGCTGCACATGCTCCACGGGGAGAAAAAGGAAATTAAATCACCAGCGCACGCAGGCATCAAGCCTCAAACAATAATTATAATAATAATATTAATAATAATTAATAATAGCAATTATGATAATCAAATAAAACAATCTACCCACAGAGCAATTCTTTAAATAAGTCAATAAACATTATATAGAATATTTATATTTATATTTATATATATGTATATGTATAAAAAAAAAACTTTTAAAAACAAAAGCGAACTAACAAACCAAACCAAACAAACAACCTCCGAAAAACAACCACCAGCAACTTTTCAGCTGGAAATCCCCAGAGGGAGGAATTAGGATTTGCGGCAGGCGACGGAGCTGCAATTTCTATCCTCCTCCCTCTAGCTTTGGCGTCTCTCTTTCTCCCTCTCCGCGTGTGTGTGACTTTTGAGGCATCTTTACACCAGATCCTGGCTGAAGGATGGAAGGCGACGAAGATGCCGCTGGGAGGACAAGCGTCAGCGGAGTCTCTCCGAGCGTTTTCGCGTCCTGCTTTTCAGACGGGCTGGACGGTCCTTGGAGACTCCGGCTGCTCCGCAGGCCCGCCACCAGCCGTCGGGCCCGGGATTGCGGACAAGGCAAAGCGGCGCAGGAAGCCGTGAAGGCGGGCAAGGCAGGCAGACAGGCACTGGCTGGCGAGGAGTGCTTGGCTGGAGGCGCAGGCGGCTGTGCCACCGCTGCTGATGCTGCTGCTGCGCCCTCGGCTCTCCCGCGCGCCCGGCCGCCCCGTCCGTCCGTCAGTCCTCCCTCCTCCTGCTCTCCTCCTCTTCTTCCTTCTCACAGATCACATTCGCTGTCGCTGGAAGTGATGGAGATGGCCGAGGAGGCGGCGGCTTTGCTGGACAGGCTGGCGGCGGGGCTGGCGGCGGCGCCCAGGAGGGGCTCTCCGGCGCTCTCCTCCTCCGACGGCAGCGACCGCCCTGCGCCTTGCGACGACAAGACTTGCTGCTGGAGCCTGCGGCGGGAGAAGCGAGAGGGAGCCGTCACTTTGGGGAGGCAGCGGAAAGAATCAAGGGCTGCCCCCTCCCTCCTTCCGGAACACCCCCACCTCTGTCTCCGGGCCCACCCACTGCACCCCCGATGCCCATCCCTGAGCCACCTAGACAGACGTCCTCAGCACCAAGACGCAGCCTCCTGCTTCCGGGCAATGTGCATTCATATTTCTAGAGGGGCGAGGAACAATGCTGGCCTTCCACCTTTGGGCTAATGACGGCCAGTGAGTGCCACACACTTGTTTTCTAAATTTGTTGTTGTTTTCTGGTGGTGCATATTTAATCCAGCCAGATGGGCTTGGGCAGGGTATAAATAATAAAATTATTATCATCATTATTAAGGCAGTAATACATTTGGATATATAATGCTTTCTGCATTTAGGTATGAACTGCACTCCATCGATTCTCTCAAAATTTCTAAAAATTTGCAAGCTGCCCTTTCCCAAGGAGATTCACAATCTATATGATGATGGTGATAGTGATGATGATGATGGTGTGATGATGTTCCCAACTAAATCCTACTCAGAACAGATCCACTGAACACAATGGACATAAGTTCATTATTTGCAGTGGATCTACTCTGAGTCGGGTTAACACGGGACGCAATCCATTATGTTTGTTATTATTGTCAAAATACAGCCATAAGTAAAACAATGACACAATGATTTTTTTTAATTAAATGATTGCAATAGACTATAGCATTAAAACACACACACACACCCCTAGCAGACCATATTAATGAGAACCCCGGTCTCTTTGGCAGAGATGAACACACCTCTTTCCCTTTGTGCTCACTCATTATGCACCTGCATTACAGCCTATACTTTCCTCTACAAATTTGTGGTGTGGGTGCATTTGGAAAACGGTATACGTTTCAAAGTGTTGGTGCTGACCTTTAAAGCCCTAAACAGCCTGGGTCCAGTATACCTGAAGGAGTGTCTCCACCCCCATCGTTCAGCCTGGACACTGAGGTCCAGCTGCGAGGGTCTTCCGCTGGTTCCCTCACTGGAAGAAGTGAAGGGAACCAGACAGAAGGCCTTCTCAGTAGTGGTAGAATTCTCCCTGTAGAATGCCCTCCCATCAGATGTCAAGAAGATAAAGAACTACACAACTTTTAGAAGACATCTGAAGGCAGCCTTGTATCAGGAGGTTTTTAATGTTTGATGTTCTATTATGTTTTAAATATGCTGTAAGTTGCCCAGAGTAGCTGGGGAAACCCGGCCAGATGGGTGGGGTATAAATATTATTTATTTATTTAGAGTTTTGGTCACTTCATCTCAAAAAAGTAATTGCAGACCAGAGGAGCCAACTCCTAGGGGCTGATGTCCCTTTGCCCCCCCCCCAATAAAATATGTGAGGAGACTGTGCCCCCCAAAGTTAATGGACATTGCCATTCAAATGTTGTACATGTGCCATGTCATGTGATCGATTTATGTGGGGCAGGGCTTACCTGGCACCCCAATATTTTATTCAAGTTGGCACCCCCGCTGCAGAGCTGGAAAGGGTAACGGGATCGAGGGGATGGGACAACTTGCCTATTGGGAAAGACTGCAGCATTTGGGACTTCTCAGATCAGAGAAAAGCCTAGTAAAAGGCAAGAAGTGTATAAAATTTATGCATGGCATTTCGGAAAAACCGAGAAGTCCAATGATGGTGAATGCTAGAAGATTCAGGACAGAAAAAGGAAAGGGATTCTCCACACAGCGCAGTTAAACTATGGAATCTGCACTGCACAAAGTGGCAGTGATGTTCACTAACTTTTATGGCTTTAAAATACGTAATCTCCTCTAATAATGCTACCAGTTGCTTCAAGTCTTGATGCCTCTGTTCTGCGTCCACTGCTGGACGCAGTATGCCTCTAAACTAAATAGTAGCAGTAGTAATAGTAATAATAATAATGATTTATTTATACCCCGCTCATCTGGCTGGGTTTCCCTAGCCACTCTGGGCGGCTTCCAACAGGATATTAAAGGTAAAGGTAAAGGACCCCTGACAGTTAAGTCCAGTCGCGAACGACTCTGGGTTTGCGGCGCTCATCTCGCTTTACTGGCCGAGGGAGCCGGCGTACAGCTTCCGGGTCATGTGGCCAGCATGACTAAGCCACTTCTGGCAAACCAGAGCAGCACACGGAAACACCGTTTACCTTCCTGCCAGAGTGGTACCTATTTATCTACTTGCACTTTGATGTGCTTTCGAACTGCTAGGTTGGCAGGAACAGGGACCGAGCAACAGGAGCTCACCCCGTCGCGGGGATTCGAACCGCCAGCCTTCCGATCGGCAAGCCTAAGGCTCAGTGGTTTACACCACAGCGCCACCCACGTCCCAACAGAATATTAAAAACACAATAAAACATCAAAAACTTCCCTAACAGGGCTGCCTTCAGATGTCTTCTGAAAGTCAGTTAGCTGTTTTTTCCCTTGACATTGGATGGGAGGGCGTTCCACAGGGTGGGTGCCACCACCGAGAAGGCCCACTGCCTGGTTCCCTGTAACCTCACTTCTCGCAGTGAGGGAACCACCAGAAGGGCCTCGGAGCTGGATCTCAGTGTCCAGGCTGAATTGCACGGTTGCACTATGGTCTTGTTGGTGGGTTTCCCAGAGGCATCTGATGGGCTACTGTGAGAACGGGATGGTGGACTGGATGCACCACTAGGCTCTTCTAATGTTGTTTGCACCCCTGTACTAACCCTACAGTCCTCTTCGTCTTATCAAAAGGTGGAAACACAATCATATGCTCTGCCACCGTCTCAGGAACTGCAACCTACCACTTCTCCAGCTCTTAGCTATTCTGATTCTGTTAGCCAAAAACACACACCATAGCAGTCGTGTATGCATCATCAGACACCATGCTTCTCCATGCCTGCATGGAGAGGGCAATGAAGAAGAAGAGGAGGAGGAGGAGTTTGGATTTGATATCCCGCTTTATCACTACCCAAAGGAGTCTCAAAGTGGCTAACAACCTCCTTTCCCTTCCTCTCCCACAACAAACACTCTGTGAGGTGAGTGGGCCTGAGAGACTTCAGAGAAGTGTGACTAGCCCAAGTCACCCAGCAGCTGCATGTGGAGGAGCGGGGAAGCGAACCCGGTTCCCCAGATTACGAGTCCACCGCTCTTAACCACTACACCACACTGGCTCTCAGTGAACGAGGACAGGGGTCAGCAAACTTGTCCCTCAGCCCTTGTGGGGAGCCGGACTGTATTTTGAAAAAAATAAGAATGAATGAATTCCTATGCCCCACAAATAACCCAGAGATGCATTTTAAATAAAAGCACACATTCTACTCATGTAAAACATGCTGATTCCCAGACCATCCGCATGCCGGATTTAGAAGGCGATTGGGCCTTAGTTTGCCTACCCATGAACTAGGACTTCCCAGCTGCTCTCAGCACATTGTAGGGTGTGGGGGTCTCATATCCATACAGGGAGAGTGGTTCTCTGATTTCGCAAAAGCCCAGGCAGACTTAAGAACTAATAAATCATTTTAATGAGCCACAAGAACACAGAAATAGCTGGACCAGGACAAAGGCCCTTCTAAGTCCAACATTCTGTTCTCCCGATGGCCAACAAAGCTTACAACCTGGACCTGAGTGCAATTGTGGGGAGGAAATTCCACAACTTAGGAGCTGCTGCAGAGAATGCTCTCTCCCAGAGCACCACCACTCAAACTTCTGTGGGCAGTGGAACTTCCAATGGCTCCCCAATGGCTCTGCAGTGGCTCCCCATTTGTGAGATGCTCTCCCCAGGGTGGTTTGGCCTGAGCCGTCATTATATACCTTTAGGTGCCAGGCAAAAATGTTCCTCTTTGACCAGGCCTTTGGTTGATTGACATCCAATACCCTTTAAAAATGTGTTGTGGAGGCGGGGAGTTATTGGGTTGCTCTTGTTTTTGTTTTTATTATTCATTTTATGTTTTTTATATTGTGATTTTAACTTGAGATCTGCGGGCATAGGGCGGTATACAAATTTTAATAATAATAATAATAATAATACCAAGATGACTTGCTATGTTGATGTTAATAAATGAGTGGGTTTGTAGGGAGGGAAGCAGTATTTCAGATATCTACATCATTTAGACCTTGACTTCTTCATTATTATTATTATTATTATTATTATTATTATTATTATTTTAGTATTTATACCCTGCCCATCTGGCTGGGTTTCCCCAGCCATTCTAATCATAGCATTACTGTATGATCAATAACAAATGATACACCTACCCTCCATGAATTTGTCTAATGCTCTTTTAAAGCATATTCTCTGTGCCTTGTGTCAATGAGTTCCACAGATTAATTATGCACTGCATAAAGAAGTACTGCCTTTCGTATTCCCAGTGGGGTGGCTTGGCCATAGAGTTTCAGAAAGGTACAGAACAATGATGTGACCATATCCCCGCACCCCACCCCACCCCGCTTAAAAAAAGACTTTCACTTTAACCATGTCACTTTAACCAAGCCACTCTGTTCCCTATTATTTCAATGCATGCTATTTCCCCAAAGGACAAAAGCTTATCTTGGAATCTGTACCCTTTGTCATTCATTGGAAGATGAGAGAAGGCAAAAGCTTACTTAAATATGTAATTTTCCTGTTCACCTACTCAGCTACTGCAAAGGAAATTAAAAAAAAATCCTTACAACTAACAGTGTAAGACACATTTTGCCTCCTCAGAAATCACTCTGTCTTTCCTTTATGGTGGGGGAACCTGATGCCCATCATCCCTGACCATTGGCAGGGGATGACAGGAGTCTGGGAAAATATGGAGGGCCACAGACTAGCCAACCCTGCCCTAAATATTTGCCTTCCTTTGGATTTCTGAGCACAATTCAAAGTGTTGGTGCTGACCTTTAAAGCCCTAAATGGCCTCGGTCCAGTATATCTGAAGGAGCATCTCCACCCCCATCGTTCTGCCCGGACACTGAGGTCCAGCGCCGAGGGCCTTCTGGCGGTTCCCTCCCTGCGAGAAGTGAGGTTACAGGGAAACAGGCAGAGGGCCTTCTTGGTGGTGGCACCCTCCCTGTTGAACACCCTCCCTTCAGATGTCAAGGAGATAAAGAATTACACAACCTTTAGAAGACATCTGAAGGCAGCCCTGTATAGGGAAGCTTTTAATGTTTGATGTATTACGGTATTTTAATTTTTGGAAGCCGCCCAGAGTGGCTGGGGAAGCCCAGCCAGATGGGCGGGGTATAAATAATAAATTATATTATTAATTATTATTATTATTATTATTATGTTTCTTCATGAACCTGCTTCAATCAGAGATTATAGAGGTATAAAGAAATGAGTATGCCCAACATTGGCCCTATCAGCAGGGCTTTTTCAGCTGTGGCCCCAGTCTGGTGGAATGCTCTGTCACAAGAGACTAGGGCCCTACGGGACTTGACATCTTTCTGCAGCGCCTGCAAGACAGAGCTGTTCCACCAGGCCTTTGGCCAGGGCACAGTCTGACCCCCTCCTTTGGCAATCCTCACAGAACTCTAACCCAATGGTTGCCATTAATTTGATTCTGAATTGATTTTGGAATGAATTGATTTCAGAATGTATTTCAATTAAATGATTATGATTTTATGTAAACTGTGTTATTTTTATTGTTGTTAGCCGCTCTGAGCCCGGCTTTGGCTGGGGAGGGTGGGATATAAATAAAAATATGATGATGATGATGTTGATGATGATGATGATGATGATGATGATCAGCAACATCATATCAGCTTCAAGGTTCCTAAGCATTGTTTTCTGTTACAGCCATGTTTGCCAAATTCAGCTAGGTCCTATTGGCTCCCAACTCCATCCATCTTATCCACCTAATCTGAAGCTGCAGTAGCCAGTGTTTTATACTTCCCCATCAGCTATCCTAGCCAAGGCCACTTCTACAATTTAAAATGGCCAGTCATAGAATGACTTCACGTGCATGTACAAATAACTTCAGCATAGACCTGGGAGAAGAACTGGTGGAAGAAGACTGGAAGAAATTCAAGGACTATCTACAAAAATATTGTAAATTGTATGATTGTTAAGAAAGATGTAAGATTAGCAAAAACATGGCTTCAACAAACTAGTTATAAAGAATATAAATTTAAATCTAATTGGAAGATGAAAAGATAAATTTTGGACAAGTAACATTTTATAATTAAGTTTCGATAAGAGTATGTTAAATCTTAAAATTTGAGATATTAATATTGAAAAATTATGTTATATGAATTAAATTAAGTTAATAATTTGCTGGTAAAATTTATGAGTTTAGAAAGCAGGAACAAGGGTTGTGAGGAAGTCCAAAGATGAATATGAAATGTGGAATTTGGGAAAAGATTGTGTTATTACCTATGTATTTTATTGTTAAACTAAAATTTAATAAATATTATAAAAAAAACAAAAAAACAAAAAAAAATAACTTCAGCATAACTTTGGTGCAGGGATGTGGGTGGCGCTGTGGGTTGAACCACAGAGCCTAGGACTTGCCGATCAGAAGGTTGGCGGTTCGAATCCCCGCGACGGGGTGAAGTCCCATTGCTCGGTCCCAGCTCCTGCCAACCTAAGAGTTCGAAAGCACGTCAAAGTGCAAGTAGATAAATAGGTACCGCTCCGGCGGGAAGGTAAACGCTGTTTCCGTGTGCTGCTCTGGTTCGCCAGAAGCGGCTTAGTTATGTTGGCCACATGACCCGGAAGCTGTACACCGGCTCCCTTGGCCAGTAAAGCGAGATGAGCGCCGCAACCCCAGAGTCGGCCATGACTGGACCTAATGGTCAGGGGTCCCTTTACCTTTACCTTAACTTTGGTGCAGGGTTCCACGGGTTTCAAACCATCTCCCTAGGGAACCCTAAGACACTCTGGAAATTTGTCTGAGGTCCTCAGTGAAAGGTTCAGGAACGACAGACAAGCCAGTTGATTCCTGCATCGGCAGGGGGTTGGACTAGATGACTCCCCCCCCCCAGGCGTCCCTTGCAATTCTACAATTCTAAGCTTCCCTGAAAGAGCATTACCAATTCCTCCCTTTAATGCACAGCCAAATAAAAGGGTTGTGTGCATTCTGCAACAGTCGGTCACTTTGCACAGGGGATGGGCGTCCCTCGTGCCATGATCTTTCTGCAATGGCCAGGGGTTCACTGACAATTGCACACAGGTTCCTCAGCAGACAGATCAGGGTGGAAATTCCTCCTGAATGCGGGAAGTTTGAGACACGTTGGTATAGCTCAAGGGGATATTTGTCCTGCTTTAGGGGCTAGGGGGTGTGGCAGGTCCACTGGAACCAGTTCTGACTCTTCCTCATTCTGCAAACTTTGCTAATTCACCACGCCTACATTTGCAGCCACTGATCTTGCCAACTGATCCACTCATGCAGTTTTAATTTAGCCATTTGTGCATTTAAATTATATTTCCCTAATTCCAAATTGTATTATTATCAACATTAATATATAGCCGTAATATTCTGGATGAAGTTTCTTTTCAAGAATGCATTTCTCAGATTATTTCAGATTCTGTAAATGCGATTATTTCTACTGTTATTTTTCTTGCAATGCTATGTTATATGATACCGTCAACTTATACACCCAGACCTTGTAAATTACATTTTGTTTGGCCCCCATTTTGTTTTCATTGGGAGTAATTGTTTTCATTTATGTAATAACCCATACAATTTGAAGGTGATATTCAAACATAAATCAAAGGCCTCTAACATACATATATATATATATATATGGATTCATTTCAGTTTCTGAAATTTTCAGTAGGGAAGGGTCGCAGGGTTGAGTGATGTTCAAAAGGTCTGCTAGAGCAGTTATTGTCGGAGACAACAGAAGTCCACAACAAATGTTCTCAACAATAATGCTTTTTTGTAGTTCTACTTTGAATATATCTGCAAAAAGTACAAAAAGAGCAGTGTATCATTCAAAGTAGAGCAGCAAAAAAGGCGAAATCAATGTATTTTGAGAAGATTTTTAGTGGTTTTTTGTTTCGTTTTGCCTCACAATAGCTGCTGTAGTATTATCGACATGGATGAAGTCATCACACATACAGCTTTTTTAATATAAAAAAGCAAAGGCACACACACCTAACACATGGACCCAGTTAACAATAGTCACTCTCTGGGTAGAATCGGCATGGAAGACCAGTTCAAGACAGAAATACTTCCAAGCACATGTGGAACACATCCTACAGAATAGCATCTAGGAACATACAGTATTTAAGATTGTATTGTTTTCCCCTCCTCTCTTTTTAAAAAATCACGTTTTTAAAATTAAACCTGCCTTGGGCAAACATGGGTGTTACAGAGCTGAAATAAAATACATCTGTGAAAAATGCAACTTCTTGATATATGCTATTTTACTGTTATTAGTGTTGTTATTCTATCATCATCATCATCATCCCTTCACCTCTTTATGTAGCCAGGCTCATTGTTACGGCTGACTACATCTCTTAGAACAAAGAACCGAAGAACTGTGTTAATCTAAGCACCGAGGGTTAAGCCTTTTCTATAGAAACGGCTCCTTTTAGCTACCAAACCTAAGACAAATACATTAATGGGTGACGATCCAATAATTTGGCATCGAAGCAGCGGTTTCTATTTCTGCAAACTATAGTGCGTAATAGTAATTTTAAACACACCCGCTTTCAAGCAACTTTTAGCAGA
The DNA here is from genome assembly GCF_951804945.1 of Podarcis cretensis. Classification (NCBI taxonomy): domain Eukaryota; kingdom Metazoa; phylum Chordata; class Lepidosauria; order Squamata; family Lacertidae; genus Podarcis; species Podarcis cretensis. The sequence continues at coordinate 9,481,356 of NC_137170.1, read as the reverse complement.
AATATATCTTGGATCACTTATTTGAGGCGGCTGTGGTCCCCACAAGTGTTTCAAAACATTGTTTCTTCCCCCCCCCCCGCCGCCCCCAGTTCCAATAAATTTAACCACACTTGCACTACAATGGGGAGGAAATGCAGTTTCTGCATATTGCACTATGGATTGGAATCAGCTCCTCTCCAGTAGTTTAAGGAATGTCCTACAACTGATTTCCAGCAAGGATAGTTTAGAACCAACAGTGTGTTTTTCACTGGATTCATTATTTGTATTTATTGCGTAAATGGAACCTCCACTCCCAAGTATACCGGGTTTTAAATTTTGTTTTTGTAATATGATATTTTCTTGTGTGCTATTGCTCTGCCCTTATTTTATAAACATTTATGAAATAAAGAGTCAATACTGTTTAAAAATGACACATCCACAAAAATACAGAACAAAGAAGAGTATTTTCTGAACAAAGCTTTCGACGATGTTAAGATTAGAACCAATTTTAGCTCTGAGCAATCCAGAGTAGATTTGGAAAATGCTTTTTAAAAACAAACAGCAGGGCCGTTTTTAAACACAGTCTGCTAAATGTTCTGCTTTTTCTCTTGTAGCCTTTCTCTCAGTTGAAGAATCCGCAACCCACTTAAAATAAAAGTCCTTTAATTTCCAGTTTTGCTGCATTGGCTCTTGTAGGCCTGCCTGAATTTAAGAATCTCTTTACAGCTGCAATCCCGTGTGCACCTGAACTCAGAAAGATTTACTTCCAAGTAAACATGCATGGGGATTATAGCTGTATGCATATTGCAAAACTCTCTTCTTCATTGGTTATAACTGAGGAATAGATTCAAGAATGTATACTTCGACTGGATCGCAAAAACTGCTTGTCCCCAGCAATTTCCCCTCCTCTGTCTTTCTGTCTCTCATTGCAAGTTGTTTATACATTGGTGTGCATCGCCCTCACATTTAAAGTTTGTAAGATGGAAGCCTATCTATGTTTACTCAGAAACCATTCCCGCAGCACAGGATTTACTCCTAGGTAAATCTGTATGGGATTGTTCTGTTAGGCGGATTCACAGACTTAAGCCGAAAGAATCCTATTGGATTTAAGCCGAAAGAATCCTACTGAAGTCCGTGCGACTAAACTGGTTTACATTCAAGCACTTTGGCACAATGGAATCGTAAACACGCCTCCTGCAAAATATAGGTCATTCGTGCTAATTAGTGCACCTAATTGTCATCAGAAATCCTTTCCCATTCTAAGCTAGGCTTCTTCTTCTTTTTACTTTCCCTATTTATTCCTTACGTCAAGCTCCCCATGCAGTCCTTAAACCAGCTCCCTGTTTGGCTAAATAAAAGTCCTGCACTTAAATGGCAACATGGAGCATCTTTTTAAAATTATGGGCTGTATCCAAACCGTAACCCTAGAGAGGGATAAAGGATAATGGTGAAGGGAAGCTGATGTGAATTTCCTAGGAATGGCATGCACCTTAAAATATGCATGAATCACAACTGAATATTTGACAGGTTCAATCCCTCTGCCGACTGCCATGGTAAAGAGGCTTTAAGAACCATATCTTTCAAGATACCATCATGTTGAATTCTGTTGGAGGTGGGTCTTGCTGCAGTTGAATACGGGCATTTACTACTGTTGTGTCTTTGCAGTGAAACACAGCAGTGTGTCTATGTCCTTTTACAAATTGGATTTAGAAAATGGATGGACGAACGGACAGCTGCTTAAAAGGAGAATGGCATAGCCATACCACATACTTCTCAACAGGAGAAGTATTTTGCTCCCTTTGCTCCCGAGTTGCTCCTGGTTTTAAATTAAAAGTGCTTGCTCGTGGTTGATTGCATTTAGAGACTGATTCGAAACTCATTACTCAAAGTAAGCCATTTTTTAAAAAAATCATTTAAGTGTGGTCCCGTGTCCCTGTACACTTGGGAATATCTTCTTTCGAGTTAAAGGGGACTTACTTCTTATAAACATGATTTTAAGGTAGCTACACGTGCATTTAGGACTGGCGAGCAATCAGCTTGATCCACTGAAATGCTTTTTTTAAATGAGCCATTAACGAGGTTATGCACCAGATAGCATTAACAGTATTAGAAATATCCATCTGTATAGATGGGTATCAGCAAGCATGGCATAATGGTATTAAATGATAACCCCCGGTAGTGAAATAGATATTGTATTTTAAGATATGCTTATTTTAAACCCATCAGCTGGTCTCTACCTATGCATTCATACATACAGGCAATGCCTTTATCCTTTAGTCAAGCAGAGATGATGTGCTGGATAGTCAAAGGAAATTAAAAGAAAAATGAAAGCCAAAGCTTTAATTGTAGATGAATTGTTAGAGGAGATAACAATAGTAAAAAATAGATTTTAAAATAGAAAAAAACTATATCCTATGTCATGTACCTGCTTTCTTCCCTTCTTTAATTTTAATTCTTTGAAGAATCATTTTGCAGTTCTCCAAACCTGCCTAGTTTCCTTCCCTCCCAAAAAGATGTTTCATAAATTAATTTCCAAAAAGATGTCCCATACATTAATTAAACTGCAGAATGCAACAGGCTCAGCAGCAGTACACGTCTACAGATACAGGGACGCTGCAGAAAAGTAAGCAGATGTAATTGCCCGGCTGATCCTCAACATACTTACTTGGAAGTAAAATGACGTTTCTGCATCTCATATCTCCCTGAGCTCAAGTTTTTTTACAACCCCCCACCCAACTATGTACCAGCAACTCAGGATAATGCTTTGTGCATCTGATGAAGTGGACTGTTGCTCAAGGAAGCTTATGCCACAATTAATTAGTTTTTTCTTGGAGGTCCCACAATGCTGCAGCGTTGCTTATTCTGCAAAAGGCGATCAAGGCTGCTCATCTGGAAATCGGTTACAGGAAATCTGGTTTCTAAATAGCAGGCTGATATCAATGTGGCTTGATCCTAAATTGGTAATTTAATACTTGTTTTGCAACTCATTTCCCAGCTCCGGGCTTAGGATCCGGGTGGACAAAAGAAGCTCACATTCTTACTTGTCTCCTCCCACAATCCCACTCTGTGGGAAATTCGAGCAGGGGAAAGTACAACCCTAAACGCTGTATCTAGAGAGCAAGCCTCACTGAACTCAGTGTGATTTACTTCTGAGTAAAGGTGCATAATACTGTACTGCAAATTTCCTCCAAAGTCCTTGCTCTTTGGACTCAATTGGGAGGGTGAGATTAGCGAGGACTTGCTCCAAAGTGAATGTAAAGACTGCCGTGGAATAGGGAGATTTTAAGCACATTTTACATATGCGGTCTTCAAACACCTTAAGGCGAAGTTTAAAAACCCCCATCTGTCTCAACGGAGCAGATTCACACGAGCGGCTTCCAGAATTTCCCCCCACGAATTCAGATTCAATTCAACTTACTTAGAATGGGGGGGGGGGTTATTGTGCAGTGCTTTAAGCTTAATGGGTCCTATTCTGGAAACCTGAACATGAATTTTCGCCTGAGTATCCTCCTCCTGCCTACGTTAGCTGCTATCTCGATTCGGTCGTAAAAGCTAATACCCAAAGACAGCAAACGAAGCTAACCGAGTGAATCTGACGCGGGCCGGGGAAGAGAGCAGCAGGATTCGCACCCTCGCCTCCCCGCTATTTGGAAGCGGAGACGGTCGCTGAAAGGGGGATTCCAAGCGGGCGCTAGTCCGCTTTGAGGCCCCTGGGCGTGGAACAACTAACCCAATAAAATGGGGTGAGGACTTGGGGGCACGAGAAGGAGAAATCGCCAGGCGAGGGGGGGCCGAATAAGAGGACCATCTCCTTTTCCTACAGTGCCAGCAGCGCAACTGGAACTCAATCTTCGTATCTGTGTTTGGAGAACTCGTGAGTGCGCGCAAGAGTCTAGGAAGGGTATGAGTGTATCTATAGCGGCGCGGTCGCCACCCGGCCAGCCACCCTCCCCCGAGATCTTCCTCCTCCTCCTCCTCCTCCTCCTCGGTCCATCCCCGCCGTGCGCTACCGACCTGTTCTTGGCGGCGGCGGCCCTGTCCCTTTGCCTGCGGTTTTTGAACCAGTTGCCCACCTGCGTGGGGGTGAGTCCGGTGGCTTGGGCCAGCTCTCGCTTTTTGCTGGGGTTTGGGTAAGGGTCCTGCAGGTACCACTCTCGCAGCAGGTGCCGCGTGCGCTCCTTGAAGCAGTGCGTCTTCTGCTCGCCGTCCCAGATGGTGCGCGGCAGCGGGAACTTCTTGCGCACGCGGTACTTGTCCACCGGCCCCAGCGGGCGGCCGCGCAGCTTCTCGGCCTCCTGGTAGTGCGCCTCGAGCCACAGCGCCTGCAGCTTGGCGTGCGACTCCTTGGGGAACTTGTGGTTTTCCAGGATGTGGTACAGCTCGCGGTAGTTGCCGGCGTGGAAGGCCACGATGGCGCGCGCGCGCAGCACCGACTCGTTGCGGTTGAGAGCCTCGCAAGCCGCCGGCGCCACCGGCAACGACCACAGGAAGCGCCCCAGGCGCTCCACGTCGCCGCTCTCCTCCAGGGTCTCGCACACCCCGGCCACTTGCTGAGGGCTGAAGTTGAGGATGGGCAGCTGGAACATGGAGGCGGCCGGCGAGGGGGCCAGGGCAGGCGAGAGGGATGGCTGGGCTGCTGGCGACCACGCTTCCCCCGGGTCACCTCTTGCGCGCAATGCGCAGGAACGCCGAATCAAGGCGCCTCTTCTCCGCGCCTCGGGCTGGGCAGCCTCTACCGCGGGTCAAGGCGCCTGGTCCCTTAGTTATGGGGCTGCAGGGTTGCAGCGACTCTTCCACGCGTCGGAAACGACTCCCAGAGCCGAGCCTCTTCAAACAGCGGCGCTGCTTTGGGCGGAGGACACGCTTCTTCTCTTTTCTCCTGGGTTCAGAAAGCCAGCGCGCGCGCTCTCTCTCGCGCGCTCTCTCTTCAGCCCTCCAGATAAGGGGTAAAAAGCCTTTCTCTCTCTCTTACCCTTCCCGTCCCCTCCTCCTCTTCCTTTTGCGCGCTTCAGGCGCTCGCTTGGCTAACCTTTCGCAGCAGCAGCAGCGGCCGCCGCGCGCGCGCGCTGCGCTAGGGCGCTGGGAGAAAGACTGCGCCGCGCTCCGGCGGCTGCCTCAAGTTGGCAAGAGGGAGGGACCTGTGCGTGAATGGAGGAGGGAGGGCGAGGGAGGGGAAACAGGGGAAAGCCCCCCGCTTCCTCCACCACCGCCGCCCCCCACACACCGCACCCTCGGTCTCCCTTCCAGCTTCTGATTTGCTGCTGTTGGCCTCGCCAGATTGGCTGCCCCCTCGGTTTCCATGGCAGGCCGCCTGCCCATCACTGCCAAGCCTCTGCCAATCAAAGAGCGAAATCCTGCCAGCGCAGCAGCTCCGAGCGCGCTTGGAGAAGGAGGGTGGGCGTCCTCCGCCCTTTCCCCGCTTCTCCCTTTCTTCCTTTCAGCACCTCCCCACGGTCGACAGCGCCCAGTCACTGCACTGGCCCTTCGCTAGCAGGGAGAACTGGAGGGTTGTGGTGGGGAGAGTGTTTTCTTTGCAAGAGATTTGCGCTGTATTCAGATAGAGGGCGCAGGCGCGACCGGGCGCTGCCTGAGATGGCGAAGCGGTGTGGTTTTCGCGAGGAAAAGGGAATGGTAACTCTGCCACTCAACTTTCCCAAATATAATCCGAAATAAAACCAACTCATTCAGCATCTGATCTGGAAAGGGAAAGCACCGCGATCGTACTCCGAAGTATCTCATTACAGGAAAATGTGTCTCTTTTTAAATAAATTAAAAAAATTGCCCAGTAGCTTCAACAGGTTTACCATACCCATTGAATCACCCATGTTCTACTACCCTCCTGAGAAAAAACCCACCCCACCCTCCCACTATATATAAGGGTCTGGTGACTTCTGATTCAATGTATCTGAAGAAGTGTGCATGCACCAAGAACAAACTTAGTTGGTCTCTATGGTGCTACTGGACTATTTATATATATATTTCAACTGCGTCTGACCAACACGGCTACTTATCGGAATCTTTTTTAAAAGTTAGCTTCATGCAGTCTGATGAAAGGAGGCGGAGGCTTCATCTGGACACCGAAGCATTGCACCCGGGTCGGACTGTTCGCCCATCTAGTGCACTATTGCATACTCTGACCGGCAGCAGCTCTCTCTGGAGATTTAAGCGGAAGGTATTTCAAATCAGCTGCCGCCTGGTACTTTACCAGAGATGGAAGTTGGCACTTTGTGCGCGGAGAGGCCTCGCCGCCAAGCTGTGATTCCCAGCACATGCACACGCATCCCGCCCAAATCTAGGCAGCCTATATAGCCCGGACACGCTCTCACGTGCAGCCAACCACACGTTCCACCTTTTCAGCCTCTTCGCCTGGCTTTGGGATGACCCGCAAAGGGACACAAAGGGTCTTTTTCCAGTGACATCTTAAGATTCCTTTCCTGCCTAACTGGCGCGCGCTTGGGGAAAACAACGGCCCCATTGGGTTGCTTGGACCATACATGGGACTGGCTTTTGTATGGGGGTTGGGGCAGAGCCTTGAATGAAATGCTGGGGTTGCAGTGCGGAAAAGAAGAATCTCAGCGCCAGAACCTGGAATAATCTTAACACATCCTTCAGCCACCTGGTGCACTCCAGACGTTTGGGAGTTGTAGTACAAAATATCTGAAGGGCACCAGGTGGCCTGAGGCTGTCTTACTTAACGCCGCCCATAAAGTTGGGTTCTGGACAAGACTTGCTGAAGGCACCCGCGCACAGCGATCCTATGCATATTTCCTTAGCGATAAGCTCTTCCCGGTTCCAAGTGCGCAGAGCTCAGCCCAGGCGCAGAGCTCAGCCCTTCTCCACAGAGTTCTAGATGTTTTCTTTTGCGGGGAGACCTTTAACGCCACCCCCATGAAAACTACCACGGGAAACGAATAATCCTCTGCCTCTGTCCGCCATCCAGGGCCTGTTGAGGATCGACCCTTTCCCGATCCGTTCCTCCCTCCCTCCCTCATTCATTTTCTCCTTTATTTAGCACCCATCCTTTCCATTTTAAACCTCATTGTTTTCGCTTCAGCGGCCTCGAATAAACACCCAGGAAAGCCGCGGAAGAAGTGAGAAGTCATTTGTAGGTCAGGGTGAGCAACTTAAAGGCATCTTTTAAATTATGGATCAACTTTTAGTCATAATTTTGGCCCCTCCCCCCAATATTTCTTCCCCTTTCTCCCTGCGAAGTCTAAGAAAGTACGAACCACTATTTTACCTTCCCATGAAATAATAATAGCAACATTTTCGTCTTCGTCGGTGTCAGCAAACGGAATTAAATCGTTTCCCGGAGGGTTGGAATCTGCAGTTTTATGGCGTCTCGGGCAACGAGATAGAATAAACTGATATTTATTTACAGTCTCAAGGGGGCCTACATGATTCCTGCACTGCAGGGGGTTGGACTAGATGACCCTTGGATCCCTTCCAGCTCTAGGATTCTATGATTCTCCCCCGGCTCATTTAATCTCCACAACAATCTTGTGAGGTAGGTCAGGCTGGGAGGCAGCGAGTGGACTTTGGAGAGGATTTTAACCCTGGTCTTTCCCAGATCCCAGTCTGTGACATTCTAACCACTCTAACCCCACAGACTGTCTCTCGATTTATTTCGCTTTTCTCCCCCTTCCGAATAAAGCTAATCTCAGAAATTTGGAATTAAATTCTATATTAGTGCCAGGCCTTTCACATTTAAAGTTTAAAATACTGTAAATCAATTCTGTTTTCAAGCCTCGCCTTGGTTATTTTTCACACACTCCTCGGTCCCAGCGCAGACGTAAAATGAAATGCCCTCCGATTCGACGTGGTTTGTTTGGGAGGAGGAGGAGGAGGGAGAGAGAGAGAGAGAGAGAGAGAGAGAGAGAGAGAGAGACTTCTACTGCCTTTTCTTTAGTATCAAGCACACTGTGACTTTTTCCCGGAAAGATTTGGTAAATCAGACGGCGGATACATAGCGCAGATGGTTTGGAGGTGTCGGGTCACATTATGGCATGCCTGGCTTCGCGTCTAAGTTCATTCTGACGGAAAACCCTGATATTATTTTCACAGATCTACACAGTTCACTTGAAAAAAAACCCTCCGAGCCATTTTCATCATTTATGCGAGGCTTGCTGCTAGCGGGATGGAAAGCCTTTCGATATTGCTCATTTTCATAAAGACGACAGGAGGAGAACTGCAGAGAAACAAGACCGGGCAGGGCGTGTTTGTGTGCGTGTAATCAAACGCTGAGTGCGGGGAGCGCCGGGGGGACGGACGGACCCCATTCCGCAAGCATTTATTTTTATCAAGAGCCTAGTCCTCTTGAAGGCAGAAGAGTTGGACGTGATGCAACTCGGTTCCTCTGTCCAGCTACGCCGAAGGTTCGGACCAGTTTTATAGACACTTTTCTGCAGAGCACACAAGCGGTGTACGTATAGAATCGGAGAATTGGAAGGGACCCCCAGAGCCATCTAGTCGACCCCCCTGCGACTCAGAGATGGTCATCCAACCTCTGCTTTAAAAAATCCCGTGAAGGAGAGTACACCACTGTCCGTTCCACGACTGAGCAGTTCTTACAGTAGGAAAGTTCTTCCCGAACAATAACCAGAGCAATAGAACAATAAAGAGAGCAACACTGAAATAATAAATAGCAAAATTAAAAGAACATGAAACTGATTCGAGGCCCATTGCGGCCTCCAGTAGAACCCGATTCACAGGTTCAGAAGCCAATTCCGTCAAACTATTTGCTATTTTTCGCTTTGTTGTTGTTTAGTCGTTTAGTCGTGTCCGACTCTTCGTGACCCCCTGGACCAGAGCACGCCAGGCACTCCTGTCTTCCACTGCCTCCCGCAGTTTGGTCAGACTCATGTTCGGAGCTTCGAGAACACTGTCCAACCATCTCGTCCTCTGTCGTCCCCTTCTCCTTGTGCCCTCCATCTTTCAGGGACTTTTCCAGGGAGTCTTCTCTTCTCATGAGGTGGCCAAAGTATTGGAGCCTCAGCTTCAGGATCTGTCCTTCCAGTGAGCACTCAGGGCTGATTTCCTTAAGAATGGATAGGTTGGATCTTCTTGCAGTCCATGGGACTCTCCAGAGTCTCCTCCAGCACCATAATTCAAAAGCATCAGTTCTTCGGCAGCCAGCCTTCTTTATGGTCCAGCTCTCACTTCTATACATCACTACTGGGAAAACCATAGTTTTAACTATACGGACCTTTGTTGGCAAGGTGATGTCTCTGCTTTTTAAGATGCTGTCTAGGTTTGTCATTGCTTTTCTCCCAGTCATGGACAAACAAAGTGAAGGGCTCTTATCAAATCTGCTTCGCGCGCAGAAGGTTCCAGGTTCCGGCCATTTCCCGGCAGGGCCGGGAGAAAACCCTACCTGAAACGCCGCTTGCCAGTGTAGTGGCAAAGCCGAGCGAGATGTCCTGCTGGCCTGAGTCGGTGTTGAAAAGCTTCCGGTGTTCCTAAACCAGAACCACAATGAACTGGAACGGGTGTGCTCAAAACAAGTCGTGAAAAACAAAACGAAAAATGCTGATTTTAAGAACTGGGCTGGTGGAGACGCCAGCCATTGAACGACTTTGTGTTGGTGTTTATTGCCATGAGAGAGGCATCCCGGAGCCGTGGGGTACCGGGTCGCTTCTTCTTCACCCCGCGATGTCTGCTTGGGGTGAGGTCCTCAATCTCCGTCTGAAATGCGCCCTGATTCTAACAGGACTGGATACGAAATCGGCAACGATTTCGCATTGCGCGCGCGTTCATGCTACAATTCTTCTCACGCTTACCACTCGGTAGGACATAGCTCCGTGCACGTAGGTGTAGGGTCGCGCTGCACGTCCTATAGAAAAGTAAATGTGTTTCGGACTGGGTTAAAAGCTGGATCCTTTCTCGTCTGGGTAAAGCACTCCAGCTTGGAATAACCTCCCTTACCTGGGGGTAAATTGCGCTCAATAGGGATTACTTCTGAGTAGACACGTATATGACTACACTGTAAAGGCGCCATCGATTTAAAAGTGAGAATCAAGCGGTTTGTTAAATGACTCCAGATGAAATAAATGGGTTTTAACATGTTTGCCTTGAGCAGGGTTTGCGCCTATGACTCCCACTTCTTTCAAAGGGAAAGAGAGTTAAGCATAGATTAAATATACCTGGATCGCGCTCATTATTTTACTGGCGAATGAAGCATAGGCGTATGTAATTGGCCGCCAACCGGTTAGCTCTGAGAAAACTGACCCCATTTCTTTAGCAAACTGATAGTGATTGCTTAACCCTCTACCCGTTGGATTCAATGGGATTACTTCCAAGTATAAGATCGCGCTGTTTACCAGCTCTTGTATACAACAGAGTCTTTAGTCATAGAAGTATAAAGTTGGAAGGGACGCGAGGGTCATCTAGTCCAACCCCCTGCAATGCAGAAATTTCAACTAAAGCATCCATGACAGGTGGCCATCCAACCCCTTGCTTAAAAACCTCCAAGGAAGCAGAGTCTGCCACCTCTCGTGGGAGTCTGTTCCACTGTCGAACAGCTCTTACTATCAGAAAGTTCCACCTGATGTTTAGTCTGAATCTCCTTTCTTGTAATTTGAAGCCCTCCAGAGCCAGAGAAAACAAGCTTGCTCCATTCCCGTGGAACAGCCGTCCAGATATTTGAAGATGGCTATCATACCTCTTCTCAATCTTCTCTTCTGCAGGCTAAACATACCCAGCTCCTTCAACCGTTCCTCATAAGGCTTGATCATCTTGGTTGCCCTCCTCTGCACAATTTCCAGTTTCTCAATATATTTCTTTAATTGTGGTGCCCATAACTGGACACAGTATGCCAAGCGTGGCCTGACCAAGGCAGAATAGAGTGGTACTATGATCAAACCTATCCATTCTGAAGGAAATCAGCCCTGAGTGCTCACTGGAAGGACAGATCTTGAAGCTGAGGCTCCAATACTTTGGCCACCTCATGAGAAGAGAAGACTCCCTGGAAAAGACCCTGATGTTGGGAAAGATGGAGGGCACAAGGAGAAGGGGACGACAGAGGAACAGTGTTCTCAAAGCTACGAACATGAGTTTGACCAAGTTGCGGGAGGCAGTGGAAGACAGGAGTGCCTGGCATACTCTGTTCCATGGGGTCACCAAGAGTCGGACATGACTAAACAACAAATGATTTCCCCTGATCTGAACACCATACTTCTGTTGATGCAGCCTAGAATAGCATTCGCTTTTGTTGCTGCAGTTTCACACTGTTGACTCATGTTAAGCTTGCAGTCTACTAAGACCTCTAGATCCCTTTCACATGTAGTACTGGCTTTGAGCCACTGGCTTAGGTGGCTTTTGGCCAATTGGTGGTGGTAAAGAAGAAGATTATCAGTTGTGACAGCTAAATGGGAACTTCCAGGTTCAGAGGAAGTCTACCGCTGAATACCACAACAACGGTGGAGAGGTGTTGCACTTGCGGTAAAACCTTTGCCTTACATGCAGAAGGTCACAGGTGCAATCCCCAGCGACATCTCTAGGTAGGACTGGGATAGACCCTCTACCTGAAACCCAGAAGAGTCTCTGCCAGTCGACATCTCTAGGTAGGACTGGGAGAGACCCTCTACCTGAAACCCAGAAGAGTCTCTGCCAGTCCGTGCAGACAGTAGTGAGCTAGATGGGCCCATAGCATAAGGCGAAGCTTTCTATGTTCCAGAAGACTTCTGAAAGGGAATTTGCTCTCACCCAAGGTTTCCCATATTTGGGTCTCCAGCTGAACTACAATTCCCATCATCCCTGAATACTGCTCCTGCTAAGCTAGGGATGATGGGAGTTGTAGTCCAAAGACTGCTGGAGACTCAAGTTTGGGAAACCCTGGTTTAACCAATACCAGCTATTTTAAATGCTCCTCTCTATATAAAGCAGGGAGGGGTAGCCAATGTGGCGCCGTCCGCATGTTCTCCAACCCTCCTCAGCCCCAGCCAGCACGGCCAATGGTTAGAGCTGATGAGGGTTTTAGTCCCGAACACCTGGAGTCAACACGTTAACTAGCTCTGCTCTAAGGAGTATTTCATTGATTTGGAGTCTTGAGGATGCTGTGGAATTTAGAGTCAAAATAGTTTCTCAGTCGTTGGGCCGGACGAGGGCGGTGATGCTGGGAGGAGGCTGGAAAGCAGATTCTTCATGCCATCCACGCTGCGCTCTCTGCGCTTCCAAGGACCACCTGGGAAGTGTTAAGGTGCACACACCTCGATTTTATGGACAGCTGGATTAAAAACGGCCTTCGGGTGTCCTGGCAGGGGGGAATAAGCTCTCAAGGCGCCCGATTCTGTCCATCGGACCATAGTTCTATGTATACAGGCAGGAACATCTAATACATTGCAGCAGCTCGCTCTCTCTCTCTCTCTCTCTCTCTCTCTCTCTCTCTGTGTGTGTGTGTGTGTGAGAGAGAGAGAGAGAGAGAGAGAGAGAGAGAGAGCGTTCAGGCATTTTTATATATTCACTTCCACTGGCTCCTGCACTGAGGCCCGTCCTAATTTCAGCAGCAAAGCAGAGTCGTGCGTAATTTCTGTCGCAGCAATGCGGACGCGTGCGTAAAAGCCTAATTTGGATAGAGTTGGGTGTCAAACTACCCCACTCCTGTTTATTATTTAGCATTAGGAAGCGTTCACACGTGCGCAAGAAACCCGCGAAACAAAACACCACCGCAAGAGAGGGCCGAGGGTGCTTTGGGAGGCACGCGTGAAGCCATTCTCAACGCTCACAAGGCAAACATTCAGAACCACGTTGAGGCTCGTGTGAAAACAGCCGCCGGGATCATTTGTCAGGACACAGGTATGAAAAACAAAACAAATCAGCACGGGCCTTCATTTGTGCTTTACGGATGGGGAGGGTCAGAAGCTTTAAAAGCCAGGGCTTAAAATAAGGCAATATATCCCTGGTGACCAGGGCCGGATTAAAACCTTTCTAGGCTCTAAGCACCGAAAAACTTATGGTGCCCCTCATGGGCGTAGCAGAATCGAGTAGGGGCAGAACCGAGCTATTTGCGACGCGCTTGGTCACTTTGTTAAGTATAAAATAAATAAAATAAAACGTGGATTTATTGTAACACTTGAAAGGATCTGATTTCCTTGCATTGTTTCCATCTACCTTGGTTTAGTTGGGGGTAAGTCAGGAAAAAAGAGAGCAGAAAACTGGGAGAAGATTGTGGAGTGTACGGAAGTCAAATAAAGCTCTGATTCTTCCCATGATGACTACTTCGAAGCCTGTCTTTTAAAAAAAAAAAATCAAATGCCAAATTCTAAAAAAATAAAAATTCTAATAAAATAAAATAAATGTGCCCCTGCTTCGTTGCTGCCCCACAGTGTGTACTTAGTCTGCCTATTGGAGAGTCCAGCACCGCGGATGAGCCTCAGACCTGCTACTTCTTTTAATCAGTCCCTATCCGACCCTAAGGTTTAAGTCAGAACTGAAAGCAGTTTAGATTCCTGCCAAACTGTAGCGACGCCAAGGATTCTGAAAGTTGCCTCTCCGATGAATCTGTCATTCTGTAAGAAAGGCCTGATTCCCTGTCTCTTGGAGAGACTCTCTTCTCTTTTGTCTCTCTCTTTCTATTTCAACTCTCTCACGCACGGAAAAAAAACAACAGCAGGAATAAGGGAGGGAAAATAGAGACATAAAATAATACATTTATCACTTCGGGGTTTCTGTGCAGCTTTGCTAGGGAGCTGCAATTCCCTGAGATCTGAGGCTGATCTACAGAAGAGAGAGCCATTTGCTAAATTTTTGATTCCTGCAAGCTGACTGTTTTCTAAGCGCAGAAGTGCATCTCCCCAGTTTAAGCAGACAAATCTGTCATTCCAAGTACAATGTTGCCCTGTGACTCACATACCCCTCTTCCTGCGTAAGGAGGGAAGCCTCTCCAGCACAACATCCCATTATACTGAGTCAAGGAGCAAACAAGTGTAATGGGGATGAAAGCGGCCCTTTGTCATCCGTGAAACATTTAATACTTTCAAAGTCCTACTGTTCGCCTTGCATATCATACAGCAGGCTCATGAGACCAAATCCAGCACAGGAGGATGGAGAAAGAAAGAAAAAAAATCTCTCCGGAGTCAATGGAACAGTTGTCAAAGAACAAACGACTGGTTTATTTAGACAAATGAATCTGTTCGTGATAGTGGATATAAATGTTAAAACGAAACAAAACAGCTCTCTTTTTTTAGGAATTATGCTGTGGATAACATTGCTTACCTTCCCCAATCGTGTTTTTTATGTTTTGTTTTCTGGATTCATGTTTGCCATGACATGAACAATAAGATCAGGCAATCAACGGAAAGCAGGTCAATTTATACACGTTTGTTTAATTTGCATTGCCTGCTTATTTATTTGCTGTGTAGATTTTTCCTCCTTCCCTGAGGAACGGAGCACCCTTGAGATACCTTATAAATGTGCAATCTATGTGAAGTAGATCATGCCGGCCACATGACCCGGAAACATGTCTGTGTGGACAACCGCTGGCTCCCTCGGCCTGAAAGCGAGATGAGCACCGCACCCCATAGTCGCCTTTGGCTGGACTTAACCGTCCAGGGCTCCTTTACCTTTTCAAATTCACATTCAGGGATCATAGCAATGGCCCGGTCTATACATTTGCAGCAGAATGGCCAAGTTCTGAGGTTGCACAATGGATTGCACCATTTTAGGTCGGGTGGAGGGGGCGGGACAGACCACATTTTTAAAAGATTTGTAAAAATAACTCTGTATCACAAGGATGCTAGCATGGCAAAGGGAAAGATTCTAGCCCAGCCCCTTGTCTGCTGTTCTGCTTTTCTATTTGTAAAAGGTTTTGGTTTGGAATGTGAAATATACTCAGAATCGCAAAGTGATTTCATGCTCTTTATTCAGCTCATGGTGGTGAGGAGGAATGAATGAAAGTCCCCTCAAAGTATCTGCTTTATATACATTATTTACACAATGGGCTGCACATGATTGGCTAATTCCGGAATTCTACTGTAAGCCAATCAGGTTGTGGATTCACTTCAATCTGGAGCATGATTGGGTGGTTCCGGCCAACCAATCATACTGCTGCATTCTGAATCCTATTGTTCTAGGACCAATCAGACTGCTGCCTTTTGGATCCTATTGTTCTAGGACCAATCAGACTGCTGCAGTTTGGATCCTATTCGACTCAGTACATAACAGAATGCATGTGTGAGCATTCACAAATGTCATTCCACCCCACACAATGTGAAGTGGTATAAGCTGTTATCATCTTCTTTTCCTGGACAAAAAGGACCCGTTGAAAGTCCGGTAGAGATTCCCAGGCCGGTTTTCCATTGAGGACAAGAGATAAGGAATTGTATGGACAATATGAAGGCAACTTCCCATTAGATATAATTTTGGACTCCGTGTTGCCTAATAATTGTTTTCTCATCCGCTTCTGCAACTTGTGTATCTCATGTTTGGCAATATTAGTGGCATAAGGCTATATTGTTTGCATACACAGGTCTTGCCAATTGTTTGACGTGCTTAATTCATAAATAAATATCTGTCTTGGGTCAATACGAATCAGTGGTGGCTGCAGGAAAAAAGATGGGAAGGGGGAAAGCATATGATAATGACAGGAGTTCAGCAATGGCAGGGCAAGTTGGTGGGGCAAACTTCTTGCCTGGGGGGCGCTTGTGATAAGAATTATACATAGCCAGCTCCTGCATTTATTTTATTTATTTTTTTACAGATTTATTAACTTTCAAAAGATGATAGTCTTATTCTTTTTTGGATTTTACAGAATCTGTTTACAAAGTTGCATCTATAGCCTGCTTTTTGGTCTGATGAGCCTCCAAACAGGACATGTAACAGAACAACACAAAACAAAATACAGTTTTGGTGTTGGGAGTTGTGCCATTAGGGTGTTGGGAATGAGAGTCACTGAAAGGAAGAGGAGATTTGTAGAGCACAGCAAGAACTCATTCCTAATCTCCAAGGGTGGGTAGCTTGTTACTTTCCTGCTATTGTTAGACTCCAGCTCCCATCAGCCATGACCAGCATGGCCAATGGTCAAGGATGATGGGAGCTGTAATTCAGTAACATCTGGACGTTTCCAGATTTCCCACCTTGCCATAGACTGTATCAGGCTATGCTTAAAATATAGCATTAATAATATTAATCGACCCTTCTGGATTAGGCCAACGGCCAGACTAGTTCAGCTTCTATTATGTCCAACCAGAAGATTATGGGAAGCCTAAAAGCCTTAGGCTCATTATGAGTCAACTATCAATGACACCTGTTATTTTAGGAACATTGAGATCACCTCTCAATTATAAAAATAAGTTTCCAGCCTTTATGATGGCTGAATTAATATTGGAACCACATAAACTGCATCTATTGAAGCTTTTGAGACACTGAGCAGCAAACCTTTCCATTTAAAAATAAATAAATATCTCACCCCCTTTTCCACTTGGAAAATGGAGGTTATTGTATTTGCTTTCTAAAAAAAAACTTAATTTATGTGTGTACACTTTGATATTCAGTATTTCTACAACCGCATTTGGCATTTCCTCAGCTCAGGGGTAAAATTATTGGGGTTTTTTTTGGGGGGGGGGACCATCCATAACTTCAGTGTTTGACCTATCGGAGACAACTGTTTCCTTGTTAATCACTGGCTTGCCTCAATAAAATAAGAGTGAATTATTTCATGATGTGCTTTTATGGCGAGAACATTTATACTAGAGATGACATTGCTCATCCAAACGTATGAAGGATTTTCATTTCTACTATTTAGTTGTGGGCCTTTGTGATCAGTATTTGACAACTTAAGGCACTTCATGATGGAGCAATCAATTGGTCGTCTTTGTTAACAACATTTATGGCATTGTCATCATCGTAAGTAGTTCCAGTAATGAATTTGCTGTATATTACTTGTAATTCATATCTGACCTTGGATGGCAATTATCAGCTTCTCTGTCTGGGATTCCAAACACACACACCCCGCCCGCCCCCCCATTCATAGCTATGCTATTGATGTTCCATTGTCAGAGTAACCATCAACTTATCTTGCTGGGTAACAATTGTATAAATTCTTATCCGTGAATTTATCCACACTGTCAAAGCCAGCTTTCAATAATGTTTTAGGGCACTTACTATAGTTGAGGAAAGATGAATGAACTATCAATTAAAGCACTGAATGCTATCCTTCTTCAAGGAAAATAGTATTTTTTGCCAAACGGATGGAATCAGATACATACGAGTAAAGAAAACGGGAGGGGTGGGGGACTGAGGTAAACATAGGATTCTGGTTTTTTTTAAATCTCCATAGCAATCAACTCCAAGAGTTCTTCCTTGACTGAATAGAAACTAACCTTTCTGACAGTAAGAGCTGTTTGACAATGGAATGGTCTCCCACCGGAGGTGGTGGACTCTCCTTCCTTGGAGGTTTTAAAACAGAGGTTGGAAGGTCATCTATCAAGGATGCTTTAGCTGAGATTCCTGCATTGCAAGAGGTTGGGCTAGATGACCCGCAGGTCCCTTCCAACTCTAAGACTCTATGATTCTATTGCTGTATTCATCTATTGCACTAGCTCAGCTCTTGAAGTGTTACAGGATGTTCATCAGCATTCCAATTGCTCAGATGTTAAAAAACAAACACAAAAATGTTTGTGTGTAAGGCTTAGGGCAGTGGTGTCCAAACTTTTTTCAAAGAGGGCCAGATTTGATGAAGTGAAGGGCTGTGAGGGCCGACCAAAGGGCCAACCCAAGTTGTTGACCTTTTAATAATAATAATAATTGATTATTTATTATTTATACCCCGCCCATCTGGCTGGGTTTCCCCAGCCACTCTGAGCGGCTTCCAACTGAATATTAAAAACAATACAGCATTAGACATTAAAAACTTCCCTTTTAGTATTATTCAAGATTTGCTTGGTTTACAAAAGTATGAGCAATGTCTCTCTTTTTTTCCAAGTTACATTTTTACAGATCAGTTTCATCTGTTGAGACATTAGTGTTACATTAGGAAGAAAAAGGGGGAAGAGGGGGATGGGGGAAAGGTGAGTGTGGCGGGGACAGGTGGCGATGTTTCTATTTTACTTAATATATGTGTTGACTTTTTTTAGGGTTGAAGTTGTTGAGCTTTTCTTAGGGTTGGAGTTTTTGAGCTTCTTCTAGGATTTTACCCCAAGAAATAAACGGCCCCATGGGCCAGATTAGGCCCCTGAAACGGACTTTGGACATGCCTGGCTTAGGGACAGTTAAGAAATGTACACCTGTTTCCTCTGATGAGTATGGATCAGAGCAGCAAAAGGAGTTCTGCAATGTAAGCCTATACATGTATACTCTAGAGTAAGTCCCACTACAATGGGGTTTACTCCTAGGGAAGTGTGTGGATTGCAGGCTTAGGCTGGATATGCATGATTCATTTGTGAGACATTCATGAAACAAGAAGCTTGGTGACAGAAAGACATTAACAAGTGCCTTAAACTGCAGCAGGGAGGGTGGTGAGGTGGTGACAGAATACTGTAAACAGACAACGATGCCATAAGCAAATCAGAATAAAACGAAGAGATTGTAGCACAGATGAAGAGGCTGATGCCTATATAACAGTATTTGAGCAACTGTGTATTAAAACATACTGTATATATTATAAATAAACCTCTCTTTTTATGCAATTATGTTGGTCTGATTCATTTTCTGTCCCTTTGTGTTTTCAACCTAAGGTCAGTTTAGTCAGTGCTTCCTCCATGCTCCTCCTGCATTTCTTGATGCGTGAGTTTTCATTTCCCCAGGCAACATATCCTGTCTGTGACTGACAATAGGCTACATTTTGAGCAGAATTAATTCATTGCATCTGCCCATATCTCACTTCCAGTGTGCTTTCTCCTCCTCCTTCTCCAGTTGCTGCATCTTTCCTTCATCTCCTGCCTTACCATCAGCTTTAGATTACCAGATTTTACTTCCCTCTTTCTCATTAAACAATCTGCTTCTCCAAACATGTGCACCCATGGTGCTCTTCCTATTTGTTCTCTCTGCCAGTTCAATTGGGCAAGCAACTCATAAGGTTGCTTGGGGCAGGAAAATGTATGTGTTGTGGTGAAGCTGCATGGAATCTAAGGGGAGGACCCTGGGATCCCTTATAATGACACAGAATACTTTGGGGATAGAATTATGACAGCAACAACTGTACTCAATTTTAAGTGCTGCATGGCTCACACATGACCCAGCAGTTGCTTCCATATCTGGCAAAGAATGTGGTACAACAGCCCTTGGGTTAATGAAATGCCTTGAGGTGCTGTGATCTACAGTGGTACCTCGGGTTACATACGCTTCAGGTTACATACGCTTCAGGTTACACACCCCGCTAACCCAGAAAGAGTGCTTCAGGTTAAGAACTTTGCTTCAGGATAAGAACAGAAATCGTGCTCTGGCGGCGTGGTGGCAGCAGGAGGCCCCATTAGCTAGAGTGGTGCTTCAGGCTAAGAACAGTTTCAGGTTAAGAACAGACCTCTGGAACGAATTAAGTACTTAACCCAAGGTACCACTGTATTTACAAGTACATCCTACTGAGTTCAATGAGGCTTACTACCATTCACTACAAATAGATTCAAGTTACAAGAAAGGAGATTCCAACTAAACAAGAAGAACTTTCTGATGGTAAGAGATGTTTGACAGTGGACCAGACTCCCTTAGAACAGGCATGTCCAAAGTCCATTTCGGGGGCCTAATCCGGCCTGCTGGTTGGTTTAATCCAGTCCCCATGGCAGTTTATTTCCTGGGGTAAAATCCTAAAAAGACCCTCAACTACTTCAATCCTAAAAGAAGCTCAACAACTCCAACCCTAAAAAAAGCACAACAACTCTTCAATTCTAAAAAAAGATCAACAACATTGGTTGGCTCTTTGGTTGGCCCCCACGGCCTTTAACTTCATCAAATCTAGCCCTCTTTGAAAAAGGTTTGGGCACCACTGCCTTAGATGGTCATAGAATCATAGAATCATAGAGTTGGAAGAGACCACAAGGGCCATCGAGTCCAACCCCTGCCAAGCAGGAAACACCATCAGAGCACTCCTGACATATGGTTGTCAAGCCTCTGCTTAAAGACCTCCAAAGAAGGAGACTCCACCACACTCCTTGGCAGCAAATTCCACTGTCGAACAGCTCTTACTGTCAGGAAGTTCTTCCTAATGTTTAGGTGGAATCTTCTTTCTTGTAGTTTGGAACCATTGCTCCGTGTCCGCTTCTCTGGAGCAGCAGAAAACAACCTTTCTCCCTCCTCTATGTGACATCCTTTTATATATTTGAACATGGCTATCATATCACCCCTTAACCTCCTCTTCTCCAGGCTAAACATGCCCAGCTCCCTTAGTCGTTCCTCATAAGGCATCGTTTCCAGGCCTTTGACCATTTTGGTTGCCCTCCAAACACGTTCCAGTTTGTCAGTGTCCTTCTTGAACTGTGGTGCCCAGAACTGGACACAGTACTCCAGGTGAGGTCTGACCAGAGCAGAATACAGTGGCAGACTCTCCTTCATTGGAGGCTTTTAAGCAGATGTCAGATGGCCATCTGTCATAGATGCTTTCAGAGGCAGATCTTGGGGCCCCAAATTTCATTGGTGCCCTGTATGACACTAAAATTCGGCTCTTTTACTTCTCTCATGCTCTACTGTAAATCATAGTTGTGGCATCCCCAGCAGCACCCCCAAGGCTCTATGCCCAGTGTGACCAAACTGGTTGCACTCCCCTAAAACAACATCTGATGCTCTAGTTGGGATTCCTGCATTGCAGGGAGTAGGACTAGATGAGCCTCAGCGTCCCTTCCAACTCTACGCTTCTATGATATAAACATGCATAGGGCTGCAGGCTTGTATTCAGTCCTTTGTGTCTTTGCAAGGGAGGTGGGTTAATTGACTCCACTGGACCATAAAGAAAGCTGATCGCAGAAGAATTGATGCTTTTGAATTATGGTGCTGAAGGAGACTCTTGAGAGTCCCATGGACTGCAAGAAGATCAAACCTATCCATTCTTAAGGAAATCAGCCCTGAGTGCTCACTGGAAGGACAGATCCTGAAGCTGAGACTCCAAAACTTTGGCCACCTCATGAGAAGAGAAGACTCCCTGGAAAAGTCCCTGATGTTGGGAAAGATGGAGGGCACAAGGAGAAGGGGACGACAGAGGACAAGATGGTTGGACAGCGTTCTCGAAGCTACCAGCATGAGTTTGATCAAACTGCTGGAGGCAGCGGAAGACAGGAGTGCCTGGCGTGCTCTGGTCCAGGGGGTCACGAAGAGTCGAACACGACTAAACGACTAAACAACAACAAAGCGAAAAATAGCAAATAGTTTGACAGAATTGGCTTCTGAACCTGTGGATCGGGTTCTACTGGAGGTCGCAATGGGCCTCGAATCAGTTTCATGTTCTTTTAATTCTGCTATTTATTATTTTAGTGTTGCTCTGTAAGGCTATTTCTCTAGTTATTGCTCAGGAAGAACTTTCCTACTGTAAGAATTGCTCGGTCGTGGAATGGTAAGTGGTGTACTCTCCTTCATGGCATTTTTTTAAAGCAGATGTTGGACGGCCATCTCTTTAGCTGGGATTCCTGAGTCGCAGGGGGGTCGACTAGATGGCTCTGGGGGTCCCTTCCAACTCTCCGATTCTATACATACACCGCTTGTGTGCTCTGCAGAAAAGTGTCTATAAATGGAGGGCACAAGGAGAAGGGGACGACAGAGGACAAGATGGTTGGACAGTGTTCTCGAAGCTACCAGCATGCTCTGGTCCATGGGGTCACGAAGAGTCGGACACGACTAAACGACAACAATTGACTCTACCTACTGTGATCCCTGACTGTGCCTACCAGTAGCTGCCAGTGAGTACCAGCCTCCAGGTTTGGAGGCAACAAGCCTCTAGATACCAATTGCTGGATGAGGGTGAGAAATAGTCATTGCCCTCGTGTCCTGCTTGTGGGGCTTCCAAGTGTCTTTTGGCTAGCTTGGTCACTGTGAATTGTTTTCCCACACTGAACTTCAATTCACCAAAGCTGTCATCTGTGCATGTGTTGTCATCAGCACATACGTGGCAGCTGCCTGAAATCGTCTGGGGATATGCTGCATCAATTCTCCAGTAGATGGAGCATCTTCATTGCTTTTCTTCAGGAGTATTTGGGGAAAGAGAAAGGAAGAGAAAGTGAGTTGATTCATTAAAAAACAAAACAAAACAAACAAAGAGATCTGTTCCCACTGATTTCAGTCAGGTATTCAATACTCTGGGGCTATTCTCATGACCACCTTTAATTTCCCAATTTTGGTGCAGCATGATATTGCATTTTCCCAGTAGTCAAACCGCAATATTATGTACTTTGGAAAACTGGATACTTCTTCCTCCAGGATCATAGCTGTTAACATTGACTTGTATACAGGGCTTTTTTCAGTTGGAACCATTTCAGCCAAGAACCACATACTTAAGTGGCCAGTAGTAGTACTCTTTAATACTTCAATCTTTTTTTAAAAAAATACAGGTGCATTTATTTAATCCCGGGCAAATATAGTTTAGGATTGCACTCCTCTTGTGGGATTGTGCAGGGAATCTAGCAGACGTGCAATCTGAGACATGACAGGGGAACTGCCCAAAGGTGCTTGGAGAAGATTATGGTTGTTAATATAGATAATAATAATAATAATAATAATAATAATAATAATAATAATAATAATTTATTAAATTTGTATACTGCCCTCCATCCAAATGTGCTTGGAGAATACTCTTGTTGCTAATTTTTAGTAGATTATAATTCTAATAATTTATTAAATTTGTATACCGCCCTTCACCCGAAGGTGCTTGGTCATGGGGTTGCTATATGTCCAGAATTTCCTGGAAGACTCACTTTTGTATCTGGATTTTCACTTTTTGAAATATGTCAACCCTATTAAGCTTGGAGAAGAACACTGTCGTCGTTATTTTTATATATTTATCGTCACCACGAATTAAATTTGTATACCACCCCTTAATCCAAAGAGCCCAGGGAGCTTCACAGAGGGACTGGCTAGGGAGCAAGGGCTTCCCGCCAAATGAATCTCCTCAGGCGGCGCAGCTCCCCTCCCCCGCCCGCCCCGCTGCCGTTAGGACTTAAAATAAAGGCGGGAAACAGGTCGCCGAGCGCCTGAGGCGGATCACCGCAGCCAAACGGCGGTTAAAGCACCGCGAGAAGCGCCTCAGAAACGCGCGTCTTTCCTCTGCCTCCTCAGCTTTTCCCGCGCTTTCCCCCTTCCAGGGCGGCGCCATTTTGCTTTCTGCTGAACAGTGTTTTAAGAGGTTGACTCTCAGCCTCCCTGTGAGCCTTACTGCCCCCATTGAATAAACAGGATCCCCCCCTAAACGAAGTGGGGGGGTTGTTTTGTTTTTTGACGAAGGACAGCAGGTCTGGTGCCATACACGCCGCAGATTATTTTTATCTGTTCTTCTGAAACCGTGTTTGTGGTGGGGGTTTTTTTTTGTCACCAATAGGGTTTTAAAATCTATTTTTATTACTGTTGTTGTCAGACTGCCCTTAAATCACGTTGGGGTTGAAGGCTGTGGTTTGAAAGTATTTTTAAAGTGAATGAACTGCCCTGTGGCCTTTGGCTGAGGAGGCTGTATAGAAATTTAATAATCAAAGAAAGAAAGAAACAGGGTTTTGTAGAAATGCAGATTTCACCCAGAACCGTCATGTTATGTGGTCTGGAAACTTTACACCTGACTTAATTTTGAATTTAGACAAAAATGTCGCTGTCGTGCTAAGCACTCCTTCTGACTGATCATTTAAGGATCGTGTTTATCGTTACCTGTGAAAACCTTAATGAGGGGCAAAAGATTGGTGAACGTGCAGTGTAACTTTGAACACTTTTAAGATTGGAATGTTTGTGCTTATTCAGATACATTAAAATTTGTTAATGGTAAAAAGCTGGTTAAAGACTCCAGCTATCATTACGAACAGGTCAGTGGAAAAAACTGCCTCAGACAAAGTGGGATAATTTTACAAGAGGGTTAATGTTAGCCTCATATTCCCTCCTTTTTCACAAAAATTTCACCCCTGCCTTACAAAGCATCTCCCGTGCTAGCATAGCCTGTAATAATAGAATTTACTACCCTATACCTAGGCCTTTACAGCAAGGGGTGGGTTTTCTTTTCATTTGTCTCCAATTTTCATTTTGTATTGCTGGGGCTATTAAGTATGTCATTGTGAGCTTGTGCTTTTATTATGTTCTTCCTTTTCTTTTCTTTTTTTACATATAATTTTTATTAATCAATATCAGCAAATAAAACAAAACAAAATATATTAATTTCACATCGTTTTCATAACTTATTTCTCTTTTGGACTTCCCTCAGCTGTTCCGTAAATCATCCATAGTCATAATTTTAATTACACATTTCTCAAATTTATATTGACATTATTTATCTCTTTTTGCCTATTCCCTTTAGACAATATTTCTTGCTTTTTTTACAGTGCTTCTTTAAATCCCTTGAGCGTCATCTGTCCTTCACTTAAATATTCCAGATATTCCACAAATTTCCCCCAGTCCTCGATGAACTTTTGGTCTCTTAAGTATCTAATCTTCCCTGTCAATTTATCTAGCTCTGCGTAATCTAACAATTTCATTCTCCACTCTTCCACGGTCGATATTTCTTGCTGTTTCCATTTCTGGGCCAGTAACACTCTTGCGGCTGTGATTGCATATCGAAAGAATTTGCAGTCTTTCCTTTTTTATGTTCTTCCTTTTCTTTTCCCTCTTCATGTAGGTTTACAAAATGGCCGATGTCATGTTAAACAACCTGAACAAACTACTGCTACAGCTTGGTATGTTGCCGTGTGGTTCAGCTTTGGAAACAAGCAAGGGAGAGTCCTCACGTCGCCAGCCTTCAGTTATCTATAGTTTTTTATTATGTGGCATATATTGTTTAACCTCACAGTGTTATAACACATTTAAAACACTTTTTCTTTACAGTACTAATGTAGCTGAGTCCCATATGGATCTATGTTACTGGGTTAAGATAGAATTACACTCAACGCCAAACTGCATGTTATAAGGTCCTAACAGTCGCTTCTAAGCAAATTTGAGAGAGGAGAATTAATAGCAAAGAATGGTGGGAATGGTTTAATTCTTCCTCTCCTTTCCCCATCAGCAGTTTTCCGCTTTGTACAGGTTTGGATGGATGTTTATAAGGCAAATGCATCTGAAATGCAGGAAAAGCAGCTTTGGGATGCGGAAGGAGGGGAAGCAGCTGATAGGGTATAGTTTAATACAGTATAGGCAAGCCATAGGCAAACAGCTTGAATACACTTAGCACTGAAATAAAATCTAGTATTCAAGTGACTAAGTTACTGTTTTAAAATGCAAATTAGTTTTCACACTTACCGTAATATCTGAAGGCAATGATATCATTCATTGCGATAAACAACTACCTGACATTCAGAAGACATCTTAAGGCAGCCCTGTTCAGGGAAGTTTTTAACGTGTGATATTTTACTGTATTTTTGGTTTCTATAGAAGCCGCCCAGAGTGGCTGGGGAGGCCCAGCCAGATGGGCGGGGTATAAATAATAAATTATTATTATTATTATTATTATTATTATTATTATTATTTATTTATATGTTTCTGCTACAGTGTTTCAGCTGCAGCAAGCATCTTACTCCAAGGAATATTTGAGGCAACAGATACAGAGTGAGTCGACTTTAATACATAAATTTTGTCAGAATCTTGCATTTGTTGCAGTTTAAGCTCTCATATATATTTCTGCATGCCCTTTGCCTTTCCTTGATAGAAACATTCCTCTTATCCTTGGTGGATTGTAATGGAAAGTGGTCCTCATTGTCGAGAAGTTGTACTCTTTTTCTGAGAATTGGTTATGATTCACAACTTGTGGTGTCTATCCAAAGGCGTGTCTAACAAAAAACACACAAACAAACAAAAACCACCATGCACAAGGACCTGCTACCTTATTGAAACAAATGTAGCAGCCCTAGAAAGCAGGGGAGCTCCAGATGCATAGTAGATCTCCAGTATCCATAAGAACAGGCATAGGCAACCTCAGCCCTCCAGATGTTTTGGAACTACAATTCCCATCATCCCTGACCACTGGTCCTGTTAGCTAGGGATAATGGGAATTGTAGTACCAAAACATTTGGAGGGCCGAGGTTGCCTATGCCTGCATAAGAAGGTGCTGGATCAACATTCTGGGTGGAATTTAGCATCATGGTCTTTCAAACATTCTATCTATGCAAGCATTTCACCTTGCTGGTCGGAATTATACCCTCTCCCCCAACCCCAAACTAATTTTGGGAGAGTGTGTGGGGAGCAGAGGAGGGCAGGTCTTGTTGTGTAAGCAAGTCTTTGTGCACAGCTTTTGCTGATGAGACTGTTAGGTACCGTATTTTTCCTTCAATAACACGCAGATTTTTTCTCCTAAAAAGGAAGGAGAAATGTCTGTGCGTGTTATTGAGCGAATGTGTGGTCCCTGGAGCCAAATAGTGCAAGGGGAGGCAAAAAAAAGCAGGCAAAATTTAAATCGCGAGTCTCCTAGAAGGGAAACATGAAAAGAGGAAGCGGCTGCTTTCCGGCATTCTGCCTCAGGGTCTTACTGCCCACCCACCTCTGTTTCCTTGCTGTGTTTGCTCAAACGGAACAAAGAGCAGGGAAAGCCCCTCCCCTCCAGGCAAGCAGAGGGGAAAGCTGAAAACATGCAGGAGGGAGAGAGAGAGAGAGCGGGAGCTGGCTGGCTTGGGTGGGTAGGTGAGGGAAAACTTTTGCCTTCCTTTCCTCCCTATACCCCTCTCCTGCATTCTTAGCCAGCTGCTTCTCTGCACACCCCTCTCCTGCTCCTTGTCCCTTCTGTGTTTTTCCTTCCCTCCCCACTAAAATGTGGTTAAAAAGCATGGATCCACATGGATCCTCAGGATCTTTGCATTGGGTCAGCCCAAATTCACCATCAGATCACATAGCATGTCCCTGGCTACAGCCTGCCCCCCCAAAATCACGCACCCACTGTTGCCTGGGGCTGCAATGGTGCAAAAATGTGGTTAAAAAGCATGGATCCACATGGATCCTCAGGATCTTTGCATTGGGTCAGCCCAAATTCACCATCAGATCACATAGCATGTCCATGGCTACAGCCTGCCCCCAAAAAACCACGCACCCACTGTTGCCTGGGGCTGCAATGGTGCAAAAACGTGGTTAAAAAGCATGGATCTACATGGATCCTCAGGATCTTTGCATTCAGTCATCCCAAATTCACCATCAGATCACATAGCATGTCCATGGTTACAGCCTGCCCCCAAAAAATCATGCACCCACTGTTGCCTGGGGATGCAATGGTGCAAAAACGTGGTTACAAAACATGGATCCACATGGATCCTCAGGATCTTTGCATTGGGTCAGCCCAAATTCACCATCAGAGCACATAGCATGTCCATGGCTACAGCCTGCCCCCCAAAAATCACGCACCCACTGTTGCCTGGGGCTGCAATGGTGCAAAAACGTGGTTACAAAACATGGATCCACATGGATCCACAGGATCTTTGCATTGGGTCAGCCCAAATTCACCATCAGAGCACATAGCATGTCCATGGCTACAGCCTGCCCCCCATAAATCACGCACCCACTGTTGCTTGGGGCTGCAATGGTGCAAAAACGTGGTTACAAAGCATGGATCCACAGGGATTCTCAGGATTTTTGCATTGGGTCAGCCCAAATTCACCATCAGATCACATGTCTGTGGCCACAGCATGAAGCACCAAAATGATACATCCACTGTTTCATTCAGAATGTTTTTTCCCTTGTTTTCCTCCTCTAAAAACGATGTGCGTGTTATGGTCAGGTGCGTGTTATAGAGCGAAAAATACGGTAAATTCTGCTCTATAGCTCTAACCTTGGAACATATTGGGTTGTTCCAGTTGTATAGTTTGTATCCCAGTGACCTATTCCGATCTTCAATTCCATCAAACATGAAATAAACATTTTCTTTCAGTATATTCTGCAAATACTGCAGGGAAAAAGATTGAGATCTGTCAGCTACAAGAAGAAATTAACAAAAACAAGGAGGCAATTGCTAGCCTACGCAAACGAAACAATAGCTGTAGAGAGAAGTGTAATGCGTAAGTATATGGTAAAAACTTTATTTCTGAAACCGCAATTGGCTATAATATACCTCTTTGTAATCAAGCAATTATGGATTTAGCTAGTAAGAAGGGGTGTGAAGTTATTTTGTTATAGACAGAAAAGATACATAGCACTTTCTGAGGTTTTAAAGTGCTTTCAGTACATTATCTCTATAATCTAACAGCAACTCTGTCAGTCAGGTCAGTCAGTATTATTATTTATTTATTATTATTATTTACATACTGCGTATGGGTGGTAGAGTGTCTGAATGGAAAATTTCAGACATGTGATATGTGATATGTGAATTTGTGATATGTGTTCACATTATACCTTTAAAGCACAGTTAAATAACATTCTTTCTCTCAAAGAATTCTGGACATTATAGTTTATCTCTCACAGTTACAATTCCTAGCAACCCTTAACAAAAGACATTCCTTAGAATTTTTTGAGAGGAAAAATGTGCTTTGATTGTGATTTAAAGGTATAGCGTGTATGCAGCCTTAGATTTGAACTGGGGACTTCATGGTTCCAGTGCTGGATTAAACCCTTTCAGAGGCCGCTAGGCATTCTCAAACTTGGGGGCGGGCCCTTGTGTGTGTGCTTTAGTGGGATAACATTGAACTCGGAAAGCTTTGTTGTAATTTTCTTTCAAGATCAAATCAATATTATTTTGATCTGTTGTCGTGGGGCTCCTACTCTATTTGGTAATCCGGCACTGCATGGTTCACACCAGTTTCTTAACTACTGCTATGTATTTCTTTCTTTGTTACACTTATATCCTGTGTTTATGCCAAATGGCAATTCAGTCAGCTAGCAGCAATAATACAAATGCAGTGGTACCTTGGTTTAAGAACAGCTTAGTTTATGAACAACTTGGATTAAGAACGCTGCAAACCCGGAAGTAGGTGTTTTGGTTTGTGAACTTTGCCTTGGAAGCAGAACATGTTTCACTTCTTGTTAAGTGTGTTCCATTTGTAAATTGAGTCCCCTGCTGCTATGGAAAAACACACTTTGGTTTAAGAACGGACTTCCAGAACGGATTAAGTTTGTAAACCAAGGTATCACTGTATAATAAAAATATCAACATACAATAAAACAGCAATAAAATACAAACTGAAAAACATAAAAAACCAGACAAATAACCATTTAGAGCCAACCACAACTTACTTACAAATCAACATATGGGTCAAAGGACTGTACTGTATTAATACAAATGCATTTGCCAACCAGTGGAAAGTCATCAGAAACAGGGATAACTGGGCCTCCCTTGGCAAGGAGTTCTGGCGTCTGAGAGCAGCAACTGAGAAGGTTTTGTGGGTTCCAGTTAGTTTTATTGTATTAATGAGTATTTTTGAGTGTAAGTATTTTGTGATATGAAAAGTTGGTACACATGTTAGTACTGAACTTTACACTGGATACAAGCTACATGCAATTGAAATCAATGAGAAAAGCACAGAGGTTTTAGCTTAGGCTCACAAAGGTGACTGTGAGCCAAAAGTATATCCCGGGTTCCTGTTTCTCAGAGGACATCATCACATTATCTTCTAGTAGCAAGCAGGGAGAATGTAAATAGAAAGGTGCTGGTGGGAATTACCCATTTTTATGATGGTTTTGTTACTTATGAATATAATTAAACTATGCTTTTAATAATTAGATGCTTACTGTAGTTTTAAATTTGTTGCCTTAGCTGGAAACCAACATACATGATTCTTAGTCAGCATGAAGAATATTTGCAGAAGGAACTTCAGAATTACCAGGAATCAACAGAAAAAGACAAGTATGTAGAAATGTTTGACAGCTGTATATTAAGACTTCCATAAAATATTGCTGATTATAATCAGTGAATTTGTTACCTATAAAAATGTGAACACTCAGGAAGATAAGGATCTACTCTTTAATGGAGAATTATATTTTGGGGTACACCACCACTTCAATGGCAATTGCTGACTGCATCCTATCACTGAAAAGTAATAGAAAAATACAGGTGGTTTCTCATATTCCCAACTATGTTGTAGTTCAGTTAAGGCAACACATATTTTTTTCAAATTTCCCCTGTGTTGAACTGAGCAATTGTCTCAAGTACTGGCTTTGCTTTGAAAAGATAGTTAAAGTGGCATCTAAGGCGGGTGATTGTATTTCCTTGTTTTAAAAGGAAAATGTACCAGGATTACACAACTCAGTATCAAGAGACTTTTAAACAGCACCAAGAAAAATATTTAGCAACTGCCATTGCTCAGGAATATCACCAGGAAAAAAATGAGTTTGAAGAAATCCAAAACCGAGTTCTGAAGCAGTCTGAGCTACTTAAAAAGAAAGAAGCTGAAGTGATAGAGCTTCGAGGTAAAAACATTGTTTCTATAATGCCAGTTATCCCAACTGAAATAAAATATACATGGTGGAATTCACCTAATGAATTCCATCAGTGGAACCCCGGTCTTGTGCAATGAGGTTCTTACCCTTTCTTTCTTCTGCACCCCCACAAAATGGGGTCTGGGTGTTTTGCGGGGAGAACTACTAGAATGGCACATGACAGGAGGAGAAGGGGAAACATTCTATAAGGCAAGCCAAAATGCTTTGAATTCATCCACAGAAATAAAAGAGTTTGGAAGGATCTAAAAGTTATTTCAACAGATTGCAGTGAGTTGGGATTATTTTTCTTCAAGTATGCCCAGATTAACAGTTGCCCTTCAATCCACCTGATATTATTGTCATTGTTTATTATTTATTTAATTTCTATACTGCCCTTCATCTGAAGATCACAGCGCAGTTCACAATATAACAACAAATACATACTATAATAAACAAAAACAGTACCCCCAATTTAAAAGGTGTATATAGTTTAACTAGCCAAAGACCTAGGAGAATAGGAATGTTTTAGCCTGGCACCTAAAGATATGTAACAAAGATGTCAGATGAGCCTCCCTGAGGAGAGTGTTCCACAAATGGGGAGCCACCACAGGAGATGCCTGTTCTTGTGTTGCCACCCTCTGGACCTCTCACAGAGGAGGCACACGAAGAAGGGCCTCTGATGATGATCACAGGGTCTGGGTCGGTTCATATGGGAGAGGCAGTCCTTGAGGTATTGCAGTTCTGAGCCGTAAAACTTTATTGTTAAAACTATCACTTTGAATTGAACCTGGAAACTAATTGGCAGCCAGTGCAGTCGGTCAAGGATTGGAATGATATACTCAAACCATCTTGCCCCAGTGAACAATCTGGCCACTGAATTCTGCACCAGCCAGTTTCTGAACCATTCAGAGGCAGCCTCATGTATAACACGTTTCAGTAATCTAACCTAGAGGTTACAAGAGCATAGACGACAGATGTTAGGCTATCCTTGACCAGATTCGTGCCACTGAGGCCACCTGAGCCTCAAGCAACAGCAGTGGATCCAAAACAGAATCCATTGTGTAGATTAACATGGTGAGAACATGATATAGCACAATCTGGAATGAAAAGCTATTTTTAAAAACCTTTGTGACCAGTTTTTACCCAAAATACGTAAAAATGAGATTAATTCATGAACAACTTTCCTTCCTCCAGAACCTGGTCCGTTCCAGTCACTTTCGCAGTGGGCATTAGAGATGTATCCATATACTCAGCTTAAAAATTGTCTGTTTAAGAGTTGCCCTGTGGTTTTTCTTGTCTTTGTTACTGACTTTATGATTGCTGAAAGATGTTGAAAAACACAGGTATCTACATTGTCTTCCAGCTCTTAAAGAAGTCTATTGAACTGTAATTGACGTAGAGGGGTAAGAACAAATCCTATAGTTCAGGCCATGTAGCTACTGTAATCAACAAGTCATGAGCAAGGAAGAAATATTAGTTTAACTTTGGTTTAGAACTGCCCTATTTACTGTTCTATTTGCTATTCACAAGTAAAGATTTGTTCTAAATTATTTACAATAAATGCTAAAAGTTCTGTGCATTTATTACTGGTACATTTTTGTCATATATAATTCACCATGAATCTTCAGGATAGGGTGGGATAAAAATGGGATAAGTATGATGTTTATAGATTGAATTCACAAAGGCCTTTTGTGCTACAGTGGTGCCCCGCAAGACGAAAAACTCGCTAGACGAAAGGGTTTTCCGTTTTTCGAGGTGCTTCGCAAGACGAATTTCCCTATGGGCTTGCTTTGCAAGACAAAAACGTCTTGCGAGTTTGCTTCCTTTTTCTTAAAGCCGTTAATACCTGGGGATCCGCGCTGCACAAGACGAAAAAATCGCAAGACGAAGCAACTCGCGGAACGAATTAATTTCGTCTTGCGAGGCACCACTGTAGTTGTTATTCAGAATGGTCTTAATTCTTGCAATAGCGTTCTTAACATTGTTTCAGATTTTCGGAAGCAGAGCAGAGCCTCAGCTTGCCCAAAGCAATGTAATAAATCTAAGGATTTACATGATGTTCATATCCAGTTCTTTAGCCACAGGAGGACACTGAAAGCTGAATCCTTCAGTTCAGTTCAGTTGAAATACTAGAACTCATTTCACACAACCAGCACAGTTGTGATATGACAACTGTCCCCTCCATCAGGCATGAACAAAGGCTGTGATAAGTGGTTTATCTGAATATTAAGCCCTAAATATTGCATGGCATGCCACTGTTTATCATCCAAATGTGGATTCCAGCACATTTCTGTCTGGGTTAATAGCAAATGATTCAGACAACATGTTCAGCATAAATGTGGCTGAATCTGGGTTGAGATTAAAAGTTACCCAAGTTAAAACAGCGTAAGTGTGAATAAGTTCATTTATTTCAAAGGCTTAAATCCAAGTGAGCACACTAAAATGTGTTTCCATTTAGCATTTTACTTTGACTGTTTGTTGTGTATGTTTTATTGATTCCTTAACATAAGAAAGTGTTTCTTTGAGGCACAACACAAAAGAAATTCTTATGCATGCAGTAGTTCTCAGGCAGCAATCACTTGAACTAGAAACAACAGCAGAAGAACTACAAAGGAAAATTAATTATTTCAAACAGGTAAAATGCCTTTTAAATTCCATGCTATGTTACCATCTGCTAAAACACTACTATATCACTCACAGTTGATAAAGATATATTACATTATTTCAAGCTCTATTCTGTAGTTGGTAATTATTGTGTTCTTACTATTTTAAGATGACAAAATGGGATTTCCTCATTTCCTGTGAAGCATTGTGGATGATACCCAACCACACATCAGATAACATAATCACCCAAGGTCTCGCATTTCACTCAGATCTACCAAATCCTGACCCCCACCCTGATGCAGTTCCTTGTTCCTGATGCTCTCCACCAGTCCACCTCTCAGCAGAGCCCCACTGCCTCCCAACTCCCACAAATTTAAAAGAAATATCTTCATCCTATGTTAAGCGCCTGACAGGATTTTAGAATCTGACAGGTAACAGCAGACTTATGGGGGTGGGGGGAGAGACTGAAGACCCAGCTACATAGTGGTTAACTGATTAGAAGTTAAATAAAGGAACTGAGAGGTAATATATAAATGTCAATGAAATTTCTTTTTTGTTGCCTGGAAAACTTTACACTACATTTTCTTGAAGACTCTAATAGCTCCAGCTACAATTCTTTTTCCTTTATCTTTTGAGTATGTAGGTCACCATTATTGTCCCCTATTGCATATTTGGGGCAGTAGCTCAGAAATAGTGGCTTGCCTAAGGCTACCCACAGAGTTCATGGCTGAGCAGAGATTTGAACAATTTCACTGCTCAGTGTTCTGGTTTCTTTCTCTTTCTCTTTCTCTTTCTCTCTCTCTCTCTTCAATCAATGTAAAAGAAAGGCCACATTGCCATGTCATATTCACACAGTCACAAGCAGCATAAACACCCTCATTTCAGTCACACACATACCTATAGCAGTTCAAAAGAACCCTTTCCCTCATGCCAAAGTTGGAATTAAAAACCACCTAGCATACCTCCCCTTCAAACACCTAAAATCCTGCATCCTATTCACAATGTGGTCTGATCCATGCATTATTATTGAACAAAGAGTACTGGTCAGGCTAGGTCAGCTTTTTAAAATCTGTATATCAGTTCCCACTAAAAAGTCTGAAAGGTTCTGCATGTCATGTCACACGGTAACACCTGTAAAAAGATTGTATGTGTCAGGCAAAGTATGTTGTACATAGCATTATTAATAAATGTATGACTTGGGCCTCAGGCCCCTATATCTTTTGAAGAACTGGATTCAGAGCCTTTCAGTCCCTTTCAACAGGGTTCTTTATAGCACTTGCTTTTCTGAACATACCCCATAAGATCTAAGATTGGTTTTATAGGTTCCTCAAGCCTCCACAAGGGTGGAGGACCACTTAAGATTTCCAGAGACTAATGCATCAGGTTAGTTGCCAGACTGGGGAAGTATTCAGCTGGCTGAATACTACTGTCCATTGCAGGAGTATTCTCCTGATTTTACTATCCATAAGCTATAGTTGTGGACTTTGGAGCTCACTTAGGCTACATATGCAACATACATTTTATGCACCCACCCACAGAATCCTGACAATGTTAGTTTGTTAAGGGTGCTGGGAATTGTAGCTCTATGAGGGGTAGACTACACTTCCCAGGATTCCCTTTATAGGGTGGGAGCAGGAAATGTGCTTTAAATGTATGGTGTGTACACAGACTCAAATAGTGGACACAATAGCCCCTAGAACCCTTTCCCCCTTGCCAGAGTTGAAACATCTTTGTGGTTTACTAGGCAGCTACAGGCAATGAGACAGCAGAAACAAAGATAAGAGTGCAAATGAAGAAAAACATCTGAAAATTTCAGCCCAAACAGCATAGAGCCCATCTGAAGGCTTCTGTGGTGGTGATAGAGAGATGACCTTTTCTAATAGGTTTTCTGTTGTCTTAAAACTTAATACTTTTTTTGTAGTTTAGATTCTGATTTTAATAAGTTTAAAGAAATGTAATAGATTGGATCCTGTCATGCCCTCCCATGAACAAAAGGGCTCCTTTCATTTACAGAAGTGATTGCAATCTGACAGATGAAGTTGATTTTTACTAGTTCCCTGTAGCCTCCCCACCTTCTATACTGCTTCAGAAGTTCCCACAACTCTCAATAACAGATTCATAGGGGGCTATGTGCAGTGGAAAGTGGGAATCAGTGAAAATTTCTTCCCTTTCTTTCGTCAGGGCAAGTAGTTCTCCTGTGAGTAGATCAAGTTCTGAATCTAAGCTACTGTAATTGATTCCTTTTTTATTTACTATTGGTCTAAGTCATTCTGATGGCTTTTTAAGGTGGAAAGGTGCCATTAATTAAACAAGGGCAGGCAGAGATAGACCCTTGGGTTTCTTGGGTTAGTGTAGACAAGTCATGGAAAAATAAGACTGCCTTTCCATGCTGGAACCAACTTTGCAACTTTTAAGGAACCACCAGATTTTTCAGTGAAGCCTATGGGGTACCCTGTAGTGCATAATAAAAGAGGGGCATTGTATTAAACAGTGCTACAGTGAATATTCTGTTAGTGCAAGGATTTTTCCCTTTGTAGAAGATTCTGTTCCTGTCTCCTCATCTCTGTACTCTCTAAATCTATTCTGGGGGCTCCTCCAATCCATGAGAGCAGGTGAGATATATGCGGAAGGAAATCCCCTTGAACTAGTACAAGAAGTTAGTTGAATACTGTCCATGGATACAGTTATATCATTTGTTTATATAATTTTTCTTTTAGCAAATTGAAAAGATTAAAGAAGATCAACACAATCCTGAAGTGATAGAAAAGGAAAATGCAAAAGATCTTGAAGCAAGGAAGGCATCTGATGAAAGGCAATATTTTAAAATTGATTTTATCACACATAAGCAAGTCCCGTAAACTGTAATGCTATAATCCAATCTATATAAACATTCAGACATATCTGCACAACAAACATATATCATGTTTATACCCCTTTAACTGCCTAAGCTTTCCCTGAAGAATAATAGGAGCTGTAGTGTTTGAAGATTGTGCAGATTATATTGTATTGGTTCCTTACATTATCTTGTATGTGAGTCCCCCTCCCCAAAAAAATAACACTAGAGTTCCCAGAGGAGAGGGAATAGCTATTGCCAGTGCTCTATAACAGTAGAAAGTGGCTCCTGCATTACTCTAATGTCAGTGCAGACCTTCTGATCAGCACACGAATAAGAGGGGCTAGTTCTGAACTGTCAATGCAGTTGTAGCTGCTTTTATACCTTTTTATCAAGGTAGAAATATTTATTTTAAAAGCTTTATCTCTATACTGAAGTCTAAGGGTGCAATTCTGACTTCACTTAAACTTTTGGCAAATCTCCCATTGAACTAGGGTTGCCATATTTCAAAAAGAGAAAATACAGATACAAAAGTTGTTGAGGTTTTTTTTTTTGGGTTTTTTTGGTTTTGTTTTTTGCAAAGATGC
This sequence comes from Podarcis cretensis, assembly GCF_951804945.1. Taxonomy (NCBI): domain Eukaryota; kingdom Metazoa; phylum Chordata; class Lepidosauria; order Squamata; family Lacertidae; genus Podarcis; species Podarcis cretensis. The sequence goes on along the minus strand of NC_137170.1, from coordinate 9,444,933 downwards.
TGAGCTATTCTTAAGGAATTTTGCCAAAATCTAAACTTCTGACATTGGTTGCCATACATCTGGATTTTCCCAGACATTTCGGCGATTTCTGCCCAGACACTGTTTCCGATGGCCAAATTCCAGTTATGTCCAGGAAATTCTGGACATATGTCAACCCTATAATATACATACTGTGCTATCTTTCTGCATTTAATGTCACATGTCTTTGTTTTATTGCAGTTAATGCAAGATCTTCTGTATACTGCATTTTAGAATGGGAATTTTTTTTAAAAAGGAAGGTAGAGGGATGTATTAAATGTTTTGTCCCTATATGGCTCCATGTTACGTTCTTTCTGTTCTATAATTTGTCATGTTTGTGTCATGCCCATTGGCAGATATTACCCAGCAAATATATTATAATGGATTCTAGCTTAGGCAGAGAAGGTACATCTTTTCAATATTTTGTCCTTTACCTCATTAAGCCACCCCTGGCCTTCACATCTCTCTCTTTTTTTAAAAAAAAATCCACTCACCTTGTTTACTGTTTGCTTTCATTGTAACTTTTTTCTTCTTTCAGCTTGTTCAAAGAGAGTCACCATGTGTTAAAAGATAAACATCAGATGTATGAATCATTACAGCTTCCTAGCATTTGTCAGAAATTAGTCCAAAGTTTCTCAACTCTGAAGCCATTGTTTCAGCAAACGCAGAGAGGTATAATTTATATCTGTAAAGAAAATATTTTGAGGTTTCATTTTTAGGTGAGGAGTAATGTAGATGTTACAAGGGACGCAGGTGGCGCTGTGGGTTAAAGCCTCAGCGCCTAGGGCTTGCCGATCGAAAGGTCGGCGGTTTGAATCCCTGCGGCGGGGTGCGCTCCCGCTGCTCGGTCCCAGCGCCTGCCAACCTAGCAGTTCGAAAGCACCTCCGGGTGCAAGTAGATAAATAGGGACCGCTTACCAGCGGGAAGGTAAACGGCGTTTCCGTGTGCGGCTCTGGCTCGCCAGAGCAGCGATGTCACGCTGGCCACGTGACCCGGAAGTGTCTCCGGACAGCGCTGGCCCCTGGCCTCTTAAGTGAGATGGGCGCACAACCCCAGAGTCTGTCAAGACTGGCCCGTACAGGCAGGGGTACCTTTACCTTTACCTTTAATGTAGATGTTAATTATCCCATAGTAAGCAGTCCTTGCCACATCTGAGGGGGACTCTACACTCTGTGCAGTAGACACAATCATTGTATGGGCACTAATGTTTCTGAAAGCATACATATGATTATTATTGGGGGTGTGTGTGTATTGTTTTTGTTTGTTACTTCTTGTCGGCATATGTCTGTCTCGGGAAATGATGGAGTGCTGCTGGAGACAAACTGCTGTGTTAGCACCGACATGACCACCCCAGGGCACAAGCCTGGGCAGTGTGTGAATGGCGTTCTTGGGCTGCCCAGATGACAAGATCCTCCCCCTCTCGGTCTTACTGATGTGGTCCAAATAAAAGCAGAGCAATACATTTGGCACCAGCTTGGCTGCAGGAGTTGACAGAAGGAGGCATACAAGGTGCCATCCAATTGTGTTAAGGACTCCAGATTTGTGTAGGGTTTACTCCTTAGGCTTTTCTTCTTCCAGAGATATCCTGCAAGGTAGTGGATGTTTAGGACCAGAGTTTTTCTTCTCCTAGATGGGCTACCTTTCCAGGTTGATGAGCCCCATCTGCCCCTCAGTTCCCTCTACAGCATGTGCAGAAACTGCCTTCTCGACCATTGGAGCCACTATTGGTCTCATCCGCTCAATCCGCCATAGCTTGTCTTCGCATGCAGGAGAAGTCTGAGGCTCATCAGCTATCCTCACCTAGTTTAGCAGCTATGTTTTTATATTGTAAACCACCCTGTGGTTTGCAGTTAATAATAATAATAATAATAATAATAATAATAATATAGAATGATCACAATTGTTGTATAGGCAAATACATCAGTGTGTTTTCTGTACTCTGAATTACCTACGCCAAAGGTGACAGATACAGTATTGAGAGACTTTTCCACATAATACTTTGTGCCAGTTCTTCTCAGCAGTCATCTATATATGTTTTAAGAAACTGGTATATTTGCCCTGAAGTTTGTCATCTTCAAGCTGGTAGTTTCTGATTACCTTCATGCTGTTTATAAGCATTTATTGTCAATTTTGTTTTCAGTTGTTTAATAGTAAAGCTAAATTATGTAATGGCTAATTATATCAAACTGCCATTAAATAATATAGGTATGGAAATGAGAAAAGATTCTGCAGGACATTCAGCAGTGACCAGTATATATTTCAGCCATGTAGAAAATGAAACTCAGGTATGCAAATGGAAAGCAGGTGAGACCAGGGGCAAGACAGGAGCAATTTTTTGTATCTATTGTTTAAAAGATGATTTGATTTAAAAGAAGCAGTCAATTTTCACATTGTAACATTCTACGTATATATAAAACCAGCAACAGAAAAACAAATCTAGATGTCTAAATGTTTTATTATTATTATTATTGTATTGATTCATTTATGTGCCACCACAAAACTAAAGCCATAAAGATACAGTAGGATAAATACTAAAATAAAAACAAAACATACAAAAACAATCCAAGCAAACAACAGAGCAACATTTTTTTAAAGCTTCTGGAAGAGATAGGGTTTATAACTTCACTGAAGCTAAACACAACTCAGGGCCATGTCTCCGTTGTAAAAGGTACCAGGTTCAATAGTTGATATCTCAATGTGGGACTGGAAAAGACTCCCCTCGGAAACTCTGGAGAGTTACTACCAGTTAGTGTGGATAATATTGAGCTAGATGAACCAGTGGTCTGACAGAATAAAACAGTGTTCTAAGCCCTTAAAGGAGCCATTCAGTTCCAGCAAAAGACCCTTATCTTCACCTCCGATGTCTCCATTTCATGTGATGCAGCTATATGGAGGAGGACTCCACTGATACAGATTCTTTTTATTTTACTTTCGTATATTTCTCACCTTTCCTGGAATCCAAGGCAGAGTGCATGTGATTCCCAGGTAGTCATATATGGGCACCGATTGAACCCAGATCTGCTCAGCTTTAGCAGAATGGTGGCCTCATGTGCCTTTAGCCTATACAGACTATGTAACAGGCTTGTATGAGGAAGGGTGATTTCTGAGATAGATTTGGGTCTTAGTTTGTGAAAAACCTAAAAAGTGAAAAACAGCACTTTGATTTAGACTTGGAAGCTAAATGGCAACCAGCGCAGTAGCCACAAAATATGTTCTCGCTTCCAACATGAGGTGAGCTTCAGGTTCTCTTCCAGCCTTACCTGGAGATGCCAGTAATTGAACCTGGGACCTTTTACATACAAAGCATGTACTCAATTGCTGAGCTGTGGCCCTTCCATAGTTTATGCTAAAAGCATGGAGTTACCAGACACAATCCTTCTTCTCTAGAGAGGGGCACAAGCTACATCTATACAGCCATCACCTTCTCTTAGGTATTTTTTAATGCAAAACAATAAAATTCAAGGTCACTGATTCAGTGGGAGGTGTTACACAACCAGAAAATTTGTTCTGCCTGTAGATAACAATTCCCCGCCCCCCAAAAATTGCAGGACAATCTCACCTATCTATCCAGACAGAACTATGCATATGGGTCTGCCCCTGAATCAGAGATTCCATGCAGACATACAGCTAGAAACACTTCACCCACCCAATCTACACCACTACTACACTGGTCCTTCCCATTCTTCTCAGCTAACAAGGTATAGGTTTGATAGAAAGGGGAAGAGCTCTACAAACCCTCAAACCCTGATTCTTGTAAACCACTTAGAGGCTTTGTTACAATTAAGTGGTACATAAAATTAAACAAATAAATTCAGCAATATTTATGTTTTTCATCCTTTGATATAGACTTATGTGATGCCAATAAGCAATTTGAAGTTCCATTGACTTCAGTGAGAGAAATATAGGTAGTCTCGTAATTCTGTCAGAAAAATCAACGGAACTTGCAAGTGCTTACATTTGACTTCATTGTGCCTTTGTTTTCATAAAATCATAGAATTGTAGAGCTGGAAGAGACCATGAAGGTCATCTAGTCAAACGCCCTGTAATGTAGGAATCGCAACACGTGGTTCCCCCATCCAATCTGAAACATACCAGACCCTGCTTAGCTTTGTAAATGTGCTAGCAGTTTTATTGCTGTACCGCTATGTTGTTCTTCAGCATGCCAGAGCAATGTTCTACATCCTTTTCTTTTGACCTTCCTTGCTATAAATATGCATTGTCTTTCCCTTTTAAGAGTACATCAACTCACACTATAATGAGGTCTCCTAATATATTTCATATAATAGGTATATATCAGAGTTTGTTTTTGAAAGCCTAAGTAAAAAGTAAATGCTATACTCACTTCAGTTATACAGTATGTTCTTTATTTAACACATAACAAAAATGAGCCTATTAAGCAAATATACAGCAATGCAAATTAATTTATTCACTATAGCAATTTTCTTTTAGTGTTTTGTTCTTTTTAGGGAAACCAAAAGGATAAATTGGAGCAGATCTGATGGCAGGAAAAATAATGTTTCAAAATCATGACCTGTAAATAGAGGTCAAAAGAGCTGTATTTGTACAGCCTAAGGAAAAGTCAACATGTCTGAATTTATCATTTTGTACTTCCCTTCATTTGAAATATGTCCTCTGTTTTAGAAATGTAATGACAACATAGGAACTAACATAGCAAAAAATGCCCAGCTTTCATCTGTAACAAGCTTGCAAAACCAAACACCACTAAGGTAACTTTTAAAACAAATCATATTTTCATTAGTGAAAGTGTGGATTAAGAATCTTGCATGAAGATAATGTTTTTGAAACAAACTCGTTATCCTGTTTATTGTCTTAGGTTGCTATCTTATCAGAAGCAAACAAACAACAGGCAGTGGTTTGAGGCTGAGGCTGCAGAAATAGGTATAAAATGCAACTGAAACATTAGAATACAAAACACTGTTTAAAATGTTGTTGTTTAGTCGTTTAGTTGTGTCCGACTCTTCGTGACCCCCTGGACCAGAGCACGCCAGGCACTTCTGTCCTCCACTGCCTCCCACAGTTTGGTCAAACTCATGCTGGTAGCTTCAAGAACACCATCCAACCATCTCGTCCTCTGTCGTTCCCTTCTCCTTGTGCCCTCCATCTTTCCCAACATCAGGGTCTTTTCCAGGGAGTCTTCTCTTCTCATGAGGTGGCCAAAGTATTGAAGCCTCAGCTTCAGGATCTGTCCTTTCAGTGAGCACTCAGGGCTGATTTCCTTCAGAATGGAGAGGTTTGATCTTCTTGCAGTCCATGGGACTCTCAAGAGTCTCCTCCAGCACCATAATTCAAAAGCATCAATTCTTCGGCGATCAGCCTTCTTTATGGTCCACCTCTCACTTCCATACATCACTACTGGGAAAACCATAGCTTTTACTATACGGACCTTTGTTGGCAAGGTGATGTCTCTACTTTTTAAGATGCTGTCTAGGTTTGTTATACATAATCATATAGCTAAAGAGAAAAAGAAGACTTCATCCTGCTTATTAACTTACTGTGCAAATTACAAATTGCATAAATTAGAGTTCTTGAATTTAAAATAATGAAGAATTGTGAATTTATGGACTATTATGCCTGAAATTAAATTGTGTCGCAACAACCACTATGTTGGCTGATGGTTATATTTGTGGTGGTGTTTCATTGCCACAATTACACACAGCATATGGAATCAACTAATTAGTGTCAGTCATCATCACTGCTTAATCAGGAACGATAGTCATCAGCAATTACAGCATTTTACAAAGTAGATAAAGAATAGAACTATGAATGACTTGCCCATATAGTGTATTAAAGGTTTTCCAGTCAATATGGACCCACTTATACAGGATACCTATGCAGCCTTGTCTCTCAATGTGCCACTTGCAGGACACACGAATTCTTCAAGTCTCTTTGGCCATTTGAGCCTCAGTATTGTTCTTGAACCCCTTTGCTTTTGTTTGTGGTGCCCAGAATACCACATTCCTCACAGGTGCATGGATCACCCCCAGGGCAACAAATCAAGAGGACTATTTTTCAGTCTGTGGAGTTGAACTTCACTCTCATGCTACACATTGCCTTTAGAATGAGGCTAATTTGTAGAAGACACCATCATATTCTGCTGCTAAAAACACAAATAAACCAACTCTTATGTTAGTAGATCAATGATACCAACAGTGCTGCTTTTTAATATTCTTTTCACATGTGATGGCCTGATTTTTTTTAATGCAAGCATTTTTTTCTAGGAGGAAAAAAGGTTGAGTATATGGAACGAGAAGAAGGAAACAGAACAGAGGATTCTGCACAAGCATTTCAAGTCCATTTCTATTTATTTTTCTTAAATAAATGCCCAGATAACAGTTTTTCAGTTCTAACATGCTCTATAATGCAATGTCATTTGTAAGATCTCCTGTCTGAAAGTAGATGCAATAAAAAGTATGGGTCCTGTTTTCACAAGGAGGGGCTATGCTTTGTGATAGAGCACATGCTCTAAAATGATCAATGATAAGTTCAGCCATGGTGGCTCTGCTCAATGGTGCTGTTGCCCAATGAGATTTGACAGATGATGGCAGGTGAGGGCCTTTTCAGTGGTAGCCTCTAAGCTGTGGAATGCTGCCCCCAACGAGGTGCATCTTGCACCAACAATATAGCTTTTCTCAACAGGTCAAGATGCCCCACTTTGCCCATGTTTTTAGTGTAGTGAAGTACTGTTTTTAGTGATATGTAACCCATTTCAGGGATCTTCAAGTGAAAGAAGGGTCAGAAGTTTAATAAATAAAAAAACACTGAAGGCCCTAGATTCAGTCCTTGGTAAGGATAAGATCCTGATTGAATCCCCGGGGAGCTGCTGCCATTCAGTGTGCATACAAAATTGAGTTAGACCAATGCCCTTTTAGCACAGTGCAACTTCATAAAGTTCACACACATGGCTCAAATGCATGGTTTGTATCCATCAGGAGCTATGTGTTCCGTATCGTGGGCCCAGGCTTTTTTAATTCAGCAGGCATTTAAGGGCAGTACAGAAATTGTTTAAATAACTAATCAAATTTGTGTGTGATGTCTATAGACAGGTGATTGAAGGATTTTTTCATTTTTTTCACTTCCATTATATATGAATGGATGCACTCATACATTTAAGAACGTTTCTTATCCACCTTTACTAATGTTGTTTTAAGCACAGCAGTCTTATACCTGATGAATATAAAGATTGTTCTCTTTTTGAAAAGCCCCAATAAGTGTGTCTTGGTGTTTAAACAGCTGTGAATGCCATATAAACATGTAAAATTTCTCTTTAACAGGATGGGCAGGCAACAAGTGACTGTCATTTTGCAGAAAGAGAAGACGATGCTGAAAGCTATCCAAGAACTCCAGAGCCTCACATACTTCCAAAGACATCTGCTTCTAGTAGGGTGGAAACTCCATTAGAACTGTAAGGATTCTTAGTTCAGATATGAGCTTTGTCATTCTCCCACACTTTTGGAGTGAACACCCTACAAAGCCCAGATTTTGGCTGCTTTCCAACTTAACACCAATTCCTGCCCTCAATTGCCAATAAATTTCTCCTCTTATTTCTTTACAACAGAACTCCATCAAAAGGCGAAGGATCAATGTCAAAGTCGCCTGCTTTTCCTTTCCTTTCTAGCTTTACTGCAAAGTCCCTTGGATTTAATTTCTTTGAGTCTTCTGTACTTGGAGCGGAAACTTCACCAGGCCAGGTAACATTGAATTTTCAAAATGCAGAGCTGTGTGAGCTTGAGAAATGTATTCATGATGTAGTTAGTGTCAGACTAGAACTGAAAAGGTGCAGATTTAAATTCCCAATCAACTGCAAACCTCATTGGGTGAGGAATGGATAAAAGCTTGGGGGAGATACCATGGCTTCCACAACTGTGAGTTTTTTTTTGGAGAGTGAAGATATAAATGTAATAAAATAAATATTAGAAACACAGCATGAATAATAAGTGTAATCTGCAGGTATAGTCAACCTAATAGGCATTTTTATGTAAGGATACAATTCTGAAATGCAAAGTTCAAAATTTCTCTTTAGGGATTGGTATAGATTCTTAAGCAATAATAAAAAACTAGTTCATTGGGAGTCAGCTGCAGAAGGATAACCCAAACTCTTTTGGATGTCCAGTCCCCTGGGATTGTCTGAAATTAGTAATCTGTCTTAGAAGTCACATTATTTTACCAAAGATTGAGAAGAGAAGATTTGCTTAAACAGGCCACATACAGAATTAATAGCCTGTTAACCTGTAAAAGGATGATTACAAAGTTGCCTGTGACCTTCTCTGCAGAATCTTCCATGAAGTCTACCTCTGACATCAGTCAGGTTCAAATTAGACATGCATCTACTTACCTGCCTCTCTTCCTTGATGGAGTTGGGTTTTTCTTTTGTTACTTGTTTGAAAAGCAGCCTTGGTGACTCCAGTCAGAGTGCAGGGCGGATTAACAGATAACACTTTCCCTTCCAGCTGCTCACACATTCAGAGTTATCTCCATAAAGTAAATAGATTCAGGCACCACACAACTGCATGCCTCATGTAGTTTGAGGCATACCTAGAGATGCCTGGTAGCAAACATAAGGCAAAACTGATTCCCTATTCCTAATATGCAGTTTCTCTTTCATTGACCATAACTACAATCAATTCATGGTGTTGCATTTATTCTTTGGTATTCTTCTGGAATGATGAGTCCCAGTTCATGATAAACATGGTCATATGCATTTAGTTTTAAAAAGGTAAAGGGACCCCTGACCATTAGGTCCAGTTTTGGCCGACTAGGGTTGCGGCGCTCATCTCACTTTATTGGCCGAGGGAGCCAGCGTACAGCTTCTGGGTCATGTGGCCAGCATGACTAAGCCGCTTCTGGCGAACCAGAGCAGCACACGGAAACACCGTTTACCTTCCCACCGGAGCGGTACCTATTTATCTACTTGCACTTTGATGTGCTTTCAAACTGCTAGGTTGGCAGGAGCTGGGACCGAGCAATGGGAGCTCACCCCATCGCGGGGATTCGAACCGCCAACCTTCTGATTGGCAAGTCCTAGGCTCTGTGGTTTAACCCACAGCGCCACCCGCATCCCTTGCTGCATTTAGTTTTACTTGGAAGTAAATTATTATTGCATTTAGGAGTGGTATGGCAATCTCAGTCCTCAGGTTGCAAAACTAGTAAAATGTAATATTTGCTTTTGATTTGCTTTTTAACATGCACAAAATAATAAAAATATTACATTCAGGGTATAATCCTCCCATCAATTTACCTGTGATTAAAGCTGATTGAATACAGTGATAATAAAGAGTAAACATGCATAGGATTGCTCTGAACATCTTAAAGAAAACGTAACCATGTCTTTACTTTGACTTCTGGAGCACTTGGTGGAATTACTAGTCTTACTAGTAGAAGGGATAACCCCTAGAAGTAACATGCATGGAGTTTAATAACAAGGCTGGCAGAAATGGCAAGTTCTTACTGCTAGGGTTCATTTTTGGAATTACAGTTTCACTACATCAGCATTTTAAGAACTTGGATAATTAAAACATGGTGCTTTTCAAATCCTGAATTTACTAATTTATTGATTTTCTAATTAATTCACTTATATAATGAATATTATGTTTCAGTTAGGTGAAAGAGATTCTGCTGGCAATTTAAATCCTGTTTCATTACACAAAAGTAAGCTTTTACCATGAAATGTTTTGTCAATAGCTTCCATTAATTGACATATTGCTGATAGGCACCCAGTAGCTTCATTCCTTTAACAAAATGTTTAAAATGGATTCAGTCTGGCTTCACACGGTATCATAGAGCTCTTGGGCTTAGTGGTTTCTGTCTATCCATTCCACTTGCTCTTGTGATTTGTTAAACTTTAATTGTTCCAACCAACTCTCACAGCAATTTCATTCACTCTTCTGAAGCAGTGGTCTGAATATTTGAAATGTAAGGCTTCTTTGAACACTGTCAGTCATGAAATCCTGTCCTTTAAGAGCAGTGGGACAATCTCAGAATCCGTGTTATGTCTAATACTTTTTTATTTTTAGTATTCAGGCCATTTTTAAAATAATGAAATTGTAATTAATCTCCAGTATTTTTTATTTTATTCCTTATAAAGTCAATTCAAAATATTATTCCCTTCAAGGAAATTTATTTAGGAAAAGGGAGAATGATTATTCATTTGCATTTTCTTTTCCATCATGCTCTTCTGCTCAAGCTTTTCAAGATGAGAAAGATGACATCAGTTTTCCTTTTCCAGTTGGATCACTCCAAGGCTTTCAATCCTTGCATTTTTTTGCTTTTTAGAAATTGTTCCTTAACTGGGCTTAGAGTTCCTGTGCTGTGGAAACACTCTCAGTCTCCTGACCTACCAGGGTTTGCTAATTATATAGCTGTGAAGAAAAAGTTCATACTTATTATCCACTTATTGCATGAATTACAAGCTGCATAAAATAGAATTCTTGGTTTTAAAAGCATGAAGACTCATGATTTTTTGGACTGCTGTGCTTAAAAATAAATAAATCAATTTTTATTTAAAATATATATTATGTTGACTGATAGTTGAATTTGTGGTAATGTTCCACTGCTACAATCACACACATGTGGTATCAGCCAATTAGAGTCTGTAATCACTGCTTAAGTGGGAAAATCAGCCACCACCAATTACAGTATTGTGCAAAGTAGATAAAAAAAATAGACCTGTGAATGATTTGTTTATACATGATGTTAAAGGTTTTGCAATTAATATGGATGCACCTACAGAAGATATCTAAATCAGCTTTTTTCTTCTTCTAAATATGCTACTTGCAGGCCAAATTCTTCGAGTTTCTCTGGTCATTTGAACATCTCTTCAGTATAGTTATTGTACCTCTTTGCTTTTGTTTGTAGTGCCCAGGATACCCCATTACTAACAGGTGCACAGGTCAGCCCCTGGTACAGTAGATCAAGAGATGGATTATCTGTTTTATTGCACTGCACAGCCTTTAGGTTGAGGGTATAGGGTGATGTAAGGGACACCATGATGGATTAAGTGATTTGTGGAACATACCATTATGCTCTCTGCTCCTAAAAATAATACAAATAAGCCAACTCTTACATTAGTAAATTTATGGTATGAAAAGTGCTACTTTGGAATATTATTTTCACATGTGATGAGCTGAATTATTTTTAATGCGAACAATCTTCTCTAGAAGGAAAAAAGACTGAATATGTGGAACGAGAAGAAGGAAGCAGGTCAAACGATTCTGCACATGTGTTTCAAGTCAGTTTAACTTTATTTTTCTTTTTTCTATTTCCCTCAAATTCATGCCTGGTTAGCACAGGTTTTTGCAGTTTTATCATGTTGTATAATGCTGTGTCATTTGAAATTAATGTTTTACATGTGAGCTCTCCTGTTTGAAAGTAGTTGCAATAAAAAAAGTGTTTTCACAAGGAGAGGCTATATTTGGTGATGGAGCACATGCTCTAGAATGATCAAAGATAACCTTGGCCAGGGAGGCTCTTTTCAACGGTATTGTTGCCAAATGAGATTTGACGGATGATGGCACGTGAGAGGGCCTTTTCAGTGGTAGCCTCTAAATTTCAGAATGCTACTCCCTCCGAAGTTAATCTTGCACCAACATTATATAGCTTTCCTCAACAGGTCACTTTTGCCCATCCTTTTAGTGGAGAGGGCTAAAGTGCTATTTCTTTTAACATGATTCAATTCACACCTACTGTTTCATTATATTTTACAGTATTTACAGGGGTTTTAAATATTGTGTTATATGTTTTTAGTGACATGTATAGGGACTTTCAAGTGAAAGCTCACCCCCACCCCAATTCAATGCTTGGTAGGAATAAGAAAGATCCTGATTGAAACATTGGAGAACTGTAGAATCCGAGACCTGGGAGAGGAGAGGGTTGAGGAAGACTGGAGGAAATTTAAGATTTATTTACAAAAATATTGTAATTTGGTTGAATGTTAAGAAGGATGCTAGATCATAAATAATTGCCCACCACTGAATTAGATCTGAATTTGACGATAAGTGAGATTAAGGAAAATACAAACTTTTTGGAGAATTGCTAGATTTTATTTAAATGAGCGGAGATAAGATTGCAAACAAGTGGGTAATTTGCTTGGAAAAAATTTTTGTAACGATGTAAGTGCGAGCGGGAGACGTGAGGGAGTCCAAAGAAGTGACAAAATTATGTTATAATATAAGTAATGTTGTTTATTATTTATGCATTTGTATTCAAAAATTTTTTAATAAATATGTATATAAAAAAAAAGAAACATTGGAGAACTGCTGCCACTCCGTTTGTATACAAAATTGAGTTAGATGGTGTTTTAGTATAGGGCAGCTTTATAAAGTTCACACACATGTTAGTAGTCCCTGTGGCTTAGATACAGGAGCTCTGTGTTCTGTATTAAGGTTCCAATTCTGTGCAACATCTCTGCAGCCGAGATCAGACAGTCCTCCCTCCTTGTTGATATTCTTTATTTTAGCAGATACTTTAAAGTGATTCTGATTTTGTAGTCGTCTTTCAACTGATAAGCTTAGAGAAAACTGTAATCAAACATTATATTGTTAAATAACTCATCAAATGTCTATATGTGATGTCTATATACAGGTGATTAAATTTTTCACTTTTCACTTCCATTATACATATATGGATGGATGGATGCATACATTCATTTAAGAATGTTTCTTATCCCACCTCCACTACAGTTGTTCCAAGCACGGCAGTCTTACGCCTGATGAATATAAAGATTGTTCTCTTTTTGAAAAGCCCCAATAAGTATGTCTTGGTGTCCACACAGCTGTGAATGCCATATAAACATGGTCTTGTATGTAAAATTTCTCTTTAACAGGATGGGCAGGCAACAACTGACTGTCATTTTGCAGAAAGAGAAGACGATGCTGTAAGCTTTCCAAGAACTCCAGAGTCTAACATACTTCCAAAGACACCTGCTTCTAGTAGGGTGGAAACTCCATTGGAACTGTAAGAATTCTTATTTCAAATATTGTTAATGAGCTTGTCATTTTCCAGAGCACGTGGTAAAAGACTCTACCAAACCTAGTTTTGGAATGTTTCCCATTTTAACACCAATTCCCTCTCCACCATTCTTACTAAATTTCTCCTTTCTTTACAACAGAACTCCATCAAAAAGTGAAGGATCAATGTCAAAGTCGCCCGCTTTTCCTTTCCTTTCTAGCTTTACTGCAAAGTCCCCTGGATTTAATTTCTTTGATTCTTCTGTACTTGGAGCGGAAATTTCACCAGGCCAGGTAATATAGAATTGCCAACATGTAGAGCTGTGTGAAGTGATCAGCTTATTCATTACTAAAGTATGGTGCAGTCAGTGACAGACTCGAACTGAGGAGATTTGAATTTCAATCCCCAATCAACCACAAACCTTATTGGTTGAGGACTGGATAAAAGGTGAATAGGGGAAACATGGTCTCTACAACTGTGAACCGTAGTAAGGATGCTAGCACCACTGGCAGCCTCTCGTCGAAGTGTGCCAAGACCGAGTTTGAGACAAGCAAGTCTTGACTGCCTGGAATGCAGCCTCCTGGTGCTGGCCCCACACCCAAGGGGCCCGCTTGTCCAGGAGTCTGTGTAGGGGCTCCGCTACCGCCGCCTTGTGGGGAAGGAAGGAATGGTAAAAGTTCAATAGTCCCAAGAAGGCCTGAAGTTCAGTCTTGCTCTTGGGCGCTGGGGCATCACAAATGGCCCGTACCTTGTCCCCAGTCGGGTGGACCCCTTTGGCTTCTAGGAGGAAGGTAAAGCGGGAGGCGTATGCTTCCCAGTCTCCAGATGCTGGGTTGAACGGCAAGAAGCTGCTGTCGGTTGCCATTCTGAGTTCCTTGTGTCCCGGAGCTGAAGCCTAGATACACGGTGCGAGGCAGCGGTGCGGCAGGTAGCGGTGCTGCGGTGCTGTGTGTGGCAGTCAGCTCAGCGGGATCCCACCTTCGTCGCCAGTGAAATATACTCAGAGTCGCAAAGTGATTTCATGCTCTTTATTCAGCTCATAGTGGTGAGGAGGAATGAATGAATGTCCCCTCAAAGTATCTGCTTTATATACATTATTTACACAATGGGCTGCACATGATTGGCCAATTCTGGAATTCTACTGTAAGCCAATCAGGTTGTGGATTCACTTATATCTGGAGCATGATTGGGTGGTTCCTGCCAACCAATCATACTGCTGCATTGTTCTAAGACCAATCAGACTGCTGCAGTTTGGATCCTATTGTTCTAGGACCAATCAGACTGCTGCAGTTTGGATCCTATTCAACTCAGTACATAACAGATAGTGTTCAGAAATGCAAAGTGGAATGTTTTCTTTCGGGACTGGTATAGCTTTAGAAGCAATAATTGGAACTAGTTTACAAGGAGTCTTCTGTTATTGAATAACCCCTACCTTTTTGCATGTCCAGCCACCTGGATTGTGTCTGAGATTTGTGACGTATCCTTAGAAGTAACACTCTTACCAAGACTGTCATAAAACATACGGAGTTTGAGAAGAGAAATTTTGCTTTAACTTGTGCTGTGCGGCATTTCCCTTAATAGCTGGTGAACTTGTAAAAGGATGCTTACTAATTTATTGCTGGGTTTTGCAATTAATTCACTTATATATGTTTCAGTTAGGTGAAAGCTATTCTGGAAATTTAAATCCTATTTCATCACACAAAGATATTGGTAAGTTTTTATCATGAAATAAATTGTTTTGTCAATAGCTTCTCTTACTGCATATATTGCTGATAACATGTGTGCTGATAGCTACCCATCACCTTCCCTCTGTGGGCGATGATAATGATGATGATGATGATGATGATAATAATAATGGCTTAGATTTCACTCTACACTTTTTACCTGCTTTTGAGATTCATCATGCTTTAGCAGTTCCACCTTTAGGAGTGGTCTGAATATTTGACATAATTTCTTTGAACACTGTCGGTCAGAAATTCTTGAGCAGTAGGACAATCTCAGAATCCATGGTCATATCTAACTGAAATAATACTACTCTTTGGCAATTTTTTAAAATAATGAAATTGTAATTAATCTCCAGAATTATTGATTGTATTCCAAAAGTTAATTCAAAAGTTAAGTCAAAAGTTAATTCAAAATATTATTCCCTTCAAGGAAATTTATTTGGGAAAATGGAGAATGATGATTCATTTGCATTTTCTTTTCCGTCGTGC
Organism: Podarcis cretensis; assembly: GCF_951804945.1. Taxonomy (NCBI): domain Eukaryota; kingdom Metazoa; phylum Chordata; class Lepidosauria; order Squamata; family Lacertidae; genus Podarcis; species Podarcis cretensis. The sequence goes on along the minus strand of NC_137170.1, from coordinate 9,429,738 downwards.
TCTTCCACTCAAGCTTTTCAAAATGGGAAAGATGACTTCAGTTTTCCTTTTGCTTTTGGGTCATCCCAGGCTGCATCACTAAAAGGCTTTCAGTCTTCATCACAAAGCAGAAAGTCATTTTCACTTTTTTAATTATGTTCCTCAAATGGGCTTAGAGTTCTTATGCATTAACAAATGTTTTTCACCTTGCACCTAAAATAAAAGAAGATGACAAAGGAAAAAGAGAACAAATATTTTCATCCAAGTGATGACATTGTTGCATTTGAGTCTATTGATTTTAAATGGCTCCAGTTAAGAAAGTTAAAGGTAATTGTTTCACTATATTAAAACCTTTGACAAACTTTTATTTTATGAGCAGCATGTAGTGTAAGCTTCAAAACTTTAATTTGAAATAGCTTCTTCAACACGTTTGGTGCTATGTATTTATCAAGAATTTTACTGTCATATCAACTTAGTAAAGACTTTTGGTAAAAAATTTACAAGTTGTTATAGCAACAGAATGCTTGTCACTATTGTCACAGTTTTCCTTTTTTTAAAAAAATACTGTCCTGTAACACATTTAAATTTTAAATAAAAAATTAATCTATATATTAAACGCCTCACATTTCTTCATGCGGCCAAATGTTTCTGTGAACAATGGCAAATGAAATCCTGTTTCAATGGAGCAAAACATTCGATCTCAGACCACATTTCCGTATCCGTTTGTTATATATATACATACACACACACATGCCCTCATGGAAATTTATCAGTATTGTAGTGCAAATTTACCCATCTGTCTAATCCAGGAGTTCCCAAACTGTGGACTGCAAAGTTGTATGTCTATGAAGAACACAAGTGGCAGCTGTGGATTGTGGCGGCAACATCTGCTCCAAGACAGACTGGAAGTGATAGGTGCGAGGAAGTGGTCCACCAGTATTCTCAGGAATTTTCAAGTGATTGTGGGGAAACAAGTTTGGGAACCACTAATCTCACCTCCAGTCAGTACTGATAGAGAAAATGACAGTCCTAAAGCACAGTCATAATTGTACAATGAATCATCTATGGATTACATATGTGAGCATGTGTGTGTATCCACTCCTGCTGCCTTCATGTCAATAAGAAAATGTAGGACTGTATGCTCTAACTTCAGAGAGCACACCTGGATTGTTGACTGTTTTCCTCAGAAATTGAGTTGCTGCCAGCTTGCCTGCCTTCAAGGCTGAACGGCTCATTTAGAAACTTCTCTGTTGGCTTTTTTTTTTTATGTTGTAGCTCTTGACGTCTCTGGAGTTGACACAAGTCACATGCAATCAAGTCTCCCTTCCTGGTGGACAGGGCCTGTCCTAATGTTCTCTGACTCACACCCAGGTTGTCTGTAGCTCAGCAGTTCTGCTTCCAGACACATCACTTTTATGTTCCCATGTTAACATCTTGCCAGGAAATTGCCTTTTGGTGTGCCACTCTTCTTACCTTTGCTTGATCTGATGTGAATATCATGCTCTTTTTTTGAACATTTGGAACAGTTCACCTTTGGAAAGGTAACTTCACTCAGTTCTCTCCTTTCTCCCTCAACTGTACTCTCTCCTCCATAAGAGGACTTACATTCCCTCAAGAAGAATCTTCCTGGTTTAAAGATAGGCAGATTATGCATACCTTACTCAGTTATCTGACCAGCCTGTGTCCTCCTAAGATCTTCATAGGAGGCCTTTCTCTTCAGCGCTAACTTTGACCACTGGGGAAAGTCTTCTATGTGGTGATGCAGGACTGAGCCTTCTCTGTGGTGGTGCCCTTCTCGTGGAGTGCCCTCCCCTTGGAAGCATTCTTGCCGCTGAAACACCTGTCTTTTCCACGCCAAGCAAAGTCCCATGACTTCTCCAAGACAGTTATAGGAGGTTAGAGCTTTCACTGATTGAGAGTGAGTTACCCACTTAGCTGTTTATTCATTTTTGAACATTTAATACTGCATCTTTGATGCTCCTGTAAACTGGTACATGGGGTTGTGTGGGTTAATCTGCCTTTTAAAGCTGATTTTATGTCATTTGCAGTTTTGTAATTTGTGTATTTGTAGGACTTAAGTCTCTCTTCCCACTCATAAGAGTTGCAAAAGTCTCAAATTTAGGTCCAATGACTCCAAGAAATAATCCTGGGTTAGGATGTGAGTGTGGCCTGAATGTGCACCTAATTCATTGAGTGGCTGCTTGTGGCCTGTTCATATGTGCGGCACCCGTTGTATCCAGTCCTATGCATGCATGCATGCAAAAAAGATCAGTCCCCCCCCCCCTTAAGATAAAATATCCACAAAATATTCTGTCTCAGTATTTGACATCTGATGATACAGTGGTGCCCCGCAAGACGAACGCCTCGCAAGACGGAAAACCTGCTAGACGAAAGGGTTTTCCATTTTGGAGGCGCTTCGCAAAACGAATTTCCCTATGGGCTTGCTTCGCAAGACGAAAATGTCTTGCGAGTTCCTGTGGGTTTCCCCCCCCCCTTTTCCTAAGCCGCTAAGCCGCTTAACAGCTGATCACTAAAAGCCGCTAAACCGCTAATAGCGCTAATCCGCTAAGCTGTCAATGGGCTTGCTTCGCAAGACAAAAAAACCGCTATACGGAACGGATTAATTTCGTCTTGCGAGGCACCACTGTACTTGATTCAAATATTAAAATCAATGGAGCAATCCTACCGTATTGGCCTGAATATAAGCCTCACTCCTCCCCCACCCCACCCCCGCAAATTCTGGCCATGAAAAGTTAATGGGTGGGGTATAAATAACACATTATTATTGTCATTATTGTGCAGCTTAAATTTGCGACCTTACAAAAATGGGCTTTTACAATATCGCTGCTGAAACAGACATACGGTAAAACGGAACGGGTGTGAGTGCCTGCAGAATTTTAAGGGAGCGGCTTATTTTCTGGTATAGTCTCCCCCCCCCCGCCCCGAATTTTAATGGTGCTGCTTATATGTGGGCCAACATGGTATATTCATGTTCTGCCATCTGAGGGCTACAGGGTTTGGCAGAAGTGCATGGCAGATATGCTGGTGGGGCACCCTAGATATGCTGCCAGAACAGCTGGAATGGGAGTAGCACAAGAGGAGCACACTAAAGCCATGTTACCCTTGTCAACAGAACAACGTGAGACCGGCCCCAGACTCAGTGCAAATACTTTCTTTCCCATTGACTTCAATGGACCTATGAGTCAATAAAGCTTTGGTGCACCAGCAAGGAAGGCATGCCACAAAACTGAAGCAGACAAAGGACAAGCTATGGGTCTCTATGGGGCAACTGCCCGTTGTGTTTGCTAATGTATAAGCCCAATTTTTACTTCCAGCAGAGCTCTCTAAAGTGCATCTAACCACAAATCCCTTTCTTAAGAGCAACACTGAAAAATTGGTTCTGCCGATTGGCTCCTTGAGTATTTCCCTTGATACCTTACTGGAAACATCTATTATTCCATGACCCAAATAAGCGTTTGCAATTTAAGGATTGGGCAAGCAATGGTATGTTCAGATTTCCTGCGACTTGTTTGTAAAATTTAAACCAGTTACAGGCACTTCAATCCTCCAGACATTTCTGGAAACCATGGTATCCTGGCTATAAATTCATCAAGTCACTCATTTTCTATCCGACTGCACAGTTGCTCAACAAGCAAACAGGCAGCTACTGACTTAGGAACATAGGAAGCTGCCTTATATTGTCTACACTGACTGGCAGTGGCTCTGCGGGGTTTCAGGCAAGGTGTATTTCCCAGCCTCACCAGAAGATACTGGGAACTGACCACCAGACCTTCTTGCAAAACAGATACTCTACAAAGCTCTTGCTAAAACACTGTCCAGCAGGCTCTATGTTGCTATGTTTTTATGACATTGCATGCTGCTGCTTTTTATTTCTTATTCCCCCCACCCCCATTTTTATTTTGTCCTGTACCCCAGGACATTTCCCTTACGAACTGGTTGTGTGCTGCCCTACCAAAACAGCATAGATACCCTATGTCCTTAAATCTTCTAGGCCAAGCCAAATTGGTGATCTTTTCTTTAAAAGTATTTTCTTCAAACATTAGAATACAAAACTCTGTTTAAAATGTTGTTGTTTAGTCGTTTAGTCGTGTCCGACTCTTCGTGACCCCATGGATCAGAGCACGCCAGGCACTTCTGTCTTACACTGCCTCCCGCAGTTTGGTCAGACTCATTCTGGTAGCTTCGAGAACACTATCCAACCATCTCGTTCTCTGTCGTCCCCTTCTCCTTGTGCCCTCCATCTTTCCCAACATCAGGGTCTTTTCCAGGGAGTCTTCTCATGAGGTGGCCAAAGTATTGGACCCTCAGCTTCACGATCTGTCCTTCCAGTGAGCACTCAGGGCTGATTTCCTTAAGAATGGATAGGTTTGTTCTTCTTGCAGTCCATGGGACTCTCAAGAGTCTCCTCCAGCACCATAATTCAAAAGCATCAATTCTTCGGCGATCAGCCTTCTTTATGGTCCAGCTCTCAACATTAGGAACTAGGGTATGACAATTCATGTAATTCATTTTTTTAGAACCAGAATATTTTCAAATATAACTTTTCTCTCCTTATATGTGGGGTGGGGCAGAGGACTAGAACAAATGGAAGTCCTCAACTAACTTCAGCCCAGTTGGTTTTGATTTTGAATGTACTGTTTTCCAGGTCTTATACTTTCAATCTATAGATTATACACAATATAATTTAAACAAGCTTATCCTGCTCTAGAAAGGTGGGTGGTGGGTGGGAAGAGAGACTCCTTTCATTCCTATAACAGTTTGGCTAAGCCAAGCAATTATTTTGCTACTGTGTAATTAAGGCTTGCCAAGCGATCTGCTTTGATTAACAAGATGCTCAACATCTGCTCATGGAACCAAGGATTAGTAACCTCTAGACCTTTCCTTACTTGTGTGGTTAATTCAATGTGGGGATGTTCTTAAGGCAGGCTACTCGAATGGGAAAAATGATACCAAGCAACCGCTTATTCCAGCTGAAAATTTGCAAAGACAACAACAAGACATTACAACGTTAGGGCCAAACAGTTTAAAAGTGTCAGGATGGCATGATAAGTGAGGAGCAGGGTTCCTAATCCTGACATCCATGTTCTATCTCCACTGTTGGAGGGAGTTATGTTTCTGAATACCAGCTGTCAGAAACTGCAGGAGGTGAGAGTGCTGCTGCCCTCTGGTCCTGCTTGCCGGCTTCCCACAAGCATCTGGTTGGCGACTGAGAAGAGAACACCGGGCTAGATGGGCCACTGGCCTGATCCAGCAAAGCCTCTTCTTACGTAGGGTGCTTAAATGCTGGGGAGGGAGGGATGATGGCAGTAGACCACTCAAAAGCGCAAGGTCTCCTCCAGTTGCATCTCTGGTGCCTCTAGCAAGAAAGAAGCCAAGTTGCAAGGATGGGGAAGATTTCTGCCTGAGACCCTGGAGGTCTGCCTGTCAGAAGAAACAAGAAGGCAGCTTCCTGTGTTCCTAAGTCTCCCCTGCCACATCTGCCTTTCCATTTGCTTTCCTCCTAGCGCTTACAGACATGTACCTAGAAGCCCTAGCTGGGGGAAACGCCCCTGGACGATGGGGATACAGGAAAGATTCCAAACAGGACATAGTTTACAGCACGATGTGCAGTAAACTGTGGAGTTTGCTACAAGATGTAGTGATGACCACTAGTTTGGATGGTTTTAAAAGAGAAGAAGGGTGGTCAGAGAATGTTAGGGACTGATGAGTGTGCCCTGGGGGAAAGGGAGTCTGACTCGGGAGAAGGGGCAATGGTTTATGGGGACCTGTATCAGCCAGGAGGTGAGAATCAGAGGCAGGGGAAGCTTCAGAGCTGGAGGAAGAGGCAGACCAGGTATGTGAAAGACTAAGTGCTTCCCCAGCCTCTCCTGCACCACTGTCTCCCAGAACCAGAAGGGGATTGAAAAGGGAGGAGCAGAGGGAGTTTCCATGCAGGCCCAGTCTCTGGCTCCATGCTTGCAGCCCGTTGGGAGAAGGTACATAAACCAGAGCATGGACCTGGGAATAGCTGCCTAGCCATTAGATTGGTGTGTGTAGATATCCAGACCTGTAGAAGGGACGGTAAGCATTATCTTTGACAATAAATACAGTTATAAGGTAAAGGGTAAAGGGACCCCTGACCATTAGGTCCAGTCGTGGCCGACTTGGGTTGCGGCGCTCATCTCGCTTTATTGGTCGAGGGAACCGGCGTACAGCTTCTGGGTCATGTGGCGAACCAGAGCAGTGCACGGAAACGCTGTTTACCTTCCCGCTGGAGTGGTACCTATTTATCTACTTGCATTTTGACATACCTTTGAACTGCTAGGTTGGCAGGAGCAGGGAGCAACGGGAGCTCACCCGTCACGGGGATTCGAACCGCTGACCTTGTGATCGGCAAGTCCTAGGCTCTGTGGTTTAACCCACAGTGCCACCCGCGTCCCAAATACTGTTATAGATTTGACAAAAAATATATACTAAAAAATAGTAAATGGTAGGGTTTTGATTAAACAGAGTATTGAAGGGAAGATTGCAGACCAGTGGGAAAATACAGGCTAAGCTTCCTTTCCAAGCCAGGGCTTCACCTGAAAAAATAGAGGCATTAACATGACAAAAGGTATTGATGAATTCTTGGTCCTGGGGTGGGTGTTTGAGGTGTCAGGAAAAGAGAGTCTTTAGAGCAAGGTGTGCTGTGAAGAAGAAAAAGAGGAAAGGGACAGCTCCATCTTGGGCAGGCTGGTTGAAAGCCGGCTGGGAGAGACAGGGGCGTAGTGGGGGCGGGGGCAGGGAGGCCGTGGCCCTGGGCACAAAGTCTTGGGGGGAGCAAACCAGGTGCACCCTCCATGCCTGGCTCTGCCCCCACTGGTGCTTGCATGGAGACAGAGCGTGGAGCATGCTCATCTCCTTCCATGCCCCACCCCACCCCCACTGATATGCTTGAGGGGGGGGACAGGGCACAGAGAGTGCTGTTCACCCTCCTCAATCTGCCCTGCCTCAGCAGTGGCAGTGACCTCTGTCCCACAGGGTGTGTGTGTGTGTGTATGTGTGTGCATGGCAGCAGCTTCCGTCCCTGCGGGGGGAGCACACAGCTGTATCCTTTGCCCGCCCTCCGGTAGGGAAGCACAGGAAGAGCCTCTGTCCCCACTGGGGAGAGAAGACTTCTTCCATTGATGAGGGGAACAAGCCCTTTTTAAAATGACCATGTTGTAAGTGTTGATTTGTAGCATCCAAGTGCACAGCGGAATGATGAGGAATACGTGCCAACATGCTCTATATCGCTTTATTTACATTTCAAAGCTGGTAGATTACAGAAAACCATATTGTCTCTGCCGGAGCAGAAAACTGCATCCTCTCTCCTCTGAAGCTCAGAGAGAATCACACTGAACTGCAAAGAACAGTGAAAAACAGGAAACCAGTGTACGTCACATCCAGTTTCCCTTTCCCGTGGGAAAACTCCAACAGTAACTCTGTGGAATGTAAACATTGTCTTGTGACAAGCCTTTCGCTGCACAGTGAAGAGAGCAGAAACCAACATCCTCCCCCTTTCTGTGAACACCACTGGGCAGCGTGTTCGTACAATATCAGTACAAACCCAACTTCTGCACATAGGTACAGTGTTGATCCCTTGATACAATCTTGGACAATACATCAGCAGGAATTTCATTACCTGGCATATAGGACACCGTTACGAGTCCCTTCTGAATACGTTCCCTAGCATGTTGCAACTTCAATTGCAAGTGCTTCGTGCTTTGCTTACAACCCTCAGAATTCAGCAAAGCCAAACATGCTTTGTTGTCCTGGTAAACCTGGATTGGACATTTGACAGGAATTCTCATGTCTTTGCACAATTGTAACAACCATTCACAATCTTTAAGTGAATAAGACAGTGCATTCAGTTCAGCTTCACAAGTACTTAAGCTAACTGTTGTTTGCTTCTTGCATGACCAATCAAATAGAGCCTGATTGTACATGTAGCAAACTCCAGACGTGCTTTTCCTGTCTGTAGTGTCACTTCCAAAACTTGCATCTGCAAATATCTCAAGACCACCAGACTTCTGATTGTTAAATCTCAGTCTGTAATGCATAGTGCCTTTCAAATACCGCGCTATGCGTTTCAGAGCTTTCCAATCCTTAACAGTAGGATTGTTGACTTGTCTGCTTAGCAAATTACAGCTAACAGCAATGTCTGGTCTTGAACATCTGGCAATGAAGTTTAGCTTGCCTAGCACACTTCTGTACAGTGTAGTGTCAGAAAATGCTTCTTCAGTGTCATCTACCTGATAACCTGTTGTCATCGGTGTGTCTACAGGGTTAGCATCCATCAGGTTTAGTTTGCCTAACACATCAGCAATTTTCTGTGACTGGTGTACTAGAATGTTACCATCTTGATCTCTCTCTATTTCCAGAGATAGGTAGTTGTTTACCTCACCAAGATCTTTCATGTCAAAGTGTTCTTTCAGTTGAGCTAGGGCGTTATTGTACATTGTGACATCATCCCAAAAGAATAAAAGATCATCAACATAAAACAAACAATACAGTTTCTTTTGCCCCTCCTCTTTGACAAATACACATGGATCAGCTTTCCCTTGCTTAAAACCTAGAGAAAACAATACTTCAGTGAGTTTTGTGTGCCAACATCGTGCACTTTGTTTGAGACCATAAAGGGACTTTTTCAGAGCACAAACAAATCCCTGTTTTACCTGTACGCCATCAGGTGGAAGCATATAAAGTGATTCATCTAGAGATCCGTACAGAAAAGCTGTATTCACATCATGGTGACTAATGTGTAGATTCTCCTCTGCAGCTAGCTTGAGCATAAGCCTAATGCTCTCATACCTCACTGTGGGTGAGTAGGTCTCGTGATAGTCTTCACCTGGTACCTGTGCAAAACCTCTGGCTACCAATCTGGCTTTGTGTCTGACTATCTTGCCATTTTGATCAGTCTTCGCTTTGAAGACCCATTTGCTTCCAAGCAGTTTCATTCCTGGAACTACTGGAACAAGTTCCCATGTTTTGTTCCTTTCCAAGGAATCAAGCTCAGCTTTCATGGCATTTAACCATGGCTCAGCTTCCTTTGAATCCAAATCCTGGATTTCTTGGAAACTTGAAGGTTCAAATACCTTCTTGGAGCTTTTAACAGCTGTTACTGCTATCTTAGCAAACTCATCAGCAAATCTCTTTGGAGGTCTGCCTTTTGTGGCTCTTTGTGACCTGCGAATTAGCCTTAGGTCTTCAACACTCTCCTCTTCCTTCTTAGGAGAAAAGCGACCTATTGTGAACAATGGTTCCTCCAATTCTTGATCAGAGCTTTCAGAGGGTCGCATAGAGGCTTTCGCACTCTTGAAATCCTCTGAATCACCCGATTCAGTTTCAGACTCAGAATCAGTTTCAGTCTCAGAATCAGAACTTTTATCAGTGGGTGTGGGTGGTTGTGGTTGCTTTTGACTATCCTCAGTCTCATCACTGTCATCAGGGTAACATTGGAAAATTCCCACATTCTCCCCCCACTTGGCATTGTACTCAACACTTCTTGTGAGCTTAATGGTCTTAGAATCAGTCATCCTTATTCTGTAAGAACCTTTCTCATAACCTAGAAAGATACCATGCAAACCACGCTTGTCTAACTTGGAGTTTTGTGGTGAGTGAACCCACATGTCAGAACCAAAAATTCTCATGTGTTTGATGTATGGCTTCTTGCCAAACATCTTCTCATAGGGGGTACAACCAATCGCTGAAGATAACCTGCGATTATAACTGTAAGTGAAACATGAGAGAGCTTCGGCCCAATAACTCTGGAAGATTTGCATCATGCGGCAAGGTTTTTAACCCTTGAAGCAATGTCTGATTTGCTCGTTCTGCAAGTCCATTCTGCCATGGCGAGCGAGGACTAGACAAATCGTGTTGAATTCCTTTCTCAGTCAGAAAAGCTTCAAACTGCTGAGAAGTGAATTCCCCCCCGCGATCTGTGAAAAGAATTTTTACCTTCTTACCATGCACATTTTCCAACCAAGCACAGAATTCCTTGAACCTAGGAAAAGCCTCTGATTTCTGCTTGAGTTTGTACACATGAATATACCTGGAAAATGCATCAATGAGAACCATGAAGTACCTATTTCCTCCCAAAGAGGGCGCTAGTGGTCCAACCAAATCAGCATGAACAATTTGGTATGGTTCTGTAGCTTGCCTACTAGACACCTTACCTTTCGCAGCCATTTTCACTTTGTTTGCTGCGCATGCCTTGCACTTCATGTGGTACCTGCAGGGTTTAATAGTCATACCTTCAACCAAGGCAGGCATTTTAGATACTGCCTCAAAACCCAAATGTCCAAATTTTCGATGAAAATCATGAATACATTCTGCATGCAAACATTTGTTAGAACCTGCAATGCAACAAGTGTCATCCTGCACAACATCATCATAATACAAAACATACAAACGATCAACATATTCAGCATACAATACATAATCATTTTTCTTTGTGATGATGCACCTTTTGTTCTTAAAGGAAACGTCAATGTTCCGCTCATTCAGCTGTCCAACGCTGAGCAAATTATGTTTGGCATCTGGGACATAAAGTACATTCTTTATCGATAAGTCCAAACTGTGAAGAACAACAGTTCCGTAGCCTTTACTGGGAATTGTGTGGTCATCCGCCTGGTGAATCGCACCTTCCTGCGGAGTAAAAGACACGAACAGTCGCTTATCATTGCACATGTGATGGGTTGCCGCTGAATCAACAACGAAGAAAGATCTAGACGTCTTCTGGACCTCTGCAACTTTTGGAGTGAAGCGTGAGACCATTGCTTTGGGCTGCGTTGTCCTGGACACCGGACCTTTGCCTCTGCTTTGGCCTTTTCCACGCGATGAGCTTTCGCTGCGCTGCTCTGTCTTGGCCCTGGGATATTTGCATTCCCTCTTCATATGGCCTAGACGTCCACAGGAGTAGCATTTCACTGCCTTCAAAGCTTTGGCGCCATCTGGTGGTTCCACTGCACTCTGTGAAGACTCCCCCTTTCCCATGCAGCCAGCACCCCGGCGATCTGCTTCATTTTGAATCACGGCAGTAACATAATCCACTGTCAGCTGAGCGGTAGGCTGTACAGCAATCTGAGTCGCAACAGACTCCCAACCTGAACCCAAAGATTGTAGTATCATAAAGGAATACACAGCCTCTGGAAAGTTGAGTCCTCTCTGTTGCAGCTCATGTCTCAGATTCTGCATCTCCATCAGATGTGTACGCACATCTCCACCTTCAGCAAGAGCCATATTATGCAGCTTGTTAAAATAAAACATAGTAGATCCAGCTTCTGTCCTCAAGTGTGCCTCCCTCAAAGCGCCCCAAATTTCTCTGGCTGAGGTCTTATCACGCAATAGACAGAGCTCTTCTGGGGATACTATCAATGTAAGAGTTCCCCTTGCTTTGGAATCTTTAGCTTTCCATGCATCTGTAATTGGAGCTGGGGGGGTGTCTGTAATAACTTCAAACAGACCCTCTTTCCGCAGAATAGCCTCTGCATAGATAACCCAGTCCGTATAATTTTTCTTATTGAGCTTGGGAATCCCACAAGCATCCTGAAGGGCCATCATGACTCTGGCATTAGCCTTCTGCATCATCTCTGCTGCTTTAAACAAGCTGCTTTATACAAGCTGCATCTCTGCTGCTTCAAGCCTCATTCCAAAGGCAAGTTCAAAACAGCTTTCTCTCTGCCCTAAATCATGCTGCGTCACTGTTATCAGCAGCTGCTTCAGCCCAAAAGTTACTTTCGATTTCCCCAGCATAGGCATAGCCGCTGCCTGTAGCCGGCAAACGGACATAAAAGTTCAAAGTCCAGCCATAAAGCCATTAAATAGATGCTGGCAGGCTGCCCGGAGCAGTAGCACATACCTCATCAATCATCTTGACGCGCAGATACCGTCCGATCCGTCCCTCTGCATTCCGATCCTTTTTCCGGAATTCCAATGACTGCGTCTTCTGGGCCATAACCAAAATGTTGATTTGTAGCATCCAAGTGCACAGCGGAATGATGAGGAATACGTGCCAACATGCTCTATATCGCTTTATTTACATTTCAAAGCTGGTAGATTACAGAAAACCATCTTGTCTCTGCCGGAGCAGAAAACTGCATCCTCTCTCCTCTGAAGCTCAGAGAGAATCACACTGAACTGCAAAGAACAGTGAAAAACAGGAAACCAGTGTACGTCACATCCAGTTTCCCTTTCCCGTGGGAAAACTCCAACAGTAACTCTGTGGAATGTAAACATTGTCTTGTGACAAGCCTTTCGCTGCACAGTGAAGAGAGCAGAAACCAACAGTAAGATCTGGACTCCCTCCATGGAGACTGAAGGTGTCAATATGTGCGTAAATCATATTTTTTAAAGCTACGACAGTCTCCGCCGCGACTCCAATCCACCAGTGGAGCCCAATCCCTGGGTGAGTGCCTGGAACCCCCCTGGGATCTTGATGGGAGGGGCGTCCAACTTCTGTAACACCTTTTAACTCTCCGCCATGTTCATTCATTTGGCTGGGAAGCGTCCTTGACAGACTGATTCATAGGTGAATAAACAAACCATGGCTATCATTTTGGTTGATTGTGTCCTTTCTTCCGTGGCAGGAGGCCTCTGAATACCAGTAGCTGAGAATCGCAGAGTGTTGGTGCACTTGAGTCCGGCTTGTGGGCTTCCCATCAGGATGTCTGGTTCGCCACTGTAAGAGCAGGACTGGGCGGGCCTGACCCAGCAGCGCTGCTCTTCTCGTGTCGATAACTTTTATCATAACTTTACTTACATTTGGAATGGAAAACGGTAAAGTAAAACTATCGGGTGCTGTTTGCTGCAGGAACAACACTGCCTCTCCCTTGTGGGACACTGAAAAGAATATGGCGCTTAAGCAGAATCTCTCATTAGATCCTCTTCTGCTGGAGGATTCACAAGAGGCATGAAGCTTCCAAAGCTAATCATACTGATTTTCTCCTCATCTTCTATTGATCCTAAAAACTCTCAGATGGGAGGCAGTGAGATTCGAACGCTAATCCACTTGGATAACAGACATCCCCATATGGTTACTCACCAGCTTTGCCTTAAGCTAATCAATAATTACTCTGATGAAGAAAAACAATGTATTTTACTTTAAAAAACAACAGAAAACAAAAAAACTAGGCTGGAAGGTTAGCGCGGTCAATCACTAGATCTTTGACAAATGCTATTTGTGTGCTGAGCGGGTGCTTAATATTTCCCATTTATTGGAGTTTGGAATTGGAGTCTTTAGTACAGAACTCTCTTCTTCCTCCATCTTCATCATGGAGTTTTTGAGAGTGGGCTGGGATGAACACGCCTATGCCCCAAAACAGCTACTTTAAAATCTTTGATTTCCGATGCCTATGGAGCGCTCCCTTGTTTCCATCCCTGGGCAGGACTGGCAAACAGAAGCAATTGGCTCAGGCTGTGGGTGGGCAGGATAATGAATCAGAATCCTGCTCGTGGGCCCACTGTTTGCTGGCCCTGGTGCTAGTGCCAGCCCTGCCTACCTGCCTACCTCTTTCTCCACCTCCTCCCTGTAAATTTAATCCCCTTGTAAGTTTGGGCAGCATTTTTTTTTGCCAGCTCAGCAAACCATGGGGCTGGTGCAAGTGCTCTCATGGCCCTGCTGCACAGAATGGCTTACTCTTGGGAAGGGCCATGCCCCACTTCAAATGAGGCAGGGAAAGAGGAGATGAAGAAGAGAGGTCCCTACCCTACACTTCTATGATCCTACAATTCTGTGAGAATCCTACAATTCTGTGAGAATCTTGCTGCTGTTGAAGCAGTGACGAGACCAAGCAAATTAGAATCAGGGAAAGGTGTGTCTGTGTGTCAGTGGCATAGCATGGGTTGCCAGTGCTTGGGGCCATGGAGAGGTCACTTCCTGGTTTGCATGGAGAAGCCGTTTTCACCGGAGCCCAGCAACAGAAGCGTGCACCTGTATTGAGGCAGCACTGGGTGTTGAAATTTTGCACCCCTTACAATTTTGTGCCTGGGGCAACTGCCTCTGTAACTGCCCCTCCACACGCCATGCTATGCCACTGGTGTGAGTGAGTGAGTGAGTGAGTGAGTGAGTGAGTGAGTGGAGAAAGGATGTTTCCACCAGCAGGGAGGATAAAAGTTGGCAAACTCTTCAACTGACCCTGCTGATGTTTTAAACTTGCTTGTCAGTGTAAAGCAGGAAATGACCTGTCCAGACCATGAGATGGTTCGTTCTACAGGGCAGTATCCAGTCATCATCATCATCAACTTTATTGCACTAGCCAAAAGCCATGGCATCATTCACAAAGGAAACAAAAAGAAAAACAATAAAAACCATAAAAACACCAGGCACTGCAAATAAAATGAACCACGGTCACGTCTCCTAGAAATTATTTGTTGTATATGATATAATAGCAGGGGGTTCTCAGATAGAATGTGCCAGCTTAAATGTCCGAATCACCTTTGCAATTGACCACTATTTTATCTAGTTATTTTCTCCTGATCTTCTTAGCTGCCAATGCAATGCATATAGTGCTACTTTATAAGTTACGAAGTCATCGGTATCACTCAGCAGCCATTTCACGCCCTGTTCGAGTGTGTTCCATTCTTGAGCAGGGGTTTTATAAATCGGTCTCTTGGTTCTATATATAGTGGGAATTGCAATAAATAGTGGTACAGGTCCTCTACGCAAGGTTGCCCACACAGACAAAGCCTCTCCTTGGACTGTACTTTGCCGTACCAATGTGTTTTGGAAGTGCAATCGTTTCTGCTTTCACAGCAGGACTTCCCCTGCTCTCTTTTCCTGCAAGCACCCCACACCCACCCAGTGGTGGAGGAAGCTTCTCCAGCACCCAGGGCGGGGCGCCAAGGAGCAGGGCAAACCGGCCAGCGGCGCATGCGCAGCGCCCATACAGACTGCACATGCGCGGCGCTCGAGTGGGAACCCCATCCCCACCTCCTCTTCATACGCCCCTGCACAAACCCCAGATCTGCTCCACAGGTTCTGGGGGCTCCCTAGAACAGATTTCGCAGGCGTATTCCATGAGAACAGTTCTTATGTTGTGCAGCTTCCTGGTATCGCTACTGGATTTTGTACTGAATGCCAGGGTTTGCATGCTTGACTGCACCTTGGCTAGAGCATCTTTATTTGAGAACTGACATAACCTGGGGATTTTCAAGGATGGCATTTATGTGCCAACCAGACCCTGCCTTCTATTTCATGTCCCTTATCGTGGAACGGTCTCTCTCGGGAGGTTCCTTCCTTGGAGCTTTTTAAGCAGAGTTTGGGTGGCCACCTGTCGTGGATGCTTTAGCTGCAGCGGCGTAGCGTGGGTTGTCAGCACCCGGGGCAAGGCAAGTAATTTGCGCCCCCTAACCCGGGGCAAGGCAAGTAATTTGCGCCCCTAACTCCTAACCTGCCACCGCTGTCAGCTTCTTCTTGCTGCTGCCTGGGCTGGTTGGGTGTGGTTCTCTCCCGCGCTCAGCGCTGCGCTGGGTGGCCGCTGCACTGTCCCTCCCCCAGATAGTCCCTCCCTCGCTCGCTCTCCGCTCCGCACCGCAACGCACGCCTGGCACCCTCCCCCTCCACAGTGGGCGGCGACCCGGCAGCTCGGATCGGATTCGCACAGCCAGCACTGCAGTGAGAGAGAGTCAGTGAGCCAGGTAGGGGCAGAGAGCTGCGAGTGCGCTACCCACGCTGGAGGAATGGCAGGCGAAAGTGATCGATTTTATGGGACTGGCAGAAATGACCGGCAGAATCCGTGACCAAGAGAAAGAGACTGTGGAAGAAGACTGGAAGAAGTTTAAAATATATCTTAAGAGTTATTACAAAATTGAGGAATGCTAAAATGCTAAGGGAGAGGGAGATGTAGAATTACAGCGGCAAATTTTGCTTGATTTAGGGTAAAATTGAAAAGGAGAACGAATTTATATTTAAATTGATTAAAAGGGTTGTTGAACAATTGTAAAAAGAAAAAAAAGGATGCAAAAAGGGGAAGGTATGGGGAAGTCCGAGAAAAGAGGCTTACGGAAATAGGGTCAAGAAAGTATGACTTTTTGTGTTTGTTTTCATGTTGTTTTTGTTGTGTTTCTTAAAAATTGGAAAATTAATAAAAAAATTTATTAAAAAAAGAAGAGAGAGCTGTGAGTGCGAGTGCGCGCACCCCCAAATGTTGCGCCTGGTGCGGCTGGCCCCCCCCTGCACCCCCCATGCTACGCCACTGTTTAGCTGAGATCTCTGTGTTGCAGGGAGTGATGCCAGTGTGGGGTCTGCACAGCTTTCAGATACCTACCTTGTGCAGCCGCATGCGTGGAAATGTAAGCAGTGGAAGCCAGACAAGAATCGCAGAACTGTAGAGTTGGAAGTCCAACCCCTTGCAATGCAGAAATCTCAAGGCTTTTGTAACAAGATGCCTTGCGCAATAGAATGTGCTTATTCTGCCTTGGTGAAGTTCTGGAACAGGAGACGGATGCACTCTCCACAGTCCCTAATTATCTAAATTCCGTTTTTAAAAAAGATGGAAAATGTAGATTTAATAGGATGCCAGTAGACAAGGAGTATCAACTAATTGGCCCATTACACAATAAATGTGTCATCGTCATTAGCCAGAGGGGAAAGAAGTCTAATTGAATGAAGACTCTTGATGGCTTCATTATGTTTCTGCTAAGCCTGGCTCCCTTTCTGGGTCTTGACCAAAGAATGGATGTTTTGCAGAAGGTTTCCCCTCCCCTTTCAAAAGACAATTAAGACTGTCAGCTGTTTGCTTAGCTGACACTGAAATGCTGAAATGATTGTTGATAAGCTATTGGCTAGTCTGCTGCCTTTTAAGTGACTAATCAATTATATGTAAATAAACCTGCATATTACCAGAACCTCAGTGTAGGTGCTTTTTAAATATATACTGAAATGGCTTTAAGTTTAAGTCTTACAGTTTAAGAAACGAAAACAGACACTTTCCAGCAGAAGGAAAGACCCGTAACAAAATAACCTTAAAAAATAAACAAATATCACATTTTCCTCTTTTTGCTATTAATTATCTTCAAATGCTTAAAATATTTAACTTGGTTTTTAAAAAATATTTTTAGCATTTCACTACTTGGAGCATTTACTACAATCAAGTGGTATATCATTTTTGTTAATTAAATGAATAGTAATAAAACTTTTATTGAAGTATCTAAATACAATTTTACTAAAATGAAACGTGGGCCATGAACTCACAGCTCCACCAAATAAAACTGGGCATCAGTGATTCGATTCGTCTTCACCCATTATTTACGTACTACATTTGCCTCCCACCCATCCTCCAAGGAGACCAGGGTGACGTAGATCAGGGGTCTCCAAACTAAGGCCTGTGGGCCGGATAAGGCCCGAGGGACTCGTTTATCCGGCCCACAGCGACCCCAGCTGCCCGCTGCCACCGCCCGCTTTTACTGGTGCTGCGCTGCGCGGCTGCCCACTTCTGGGTTGGAGGAGCACCACAAATAGCTTGTGAGCATGCGCAAGCGTTATTTGTGCATGCGCAAGCGTTATTTCCGGTGCACATCCAGGTTGGAGGAGGCCCGTGCACATGCACACAAGCTATTTCTGGTGCTCCTCTGACCCGGAAGTGCGTCGCAAATAGGGTGTGTGCACTTGTATGGGCACACGCTGCCCCACCGCATGATTTGCGCTGGAGACACCGGCCCGAGGCGCAGTAAGTTTGCTGACCCCTGACATAGATGGTCCTTCCTTGCCCCATTTTCTCTTCACAAGAACCTTGCAAGGTAGATTGGGCTGAGAGTGAGGGACTGGCCCAAGGTCACCCAGTGAACTTCACAGATCAGTGGGAATTTGAACCAGCAACACTGTGCAGAACAATATCACATGCTTCTGTTTCATCTCTAATGGGGAATTCCCTACACACATGCACGCACGCACACAGAAAGAGAGGGGAGGGGAATTCCCCACATACTCTTTGAGAAACCAACTTGTCTAGGGTTGCATATTTCAAAATGTAAAAACCAGGAAGACCCCAAAAAACGCCCCAAAATGCAATTTTTTGATTGACTTGCCTAAGATCCAAAGCTTCGACTTTTGGAAATTCCCCCCTTATGTCAATCCCACCTTTTAAATCCCAGTAATGTCTGGGGAAATCCGGATGTATGGCAGCCTTATACTTGTCTAAAGCAGCATTGTCATTGTCTAGTTTTAAAAAATATATCATTTTGCTCAGTTCTGGCAGCTGTGTTTCCTGGAAAGAGCTACATAGGAATTTATTTCTGGCTACTTCCAAATAACTATAGTCAGGAGGTAGGTTTTTTTTTAGCAAGAACTCGGGGGAACTGAGTTCACATACCTTATTAAAATTAAATAATATATTTTTTTTGTCTGTGGGGGCTGGGACGGATATAGTCACAATGCCTGGGCCAAAGTTCCACCTGTATCTGTAATCAATAAAGTTGTGGCCATTTCTAATCCAGATCATTGTCTGCTTGAGTTTATTAAACATGTCGTATATTTAGCCACCCCACCGCGACTGGGCCCTCAACAAGCGGACAAACTCCGTGGTGAGATCCTCCAGCTTTTTTAAAGGAAAAAAGCACTGACTATAGTTCAATGTTACTTTTAATCACAGAATAGATTTTTTGTGTTCTGGAAGACAAGGTGCAACCAAGAAGTGCATCAGCGAGGGCGTCCAAAACCACAAGAACACCACAAGGATGCTGTAAATGTAGGCAGTTTTTATTAAAAACTTGAGCTAAACCCTAACAAAACGGTTATGACTGCAAACAACATTTTCGTTTCCAGTTACGGTTTCATACAACTTATATCCACATTTGCTAAGGGCAAAGGTCTCCTCTTGAAAGTTGAAACACTCCTCCTCTCTAATCTTAATTCCCAGGGAAACACCCAATTACTTGCTCTCTGTGTGTTTTATTACCTGTTTTCTCAGGTGGAATTTAATCACACTTCTTGACCTACCTAGTTATTTTAAAGGGGAGTTGGCCTGGGTAGTAATTATCATCTTGGAGTCTTCAGTGTTTAACCTTTTGTATGCCTTAGGTGAACAGAAAACAACACAAATGTTTAGAAGAGGTTGTGCTTCTTCTGTGGGACACTTAACGGCAAAATTGCCAAGCTTATTGTCAGAGCTGCCCAAGGTCCCAGCTCACAGAGGACCAACGCCAGGTCGTCGTTATATACAAAAGTCTTTATTGAAGTTCAGTTTCCATTCCAAAGCCGTAGCGCGCAGCTCTACGTCTTAAACCCTAGACCGCCGAAGTTCCGTCTGAATCTCCTCCCCCCTGACACCAGTTTAAGATTCTAGCCCTGCTCCACCTCTTCCTCTGCTCTCTTCTCCTCTGGGTCCTCCTGTCCGCTGGGGCATTCCCCTTTCTGGACTCTTCTGACGCTGAGTCCCCTGACTCTTCCCCCTGCCTCCGGCGGGCTTTAGGACCCGGTTCCCAATCCTCGTTCTCTGCTGCCCTACGCACCTGTACTTTTGAACTTGGCTCTCGCGCCAACCCAGTGACCTTCCTCCTGACCGTTACACTGCTTCTGTCACTGCTTCCCTCTTCCGGGATGCTAGCCGGACCTGACCTCCCCTCCGTTGCCTGACTCTCCAATGGAGGCGTGATCAGCCCTGACTCCTCTTCTCTCCCTGCTGGGGGAGACGCTACCCCCGATACCTGGGACTCTTCCCCCCCACTATGCTCAGGTAGGGAAGCTGGTCCTGATCTCCAACTGCTGCTCTGGGAGTCCCCGCTGGCCCCTTGCTTCTGGAGTGTCCCCCTTGGGACCCCCCCTTGCCCTGGCCACCGGCGCCCCCTTCTGTGAATCTTCCGATTCGCTGGAGAGGCTCATGGAATCTCTCGGGCCACTGTCATCTTCTCCTACGCTGCCCTCAGATTCTTCCCCTTCGCTCTCCATCTCCCCTCTTCCCTGTGCTTCTGCTCCTGAGCCCCTGACACTTATGTTTCCCCAAACCAGCCACCCCCTGAAATTTACACACCTCTGAGCTTCACAATGCCATTCCATACCCTCCAACATACCACAGACCCAAAGTGGGATGTCCGTTTTTGGGTCCTGAGCTCTTGCAGGAGGAAGCCAGCTGACTCACAACAGAGTACCGGACCCAAAAACGAGATGTGCTGGGATTCAGTCAGAAGCCAGGATGGTGCCTGCAATTCTGGGATGCCCCACTTAAATCAGGACAGTTGAGGGGTATGCAGTTCTCCAGCCAAGCAGCGTGTACAAAAACAAATAATCCAGGGGGAAGGGTGCATAAATGTTATGTACTGAAGTTCTCACCCTGGGCCAGCAGGGGGATACTGTAGATAGTTTTCACTCAGGTCCACATATGCAAATAAGGGATTGAAAGTGACGTTCAGTGATTGGATAGTTACAGAATGTGGTTACAAGAGCTGTTTGAAGAATCGCTGTGTTGTCTGATATGTTCACCCACAACTTAACAATAAATATGGATATATCTGTGAAAACAGCAAACCCAGATGTGTTCTGTTAGTGGAAAATTGCTTTGTGAAAACTTCTAGATTAGGAAAAACTGCATGCCAAAACGTGTGTATTAGCAGAATTCACGCTAAAATGCAGGTGGACTGTTTTATTTTACCAGTTGAAATTGATGTGGAAGTATGCAGAAATGAACATAAGATTGGAAAATCAAGAGGAACTAAAGTGCAGAGATTTGCCGATTTGTTAGTGGGGTGGGGGGTTACCTTTGCCCACCCCCTACCTGTTTTCCATTTGTGACTTGTTTGGAATTACAATCCATGCCCCTGATCTATAAGGCCATGCAAACTATATTTTCACAGGAATGGCCTTATTTTCAGGAATCCAGTAAACGTCAGGCAGGAGGGAGTGAACAGGTGTGAGCTCACTGCCTGGCGTGTGTTGGTTACCCTCGACGTTGCCAATGTGTGAACAGGACTTGTGATTCTAATTAGATTTTAGGGTGGGCCAACTTACAGAAAAGCTACCGTGGATTATTGGAAAGGCGGTGATTAACAGGGCAGCGAGATCTTTAGCAGACACAAGGGGCATATTGCGACAATCCTATTAGGGCCTCCTCCTCATTAGATATACTTATGTCAATTAGCTGAGCAATGTAGCAGAAAGGTGAATGCAAGACTTGATTTTTCCGTCTTTTTCTTTTTAATCAGCATAGATTTCCAGCTTTGGCCAACCACCAAACCATCAGGGACCATTAATGAACATTATCTGACACTAATATGGTGTAATTATATTAAGATGTCCAAACTGATTTAATAGTCATAAGCGCTCCCTAGTTCAGAAGCGAAATACCAGTTTTGATTTGTCTCGTTTGGTTGAAAAAAAGAGTGGGCGATTCCAAAGAAACGAGGGCCGGGACTTTAAAGAGAGCCGAAAGCAGCATGAAAAAACTTTCACTTCTTGTTGGAGAACGTCAAAGGGTGGGGAGCAGGTGGCCCTCAAAACGTTGCTGAACGGCCCTTCCCTGCTGCTGCTCCACTTTGCTTTGATATAAAAAAGGGCTTTGCGTGAGTGGGCGGCGTGCTCTGCCCTCTGTGTGTTGGGTTCAGAGCCCTGCTTTGAAGCGTGCACATGAAGCAGCTCAGCGCTGCCCCATCAACGTTTGGAAGGCAGGGAGGTCAACAGCAGGTGGTGCCAGAGCCACGGATAGATGGAGCCAAAAGAATCTCTTTCTGTTCCATTTCCTTGCTGAGTTCTGTAAGCACAACCCTGGGACTAAAGAGGAGGAGGAAGCAGGGCCAGCAGGGCCAGCCCCTAGGCAAGTTGTAAGTTAGCAGGTAGAAGGTTTGCTGAGGTTGACGAGGTTTGGGGTAGAGGTCCGCGGTTTGGCGTAGAGGTTCCTGAGCTGCTAAAGTGAGTCCCACTAACAAAAGGGTACAAATCTGCATATACTACTTGTTGAGTCCAGAGAGGAGAAGACTGAAAGGCCCTATGACAGCCATCTTCAAATATCTCAAGGGCCGTCACATGGAGAATGGAGCAAGCCCATTTTCTCCTGCTCTGGAGGGTAGGGCCCAAACCAATGGATCCATGCTCTACCGACTGTGCTATCCACTGGATTTACATTACAAGAAAAGGAGATTCCAGCAAAACATCAGGAAAAATTTTCTGGTGGTAAGAGCTGCTTGATGATGGAATGGGCGAACTCTGAAGGTGGTGGGCTCTCCTTCATGAGGGGTTTTAAGTAGAGGTTGGGTGGCCATTTGTCATGGATGCTTTAGCTGAGATTCCTGGAAGTTGGACTAGTAATAATAATAATTTATTGTTTATACCCCGCCCATCTGGCTGGGCCTCAGGGTCCCTTCCAACTCTACGATTCTATGATTTGCAACCAATCAACTTCCACCACCAAGTGTGCATCTGATCAAGCCCCTGGCTCTGTCTAGGATTCATCCTGGCCCCTTTTTTAACCACAGCTGTCAAAACTGGAAACATTTCCTTTAATTCTCACGTCGCAAAGCTTTTCGGAAGAGTTGATTGTTTTATGCCTATGTATGCGAGAGAGTCCATTCTTAAGGAAATCAGCCCTGAGTGCTCACTGGAAGGACAGATCCTGAAGCTGAGGCTCCAATAGTTTGGCCACCTCATGAGAAGAGAAGACTCCCTGGAAAAGACCCTGATGTTGGGAAAGATGGAGGGCACAAGGAGAAGGGGACGACAGAGGACGAGATGGTTGGACAGTGTTCTCGAAGCTACCAGCATGAGTTTGACCAAAATGCGGGAGGCAGTGGAAGACAGGAGTGCCTGGCGGGCTCTGGTCCATGGGGTCACGAAGAGTTGGACACAACTAAACGACTAAACAACAACAAATGAGAGAGAGAGAGAATTTGTCTATTCCCTATTCTCCTCACTTTGCCATAAAACAAAGTTAATTACAAATGGAGACAGAAAGGCACCCAGTTAGAGCGAACCGATGCCTGTCCTTGAGGTCATAATATATTAATCCATGATATATAGATGTCTAGAGGACTGCCTGCTGAAGGCCTGAAGGGCCCTGCCCTTGCTTCTCTCCACCTGGCTTGGGACGTGGCTTGACAGGCTTCACAAGGACTGTGGCTGCTGCTCAGCAGAGAGGGCTCCTCTTTTAAATTGTTTTTCATTTTTATCTGTGTCATTTTAAATGAGACCATCTTGGCTGTGAGCTCTGAAAGACCTGCACCCTGCCTTGCTGGCCCTTTCCCATCCGGCCTGGGAGAGTGGAGTGTGGACTGACTCCAGCTACAAAAACTGAGGCTGTTGAACAGATTCTTGGGCTGGAGTATTGTTTATGGGGGGTTGAGAGAGTTTGTTGCTGTTATTGATATTATTGTTGTATCTTTACTGATACTGATACGATACGGTAATCTTTATTGTCATTGTCCCTTACAGAACAACGAAATTGAAAAAATCTACATCAGACATTCAATAACCATCAAGCCTGCTGTCCCAGCTATCCCAGCCTGGTTAACCCCCTAAAAACTCTGATACCCCATAATTAAATACAATATACTCCCATAGAGACTACCTTAAAGGTAATGGTAAAGGGACTCCTGACCATTAGGTCCAGTTGTGACCAATTCTGGGGTTGCGGTGCTCATCTCGCTTTATTGGCCGAAGGAGCCGGCGTACAGCTTCCGGGTCATGTGGCCAGCATGACTTAGCTGCTTCTGGCGAACCAGAGCAGCGCACGGAAACGGCATTTACCTTCCCGCCTGAGCGGTATCTATTTATCTACTTGCACTTTGACGTGCTTTCGATCTGCTAGGTTGGCAGGAGCAGGGGCCGAACAACAGGAGCTCACCCCGTCGCAGGGATTCAAACCGCCAACCTTCTGATCGGCAAGTCCTAGGCTCTGTGGTTTAGCCCACAGCACCACCCGCATCCCTAGAGACTACCTTACACTGCGTTTAAAACCTTTAGTTTTAGATCTTATGATTTACGTGGAAATTGTTTCCATTTGGTTGTGTACTTTTGATGTGTTTTGTTTATTGTTTATGACTTCTGCTATGTTTGTAATTATGTAAATCTTGTCATGCTGTAAGCCGCCTTGAGCATAGTTTCAACTATGGAAAGGCGGCATAAAAATAAAATGATGATGATGATGATGATGATGGAGGAGAAGGAGGAATCCCTCCTTAACAGTGAGGCATCTTCCTTAAGTG
The DNA here is from genome assembly GCF_951804945.1 of Podarcis cretensis. Lineage (NCBI taxonomy): Eukaryota > Metazoa > Chordata > Lepidosauria > Squamata > Lacertidae > Podarcis > Podarcis cretensis. The sequence goes on along the minus strand of NC_137170.1, from coordinate 9,405,615 downwards.
CATCCCTGGTTGTGCCAGAGACAACCTCCATGCTGTTACCTGCATCTTACAGCCTTCATTCCCACTGCTTCGTTCTGCTAACTAGAGGAAGCAGGAACACCAGCCAAACACAACTCCAAGTACTAATGGCCACGGAGTGGCAAAGCAATTTCTGAGTGGGCACGACCTAGTTAAAGGAATCTATAGCAGAAGAGGGCAGCAGACACCGTACGCCTGCCTGTGCAATTTTTGTCCCATAAATAATACAGCATTCTTGTTTGCAGCTTCTATCCCCAGTACATTAAATTTACATCACCCGTCTCAAGAACTGCAGTCACACATCGGATGAGTTATTTAACTGTGGGGAGGGAGGAGGAAAAGATGACATATTTCCCTTCCCGGCTGTTGCCCCCCCCCCTACATGAGCACAATATCATTTTACAAACATCATCAATTGACATCCTCCTCCTCATTTTTTTGGTTATTGTTTCGATTTCTACTGCTTTTGCAGTGTGATCAGCACTTTATACAGTGGTAGCTCTGTTTACAGATGCTTCAGGTTACATACGCTTCAGGTTACAGACTCTGCTAACCCAGAAATAGTACCTCGGGTTAAGAACTTTGCTTCAGGATGAGAACAGAAATAGCGTGGTGGCGGCAGCGGGAGGCCCCATTAGCTAAAGTGGTACCTCAGATTAAGAACAGTTTCAGGTTAAGAACGGACCTCCAGAATGAATTAAGTTCTTAACCCGAGGTACCACTGTACACTTTTTAAAGACCTCCTTCCTCCATCTTTTAGTGTAGTAGGCCCCTCTCTTTGGAACTACCCGCCTCTTGACGTCAAGCAGGTAGGTGCCTTCACTGTACAGTATCTGATGACTTCCAAAAACATTTTTGTTTGGACAAGCGTACCCAGACAGGTCATAGTGGAGAGTTTTGACCAAACGTGATCCACCTGGAGCAGGAACCGGCAAGCCACTCCAGTATCCCTGCCAAGAAAACTCCGTGGACAAAGACAACAGGCGTATAAAAGTTATGACGCTGGAAGATGAGCCCCTCAGGTCGGAAAGCATCCAACATGCTACTGCGGAAGAGCAGAGGACAAGTACAAGTAGATTCAGAGCTGATGAAGCGGCTGGGCCAAAGCCGAAAGGACGCTCAGTTGCGGAGATGCCTGGAAGCGAAAGGAAAGTCCAATGCTGTAAAGAAGAAATGGAGGCAGTGAGAGGTTTTACTTTCTTGGGCTCCATGATCACTGCAGATGGTGACAGCAGCCACGAAATTAAAAGACTCCTGCTTCTTGGGAGAAAAGCAATGACAAACCTAGACAGCATCTTAAAAAGCAGAGACATCACCTTGCCAACAAAGGTCCATATAGTAAAAGCTATGGTTTTCCCAGTAGTGATGTATGGAAGTGAGAGCTGGACCATCAAGAAGGCTGATCGCCGAAGAATTGATGCTTTTGAATTATGATGCTGGAGGAGACTCTTGAGAGTCCCATGGACTGCAAGAAGATCAAACCTCTCCATTCTGAAGGAAATCAGCCCCGAGTGCTCACTGGAAGGACAGATCGTGAAGTTGAGGCTCCAATACTTTGGCCACCTCATGAGAAGTGAAGACTCCCTGATGTTGGGAAAGATGGAGGGCACAAGGAGAAGGGGACGGCAGAGGACGAGCTGGTTGGACAGTGTTCTCGAAGCTACTAGCATGAGTTTGACCAAACTGAGGGGGGCAGTGGAAGACAGAAATGCCTGGCGTGCTCTGGTCCACGGGGGTCACGAAGAGTCGGACACGACTAAACAACAACAACACCCAGATGCAGTGGCGGAGGAAGGGGGGCGGTCCGCCCTGGGTGTCATCTTTGAGGGGGTTGACATCGCCCCCCTGCCCCCCTGGGATGCTCGCCACTGGCAACTAGCCCTGCCCACGGGTGCACAGGATATACACCGCTCCGGGTGCTGGAGCAGCTAGCTCCTCCTCTGCCCAGATGTTTAGAAAGCTGATGCGAGTTTTAATCTGTTTTTTTTAATCATTTTTATTGATTTTCCAACAAAAAACATCCAATTAATAAATCCAATCATAGTAATCCAATTAAAATAAAAAACTAAAATAAAAAGACCAATTTATAATCCAAATTATAATTACCGATTTTTCAGAGCTCCCCACAGTCTGGACCTCTGAAACATATCTCCACATCTCAGTTCTGCCTTTCCTCGTTGTTTCCATATCTTCCACATCTCAATTTGAACGCTTTAAAATTCTCTGTCCCTGGTTCCACGATTCTCAATCATGTCAAACATCATATATCCTTTCATCCGTCGAATACAGCTTTATTTGTGTGTGTGTGTGCGCGCGCCGTATTTTTCGCTCTATAAGACTCACTTTTTCCCTCCTAAAAAGTGAGGGGAAATGTGTGTGGGTCTTATGGAGCGAATGCAGGCCGCGCAGCTATCCCAGAAGCCAGAACAGCAAGAGGGATTGCTGCTTTCACTGCGCAGAGATCCCTCTTGCTGTTCTGGCTTCTGGGATTCAGAATATTTTTTTTCTTGTTTTCCTCCTCCAAAAACTAGGTGCGTCTTATGGTCTGGTGAGTCTTATAGAGTGGAAAATACGGTATATATTTCCAACTGCCTTTTTACCAGCGCAGCTTCCTCTGACTCCATTCCAATCCGGGATGTCATCCAAGTCTGTTATCTGAAGTTTAATGACGCAGCAACTCCCAATCATTAACTGTCCAAACCTTCCTTTCGAGATTTAATGAACCAGTACCTTCCAAGTTAATTGTTAGGCAAAACAATTGCCTTTAAGCAGAGGCTTGACAACCATATGTCAGGAGTGCTCTGATGGTGTTTCCTGCTTGGCAGGGGGTTGGACTCGATGGCCCTTGTGGTCTCTTCCAACTCTATGATTCTATGATTCTATGAAAACTGTTTGCAATATTGCAGTGTAAATAAACTATTCCACAAATATCAGTCATTTGGCGACTGATCAGTTTTAATCTGTTTTTAAGCTGATTGTTTGTTTAACATTAATAAACTCCAGTCATATTAACGCCTCCCTTGTTCTCTTAGGATGGCAATGGCACCCACCGGAGAGGTGCTGGAACTGAGTTCTGGCTGGGGGGGGGGGAGGAGTCCTGATAAACTCTTAATTTAGACTTGCTAATTTTCCTTATTAATAATGTTATAGCTTTATTTTTAAAAAGCAACAACCACTTTGATAGTTGGTTTGTTTTCTCAACAAGAGGTGAATAAATTTTATGAAATAAATAAACGTTCTTGTTCCCTAAAGCAGACATGTGCAACCCCTAGATGTTGTTGGACTCTAAATCCCATTATCTCACATTGCCAGCCTGGCATGATGGGAGTTGTAGTCCATCCACACCTGCAAGGCTGCATGTTCCCCATCTCTGCCCTAACTCACCCCCCTCACAGGTTCTTGGGATCCTGGTCGTTGCCAGTACCCAAACAGACATGACAAATGGTTGACCACATTGAACAGTTTGACCTATAAAGACTTATTTATTTTATTCAGTAAATTTGCACACTGTCCTTCATCTGTAGATCTCTTGGGCGGTCCACAGCACAGAAATACAATGTGGGTCAGGACCTGAAAACCTCAAGGACCTCCTCTCCCCACGTGAACCACCCTGGACCCAGTGTTTGTCACCTGAGGCCCTCATCTGAGTGGTCTCTCTGAGGGAGCTGAGAAGAGCGGCAACAGGAAAACGGGCCTTTTCCGTGGTGGCTCCGCACAACTGGAATGTTATCCCCAGGGAAAGGCACATGATGACATCCATGATTGCTTTTAAGTGCCAGGAAAAAAATGTTTCTCTTCAGCCAGGCTTCTGGCCTTTAGCTCGGTTTTAGACATCGTAACCTCTTTTTAGTAGGTGGGATGTGTTAGACTGTTTTTTTCTTTTTCTTTTTAGTATACAAATGTTTGCAGCTTTTGGATCTTTTTAGTCTTATGTTGGTTTTAATAGATTTAAAGAACATGGGTTGTATGCGAGGAAATTGTCCTCTCCAGATTTTAGAAGACATCTGAAGGCAGCCCTCTTTAGGGAAGCTTTTAATGCTTAATAGGTTATTGTATTTTAGTGTTCTGTTGGAAGCCGCCCAGAGTGGCTGGGGAAACCCAGCCAGATGGGCAGGGTATAAATAAATTATTTTTATTATTTACTATTATTATTATTATTATCCTCATCAGGACTTTTGCTCGTACCAATCAATTTCCACTCCTTCTTCTTGCATCCAACCCCATTAAAAATCTGGAGGGAGGTGAAGGGATTACCGGTAATTGAAATTGTTAAGGATTGGTATAGTATTTAAGAGATTTAATTTTTTATAAAGATTCTATAAGGAAAGCAGAAAGCAGCAAGAAATATCAAGTAAAGGTATTGGAGAGGAGATCAGTGTAAATGAAAACATGAGACTTATGGTTTTGTTACATATGATTTTATTTTGGAGTTGTCTGTTGTAAAGAATGTATATTATGTGAATAAAAATAAAATAAAAAAATAATAAAAATTTGGAGGTTTGGGGGAACCCCTGGGACACATTTGGGAGTTGAACAGGGGCAGGAGAAGGAGGGAGGAGATGCAGTTGCACAAACAGGGCAAAATTTCACCAGGTGCAACCCTATATGTCCCTCTGCGTGTTTTGAAGATCGCTCCCCGGGGAACCCGGTGAAGAGGGCTCTAATCCACGAAAGCTTATGGCACCGCAGCTTATACCTAGTAGAAGTACAGGAAAACACAGCTGTCCTCCTTCAGCCAGAGACAGCTGCGTGCGTCTGTGCGTGTTTGTGTGTGTGAGGGACAGCCAGCCCCCAGGCTGGAGTGTTTCCAGTGTTTACGCCTCTTCGCGACGGGGGATGCGTGCTGGGTGCTGGGAGACCGAAAGAGAGCGGGGAAGAAAGAGCGGCCTCAATCAGGCAGCGTTTTAAAAAAGAACATCCTTTTCACTGCGTCGTCAAACTCAATTAGAAGCAAAGGTTTTCTCTGTCAAGCTTCCTCTGCCCACCACCACCCGAGCCGGTCCAGGCCTCCATGCGGCCTTCCCTTTTGTGGCAGAGAAAGGCGCGGAGCAGGCCGTCCGTGGGGAGCAGGGCACTGTGTACAGTGGATTCCTGTCTCCTCCATTCTGCCGGCATAATGCGTTTTGTCAGGAGAACAGGACAACATCCTGAGCAGATTTGGCGAATTAAAGAGCGCAGCAGGGGAAGGAAACTTGTTGCTAGGTGACTGACAACCGCTGCATGTCACTCCATTTTGACGCCGCCGGAGGTTCTCCTCCCCCCGCCTCCCCCCGCTTTTATCCTCTTGCTCTCCCAGCTAAGGCCTGGCCTTTTCATCGCCCTCCATAATTAACTCTGTTCAGACGATTTCTCCATTTGTCTCCCCTGTCCGCCAAGCTCAGAGGGCTTCCCGGTCGCTGTTATCTCCACCCGGAGATGCAAAAGACGTGCTCCGAGGCCTGCCGTTCTTGCACGCCCTCGCAAATGAAGACAGGAAGGCAAATTCATGGACGAAAAGGACAACAACAACAACAACATCAACTAATAACAACAACAACTATTATTATTATTATTATTATTATTATTATTATTATTATTATTATTATCTATACCCCGCCCATCTGGCTGGGTCCAACCAGCCACTCTGGGCGGCTTCCAACAAAACACTAAAATACAATAACCTATTAAACATTAAAAGCTTCCCTAAACAGGGCTGCCTTCAGATGTCTTCTAAAAGTTTGGTAGTTATTTTTCTCTTTGACATCTGATGGGAGGGCGTTCCACAGGGAGGGCGCCACTACCGAGAAGGCCCTCTGCCTGATTCCCTGTAACTTGGCTTCTCGCAGTGAGGGAACCGCCAGAAGGCCCTCGGAGCTGGACCTCAGTGTCTGGGCAGAACGATGGGGTGGAGACACTCCTTTAGTTATACTGGACTGAGGCCATTTAGGGTCAGCACCAACACTGTGAATTGTGCTCGGAAACATACTGGGAGCCAGTGCAGGTCTTTCAAGACCGGTGTTATGCAGCCGCTCCCAGTCACCAGTCTAGTTGCCGCATTCTGGATTAATTGTAGTTTCCAGGTCACCTTCAAAGGTAGCCCTACATAGAGCGCATTGCAGTAGTCCAAGCGGGAGATAACCAGAGCATGCACCACTCTGGTGAGACAGTCTGCGGGCAGGTAGGGTCTCAGCCTGCATACCAGTTCCAGGTGGAGTTGGTAGACAGCTGCCCTGGACACAGAATTGACCTGAGCCTCCATGGACAGCTGTGAGTCCAGAATGACTCCCAGGCTGCGCACCTGGTCCTTCAGGGGCACACTTACCCCATTCAGGACCAGGGAGTCTTCCACACCTGCCTGCCTAAGGTAAAGGTAAAGGTACCCCTGCCCGTACGGGCCAGTCTTGCCAGACTCGGGTTGTGCGCTCATCTCACTCTATAGGCCGGGAGCCAGCGCTGTCCGGAGACACTTCCGGGTCACGTGGCCAGCGTGACAAGCTGCATCTGGCGAGCCAGCGCAGCACACGGAATGCCGTTTACCTTCCCGCTGGTAAGCGGTCCCTATTTATCTACTTGCACCCAGGGGTGCTTTCGAACTGCTAGGTTGGCAGGCGCTGGGACCGAACGATGGGAGCGCACCCCACCGTGGGGATTCGAACCACCGACCATGCGATCGGCAAGTCCTAGGCGCTGAGGTTTTACCCACAGCGCCACCCGCATCCTGCCCGCCTACTGTCCCCCCAAAACAGTACTTCGGTCTTGTCAGGATTCAACCTCAATCTGTTAGCCGCCATCGATGGCTGGGCTTGGCCTCCACAGTAGAAGTGGAGCTGAATAACAGTTGCTGGCAAACACAGGTTTAGGGTCCTTACCTGTTCCAGTGGATTCTTTTAAGTCAGAGGGTGAGGAATGCTTTCCGGACCTTGGCAACTTTCAGGGGGCCACAGCCCTGTGTTGGAGGGGGCCAGAGGCAAAGTAGGCGGAGCAACAAATGTTAATTTTAAACTTTAGCCGAAACAGACATGTTTCAACCAGGCAAGAACCCCTCAAAGAAGGAGGAAAGTGGGGCTGGTGAGGCGTGTGGCCTGAGGCAAGAGTCCCAGAGGCCTGGCAGAGAGACTTGGAGGCCACATCTGTGTTCCCCTGTCCTCTTTTATAGCTACGCCACATACCACCTTGGTCACTACAGATAATTGGACTAGATGATCCTTGGGATCTCTTCCAACTCTACAATTCTAAGATTTATGGCTTAATAGCGGTTTATAGATGCTCTGATTATAGCTCCTTTTATATATATATAAATTTTATTAGTTTTTTAACATACCATTTTCAAAAATAATTAAACATACTTTTACATGTTATTCAATTTTTTTTTACTTCCATCAGTCCTGTCTGAAAATTTTCCAATCTAATCTCTTAGTATGCATTTCTTATTTTCCCTATTACATTTCAAACTCATAACCAATATCTCTATGTTTTTCTACTTTGTAACACTTTGTGTATTTCTCCTTACAAAATTTCTTGTAGTCCTACTAGCGTAATTTGTTGATTACAGTTGCTCTTCAAATAATTCATATACTTCTTCCAATCTTCTGTAAATCTCTGGTCCCGCAGATTTCGAATCCTTCCTGTCATTTTGTCCAATTCTGCATAATCCATTAATTTCGTCTGCCATTCCTCTTTCGTCGGAATTTCTTCTTGCTTCCATTTCTGGGCTAACAGTATTCTTGCCGCTGTTGTTGCATATAAGAACAATTTAACATCTTGCCTATTAATGCCTTAGCCTATAATACCAAGTAAAAATGCTTCTGGTTTTTTTTTAAGAATGTATATTTCAACATGCTCTGATCATAGCACGGTTGGTTTGGGCGTGGTGCTGATAATGCAGAGGTTGCAGGTTCGATTCCCGTATGGGACAGCTGCGTATTCCTGCATCGCAAGGGGTTGAGCTAGATCGACCCACAGGACCCCTTTCCAATTCTACAATTGTATAATTCTAAGAAACAAATTGTCGACTTCCTTAGATGCTCCCATTTGATTTTTTTTAAAAAATAAAATAACTTGTGGAACTTTTAATTAGCACATTGCCACTCCGACCTCCCCCCCCCCCCGGCCCCACCCTGCGATGAGGTTTCTCAGGGGAGGATTAGCCGACGTTCAATTTTCACCAGTTTTGCTGAAAAGGTTAATAGTTCAGGGAGTGAAGTTAGTAGCAAACAGAATTCCCCATGGCTAATCCCCCCGCCTTGAAAGGCGAGGGGGCTTTTGTGCTGACAACCGAGGGGGAGGTAATGAGACTCTAGTACATTCTTAAAGCTCGCTTCATTCACTCCTCCCTGAACGAGGCCAAGCAAAAATTAGAGCCTATAGGTGTTTTCCGTGGCTCTTTCACAAGCAGGCCTCCTGACACCAATTAAAGAGATTATGTCATCCGCTGAAAAGAAAAGCCGTAACTTTTGTGTGCTAAAACCCCGATTAGGGTAGACGGGGTCACCGGGCCCAACAGAATAGTGGGTGACCTTAGCTAAATTAACTTCAGAGCTCAATTCCTAATTAACTGTTTTCAATGAAAGAATGTGTAATTTCAGGCAATTGGCCACAACATTAACTGTTTTTCCAAGAAGTTGAGTAACTAGGCAAGCAGGTGGCACTTTGTTTGGACTTCCACGCAATGCAAAAGCTGCAGTCAAGGAGACGGGCAAGACAGGGGGAGCCAAAACAAATGGTTGGGGGAAGTGGGGTGGGGGAACAGCACAGGGAACAATTGGGAACGGCGGAACTCCCTGCCACCGGAAGGTAGCCGATTTCAAAAATATTCACCAGGGAAGTAGGTGAACCTGTCTAAATTACGCCCCACTAAACATTACTCACACCAAAATTGTACTTCTCTGAATTTTGCAGCGCCGTTCTGGAGACGTGCAGAAATGCACAGGTAACACGGGTAAATAAATCCATAGATTAGTTAAAATAACACACAAGATGTATTATAATGGGGGGGGATAGCTTTGCAAAAATGTGCACGTTAGGCAAAATGGCAAAGAAATATGTGTGTATTGGGGGAATTTGGTGCTGAAATGCCCTTGAATTTTCACGAGGGCTTAAAAAAAAATGCAAACTTGTGTGGAAATGTGGAGGGTGGAAGATTAGAAAATGATAAACTGAAATGGCTAGCTGCACCCCCACCTACAGGGGAGTCGGGGCTCAGCGGTATAGAAGTTGTTTTGTGTGGATAAAGCCCCAGTTTCAAACTTCCTGCACCACCCTGGATGGAACTATCAAGGCCTATGATGTTTCTGGGAAGCGAACCAGCCATATTGAATCAGAATAATATCCTGCTCTATTCTTTTATTATTACATTTTTTAAAAAAATATTATTTGCTTATCACATTTTAATCCATAAAAATGTCTGCCTCGCCCTTCACTGCCAGTGAATCCCAAGGCTAGGTCCACCATAAGCAGATAATAAAATCACTGAGATAATGTCAAATCCCCCACGGAACAACCTGAGAGCTTTCGCTCGCTTAATCTGCTCCATCCTAATAATACAACATGATCTCATATAGTTCCACTTTATTCTGCACTTGTCAGACCTCACCTGGAATTCTGTGTCCATCACACTATTAGAAGGGTACAGTCAAATTGGAATGGATTTAGAGGTTTACCCAGACCCTGAGATCATCGTCTGAGGCCCTCCTTCGTGTGCCTCCTCCATGTGAGGCCCAGAGGGTGGCAACATGAGAACGGGGCCTCCTCTGCAGTGGCTCCCCATCTGTGGAATGCTCTCCCCAGGGAAGTTCGCCTGGTGCCTTCATTATACACCTTTAAGCACCAGGCAAAAGCGTTCCTCTTCCATCAGGCCTTGGGCTGCTTAACATCTTATAACCTTTTAAATGTATTCGTGGGGGAGGTTATTGGTTTGTGAGGGGAGGGTTGTTCTTGGTTTTTTTATGTATTTTGTGTTGTTTATCTTGTGTTTTTATGTGAACCACCCTAAGATTTACGGATGAAGGGCGATATACAAAGTTAATAATCATTTTGAAAGACAGTCAGGGTATCTATGTATACGTAGGTGTACATAGATGTATACATGCGCCAGTGCCTTATATAGAGTCAGTCCAATCTAGTTTCATCCACACTGATTGGCAGCTGCTTCATAGAAGGCGGCATTCCCAGCCGAACCTGGAGATTAACCCCCAGAACCTTCTGTATGTTCCACTTTTGAGCGACAGCCCCTCCTGTCTCATTTATGGAAGACAGCTTTCTCAATGGATATGAGCCAAAGATGGCTAAATGGAACCTGCATGTACAGGAGAAGGCTACCACAGAATATCAGGTGCTGGGGAGCTCCCAGAGGCAGCAGACTGGCCTTTGTTTCCAACAGATTTCAGGAGCATCTGAAACGATGACCTGTGCACACCTTTGAAATGTTAGAAAGGTCAGACGTTAGTGAGTGAATTGCAAGAGAAGTTTTTACAAGGTGTGCATCTCCTCCGACCCAGTTCCGTTTCTCTAGTTGCTGGAGTGTGAATTCCAAGCAGAGCTTCGTACAACTTAACTCTACAAAGGTATTTAATTTCAGCTTTCAGAGCCATTTTTCCAAGTCCCTGAGACAAGGTATGGGAGCCTCCTAGTGTTCAGTTGCGGTTCAGTATATTAAAACACCATTCAGATGCTTATAAGCATCATTCCCCATCAATATTCCTACACAGAGAACTGGCAAATTCAGTGTTACGGGAGTTTTCGAGATCATCAAAGGAAGTGTTATGCCACTCTTTCCAGTGCGTTTCATCATCATTTTCCTTGTCACAAAAAGTCCAGCCTTTTGCAAAAGCAGGTTTGTTGCACAAAAGTTGTGGCAAGAGGTCCTACAGGTTGAATGAGCAAAAGAGCATAGGACTGGGTTCTTGCGCTAGTTGTGATCTTGTTCAATACATGATTTGATAAGAAGGAGATCCTTGGGGTGGATAATTCCCCTCCCCCCCCTCCGTTTGCATTTTGCACTTCCGAAATCAAATCTGCACTTCTGAAACCAAGATGCAAACTCCAGCCCTCTAAAAATGCCACAAACCTAGACAGAAGAGTTTGCCTGGTGGATTAGCACCACCATGCTGGCTTCCTAGCAGGTGAGTAACGGTTGCTTACCGGGAAATGGAGGGATGAAGTGGCAGAGAGGTAGGCAGGGTGCAAAAGCCAATTCAGTGTTATGCTAGGGCTTTTGCACCATGCTGACCTCCCTGCCTCCTGCTAAGAAAAAGGTTGCACAGTGGCTCCACCCCACCTGCTAAGCTGTTTCTGGCTAAATTAATGGAGGAGGGAGTAAACCAGGGTCACAAGGTGATTTTGGACTACAACTCCCATCATCCCTAGCAAGCAGGACCAGTGGTCAGGGATGATAGGAACTGTAGTCCAAAAAGCAGCTGGAGACCCAAGTTTGGGAAACCCTGCTCTAAATGGATAAAACAACCCCATTACTTCTATTTTTTGTGCATAATAATAATAATAATAATGGCTGTTATTGAAATATTTATCCTCTGCCTTGCCATTTTTTTAAAAAAGTGTTCCAGGTGGCTTTAAAAGTGCTAATTTATAGCTATTCACATACATTCAGATCTCTCTTGAGGTCATTATCACAGTCATCGTAACCTACTGCTGATAAAAGACACATCTTTGACTCTATAACAAACATGTGAGCAGACAAGGTCCTTGCCTTGAACGCCGCACAGTCTAACTCACAGAGACACAATATTGTCTTCGGCATGGGAACACAGGGAGATGCTCCCACTCTCTGCCCCTGGGACATAGGCAACCAAAATCTTCACAGAGATATGCAGAGAGGTGCGGACGTGAGATCAGAATCGGTGGCATCATCAGGGCAGGAAGTCCAGGGTCCTAATCAGCAATGGGTCTCTTAAAGCACCAGAGCAGCTGACCACATTTTGGACAGCTCCGCTGGTTAGAGCAGGCTGGCGCTGATAATGCCAAGGTTGAATATTCCTGCATTGTAGGGGGTGGGACTCAACCCCTCTATGAAGAAAGTGAAGCCATAAACATTCTTCTTCTTCTTCTTCCTCCTCCTCCTCCTCCTCCTCCTCCTCCTTCTCTTCTTCTCTTCTTCGGCGATCTGTAGCTGAGTAAGATTGTCTTCCATAAACACGGTTTTAACAATGAGTCTGTAAGTGACTGTGGAGGCCAATTCTGGATCCACACATCCTTCCACAGTGGGGACATTGGTTTCCAGGCGGGAGTTGGTCACGGTGTGGATTTGCCAAGCGTGCCTTCCTCTTAGCACATTTCTCCCTTGCGTCCTGAGTTCAAGTGTCTTCAAAGCCCATGACAGCTTTGGTAAAGGCTGTTCTCCAACTGGAGCGCTCGCAGGCCAGTGTTTCCCAATTGTTGGTGTTTATACTACTTCTTTTTGCCTTGAGACAGTCTTTAAACCTCTTTTGTTGACCACCAGCATTACACTTTCCATTTTTAAGTTCGGAATGGAGTAGTTGCTTTGGAAGACGATGATCAGGCATCCGCACAACATGACCAGAGTAAAAAAAAATCACTTAACTGCAGCACTGATCCAAATCAAAGAGCTGAGACAATCCTGCATGATGCCAAGCTAATTTTCATTTTTTTTAAAGTTGAGCATCTTCACCTACTAGGAAATTGTCTTGCCTGCTCCACGAGGCGTCATCAGGGGGCAAGAATTAGAAAAATCCCAACCTATTGGGTCAAAATAATTGAAAGTGCATCTTGGAATTCCCCCTTTCTGCACTGAATTATGGGCACATAGGAAACCGTACCAGATCAGGCAAAAGAAGAAGAAGAAAAAGAGCAAAGACCCCAGTCCTTGGGGGACTCCACTTCCTATTTCTCTCCATTTCTGAGCCAGTGTGGTGTAGTGGTTAAGAGCGGTGGACTCGTAATCTGGGGAACCGGGTTCGCGTCTCCGCTCCTCCACATGCAGCTGCTGGGTGACCTTGGGCCAGTCACACTTCTCTGAAGTCTCTCAGCCCCACTCACCTCACAGAGTGTTTGTTGTGGGGGAGGAAGGGAAAGGAGATTGTTAGCCGCTTTGAGACTCCTTAGGGTAGTGATAAAGCGGGATACCAAATCCAAACTCTTCTTCTTCTTCTTCCATTTTGAGATTTCTCCTCTCCAACCCCTCCGGCCACCCATCTAATTGCCGCAGACCAGATAGCCCCAAGCAGATGACGTCGACTCCTAGGCACTATAATCCTCCGCTGCCTGGGCTGCCAAGTGCCTCAGATGTTCAGCGACATAATGCATTGGGTCCAATTGCCACAATGGCACAGCTGAGTCGGAAGTAATAGTTGCTGATCGCGCCTCCAACTGAGCCAGAATCCCTAATAACACATGAAACAACAGCCGTGCGCACGGAAGATGCAGAGGTCAGACAGAGCCAAGGAGATGGGGGCTGGGGAGGCGCGTGACAGAAAGCATTATTCTAATGGCCCTTCCTGATCAGAGTAGAAGAACTGTGTCGCAGTGGCTGTTATTGCAGTTACCTGCATTGGGCCGCTCCATTTGCAACGTGTAACAGGCCCTATTTGTGCTCGCTACGGTTTGCGACAAGCTCGCACGGCTAGCTTACAACACATTTCCATTTACCCCATCGAGTCTAAACACGGCAAGCTTGCTCCCCTGGCGGCTACCTGGTAGGCCTCTTGGAAATCGCAAGCACGGCGCGGACAAGGTTTACCTCTTAGGAGCATCTTCGGAACAAAAGCATTTCTAGCTCGGCCTGGAATAAAAACACCGCCGCCTTGACAAAAGAGTGTTCAGAGCAGAGGGTTGTTAGGCACAAATGGGTGTCGTTCAGCACTGGTGCGTGAGGACCGGGGGCGGGGGGGCAAAAACACAGAAACAGACATGGATGTGCAAGTAAACTGTCCCCTTGCCCATCTTCAGTACTCACTGTTTCCTGTTCTTTAGCAGCAGGCGGAACCTTCGACTGTGACGGAAGGTCTTTCCATGCCTTCATAATAGCCAGCCCAACTCTCTCCATTAATCACAGAGTTAAGGCAATAATAATAATAATAATAATAATATACCACCCTTAATCAAAAGTTCCCAGGGCATGATAAAAGTCTGAAAATTTATCAGGACAGGTTATTTTATTTTTTTTGTAAATAATTTTTTATTTGGTTTTCAAAAATATAAACATATAGCAAAACCCCATTCAAAATCCAAATATCGAGATTGCTCTGAATCTCCTGGCTTCACCCCATCCCTTCCATGGGTCCTATTGGTAATATTTTCAACTGTATATCAATACTTCTCCGATTGTTTGTCTTTCTAAATTATCCATACATTCCGTTATATTACAAGTGTGGTTAAAATCCTGCCAATGTTTCAACCTGCTTACAATGATCTCATATATAAATTACAAACTTTTCCCATTCTTTTTTAAAGTTGTTGTCTTCTTGATTTCTGAGCTTCCCTGTTAGTTTTGCCATTTAAGCATAGTCTCTTCCTAAGTTATTTGTTGTTTACTGTTGTAATAATTCTTTTCTCAAAATTTATCTTCTGCACCTTGAAAATAAAAACTCTATCTATATCTATCTATCATCTATCTATCTATCATCTATCTCAGGGCAGTTCACAGAATAAAATACAAGATAAAACACCAGTAAATTATTAAACCAAGGCAACCAAACAATACCCCCCTTCCCACAGATAAACTTAAAAGGCTGTAGGATATTAATGAGCCCAAGGCCTGGTTAAAGAGAAATGTTTTTGCCTGGCACCTAAAAATATATAAAGGCACCAGGCGAACTCCCTGGAACTCCATAGACGAGGAGTCACTGCAGAGAAGGCCCCGTTCTTGTGTTGAAACCCTCTGGAACTCACATGGAAGAGGCACACAAAAAGAAGGACCTCAGAGGATGCAGGCAGAATATGGGATGTTTATACAGGGAGAGGTATAACACCAGAGTGGCCCAAGCACTCACCAGCAACAAGGTGCAAACTGAGCAATTTCTGCTGGAGATGGGCGGAATCTGTCGGGATGCGAAGATGCTAAAGGAAGATGTATTCATTACAGCCGTACCTCTAGTTACGAACTTAATTCGTTCAGGAGATCTGTTCTTAACCTGAAACTGTTCTTAACTAGAGGTGTGCTCTCACTAATGGGGGTCTCTTGCTGCTGCTGCTGCGCTGCCGGCACACGATTTCCGTTCTCATCCTGGGGCAAAGTTCTCAACTTGAGGTAACTCTTCCAGGTTAGCGGAGTTTGTAACCTGAAGCGTTTGTAACCTGAGGCATTTGTAACTCGAGGTACCACTGTACTGACCTTCCTTCCTCATGTTTGTGGGTTCAGCAGAGTGCCACCCCTTTGCAGCTTAAAGAGAAGCGCAGATAGGCCAGTTTTAGCCTTTTACTTTAAGTAAACCAGGATGCTTTAAGGCAGACTGGGTTTCCCCTCATATATCCCCCTTAAAATAACAGTCACACAAAAGGTCTTGTAAAAAAGAACATTTACCCATTCAGAATGCTTGTTGAAGAGTAACAGATACAGCACCTTTTTCAGGCAGGCTTCAAATGGTAATTCAGCCACAAAGATACTAAAGTCTAGCTTAAGACAGAAATGGAAAGAGACGGAAAGAGTAAGAGTGTGCCCAGGCAGGTAGAAGAATATATACCGTATTTTTCGCACCATAGGGCGCACCGGACCATAGGGCGCACATAGTTTTGGGAGACGGAAAACAAGAAAAAAATATTCCCAACCCCAGAAGCCAGAACAACAAGTGGGATCTGGCTTCCGGGATACCGTGTGGCTGTTCTGGCTTCTGGGGTAACCGCGCCAAGCCTCTTCAGGGCAGCGGCATGAAGGCTCCCCCTGCCCAAAGAGGCTGCGCAGGGCTAAAGCAGAAGCCAGGACAGATGCGTTGCTCAAGGGGCGCTGCGCTTTCTCTCTCTCTCTGCGCAGCCCCCCTCCTTCACAGGAGAGGTGCTGCGCAGAGAGGGAGAAGGGGTAGCGCCCTTCAGGGAAGCTGGAGAAGGGTCTCCTTCTGTTCCTCCTCGGGCTTCACTGGACAGGCGCGTTGCTCAAGGGGCGCTGCGCCTTCTCTCTCTCTCTGCGCAGCGCCTCTCCTTCACAGGAGAGGCGCTGCGCAGAGAGGGAGAAGGGGCAGCGCCCTTCAGCGAAGCTGGAGAAGGAACAGAAGGAGACCCTTCTGTTCCTCCTCCGGCTTCGCTGGACAGGCGCGTCGGGGCGAAGCGGAGGAGGAACAGGAGACCCTTCTGTTCCTCCTCCGCTTCCAGGACAGGCGCGTCGGGGCGAAGCCAAGGAGCCTGCATTCGCTCCATAGGACGCACACACATTTCCCCTTCATTTTTGGAGGGGAAAAAGTGCGTCCTATAGAGCGAAAAATACGGTAGCTATGCCTTCCCCCATCAGGGCACAGTGGGAATGTCTCTCTCACAGAGTCCTCTCTAGCAAGTTTACAGGAAAACTCTGTGAGCTTCCGCTCCTATCATGTGCCTATCTGGCAAAACATAACTTGTTGGTTTGACTGCATTAAATATCCCACAGAATACCTCAAGGACTGCCTCTCCACATATGAACCAACCTGGACTTTGCAATTATCATCTGAGGCCCTCCTTTGTGTGCCTGCTCCACCAGAGGTCCGGAGGGCGGCAACATGAAAATAGGCCTTTCCTGTGTTGGCTCCCTGTTTGTGGAATGCTCTCCCCAGGGAGATTTGCCTGGCGCCTTCATTCAGTGCCAGGCAAAAATGTCTCTTTCAGTGCCAGGCAAAAATGTCTCTCTTCAACCAGGCATTCGGCTGATTAACATTTTATGGTCTTTGAAATGTATTTGTGGGAGGTGGGGTTATTGGTTTGTTTCTGGTTTAATACAGATTTTGTATTCTCATTTTGTATTTTTCTGTTGTGAACCGCTCTGGGCTCTTCGGATGAAGGGTGGTATACAAATTCTGACAGCAGCAACAACAAAACAACAACAACAACAGGACAGCCGCAAGTGCTGCTGATAACAACAACAACAACAGCAATTTATTTATCACTTTATTTGTAAAAAGTCTTAAAGTTATCGAAGATATTTTTAAATACATGAACGTAACATTAATTAAAAGCAAAGCAAAGCAAAACATACAATGACAAGAAGTAGGGCAAGCCCTACACCATCCCACTAAAAGTTCAGCACCACAACAGAGGCTACCCACCCCTCAAAGTCTGGGTGAATAAAAAAATTATTGGACGGGCACCTTAAAATGGACAACGATGGCACCTAGCCCATTTCCCTGGGAAGAGCCTCTGCAAGTAGGGGGCCACCACCGAAAAAGCCCATTATTGTATAACTACCCTCCACACCTTCTTTGGATGAGGCAAACATGGAAGGGCCTCTGAGGAAGACGGCAGATTATAAACCATGAGTGCAGAGGGCAAGAACCCCTTGCCTTTGCGTGTCAAGACCCCACAACCACCCCCTCGTTGAAATGAAACACACAGGACACCAATATTAGGTTAATGTTATTGGGCAAATTTTGGCCACAACTTTATTGATTACAGAATGTGAGCGGTATTGGCTTAGGTATTGAATGGACCCGACTATATCTGACTCCTGCTCATTGTGCAGGGAGTCCAGTAAGAGTAAACCACCAGAAGGGTAAACCACCAACTCAAGCTCCCCCAGGTGTTCCCGACGGGGTCGTGTCATGGTTTTAGCCCCGCCCCGGGCTTTGGACAAGATCCACACCCCCGGATTCCTTTAATGGAATACCCTTAAGCTTGGAGGGGCAGGTGATGGCCACGCCTCGCCTCCCCCATCATAAGGTCCAGCAATGCCTAACCGCAAAACCTTACAAAGTTGTGACGGTTGCTACGAGGTAGGCGAAAACCCAATGGCCCCATGCCAATTTTGCCAAGTGGAAAAATTCCTGCCAGGCCCCTCAATGGCAACCAACTGAGGTTCATAGCAAGGCCAAGAAGAAAAACCTGCAAAATAGGGAGGGAGGGAGATCGAAGAGGCTCCCACCTTGGCATAAATGGTCCCAGCCATGCCCCCACGGATTGGCTGGCTGGTCGCTGACACGGCCAGGATCCCCCGGGCAACACGGGACTTCGTCCCCGCCCCTGGAGGAGAGTAGGTGGCCACGCGGTCCACCGCAACTCCTCCCCACGGTTTAGTGGAGCAGACTTCCTTGTCTCTAGGGTTATCCTGCTGCGGTTCAGAGAAATATCTCCATTTCTGAAGAGCTTGGTGTTTCCACTGTCGCTCATCTGCACCCGAATTATTTAGTGGGCTGTATTTAAAGGGCTCCCCAAGCGTGTTAGCAAAACCAAACACATCTTAGCAATAAATCAGACGCGGGCAATCCTACTTCACCACCGTTAAGTGGGTTCTTTAAAGGTCACGTTTTGAGAACCTCTTTTTCTTCTCCCTCCCCTTGTCAGCGGCGGTTGTTGCTCAGAAAGATCAGCGGTTCCTGACCTTGACAACAATGCCCCCGAGGGTTAGCGACAACCCCTTCTGTATCAATGCACATGGCGAGAGCCTCGTGGGGGCTGCACGCTTTTGATAGCAGGCAGCCTGGCTTTTCTTGACAACTCTCCGAGCAAAAAGATTTAATCCATCTCTCCCAATGTGAACTGGATCGCACTCCGCTGACATTAGATCCCATGCCCCAGGGAGAACCAAGCTGGGTGCTGTGTGGTTGTATTAGTGTGACTTTAATGGCTAAGCAGGGCAACCGGGCTTGACAAGAACTAAATAATACAAGCAGGGCAGGGGGAGAGGATGGAACTTGGGAGCGCAACATGACAACGTCTATGGATTTCCTGGCATTGAAAGCCAACAAGACCAAAAACTATGGGTGAGCTAGGTTTCAGCTCCTTGTTAGGATGTAAACAAGAGAAGATCTCCCCTAACCAACTCTTAGTACTGGAGGTGGTTCGCAGACACCAGGAATTACCTTATCCTCCAATAACTGCAATTTGCATTTCAAATGTGAAATGTGATTTCAGTCTGAGCACTTTAGACATCTCCTGCTTAGTTTGGAAGCGTGAAATCTCCTAAGCTGTCTAAAATTGGCTAGGAAAATATACCTTGCATGCCATCAGATCAGATGCCATCAGAGTGGCTGCAGAAACCCAGCCAGAGAGGCGGGGTATTATTATTATTATTATTATTATTAATTATTATTATTAATTATTATTATTATTGCTTGTTAAGTATGCCATTCCATCGCATATGCCAGATATCCAATGCCAACCACTGTACAAATACTGAATCTCCAATGGTTATTCAAGGATTCGAGAATTCAGAGGGAATTTTAAGGAGTAGATTTGGGAGCAGATTCTGGGTTGCAGCGTACAGATGGGAAAAAGAGAGTAGTCTAAAAAGGGAGGGGGAGAGGGAGCCGCCTGCTCAAAAGCACAGCATTGATGGAAGCAAAGTTTTCAGGGGGGTGGAGGGGCTTCTGTTCTTCATCTTCCAACACCCACCAGGTGCAACGCTAAAAAACTGGACAAAAGCAAGGAGATTTCTCAGGAAAGAAGCCAAAAGCCAAACAGTGCTAGTTCACTCAAAAGGAGACTCCCGGGTGGAATCTTTGTTCCTGCTGCATCAGATCTCGTTCCACCGCAGTCATGAATAATCACCTGGATTTTCTGCCCATCTTCGGCTCCCCTTCCCACCAACCCCATTTCAAGGAGGCAATTAATAGCACCAGGTGCAACTCTTCTGCCTCATCTCCCAGGACTTCCCCATTGTACACGGCCGAGGTCCCCACCTCCAGAATTTCTTTGCAGAAGCCTCTTTCCCTTGGTGTGGCACTACATCTCAGAGGACCCCAGCACAATGGGAAAGGAAATTGAATGTGGCCACGCTCACAAAGGAGTTACGCTCTCCTGCCTCAGGTTCCCCCTCCCCACCCAGTGGCCCGAGGCCATGATTTGCTTCATCTAGTTGTGCCACAAAGCTGGAGTTCTTTGCTTGTTTATTTAAAAGAATGCTGCAGTGAGAGAAAAGCACAGTGTAAACTTGCAGTCGGGTTTAATTCTTGCACAGCTAGGTTCGCCAGCAATGACCACAGCGACTAACAGCTAAATTAAGAAATCAGTTTCTTATGTTGAAGATGTGCCCAGCCAGCTCAGCCAAAGGTGGTCCTTTTCGTGGTAAGGCATCTAAAACAGCACACAGCATTCCCAGTGTGGTCTCAACCATATATTTGTATAATGGCCTTACGGTATTGGCAGATTTTCCTTTCCCAATGATCCCTCGCATGGGATTCTTCTTCTTCACAGGTGCCACAGTGGATCAACATTTTCATCAAATGATCCACTACCCAGTACGTTTCCAAGCACAGTTCTAAGTGTTGGTGCTGACCATTAAAGCCCTAAACAGCCTTGGTCCAGTATATCTGAAGGAGCGTCTCCACCCCCATCGTTCTACCCAGACACTGAAGCTGAGGGCCTTCTGGCGGTTCCCTCCCTGCGAGAAGTGAGGTTACAGGGAACCAGGCAGAGGGCCTTCTCAGTGGTGGCTCCTGCCCTGTGGAACACCCTCCCATCAGATGTCAAAGAGATAAACAACTACATAACTTTTAGAAGACATCTGAAGGCAGCGCTGTATTGGGAAGTTTTTAATGTTCAACATTTTATTGTGTTGCTAATGTTTTGTTGGGAACCATGAGATGGGAGGATGGAAAAGGCTGTCATTATGTCTCAAGCGCTACAGGACTGTAGTGACAGCCTCCTTTGGCAAACTGACCCTTGCCACCCACTCCTCAATTATAAAAATGACATGTAGCTGCCATCATCTAATCATGCTAACCACAAGACTGCCTCACTCTTACTGAAAGAATCCCAGTATCTAGGGAAGAAGCAACATTTTAGTATTGCGTATGTCGGAGCTGGCACAGGTTGGTCAAGTGTGAATGAAACAAAGGAACGGATTCTGAATGAAAAATGAAATTTATTTCAGGAAAGCGCAACTTACTTGGAACTAAAATTTAAAAGACCACTTTTAAAAATTGTAACAGAGAGGCATAAAAATAGAATTCTAAAACATTCCTTAGGCCAGTTTTCACCAAACTGGGACCACCCAGATGTTTTTGACTACAACTCCATCCATCCTAGGCAGTTGTGTTATATTCCTAAACCTCAGGAGGACACCAGGTTTGCAAAGGCTGCTACAGGCATTTTTCCTTCCTGTGTCCATACTTAAATCCTAGTACCTTCACAAAATTCCCAGCATGTTCCCATCTTATTTTATATTCCCCTCCCGTCTTTGAAGTGACTGCACTGGAGATGGGGAACATGGGCTCAGAGATCACACACCCTTCGATACATACCATATTTTTTGCTCTAGAAGACTCACTTTTTCCCTCCTAAAAAGGAAGGGGAAATGTGTGTGCGTCTTATGGAGCGAATGCAGGCTGCACAGCTATCCCAGAAGCCAGAACAGCAAGAGGGATTGCTGCTTTCACTGAGCAGCGATCCCTCTTGCTGTTCTGGCTTCTGAGATTCAGAATATATTTTTTCTTGTTTTCCTCCTCCAAAAACTAGGTGCATCTTGTGGTCTGGTGTGTCTTATAGAGTGAAAAATATGGTAATCTCTGAGCCCAGACCCTTCCCCTAATGGTTGTTTAACAGATGAAAGAAAGGCTGAGTCTCCTCTTTGCCCCCGAGGACTCGGGGAAAAACTTTTCCCAAGACCTAGTCCCTCCACTCTATTCCAGAATCAATACACTGGAGAGGAAAATGCAGCCACCTGGGTTATCCAATGCATAAGATTCCTTATGAAACTTACCAGTGTCCCTACAAAGATGGTTTAGGGTTCTAAACAGCACTTTGTGCTCATGGCTTTGCTTGAAAGTGGTGGATTTAAGTGGGGAAAATGACCGTTAAAGGCAAAGCATAAAAAGTGCAACAGGACTGCAGAAGAAGGGAGAAGTTGCAGCCAGATGTTCACCCGGAACACTTGCAAGTTTTTCATAACATAAAATAACCTGGAGGTCATCTTTTTTCAAATTAAAGCAAAGGCACATACAGGTAGGGAGAAAACCTAAATAATGTAACCTGCGGATGCAAAGCAAAGCAATTTGTGGTGTACAGAGCTTTGCGAGAAAAAGAAGTTTATATACTGGAACTGTAAATAGAAAAGGTACAGCAGTGCAGGTGTGCAGCTGCAGTACAGGTGTGGAAACTACAGCTGCAGTACAAGTGTTGAACTACAACTCCCATTGTCTCTGCCCACTGACCATGCTTGCTGGGGCTGATGGGAAGTACAGTTCAGAAACAACTAAATGTTTCCCACACCTGCCATAGTGTGCTTGGACTTGATGCTTAAGACAAATCATGCTCCTCTGGGATGCTGCTCACATGCAAAGCAGGAACAAGTGTGCTAAGCTCTCTCGTCTCCACCTCTACGAGTTTTTCAGGTGCCACAAGACCTAAGCAGACCCAAAACTAAAACAAAACCACCAGACAAGAGTATAACAAAGTTGGCTTTGGATCGCTGAAATTAAACAGGGCTTTGATGAAACTGCATGCTTTCTGACAAGCCGGAAACTGGGTAAGGGGCATGGCTACCAGGAAACAAAACTAACCAGAACACAAGAAAGAATACGGTTGTGAGATGGAGATTACATGTTAATAGCAAGGATTAACCAACATTAAGGGGGGAAGTATATAGATCACAACTTAAAAAGAGCCAGTCAGGCATTAGGGCAGCCTTTGCAAATCTTGCGTGTTTTGGACTACAACTACCATCAGCAAGAGGCAGCATGGTTGTAGTCCAACAAAACATCTGGAGAGCATCAGGTCAGCAAAGGATGGATTAGGGAAAGGTGGAAGCGCTAAATTGTCTGCCTCTTCCCCTCTTTCTGGAAAGCGGCAGCAGATTATGACTCACGGAGCAGAATGATGCATTTTTCTCTGCGTACCTTTTTAAAAAGTATGTTTCTGTGAATGCTGAAAATCCAGGCAAGTGGTCTATAATATCCCTAGCGTGAAACGAGGCCTTGGTCCACTAGAACAGGGGTCAGCAAACTTTTTAAGCAGGGGGCCGGTCCACTGTCCGTCAGACCTTGTGGGGGGCCGGACTATATTTTTTGGGGGGGAAAGAGAGAACGAATTCCTATGCCCCACAAATAACCCAGAGATGCATTTTAAATAAAAGGACACATTCTACTCATGTAAAAA
Source organism: Podarcis cretensis (assembly GCF_951804945.1). NCBI lineage: Eukaryota > Metazoa > Chordata > Lepidosauria > Squamata > Lacertidae > Podarcis > Podarcis cretensis. Next base: position 9,382,437 of record NC_137170.1, on the reverse strand, counting down.
CACGCTGATTCCCAGACCGTCTGTAGGCTAGAATTAGGTGGTGATTGGGCCGGATCCGGCCCCTGGGCCTTAGTTTGCCTACCCATGCACTAGAAGTCTTTCTCAACCTTGGGTGCTCGGATGTTGTTGGACTACAACTCCCATCACCCCCAGATGGCAGGAACCAGTGGTCAGGGATGATGGGAGTTGTAGTCCAACATCATCTGGGACCCAAGGTTGAGAAAGGCTGCACTGGAAGGAAGCACTACAGCCAGCTCTATAGCACCCCACAGACATGCCTGGAAGCAGCTACAGCCATTTGGGCCAATGCCCTGTGGAATTAGAAAAAAAACAAACTACTGTTTGTGGGCAGTTTTGCAGAAACGCTGATATTTGCTGATTTGCCGTTCCTGTTTTAAAGGCTTGGCTGAGAAAAAGAGTAGAGTGCATTCTGCTAGGGCATTTTAAATGGCCATCTCAGCAACATTATTTGACAGCTTCCTTAAGAGTGCATCTTGCAGGACAAATTGTTTCCCCCACCTATACCCTCTAACACCAGCCATTTCACATCATTTAGCCTTCCTCCACAGAGGGCACCATCTCATGCCACCACTGTGGGAGAAATCATGGGGCTGTTTGATCTTAATCCACCAGATGTCCCTTTTTAAATATCTCCCTGCCCAGGGCAGTCTGCAAGCCAGTCTCTTGGCAAGCTTAGAATGCAGCACAACTGCTTCTTCCAAGGGAAGACTGGACGAAGGGCTACCAAAAAATAATTCCCTGCGAAGATATAAAAGGGGCTTCTAATGTTTTAATGTTGTATTTTAATCTTTTTTAAATTGTATTTTAATCAACTTGTTTTTATTATTGGTTGTTAGCTGCCCTGAGCCCGGTCTTGGCTGGGGAGGGCGGCTTACATAAAAACCAAAAATACAGTAAAATATCACACGTTAAAAACTTCCCTAAACAGGGCTGCCTTAAGATGTCTTCTGAATGTCAGGTAGTTGTTTATCGCTTTGACATCTGCTGGAAGGGCGTTCCACAGGGCGGGCGCCACTACCGAGAAGGCCCTCTGCCTGGTTCCCTGTAGCTTTGCTTCTCGCAATGAGGGAGCCGCCAGAAGGCCCTCGGCGCTGGACCTCAGCGTCTGGGCAGAATGATGGGGGTGGTGACGCTCCTTCAGGTATACTGGACCGAGGCCGTTTAGGGCTTTAAAGGTCAGCACCAACACTTTGAATTGTGCTCGGAAACGTACTGGGAGCCAATGTAGGTTTTTCAAGACCGGTGTTATGTGGTCTCGGCGGCCGCCCCCAGTCACCAGTCTAGCTGCCGCGTTCTGGATTAGTTGTAGTTTCCGAGTCACCTTCAAAGGTAGCCCCACGTAGAGTGCATTGCAGTAGTCCAAGCGGGAGATAACCAGAGCATGCACCACTCTGGCGAGACAGTCCACGGGCAGGTAGGGTCTCAGCCTGCGTACCAGATGGAGCTGGTAGACAGCTGCCCTGGACACAGAATCAACCTGCGCCTCCATGGACAGCTGTGAGTCCAAAATGACTCCCAGGCTGCGCACCTGGTCCTTCAGGGGCACAGTTACCCCATTCAGGACCAGGGAATCCTCCACACCTGCCTGCCTCCTGTCCCCCAAAAACAGTACTTCTGTCTTGTCAGGATTCAACCTCAATCTGTTAGCCACCATCCATCCCCCAACCGCCTCCAGACACTCACACAGGACCTTCACCGCCTTTACTGGTTACTGGTTCTGATTTAAAAGAGAGGTAGAGCTGGGTATCATCCGCATATTGATGAACACCCAGTCCAAACCCCCTGATGATCTCTCCCAGCGGCTTCATATAGATGTTAAAAAGCATGGGGGAGAGGACGGAACCCTGAGGCACCCCACAAGTGAGGGCCCAGGGGTCTGAACACTCATCCCCCCCCCACCACTTTCTGAACACGGCCCAGGAGGAAGGAGCGAAACCACTGTATCAGGTACTGAAGGTTAGCTTTCGAAAATGGTCATGATGCATAAATTTGTACTTGCATCAGCTTATTCCATGCACCACAGAATCTCAGGTCTAACATGGACTAACAGAAATCGTAACAGCAGCCCAGTGCAGTAAATTGGACTGAGTGTGAAATCTCGGACGAGGCAGATTGGAGTTCAAGCTGCCATTGATGGGTAACTCTGGATAACTGTCATCTGTCCAAAGCTGTTCAAGAAAGAGTAAGATACAAATATTAGAATTGTGCAACATAAGCTATGTTGCTTGGGACGCGGGTGGCGCTGTGGGTAAAACCTCAGCGCCTAGGGCTTGCCGATCGCATGGTCGGCGGTTCGAATCCCCGCATCGGGGTGAGCTCCCATCGTTCGGTCCCAGCTCCTGCCCACCTAGCAGTTCGAAAGCACCCCTAAGTGCAAGTAGATAAATAGGTACCGCTTTATAGCGGGAAGGTAAACGGCGTTTCCATGTGCTACGCTGGTGCCGGCTCACCAGAGCAGCTTCGTCACGCTGGCCACATGACCCAGAAATGTCTCCGGACAGCGCTGGCCCCCGGCCTCTTAAGTGAGATGGGCGCACAACCCTAGAGTCGGACACGACTGGCCCACACGGGCAGGGGTACCTTTAAGCTATGTTGCTACCCTATGAAGGAAGCACAGAACACGCTGATGACACATGGATGAAATTTTCTCCAATTCGGATTTCCAGATTGATTAAAATGACAAAAAGGAAAACCAGGCTACTGCTCTGAGCCAGTTGCATTTCTGTATTAAGCAGATATAATACTGAGTTATACCTTGGTTTTTACAGAGGGTTCTAACTCCTGAGGTTAGAAATATCTAATTCTTCTACGTTTAAGTGTCTGGCTGCATGGAGCCTCCTCGCATGATGAAACTATGAGTTTCAAGGACTGAACTATTTCAGTAGCTGAAACTCATTGTATACTTTTTTTTTTTTAACTGCTTAGGTGCACGTCTGAACAAACATTAACCACAGGGGGGAAATGATACCTGTAGAAATTAATGAAAGCTTGTGTTTCCAGCCCAATTTTGTTTAATGAATAGGTGGAATTGTGTAAAAAGCTACAATATAATAGGAGCTTGATATAGGCCAATGGCATAGGTCAGAACCTACGTTCTACAAACCACAAGATGTGGAACCAACTCTAACACATACTGAATTCAACAATGTGGCCTACTGTAAGTGTAACTTGGTATTATTAATGTACAAAACTCACCGATAAGATCTAAACTGTAATGGTCAAAGTTAAGAAAAATATACAGAGCAGTATGGACGTGAAGCAAAAAGCAAAGGAACAAAATATTAACACCTTACAGGTAAATTTGGGACCATCATATTACTTTATTTCGTCAGCAGAGGCATCCACTCCTCCCCTCCAAGTTAGGGAAATAAATAGCACACAATTCTTCAAAACTTTGCTGCATTGCCCCTGAGGTGTTCTAAAATATTTTTTTAGCATTTTTTAAAAGTTGCAAAAACGAAAAGTGCCTTTTTTGCCCTTTTTTGCAGATGAATGAACAAGAGTGAGCAAGCGCCTTTGCTAGAATATGTGGTGCATTGATTATATGGATTTAATCTCATTTTGGTATACATAGAATAGCAGTGTATTTAGCAGGCATAACTAACACAGTGCTTTGACCCCTTCAAAGTGCCAAATGTAAGGGAGGGGGGCTCTACAACTGCTGTGCCTCTTTTTTACCCTGCCTCCCCCCCCTTTCAACCCCTTTTTTAGCACTAGTAGAAACAGCAGAAGAATTGTGTTTTTGTATGTTTAAAGGGTGCACCTGCCGTATGTTTTAAACATACACTATGTCATTATGACATTTAAATTATTGTTTTAACATATGGCTTTCCACTTGTGATTTATAAAATATTTTAAACTTTTCAGTTTCCACAGCCTGAAGTTCTGCAAAAAATAAAAAATAAAAAATAAAAGAACTGCACTTCAGTTTGCACAGAAAAAGGAGCAGTTATCTTACCAATCCTGGAACCACTTTAACATTCTTTACTAGCTGACCTTGTTGTATTTTAAATACAGGTCTCTGAAATAGGTTCTCGTGATCCTATACGTTTGACATCTTTATAGTCTGAACTCAACAAAACTGTACATTTTAACCATTTATTTGTATGTAGGGGGAAGGATTGGTTCTTTAACCCAAAATCGCTATAATTTTATAAATACAAATAGTGCTTAAGGTTTTTCTTCATGCTTTAACAGGGTACAAACTGATTACAATTATGTCAAGGTTAAGCACCTCACACAAACAAGAGGAATAAAATAAAAGTGTTTGCTGGTATAATGCTATCCTTAGTTGAGACATTATTAAGTTACTTTTTCACTGTTCAACACTGTTCAACACTCCCTAACTCTGCAACAGTTTTAAGGCTATATATACACACAAATGTATATTTCCAAGTTAGGGGGGGGGGAAAGACAGATATAGAAAAACGCATTGTACATTGCTTCCTATAAAAAGGTATATTTTACACCTTTTTAAAAAAATTTCTAGCTACATTGCTACAACCTATTTATATATTTTGTTGATTTTCCTTTGGAGGGGGAATCTGTTGACTGAAAGATTAAAGAAAGCTACATATTGATCATACAATATTCTCAACATAAAAAGGGACAAAATACAAGGTGCACGAAACAGTAGTTCTGCAAACACGGCTGATTTGAAAAGTTATCTTTGAATGTTCAATAGGAGAAAAGTCAAATTAGTTTTATTACTTTTATGATTTTTTTAAGAATTAAAATTTAATCTCAACAGTTAAATATTCTGAACATGCTGTATTTCAAATCTCACATACTGTTAAAACACTAGTTTTTGTTCTAAGTCAATGGGGCCATATAAAACATACCATAAAAAGTAAGATTGTCAGACTCTGACAAATGAGTTTTCATTAACAAGAGGCAAGTATAACTTCACATGATTCTCTCAAAGCAAAAATCTTGAAAGAAACTCATGGGGAAAAAATTTTCATTTCTGAAACCATATTACGCCTGCTAACTGGGGGGAAATATCCACCTGTGCCTTGGGCAACAGTCAAGAGTTTTTCCCATTTCATAAATGGGCAATTAGTTAATAAAAAATATTTATCCACATGACATCTCATTTACAAGCATTTCAAAAGACAAGGGAGAAAGTAGTTACACATATATTGTTAAATTTTGTTGTTTGTTAAATCAATCTTTATTGATATAATGGAATTCAAAGTATTTTACTTGGAACAGCAGCCAAACCAGCCAATCAGGATGATAAGAATGCTGTAGGCTTATACTAAATAAAGACATAGCCTCTTACATAACTGAAAATTAACTGAAGGTAAAGATTTTTTTAAAGGTGCAAATAATCAAGGCATTTTAACCCCCATGATCTATATTTCACTGCCATGTTGCAAGGCTGGCAAACATGTCCCGTTTGTTCACTGAACTTCCCATATATTTCAATAGGATTTTTAGATCCCGCAGGAATTATTATTTTTTTAAATCGAACAACTAAAAGTTCGATGGAGAATGAACTGTTTTATCAGTTATTTTCCATACTAGAATTGCAATGATCTGCCTTTATATAAAATAGCCTTTACACAATTTCTATGTACCTCCTGAGCGCTTAGCTGGCGAGGTTGCTGCTCCCAGAAATCCAGAACCACAAATGTGAATGGAAAAGGGCTAGATTACTGTTGTTCAAAGCAACAAACCAAGCATTTAATCTAACCTTAATTGATGTAAAGCAGTTCATCATTAAATAAGCATTTTGTACAACCACAATTGCACTTTACAAAACAAAAATCATACAACATAAAATTGCTTAGAGTCCAATTTACAACATATTGGTTTCAATATCACTTTTACAGAAGTCTGTTTTGCAATAGAAAACGTAAAGGGGAAAAAAAGATCATCACTTCCTGGGCTAGGTGTTGGGACTGCTGGTTCCAGGTGTAGTCACTTTCGCCAACACATCTTTTCCCCTTCAAGTAAGGTGGAAGATGGATGTTAGGAAGGGTCAATGTGGGTAGGGTGCAATTTCCATCAGGATGGATGTAAACTCCACAGCTTAGATGGTAGTTTTACCACATATCATCGGTTGATGCAGAGTCCTTAAAGAAAAGAGAAGGAACCCTTTAAAGTCTGGAGCGCCCAAAATTACAGCAGTTTCTGGATAATCCAGACTGAAAAGGGTAGATACGGCGATAATTTTAGCATTCGGGTGTTCTTTACATTCCCAAGAGCTTTACTCTGGGAATAGTAACTTATGAGCGTTTAACAATATAAGATACCTAGCACACAAAAGCTATTTATGTCAGCCCTCCCTTGTAAATCGTTTAACATAAAAGCAGACTATTTTCAGGTGTCAAGAGTTAAATTTTCAGCTTCTGCCTTAAACTAAAAGTTATTCACACATGTTCTCCTACAGTTTTTCAGTTTTCCTACCCCATAAGGCAAGCTAGAAAGCAGGTTGCAGTGAAATCATCCTTAGAATTTAAAATCTTGGTACTCTAGACTCACATCATTAGAAGTATCTTTTTAGATGCTATTAATATAAAACAGATATTGTCCAACTGCCATTCACCTCTTTTCCTTAGTCATGTTTAAATGCTGAACAAGGCATTTCTGTGCCACATGCCAGTTCTGTGGAGATGAAGAATGGCTTGACTCACCAGATGCAAGACATCACCTCGGTACTAAAGCGAGCAGCAGCTTCAGGTGTTCAGTATCTGATGTAACTCAGCACTTCATAATCACAGTACTGATATGCAGTACTACTGCACCCTTTATTTCTTCAGATAAAGATGGATTTTTCTACTCCTCTGGCATTAAGAGATTTAAGATTTCTAGCAGCCTGTTCTGCGGGCTGGGGTCGGGGGAAGCTCGGGCTTCCCCCGCCCCAGCCCCGCACCTGGAGGGGAAATAATTTTTTTTTCTTTATTCCCCCCCCCAAAAAAAAAACTCAGTGCGTCCTATGGGCCAGTGCGTCCTATGGGGCGAAAAATACGGTAGTTTTTCCCCTACTCCTTGCCTTCTCTCACACAGCTGGGGGAGTTAACAGATTTTGCTTTCCATTTAGACCAATTTGGGATTGTTAAGTCTTCTAGCATGACAAATTGTGTTTGGCACTAGCTATGGTGGATTTCAGACAAGCAAAGTTCAAACGAGCGTTTCTAAAACAGGCTCATTTAGACGGATCACGTTGGTATGAACCACATATTTGTCTCCAAATGATATAGAAAACATTAGCTGGCTTAGTGAAGGCTTCTGTGGTCATCTTCCCAGTCACATGGGACAGGGAGAGGAGAGTGCATGTTCCTAAATCATGTCCCTCTAAACCAGATATGGGGAACCTTTTGGCCTCCAAAGGTCACTGAATTACAACTTTCATCAACCCTGGCCATTCTTGCTAGGGCTGGTAGGAGTTGCAGTTCAGCGATATCTGGAGGACCAAAGATTCACCATTCCTGCATACTGCACCCCAATGCAGTCAGCAACTAAGGAAGGGTGGCTATAAGAATAGCCTGGGGCACCCAGCTGCCACTTTCTAAAGAACTAAAGAACATGACTTTCTAAAGAATAAGGCTCTTAAATCAGGTGGCATTTTTGTGTTGGTAAAATACGGCATTATTAGTATTTTGCACGCATCTACATTTGTCAAGATGTCCTGGCTGAATAATTGTAAGCAATCATTTTGAATGTTGCTGACCTAGAAAAAGGTTATGCTATCATTCCAATTATTAACAGGATTTTCTTTACGCTTCTGAATCTTGAGGTTGCTCACTTTTGATGCTTCTGTATACAGTATACTGATGTTCAAGAGAAGCCAACTGGGAAACTGGAGATTATCTTGCACAGCAGTCAAGTCATTTCAGTTTGGTTGGCATCCTCCATACCAGAAATGACAGAAATATATCTATTTCACCTTTTAAGCTATTTAAAAGCCTCGTGTTGGAAGGTGGCAAATTAGAAAGGCGTCTACTATGCATAAAAAGCCCTCCAGTAGCAGACCATCCACCAAGAATCTTCTAGTGGTTTTAAGACGAGTTCTCCAAAATGGCATGTCACTCAAAAGCACAACGCATGACCAGCCCAAGCAACCTAATTTCCTCCACTGACTCCATTTTGTCTACCCAGTTACATTTAGCCTGGTGCAAAATGCAGTAAGGTTGCGCTCACCCGTGCAGTCTGAATTCAAGTACTTAATCTAGGACCCTCATACCTACAGGACCGCCTCTCCTGGTATGCCCCGTGAAAGACCTTAAGGTCCATAAATAGCAACACTCTAGAGGTCCCAGGCCCTAAGGAAGTCAGATTAGCCTCAACCAGGGCCAGGGCCTTCTCAACACTGGCTCCGGCCTGGTGGAACACTCTGTCTCATGAGACCAGGGCCCTGCAGGATCTGATTTCTTTCCACAGGGCCTGTAAGACAGAGTTATTGCACCTGGCCTTTGGCTTGGAATCAGCCTGATCCCCTCCCCCTCTTTCCTTTTCCTTCTGTGATGGAACCCTTATTTGGGGACTTCCCTGGCTTTTTTCTGGCTCATGTATGACCAGTCTGGATAGTTGGCCTTGGTGAAGATTTGACGTTTTCTCCCCCAAACAGTTTTTGATCAGGGCTTCCACTGAAATGAGGCTGCATTTTAAGTTGAATTTTAATCCTGTTTTTAAGTTGTATTTTAATCAATTGTTTTTATACCTGATGTTAGCCGCCCTGAGCCCGGTCTTGGCCAGGGAGGGTGGGGTATAAATAAAATGTATTATTATTGTTATCGTTATCATCATCATCATCATCATCATCATCATCAACATCCTGGATTTGGTTTCTCTCCGGCTGCCAGCCTCACACCATAAGCTTGTTTCTATTGCTCTGCCCTTTATTCTCCCTTTTCTGCTTTTTCTAGCCTCTGCAACGTGCACCAAATACAGGGTGATAAGCTACCTTAGTCATACTCAAAGCAGTCTCACTGAAATCAGTGGATTTAAGTAACTGAACCCATCCATTTCAGTGGTTCTATTCCTTGTACAACTTAGCTGAGCATCACCACTCCCATGATACAAAGAAAACCCTTCTGTAGAATTATGTACGAAAGTTATGCACTGCATTAGAAATGTGCTCCTTTGATATAAAATAAATGAGGACTTTGATGAGACCATGCGTGGCCACAAAAATGAGTCAAAAAAAAAATAGTAGTTCTGAGTATTAGAGACTTCTCAACCTGTCCCCACTACCAGGCAAAAGAGGCACAAAAAGTCAACAGTGAAAGGTTAACGATTGTGTAGATGCCACCCATATGCATGAATGCAGAGCTAAAAGTGTTTTCCTTTCAACTCCCCAAGAACCTTTCTACAAGTAGGAAGGGTAGTGTGCATGTGAGTTGTGTTATGTGCCAAGGAAATAGCAAAAAAGTGCAAGCACATGTTTGAGACAGAAGATGGGGTGCGTGTGAAAATGAAGCAGAAGAGTTGTGAAAATTAAGTGGTGAAACAAAAATGCCAAGATTTTCAGTGTATTAGTCACATAGCACTGCACACAGAATAATTCAATTATGAGATGGGGGGAAGCTAATGGCTTGTCCACCAATGCTGAAGCCACAGCAAGAACAAACTGGGTAGCCCAACTTGACACAACAGGCACCAATTCCACTTCTGACAGCCAAAATACATTGCCATTCACATGCAACAAAATGTTTCTTTCTGCAAGCATTTTTACAGCTACAATTCAAATGGAAGACAGCTGTGCATTGGGACTCCCAATGTCAGTGATAAACAGGTCTCACAAATCTGGATTTCTTTTTTCTTTTTTCTTTTTTGCTTTAATGAACATAATACATTTTAAGCACTGAAAAAGCAATCTTTCCATCAACTAAACTTGTGAAAATGGTCAGTAAGGACAGGTTGACGGGATGACAGGCTGGACAGCACTAATACTCACAGCATCATCATTTCTATAAGGATTCAGTCTGTTATAAACTGCTTCAATCACACTCCGTCTAAAGCAAGCAAGGAAAAAAAAAAAGGTTTTAAAGATCAGCATTTTCCAAAGGACAATTGTCATCTGAAAACAGATTCTCAAAACAGAAATACCTTTTAAAAAGGAAAAAAGGAAAGGAAACCCTTATTTATATATATAAAAAATGTGTGCCATCTTTCTGCAAACTGACATTCAAGGTAGTTTACCAGAATTCCATAAGACCGTCAACACTCATAACAGAACACACATCTTTATACAGAAATAGATAAAAGCAGCAGCTTAACCATTTTAGTAGTAGCCAGTTGACTATCGGCAGACCAAACTAGGTAGGACAAGCACAGTGAAACAAAACAAACACTACAGCAAATTGAACCAAATTACTGGAACTACTTACCAAAATCCCAAATAAGGAAAGCAACATTTATTTTAAAAGAATTAATCAAGCACCAGAGAATGTCAGCAGAATGAGAGGGCCAAAGACCAAAGCATAGCACAACTAGTTATCTGCACCCAGTAGGGCTTGAATTCCCAGCAGCCCCAATACAATTATTCCACTTGAAAATCCCATGCTCAAGCAACTGGGCATGTCTTGAACCAGGGTTTGAATCCCAGTACAGATGTGGATGAAATTCCCAGTAATACCCTTCAGTACAGGAAAAACTGGGGCTTCACTAAAGGCTCATCCAGACAGAAAATTCCCACAGATGGTTTGGAACTTTACTGCCAAACTAAGATGAACAGAAAGAACCCCTAACAGAGATGCAAGATTTAACACTCTCAATTCATCTCTGGTTCAACTGTAGTCAAAATATCCTGTATCTCCGTGCCCAATAGCCTAACATCTAAAATTGTCAGAATGAGGAAAGATTTGACATTATAGCCTTGATTATGTTGTAATACTAGACCTTTTTATTTAATTATATTTTAATCCACTTTTCTACCAAAAGATAAATTCAAGAAAACTTAAGAATTAAAGACGCCTTGATTTTCTTCAAAATATTAACAGGTTAGGTTCAAAGCTACCAAATTACAAAAAAAACCCTAAAATTGTAACAGTTCAAAATGGAGCAGACAATAGCATTTAAACCCCATTTTGAGAAGCAGTGTCTAAGCCGCAGCCTTTCTCAACCTATGGGTCCCCAGATGTTGTTGAACTACAACTCCCATCACCCCTAGCTAGCAAGGCCAGAGCTCAGGGATGATGGGAGTTGTAGTCCAACAACATCTGGGGACCCACAGGTTGAGAACCACTGGGAGAGATAGCTGCTTATTGAAAGGCAAACTTCCTTAGGCAGGCCTTCCATGGCCTCAGTACCAGCACAAAAAAGACCCCCACCATTTGTGTCCACACACACATCTGACAGTGGATGGACAAAGGGCACAGTCTCATCAAATGATCTTATGGATGCAATGGCTTCATGTGAGAAGAAGCAATTCTTAAAGATACTCTGGTCCCAAACCATTTAGTCATAAAGCATTGTTTGAATTGACCCCGGAAGCAGATTGGCAACTGGTGCAGCCTACATGGTATCAGAAGTTTTGATGCGTTACCATCCGAGAAAGGCAACTATGACCTTGGTGAAAATGCAATACCATAAAAACCAGCATTATAGATATCAAATAAAAACTAATTTGTTTAAGCCAGTCAAAACATATAAACATAAATACCTAAACCATTAGAATCATACACTTAGAAAGATTTAAAAGCGGTAAATATTTAAGAACTTCAGTTAAAGGATGAGGCCACTCTTAAAAATAGCCTGACCTTTCTTCAGCTGTGGTATGACACAGGTTTACTTTTAATTTTAGAATCCACCTCCCAGTCTGCCACAGGGTATCACGCATGCCTTCATTTCCATGTTTAATATAATTCCAAATTTGAAAGAAAAGGTTAGGGCTAATAGTCGTAATGCCCCTTTAAAATTATTTTGGTGCCCCTCCCTTTTTAAGAGTGGCCTTATTTAAAGAATATTAAATCAACAGCAGATTTACGCAGGTGTAAACTCACTTGCTTGCCAATTCACCCCCTGGTGGAAGGTTTGGTATGCTCTCTGTTTGTAAAGTACGCATGACGTGGACTAAGTCTGGCACTCCTTCGCCCTGCTTCTTTATGATCTCTGGGAATCAGAAGTACTTTCTTTGTAAATTCAGTCCAAATGCAATTGAAAAGATTTCAACATTTTACTTTATATAAGACAGACTAAGATTTCAAAACCTTTGTCATATTTAGAGTGTCTCTTGTACCATAACAAAATAAGCAGGCTGGATAAAACAGTTCTACCTTGGCATCTTTGCCATGTATTTCCTACAATAAAACTTTTGGAAGCATATAATATATTAATCTCATTAGATCATTATCTAAAAATATCAATGATACTCTTGTAGTACATTGTAAGGGAGCTTGCTCTAAAAGAGCACTGAGATCTTAAGTGCTTATACTGCCTGAGAAGAAAACAAATTAGTTATAAATTGATTTCACAGAAAAATGTAACAACCATTTTTAGTAAATGAAAATGATACACTCCAACAGACCAATTTAAGAGTTTTATAAACTGAAATATGAAAACATGAGTGACATGATAGGAAACATACTATCTTGAATAAAAATAGAGTTGTGAAACAACAAAAGTTGAACTGCACAGTCTCTGTAGGGAAACAATGCTCAAACTAATTTGTGCAATACTTAAACCCCATTGTATGAATTGTTGAAATAATCAAGAATCTGATTTCAGCTGCAGCATCATTTACTTTCAAGCAGTATTTGAACACCGAATATTTGAACACTTCAAACTTCTCAATCCATCTTCAAATCAATTAACAGATAATGTGCATTATTCAGAGAACATCAGGTGCCAAGATTTTAAAATCTCATTAATGTAACAAATCATAGGTCAGATTTTCAAAAGTGTTTTAGACCACCAACTTAGGTTGTTTGTTGATTTATAAAATAGAACTATTAAAACTGACAATATTAGGATATGAATATTTGCCTTTGAACAAGTCACACCACTGGTCCATCTAACCCAGCAGCATTCTTCATTCAAAGTGGCTCTTCAAGGTCTCAAGCTCAGGTTTTTTCTACATTGCTTCCTGATAGCATTTAACTGACGACATTAGAGGGATCAAGCTTGGAAACTTTCACTTGCAAAGATTTCATTTTGCAATCCAGTAAACACCTATTATTATAATGGATGCTTTATTAGGCATACAATAGCTTTAATTAAAGTAGCAGTTTGGTATATTGGCCAGCACACTTGAGACTTCATGAAAACACCTGTAAAATGAGCTTGATGAGAAGTGCAGTTTTCTCCAAACTGCATGTAGTATCAATGTAGCACCAAAAATAAAATAAGGAATGTTGTGCTACCAAATTTAACTTTTTCAGTTTATAACAGCAGGCCACATGCAGACAATATGACACAAGAACACAGCTAGTGGAATAGGAGCACAAAAAACAGATTTTCAGTAACCTTTCAGTCCCTGCAAGTTTTAGCTCAATTTGTAGGCTTAATATATAGTAGCCGATAGCAAATAGTCGGGGGGAAATCTTGACAGCTGTCAAAGTACATAGATATCAAATTTAATTCCCTATAAATGCTTCTCTCTTTTTTCCCTTTTAAAGAAAGATTAGTGAATAGTGGCCAGGATCTGAAGAGCTGCTTAGGCAAAAGCAAGGGGCTTGGCACTAACCCACTGAAACCATCTATTCTCTTCTCCAAGGCCCACACGTCTATCACAAAAGCAGACTGCTTGGGGAGGGGGGGACAAGTTCCCTTGATATCACATTGATAGCTGCACAGTTCTATGGATCCTGGACAGTATTTCAAAGCAAATACTTTACTTTTTGTTTTGGCTAAACATTTTGAAGGTGAAGTACTAAGGCCAGAATCTGTATTTTACCATCAACTATTTATGACAAAGGCTTCTAATACTGAAACTGAATAAAGAGCAAAGATATCAGATTTATTTTGCCAAGTTCTTTTATTGTGAATTGTGAACATCTAGTATAGTCTACATCATTCTAATGCTATGTTATGTTTTGTACAAAAATAAAGGGATTAAAATTTATCTGAACTACACAGTTCAATAACCTAAAGCTACAGTACATTTAAAATACATCCTCCACTAAAATACATTTATACTCAATAGAAATATATGTACAATCCACAAATTATTTATGGCACAAATGGAACCAATCCGTTGGCCTTCATCTTGCAATATCTTTTTGTGTCCATGCATATTGTAGCTTCTCATTAACTTAAAACACTTTCTCAAACTGCAGCACAAGAAGATTAATGAAAGACAGATGAATAGTGTTGACTTCAACTGCTCTTATCTAAAAGGAGGCTGTGGTTTACTTGTGGGAACATGTTCTTGCATCCAAAGATCTACTTCCGTCTTCTAAATGAGAGAAAATATCTATACTGAAACATGTGTTTTACTGAAGATATATAGTCTACACCGAGGTGATCACACTCAATTAATTCATTGAAACACAGACATTTAAATAGTTATAATAGTAGACATACACCTATTACAAAACGCATTTCAAAACAGTTTCCCCGACCAATCCTTAAAAGTGCTGCATCTGTGCAAGCTCCACAAAAATTAACAATAGCTTGCACCGATGGAGCAGCTTAAGGATCTTAGTAATGGAAAGTTGAGGGTTTTTGTTTTGAAGAGTTGGGCTAGTCCCACAGGGTTGGATCCAGACCTGCTGTTCCATGAAATGAAGAGCTCCCTTTCATTTGCAGAAGTGAGTTGGGTCCAATGGAGGTTCCTACTCAACAAACTGGACACTCCAATGGGGAGACAGTGGGAAGAAATTTCCATCAATTACCCCCCCCCATGCGGCCCCACACACTCTATTGTAGTTTTTTTGTGGCATACCAGAATGCCAATGGGGGGGGGGGAGGTGAAGATCACCTCTATCTTTTTCTGCCTGCAGGAGCATACAGTGTATGGAACTGAACTCTGTGCAACTCCAGATCCAACTCAGTATTTTTTGGGAATAAACTTTTCAAATATGTAGTTTATATTGCAAGTTGCAGGTCGGATTAGTATTATTTACTACACAATTACAGCTGAAATTGTTTGACACTGATATAAAAAAGATTAGAACAGACAGCAGAATTCAGAACTGTCATATATTTTTTTTCTAAACTAGTCACCAACATAGCTCCTTCGCAAAAAGAAAGAAAATTGAATGGTGAAATGTAGTATTTTTCCTAGTACGTTGGGTCAAAAGTACAAGCTCTTAAGCCTGGTCGGGCTGTAAATTAAAATGTGTCCAATCTTCTCACTTGATTTACACCATTTCAGTAGCCATATAATGGTACTACTGTTTTCAGCTACCATTTTTTAAATTTCAATTTGATCTGTACAATGCAAAATTGCTTACAGACAGGCCTGTGCACAGCTTTTCTGAGGCCTGGGGCTGAAGTCTTGTTAGAATAAAGTTATAAACTCAAACAAAAAAGCAGTCCCTGGTGGGGGCCCCTGGCCAGCTTAGGTCTTACCCAGGGTCTCTCCCCCCCCCCCCCCGCCGCCTTTGCATGGGCCTGCTTACAGATCTTCATTATACAGGTCCATTTTAAAACTATAATTCAAATTTCAAAAACACTAACTTAGGGCATTTTAGGGAGATTGCTGTAACAGATTATTAAGCACATTTTGAATTATTCAACAGTTACATAGTCAGTTCTATTTTCCCGTGAATTTATTCAACCAAGTAGTTCCGTTAGCGCAAGAACTGTGCAATAGAACTAGCCCCCGTGTCCCCTTCACAGCATGTTCACCTCAACCCTCCAAAACAGTTTGGGAGTCAGTACAGAGGGAGGAGTAGGGGGAAGTTCTTTTGTGCAATCGGAAAATCTTACATATACGGAACTACTTTGTTGGATGTTGCCCATAACCAGAAGACACTGGGTTGTAATCCAAAACTGTATGAGAGGAAGGAAACTTGTGCCACGGATCATTCCCTCCCGCCCAAGAGCCTCACTTGAGGGCTGGAGGACCTATCAAATTTTGCAGGCTGTGTCGTGTCCAGGGCAGCAGTATTTGAGGAAGGGGGGAATTGCCTGAAAGCTGATTCCTTTCACTGCAGCTCCAGATAAAAAGTAAAGGTAAAGGTACCCCTGCCCGTACGGGCCAGTCTTGACAGACTCTGGGGTTGTGCGCCCATCTCACTTAAGAGGCCAGGGGCCAGCGCTGTCCGGAGACACTTCCGGGTCACGTGGCCAGCGTGACATCGCTGCTCTGGCGAGCCAGAGCCGCACACGGAAACACCGTTTACCTTCCCGCTGGTAAGCGGTCCCTATTTATCTACTTGCACCCGGAGGTGCTTTCGAACTGCTAGGTTGGCAGGCGCTGGGACCGAGCAGCGGGAGCGCACCCCGCCGCAGGGATTCGAACCGCCGACCTTTCGATCGGCAAGCCCTAGGCGCTGAGGCTTTAACCCACAGCGCCACCTGCGTCCCACGGCAGCTCCAGATACAGTCTATCAAAGAGGCTTTCTGGGGGAAGAGGGTACAAGGGGCTGCAGGGGGGAAGAGGTAAAGAGAAAGATACAACTACAGTGGTGCCCCACAAGACGAACACCTCGCAAGACGGAAAACCCGCTAGACGAAAGGGTTTTCCGTTTTGGAGGCGCTTCGCTAAACGAATTTCTCTATGGGGTTGCTTCGCAAGGCGAAAAAATCTTGCGAGTTCCCACGGGTTTTTTTCACTCCCCCCCCCTTTCCTAAGCCGCTAAGCCGCTAATCAGCTGTTCCGCTGATAAGCCGCTTAACAGCTGATCGCTAAAAGCCGCTAGACCGCTAATAGCGCTAATCCACTAAGCTGTCAATGGGCTTGCTTCGCAAGACGAAAAAACCGCTAGATGAAGAGAATCGCGGAACGGATTCTTTTCGTCTTGCGAGGCACCACTGTATAGAGTTGGCAGGAGACTCAAAGTTAGTTTATTCAACACTGATACCGGAAACCCATTACCAGAGAACAATGGGACATGTTGCCTTCCACTCCCAGCACACTGAATAGAAACAGGCATGCCTGAAACTTTGACAGCTTCCAGTTCAGAACCGGTCCCAAGAATGCCTAAACTGATCTTTGACACACCTCAGTTTTTAAAAGTAGGATAGGGAAATAATGCAAGAAAGCGTAAATGACAACACTGTATTTAACTGGCAGCTCCCTTTAAGACTGATCTTGTGGCAAATCCCCAAACTGCTTTTTGAACTCAGGAAAATTCGAAGAGCAATTCAAGAGTTCCAAAGGGGACTAAAGAGAAAATCTTCCAAATGCTGAGGTATATTCACACTGCCCTTTGGATCGCAGCTATGGCATCTATTCACAAATTAAAGTCTAGCTAATTCCACTTACACAAAGAAAGAACTGTAAGGTCAAGTTTCACTTATGAACATGGATTTTGTTACACACACACACACTCATCAGTGAAATGGTTTCAGTCATATGGGATGATATCAAAATAAGCTTATGCATACAAAGTGCTTCCACACTTATAGATGAGGACAGATGATTTTCCTTTCTTGCTGTAGCTCCTCCTATCTATCAAATACTGCTTGGATGCCCAAACCTTCCTAAGCAACTTTTCAGGAGGGGCAAAGAGCTGCAGTAGAACAAGGCTTTTTTTTGCAAAATTCTGGTGCAGTTTTGCCACACTTTACTTTGGTTCCCAAGGATGAAAAAGTGTGGACAAACAAGAAAACACAAGTATTATTTTCTAATGCCTCTTCTCATTTAATCTATTAAATATTGATGAACATCTTACTAGGTCATTACAAACGTAACATTCCTTGCCCCAAGTTACCTTCTGAATACTACATACGCCACAATTTGTAACATTCATGGAAAGTGACTCCAAAACATGAATATCAGTGGCCACTAACTGCAATACTCCCAGTGTAAAGAGAATGTGCTATAATAGGAGCATAATAAAATTACATCACTACCACTACTGAGGATTTGAATAAAACTTTCAAGAGTTCAAAGTGCTTAACATTCATAATCTTGCTGTATTTCTTACAACCACCCCAAAATATTGTTCAGTATTATGATCCCTCTAGTTAAAATGTAAGGGAAAGGGGGTCAAGAGTAGTAAGTTCATGGCCAAAATGAGATTGAATCAGAGACTTCCTAATATGTAGCTCAGTCTCTTAGGTACTACATGACACCAACTCTCAGTAAACAAGCCACTGAATCAATTCAAGATGACAAAATATTAAATAAACAACATTTATGTTCAGGACAGTTAAGCGTCTACAGAATAAAAAAATAAAGTGCAAGAGATTTTTTAAAACTCATTCATTAATATGGCAGGCGTAAAAATATTTCATGTTAGTGCATGGGACTTATGACTTCAGAGCCTTTAAGGTGTAATCACCTTATGTTTAGGTCCATTACACTATTATTATTATTATTATTATTATTATTATTATTATTACCACCACCACCACCATAATCAAATTTATTGGTCACTTTTTTGCCACAGGCACTCAGCAAATTCAGTTTTTTTAAATCTAATTTTTACTTAACTCAACATTCACAATAAAAAGGTTTCTTTATTTTGGAAATAAACATATATTACAACTTATAGTTTCAATACATACTTACTAAGTCCTGTTGAACATACTGGAACATCTAAGGAAACATGCACAGGATTGCACTGCACATGTTCAAAGGCACTATAATACAGTGTGAAACACCTTTCAAATTCATGCTTTAAACCAGAACCAGTTTTGAACCATATGGCACAAAATTATATGAAACGCAAAATACCAGATTAAATTATCTATGACAGTACTGATTTCAAATTTACTATTACACAAGCATAACAGATATTAATAAACTATTAATTTAAATTTGATCGTATTATGATGGCTAACTGTCTTCTCAGCAACCAGGATCGAAAATTGCTTACAGTCTAGAATTATTGCTGGCAAAATAAATGTTATACTCAAATCTTTCTCCAGTGTAAGAAGAATTGTCAAGGACACCTATTTTGACAGGACATACTACACATATCCAAAAAGGCAAGAAAAGTACCTTTTTGTGAGGTGTAATGCTGAATGGCACTTAAGAATTTAAGAAAATGCTTATAGATGCTTAGGACTTAGCTGTTGGGCATTTGTTTAGAAATAAAATTACTTATTTTTTTTTAAAAGAGCCACCTTCTACTCTGCTTTCCAGGAACTTGTCCAGCTCTGCTTCTCTCTTCACTGCCTCTGGTAATACCTTTGGTGCATTTGGGAAACAGATCAATATCACACTCATGTTGTCTCGGCTTCCCTGGAGTGGGAGGGGTGGAGAAAAAGAAAAGAGTTTGATGAAGTTCTATTTTCCAGCATAATATTCACACAAGTCTGACAACTTTCTTTACATTAATACAATAAAATGTTAGTAATCATAACTTTCACCAATTTCTCACTCCAACACTGAACGTAAGCAAGTATCCATTTGCTTCTATAACTCTTGTTCAACAAAGTCACTTTGTTCAAAGCTTACATGAGTTATTCTGGCTCCCCTTTTGACAAAATAGATTGCAACTGCAATACTAGTAACACAACAAAGCACACTGAGTGATAATATTAAAGGCATAGCCTCCAACTTCTTGCATACTTTTTATGAAAGTGAAGGTTAAGGAAACAAAAGAGGAATGGGTAGTTTAGCTAAGCTACAAAATTGGCCTAAACTAGATACAACAGCTGTTGCATGTATCTTTCTTTTGACCTGCTCCCACCAAACCTCCATGATACTAATTTTAAGAAAAGTGTGGTGGTGGAGAAATATTAGTAAGTAAAGTTAGAGCTGATGTCCAATTTGGCTATGTGAGATTATTAGCTTAAAATAATTTACCAATGCACATGTTTTTCTCCAAAGAATGTGGAAAGCTGCCTTATATAATCAGATGACTGGTCCATCTCGCCTAGTATTGTTCACACTGACTGGCAGCAGCTTTCCAGGTTTTCAGACAGGAGTCTTTTCCAGCCATACCTGGAGATGCTGAGGATTGAACCTTGGACCTTTGGATTGCAACATGTTAACTGCCAATGAGCTACAGTCTCTTCCCTACACACAAAATCCAGCAACCTAGTAGCAAAGCAAGTTAGATTTAAGCATGTGTGTTCAATATTGGTCCCAGAGTCAAAAGCCAGCTAAAATTGTGAATATCCATCGTTTGCCAACACTACAACTAATCATACACATTTCAATATATCCCACATAAAACTTCTGGCTACCTTATACAAGCAGGTGTCGACTATCTCATTGCAAACTCTTTCAAGGTCATCAGTGACTTCAAGCCTTGATCTGACAAATTCACACAGCTCTTCATTTCCCATAACATCCCAGATGCCATCACAGGCCAGTATGATGAACTGATCATCATCTTCTGATCTCTCAATTTCATAAACTTCAGGCTCAGGTGAGACAAGCTGCTCTGTAGGGCCTTTCCCATGGACGCATTTGTAATCAAAGTCTCCAAGTGCTCTAGACACAGCGAGGGAGCCATTCACACGCTGAATCATGACTGAACCACCTGCATTCTGTATACGTTCCTTCTCCAGTGGATTATTTGGTTTGTGATCTTGCGTAAAGAAATAAACCTTTCTGTTTCTACAAAGTAATCCTCTAGAATCTCCGCAGTTGATAAAATAAGTGTGCTGAGGAGAAATGAGGACTCCCACAGCTGTTGACCCGCTTCTGTCCGCACCATGCTTCTTCTCAGAAAGTAGCCTCATTTGTTCATCAATTTGCAGAAAACCTGTTCTGATTCCTGTCTTTACACTCTCCACGGATGGCGAAGCTCCACGGCCTTTAAAATCATGATTGCTTGTGATGTGATCTAATAAATGCTCGCAGCAGTATTTGGCAACTTGGGATCCAGCGTGTCCATCATACACAGCAAAAAAAGACCACCCGTCAAGTCCATTTGGTAAGCCAATTACAGCTGTATGCGCATCCTCCATCTCAACTCGCCAACCTTGCATGCTACTTAGCCCATAACGTAGTCCATTGCCCTGCCCTTGGGCATTGTGCTTCTCCATCTTTGGCTTATCTAAAAATGCTCCCATGATGTCTTGTCCTTTAAGATCTGCAGAGACAAAAAGATCTGCTGTTAAGCTATTTTTAAGACAGTTAGCCGTTTAATCATATGCCGAACATGTTGCTTAAAGAAAACACGAACCTCAACTGCAGTGCTTACTGTACAAAACAGACAGAATATGTTTAATTAACGGGGAGCTGAACTGTTCAGCTTGTGGCTTTGTGAACTTCACTCTTGGGAATAGTTTGTGTATTATTATAAATATTTAAATTGTTACTATGCAAGAGAATGGCTTGCGCTTTATTAATGTGGCTTTTATCAAAACATCTGCAGTAAGTGTAAATAAATCAAACCACAGCTCAGACTCTTAAGAAATAAACAAAGCTCAGTGGATTCTTGGTTGCACTGTACAGTAATATTTTCAGTCACCCATTTGTATACCAACACACCAAACCCAGATTTAACTAGATCCATCTTGTCATGCACTTGGCCAGTAACCATCATGGAAGCTACCTGGAATGGAACATCCCCAACTGGAAAGCAAAGTGTGTGTGTGTGTGTGTATAGTGGTGATGGTGACTATACTGGACCAAAATCAATTTCAAGACTGTTACATTTTGCCCTGTTCCAAGATTTTTAATGAAAAGCATGCTATAAGACCCCTAAATAAATGAATAAATCCATTTATTGCCCATCTATGGTGTAAAGTAATCGGTAAATACTGGGAAATCTACATAAATAATTTTCTCTTATCTTTCAGTGAGTAGATTTCAAGGCTGCTTGTCAATATCCTTCTTAAACTGTGGTACCTGGAATTGGACCAAGGCAGAATAGAGTGGTACTATTACGACCCTTGATCTGGACACTATACTTTCTGTTGATGCAACCTAGAATAGCATTAGCTTTTATTGCTGCTGCTTCACACTGTTGACTCATGTTGAACTTGTGGGTTACTAAGAACCCCTAGATCCTTTTCACATGTAAGCTAGGTATCCCTCATCTTCTATTTGTGCAGCTGGTTATTCCTGCCTAATTTGTACTGCTACATCAACAACTGATGTGCTCCGATGGGAAAATAAGGGGAGAAAATTGACTGAACTGGGCTATGGACATAGTTGTGACAGAAGACTGTAAATCATACTTGCATCTGCTTAGCATCATTAATTTTTAGGTTTTTGTGGGTTTTGTTTGAAAGAGCACAGCTTCTACTAATCACAACAGGTAAATGGTAATGGCACACTGTTCCAGTATATCATACATCTTTAAGTGATGTTTTTCTTCGTAGATTCTCATTGTTTATTCTACCTGAACCCATTTTAGAAACAAAATCTGTATTCATGCCATAGTTACTGAAAATGAATAGTTATTCAAGAAGTTTTCCAAAGAAATCTTACATCTATTTAAAAAAGAATGTATCTTATTCTTAACACATAAAGAAGTCTTTAAGCAATCATACAAATTCCACATTATATACAACACCCTAAAGTGCTATAGTGAAATCATAGAATCATAAGAGTTGGAAGAGACCACAAGGGCCATCGAGTCCAACCCCCTGCCAAGCAGGAAACACCATCAGAGCACTCCTGACATATGGTTGTCAAGCCTCTGCTTAAAGACCTCCAAAGAAGGAGACTCCACCACACTCCTTGGCAGCAAATTCCACTGTCGAACAGCTCTTACTGTCAGGAAGTTCTTCCTAATGTTTAGGTGGAATCTTCTTTCTTGCAGTTTGGAACCATTGCTCCGTGTCCGTTTCTCTGGAGCAGCAGAAAACAACCTTTCTCCCTCCTCTATGTGACATCCTTCTATATATTTGAACATGGCTATCATATCACCCCTTAACCTCCTCTTCTCCAGGCTAAACATGCCCAGCTCCCTTAGCCGTTCCTCATAAGGCATCGTTTCCAGGCCTTTGACCATTTTGGTTGCCCTCCTCTGGACACGTTCCAGTTTGTCCGTGTCCTTCTTGAACTGTGGTGCCTAGAACTGGACACAGTACTCCAGGTGAGGTCTGACCAGAGCAGAATACAGTGGCACTATTACTTCCCTTGATCTAGATGCTATACTCCTATTGATGCAGCCCAGAATTGCATTGGCTTTTTTAGCTGCCGCGTCACACTGTTGGCTCATGTCAAGTTTGTGGTCAACCAAGACTCCTAGATCCTTTTCACATGTACTGCTCTCAAGCCAAATAAAAGCCAAATAAAAGTATCCAACTATGTTTCAGTCATCTGCAAATGGGGATGTGCATACAATTTCAACTAACAACTGTACTGGATTGCTTTGAAACCTCTAACATATTCTGAGTAAAGTTCACACCTTTTAGAAAAGTAAGAGTTTCGTACAAGATGGCAAAATCGGTAGCTCTCCCCTCAGAAAAAAACAACCCCTGAATGCAATGCATCATATATTCAATCAACCAGGCCGCCAAACATCTGCAAAGCCACAATATACAGTACGCTGCATTCAGCCTTAAGATCATATGTTGTGCATGCCTGGCATGGCATGGTCTCCCACACAGTGGAATATGAATGATCTTCGGATTTAACCATTCTATATAGATTTCAGGCCAGTTGTCTACACAATTAGGAAGTAACCCTGCTTGCTGGACAGAGGTAAGAACCAGAGGAATAATTGGCCACAGACCTGGGTTTGGGGATGAGAACATAGAACAGCCCTGCTGGAGCAGAGCAAAGGCCTGTCTAGTCCAGCATCCTATTCTCACAGTGGCTAACCAGCTGTGTATGTAAAGCCTTATTTGCAACAGGAAACACTGGCTGTAGCACAGTGAGGGTAATTAAGGGACACCATTGTCATAAAGATGGAAGAACAGGAAATAGAAGAGAGAGATGAAGCAGAAATCTCTGGGGACAACAGGTTTAGACAGGGGAAAAAACAAGTACAAGAGCAGGAAATGCTGCCTGAATATGCTGTTTCATGTGTCTTTTTATTATTATTCCTGCGTTAGATCTCAGAGTGATTCTGTTTGAAGAATCTTTTGTAAGCAGCTTTGGAGAGCTTCTCAGGGCTATAAAGCAGGATGTAACTATTCTGAATAATGAATATATAATACCAGGTAAATACATATGATTCTTAAGACCTGAATTTATCTATTCTGAATTGTGGAGCAAAAATGTATGTAATTGCTCACAGACTGTTGAAGAATTAATATTAATAATAATAATAATAATAATAATAATAATACCCCACCCATCTGGCTGGGTAAAAGATTTTTGATAGGTTCTTATCAAGACCCCTTTCTTTTATACCCCTCTCCTTTTTAAGGAGTCAGCAAACATATTTTAATCCCTAAGAACCAAGCCTAGACAAGGCTGATAAAGCACCAGAAATTGCAGAATTTTGGAGATGCACAAGCCACCAAGCCTAGCACTTCACTGTTCAGACACAAGACTGCAACTTCCAAGCAAAGCATTCACTCAATATTCCCTCATATCAACTCTTTCTCATACCCAAGATTGAAACATGGCTCCATAACTAGATCTTGTATATCATAATAGCCAGGAACATGAGCTGTGAACAGTCACAGCTGTGAGCTGAATTATCACCTACCTTAGAAAAGTTTTAAGCATTACCAAAATATGAGAAGAGCAATGAATACTTGAAAGAAACCATATAAACATTCATATAACCACAGAGCACAAAGGGAAATCTTATAAAAATATGCCTCAATCCCTTATTAGCTAATATATTTATCTGTCTTTTAGCTAAACATATATGTTGAAACTGTCATTGCATTGCCGTTCACTTCCTTCCCCAAAGTCTAAAGTGGTTATCATATGAATGCAATTCCTCCAAATATAAGGGCTGGGATGCAGGTCAAATAATACACGAACGCATACTTGGCAGTCTCTTTTTATATCTTCATGGGATTATTCAAGAATGAAGGCCTTGTACTTCACAGACCTGCAAGACTCAGGGAGAAAGTCAGGTCTGTGCATACACAAGCCGACACACTCCTCATTCTGCAACAGGCACCCTGCAATTCTTGGGTGAATCTGCTCTGCTCCTCTGCCCCAAATCACTTAGATGTCCTAGTTTCTCCTATGGGTTACACACTGTACTTACATGAGGTTCAAGTGGAAACATGAGGCAAACACATAAATGGTCAACACAATGGCACAATTCACTTGTTTCCAGGAGTCACAACTACAACCAAGTCCACTGCATATATTTTAAGAAAGAGGGGCTTCCATCTGACCTGGTATGGTGTTCCAGAAAAGAATGATGTCATCTAGAGATTTATTTATTTGCAGGATTTTCTGTAACACTTCAATAAATGTTTCTAGTTTACAGGGGATGAGTTAGTTGCTGCACTCCTCAGGGTGGCTATTCTCCAGTCTTGGGGCCAAAAATATTTGAATTAGCAAAATATGGTTTACACTTGCCATGCAAACGAAGTGTGTAAACAAGAATCTGACCTGGTCTGCTGGGCAAACAAACCACACCTTGCTGTTCAGATTTAACAGAAAACTATGATTTCCCACAAACCAAGAAGCAGCAAATGAAGTGGAACATTGAGGAATATACGTTTGTGTGAGCAGAGGGCCAGTTCCAATTAACACAAGGCTAGGGAATCTTTCCTCCTGGGACGGCTGCATCCGTTCAGGCATAAAATGTGTCAGGGGCCACATACCAGTGATGAAAGGGAGTGCCACTCCGCAGCCACACACCCCATCCCATCAAGTCATGCTCACATGCAAGCACACCCATTCATTCATTAATTCTCTTTCACACATACCATCTATTCAATTCACACATAAGCCCCTCACTACAATTTGCACTGAGAAATAGGCTCCTATTCGTTCCAATTGATTCTCTCCCCCCCCCAACAAGCAGGGGGTTGATCCAGATATAAAGCCTTGCTGGGGGAGTGTAAGAGGGACTTTTATCTTTTGCCCCTTACTACGTCACAATGTAATCCAACATGGTCCCAACGTTCACTCCAATGGATCATTTCTTGACAAAGCAAACAGCAAATACCAATCCTGATTAAAGCCACATCAAGGTGCATAGAGTTAAAGCCCCACTACATCCCCATGCCAGAGTCCCAATCCAAATTGGCCCACTGTGCTCAGTATTTGCTACTTTTCTGTTGCTGGTTGAGGATGAAAAGAGAGCAGTAGGGATCTAAAGGAGTGGAACCACTGTCAGGCACTATACATACTGTCTCCACAGTATATTGCTTTTTACCTTCAACAATATTTTTTCATATTTTATCATAGGTTTTTGAACTTTGTGTATCTAACAGATTGTATAGTAGTGATCCCCCTACTATCATGTTTTGTTATATATTGGGGTCAGTTATTCTGCATGTAAGTTAGTCTGAACATTATATATTATCACCAGCTAAACCAGGGCGGCCCAACTTTTCAAACCAAGTGGTTGCAAGAGGACTTCAGCATGGAACCTGGAGGCTGCACACAACTTGTTTTTTTGGGGGGTAGGCTGAAATCTGACGTCCCCCCCAAGCCCTCACGCTGCCTTCCGAAGTTCCGAAGTGTAGATACGGTAATTGAAATGCCGTTCTTTGGGAATGATGTGCAAGGCTCTGGCAGGTTCTTAGAGCCCTCCAACCTCCTTCCAAAAGCTGGAAAAGTGCGAACTAGGCTTTGGAGAGGTAGGACGACTCTAGGACCCTGTCAAAGCTTCCATGCCTCCTTCTCAAAGCCCAGCACCTCACTTACCCACAAGGCTTTGGGATAACAGCACAGTGGCTGGGGGTCAAATGTTGTTGAGGGCCATCAAAAAGGCCTTGAGGGCTGCATGTGGACCTTGGGCCACGAGTTGAACCACCCACGGCTAAACTCTGACTGTTGCCTACTGCCTGCCCATAGGCAACCACCATATTACTCTTAATATTTCGAGTATATGTGGAATAGTACCAGAGTATATGGGGGTTTGCAGACAGATTGTTTGCCTTAGGGGGCTTACATTATTTTTTGTGTTATTTATTGTGGGGAAGATAGCAAAGGAACGGAAAAGAGAGACAAGGTTCAGAAGGGATGATGTGAACAATGGAGTTATTCAATATTTTTAAGACTCAAAAGGGTTTATAAACTTATCTTGATACGTGTTGCAAGAAAATTCTGTGATGATTTCAGAGTGTTTATATGGATTGTTTGTATTTGTATATAATGATATTCATTACTTTAGTATTTTATATAAGTAGGCGGTAAAGTTAAAACTGCTTTCACGAAATTAGTCATTAAACAAGAACTTGTAATTATAGGCAAGGAATGTTTGACCTGTGTAGGGAGGTGGGCTAATCTTTTATGTGCAGACTAGTAACTTTTTTGCCAAGGTGATTTGCAAGGCTAGGGTAAGTCAAAGGCATCATACTATCCACAAGTCACCTATAGTTTCTGCTCAACTTGACCAAACAGAAATGATATATTAAAGTGCATCACCTCTAATTATCATTAGTACTATCATGAAAATACATCTCATTCTACTGTTGTGGTAGCAAGGTGGACTAAGTGCTTTGGGTCTATGTTCTCAGATCAAAGAACTCCTGTTCCACATATCAGAATAATACTGACTTTCCCAGCAGTTGCCTTTCAGCTAAGAAGTGTACACCAAGTTCTTCACAAGAAAGTGCACATATACCCTTCCAAAACAATTTACTGCTTATTTCTGGGTAAACGCCAAACAAGTGGGTACATGACATGAATGAGAAATACTTTCTGGATATACAGCAGTGGGAAAAGCTTTCAAAGTAGCAGAGTGTGTTTTCAGAAACCATGTTTCCCCCATGACAAACCACATAACGTTTCCAAAGTTAACATCTGTTTGTTTATGACAACAGTTCACATGCTCTTTTAATGTAGTGCTAATTATGTCAGCGCTCAGCATTTCGACTCATATACAAATCTCCAGAAATTATTCCAGAGAGCAGGCCTCTTGAATACAGAAAAATAACTATGTTTTGCTAATTTATGAGCACTCTCATGATGGATAAAGTGTTGGGATACTGCCAGGGAGACAAAGTCCATCATGGGCCCCAAGCCGCCTCCGGACGTCCATCGATCTCCCGTAGACAACGCTCTATCAGCAGATAATGCACAGCGAAAGATGCACGCAGGAGAGCATTATTTACAACTTTATTCAGCGTTGGTCAGAAGAGAAAACATGACTGCCTGCTTCAATGTCTCAGGCACAGAGAGAGAAATGAAAGCAAAGACACAACAGAAACATCCTGTGAACAGGAAATACGCAGGCTGTGAAACAAACATCCTGCTCCCTTTTAAGGTGGAACGGAAAGATCCTAACATAAAGTACCCAACAAGTACCACCAATGGTACTGAAATGTATATGACAGAGACCCAAATATTTTCAGTGTTGCACACCATGCTATAAAGTGAAGTGATGACAAATTGTTATAAAGGGTATAGCAATGACTGCATGCATGCTTTCTGGAGGCACCCAACATCAAAAGAATAAATATAGCCTTCTAAAAGCATACTAAGACAGGAAAGCGTAGGAATAGATTGTTAATGTCATCACAGTACAAGATCAACAGGATGTCTTAACAACTTTGTTCAAGTGCAAAAGTGTAAGTATATAACAAACACCTAGATAAGTGGCCAATAAAGTGGCAAAAGTTAGATTCTGAACTAGCTAGTAAGTTCTGGAAACTCAAATGTCAGTTGACTATCTGAAGCAAACATATATTCTGTGTATGTGGTAGTCATGTTTGTAGCCCCTGAAGGCTTGAGGCTCAGGTGGCCTTGGTGGCATGGAGTGCCTTCCATCAGCTTCAACTGGTGGCCCAACTGCACCCCTATCTGGACAGGGAAAGCCTAACTTCTATCATCTATGCTCTAGTAACCTCTAGGTTAGATTACTGCAATGTGTTATACGTGGGGCTGCCTCTAATGATGGTTTGGAAACTAGGTGGTGCAAAATTCAGTGGCCAAGCTGCTCACCAGGGAAAGTCAAGTTGAGCATATAACATCAATTCTGGCCCAACTGCATTGGCTGCCAATTAGTGACAATTAGTTTCTGGGCCCAATTCAGAGTGCTGGTTTTGACCTATAAAACCTTAAATGGCTGAGGAACACAATACCTCAAAGACTGCCTCTTCCCATTTGAACCAACCTGGACACTGTGATCATCATCTGAGGCCCTCCTTCACAAGGTCATGAGGGTGGCAACATGAGAGCCAGTTTTTTCTGCAGTGGCTCCCTGCTTGTGGAAGACACTCCCCAGGGAGGCTTGCTTGGCATTTTCATTACGTATATTTAGGCACTAGGCAAAAATGCATTTTTAAATTGTAAACCACTCTGTGATCCTCAGATGAAGGGTGGCATAGAAATTTAGTGAGTAGGTAAGTAGCCTCCCTAGCCTCCAGGGGTGGGGATGGTAGAAATTAATTGATTGACTGACTGACAGTCTGTGTTGGGAAACATGTCCTGATGCTCTATAGATTTTTAAAAAGCAAGGGCTCCAATGTTTTCTTCCTACCTCAAGCATGGTAAATCCAAGCCATTCACCTTAGGATAGGGGGAACTTAATGTATTCTTCCCAAAGTTCTGGTGGTTTCCTGCCTCTTAGAGTGGAAGAATGGTGCTTCTTGCCCTGACATTATCATGTTCTAATACCCCTTACAGAGTCCTGCATGCTTTCCTAACGGCAGCCCCTTTCCCCCTTTGCTTACAAATAGAAGGGACTTGAATCATGAAATAACATACCTACTCCCACCAGGGCACCTAGCAAAGGAATAGAATTTAAATGTGTAGATGCAGATACCAAGGATAAACAAGTGAAGAAGGCCTTCTCTTCTGGATATACGCTTCTTCAAGTTTGGATATACACTTCTTCAAGTTCTCTTCTACATTCTGTTTTTTGCTATCTGCATCATAAGGCCTGCTGTCAATTTTAGATTGTTCACCCACTGCATGGGTGGCCATCACCTAGATTTTTTTTAAATTGTATGGTCTGCACAGTAGCACTCCTCTGTTCCATCAGCCTGAGCAATCTTTCAGCACATGTCCTGCAGATGTGCCTTTTAACTTCAGACTTCTATGATTGTTTTTTGTCCTAAGCATAATCTTCAACCTGCTCTGTTTCTCTAACTTGTCTTAGCTAAATTCATCTTCAGTCTTACCTTTTTTATTCTTAATTTAGTTTAGTTAATTTAGTGGGCACCGGTCCCGCCCCTGGGGCAGAGGGCAGATCGGACTGAACCCAAGGGGGCGCTAAGTTGCTTTTTCCTGAAAAGGGGCTGGTAGGCCAAATAAGTTTGGGAACCTCTGGTTTAGTTCTTCCAGGATTTATTTTAGCTATTATGACTGTATCATCAACATATTGTAGATCCTCTGTTAACATTCATTCCCCTTTCTGGCCAATAAAGCTTTTAAAACACATCTTTCAAGGCAAGTGTAAATTAGCTCAGGTGATAAGTTATCTCCTTGTCTTATGCCTCTTTCCAAATGTACTGGATTGGTATTTATATGGAGATGATAAGTTGCTGCTGCCTTGTCTGCTATTTCTTGTAGTAGCTGGTTGCATCTGATATCAATTCTGCAATTTTGTAATGGCCACTGTAATGCCCAGGTTTCAATAGTATCAAAGTATTTTTCCTAGTCAATGAATCCAACATATATAGGTATAGTCATCACATTTTTCTATCAACATTTTCATGGTTAATAGATTATCTGCTGTAGAATATGCTGCCAAACTCAGTGTTCAAAACTCCCATTGTTCTAGGCCAGGCATAG
The DNA here is from genome assembly GCF_951804945.1 of Podarcis cretensis. Lineage (NCBI taxonomy): Eukaryota > Metazoa > Chordata > Lepidosauria > Squamata > Lacertidae > Podarcis > Podarcis cretensis. The sequence goes on along the minus strand of NC_137170.1, from coordinate 9,351,671 downwards.
GCAAACTTGGCCCTCCAGACGTTTTGGGACTATAACTCCCATCATCTCTGACCACTGGTCCTGTTAGATAGGGATGATGGGAGTTGTAGTCCCAAAACATCTGGAGGGCCGAGTTTGGGGATGCCTGTTCTAAGGCACATTTTGCAACAGGGAATTTCATTAGCATGAGCAGTTTCTGAGCTCTGGGCACAGTACTGTGCCTAAGATTTCAGATTTAAACTGCAGAGTAGAAGAAAAGAAGGACCTTTTTCTGCCTCCCTACTTCAAGCTACTCTTTGAAGACTGGAGAAGAGACCCTCTTAAGAATATTAGGGGGGTGGGCAGGGGAAGGACAAGACCATGTGAAAAATGAACATAATATTTAGTTGCAGTTCATTCATTTTCAGCTTTGCATTCTTGTTATTAAAAAAAATGCATAGACATTCCGTAGTTGGGTCCATAACCTAGGTTTAAGGTGCCATTTAGCTCCTAGCTTTCATACTTCAGTTTCTAACACTGCTTTCACTACAGCAGGAGTGAGAAACCTTCCAGATGTACTTGGACTCCCAACTCCATTTAGTCCCAGCCAACTTGGTCAATCATCAGAAGATGGTGGGAATTACTGGCTAGAAACATCTGGAGGGATGTTGGGACGCGGGTGGCACTGTGGGTAAAACCTCAGTGCCTAGGACTTGCCGATCGCATGGTCGGCGGTTCGAATCTCCGCGGCGGGGTGAACTCCCGTCTTTCGGTCCCAGCTCCTGCCCACCTAGCAGTTCGAAAGCACCCCTAAGTGCAAGTAGATAAAAAGGTACCGCTTTATAGCGGGAAGGTAAACGGCATTTCTGTGTGCTGCGCTGGTGCTGGCTTGCCAGAGGAGCTTCGTCACGCTGGCCAGTGTCTCCGGACAGCGCTGGCCCCCGGCCTCTTAAGTGAGATGGGCGCACAATCCTAGAGTCGGACACGACTGGCCCGTACGGGCAGGGGTACCTTTAACATCTGGAGGGCTATAAGTTCCCCATCCCTACATTGGAGTTTAGAGCAGCTAGTTCATCCAATAAGATATTAATCAAAATGCTGACATCACATTACTGGTCATGATATAAACAAATCATGTCTTCTGTTGGAGAGTTCAGTTTTCTAGTCTAGTAGGTTTTTTTGGGGGGGTCACCTTGAAACAAATATAATATTCTGATATAAATGTGAATCACTGTGTTTTATAGTTATTGATCCAGAAAGGCATATAATACCAGTCTTTTGTGTACTTAAGTCAGTGCAACTTCTCACATGTGTAACAGTTAAAATATGTGCAGCAATACTTGGATGAAAGCCAAAGCGGCTTATGTAAAAGCATGAAAACACATTTGCTGAGTTTTGCAAAGCAAACATAAAGGAGATAAAGAATATATTATTTTACCTAGCTTGGCTCAATCTTATCCAACTGAGGAAAGTTTCATAGACTCGCAGAATTGTAGAGATGGAAGGGACCCTTATGCAATCCAACCCAATGCAGAGCAAGAACCTCAACTAAAGCATCCATGACAGATGGCCATCCAATCTCTGCTTTAAAACCTCCAATGTTGATATTTGATATTTAACTAAATTGTAGGTGCTGACAGATACCCAAATTCATTTTAATTTATACTACCTTTTTATTTAGACAACATTTCAATTTCAAACTGATCTTATAACCACAAGGAGGTACTTTTGTTCAAAGTTTATTAAACTAGCGTTCTCTGTTCCAAGGAAAATTTTATCTGTTCATATTTGACACCACATTTCATTTCCAAAGTATCTTTTGAATACTAGCCTTTGTAAAAATTCAGATGCAAAGCAAAGTATAGGCTCAAGGAATCAGGAGGAATAAATGGGAGATGTGGGGAAGAAAAAAGATCAGCATTAAAGGCAAAGACCAAAGATGGAGGATGTGTCCCTCGTTTGCAATCAACGTTCAAGTGATATTTCTGATTGACTGCTTTAAGGGGTCAGGGAAATCCTTTTTGGGTGAAGCAGGGCTCAAGCTGGCAAGTCTTCTCTCATGTCTGGGTTAAAGCTACAGCTGATTACCTTGGGATGCTCAGGTGCCCTTTAGATGTAGCAATGTGGTTAGCTACTTTCCCATGAAGTGATCCCACATGGATGGGATAATGCAACCATATACTGTAGATAGGGCTAATCATTGAGTCTTCACCACAGCACTGAATTCCAAGACCCACATGATAAGCCACACTGCCATATCATTCAGACACAGCTCCTAGATATCATGTCACCTAAAGGAGAAACAGCCCCAGATACTCTATGTAGACTTGAAATAGAGACAAAAGCTTACTAAAATTCAAAAGCAAGCACCAATTACTGAAAAGAACAAAGGCTCTGGGATCCACCTGCTTTTCACAAATGTGCTACTTAAATTATCAGTGTTATACTGTCTTGCTTAATTTAGTATTCCAGAAACAGAAATATGAGAGGTCTGACCTTATGACTATTTTGCTAAACAATTAGCATCACTGTACTGGCATCAAGTAATAGAAGGGGAAGAAATGGAGGCAGTGAGAGATTTTACTTTCTTGGGCTCCATGATCACTGCAGATGGTGACAGCAGCCACGAAATTAAAAGACGCCTGCTTCTTGGGAGAAGGGCAATGACAGGCCTAGACAGCATCTTGAGAAGTAGAGACATCACCTTGCCAACAAAGGTCCGTATAGTTAAAGCTATGGTTTTCCCAGTAGTGATGTATGGAAGTGAGAGCTGGACCATAAAGAAGGCTGATCGCCGAAGAATTGATGCTTTTGAATTATGGTGCTGGAGGAGACTCTTGAGAGTCCCATGGACTGCAAGAAGATCAAACCTCTCCATTCTGAAGGAAATCAGCCCTGAGTGCTCACTGGAAGGACAGACTGTGAAGCTGAGGCTCCAGTACTTTGGCCACCTCATGAGAAGAGAAGACTCCCTGGAGAAGACCCTGATGTTGGGAAAGATGGAGGGCACAAGGAGAAGGGGGCGACAGAGGACGAGATGGTTGGATAATGTTTACGAGGTTACCAGCATGAGTCTGACCAAGCTGCGGGGGGCAGTGGAGGACAGGAGTGCCTGGCGTTCTCTGGTCCATGGGGTCACGAAGAGTCGGACACGACTAAACAACAACAACAACTGGCATCAAGAAACAAATGCTTTAATTCATTGGGATAATGAACATACCCAATGCTCTCATCATTAACATGTTGCTTTCTAAGCAGTAGTACCGACTAAATAGGAGTAGCAGATAAAACTGATGGAATGCACGGATTGAATAATAGAAGCAGGAAAATGAATTAAAATGAAATTAGATATAGGGGGAATTTAAAGGGGGATTGAGCTTTTTGAATATGCAGTTAGATAAAGAAAACTAAAATGAACCAAAAAAAGGGGAAGGTAAGTAATGAAATAGGGGACGCAGGTGGCGCTGTGGGTTAAAGCCTCAGCGCCTAGGGCTTGCCGATCGAAAGGTCGGCGGTTCGAATCCCTGCGGCGGGGTGCGCTCCCGCTGCTCGGTCCCAGCGCCTGCCAACCTAGCAGTTCGAAAGCACCTCCGGGTGCAAGTAGATAAATAGGGACCGCTTACCAGCGGGAAGGTAAACGGCGTTTCCGTGTGCGGCTCTGGCTCGCCAGAGCAGCGATGTCACGCTGGCCACGTGACCCGGAAGTGTCTCCGGACAGCGCTGGCCCCTGGCCTCTTAAGTGAGATGGGCGCACAACCCCAGAGTCTGTCAAGACTGGCCCGTACGGGCAGGGGTACCTTTACCTTTACCTTTAAGTAATGAAATGCTCTTATGTAATCTGTTGTTTGTTGTAAAAGAGAAAATGATAAATAAAATACTATTAAAAATGTTGCTTTCTAGCCATCATGGAGCCAGCTACATCAAAAGAAACCTAAGTTGTTATAGGTGTCAGTACCCACTCAGAATGGCATAACAAAGCACAAAACAGACAAACAACCCTACTTACCTCCCATACAGCACAGCGGTGGCTACAGCAGTACACCATTATTGCAAGTCTTTACATCAATAAAATTCGAGCTAAGTGAACACCACCTCAAAAAGTACCCATTGCTGTCATTTCTTATGAAAGCTGCCACCCTATTTTTACCTGGAAGTCCCACTGATGTTCACCTTAGTTCATATGTATAGGTTTGTACTGTAAAGCAGGAAACATTTCTGTACTGCATTCTTTGCTGCCAAAGCTGTGTCCAAAGCAATGAACATATAAAAATAATTAGTGTGATTACATCAGTAAAATAATTTAAAACACCATCAACAGCAATTCAAACAGTTTAAAAAAAGGATCTACAACAGCATCCATAATGTGAGCCACTGTGGTATACACCAGAGAACTGGACTTTGGTTAGAGTGTTTTAGGTTCATATACCTACTCAGATAAGAAATTTCCTGGGTGACCTAAAGTTATCTCTCAGCCTAACATATTTCATTGGCCAGATATAAAATCTTATTTATTATTTAAAGTACATTGTTTGGAATCAATATGAGGCAGCTCACAAAAGATCCAAACACAAAATGATAATATAAAAAAAATTACAAAAGAAAATATTAAGAACTAAAACAGCAGCAGAAATAGACATCCAATCACTAGTTAGCACTAAATAGCCTTGTGAAGGTCAAAGACTCTAAACCAACCATTAAAACACCAGAGAAATGGCCAAAGACACTGCCCAAAGATAAAGATGTCATGCCATCACACTAAAGCAAGAAGCTGCGACAAAACTGATGATGATGCCAAAGCTAGATAAGATCGTGACTATGTAAGGGTTTCTTAAAGCAACCAATGCTTTGAACTCTGTCCAGATTTAGGCAACCAATGAAGCTGAGCCAAAGTAAGAGGAAAACACTCTACGCAGCTTGCTCTTCGCTGCATTCTGCAACAGCTTCCAGACTAACATTTTACAGTTTGCATGTTTAAAACTGTTTTTCAAAAATTAATTCTTTGGGATATATCAAATGAACACAGGAAGCTTCCTTATAGAGAGTCTAATCACTGGTGCATCTAGTACAGTACTATCTACAGGTGGCAGTCATTTGAAGTCTGAGAAATAAGGTCGTTGACAGATCTGCCACCTAAGCATTTTAATAGGAGAAACCATGGACCAGATGTAGGGTCTTCTACTTATGACTCATCTGCCCTACCCACAAAATAAGGCCTTTCTAAAGATTTATAATGTAGTTTAATAGCATTTAACCAACTTTGGTTTTCTAATATAAATCTATTAGAATTTTATAGAAATATAATCTCAAACCTGACAAATAGTCTACTAAGATTACTAATTACTAGACTGATGAAGGTACTGAAGTAAATTAAAATTCTGAGCTCAGTCACTAATCCCCACAAAAAGGAGAAAGTGGACTTGGTTTCCGGTCTCACCAGATTAGGAACCCAGTTCTATACTTCCTTGCTCTACTGGTCAAACTCCTTCCCCCCAAATGCAGCACGATTCCCAATCTTGATACAGAACTGCTTACAGCAGGCATCCCCAACCTGCGGCCCTCCAGATGTTTTGGCCTACAACTCCCATGATCCCTAGCTAACAGGACCAGTGGTCAGGGATGATGGGAATTGTAGTCCAAAACATCTGAAGGGCCGAATGTTGGGGATGCCTGGCTTACAGGTAAGTGGCTTCTACATTAAGGAACATTTGAACCACTTCCCTCACTTTCCTCTAATCATTTGTTGAAGCTGCTATCATATATATATTGCGTTACACCAGAATGAACAATGGCCTACCTCACAGGACTGTTGAGAGCAGATGTGAAATTAGCCACTCTCCTAGAACAAGTAATTCATTCTAGACAAGTAGTTAACCAGATCTATGGGCCATTTGGATATATACCAGCTAAGAAAAGATAACAATTCTCAGGAAATGGATTCTAGACCACAAAATATTACATTATAATTAATTTGTTTTAAGGTGTAAAAAAAGGGGAGGTGCTGCAACCGACTAACATAGTGACCCCTCTAGAACTTTTTACCATGACACATGTACACACAGATGGGTAGACTCACTGTTAAACTTTGAACTAATCTGAAGGCTAGTGGAGAAGATGAATGAGGACAAAGCCCAAAGAATGAATAAAAATGAGCACCATTAGAGCAGCGTTTCTCCACCTTGGGTCTCCAGCTGTTGTTGAACGACAACTCCTATCATCCCTGACCACTGGTCCTGCTAGCTGGGGATGATGGGAGTTGTGATCCATCAACATCTTGAGACCCAAATTTGAGAAACACTGAACTAGAGTTGGTCTTAGACCTGAAAAAGAGGAGTCCCCACAGCAGTGTCACGATGTGGCTTTCAATATAGTCACTATATTAGTTCCTCAACCACAAAATGGAAAGATTTTTCTAACATAGGAAGTTCCTTAAGCACACTAGAGAATGTGAGGACTCTTTATAGTAAAACGTGGGGTGGAATTCTATGCAGTGCTAAATGGAGTATGTGTCCAGGGAACAAGTACACTTGTGCAACAGGCCTTTCTTCTCTAGCCTCCCCCTGTGCACCTCCTAAAGCTGTTCTGGGGGTTCCGCCAACCCTCCAGAGCAGGCTTAGAGGGCATAAGGGGAGGAGAAGGGAGATAGTTCTGCTGCAGGACTGGACCTTGTTCCACAAACACAACAATTTAGCCTAAGGCAATTATCACTTAATCCTTAATATAGTATATGGAAGAGAAGTCAGTAGGATTTGATTGCCATACAGTTGCTTTATAACAGGGAGTGAAAAGCATACGAGCTTTCAACCAGAATAAGCAAAGGCTCTCATAGGGGTTCCGGCAATAAGCCCAGCTCCAGTGGGTGGAAAGTGGTATGATGAGAGTTCTTAAACTATTTTGCCATGTTTAGTATTAGTCTCTAGCTGTCATCTGCATGTATAAATATTCCACCCATCTGGCTCTTGAAAGAAAGCAGAGCCCCAGAGGAAGATTACCTGGCTACGCTATATCCTCACATATTCCCTATATTCTACCAAACTGTGCTTCTAAGCACAGTACTCATTTCTACTATTTACACAGCTTTATAAAGGGAAAGAAAATCTGACTGCTCAACTACTTCCATTAGGGCTCTTCTGAGGCTCACTCTTCTGAGGAGTGAAATCTTACCTTCACTCTTAGGGACTGACAACGCCTTCAACAGCACAAGCACTGCAGCACTGTCTGCAGACTAAGGGAAAATATGCTAGGTCACATTTTTAAACATCATTATAACAGTAGTAATTGAAGAGTCTTTTCAACTTCTTTTTCAACCTGAGAACTCAAAACACATGTGAGGAAAATGTCTACTAGGTTATGGTAATAAGCAGTGCTTTTTTCTCGGGGGGACGCAGGGGTATGCATACCCCTAAACATTTAGTGAATCTAAGTTTGGCCTCATTGAGGGGCAGTATTTCAATATGAGTAGAAAAATGAGTACCCCTAAGCATTTTTTAAGAGAAAAAGCACTAGTAATAAGAAACTGCTCTCTCCATGTTCCAATATAGATACCTGCTTTAACAAAACACATGTTTGCAGAGTGATTCCTCAATAAGATGAAGAGATTAAATTCTTGTTTGTGAGGAAATCACATACTCTAACTAGTACATCATAAGATGGACAATCATCACACTGAAGTAACTATGCAACTTGCTGTTTTCTACAACAAAATCTGAATCCTAAACCCAAAATCTGCGTTTTTTAAAATTATCCCCTTTTATAGAATTATAAAACGATCTGTATTTTAAACTACAAGCACCAGAAAGGTGTATTCTTATCAAATTACTTAAACGCAAGACTGCATAATGGATCCAAAACTTAACAACCAAGTCACAGCTTTTGTGGCTCCCCCGCCCCCCTTTATAGCTAAGAAATGTCTCGTGAAATCTGGGGGTGAGAAGGCTAAGCAAAATTTACACTGATCAGGAGATGGGCTTCCGTGTCATATATATGCCCCTCCCCAACTACTAAAAGCAGAACACAACAAATATATGCAAACCTGCTTGTGTTGCATAATACACACACACACACACGCTACAGAATTCATAGTTGCTTGGTGCAGAATCTGGAATATTTTTAGCACGAAATAGACAGAGCCAAAATCATAACATGCACCATAAATAACTATAGCATCACTGTTCTCTAAAAAAAAAAAAATACTTTGCAGACTTGAAAAAAATATAATAAATTACCTTTTGCATTTCAATGGGCAATAGTACAGCCCTCTGAAAACAGCATCTCACACCCACTTCCACTATTCAAAGTATCACAAGAAGCGGCATATTTACATAACCCTTTTTTGTTTGGGTTCATTTCCCTTTCCCACACCTTTTTTTTCTTCTAAAAGAGACAGCAATAGCTGTGTGTGTAGGAAGGCAATCACTGAGGAAGACTGCTTCATAAATATTGCACATCTCAAAGTATATACCTAGCAAAGTGGATGATGCAGCAGGGTGGGGCGCTTTATAAATAGACTCATTTATTAATGGTTCTCTGTGAATGATAGCAGAATGCTTTGCAGGAGGAGGAGAATGTGTGCTTATAACCATTATTAATAAATCCTGGCAGACAGCAAGCTTTTTCGCCCACCACCATCCCTCCAGGGGAAGATACAGACATCCAGCTACGTCATCACCGGATTGGGTTGGCATGAACAATGAACACAGAGGAATCCAATCCCAAACATTTGGCTGCCTTCTACACACACACACACACACACACACCTAAAACCTTTCTCTCTGTTTCAGATTGCGGTGCTAAATAAATAAGTTCTGCCAAAGAGTCTTCTTCCCTCCCACAAGGAAACGCGTAAAGACTTGCCTGTCAGATTTAGCACCCTGTATATACTAAAGACTCAGCATATTAGGGTGTTTAAAATAACCTGAAGAAAACAGCATGGTTTTGGCTTAGGAATAACAGAATCAGAGTTGGAAGGGCCTCCGAGGGCCACCTAGTCCAACCCCCTACAATGCAGGAATCTTCAGCCCAACCTGGGGCTCGAACCAACGACTCCGAGAGCCAAGAGTCTCTTTGCACTAGGAACCGACTTACTTTTAAGGCCTCCCATTTCACCACCCACCCACATACATACATATACCAGTAAGGGAAAGTGGGGGTGGAATTAACTGGCCAACACCAGGAACTGAAGACATTTCAGTCTCTCTCAGCTACCCTGGTTCCTTTCCCGCTCTACTGCCGCCTGAACCCCCACTGCCAAGCCCCCGTGCAGGATTTCCGACTGTAAGCTCCTAGGGGCAGATCCGTGCACGGAAACATCCGATTCCCGGAGCCAGTTTGCCACCGTCTCTGCCCCACCCCCAGCAGCTCGTGTTTTAAAATGCCAGCTGCTGGCGGCGGGGGGGGGGGGTCCGTTCCGCCGGATCTTTTGAGGAGGATTACAACAGAGAGAGAGAGAGAGACGCCTCATCCTCGACGACACGCAGGCCGGGCGCCTCCTCGCCCTTCCTCCCCACTGGCTTCCAGGCCCAAGATCCAGGCGGCGGCGGCGGAGGTGGCGGCCTCCTCCTCCTCCTGCTGCTGCTGCTACTGGGCCTTCCTCCCTCCCTCCCCCCAGGCGCACCCGAGGCCTCCCCTCAGCCACCCTCGGGGCCTCCACTTACCCTACGGGAGAAGGGGCTCTGAGTGGGCGCTCCGAAGCGGCGCAGGGAGGAGGCCTGAGCCAGACCGGGCCGAGCCGGCGAAAGCGGCCTCTCTCGCCTCAGTTCATTCAGACGGGGCGAGACGATGGCGGCGGTGGCGGCGACTGCGGCGAAGGCAGCCGCGGCCGCTGTTTGCGCTGCTGCTGCTGCTGCTGCTGCTCCTGGCTGGCCCTAGCGGGGAGCCGAGCGCTCATCTCGCCCGGCCTCCCCGTCGCCCACCCCTCCCCTCCCGGCACGCGGGTCTCCCCCTCTTCCCCTGGCGGCAACAACGGCGCCTCACGCGGCGCTTCCCCGTCTTTCCGCACCCCACCAGCACCCGCTTCAATTCCCTCAGGCGGGCGGGCGGGCAACCGAAGCGAGCAAGCAAAGGGTCGCGCACGCGCAAAGAGAACCACCCAGCGCGCGAGGGAGAGGGGAGGAGGACGACGACGTAAGCGCGGAGCGGAGAAGACGCCGAAAGCGCGAGCTCGCCTCGCCACACCGCGCGTGCGCGGGCTGAGTCGGCTATATAACAAGGCAGGGGAGGCACGCCCGCGAGAGAGAGAGAGAAGGGGAGGGGGGGAAGGAACTCTCCCGCCGGCCTCCTATGCCTGGCCTGCGTACGTGCCGTGCGTGCGTGCACGCGCAGTGGTCTCTCCCCACCCCCCGCTACTAAACACGCAAGCACGCACGCCGGCTCGAGCTTGCGCTCCCTGAGCGGCCAATGGGCGCGCGATTTCTAGCCTTTTGCCCCGCCTCTCCCCTCCGTCCGTCCAACCCCAAGCCCGCGTCCCCTTGAGTAGCAGCTTTCGACGGTCGTTGGTCGTTTTTTCCCTTTCGTACCGCCGCCTGTGGCGCAGCGCGCGGCCAGAGCCCGGATGTTGGGGCTGGCTGAGGAGGGAGGCGAGGCGGAGTTGTTTGCTGAGGCCGGGTGGTTATTACATCACCTTCGTCCCTCAGCGGGCCTTCGTCTTCTCTCAGGGCTGAGGGAAGCTTTGGAAATAGAGAGAGAAAGCGGCCAGGCAGACGCAGCCCACCATGCGCATCACACTCTTATGTTATTAATAGTATTAGTATTTGTATTTACTGCTGCTGGTGAAATAAATTTATGGCGGGGGCGGGAATAGCAACCGAAACATTCGCTGCTGTTTACACAATACCCGCCGATTTCCCGCCCACCCTGGAGTGAGGGTGCAGCGCGTTCGTCGTGTTTTCTTCGCTAAACGGACACGCTTGCACACAAAAATCCCCCATAAAACGTTCCTGTAGCCTCTTCCACAGCTTCTGGTAGAGGAAAAAACGGGAATATTTGTTCCTGGGGTGCGGGTGGAGATTTAAAACACGGTAGACCTCCACCAGAACAAGCAGCCCTACAGAGCAGGTCAGAAATACAAAAAAGGCTGAGGAAAAGGTAAAAGTGATTTAGGAGGAAAAGCAGCAGGAGCTCAGGAAGGTAGAATAAATAATAGTAATAGTAATAATGCAGGCATATACAGTACATGTGAAAGTATCAGGAGACCCCACTAACTACAAGTGAATTTTATTTTATTTTTTGCCTTAGCGTAGGAGAACTAATGTACCTCAAATCCAGAGGACCACAAGTGGAGTTTGTTTATCTAAAAGATTTACCCCTCACTTTTCCTATAAATAGTAAAAGGTGTGACTAAAGTCATCACTTGAAACAGTTAAAATTGCTAATTACGGAAGTCAGCACAGCATAAAACAGCATTCAAAAAGCATCTGCAGGAGACAGAGCGATGCCTACAAATAAGCAGCTCATCTTGAGCCAGCTATTAAATCCAGATGTTAGAAGCCAAAAGCCTTTGAGGGGGGTATTTTGTCATCCACCAAAATTTATAGGGGGAGCCGAGACAAACTTCCCTCAGGAGGGATTTTCAGAGCTGTGTACACAACTATAGACAAGGTCTATTTTTTGTTTCAGCCAATAATGCCCAAATCTTAATGGCTACCAACCCTAATAGCAGGGCTGGCCCAAGACATTTCGGCGCCTGAGGTGAATGAACCACAAAATGGCATCCTTCCTTGCCACCAGGGAACAAAGGGTGAGTGGTGAATTTGCATTGGGATTTGCTGCACTTCTGGATTCTGCTACCTGAGGTGGTCGCTTCACCTTGCCTCTTGGGTGGGCCGGCCCTGCCTGATGCCTCTCTTCTACCTCCACTAGCAGAGGCTGTATGCTTTCAAATAGCAGATGCTGGGAACTGCAGGAGGAGCGAGTTGCTGCTGCACTCAGGTCCTGCTTGCAGGCTTCTGATAGGCATCTGGTTGGCTGCTGTAAGAACAGCAGCCTTTGGTTTACAGTGGTATCACAGTACTTTGAATGTTAGGTGTGAACGTGGCCCCAGTGAGTCCCTAATTTGGAGCAAGATTTGAATTGTGAACTTCCAAGCTCTGGATGTACGTCAACAGAGAACATGAATGAGCTCTTGCACATTGCCTCCAGAGGGAAAGGAGAATGTTTCAACCACAGTCCTAAATTATTGGCAGGACTAGTTATACTAGTATTGCCAAAACATAAGAAAAACACAGATCTCCTCTGGTATCTGTGTGTGGATGCATATGAAAGAGATTAAGCACTCTTCAATAATGTTGTTTCCTTCCCATTAAAACAGCCATGTATGGCTCTGATTTCAGAAGTCCCCAAGCGCAGATAATATTATGGACGTTCCTTTTCTAAACTTGCCTGCTCTGGAGAACTCTTCACAAGAGGAGGACAGACTTTTACAACTCTACTATCTTTTAAAAGATTGGTGGCTGTGGGGCCTATAAGCTCCATGCTGCTGTTGCAATGCCAGCTGTGTTGCAGTCAGCAGCAGAACTAGTCGCTCAGACACCTGGAGCGATGCACATGCCAGGGGGCGGGGCAATCCACCTGGGGTTTCAATCAGCCTGGTGGCAATCCGCCCGAGGGGCGATTGTGGCAGCGGTGATCTGCCCAGAGAGAATTTTGTCACCCCACCTCTGGGATGACACCCGGGGCGCACCCCCCCTTCCTACTCCCCTGGTTGCAGTCATGACAGATACTTCTGCAAACGTCTCTGATGCATCGGCTAAAATAGGGTGAAATTATTGAGCAGAATGTGGGCAACTGCAATGGAGGAGGCACACTGACATCGTACCCCAGCCTGGAACCTCCAGCCTGTGGATCAGCCAGTGAATTAGCCCACAAGGTCATTGCCCCCCCCCCACCACTTCCACTTGTCACTCACCTGATGTCATGGGGTGGTATAAGCTGATCAGCAAGTGGTCAGGGGTAAGTCCTGCTGGGTGCTCCCATACCCCCACCCTGTGTGTCTGCTTTGACAGGTGGTGGGATTGTCCACCTATCAGTCATAGAATCATAGAATTGTAGAATTGGAAGGGACACCACAGGTCATCTTGTCCAACCCACTACAATACAGGAATCTCAACTGGATCATAGAATCATTGAACTGTAGAGTTTTATGGGGCCAAATTATATCACTTGATATCATCCAGACGTCAGGTGATTGATTGATTGATTGATAGGTAGGTGGGGCCCCAAACCTGTCAAAATTGGCTCACAGGCTGGGAAGAGATAAATATCTGCCCCATTGACTTTCTGTCATATCCTAAACCTCAGGAGTGGGGAACCTCATGCTCTAGAGATCAATACAACTACCCAGACATCTCTATCTGGCCCTTGGTCCTTTTCCTGGGTCAAGCCTTCTCCTAAAGGCCAGTTCCCAGGCTACACCTCACACCAGCTCTGCTGCAAAACCTTCACGAGTCCTTTGGTGTGGAAACAATAGATGCTTAAATTCTGAAAATGCCTCTTGCTTGCCTGGATGTGTGTATGTGAAGCCTCTGGTTTTTGTATTGCTGGAATGTAGCCTACTGTTCAAAACTAATAGTCACATCTGTTGCTGTGCCCCTTTACCTCTGGCTATGACAAACCTAGATGGCATCTTAAAAAGTAGAGACATCACCTTCTTGACAGAGGTCTGTATAGTTAAAGCTATGGTTTTCCCAGTAGTGACGTATGGAAATGAGAGCTGGACCATAAAGAAGGCTGAACGCCGAAGAACTGATGCTTTTGAATTATGGTGATGGAGGAGACTCGTGAGAGTCCCACGGACTGCAAGAAGATCAAGCCTATCCATTCTGAAGGAAATCAGCCCTGAGGGCTCACTGGAGGGACAGATTGTGAAGCTGAGGCTCCAGTACTTTGGCCACCTCATGAGAAGAGAAGACTCCCTGGAGAAGACCCTGATGTTGGGAAAGATGGAGGGCACAAGGAGAAGGGGGCGACAGAGGACGAGATGGTTGGATAGTGTTTTCGAGGTTACCAGCATGAGTCTGACCAAGCTGCGGGGGGCAGTGGAGGACAGGAGTGCCTGGCGTTCTCTGGTCCATGGGGTCACGAAGAGTCGGACACGACTAAACGACTAAACAACAACAACAAATGCCCACCATGGACATGTGCCCCTCAGGAAGTTGCCCATACAAGAATGTGGCCTCAAGCTGGAAAATGTTCCCTGTCAGTACTATACTCCTTTAGTGCTTTACATTCTCTGGCAACGGTGCAACTTTACACCAAACTTAGCTCCAGAAATTTGCCACCCATTGCCTGGAAACTTCCAGTAGGAGTCATTATTATTACATAAATTTCTTCATCACTTTACATTCCAAACAATCTAAAAGAAAATAAAAACCAAATCCAGTAAAACATAGTTTCAGGACATTAGCCAAAAGAAAGGTCAACTACCTTAGAAAAGACTACCAAAATAGAGATCAACTACAAAACAAACAAACCACATCTCAATATACAATATAAAAATCAAATACATTATAAAGGAATCTCAAAACAATATACAAAGTGTAGGTAAAAATAAAAGAATACACCAAACAGAGCCCAAACACAAAAAGTAAATCTAAAAATGACATACATAATAAACATCAAATACAGTACAAATTATTAATAATCAGTATTTTAAAAAAGTTTAAAAATAGCATTATACTATTAAATCAGTGACTCACAGAGAAACTAACCAATCACTGTAAAATGAAGACAGCTGACCAGATGCAACATTGGAATTGAAGTAAATAGTTGCAATTTTTCTCTCCCCCCCCCCCCCCGGTCACTTTCATTGTACAATAGAAACTGTGATTTTATATACGGTATTTATAAAGTTATTATTGTATCCATTTCATTCACTCCTGATTTTTTTATTTTTTTATTTTGACATCATTATCAAACGCTCATAGTGTTGAACTTATATTATTCTGTTATTGTCCGTCTCCTGTATTGCTTTTGTTGTTCAATAAGAAATTTATTTATCTCGTCATTTCTTCTGACAAGAACCTCAGGCCACTGAGAACTACTCAGTCACTGTGAGGAGGGGGGAAAATGAAGGAATGGCATGTCGGTTACCTTGGTTTGACACTTCTCAGAGGATTATGAATACTGCATTGTTTATTTCAATTTTGCAAATGATAAGGGAGGAACCGTAGAGATTTAGAGTGAAAGGAGACAACTAATTTACTAGGTGCTGTTGCAACTCAGCTTGCTTGCAGAACATGTGCCTGGCTTCCTAGAATGCAGTCTCTTGAGGCATCATCAGGCAAAAGCTGTGGGGGTTTTTTGAGGGGGGCGGTGCTTTTGAACATTACTGTTTTCCTTGCATAGTTGAAATCATTAGGCCAACTGCAAAACACTTAAAGGGCTTTGAACTTCTCATGAAACGGAAGTTTTTAGCACAAGAGACTTGTTGGTAAACAGGAGCCTTAGTGAGACCAGGATTCCACTCTCATCTCACCTGTTTGAATACTGATGATACTGATGGCCACAGTGAGTGAGCTGGCAACAATTTGGGCCACAACTGACTGGCAGATGTGAGCCAACTAATGTCTGCTGCTGTTCTTGCAGCTTCCAATCACTCACAGCACAAATCTGAACATTTGCTGCTGCCAAATGACTTTGCATGTTCTTCATGCTGTCTTTGACTCATGAGCAAATCAAAATATCTTTGAGCCAATGTGTGTGCAGATGAGAATGTCGGAATACACAACTGTGAAATGTTTATAGAAAACTTGAATCTTACAAAAAATTATTGACTAGAAACTGTCTCTAGTTGCTTCCTTCAGCGTTGCTAAAGGAATTAAAGCAGATGTTCCACATGGCACTTTAAGATCACAGTATGTTTTAAATCAATGAGGATGGACTATGCAGAAGTTCCCTAGTCCAATCCCAGGCACCTCCAGGCAGGGCTTGGAATAAATGTCTAAATGAGACCATGGCGAGCTGAGAACAGCAAAAGCAAGGTGATTTCTCCCACTCCAGACAGGTTCATTCTCAGGGCAAGTATGGAGATAACCAGTGAAGCTCACCACAAATGGTATTTTTATCTAAACAGGTGACTATATATATATTTTGTTTTTCTCAAACAGAATCTGTTCCGAGTGTCAACAGAAACCCTGTCTTGAAGGAGAAGTTACAGTTGTCTTTTTAAAGAGACAGCAGCTCACAGCTCCAGTGTCACATGAGTTGGGTTCCACTTGCATAACAGAACTTGCCGCTTCCTTCCCCTAGTAGCCCTCTGTGCTCCCTCAAATCTGCAGCAGAGGGTATATCAACCCTGGCCAGAATGGATCAAACAGAGGACTGCTGGGGGTGGGGAGATAGTTGGAGAGTTGGAAAGGACTCATAGTGTTAAGTTGTGGGTGAACATATCAGACGACACAGCAATTCTTCAAACAGCTCTTGTTTATTCACAGGCCAGAACAGAACTGAAGGGTTCAGCCAGCCTGCTTATATAGAGCTCCACTACAGCTCAACAGTAACCACTTTCTGTATCTATCCAATCACTGAACGTCACTTTCAATCCCTTATTTGCATATGTGGGCCTGAGTGAAAACTATCTACAGTATCCCCCTGAAGGCCCAGGGTGAGAACTTTAGTACATAACACAAAGGGTCCTCTAGTCCAATTCTATGCAATGCACAGAAAGACGGCTGGATACAACCCAGTAAGATGACAACAACACATTAAAATAAAATCTCATGTACTTATGTTATTTTTGTATCAGATGTTAGAGGAAGTCTAATACCTCTGGTGGGGGACACGTCATCCTCTAGTTTCCAGGCACAATTCAAAGTGCTGATTTTGACCTATAAAGCCTTAAATGGCTCAGGACTGCAATACTTGCCTCTCTCCATATAAACCATCCCAGACTCTGCATTCATCATCAGAGAACAGGTCTTCTCTGTAGTGGCTCCCTGTTCATGGAATGCTCCCTCCAGGGAGGTTTACCTGGCACCTTCATTATATATATTTTAGGCACCAGGCAAAAACATTCCTCTCCAACCATGCCTTTGACAGAACAATATTCTACAACCTTTTTAAATTTGTCTGTGGGAAGGTGGTGCTTATTATTTTGCTGTTTTGCTTTACTTATTTACTTGTTTTTGTCCTGTATTTTATTTTGTGAACCGTCCTGAGATCTTATGATGAAGGGTGGTATATAAATCTAATAACTAAATATTAGTTTGTTGACATTTGGTCCCCACCCTGCGCTCAGCTCTCACCTGTGGCTACTAGAAGCTGCCAGCATGTGACAGCGGCTACACCCTGGGAAATCGTCCAAGAATCATTGCTTATTTAATCGTTACACACTTCGATGGTATGTACAACCTCTGTATCTTCTAATCCTTGATAATGCTTAATATATGAATTCTATATTTTTAGTCATGATATAACAGATTTATATTTGTAATTTCTACACGTCAAATAGTAATCATTGTATTATCAAGTGCCTATATTTATATTATATAGAACTATTAACAGCTGAGGAAGCCCTTCGGAGTGAAACAAGGAAATATCCGGAAACCTTGTTCTGCCTACCCAGCTGCCTGGGCCAGCCTGCCTGTGTCTACTACCTATAGTTAGCCAACCTCATCAGCTGTATTGTCCATGACATTCCGGGATAAAGGTAAAGGTAAAGGGACCCCTGACCATTAGGTCCAGTCGTGGAAGACTCTGGGATTGCGGTGCTCATCTCGCTTTATTGGCCAAGGGGGCCGACGTACAGCTTCTGGGTCATGTGGCCAGCATGACTAAGCCGCTTCTGGCAAACCAAAGCAGCGCACAGAAACACCGTTTACCTTCCCGCTGGAGTGGTACCTATTTATCTACTTGCACTTTGACGTGCTTTCGGACTGCTAGGTTGGCAGAAGGGACCAAGCAACGGGAGCTCACCCCGTCGCGGGGATTCGAACTGCCGACCTTCTGATCGGCAAGCCCTAGGCTCTGTGGTTTAACCCACAGCGCCACCCGCGTCCCTTGACAATCCGGGGACCTTTCCTTAATCACATTTGAGGACTGTGTAATACAAGAATGTATTAAGAAAGGAAGAAATATATCTGCATTGGATTTAATTAAATAGGTTCCATACCTTAAGGATTGTATATGGTGTACATCCTAAGATCTAGACGTCTTCTGGACCTCTGCAACTTTTGGAGTGAAGCGTGAGACCATTGCTTTGGGCTGCGTTGTCCTGGACACCGGACCTTTGCCTCTGCTTTGGCCTTTTCCACGCGATGAGCTTTCGCTGCGCTGCTCTGTCTTGGCCCTGGGATATTTGCATTCCCTCTTCATATGGCCTAGACGTCCACAGGAGTAGCATTTCACTGCCTTCAAAGCTTTGGCGCCATCTGGTGGTTCCACTGCACTCTGGGATGACGTCTGTGAAGACTCCCCCTTTCCCATGCAGCTATCACCCTGGCAATCTGCTTCATTTTGAATCATGGCAGTATCACAAGCTACTCTGAGCTGAGCATGTGGCTGATTGGCTTCAGATTCCCCATTTGCATCAGCCAGCCTTCTGCAGCTAGCCATATTATGCAGCTTGTTGAAGTAAAACATAGTAGATTCAGCTTCTGTCCTCAAGTGTGCCTCCCTCAAAGCGTCCCAAATTTCTCTGGCTGAGGTCTTATCACGCAATAGACAGAGCTCTTCTGGGGATACTATCAATGTAAGAGTTCCCCTTGCTTTGGAATCCTTAGCTTTCCATGCATCTGTAACTGGAGCTGGGGGGGTGTCTGTAATAACTTTAAACAGACCCTCTTTCCGCAGAATAGCCTCTGCATAGATAACCCAGTCCGTATAATTTTTCTTATTGAGCTTGGGAATCCCACAAGCATCCTGAAGGGCCATCATGACTCTGGCATTAGCCTTCTGCATCATCTCTGCTGCTTTAAACAAGCTGCTTTATACAAGCTGCATCTCTGCTGCTTCAAGCCTCATTCCAAAGGCAAGTTCAAAACAGCTTTCTCTCTGCTTCCCTAAAATCATGCTGCGTCACTTCTACAGCTGCTTCAGCCCTTGTAAAAGTTACTTTCGATTTCGCCAGCATAGCCATAGCCGCTGCCTGTAGCCGGCAAACGGACATAAAAGTTCAAAGTCCAGCCATAAAGCCATTAAATAGAAGCTGGCAGGCTGCCCGGAGCAGTAGCACATACCTCATCAATCATCTTGACGCGCAGATACCGTCCGATCCGTCCCTCTGCATTCCGATCCTTTTTCCGGAATTCCAATGACTGCGTCTTCTGGGCCATAACCAAAATGTTGATTTGTAGCATCCAAGTGTCCGTGCACAGCGGAATGATGAGGAATACGTGCCCATACTCTATACTGCTTTATTTACATTTCAAAGCTGGTAGATTACAGAAAACCATCTTGTCTCTGCCGGAGCAGAAAACTGCATCCTCTCTCCTCTGAAGCACGGAGAGAATCACACTGAACTGCAAAGAACAGTGAAAAACAGGAAACCAGTGTACGTCACATCCAGTCTCCTTTTCCCGTGGGAAAACTCCAGCAGTAACTCTGTGGAATGTAAACATTGTCTTGTGACAAGCGTTTCGCTGCACGTCTAGATCTTTCTTCGTTGTTGATTCAGCGGCGACCCATCACATGTGCAACGATAAGCGACTGTTCGTGTCTTTTACACCGCAGGAAGGTGCGATTCACCAGGCGGATGACCACACAATTCCCAGTAAAGGCTACGGAACTGTTGTTCTTCACAGTTTGGACTTATCGATACAGAATGTACTTTATGTTCCAGATGCCAAACATAATCTGCTCAGCGTTGGACAGCTGAATGAGCGGAACATTGACGTTTCCTTTAAGAACAAAAGGTGCATCATCACAAAGAAAAATGATTATGTATTGTATGCTGAATATGTTGATCGTTTATATGTTTTGTATTATGATGATGTTGTGCAGGATGACACTTGTTGCATTGCAGGTTCTAACAAATGTTTGCATGCAGAATGTATTCATGATTTTCATCGAAAATTTGGACATTTGGGTTTTGAGGCAGTATCTAAAATGCCTGCCTTGGTTGAAGGTATGACTATTAAACCCTGCAGGTACCACATGAAGTGTAAGGCATGCGCAGCAAACAAGGTGAAAATGGCTGCGAAAGGTAAGGTGTCTAGTAGGCAAGCTACAGAACCATACCAAATTATTCATGCTGATTTGGTTGGACCGCTAGCGCCCTCTTTGGGAGGAAATAGGTACTTCATGGTTCTCATTGATGCATTTTCCAGGTATATTTATGTGTACAATCTCAAGCAGAAATCAGAGGCTTTTCCTAGGTTCAAGGAATTCTGTGCTTGGTTGGAAAATGTGCATGGTAAGAAGGTAAAAATTCTTTTCACAGATCGCGGGGGGGAATTCACTTCTCAGCAGTTTGAAGCTTTTCTGACTGAGAAAGGAATTCAACACGATTTGTCTAGTCCTCGCTCGCCATGGCAGAATGGGCTTGCGGAACGGGCAAATCAGACGTTGCTTCAAGGGTTAAAAACCTTGCTACATGATGCAAATCTTCCAGAGAGTTATTGGGCTGAAGCTCTCTCATGTTTCACTTACAGTTATAATCGCAGGTTATCTTCAGCGATTGGTTGTACCCCCTATGAGAAGATGTTTGGCAAGAAGCCATACATCAAACACATGAAAATTTTTGGTTCTGACATGTGGGTTCACTCACCACAAAACTCCAAGTTAGACAAGCGTGGTTTGCATGGTATCTTTCTAGGTTATGAGAAAGGTTCTTACAGAATAAGGATGGCTGATTCTAAGACCATTAAGCTCACAAGAAGTGTTGAGTACAATGCCAAGTGGGGGGAGAATGTGGGAATTTTCCAATGTTACCCTGATGACAGTGATGAGACTGAGGATAGTCAAAAGCAACCACAACCACCCACACCCACTGATGAAAGTTCTGATTCTGAGACTGAAACTGATTCTGAGTCTGAAACTGAATCGGGTGATTCAGAGGATTTCAAGAGTGCGAAAGCCTCTATGCGACCCTCTGAAAGCTCTGATCAAGAATTGGAGGAACCATTGTTCACAATAGGTCGCTTTTCTCCCAAGAAGGAAGAGGAGAGTGTTGAAGACCTAAGGCTAATTCGCAGGTCACAAAGAGCCACAAAAGGCAGACCTCCAAAGAGATTTGCTGATGAGTTTGCTAAGATAGCAGTAACAGCTGTTAAAAGCTCCAAGAAGGTATTTGAACCTTCAAGTTTCCAAGAAATCCAGGATTTGGATTCAAAGGAAGCTGAGCCATGGTTAAATGCCATGAAGGCTGAGCTTGATTCCTTGGAAAGGAACAAAACATGGGAACTTGTTCCAGTAGTTCCAGGAATGAAACTGCTTGGAAGCAAATGGGTCTTCAAAGCGAAGACTGATCAAAATGGCAAGATAGTCAGACACAAAGCCAGATTGGTAGCCAGAGGTTTTGCACAGGTACCAGGTGAAGACTATCACGAGACCTACTCACCCACAGTGAGGTATGAGAGCATTAGGCTTATGCTCAAGCTAGCTGCAGAGGAGAATTTACACATTAGTCACCACGATGTGAATACAGCTTTTCTGTACGGATCTCTAGGTGAATCACTTTATATGCTTCCACCTGATGGCGTACAGGTAAAACAGGGATTTGTTTGTGCTCTGAAAAAATCCCTTTATGGTCTCAAACAAAGTGCACGGTGTTGGAACACAAAACTCACCGAAGTATTGTTTTCTCTAGGTTTTAAGCAAGGGAAAGCTGATCCTTGTGTATTTGTCAAAGAGGAGGGGCAAAAGAAACTGTATTGTTTGTTTTATGTTGATGATTTATTATTCTTTTGGAAAGATGTCACAATGTACAATAACGCCCTAGCTCAACTGAAAGAACACTTTGACATGAAAGATCTTGGTGAGGTAAACAACTACCTATCTCTGGAAATAGAGAGAGATCAAGATGGTAACATTCTAGTACACCAGTCACAGAAAATTGCTGATGTGTTAAGCAAACTAAACCTGATGGATGCTAACCCTGTAGACACACCGATGATAACAGGTTATCAGGTAGATGACACTGAAGAAGCATTTTCTGACACTACACTGTACAGAAGTGTGCTAGGCAAGCTAAACTTCATTGCCAGATGTTCAAGACCAGACATTGCTGTTAGCTGTAATTTGCTAAGCAGACAAGTCAACAATCCTACTGTTAAGGATTGGAAAGCTCTGAAACGCATAGCGCGGTATTTGAAAGGCACTATGCATTACAGGCTGAGATTTAACAATCAGAAGTCTGGTGGTCTTGAGATATTTGCAGATGCAAGTTTTGGAAGTGACACTACAGACAGGAGAAGCACGTCTGGAGTTTGCTATATGTACAATCAGGGTCTTTTTGATTGGTCATGCAAGAAGCAAACAACAGTTAGCTTAAGTACTTGTGAAGCTGAACTGAATGCACTGTCTTATTCACTTAAGGATTGTGAATGGTTGTTACAATTGTGCAAAGACATGAAAATTCCTGTCAAATGTCCAATCCAGGTTTACCAGGACAACAAAGCATGTTTGGCTTTGCTGAATTCTGAAGGTTGTAAGCAAAGCACGAAGCACTTGCAATTGAAGTTGCAACATGCTAGGGAACGTATTCAGAAGGGACTCGTAACGGTGTCCTATATGCCAGGTAATGAAATTCCTGCTGATGTATTGTCCAAGATTGTATCAAGGGATCAACACTGTACCTATGTGCAGAAGTTGGGTTTGTACTGATATTGTACGAACACGCTGCCCAGTGGTGTTCACAGAAAGGGGGAGGATGTTGGTTTCTGCTCTCTTCACTGTGCAGCGAAACGCTTGTCACAAGACAATGTTTACATTCCACAGAGTTACTGCTGGAGTTTTCCCACGGGAAAAGGAGACTGGATGTGACGTACACTGGTTTCCTGTTTTTCACTGTTCTTTGCAGTTCAGTGTGATTCTCTCCGTGCTTCAGAGGAGAGAGGATGCAGTTTTCTGCTCCGGCAGAGACAAGATGGTTTTCTGTAATCTACCAGCTTTGAAATGTAAATAAAGCAGTATAGAGTATGGGCACGTATTCCTCATCATTCCGCTGTGCACGGACACTTGGATGCTACAAATCAACAGATTAGTATGTTAGGAAGTAACCAGTAAATAAATTTATTACAAGCTTCAGGAAAGAGGCCTGAGGCCTGTGACCACTCCAGCTAGCATGGCCAGCGGTCAAGGATGATGGAAGATGCAGTCCAGTCACACCTAAAAGGCCACAGGTATCCCAGCCCGGATGCAATGCTTGCTTTCCTTCTCAGCTTCCAAGCCCACACTGCTGTTCAAGCTACTTTTGGTGTGTCTTTTTCTGTCATAGGAATTATTCACTCATGCCAGTTCCATGCAGGAGAGGAAAGGCATAATGTGTTGGATCAACCCAGAAGCTGAGTCCAGCAGGCTTAAACGGGTTCTGTTATCTCTTCTGTCAAGGTCATGCTGTTACTTTAGAATTGCTAGATTCCCTGCCATACCGCCACTTTCTGGCGAGGCAAACATGGAAATTTGTGATACACGGAACATAATGAAACTCTCATGATTCCTCTCTCACACATGCATGGCTTGGATGCATAATGTTTTGTGCTCTGCTGCAGAATGCCCAGTAGAGGGCGCACAAGTTAGCCAGCAGAACATGACCCCAACACCTACATCATTGGCCAAGACCAGGAATTTGGATCCTATTGTTTGCCAAACCAGTTGCTTGTTCTTCTTTAGGTGTTGGGAATTTCTCCTTTGCAGGATTATGTAGGTGTAGGAGTATGCCTCCCAAGAAAGGAGGCAACAACTGTTGGTAGATAAAGGAGCGTCTGCACCACTGCTGTTCAACCCAAACTTCCCTCACTGTCAGAAGTGAGGTTACAGGGAACCAGGCAGAGGGCCTTCTTGGCAGTGGTGCCTGCCCTGTGGAACACCCTCCTGTCAGACGTCAGATAAACATCTATCTGAATTTTAGAAGAAATCTGAAGGCAGCCCTGTTTTAATGGTTGATGTTTTATTGTGATTTTATATTTCTTGGAAACCACCCAGAGTGGCTGGGGCAACCCAGTCAGATGAGTGGGGTACAGATAATTAATTTACTACTACTACTACTTCCTGTGGAAATCATGAAACCTTTTTGTATTACAGATGTTCCGGGGCAAGCTGATTTTCCTGCTTTCGTTCATTGCAGCACATTAAGAACTAAGCTTTAATTATGGCATAGGAGTTTATGCATTAGGCTGTGGGCTCTAGTTCAGGAAGGATTATGAATGCAGTATCAAAAAATTGTTTGCCTTGAAGGTGGCACAAGACTCTTTCGGTTCTGAAACTTGCTGCATGCTTTTATCTCATACTGGGTCTGAGCCAATGTTGATCCTATTCTGAAAACAGTGGTACCTCGGGTTACATACGCTTCAGGTTACATACGCTTCAGGTTACAGACTCCGCTAACCCAGAAATAGTGCTTCAGGATAAGAACTGTGCTTCAGGATAAGAACAGAAATCGTGCTCCGGCAGTGCGGCGGCAGCAGGAGGCCCCATTAGCTAAAGTGGTGCTTCAGGTTAAGAGCAGTTTCAGGTTAAGAACAGACTTCTGGAACGAATTAAGTACTTAACCTGAGGTACCACTGTAGAAACATTAAAATGAATGGACATGACTGCTGTTGGCATCTGTCAGCCTCAGAAGAAAGTTACAGCACCTGCTGTAAGACATGTTTTGTTACAGGTGGGGCAGGTGAAGGCATCTGGTTTTGCTGCTGCTTAATTGTAGTACCATGGGACGCAGGTGGCGCTGTGGGTTAAAGCCTCAGCGCCTAGGGCTTGCCGATCGAAAGGTCGGCGGTTCGAATCCCTGCGGCGGGGTGCGCTCCCGCTGCTCGGTCCCAGCGCCTGCCAACCTAGCAGTTCGAAAGCACCTCCGGGTGCAAGTAGATAAATAGGGACCACTTACCAGCGGGAAGGTAAACGGCGTTTCCGTGTGCGGCTCTGGCTCTGGCTCTGGCCAGAGCAGCGATGTCACGCTGGCCACGTGACCCAGAAGTGTCTCCGGACAGCGCTGGCCCCTGGCCTCTTAAGTGAGATGGGCGCACAACCCCAGAGTCTGTCAAGACTGGCCCGTACGGGCAGGGGTACCTTTACCTTTACCTTTAATTGTAGTACCAGTAATTTCAATGGTCTACTGACTGGAATTCCAGTTGCTGCAACAGATTACAATTATGGGAAGCAATATTATCTTAAACCACACCTTTTCCATTGAGAAACCTTGGCACACAGATTATTTGGTTCATCAGGAATTCTCAGTCATTTAATAACTTTTGCATACTCTATATATCTCGTGCTTTGGAGAGGGGTGGGTAGGATAAAAAAATTATTCAAATGTATCTTTCCAAAAAAAAGATAACAAACTCATTTTTTTCACAACACCATGGTGGTTAAATTAGCAAAATCTCAAAAAGGAAATAGTACTCCTGTCAATTCCTTATCCTTTAATGCATTCATGTTATGCTGAGCAGTTTATAGTGAGACAAGAGCTTGGATGGTATTTCAAATTTCTTTGGGGGCAGGGAGCAATAAACACTGAATGAAACCAAAGCAGCAAACTACAGCCAAGACAATTGCGGATGGAAAGCCAGTATTTTGCCTGGATCCACAGTAACAAGTTCGGCTAGTTGTGTGGAGGAGTGTAACCAATGGCCTCCAAGAGTAATTTTTCTGTACCCTTCTAGAGAAACAACCTCCAAGGGTTGTAGAAAGCAACAGGGTGCTGGATGCAACGAGTTAAAGATTAACAGTATTAACTTTTAGTTTCCAGGGAGAACCTACTGAAAGCAAGCTTGGGGAGAGCAAAAGAACATCTCTTCTGCGCAGAGAATTGCCCGTGCTGGAAGGGGTCCAGCAGAAGGATCCTTGTAGATGCAATTTAAGTGTCTTTAAAATTGTTGAAAACAACACTGGCATCATCTGGTACCACAGCCCCTAGAAATTACCAATATGAATATTACCAATATGAAAATTACCAATATGAATATGAACATAGGGAAGTCACAAAGTTTATTGTTCTAGCCAAAAGCCATTAACATAAGCCATGGGTGGCCACCAACGCTTTGTGGTCCCTTTTCTTCATCCTGACTCTTCCAACAGTGGATGCTCACATGCGCGCTGATATTCCGAGAGCGAGAAAAACATTTCTGACAGCAAGAGCTGTTCGACAGTGGAACGGTCTCCCTGGAGAGGTGGCGAACTCTCCTTCCTTGGAGGTTTTTAAGCAGAGGTTGGATGATCATCCGTCATGGGTGCTTTAGCTGAAATTCCTGCTTTGCAAGGGGGTTGGACTAGCCTAGAAGACCCTTCCAAGTCTATGATTCTATGTTGTGAAAGTCACAGGAACAGGCCAAGCCGGGCTCCTTCCCTGGGCAGTTGGAAAGCTTCCACGCCTCCAGCTTCTGCACAGAACGCCGCGCGCAACGAAGGGGGCGGTAGCCACTTTCTTGGAGAGAACCGCGCGCGGCAACTCCACCCCTCCGGGGACGGCTCAGCCCTGTATGGGGCCTCTTCGGAGCCACGGCCACTCCCTGCTGGCAGAGAAGGGCGGCCCTCCTCGCCTGGCCCCGTCCCCTCTGCCTCTTAAGGGCGGCGGCGGCTGCCTGTCGCGCGCTCTTCCTCGCCATGGTGTGCTGGGGTCTCGTTTGCGCCCTGGCGGCGGGCGGCCTCCTGATCTACCTGATCGTCGAGCTCGCCATCTGGCTCCGAGCTGACAGCGACCTCACCGTGCTGGCGGCGGAACGGTGGGGCAAGAAGCCGGGTAAGCGGCGCGCCGGGCCCGCAGCGCTCTGGTTCTCTCCCCGGAGCGCGCGTTGCGCTGCTCCTCCTCTTTCGCCTTCTTCGCTTCCCCTCTCCGTGTGGGACGTGGCAGGACGTGTCCAAACGCTTCTCCATCCCTGAACGCGGAGAGCTGCCCTGCTCGGAGTCAGGGGTAGCCAACGTGGTGCCCTCCTGGATGGCCTGGGTCAGAATGATCAACGGGTAGCGATTTTGCGCGCTGGAGTTGGGCAACATCTGGAGCGCACCAGGATATGGTTACCTCCGTCTGCGCGAACTTGCAGCGCCTCTCTGCAGGGAAGGTCTCCAAATACACCTGTTTTTAAGCTCTGGGTAGCAAAGCACAGATTTACAAGTTCACGTGTATGCGTGCCCTGTGAGCATCCGTATGTGCAATTGCCCAGAAGTGTTGCTCCCTTGTAGGGGAGGGAGTGGAACAGGTTTGGTTTGCAAACTTGTCAACTTTCAGCAGCTAGGTATAAACCCTGCTACCTGGGGCTGGTGGGAGGTGCAGTCGGGAACTAATTTGGCAAAAGCTGGCCTGCCTACAGCTATTTTCTAGGCACATTTTTTTTGAGATTAAGTTGGGCAATATGGGTGTGGCCTTTCATCTGGAAAGCAACTGATGAAACGAAGCCTAATGGCTATGATAGAGAAACTGTGGTTTAGCAATCAAGGACTGATTAAGACTCTGGGCAACACTGGGCAATAAAAATTTGTTTGCGCCACACGGAATATTTTTTTAAAATAAGAAACACCTTGGAAAACAAGAAGAAACAACTCCCAGTGGCACTTGATTTTGAAAAGATATCTATTCATATTCAGCAAATATTTTGATTTGCCCCGAAGGGAAATGCCTTTATGCACATATCCGCTAACACTGTCCAAGTCACCCTTCGTCAGTTGCTGCATTTGCTGCTTTAAAAAAATCTGGGCAACCTGCAATCTTGCCTAGCTTGCAATCTTGCCTTGTCTTTTCCGCACAGCAACCAGCAACAGAGGAAACAATTGGTGCAGCCACAGGACTGGAAAGGGTTTGGTTTCATAGTGTGAGATCAAGTTTTGGGATAGGCCTGTGGGTTTGAGCTTGCTGTCAGGTGAATCACAGAGTTGGAAGGGACCACGAGGGTAAATCTGGTCCTATTGGGGTCATCTAGTCCAACCCCTTGAGATGCAGGTATATTTTTGCCCAAAGCGAGGTTCAAACCCACAACCCTGAGATTGAGTCTCATGCTCTACTGGCTGAGCTATGTGAGTAGTGAAGTGTGTTTCTGTGAAATCAAACCACCCCATAGCCTGATTCAATACATGGCTTACTCAGAATTAAGCCCCACTGTTCTAAATTAGAAGGCTTTGTGTGTTCATCCTGTGTGTATACATGTGTATCTTAAAAACAAAACAAACCATTCCGCAGCAGAGTAGCTGCTTCCACCATGTAGTCCAGGGGTAGGGGAACTTGGTGTCACCCGGATGTTGCTGAATTCCAACTCCCATCAGCCCCAACCCACATAGCCAGTGGTCAGGAACGATGGGAAATGTAGTGTGGCGCTGTGGATTAAACCACAGAGCCATAGACTTGCTGATCAGAAGGTCGGCGGTTCGAATCCCCGCAACAGGGTGAGCTCCCGTTGATCGGTCCCTGCTCCTGCCCTCCTAGCAGTTCAAAAGCATGTCAAAGTGCAAGTAGATAAATAGGTACCGCTCCTGCGGGAAGGTAAACGGCGTTTTCGTGCACTGCTCTGGTTCGCCAGAAGTGGCTTAGTCATGCCGGCCACATGATCCGGAAGCTGTATGCCGGCTCCCTCGGCCAATAAAGCGAGATGAGCGCCGCAACCCCAGAGTCGGACACGACTGGACCTAATGGTCAGGGGTCCCTTTACCTTTACCTTAATATCTGGAGGGCCATTGGTTCCCCAGCTCTGACGCAATTTGTTCACTGTACAGTGGTACCTTGGGTTATAGTCGCTTCAGTTACAGACTCTGCTAACCCAAAAAATAGTGCTTCAGGTTAAGAACTTTGCTTCAGGATAAGAACAGAAATCGGGCTCTGGCGGTGCAGCAGCAGCAGGAGGCCCCATTAGCTAAAATGGTGCTTCAGGTTAAGAACAGTTTCAGGTTAAGAACGGACCTCCAGAATGAATTAAGTTCTTAACCAGAGGTACCACTCATTTCAACAACATGGATTTAAAAAGACAGAGTCTAGCAGTGAAAGAGAAATGTCCCAAATTCGGGTGATGGCTAACCCTGAATAACTACTGTCCTCCATTCCTGGACTTGGGGTAGAATTCAGCGTAGCCCTAGCAGCCTTTCTCAAACTTGGGTCCTCAGCTGTTGTTGGCTACAGCTCCCATAATCCCTGACCACTGGTACTACTAGCTAAGGATGATGGGAATTGGAGTCCAGCAAAAACTGGGGACCCAAGTTTGAGAAACACTGCAAGGAGATTGCTTTCTCAACGCGAGCTATTCTGCTTGCCTGATGGAACAATCTCCCCTTTCCTTCCCCAGCTATTTAGGGGTTTTTTCCCGATTCTCGAGAGCAGATTTGGGGGGAGGTAGGAGGGCGTGCAGGGGGAGGAGAGGGGAAAAGCCATGTTGCACTAGTGGGAGTCCTTGTTCTGTTTTCTGCTAACGGAAATGACTAGTTGAATCTGGCTCAGGGTTACTATTTTAGTCACAACCCCTACGAAAAAGGAATCTACACTCCAGTACTGGAAAGAAAAATGTATATGGAGAAAGCACGTTTTTATGGACCTTTAATCAATTGGTTGTATGTACATTTAAGGGATAATAACCCGTTCCTTTCCAGGAGGGTTAAATAGGTAAAAAAAGGTAAAATATTATATTGCTATTGTGCGCGTTTTAACGTTATTGAAAAACATACTCAAAAGTAAGACCTATTGCATTCAATGCGAGTTACTCAAAGGCAAATTGGGTTAGGATTTCAGCCTAAGGGGTGAAATCTGGAAACACAAAAAGTGATTGTTGGAGCCAAAGGAACAGCGTATGCCAGACAATTTGCTAACATCTGTGAGGGACAAATGCTTCCATGTATGCTTCTTGGCAGCTGTTGCCGTGCTGGAAAATTCTGCTACCATCTTGCACAACTCAGAACCCTCCAAGCTGAATGCAGCTCGGAAATTGCATCCTGTCTAGGCAGGGGCATTCCTAGTCACTTGACAGAGTTGGGTGCAGGCCCACAGATCTGCGTGTGCTGATTTAGATATGCATTTATGCCCACTTACGCAGATTTTCAGAGAGGAAATCCCAACTCTGGCTCTTAGACCTCACTCTGAATTACTGTACAGTGGTGCCCCACAAGACGAACGCCTCGTAAGACGGAAAACCCGCTAGACGAAAGGGTTTTCCGTTTTGGAGGCGCTTCGCAAAACAAATTTCCCTATGGGCTTGCTTCGCAAGACGAAATGTCTTGCGAGTTCCGGCAGGTTTTTTCCCCTTTCCCCCCCTTTTCCTAAGCCCTTAAGCCGCTTATCAGCTGATCCGCTGTCAGTGGGCTTGCTTCGCAAGATGAAAAAACCGCTATACGAAGAGCCTCACGGAACGGATTAATTTCGTCTAGCGAGGCACCACTGTATTTTTCGCCCCATAGGGCGCACCTAGTTTTGAGGGAGGGAAATAAAGGGGAAAAAATTATTTTCCCCCCCCCAGGCGCGGGGCTGGGGCGGGGGAAGACCAAGCTTCCCCCAGCCCCAGCCCCCAGAACAGGCTGCTATCCGCAAGCCTAGGGAGCCATGTGGGAACTCCTGCGGGCTCCCCAGGCTTGCGGATAGCTTCCTGCGCACCGACGCCTCTCGCTCTCCAGGCTTCAGTGAAAGCCTGCATTTGCCCCATAGGACACACACACATTTTCCCTTCATTTTTGGAGGGGGAAAAGTGCGTCCTATAGGGCGAAAAATACGGTACATAGGGTGCCAGCAGGAATTTTGCAGGTCCTGGTGCTAAAGGCATAAGACAGAACTCTGCTGAATCAACCCAAAGGCCATCTGATCTGGGATTCTGTTCACAAAGATGCAGCTGTAAACTGGCGGAAGTTGCTACACCCCTCAGTTTATTTTGGTTGCTCTTTGCTTTTCCAACGCTACAATATTCTTTTGGAGGTATGGTGACCAGAACTGTACACACAAGTACAACTGCAAGTGTGAAGCTGATCTTTCTTAGGGACAATTTACAAGTTACAACTTTTTTGCTGGAAGACCAGCAGTTCCGCATTTGAGTTAATTTGATGATTTGTTCCCTTTTAATTTCTCAATAAGGCCTAGAACGTCATTTCCCGTCATCACCTTTTGCCTCTGTCCCTTAGGCTCTCTTCTTGAGAAAGTTAGCTTAGGTAAGGGATCTGCCCTACATCTCTCACTGTGAAGACAGATGCAAATACCACGTTGGCCCGAATATAAGCCGCGCCTGCAAATAAGCCACACCTTTAAAATTCAAGGGGGGGGGGGGAATAAAACAGACAATACCTGAATATAAGCCGCTCCCTTAAAATTGGGTTACAGGCTGAAAATTGCTGCGGTTGGTAGAATTGTAACTCCAAGCCAGTTTTTATAAGGTCGCGAATTTAAGCCGCACTTAGTTGGAATTTGGGGGGGGGGAGGTGCAGCTTCTATTCAGGCCAATACGATAATTCATTCAGGTTCTCTGAAGTCTCCTTCTAACTCCCTTTTGGTCCAAAGATCCAACTGCCTAGCTGGTTTCCTAATGCATTAAATGTGTGTGTTTAGTGGTGCTCCTCAAATTTATTTATTGCCTCCCTTAGTATCCGTGGCCATTTCTGCAGCAATTTGTGTTCCTTGCCTCTACCAGCTTCCTTGACTCCAGTGGCGTAGCGTGGGGGGTGCAGGGGGGGCCGGCCGCACCGGGTGCAACATCTGGGGGTTAGGGTTAGGGGGCGCAAATCCACGGGTTCGGGGGCGCAAATCCACGGGTTAGGGGGCACAAATCCACGGGTTAGGGGGTGCAAATTACTTGCCTTGCCCCGGGTGCTGACAACCCACGCTACGCCACTGCTTGACTCTATTCATTAACCTTGCTGGTATCTGCTTGGCCCTGGTGGTAGCTTTCCTGATCTCTGCAACTGATGCGGGGTGGAAAACTGCCGGAGAATAGGGAAATCAGCAAAAAAAAACAACCTTCCATTTTGTTTGTGGGTGCCTCTATTGGATCAAAAGCCTTTCCGTATTCAGTCAAATGCCCCTCATTCAGAGAGGAGAATGTGTTGTCTTGGTATCTGTTACTTGGGTACATTCCTTCTACATTGGCTCTTGTAACCCATAGCCAACAATGTCCCTCTGATTCGTCTAACCCAGCCTCCCCCAATCTTTCACCCTCCAGATGTTCTGGGCTCCGTTCTTATCTGCGCTGAACCAGACGGAGCAATTGCAGAAACCGCCTCCTTATGGCTGGCTGGCTGTTGAGCTCTTTGCATTTAAAAAGCAGTCGCAACGTGCTTGTCTTTATGACGGTTGGATTGTAAATTGTAGACAGAAGGAGATTGCGGCCTTCTGGGGGAACAATACCACAGAGGGCTGGGCCACCTAACGTCAGGGCTAGACCCCCATCCTCTTGCGAAAATAATCCCGAAATGCAGTTGCACTGCAACTCTCAGATCTGTACTGCAGGCTTACATTGGCCGTGTATCAGTTTCACTAATACTTTCCACCAAAGGATAGGCAATTGCAGTTGGGTGAAGTGAGAGCTGGGCCATAAAGAAGGCTGATCGCCGAAGAATTGATGCTTTTGAATTATGATGCTGGAGGAGACTCTTGAGAGTCCCATGGACTGCAAGAAGATCAAACCTATCCATTCTGAAGGAAATCAGCCCTGAGGGCTCACTGGAAGGACAGATCGTAAATCTGAGGCTCCAATACTTTGGCCACCTCATGAGAAGAGAAGACTCCCTGGAAAAGACCCTGATGTTGGGAAAGATGGAGGGCACAAGGAGAAGGGGACAACAGAGGATGAGATGGTTGGACAGTGTTCTTGAAGCTACGAACATGAGTTTGACCAAACTGCGGGAGGCAGTGGAAGACAGGAGTGCCTGGCGTGCTCTGGTCCATGGGGTCATGAAGAGCCGGACACGACTTAACAACTAAACAACAACAACGAAGCCCATCGGCTACCCTCACCTGGTTTAGCCAGCCAGTCAGAGCCATTCCCAGGGTGTGGACGCTGTCGCATTCTGACAGCTTCTGGGAGCCACAGGTGAGACCTGAGTGCAAGAGGGGGACCAAAGGTGGACAAAATACCCCAAAAGATCATGATATGTCCTCCACCAGAGGTACTAGGTACTTTTCCTAACACCCCATACACCCCAAACACCAGAATAGGCCATCAGATACCCTCAAACGTATCCTGAATACATCTCTTCCACCTTGAAATTTCTCTGCTGGGTGTCAAGGGCCTTTGTGCAAATACAATTGCATCTAATCTTAATTGCCCAAAGGCCAATGAGGACATCACATAATCACAGCATTTGTTTTGTAAGTGGCAGCCCAGACAGGGGAGTAAGGGGCAAGAATTAACCCTTTCTCTCCCAGCTGCCATCGCCTCGTTGAATTTTTGCCTTTCCAGGGACTATCCCTTTGGCGGCAATGGAAGCTTCCCGTGAAATGCAGGGAGAGAGAACTATGTTTCTCCTCCGAACTCCCTACGATCCCCTCCTGCAGCTGCTCTTTACATAAACTAAAAAGCGTGCACGTTCTATTTATTTATTTATAAAAAAATATTTGTATACCGCTGCCTCGTTTTTTAAAAAAAATTGAAGCGGTTTACAGCTATAGCAACATAAAACTGTGCAATAAAAATGCCATTAAATAGTAAAAAAACCAAACATCCATTAACCATTGCAGAAGGATGTAGTATTCACTGCCTTCATGGACCTGGCAAAATAGAAATATTTTCAGCAGGCATTTAAAAGGTGTCTGCTGAATCTCCATTGGCAGGATGTTTGACATGACACTAAAGACCCTGTTTCTTGTTGCAAAATGAGTCTCATCGGCTTGGGGAACAACCAACAACAGCGCTCCTGCAAATGATATCAGACGGACGCGATTTTGCTGAGATTCCTGCATTGGAGGGGGTTGGACTAGATGGCCCTCAGAGTTGCTTCCAACTCTACGATTCTGTGAACCTCACAGGCTATATTGCTCTTTCCAAAAAAAAAAAGTGCTTCCTCCATGTAAAAAAACCCCCAAAATGTCCTTTTATACCAGAAGGGGATGAGTTCTACAGTGGTACCTCGGGTTAAGTACTTAATTCGTTCCAGAGGTCCGTACTAAACCTGAAACTGTTCTTAACCTGAAGCACCATTTTAGCTAATGGGGCCTGCCGCTGCCGCTGCGCCGCTGGACAATTTCTGTTCTCATCCTGAAGCGAAGTTCTTAACCTGAAGCATATGTAACCCGAGGTACCACTGTACTACTATATATTTCCATCAGAGAAATGTTATGTGACCCCCGAGCCAAGGAGATAAGTAACTATACAACCTTTAGAAGATATCTCAACGCAGTCATGTACAGTGGTACCTTGGGTTAAGTACTTAATTCGTTCCGGAGGCCCGTACTTAACCTGAAACTGTTCTTAACCTGAAGCACCACTTTAGCTAATGGGGCTTCCCGCTGCTGCCGCGCCGCCAAAGCACGATTTCTGTTCTCATCCTGAAGCAAAGTTCTTAACCTGAAGCACTATTTCTGGGTTAGCGGAGTCTGTAACCTGAAGCGTATAACCTGAGGCGTATGTAACCCGAGGTACCACTGTATAGTCTTCTCTTCAGGGTGAAGGGTTTAGGTCACAAGCAGGGGGTTTTGCTTGTGTGTGTGTGTGTGTGTGTGTGTGTGTGTGTAAGTGATGGAAATATGGGCCGACTCCTTGTCTCTGGAGTGCAGTCCATGACTGTGCAAACGGTGTTTCCTTCGCCTTCAGACCTATGTGAAACAACTGAGAGAGCAAACACCTACATGGTATCTGTTGCTAAAGAGAAGCCTAGGATGAAGAAAGCGATTTAGCAAGGAATCCCTTTGTTTGCCTTGTCGCTTGCAATTTCTGAGAATTTGGTGAGCACAGAGTTCTTTCTGTTGATGCAGCAAGGGAGCTTCGTTTGTGCAAGAACACAGAAGTTTATGTTGCGTGGAGTTGACTTTCTTCCGTTGCCTACAGATAAACTGGATCTCGCTTGGCCAAAACCACCTTATTCATTCATCTATCTATCTATCTATCTATCTATCTATCTATCTATCTATCTATCTATCTATGAAACATATCCTGCTTGCTTCCTGGGGCTCTCAGGGCAGCTAAGAAGCCACGATACAAAAAACAGCACTTCAGCAATAAATTATAAGGTATTTCTCAAAGAATGAAATCCCCCTATAAAGAATGAAAATCTCAAATTGGAAAGCATGTGTGTGCCTGCTAATGAAAAAAAGAGTTTGTGGCACGTTTAAAAGACAAAAAAAGTTGCAGTTTAAACCATGGGTAGCCCATGTGTGACGTCCTCAGATGTTCCTGAGCTAAAACTTGCATCATCCCTGACCAGTGGCCATGTTGGCTGAAGGGATTGTAACATCCAGCAACATCAAGTCAGCAGCACATGGGCAACGTCTTGTGGAAGCATTTATGGTGTAGATCAGGGGCAACTGACATAGTGCCCTTCAGGTGTTGCTTGACTACAAAGCCCATCATCCTTTTGACTACAACACCCATCATCCTTGGCCATTGGCCCTGCTGGATGGGGCTGGTAGGAGTTGGGAGTCCACAGTGGCTACCACTGGTCTAGATGAAGTAGACAGTAGCCCATGGAAACTGATTTATATCATAAATCTGTTAAGTCACAAGACTCCTTGTTGTTTTTCCTAAACCAGTCTAGGGAGTTTGCCCTAAAGAACAAAACTGCCTTAGCAAAAACAAACACTTGCTGCCTGCCGAAAAAACCAGCTTGTACCTGAATCAACCGATTCAAGTTACAAGGAAAGAGATTCCAACTAAACACGAGGAAGGACTTTCTGACAGTAAGAGCTGTTTGGCAGTGGAACAGACTCCCACAAGAGGTTCTGGTCTCTCCTTCCTTGGGGGTTTTTAAGCAGAGGTTGGATGGTCATCTGTCCTGGAGGCTTTTAGCTGAGATTCCTTTCATTGTAGGGGGTTGGACTAGATGACCCTTGAGGTCTCTTCCAACTCTACAAATCTATGATTCTGTGTTGCTACCTTCCAACCTCAATATTTATTAGTATTCTTCCTAGGGATAGTGAGTGCAATGATCTAAATTTGTATCTTCGTGTGTGTGTGTGTGTGTTTCTTTTTTCATTTAATTGTATTATTTGCATTTTATTTCTTTAATATGTTGCTGAAATGTGCTGATATTATTTTTAAACAATAACAATAATAATTTATTTCTACCCTGCCCATCTGACTGGATTTCCCAGCCACTCTGGGAGGCTTTCAACAGAACATTAAAAAACACAATACAGCATTAAACATTAAAAACTTCCCTAAGCAGGGCTGATGTCTTCTAGACAGGTAGTTGTTTATTTCCTTGACATCTGATGGGAGGGCATTCTACAGCATGGATGCCACCACTGAGAAGGCCCCATGCCTGGTTCCCTGTAACCTCACTTCTTGCAGTGAGGGAACCATCAGAAGGCCCTCAGAGGAGGACCTCAGTATCCGGGCTGAACAACGTGGGTAGAGATTCTCCTTTAGGTATACTGGGATGAATATATATATATATATATTGTGTGTATGCACCCACCCCCATTTATATACAGCGCTTCTGCGCGTGCACGACTGCCGAAACCCGGAAGTAAGCACCCACCAACCAAAGTTTACCTGAAGAAGAGACACCCGATTAAATTACTGCGTGCCTTCCTTCTGACAGAAAAAGAGCTGCCTGGGAAAGTTGTCTGGGTGACGGGAGCCTCCAGCGGAATCGGCGAGGAGATGGCTTACCAGCTGGCAAAGATCGGCTCGCCACTTGCGCTCTCGGCGAGAAGGGAGAACGAGCTGGAGAGAGTGAAAAAGAAGTGCATCGGTAGGATTTCGTTATCTTGAAAGCTTGTCTTTTATTTTGCTTTTAGAATATCTGTGCCTGCAATCCCCCGCTGCAAGTGGGAAACCGTATTCTATGCATGGCAGAGGGTTGGTCTAGACGATCCGTTGGGTCCTTTCCAACGCACCTGCCCATCAAGCATCATCATAAGCTGTTATGTCAAAGTTGGCCCACTGGCTTTCTCACCCCTGCCCTGGGCCACCGTTTCCTGTACGCCTGTGCATGATAAAAGCACCAAAAGAATCCCGTTTTGCCCATCTTAACGCCCAAGGTTGGTGGGGATGGAAGTTTGCTTCCACGTCCAGATATTGGTTAGGTGCAGGGCTTTTTTCCAGCCACAACATGCTAGAGCTCAGTTCCGGCACGTCTCAGGTAGGTGCCATTGCAGCTGAAGAAGGAGGCATTCATTGTGAATTCCGGCACCTCTTTTTCTAGAAAAATAGCACTCGGTTAGGGTTTTAAACACAAACGCAGGCACAGTGGTGCCTCACAAGATGAATGCCTCGCTAGATGAAAAACGCGCAAGACGAAAGGGTTTTTCGTTTCTTGAGTTGCTTCGCAAGACGATTTTCCCTATGGGCTTGCTTTGCAAGACGAAAACGTCTTGCGGGTTTGCTTCCTTTTTCTTAAAGCCGTTAATACCCAGGGAATCCGCGCTCCGCAAAACGAAAAAATCGCAAGACGAAGCAACTCGCGGAACGAATTAATTTCGTCTTGCGAGGCACCACTGCGTATTGAATTGTGCCTGGAAGCAAACTGGCAGGCAGCGCAGATAAAGCCTCCCCTTGAAAATTTTTAGGATTTGCCTTGCCCCTGAATATTAATCCAAAATTTGGGGGGCATTCTCATCCCACTTCTTCCCTGAAACATATGGGGGGGGCGTGAATACAGCAAGCCTGCAACTTACACACAATTAACTTGTGTGCATTCAGCTTTATGTGCTTGGCAATAAAATAAAAAGGGGGCAGAAATAGGGTGGGCATGCACTGAAAAAGGCCTTCAGCAATCCCACCTCTCTTTGCACCCAATGTGTTTTGACTCTATGCAATTTTGGTTTTAGGCACAATCCGTTCCCCCTGAGTAAGTTGGGGGGCTTCCTGTACTTGAACCCAGAATGATGGTTTAACTGCTCTTTTAACTGACAACCAAATGGTTTAAATGTTCCATCCATTGAACCCTTGTTGAGCTTGAGCTAAGCAGCGATGTTGCCTAGTTGTTCTGCTGATGCAACACCCCCTTTGTTCCTCCCACTCACCTTCCCCCATTATTAAAGCATTGCCAAGTGGTGGAGAGGTTGTCAGCTACTTCTAACAGTGGCATCTTGCCACAAAACGGGCGTCATTGTTTCCAAGGTCACAGTGATGGGCAGTTTATCTGTGGCAAAGGTTGTAGTCTTGCAGTGCCAGAGCCGCTCTTGCAAACCAAGCACAGCCCACGTCATATTTGCTCAACAAATGAAGGAAACAAGGTCCATGCCAGTTTTGCTTATGGAGAGTATTTAGGGATTTAATCATTAACAAGTCCTATTAGATGTTGTCCAGGGCTCCTGGATTCCAGTGCGTAACCGATGGAAAGGAGAGATTAGGATCAAATGGGTAGACAGCATTTGAACATCACAGGGGTCATTTTGCTTGCAAAAATACGGGGTCCCTGCATTAGCCTTCATGATTAGCCATTAACTACGCAGTTTACAACCATTTGTTCTCTGTGGGAGGGGAGGGGGAGGCTGGCCTTGCAGCAATGTAGAGCATTAAAAAAAAAGCAGAGCTGATCAAAGGGTTCCTTCATGTGCCCGCCAACCCATTTGCAAACCCTGTAAATAGTTGCGTACAGTTCAGTATAGAAATAAATTGAGAAACCTTTGAAGGCTGATTACCGTATTTTTCGCTCCATAAGATGCCCTTTTTCCCTCCTAAAAAGTAAGGGGAAATGTGTGTGCGTCTTATGGAGCGAATGCAGGGGGGAGGCAGGCAGGAAAAGGCCCCAAGAGCCGCACACAAGCTCCGTGTGGCTCTTGCGGGCTTTTCCCCAGGAGTGAGAAGGGACTGACGCGGCCAGTCAATCCCTTCTCCCTCCTCATAGAAAAGCCCGCAGGAGCTGCACGCTCCTTAAAGGGTGCGTGGCTCCTGTGGGCTTTTGTGGGAGCCGGGAGAGGCTGCGCGCGACTATGGCAATTCCCCCACCTTCCACAAAAGCCCACAGGAGCCGCGCACCCTTTAAGGAGCGCGCGGCTCCTGCGGGCTTTTCTACGAGGAGGGAGAAGGGACTGACTGGGGAAAAGCCCACAAGAGCCGCGCGGAGCTTGTGTGCGGCTCTTGGGGCCTTTTCCTGCCTGCCTCCCCCCTGCATTAGCTCCATAAGACGCACACACCTTTCCCCTTACTTTCTAGGAGGGAAAAGGGGCGTCTTATGGAGCAAAAAATACGGTAGGTGCGCCTTATGGTCCGGTGCGCCTTATGGAGTGAAAAATGTGGGTATGTTTTAAGATGGGGGGGGGGAGGAGCTTTAATACTAAACACCCAAGGACTCCTTTCCTGCAGAAAACTAAACCAATATACTAAAGTGTATTAATTTAACCAGTGTATCTTTTGCATTCCCAAGTCATGTTACAGCTTTTTGGAATTTGAAAGCTGGAAAATTTAACAGCCTTTCTGTCCTGGTCATCATTTGGACAGTGCAGAGCTGGTTTGACCAATAATTTAAGGCCGCTCCCAATGTTAGCATGACCTGCCAGAGGTCATGTGCAATCTGCATGGTGATTCTGTGCAACACAGGCCATGTGAGCGCCTCTTGCATCCCAAGATCTGTGGGGCTAATGAAACAGAAGAGGAAGCGTTGTTTACCACTGTTTCTAAAC
Source organism: Podarcis cretensis (assembly GCF_951804945.1). NCBI lineage: Eukaryota > Metazoa > Chordata > Lepidosauria > Squamata > Lacertidae > Podarcis > Podarcis cretensis. Next base: position 9,311,956 of record NC_137170.1, on the reverse strand, counting down.
GGCTCCTCTTCTTCCTTATTTCCCCTCCCCGGCTTAAAAAAATAAACACATTTAGAGATCAGCAGCCTCACTGACAAGGATATCCTCATTGTGCCGCTTGACTTGACTGACAGGAGTGCCCACGAAGCGGCGACAAAAACTGTCCTGAAGCATTTTGGGAAGGTAAGTCGGGCTTTCCTTGGTGGAATGCTTAGGGGGAGGGAGGAATTGCAAGGGCACCTGCCTTGGGCGCAGTTTGCAAAGTGGTAGAAAATGGGCGTCAAAGGTCATTTGTTATAAAGTGCGGAGCAGTTTGGCATTCTTCAAGCTGGTGCATGAAAAGCCAGCTCTTCATGAGATATCCAAAATTGGTTTTAAAAGCTGTCATAAGCGGCATGAGGGGGCTTCTGTTCTGGAAATTCGAACCCAAAGCCCCTTTCGGCACATGGAACTAGTCATGCTGTTGGGTTCCTGAGTTCAGTTTAAAAATAATAAATGTATTTATATCCGGTACAGTGGTACCTCTGGTTACGAACTTAATTCATTCCGGAGGTCTGTTCTTAACCTGAGCTACCGCTTTAGCTAATGGGGCCTCCCGCTGCTGCTGCACCTCCAGTACGCGATTTCTGTTCTCATCCTGAGGTAAAGTTCTTAACCCGAGGTACTACTTCCGGGTTAGCGGAGTCTGTAACCTGAAGTGTTTGTAACCCGAGGTACCACTTTTTTTATATATCAGAATTTGCAAGCAGTGTACATTAAAGCGCTCTGACGCCTTGTGGAAAAAAGAAAGTAACTTTTGTAGTTAGGAAAGTGAAGATGCTCATTGCTGTTTTACCTCCCTGCCAAAAACCAGAACAAATGCTCAGTTAAGTGCAGATACAGCCTAACCTTCATGCAAGCTTTGCGCGAACAAATCAGAATGAATGCTCAATAAATAAGTCTTTGGGACAACCCCTAGGATTACCTAATTCAGCATGCTTATTTTCCTTTTACTTAGTAAAACAAAGCTGAAAAATTTGCAACTTTGCAATTGGTACCTGTCTTTTGAAATGGGGAATTCCCCACAGAAAAATAAAGTTTTGGGGGTTTCCCCACCCTGTATCCCTGCAAATGCTTAACTTTCCCTCTCTTGTTCCCAAAGATCGACGTCTTGGTGAACAACGGCGGCCGTTCCCAGCGCTCCCTCTATGTAGACACGTCCGTCGATGTCTACAAGGCTATCATGGAGCTCAACTACATTGGCACTATCTCCCTAACGAAATACGTCCTGGACCACATGATACAGAGGAAACAGGGGAAGATAGTCACCATCAGCAGTGTGATGGGCATCATGGGAGCTCCCTTGGCCACTGGCTATTGCGCCAGTAAACACGCCTTGCAGGTAAGGGTTCTCTTCCGACCTTCGACTGCTCACGGCTTGTATCGGAGACTCTTGCCTTTGCCATGGACTCACTAGGTGGCCTTCGGCAAATGACTCTCTCACAGACTTGATCCCCCCCTTCCCCAGTGGCATGCGGTCAGTGGACTAGGCTAGTCCCCTAAATGTTCCCTTGGTACCTCCTTCCCCAAGCCCAGGAAGCTTCTGCCCAGCTTAGGGAGGGAGGTGCGATGCTCATGCGTGCAACATAATAATAATAATATTTTATATATATCCCGCCCTCCCCAGCTGAAGCCGCGCTCTGAGCAGCTAACAACAATAGAAGTAACACAGCATTCTAAAATCAATTCATTCTAAAACCAATTCAAAATCAAATTAATGGCAACCATTGGCCTAGAGTTCTGTGAGGATTACCAAAGGAGGGGGTCAGACTGTGCCTTGGCCAAAGGCCTGGTGGAACAGCTGTCTTGCAGGCCCTGTGGAAAGATGTCAAGTCCCGTAGGGCCCTAGTCTCTTGTGACAGAGCGTTCCACCAGATCGGAGCCACAGCCGAAAAGGCCCTGGCTCTGGTTGAGGCCAGCCTAACCTCCCTGTGGCCTGGGACCTCCAAGATGTTTTTGTTTGAAGACCGTAAGGTCCTCTGTGGGACATACCAGGAGAGGCGGTCCCCGCCCCACAATCACCTTCGCAAGCTGGTGCCTCTGGCCCTAACTGTTTCCCTGTGAACATTTCACCGCCCTGCCCCAAACCGTGATAGATGAGACAACCGTGGTTTGTAAGGAACACAGGGAGCTGACTTATACCAACCTAGTACTGTCCACCCTGGCAGGCAAGGGATCTCCAAGGTTTCACACAGGGGTTTTCTCCCAGCCCTACGTCCAAAGATGTTGGGGATTAAATTTGAGACCTTCTACATGCACAGAAGATGCTTGGCCACTGAGCTATGGCTCTTGGTGCATCCCAGTGCAGGTTATCTAAGAGATTCCGTTCTGTTTGAGCTTGGGGGAACAAAGCTGGTACTGTTAACTGTCAGGCTCTTGTTGTTTCCCAGGGTTTCTTCAACTCTCTCCGACCTGAACTCACTGATTATCCTGGGATAAGTATAATTAACATCTGCCCGGGGCCTGTGCAGTCACAGATCATACAAAACGTCTTCACTGAAGATATTGCAAAGGTAAGAGAGGTTGAGGTGATTAAAGGACTGTGTTAACTGGGATTAGAAGAGGCCATGAAATCAAAGAAATCTGCTGTGTGCAGAGTTGGATATCACCTAGAGTTGTCACTAAATATTTATAAAGCTAGTTTATTAAGTAGTTTAACCTAGAAGCCTCATTGAATTGAATAGGACTAACCTCTGAGCGGGACGCAGGTGGCGCTGTGGGTTAAAGCCTCAGCGCCTAGGGCTTGCCGATCGAAAGGTCGGCGGTTCGAATCCCTGCGGCGGGGTGCGCTCCCGCTGCTCGGTCCCAGCGCCTGCCAACCTAGCAGTTCGAAAGCACCTCCGGGTGCAAGTAGATAAATAGGGACCGCTTACCAGCGGGAAGGTAAACGGCGTTTCCGTGTGCGGCTCTGGCTCGCCAGAGCAGCGATGTCACGCTGGCCACGTGACCCGGAAGTGTCTCCAGACAGCGCTGGCCCCTGGCCTCTTAAGTGAGATGGGCGCACAACCCCAGAGTCTGTCAAGACTGGCCCGTACGGGCAGGGGTACCTTTACCTTTACCTTTTAACCTCTGAGCAGACATGGTTAGGATTGCACCGCAAAACGTTATTCCTCATAAATTAATAACTCACCGTTTATTAATCGAAGCCAGAACAACAACAACAAAATCACACATGGTTCTTCGTGAATGGATTCCAGTCTCTAGGTGGCTTCATATTATCCTCCTTGGAAGCACAATGGAAATAAAATATTTTTTTAAAAAAGACCCGCAGTATATTGTCTGACACCTTCCAGGTAAAGAAGGTACAGCCGTCCCGGGACTGTACCACTTCAGGACACGGGTGGGGCAATCATGTCTCCGAATGCTCCCACACATTTCCCCCCCAAAGGTGCCTACACATATAGGAAACTTGCAAGTCTAGAACAAGCTTAGGCTAGCCAATGCGATGCTCTCCAAATACAACTCCATGCTAGGGGGAGTTTTGTGTTTTTGTCGAGTGTTCTGTGCGGTGCTGAATTTCGTGTCCCATCTATGTTTTTTTAAAAAAGGAGTGGGTTTTGAAAAGCCAAACACAGTAGCCTTCACAGGGGCAACTCTGGTTTGCTGCTTGCACAGATCTTCTTTTGTCTTGCTGGCTATTCTGTAATCCTCTGGCAAGGCCAAACTCTTATGTAGTCATAGCCCGTAAATCCAAATTGCTCTGGCTGGCCTCTCATCCACTTTTGTTTTTTTAAAAGCAAGAAACTTTCAGGCTGCAAAGCTGCTTCTTCTTAAAATGCAACGGAGCACCAATCGCTTGCAGTGACTGAATTTATGATTAATGTGCCTGAACACTGTCCAGATAAGTAGGCCTGAAAGAGTTCGTACCAAGCCTTTTCAGACAATAATATCTCAGCTCAAATAAGCCAGGACATTGTTAAGGCAGCTTTGTGGCCTACTCAAGCTGCTCATAAGATAGTGATCCAGTTTAGGGGAACAGCTTTTTCTATTAACTCGGAGTCACACAATCTAGGCCTCTTTCCTCATAAGCCCCTGCCCCGAACTCAGCATAATTCTTCCCATGAATACTTGACACCCCTTTCGGCTGTCCAGAACTCTCCCCGGCTTTTATCATAGAATCATAGAGTTGGAAGAGACCACAAGGGCCATCGAGTCCAACCTCCTGCCGAGCAGGAAACACCATCAGAGCACTCCTGACATATGGTTGTCAAGCCTCTGCTTAAAGACCTCCAAAGAAGGAGACTCCACCACACTCCTTGGCAGCAAATTCCACTGTCGAACAGCTCTTACTGTCTCCACACTGCGCCCCCCCTCCCACTAAGGCAGGGATGGGAACACAGAGATTATGGGAGTTGGGAGTACAACAATGTCTAAGGCACCAGAGATTCCTTAACCGTGTCCTAGGGGTTGCCTTCAAAGATACATCACACACACAGGCTTTGTTAGAAAGATGAACAAGCCTTGCTGGGCAAGCACACAGCCCCTTTGTTTACGATGGGAACATAAAAACCAGATCTTTGCTTACTAAGATGAGAGATTGTTTGCTTTATAAAGATTTACATTCCGCCCCTCACCATTAGCGATCTCAGGGCAGGTCAAAACAATTTAAGACGCAAAGAAAGCAAAAAAGTACACTTAAAAAATCATACCAGTCCATCTATTAAACACGACAAAGATAAGATTGTCCAAATGTGGTCACTGTAATAAATTCATCGGGTGTACTGCGAGTTCTTGCTTGATTAAAAAGCAGCATAAATGGGCAAGGGCAAAATGCCACATTTTCTACTCTTAGCACAGATACAGCCTTCTGAAAGTGGACTGGCATATTGAACTGTGTCCCTTTTATGCTGATACGGTTGTATCAATGCCTCCACCTTGGGGGCAGCATGGGCCAATTCCCATCCAGCTCACCTGCCTCCTAGCTCACACCTGGCACAGGTGTGGCAAACCTATCTGGCCTGGCCAGTTAGATCTTACACTGTAAGGGGGGCAGGAATTATAATTTATCTTAAAAACCACTGTAAACAGTTAAAACGGTTAGTAGGATTGGAATAACACTTGCAGTTTACTGGTGAATTTCGGACAAAATGGAGATGTAAAATATTTGGATTATTATAAAAGATGCAGGAGGAAATGACTAACAATAGGACCCACAAAGGGGAGGAGGGATGTTCAGGAGATTCTATGGAATCTTGCTTTTAAGTTTAATGTTGTATATGTGATTGTAAAACGGCAATCTGAAAAATCAAATACCGTATTTTTTGCTCTATAAGACTCACTTTTTTCCTCCTAAAAAGGGGAAATGTGTGTGCGTCTTATGGAGCGAATGCAGGCCGCGCAGCTATCCCAGAAGCCAGAACAGCAAGAGGGATCGCTGCTTTCACTGCGCAGCGATCCCTCTTGCTGTTCTGGCTTCTGGGATTCAGAATATTTTTTTTTCTTGTTTTCCTCCTCCAAAAACTAGATGCATCTTATGGTCTGGTGCGTCTTATAGAGCAAAAAATACGGCAAATAATTAAAAAAGAAAGATCTTATGCGGCAAACCACTCTGTGATCCTCGGGAGATCGCATGCTCCCTCTCCAGCTTACTCTCTTCCCTAACCCCCTGCTTTCCCATCCAGGCAAATGCAAACGTTGGGGATCAGTCTCACAAAATGGAAACCAGCCGTTGCGTGCGACTAACACTGATCAGCATGGCTAACGATATAAAGGAAGCCTGGATCAGCGACCATCCATACCTGGCAGTCTGTTACCTCTGGCAATACACACCTACCTGGGCATGGTGGTTGTTGAACCGCCTAGGGAAGAAGCGAATTGAGAATTTCAAAAGAGGAGAGGTACGTCCTTCAAGCAAGAGCTGTTCTTATGTTCCGTTATCACTCTAGCCCAGGGTTTCGCAAACTTGGGTCTCCTCCTGCTGTTTTTGGACTACAAGTCCCATCACTCCTGGCCACTAGGGATGATGGGACTTCATCCCTGGCCTAAGGATGATGGGACTTGTAGTCCCGCAACAGCTGGAGATACCCAAGATTGGGAAACTCTGCTCTAGCCTATTCAGCCAGAAAAAATGTGTGTTGAAGAGCTTTGAAGGCTGAGTGGCGTATGACCCCGTCTTCATTTGCCCCCTTGCAATGCATTGTCTCAACCCACTTTGTGGGCTGCTTGTGTTCATCCTCTATATGGGCCAAAGTGTTCAGATCAGCCTGTTTTTATTGGAGGGTTTTAAAATGAGAAATAAGCAAGATCCGGTTTCATGCTGTTTGCCAGAAGAGGTGGAAGAAGCCAAGATCAGAACAAAAGGCATCCTCTCACATCTCTGCCTTTGCAATATTCATTCAGGTTCCCAGAGTGTATTTTCAAAAGCTGTATGGGGAGGGAGAGGGGAGGGGCAGGTGGTGGCAAAAGCTCTGGCCCAACTCTTTGGATCCTTCCTCAAGTTATGCTCTCTTAATCCCATGATGCATTAAAGCTGTTAGGCAGTGAAAGTGGTCCTCTTTCCTACACAGCCCAGTTTGAGGAGTGTTAAAAAAATGTTTTTGTTCTCTGTAACCCACCCAACTGGCTGGGTTGCCCCAGGCACTCTGGGCGGCTTCCAACAAATATAAAAGCATAATAACATTTTAAATATTTAATCAAACATTAAAAACTTCCCTATGCAGGGCTGTCTTCAGGTGTCTTCTAAAAGCTGTAGATAGATAATTTATTACGATCAGAGACCAGCTTATAAAAGCTGTATATTTATCTGCTTGGCATCTGATGGGAGGGTATTCCACAGGGTGAGCGCCACTGCTGAGAAGGCCCTCTGTCTGGTTCCCTGTAACCTCACTTCTTGCAGTCAGGGAACCACCAGAAGCCCTCGGAAGTGGACCTCAGTGTCCGCGCTGAACAATGGGGGTGGAGATGCTTCTTCAGGTATACAGGGCCTCTCCTTCGGGTATACTTAAGTATAAATGAAATTAAGAGCAGTCTGGACTAAGTTGTGCTTTTTGTTCATTGCAGGACGCTGATATTTCTTACTACAAAAAATCTTCTTAAAGGAGCATTACGTTCTGCTTTTCACCAATACCAGCATAAGGAGGAGGAAGAACCCCTGCTTTAAGTACACATTCTTTTTTGAGGATAACGAATGACATAATACGTAACCCATACCTGTTCCACTATAGTCTCTTGAATAAAAAATGATTTTATAACGCTTGTTGATACTGTAGTGTGGTTAGCCACCAAAAACCTTTACTACCTGGCCTTTCATGGTGCTATCTTCTGCTGTATGCTAGGGGGACCATTCAAATCTACACCCCATCCCAGTGTCTTCTCAGGCCCTGCCTTAATGTCTTCAGTGACTCATTTACTGTTTTTGCATCTTGCTTCATTTCAAGACCTCAGGATACGAAAAAGAATGTTAATATATGCAGGTGTCTCTCTCCAAACAATGCACTCTCAGGAAAACGTTTGTTAGGCGAGCGCTTGCATAAAGTCAGCCATTTCCATTGGGGAAATTTCTAATGTGTTCCTGACCATGGAATTTTCACCTCAAAATGATTGGAGGGGGCAGGGACACTGGAAAACCCTCTGAAAGCTTGCGAAGGTCAAACAAGGAAGGGGGGGTGGGAAAGCTCTCTATAGTTGTCCAATCCCCCTTCCTGCCTTGTTCTGGTGAAATGGCTGCTATCTACCAGCAAAACACAAATAAGTGAGGCTCGTTTAAGGCTGCTTATTTGTTTAAACAGGTCTGGCTGTTTGGATATCTGAATCTGCAGTATGTATACAGTGATGCCCCGCAAGACGAATGCCTCGCAAGACGGAAAACCCGCTAGACGAAAGGGTTTTCCGTTTTGGAGGCGCTTCGCAAAACGAATTTCCCTATGGGCTTGCTTCGCAAGACGAAAATGTCTTGTGAGTTTCTGCGGGGTTTTCTTCCTCCCCCCCCCTTTTCTAAGTCGCTAAGCCGCTTATCAGCTGATCCGCTAAGCCGATAAGCCGCTAAAAGCCGCTAATAGCGCTAATCCGTCAATGGGCTTGCTTTGCAAGACGAAAAAACTGCTAGACGAAGAGAATCGCGGAACGGATTATTTTCGTCTTGCGAGGCACCACTGTAATGAGGTTTGGGTACTAATTCCTTGTTTTTAGATGATTTTTTGCATAACAAACATTTGGATAGTGGGATCTGCAGGTACACAAAAAGGACCAAGCTTTTATCTACCACCTCCATTCTCTTACTGAATGCTACTAAGGCAGTGCTGTGTTCTTAAAAGTGGTTTTTGCTATATTTACATTTATAAAGAAAAGTACTTTGGCAGCAGTTAGATCTCATGTTGACTTTTAGCCTGGCTTTCTCCCGTGTGGCGACGAGATCCAAAGCTGCTTCAAATTAAAAAGATTAATTCAAATGAACCTTAAACATGGCTTGATTATAGTTAGTAAAAACTTGATTATAGTTAGCAAAAACAAAGGTTCACAAGCTTACGCATTGAAGCTGGCTCCTTTCTGCTTTTCACCATCAAGGCTAGCCGTTCAAACAACGCGGCAAGCTGCTGTTAATTAGAAGCAGAAATTTCAGAGCTCCTTTCTGTGGGTGTGCAGGAAGGAAGGGGGAGGAGAGAGATTGCATGAAAGGGGGCGGGTGGTCTGGGTTGCCTTTGAAGCCTCCGTTGTGCTTTGGCTTAAATGGGACACCTAGTAAGTCTCATGCCAAAATGTAAGTGGAAGAGCAGGATGGGAAGATACTGAAAGTTAAAGGACAATTCAAACTAATGCTAAAACGAAGCAAAACGAGGTCGGAAAGCCTTTTCTACCCCCCAGAAATCCAGATGTTCATTTCCATGTTCTACAGCAGTCATTCTAAAGCACTCTTGAGGCAGGAAATATTACATGAGATTTGTTTTTTCACCTTGCAGGGTACAGGTAAAAGCTTGGGTTTCAAACCTCTCCTTGCTTATAGGAATTTTGGTCCCAATGATTTCAGTGTTATCTAGAGATGGGCACATTAGCAGAGCAAGCTTTTCCACTTGCCAGGCTTATTGCACCATGAGACTGTTTGCACCAAAGTAAGAGTATCCGACTTGCTATATTTGAAAAGAACTCGCTGCAGGCTGAACAGATGTATTATTGAGTGTTTCTTCAAGTATTGCTTTGACAATGCAAATAAAGCTATACAATATAAACAAGTGATAAAATCCAAGTGTGGTCTTTCAAAATCGGGGAGAAAGCTTTCATCCTATGTACATTTTTGTACTAACCTGTGGTTTCAAAGTACGTAAGCTGTGACCTGCCTTCTAATGCAAGTCACCTGTCAAGCTACTGATTTTTCATTTAAAAAAACAACAACCTCGCAGAATACATCAATGAGCTTACTGCCTGCTTTTAAGTCTTCTCCCAGCATCTCCCTCCATCAGCCCAACAAGGATCAGAGGTTCAGACATCACTGGGGCTGAAAGAGACACGTTCATAATATTCCTGCCAAAAAAAACGGCCTCTTCTGCTGCCACCGACATCTTTGGCAACTTAAGTTTTCCTTGCTGCAAGAGTCAAGAAAATTAATGCAGTTTTTCTTTAGGAAACCAAAGGGCCAAGGGTCAAGTTCTAGAGCAAAGGTACATGGAGAGGTTCGCAGGAATAAACTGGGTAGCCCAGGGGAGGATCTGCTGCTTGTATGGTCAGGTTCCTCAAGAGGACAGGATGAGCTTGGATACTGTAGCGTTCCTCGTCGTCGTTGGTGGCATAGAGCAGCTCCCAAGAAAGGTTTGCCCACTGCCCTCTAACAGCTTCGCTGTTCAGTTTCCCCACTGGCACTAGGAATTCCTGAAGGGTGAGGACTCTGCTGGTATAAACTCCCTGAAAGACAAGGCACATACAGTTATACCTCAGATTACAGATGCTTTGGGTTGCGCACTGCGTTACTTCTGGGTTTTGGCGCTTGCGCAAAAACACGAAATTGCACTTTGCGCATGCGCAGAATCGCAACCCATGCGTGTGCAGACGTGGCACTGCGGGTTGCGAACAATGCAGGTTGCGAATGTACCTCCCACACGGATCACATTCGCAACCCGAGCGTCCACTGTATGTGGGAAATCAGCGCTCTTGTGTATTGCTGACAGCAGATTCTGACCCATCAGAGGCTTGTCGTTGGAATGGGGAGGAAGGCCAATCAAATATTCTAGAGTTTAGGGTGGGGGACACTTCAAAGTAGTGTGGGAGATGGTGACAGGGTTGCAGAGTGAAGGACCATAGCTCAACGGTAGAGCATCTGCTTTGCATGCAGAAGGCCGCTCGTTCAACTCCCAAGATCTCCAGGTAGTGTTGGGAATGTCAAACCCTGGAGAGCCACTTCTAGTCGGTGTACACACTACTGAGCTAGGCAGACCAAACTCTATATAAAGCATTAATAATAATAATAATAATAATAATAATAATAATAATAAATTATTTATACCCCACCCATCTGGCTGGGTTTCCCCAGCCACTCTGGGTGGCTCCCAATCGAATATTAAAAACACAATTAAACATTACTAAACCCTAAACAGGACTGCCTTCAGATGTCTTTTAAAAGTAGGAGAGTTGCTTATTTCCTTGACTTCTGATGGGAGGGTGTTCCACAGGGCAGGCGCCACTACTGAGAAGGCCCTCTGCCTGGTTCCCTGTAACCTCACTTCTCGTAGTGAGGAAACCACCAGAAGGCCCTCGGTGCTGGATCTCAGTATCCGGGCTGAACGATGGGGGTCAAGACGCTCCTTCAGGTATACTGGGCCTTTGAGGCCGTTTAGGGCTTTAAAGGTCAGCACCAACACTTTGAATTGTGCTCGGAAACCACCTGCTCAATCACCTTGGCCCAAGAATGGAAGATTTGAAACTGGGCAATAATTGGCCAGGTCTAAAGATGTTTTTTAAAAAAGTGGTTTAATGACTGCCTCTTTCAGCGAGTCTGAGAAGGCTCCCCCACAGAGAGAAGCATTCACCACCCTGCAGACCCCATCGCCCAGCCCTTCCTGGCTCGCTTTTATTAGCCAGGATGGGCAAGGATCAAGGAGACAGGTGGTTGGTTTCACTCGTCCAAGCAGCCTGCCCACATCCTCAGAGGTAACAGATTGGAATTGATCCCATATAACATAACTAGACAGGACTCCAGCACTCTCCTGCCCCAGCCCTGCTCCCACAGTGGAGTCTACCTCCTTCCGAATCTGAGCAACTTTATCTGCAAAAAACTTTGCAAAAGCATTGCAGGAGATCTTGGGGTCCCGGCCAGGCTCTGGTATTGAAGGTGGTTCCGATAGATTGCGAACCACCTGAAAGAGTCTCCTGCAGCTGTTTTCTGCAGTTGCAATAGAGGCAGTGAAGAAGGTCCTCTTCACCGTCGCCATTTGGTAGGCTCAACATTGAGCTCTAACCCGTGTCCAGTCCGATTCAGAATGAGTTTTCTGCCACCGGCGCTCTAGCCATCTCAACAGTTGTTTCATTACCCTCATCTCCAGGGAAAACCATGGAGCAATCGGAGGGCGCTTCAGAGCCAGACAGTCAATAGCCCTGGTTAACTCTGCATTCTGGCGGGTCACCAGGAAAACAGCTGAAAGGCCATCAACATGAGATAAAACATCCCCTACCACTCTCTGGAAGCCATTTGGATCCATTAAGTGGCGGGGGCGGACCATCCAAATCAGTCCCACCTCCCTGCAGAGGGGAAGGGTCATGGAGAAGTCGAGTTGCACCAGGAAGTGATCTGACTATGGCACTTCTTTTGTTTCGCTTTTACTTAAGTGTCAGATCACCAACATCCATAGAGGTGAACACCAGGTCTAAGGCATGTCCACAGCTATGAGATGGGCCAAACTTATTTAGGGAGAGCCCCATGGAGGCCATGCTTTCCACAATGTCCCAATCGGCCCCTTGTAAGTTCGTGCTGGCATGGATGTTAAAATCCCCTAGGTAGGACAACCAAATTAGGTGTCTCCAGGAGCACATCCACCACGACCTGAAGTAGCTCGGGCAGGGAATCCTTGGTGCAGCAGGGAGGTTGGTACACCAAAAGGAATTCTGTACTGCCCCTATTGCCCAACTTCCAGAACATGCACTCAGAAAACTGGGTCTTCCCAATAGGACACCTGGTGCAAACTAGTGACTTTCTAAAAATCACTGCAACACACACACACACACACACACACACACCTCACCCACATGACCTGGATTGCTGTGGGTAAGAGAAACCTGGTGGACAAGCAGCGGCAAGGACAGGCCCATCTGCTTCATCCAACCAAGTCTCTGTCACACATGCCAGGTCAAGTTCTCCATCCACAATCAGGTCGTGGATGGCAGTGGTCTTATTCATCATTGACCTGGCATTGCACAGCAACACTTTCAGGTCATGTGGGTTTCCCCTGCTGAATTCAGTATCCTTCCGGTCAGGACCAGACCCAGAGGCAGGGATGGTCCTCAAACGACTAAACCTGCCTCCTCGGTAATGACATGGTCCTACGTTCCTAACAATGAGCGTGTCCCTACCCACTCCACAGATAGAAACATCTGCTGAGTCAAAGTGCCCTTCAGAAGCAGAGGAACATCCTTGGATACTAGCCAAGGCCATTAAATACCTTACAAGGTTATTCACTGAGTAAAGAAATTGGTTGTTTCATGCCCCCAAGCCAGTTACAACAGCCGAATCATAGTTTTGGATTCAATTAAAGGATTCGTTGTCCAATAGCTACATCTAATTCAAGCACATTGATTGGGTCTAAAAAGTTCTTTTGAACTGTTTTTAATTAACACTCCTTTAAAAAAAAAAGCAACATTATTGTGCCTTGCAGCAAAATTCATGCATGAAAAATAGAAAAACCACTTACCATATTAGGGTCATGCCCCAAGGAAAAAAGATATGGCTTTTCTTGTAAAACAGCTTGCTGCCACTTTTCTTCAGACACCAGTCCAATGTACCAGTCGTTCTCATATTCTTCAAGACAGCTTAGCAGCTCTTTGAAACTTTCCACTGGTCCCAGACTTGCTTGGTCAACCAAAAGCTTAACTGTGTATCTGCAAGATAAACCATGTAAGGACCAGTGCACAATGTGTAGATCTATAAAGCTACATAAGAAAGAATGCCTATAACGACACCCTGGGAACACTCATGTGTGGCTGAAGCCACAGCTAGATTTGCCTAGGATTAATTATGAGCATAACGATGCCCTTGTGATTTCAGAGTCCCGCCTCACTCAAAGAATACTGGAATCTTGTACATTTCCCCAAGAGACACGCCCTTGGTTTTTATCTCCAGTGCACAGTCTAGATTTATGCAGTCCATGGTGTTCCCAGTAAAGGAATGAACATTCTTAATGTTTGCTCAAGACTGTATGTACTGACCAGGAAATGTGCACAAGTGTTTCTTCATGGACAGATTATGTGCATTCTCTATAACCCATGCTGAACGTGCGCAGTGGCACATTAGTGATTCGGCTCATAATACTATTACTCTCTCTCTCTCTGTATGTTTGTATGTGAATGCACAACTTTATAGTAGGGGTGGCTAAGGCCCAGTCTGGAGGCCCAATGCAACCCAAATCAATTTTTTCTGCTCCCCCCAAAACCCCATTTTTGGAGATAAAAGAAAAAACAATGTAATAGCACAGAGAGGGGGCAATGGAGTCCAGTACCCAATGCAGAAGCAAATCACCCCATCCCCAGTCATTGTTTATTGAATTCACATCCTGCTCTTCCTCCCAAAGGAGGCCAGGAAGGCAAACAAGTGATAAACATAAGATACCTTGGAAACAATTGCAATACAGATATGAGGCCGAGTTCAAGGTGTTACTATTAGTATATAAAGCCCAGTCCTTGCTGAACTGGTCATGTTGTGCGGATGCCTGATTATAGTCTTCCAAAGCAACTACTCTATTCCAAACTTAAAAATGGAAAGTGTAACGCTGGAGTGCTTCTTCTCTACTTGGAAAAAAAGAGGGTAAAACTACAGAAGGTAAAAGCGGAAATCTCTCATAGGAGCTGTAAGGCATGGCCTAATTGAGATACAGAAGGCTGAAAGTGCTGAGGTCTAGAAAGAGGAAAATACAGTTGTTTGGAACTTAGAAGAACAGACTGCAAGCCCGTGCTTGGAGAAGCATAGGGCTTTAAATATTATGTTTTAATTCATCTGTAAGTTTCTGCAAGTAAAGATTTTGAATGTTAAAGTCTGGACATTTGTTTTAATTTCCGATAAAGGGTGCCAGTCCTAAATATGATTTGAGCTTCTTAGCTGCGCTTTTGCTACCCTTATTTCAACAGTTTCTTGCCACGGTTACCTGAACACTTTTAGGGCCAGCTGAAACAGCTCCTGCTTTGCCACCAGCCAGTCCAAACAGACCGACCAGGGGAGGCCTCCATTGTAGGCTCTGAATATGTGGCCGGGCGAGGGAAGAACATCGTCTAACCCAAACACGGCAATGTAGCAGGACACGGCACACTTGACGTACAAGTCTTTCAAAGCAGCATCTTTAATGATGTCCTCGAGTAAACTTGAAGGGTTTTCCTTCAAGTGGAAGAAGTCCAGCTGGCGAAGTACAAAATGGTACCAGTCTTCCGGGAACTTCTGCTTCATTTCATAAAGTTTGGCCACAGGTAAGGGTACAGTTCTCCACTCTTCAGGAATGCTTAACAGCTCAGAATAAGAGTTGCTAAACTTAACAGGGGGCAAATCCACCAAGCCCCATTTCCCCCCAGTGTCTACAGCAGGAAGACCAAGGACAACAGGTTTGTAGAGTTTATTGACACTGGGTGCCTCTGGCAGTTCGGTGTCTGTGGTGTGTATTTCGACTGAACCTGGGAGAGAAAAGAAGGGTCTTGGTGTGCTTCCTCGTGATGCCATTTTGGGTCCTTTTTTGCTGGGTTCATCATCAAAAAGGTTGCTGTCGTCAGTCCACTCATCTATTGATTCCACACTGAGGTGGTCATCATTTTTCCAGGAGTCTGGACTTTCTATTGCCTTGCTTAAAACTTCAGGTGGCTCCACTGAAGGCGACTTATGCTTGGATTTGGGTGTTCTTTCATGTGTTCTGTGTGTTTCTGATTTCTTATAGCAGTATTGGACTAGCATCCATAAGAGGTTTTTCAGAAAATCGTCTTTCAACTGCCTCCGGTAGTCAGGCGAGTCAATAATTCCAGACAACACATTCCTGGCATCTGAATAGAGCTTCACAGGAAGAACACAACAAGGTGTTAAAATATTTAAAAAGTGATGGTTGAGGGAGGGGATCTTCCTGTGCTCCTCGTGTTCGAAGGCTGTCTCAAACATTTCATCTACCTTGTGAGCTTCAGCGGTATGGCAGGAGGTTTCCTGCAATTCTAACCCCTGAAAATCAAACAGACAAAAAGAAAAAAAAGGTAAAAAAAAACCCTGACTAGATATTCAAGTACACAGAGTAATACACTGGCTCAGTTTAGATGGTCATCACAATCATAGTTTTTGCAGGCCCACTTCAAGCCATGGTTTTAAGGGTAGCGCTAACCAAAAATCACCTGATTTGGACATCACAACAAACATATGGATGGAGTAGGGATGGGGAACCCATGGCGCTCCCAATACTAAAACTCCCATCAGCCCAGCCAGCATATCCAAAGGTCAAGAACTGTGGGAATTTAGTGCCACAACATCTGGAGGGCTACAGGCTCCCTCGCTATGTAGCCCTTCAGCTTTAATGGGAGACAGAAAGCAATGTCTTACAGCAAGATCATCTGCATGAATATCAGCTTTCTGAGCCTGCAAACTCTGCATTATCATCAGTGTTTATTGTTATTAGTTCAATTGTTAAGTTTTTATGACTAATTCTACTTTTTATACACCTTGGGTACTCTCAGTGGAAAGATGGTGAAAAACACACACATGCATACAGTGAGTTCAGTTGGCAGAGTTCTTATCACTTTGGAATAGAAAGGTGCCAATTCATGATTTCTACATGGGTCTGGTTTAGATCTGCTTTTAAATAAGCCACATGCTCATTAAGATCAGCTTAGTTTATGAACAACTTGGAGAGATTATTACGATAGAGAAGGGGTGAGTGCTGTGTGGTCAAAAGACTCCTACTCTATGAACTATATAGGGATGCTTAAGAGAAAGAGGAAAAAGAGGTGCAGCACTAGAGAGCAAGAATGGTGTGTTTTTCTACCTCAGGGCAAAACTGGGATAGTAGCAATGGGGTGTGTACTGAAATTGAGTGAGCAATCATGTGTGGCTGCTTCTCTGCCACCCCCCCCCCCCCCCCACTGCTGAGCATTTGTGCAGGCTACTCACCTGCCCCAGCTGCAAGTGCACGCATGTGAGCATGAGCTGGCATGCAACCCTCCAAAGGGTGGTGGCCATTGGGCGGAAAAAGGTTAGCCACCCCTGCCTTGGGTTGGCATCCATCTGTCTTGAGAGACAATGGAGTGTGCATCCGGGGGTGAAATCAAACTGCTACGTTAGCAGCACCGAAGCGACCTCCCTGGGGTGCAAGCCTGGGCTGCCCAGACGACAAGACCCCTCCTCTCGGCCTCGCTGATGTAGCCCAAAGGAAAGCAGAGCAAGACGTTTGACACCAGCTTAGCTGCAGGAGTCCCCAGAAGGAGGCATACAAGCCACCATCCAACTGCCGTAGCTCCTGAGCCTTTGCTTCTCCCGAAGATATCCTGCAAGAGTGGGGATTTACTGCAACATTTTGTTGCTGGTCGTACTCATAAAAACATGCTTCATTCTTTCCCTTGAACTGGGATGTTTTTGGGGGTGGGGAGTGGGGTGAGTCTCCTGTTAGCTCCTTTTTTTGCACTTCTGCAAAACTTTAGGTTTTCCCAAGCTGGTACATATGTCCCCTCCTGTGCATGGATACGGCTATTTTCAGCTATGTATGCAACACCACACGCCTCTAAACATTGGAAACAGAGGGGCAGGGCAGTAGAGAGATGGTCAGAAGGCAACACAGCGATATTCAATCTAAAACTTGCTAGCAAGAACAGTTTCCGAGTTGCAGAAAGGCTAAGCAGCTTTCTGAATGAATCAGACAGCTTGGGCTGGATTCAGACTTGCCATTCTGGGAGCAGAAGCACAGACACCCACCACAGGCTCCCCTTAAAGCAGCTTTCGCCAAGCCGGGCCCCTCCACATGTGCTGGATTGCAACTCCCATCAGCACCAAGCAGCATTTTGTAGTCCAAAACATGTGGAGCACAAGTTTTGGGAAGGCTGTGCTACAGGAAGAGGGGTGTTTTTGGCCAGTTTTCCTTCCCACCCACATTACAGCCCCCAACGCTACTTCCCAGGCTGTTCTGAAGGGGCCCTCAACCCTTCACGGAGGTTCTGCAGAAGGAAGAGGGAAATTGTCACAAGGTTCTTCTTAATCTTCCTCAAGGGATTGGATAGTCCTGTGAAAAAAATCTGCCCCCAGATAGTCTGAATCCAATGCCCACACATGTAGCGTGTTTTCTTTTTTTAACTTCACCCCTCCTTGGGTCACTCTAGCAGATAGTTCGCGCACCATGAAAATTAGAGCAACTTCTACTGACTGCCGGGGGGGGGGGGAGCTACTCCTCTGCCACAATGGTACCAGATAAGCTTAGCAATAGTCACCTTGATATTAAGACAACAATAAGTGAAGCCTCTTTCTAACACAAGGATCCATACCAGTCTGTCTTGGAATCGGCACAGGTAGTGAGAGCCAGGTGAGCAGAGCCCTTTTGAAAAAGACACACACAAAGAATTAATTTTTGCTGCAGGATTGCTGAACGGCATTTTGGAAGGGAACCTGAGGGACATCTAGGTCAACTGCCTGCAATGCAGGAATCAAGGCAATGGTTGTTATATTCACAGAAAAGTGGGGTTAAAGTAACAAACTAAATACATCAGACTACATCATAGCCATAATCCTGAAATTGCTTTCTGAATCTCAGCTGCACATGACTGCAGCTATCACACTGACATGCATATTTTCTACAAAGACACAGCTGCATGTGGTTACTATTTCCCGTTTTTTTTTTTTTAAAAAAAGGTACAGTGAGAAAAATAAAAGGACAAACCCTGACCCAAATGGCAATCCTCAAAAATAATGGAGAGATGGGGAAATTGTTGTGTCGACAGGTTACAGATTCTAGCTACGGACGTTTGGAGACGCATGGATGTCATGAGTTTCTGTTGAGGTTTTCTGCTTTGAATTGGTTGTTTCCATTAGTGGATACAGTGGTGCCGAACGGATCAACAAAATCTCACCTTTAATGATTACAGGAAAGGGCTGCCACACTAACAGCAATTGTTGAGGAGAGACTTTTGGTAGACAAAGCTCTTGCAGTCACCCCAGCATGGGCGAGAGGAATCGGCTCTGCACAACTGTTCGTGCACAACTATTATTTGCAACTACACTCTTAAAGAGAACATTACTGAATCGAACCAAACCTATTTTGTCATAGAAGCAAAACTACTCCCCCCACATAACTGCAGGGGTTTGAGATGTGTCAGATGTCGGCTGACTGCATACCAATGATTACTAAATTATCTCAGCTGGCGCAGTTAAAACTACAGAGTTTCAGAATAAAGCAAGTGCAATCTAAGAAACCTGCCATTACATTAGTTAAAATTTAAAATAGCCTTTTCTATCCTGCTGAGCTAATAGAGTGCATTCTCTTGCTAACGTTTTTGTAAAGGTTTCCTTAATTGTGCATAGCTGCCAAAACTGATAAAATACGCCTTAACCTTAAACCATAAAGTGATATCCTGCCAAGACATGTCTAGTCAAGGCCTCGCCCATTAAAGACCAGGTAATTTTTTTCCTGATAATTAATTTTTAAAATCATTTAAATCCCCAAGGCATACATGCCCTAGCACAGCACTCTCCAATGTGAGCCAAAGAGGTTTCCTACTGCATTTCTCCCCTTACCTTTGAAAATGTCTAACAGAGATCCCCACCCATCAACCCTAGTAACAAAGAATAGTCTTCTTACATTGCACCTGCTTTTTATATCCATTTACTGATATGAGAAAATCATTTTCCAGATCTGGTAACCACTATGGGACTGAACCATACCCTACATACCCAGAAGCCTCCATTCAGCTGTAGCAGCCTTTAGAGGCCACAGCTGCTACAATCAATTGGAGGCTTCTGAGTATAAAAGGTCCGATTCAAACTGGCCTCATAGCCATGTAGTCAGGTCAGCTTTCAGCACATGATAAAATGTGATCTAATGAGTGACAAAGTTGTTTTGAAGCTTACTTACCCAGGCTACCATTGGACAGTGCTGACTGCAATGCAGTAGTCAAACTTGGAATCATTTGCTGATAATATATGGTGTCAGGACATATGCAGGCAGTCACACCTACAGGTCCCGGCCAACTTCGGATAGGTCTTGGAAAGCCAATCAGAAATATTGGGAGACTGAAAAGGGGCAGCAAGGGGGAAGACAGAAGTGCAGATAGCAATATGAGGGTCAGTACAACTGGAAAGAAGACAATGTTGAGTGTAATCAGGGTAGCAGTGGACTTCCGGCGTTGCTTTTTCTCTGTCCATGATGTCAAGAGAACAGTAAGTGCAAACTGCAGTTTTGAAACAAACTGAAACAGTCGATTCCGGATTATTCCGACCTAGCAGGACAGAAATAGCATATCATTTTTTCTTTAAATTGTAGGCTCTTCTACAGCACTTTGTATTGCTAAAGTTGTTGGAATGCCCTCAGAATATAATTATCAAGCTTGAATTGGTTGTCACATGGTTTTCTGACCCTAACTCTGGTTTGAATCAAAATAGAAAGGGGGGAAAGGCATGAGGCACGGGACCTTTTAAGTGGTGGCACCTGCTACAGAAACTTTCCCTGGCCCAACTACTGCTTGCCTTTTGGTGAGCAGCTAGGACTTAACCTTCTCCAAGAGGCAGGTCTGACCTTTTAAAAACAGGTTTTGACAGTGCCATTGTTTGATACCAACTCTGACTTGTTGTTCTTGACTTGTTTATTTTTTAATTGGCCTTTTAATAATTTGCTTTAATTTCTGCTTACTTGGTTCACCACCTAGGATATATATATGAAAGGAGGAATAGTAATGCTGAAGGAAGCTACAAATAATATCAGACTTACCAGCAAGAGCCTGATTCCTGTATCAAAGCTTCTATTCCACCAAAGATCAGTATTGAACACCAGCAACTGCACAATTGACACCACCACCATATCCAACAAAGCATGCTCTGTATCCTGCCATACCTGGAACAGAGATTATTTATTGACTCACAATATGTTCATCTCACTCTTGATCTGAAGTTTAATACTTAAAATAAAAAGGGAATGCAACGGAATTCTGTGTGTACCACAGAACTGTGCCTTCCTCACTTGTATTCTACAACCCCCTCGTGCACCCTCAAAATCTGCTCTGGAGACCTAACAGAGGAGATTTTGGAGGTACGCGGAAGCACATGGGGACGAGAGGAAATGGAGGCCCATTAATAGTCATAATTTATCCTACCCATTTGACTGGGTTGCCCCAGCCACTCTGGGCGACTTCTAATATAAAAATACAAGTGAACATCTAGCATTGAAAGCTTCCTGATACAGGGCTGCCTTCAGATGTCTTCTAAAACTCAAGATACAGTGGTGCCCCGCAAGACGAACGCCTCGCAAGACGGAAAACCCGCTAGACGAAAGGGTTTTCCGTTTTGGAGGCGCTTCGCAAAACGAATTTCCCTATGGGCTTGCTTCGCAAGACGAAAATGTCTTGCAAGTTCCTGTGGGGTTTTCCCCTCCCCCTTTTCCTAAGCCCTAAGCCGCTTATCAGCTGATCCGCTAAACCGCTAATAGCGCTAATCCGCTAAGCTGTCAATGGGCTTGCTTCGCAAGACGAAAAAACCGCTAGACGAAGAGCCTCACGGAACGGATTAATTTCGTCTTGCGAGGCACCACTGTAGTTATTTTCCCCCTTAACATCCCCTGGTATCTAATGGGAGGGCGTTCCACAGGGCAGGTACCACTACCAAGAAGGCCTGGTTCCCTGTAACTTTTTGCAGTGAGAGAAAGGCCAGAAGGCCCTCAGAACTGGAACACTGTTCATGCAGTGTTGGATACAACCCAAAGCTGTTATTCCTCTGTTGTTGTTTTGCAGGAGTTTCTCAAATGTTTTTGGGTGCCTGACCACCAAAGATCTATTCAAGTGTCTTCTTTTTTTTTTTTTTAATGCTGCCTAAAATTTGCTGGTCTTTCCTCTGTTTGCCATTTTTGTCCCATACAGTAATTCTCATATTATTATAGAAGTTAAAAAATAAAAGGGTAAAGGACTCCTGGACGGTTAAGTCATGTCAAAGGTGACTATGGGGTTGCGGCGCTCTTCTTGCTTTCAGGCCGAGGGAGCTGGCATTTGTCCACAGACATCTTTCTGGGTCATGTGGCCAGCATAACTAAATCGCTTCTGGTGTAACAGAACACCGTGACGGTAACCAGAGCTCACTGAAACGCCGTTTACCTTCCCATCACAGCGGTACCTATTTATCTACTTGCACTGACGTGCTTTTGAACTGCTAGGTTATAGAAGTACTGCCTTAGGCTAAGAACAACATGTGCAGTCCACCATGTGCTTGTTTTGTGTGACTTGCTCTAATTCCAAGAATCAGGTTTTCAATTAATCTGGAACATTTACTCAGGTCCTGAGGAAAATAAAATGGGATTGGGCAATAGAGCATTGGCAGAGTCAGACAAACAGAGCCCATAACGGAGAGCAAGAAATTACTCGCACCAGCTGCTCCCACTGCCAGCTTTTTTCGTATCTCTCTCAGAATTCAAAGTTCAGACCATATAATTCCCCCATTTTCTCAACAGCACATCCAAAATGGTGATAAACAGTGGGGGGGGGGGGGCGGAGAGAGAGAGGGGAGAAGAGAAAGAAAAAAGTAGCAATAAACTCAAACTTGGCAAGCTGAATTCTGCACTAGATAACTCCATACAAGACCATGGCAATATTCCAGACACAAAATACATCTAGATTTAAACACGGTACATCAAACCAGTAAGCTAGAGTGAACCTTGGCTAATAATAGAAAAAGCACTTTATAAATAGTGCTCTATTAATGCTTTCCAAGTAGTCAAAATACTTTGCATGCATTATGTCAGTAATCCTTACAAACAACGTTAAAGCTGGCCAGTCTTTTACCCTCCACAATACACGATGGTATCTGCGGCAGAGAGCAATCCCTTGCCTAAATCCAAACAACGACCAACAATGACTTAGGTCAATGTTACCTAAGAACTCTTTAACTAGAGATACTTAAAATTTAAACTTGGGGCAGTGAACATACAAGTCACATTGTCTACCACCAAATTACGTGGGTCAAAATCCCTTATTATGAATAAATATCCCCTTTCAGGAACTGGAAAATGTAATTCTCACATCCATTTGTTATTCTATCTTCCCTAAAAAGTAAGTGCTTTTCTTCCATGTGCTTTTTTTTTTATTTTTACAAAATACTTAAAAGTTACCATTCTAAAGCCTCTTGAGAATCCAATGGAAACATATACAGATGGAAGATGATGCAGAGAATTGTCTAGGGAAAGAAACGCTATCATAGCAAATGGAGACACTGAAATTACAAGAGAAAAGAAATTATGCACAATGTTTTTCCTTATACAAGAAGTATATACATAAGGGGCATGCTTCAGAACAGAGGTTTTGCAACCATGATCTACAGAGTTTTGTCTATTTGGGATTCCCTGGGAAGCTGGAAAGGCGGCAGCAATGAATGTTTCATTTACTAAAACAGAGTTCAACACAGTGCACTTAAATTTGTGCATGCAGGTAAAAGTGGAATTATATACGTAATGATTATCAGGCCTTTAAAAATCTTTTACACTGATGCTATGTGGCTCTCAAGTGGCTGACGTTCTCTAGGTGACTCTCACTGGTCCCAAGATCTTATGAAAGGCCCAGATTGGCTTTTATCTCTGGCAAAAATGCAAGGTGTCTACAGGATAGGTGTCTATGTTCTAACATCTCTTCAAAATTGAGTGGGCAGACATTCATCCCTCATTTGAAAATGCTTAACTGCAACCTTAGTGTTGTGCTAACAGTTTTGACTTTTAATAACTGGTTCTTATTTTGTTTTAATGTCAAGCAATTTTATGTTTCATTTTGTAAGCTGTTTTGAAAATCTTATTGCAAGGGGCATTGACATAATGTCTTTGTCACTTTCTGAAGTCAGTGTAATCCAGTAGCCCTTTTGTATAATGAGACTGATCTGCCAATTGCTAGAGAAGTGATATACTATACAGAAAAAAATTATAACAAGTTTTTTATTCAGCAAATTGGGGAGAGTGGGAGAGAAGGGATGTTCTGAAACATTTGAAATCAGTTGTAACATGTCAAATTAGATATCCCAGTCAATTGCCTTTGATATTAAAACCTATTGTTTTTCATTGCTTCATATGCCTTAAATTCTACAGTTCTGTGTTAGATAATGGCCAATTCAATTCTTCTACTGTATTCCAAAATTCAGTACACCAGCTAAATTGTATTTTATTTGAATGATTAATTTAGGTAGAGAATCAGATATTATCTCCTAAATGCCTTCTTCTAGATTGGCACTGGGTTAGCGGACCATTGGTGCTCCAGATATAATGGGGACTCGCTTCACTCAACATGGCAAATAGTTAAGGATGATGGGAGTTGTAGTCTAGCAACATCTAGCGGGCCACAGGTTTCTCACTCCTGCTTTAGAATCTAAGAATTAAATCGAAGCTTATTTTTAAGTGAGAACTCAGCAATTCAGTATATTCCACAGAATGTGGCATTTATAAAGGAACACTTATTCAGTAAACCCTCAGATCATTAAGATTTAAATGCCTTGTCTCCACTTAATGTGGGTTATTTTGGAATGTACGTGTAGAACATTTCATGATCTTTCTTCAGTCTCCAGCTTATACA
The DNA here is from genome assembly GCF_951804945.1 of Podarcis cretensis. Classification (NCBI taxonomy): domain Eukaryota; kingdom Metazoa; phylum Chordata; class Lepidosauria; order Squamata; family Lacertidae; genus Podarcis; species Podarcis cretensis. Next base: position 9,288,061 of record NC_137170.1, on the reverse strand, counting down.
TAATACAGAAGGCTGCAGACTCTCTTACCTACAGCTAGCAAAATCCTTCTGAGCACACCAATTTTCTTAAGCCTCTTTTGTTTCTCCACAAATACATTCGCAGTCATGACATCCTTTGGATAAAACGGGTTTCGCAACATTCCAAACAGGTACACGGCCTGAATCTGTCCAAGAATCCACGTCGCAAGGAGCAATGCCATCAGCAAATAGCTCACAACAGCCTGGAGGCTGGTTTTAGAAAACGCCTGAGGACCCAGGAAGGAGTGCAACAGGCCAGCTTCCAGGAGAGCCAGAGTCAATGCAGTCAAATAGAAAACAAATTCCCGCCATCCAAACTGGGTCCCACAACAGCCAGGTGCCTTTGTAAACTTGTCGGAGGCTAAGAAGTTGATCACAGTGCACTTGAACGCAAACCCAATCTCTCTTAAGTTAAGACTCAATGCAAATCCAAATCCAGCCATGAAAAGGATGACACCAATCGTGCTGGGGATGAAATAAGAGGCAACAGCTGTTCCCACAGAAATCAAAAACATGAATAGCAGCCTAGAAAGGGGAGAAAAAAGATTTATTTGGTTAGGAAGAAGTCATAAATGACATCTAGAGAGTTGGGTCTATTTTCATTTTGGGAAGAGCCATACAGTGGTACCTCGGGTTACATACGCTTCAGGTTACAGACTCTGCTAACCCAGAAATAGTGCTTCAGGTTAACAACTTTGCTTCAGGATGAGAACAGAAATTGTGCTCCGGTGGCGTGGCAGCAGCTGGAGGCACCATTAGCTAAAGTGGTGCTTCAGGTTAAGAACTGTTTCAGGTTAAGAACGGACCTCCGGAACGAATTAAGTACTGTATTTTTTGCTCTATAAGACTCACTTTTTCCCTCCTAAAAAGTAAGGGCAAATGTGTGTGCGTCTTATGGAGTGAATGCAGGCTGAGCAGCTATCTCAGAAGCCAGAACAGCAAGGGGGATCACTGCTTTTGTTGCGCAGCGATCCCTCTTGTTGTTCTGGCTTCTGAGATTCAGAATATTTTTTTTCTTGTTTTCCTTCTCCAAAAACTAGGTGCGTCTTATGGTCTGGTGCGTCTTATAGTGCGAAAAATACGGTACTTAACCCGAGGTACCACTGTACTTCAGTGGCAGAGCATGTGCCTTGCATACAGACGTTCCCAGGTTCAATACCTGGCGTCTGCAGGTAGAGCTTGGAGAGACTCCCTGTCTGAAACTCTGGACAGTCTCTGCCAGTAAGTGTAGACAATGCTGAGCTAGATGGGCCAGAGGGTCTGTATAAGGCAGCTTCACGTGTTCATACCTTTCCATTCTACCACAAGCAGATCCAAGGATCAGCTTCTTCACCTACTGTGATTTTCAACAGGATGCTCCTGGTCCTATACACAATGTGATGACAACACGGCATACTGGAAGTTTGAGTTGAGCATCATATTAGCAATTCATCTCCTACGCAGTTTTGCAAACTGTCTGGAGGGTTTGCGAAACTTGCTTTGAAGCCTGTGTGTAGTTTGGGGATATGCTTCTGCTGAACTGCATGGTTTTTTAAAAAATAAAGAATATATTGGCACCCCAGAACCTAATAAACTTATGAGAGCATAAATTATCTTAGACTGGAGTTCACGCCAACAGATATGAAAATGTTAACCTAAATCGGCAGATACAGTTGCAAAGGGTGAGGAATTTTAAGGAATGAATTCAGGAGGATGCAAAATGCAGGCCATTTCTTTCAAACGTCACTGTTTACAGTTCCATTAGGATAATGCTTCCTGCATCTGATTAAGAGGACTCTAGTTCATGAAAGGTTAAGCTTTAATACATGTCTTCGCCTTTAAGATGCCACAAAGTAAGTTGTTTTTGCTGCAACAGATTACTACTGTTTGTTCATTGCTTTTACAAAACAAAAATATTAAAATGCAGAATTTACCATGCATTTAAAAACCCATAAAACAGAATGAAACTGAAGAGGAATAAATGTGTATTCTTATGCCAAACAATGATTACCTTGTGTTACTTGACATGGGTGAACCGCCTAGACCAAGCTCCAACACTTGTTCCATTCCCCAGAGAAAAAGTGCGTCCAGTGGGGGCAAAATTCCCAGAGTCCACAAGAATGGCAAACACAAAAACACAACGTGCAAAATCTGGTTTGCCAGTTTTAAAGCTGGAACATCAGCAATGAATCTGGACAAAAAATGGAAATATGTATTATTTCTGTGACAGAAGACAGGCTTTTTACATCCAGTCGCATTGCCCCGCCCACCCTTTTGCTGAAGAGTTTTTGAGCCCTTCTTACGGATTGTTTCAATATATGTAACTAAATACAAATGTTTACAGAAAGATGTTGCACAAGATGGACCAGTAAAAAGTACTGATTTGTTTAAAAGATTATAACCTGGTGTCAGGGAACTGCCATCAGGGCCAGAGGGAGAGAGCGGGCTCCGGAGGGGTCCCAGAGAGCGTCCCGGGATGGGGAGAGGCAGCCCATCTTCTGGGGAAGAGAATCAGCGTAGCACCAGTGGAGAAGGGGGGCAGATGGGGGAATCGGCGAGGCGGTCCCATGACTCCTTGCCAGGGACCAGCAGGGAGAGTAAGGATCCTCTGCTGCCTACACCCTCCTTGCGCAGAAGGCTTCCACGCAGGGAGAGTAGGAGGAGACTAGGCGTCAAAGAGCTTCTTTGCTGGAAGAAGTTCAAGAAACGCCCACTGACGGATTCTGCCAGCGATTGAGACAGCCACGGGTGAGTGGTTGTCCGGACAGAAAAGGTTCACTCAGGCAAACCAGCCAGGTGTTGCACCGGTTTACGCACGAGCAACCCCTAGAACCATTACACCTGGCTTCCACAGCAAAAAATAAATTAAAATCTTCTAACGCAGTCACTGCTGTAGACAGCACATTTTTACCTGTGAGTGAGGTCCACTGCGAAGAAGACAAAAATGTAGAAAGGTCTCATCAGAGGAACAATTTCGTAAGTGTCTAGTGCTTGGTAAGTAGCTGTCTCTGAAGCAGTATTGACAATTAAGGAGTACTCTCCAATGCAGACCGTCACCCAACCAAAGACAAAGATCATAACAGTTCCTCCAATGTTACCTCCATACAAGGAGGCGATTCTATTAGGTAGAAGGTACCAAGTTCCTAAGCCACACAGCACCCCAGCGAGAAGTGAGTGAAAAATGATGTTAACTATGTATTTCTTGCCTGGAATAATAAATTTGACTGTCTCTGAGCCCAGACAACTAGAGAACTCCCATTCATCTTCATCCGTTAGGGTACTGTGAGTATGCACTCTTTCCACCGAAGCCGTTTTCTGTTTTGCATACAGGCTTGCTGCCTGGACAGTAACAGCTGCAACTAGCATGAGTCCTCCAGAGACAGCAGCCGTAGAATAGTCTTGCAGAATACTTAGTTGGTAGAGCAGGGTCCCCACACCTCCCAGAAGACATGGTAGCAGGAAGAGAAGAATCTGGTTCACGTAGACATAAAGAGGCGCAGGGTGTCCCAATTTAAATCGAGGGCCGCCCAAAACAGTCTGCGGAAAACGTTTCAGGAGGAATTCTTGTTTGTGGTCGTTCAGCAGAGGAACATCTGGGCCCATTCTCATTCACTCAGACCTTGAATGAATCTCATTTTCTCTGAAGAGGATAAAGGGACAAAAGGAAAATTTTACTAATAGAGTGCCATTCTAAATACAGTGGTACCTCGGGTTACATACGCTTCAGGTTACATATGCTTCGGGTTACAGACTCCGCTAACCCAGAAATAGTGCTTCAGGTTAATAACTTTGCTTCAGGATGAGAACAGAAATTGTGCGCGGTGGCAGCAGGAGGCCCCATTAGCTAAAGTGGTGCTTCAAGTTAAGAACAGTTTCAGGTTAAATACGGATATCCGGAGTGAATTAAGTACTTAACCCGAGGTACCACTGTATTGATAATAAAACAGCATTTCTCCAAAAAAAATGAAAGTGAAAGCCACATTCTAAAAACCAGATTCTCCATAACCCTGATTGGAGCAACTTTAGGTCTAATAACCACCCCCTCGGGGGGGGGGGGGACCATTGGGCATATTCTACCAGCTTCTAACTCCCTGTAGTGCTTCTTGCTCAACCTCCCCTCGCACCCCCCCACTGTTTCCTGGGGTGTGGCCGCTGTCATATAATCATAGAGTTGTAGAGTTGGAAGGGATCCTGTGATAGGAATTTTCACAAGGGTCATCTAGTCAAATCCGCTGCAATGCAGGAATCTCATCTAAAGCATCCATGACAGATGGCCCTCCAACCTGTGCTTGAAAAACTCCCAAGGAAGGAGAATCTACAACCTCTTGAAGGAGGCCATTCCACCTTCACATGCTAGCAGCTTCTGGGAGCCACAGGTGAGAGCAGGTAGCCCTTGGGAAGATGCTCGACTAAAACTTCCATCGTCCCCCAATTATAGAACATGCTGAGTGCAGCTCATGGGATATGGAGTCCAAAAACACCTGAAGGACCACAGGTTCCCCACCGCTGCTTTAGGGGAACTGTTCTGTATATTTATAAACAACCTTTTGTGCATGAATAATTGCACAACTGACATTACTACCCAGCAGGCCATGCAGTATCGGAGGAACAACATGCAAGTACAGAGCAGTTTCAGTGGGCTCAAGCATGACCACAAGTCAAGACATCATTATCTGATGCAAAGGGGAGCCTTCTCCCCAGAAGCGTCTCACTACATGAGCTCTCTCCTGGTCAACTGCAACATTACATCTGCTTTTTCTTCTGGTATCTGTGGCCATAGAACAAGAAGCACTAACCTAGACACTCCTTAAACCTCACCTGCCTTGCAGCCTGCTTCATTTTGAATTATCTTTTATTACTAGCAAGAGGGAGGAAAGCAAAGTGATTTTTCAAATCTTCCTACTGTAATATTTAATACCTTTTAAGTGTCTTGGTAACCAGCATCCATTATCTTCTGCTTGGGAACCACCACAGAATTTACAAAATAAAGGAATCGTTGCCTGTTACGAACTATGGACACAGGCCTTTCTGAATCACTACCATGTACCACTGACAGTCATCTTACCCCACAGTGGTTTTCATCTCCAGCTGGTCAGTAATAAAATTTAAATTGCTGCACGCAGCTAAATTGTCTTAAGAGAGAACACATACTTTAGAGCAGAAGTGAAGAAGTTTAAGATGCTGCTGGACTTCAACAGCCCCAGAGGAGATATTCAGCTTTTCCATCCTAGTTTTTCATGATGCCTTACTACTCTTAGGCTTGCTTAGCAGCTAGAAGAGGGCAACAGAATGGGAATACAGGCAACCCACCATTTACGAGAGGGTTACATTCCGAGGCACCATGTGTTTAAGCGAAATGGCATATATTTGAAACACCATTGTAAAATCCTGCAAACACCCCGCTCAGCCCCCACGCTGTTCTGGTCCTTTACTTTCTCGGGGCACTTCCAGGTTCAGTACGACACATGTGTGCACGGTCACACACATATTGAGCATGTGTAAATGGAGAGTTGCCTGTAACAGAACAGCACACCAGAAAACCCTTGGTGACCTTGTGTCAAGGAAGAAAATTCTGTGGAATCTCCTGTGAAAACCATTTTGGGCGCCCAGGCTAAGAAGGATGCCCAACTCCTCCTGAGAGAACCAGTGCCAGACTAGATGAACTAAGGCAAGACTTCGTATAAGACACCTTCCAATATGGGCCCAAGATGTTGGCGTCTGGCTTAAAAGCACTTCTGGAATGTGTTCTCAGATGACGGGCGCTTGCTGGGGGTGCCATGTGTTCAGGCTGTAGTGACTGGCAACAGGGCCTTCAGCATGTTTGCACCATCATTATGGAAGTCTGTCCCTTGGTTATTCAACAGGTACTTGATATTCTGTGCTTTGTAAAAGGATGATTTTATATTGCGTATGTTTATAATGCTCTTGTTCACTGGCTAGATAGCACCTATTTTTCTAGAAAAAGAGGTGCCAGAACTCACCATGAGTTGTCCTTTTGTTATGGCAGTTCCCCTGTACACACCTGTGTATGTATGCCTAATGACATAAATGAGGACAAAAATAAAGCTTCTTGCTAATACCCGAAGATGCTACTACAGTGGAACCTCGGTTGTCGAACATAATCCATTCCGGAAAATTGTTCTGACTTCTGAAACGTTCGACAACTGAGGAGCAATGGGCAGTTGGCAAAATCCATCGAAAAAATGGAAAAATGGACCTTGGAAGCCGTTTGACTTCTGAGGCATGTTCAAATATGGAAGCATTCACTTCTGGGTTGTTGGCGTTCAAAAGCCGAAATGTTCTACTTCTGAAGCATTCAACAACCGAGGTTCTGCTGTAATTGCACTTCCTTTGACAGCATTTATACTAAAATGTGTCAAGGCCTCATGTGGAAGAGGCAGGTATAATGAAGGTTGCTGCACAGTGGAAGCTAGACCCCATTGCACCGCACACTAGCCCTGCTGCAAATATTGGAGAATCAATCAGTGATTTAATTGCTCCCAATACATTAATAAGGGGACGCAGGTGGCGCTGTGGGTTAAAGCCTCAGCGCCTAGGACTTGCCGATCGAAAGGTCGGCGGTTCGAATCCCTGCGGCGGGGTGCGCTCCCGCTGCTCGGTCCCAGCGCCTGCCAACCTAGCAGTTCGAAAGCACCTCCAGGTGCAAGTAGATAAATAGGGACCGCTTACCAGCGGGAAGGTAAACGGCGTTTCCGTGTGCGGCTCTGGCTCTGGCCAGAGCAGCGATGTCACGCTGGCCACGTGACCCGGAAGTGTCTCCGGACAGCGCTGGCCCCTGGCCTCTTAAGTGAGATGGGCGCACAACCCCAGAGTCTGTCAAGACTGGCCCGTACGGGCAGGGGTACCTTTACCTTTACCTTTAATACATTAATAACTGCACAAGAGTGTGTGTCCACACACACAATTGTTCTGTACCAAAAGGTGCAAACCCAGATATTGGAACAAGGCAGATTATGAACAAAAAGTGGAAGCCTAGCTTTTAATTCGAGCTCAGGTTCAGTTGAGGTTAAGTGACTGTTTATAAGCTAGACCGTATGTGTACTTATCAATTAAATGTTAAAACATCAGCTTTCAGTTCTTTATAAACTAGAATGTAAGCCTAACTAAGTGTACACTGAGACACGCAGAAAGGCACATGTGGGAATCACAGATATAAAATATAAACTTCAAGTATGAAAAACTAAAGCCAATTTTCAAGCAAAGAGGCTTCTTGCAACTCATCTTACAGGTGTCATTTGGGGGGGGTGGAGGGCAGTTTATGTCAATTCATCAAAAAGATTAGAGTGGCTTTAAAGGGGGTTCAAATTCACGGGGATTCAGAATCAAACACTTTACCCACCTGCACCACAGTATGACTACCAACTTATCAGGATTTTTTTTTTTTTATGCTCCCTACTTCTGTGTCTGTTTCAGCAGCCTGATTTGCAGAAATCTGCAAATACAGAATGTTTTGCTATTCGCTCACCCCCATTTCTTGCGCAACAAGCTGATGTTAAAAAGCACAGGGTGCAATGGCCAATTAAGAGTTGGCAACCCTAACCAAGAGACATGGACGCCGCTTGTGCCCAAACAGAGGTCAACTCCACAGCAGAAACCAACATACCTGGGGGAGGTTACATTTCAGAGGCAGAAAAGAACTGCAGGCTTCCTTTAAAGAGAATCCGTAGCCTTAAAAAAAGAAGAAAACAAGTTATAAAGCAGAGCAATTAACAAGATCCGTTCTCCCTCACCCACCATCACTTGGCAACTGCAGAGGAACTAACAAACACAGAATAGGCACAATACACACCCACAACTCTACCTTTTGATGGTTTCTATGGTGAAAGGGTCAAGTTGTCATAGCAAGGCCAGGAGCCTCATGCCAAAGCAAGGCAAAGGGGCTGAGCAAGGGCCCGACCCAGGCTGGCAGCAGCGACAGCCCAGGAGCTGCACAGCAAAGGCAAGAGGCTGAGCAAGAGCCTGACCCTGGCTGGCAGCAGCCCAGGAGCTACATAGCAAAGTGAGGCAAATGGATTGAGCAACAGCCCGACTCAGGCTGGCAGCAGCAACAGCCCAGGAGCTGCACAGCAAAGGCAAGAGGCTGAGCAAGAGCCTGACCCTGGCTGGCAGCAGCCCAGGAGCCACATAGCAAAGTAAGGCAAAGGGACTGAGCAAGCGTCTGACCCTGGCTGGCAGCAGCAGCCCAAGAACCACATACAAAAGCAAAAAAAGGGGGCTGAGCAAGAGCTGGACACTGGCTCACAGCCGCATAGCAAAGGCAGGAGCTGAGCCAGAGCCAGACTCTGGCTGGCAACCGCCTAGGAGCCACATACCAAATAAAGGCAAAGGGGCTGAGCAGGAGCCAGACCCTGGCTGGCAGCAACCCCAGCAAGCAGCTTCCTGGGAGCTACTTACCGAAGCAAGGCAAAGGGGTGCTTGAGCCAGACTCTGGCTGGCAGCAGCCCAGGAGCTGCATGGCAAAGCAAGGGCTGAACAAGAGTGAAACCCTGGCCGGCAGCCACCACCCAGGAGCCACATACAAAAGCAGAGCAAGGGGCTGAGCAGGAGCCCGACCCTGGCTGGCAGCAACACAGCGAGGCAAGGCAGGGACTAAGCAAGAGCCAGACCCCGGCTGGCAGCAGCAGCAGCGGGACCAGCAAGCGCCTCCCTCCCTCTCCCCGCCGGGAAAAACCCCAAAGCAGCCGCTTTTCGGGCGGAGCAGAGGCCGAGAGAAGGCGAAAATACAACCACACAGCGAGTCCCGTGGCCAGTTTAAAAAAACAACAAACGTTTATTATTGCGGCAAAAGCCTTTCACGCTTAGCCGGGTGGGCCGAGAAGGGAGAAGAAGCCCCAAAGGCGGGAAACTTGACAGGAAGGCGAAGAAGAAGGGAGCCTGTGGAGAAGCCTTCCCTTCTTCGCGCCTTTTTCTCCTCAGGGCCGCCGCCGCCGCCGCCGCCATTTTGGCCCCGGGAAAGCGGAGGAAGGAAAGCGCGCAACATAGGTCTCCTCTGAGGGTAGGGAGCGGCCGTCGCCGACCCCGCGGGGACCCGCACCACCTCCTCCTCCTCCTCCTCCTCTTCCCCCCGATATCGATCAAGAGATATCGATCCATCGCCCACTCACCCAGCCGAGGGAGCCCGCCCTTCTCCTTCGCCCTCCCCGGGAGGAAAAGATATTCCTATTTCTCTCTCTGCTTATTTATTTATATTTATTTATTTATTTATTTATTTATCTCTGAATTCTTTCTGCTCCTTCCTGGGCTCCTGAGGAGGATGCGGGGCTGGGAAATGGCGGCTGCTTCTTCTTCTTCTTCTTCGGCGGCGGCGATGGCCGGCTGTGGCGCCTCCCCTTCCCTCTCCCCTCCTCTCCTCTCTCCCTTCCAGGGGGAATCAAAAGGGGGGAAGGAAAGAAAGGAAAAGAAAAGAAAAAAGAAAAAAGGGACTGCTTTGTTAACAACAGGCTCTCTCACCTGGCGAGTCGCAAAAGTGCGAGGTGGGTGCAGAGGAAGACGAAGAAGGCAGGCGGGCAGCTGGCAAAACCCCATTATTATTATTATTATTATTATTATTATTATTATACCGTTTTATATTTTCAAGGGGGGAAATATATTATTATTACCCCGCCCATCTGGCTGGATCCATACCCTCCAGCATTTATCCAATGAAAATAGGGACGTCCCATTCCATAATAATTTTTCATTTTATTTCTATACAGCTTTATATTTTCAGGGAGGGAAATATATTATTATTATTATCTCGCCCATCTGGCTGGGTCCATACCCTCCAGCATTTCTCCGATGAAAATAGGGACGTCCCATTCCATTGTTATTATTCATTTCATTTCTATACCACTTTATACTTTAAAGAAAAAAATCTATTATTATTATTATTATTATTATTATTATTATTTCTATACCGCTTTATATTTTCAGGGAGGGAAATCTCTTATTATTATTATTACCTCGCCCATCTGGCTGGGTCCATACCTCCAGCATTTCTCCAGTGTAAATAGGGACGTCCCATTCCATTATTATTATTCATTTCATTTCTATACCGCTTTATACTTTAAAGACAAAAATCTATTATTATTATTATTATTTCTATACCACTTTATATTTTCCATGGGGGGGGGGAATTTATTATTATTATTACCCTGCCCATCTGGCTGGATCTGTACCCTCCAGCATTTATCCAATGAAAATAGGGGTGTCCCATTCCATTATTATTATTCATTTCATTTCTATACCTCTTTATATTTTTATGATGATGATGATTTATACATACATACCCCACACACATCTTACTGGGCTGCCCCAAGCACTCTGGGCAGCTTCCAACATATATAAAAACATAATAAAAAATTAAACATTTAAAAAAATCTTCCCGATAAAGGATCGCCTCGAGGGTCAGATAACGCCATACCCTCCAACATTTCTCAGATGAAAATAGGGCTGTCCTAAGGAAAAGCAGGACATTCCAGGATGAAATCAGAAATCTGTAAGTCAGGGACATCCCTGGAAAATAGGTCTGCCCAGCTACTCTGGGTGGCTTCCAGCACATATGAAAACACAATCACTGTTTCTATTTCTATTTTTAATTTATAAATTTATATTTATATATGTTGGCAGTGCTGCTCTTGTGACCCATATTAGATCATCCCACGACCCAAGTAGTGGGTCCTGGCCCCCCAGCTGAAGTTCACTGCTTTACACTATTATTATTACTATTTATTAAATTTATTTACTGCCCTTTACCAGAAGACCACAGAGCAGTTTACAACACACAACACAAATGTAACTAACGTCATATAGAAGTCCTTAGTAAAAGGCGTGCAACATGGGTGCGTTATGGGTCGTGGTTTGTGGCACATTAAAACATCAAATGAAACAACCCAGAATAAAACGTTACTGAAGAAAGTAAAATACAAAGTATACATTCAAAGCCGCCTAATTAACAGGAAACTAAAACATCTTAAAGAGACTTCAAAACAAAACATTACACTGGAGGTCAACTCTAGCATACATATTTAACACAAAGTTAACAACAACTAAAGTCTTAAACATTTCAAAAGAAAACATTGCTAAATGAAGTAAAATGTAAAATATATGGTCTCTGGCCTCTTGAGCAGCCTCAGCTTTTGTAGCTGGAGTCAGTGATTCAACAATGAATATGTCAAATTTGGGTATTTGTTTGTGTTTGTTTCATAATATTTCATGGACTCAACTGTACAGTTGGAAGGGGCCACAAGGGTCAGCTAGTCCAACCCCCCTGCAGTGCCAGGAGTCTTTCATCTGATGTGGGTCTTGGACCCCTGACCCTGAGATTGAGAGTTACTGAACATAACGTAAAGGTAAAGGTACCCCTGCCCGTACGGGCCAGTCTTGCCAGACTCTAGGGTTGTGCGCTCATCTCACTCTATAGGCCGGGAGCCAGCGCTGTCCGCAGACACTTCCGGGTCACGTGGCCAGCGTGACAAGCTGCATCTGGCGAGCCAGCGCAGCACACGGAACGCCGTTTACCTTCCCGCTGGTAAGCGGTCCCTATTTATCTACTTGCACCCGGGGGTGCTTTCGAACTGCTAGGTTGGCAGGCGCTGGGACCGAACGACAGGAGCGCACCCCGCCGTGGGGATTCGAACCACCGACCATGCGATCGGCAAGTCCTAGGCGCTGAGGTTTTACCCACAGCGCCACCCGCGTCCCATGCGCCACCCGCGTCCCATGCGCCATACTTAATAGTTAAAAATTAAATTATTAAATTTACCTAAATATTAACTTTAGCAAATTCAGGAAGTTATACTCCACTTTGATGTTTAAAACAACAACAGTGCCCTCAAAACCAGTTTACAATAGACCAAAATGAGGAAAGGTTTGAGACGTACAGTAATTAAAATGCCCAATACAGTACTGAAATGCTAGATGCCTTTAGGCAGGGGTCAGCAAACTTTTTCAGCAGGGGGCCGGTCCACTGTCCCTCAGACCTTGTGGAGGGCCGGACTATATTTTGAAAAGAAAAGAAAATGAACAAATTCCTATGCCCCACAAATAACCCAGAGATGCATTTTAAATAAAAGCACACATTCTACTCATGGAAAAACACGCTGATTCCCGGACCATCTGTGGGCTGGATTGGGAGGCGATTGGGCCGCATCCAGCCCCCAGGCCTTACTTTGCCTACCCATGCCTTTAGGCTTTAAGGGAGATCGGGGAAACTAGTGACATTCCAGATGTTGCCATCAACGGCAGCCAGGACGGTGAATGGTCAGGAATTGTGGGAGTTGTCATAAGAGTTGGAAAAGGTTTGGAGCAGGGTGACCGAAATAATCAAGGGGATGGAGCAACCCTCCTATTAGGAAAGGTTGTGTGGTTCGGGCTTTGTACAGTGGTGCCTCGCAAGACGAAAAGAATCCGTTCCGCGAGTCTCTTCGTCTTGCGGTTTTTTCGTTTTGCGAAGCAAGCCCATTAGCGGATTAGCGCTATTAGCGGCTTAGGGGCTTAGCGGATCAGCTGTTAAGCGGCTTAGCGGATCAGCTGATAAGCGGCTTAGCGGATCAGCTGATAAGCGGCTTAGACAAAAGGGGGGGAAGGGGAAAAAACCCGCAGGAACTCGCAAGACATTTTCATCTTGCGAAGCAAGCCCATAGGAAATTCGTTTTGCGAAGCACCTCCAAAACGGAAAATCCTTTCGTCTAGCGGGTTTTCCGTCTTGCGAGGCGTTCGTCTTGCGGGGCACCACTGTAGTTTAGAGGAAAGGCGAGTAAGAGGATACGTCTCCCTTAAGTTGACAGAGAAATCTACTACAAGGGTACAGAAGGGGAATAGCTCAGTCAGTAGAGCATGGGACCCTTAATCTCAAGGTCTTGGGTTCAAATCTCATGTTGGGTGGGAGATTCTTGCATTGCAGGGTGTGGAACTAGATGATACATGTGGTCCCTTCCAACTCAATAATTCTATGATTCTATAGTAAGATTGTGTCCCAAAGCCATGAGTTGTAAGAGCCAGCATGTTAGCAATTACCAATAAAGTCACTTTCCCCCCCTCTCTTTTCACCCCTACCCTTTTGACTGGTGCTGGAACTCATGATAAACGCCTCCCTTGTTCTCTTATAATAGCAATGGCGCCCACCTGAGAGCTGCTGGAACTGAGTTCTGGTGAGTTCCGGCTGAAAACAAGGCCTGGACTTACAGTTCCCAGTAACCTTTAATAAAACGACAGTGCCCAGAATTAATTTAGAAGAAAAATGTGCTTTGGGTGTGCTTTGAAGGTACAGTGCACACACAGCCTTAGTGGCATGGCAGCGTTTGCCAAAAACTGTATAGCGAAGGTGCCAGGCACACTTCTTTGGGGAGGGAGTTCCACAACCTAGGGGCTGCCCCAGAGAATTCCCTATTTATGTCCTCCGCATTAGCTTCCACTGGATGAGCTCATCAGAGACAAAGCAAGAGAGACAGCAAAATTACCAGCCCTCCTAAGAGACTGTCCACCTATTGTGTCTCTGAATAAACCATGGCTTTTTCCAGTTGCGGGGAGACACACCCATATCAGAATTTGATGGAAGTGTGCTTCTTTCAGGGCAGGGAACTCCTAGACCTTCTAAAGCTCGAATCCTTATACACACATACCCCCAGGGAAGTATGGGATTACTTCTGAGTAGACATGCTTAAGACTGCACTATAAAGGTAAACGTTTCTGGCTGAAAGATGTATAGGATTTTGATTTTCAAAGTCCTCAGAAGTTTCAGAAGCATTGATTTACTTGTTTCAGGTCAAGGAGGATTATACTGTGAGGTTTCGTACACGAAATGTATAAATAGTTAAAATGCTGCAACAAAGACCACTCACAGCAAGTTTTAATTGGGCCGATCTATTGTTTTTTCACTATGGGCTATGATTAGTTTTAAACAACTTCCTATAACTAAAACACTCAAATGAGCTTTTAAATAGGCCTTCATTATTTTAGTCCCTAACTTTACTTAATATGTTTGGACAGATTCTCACAGTTTCCGTTGCTAATACGATTCCCTGCAAATAGAGCAGAAGGTTCAGCAGAACAAAAGAAATGATCTAATTTTAGTAATGGCGCAAGCAAGGCCTGTATAATCATGTACTCTCCTCGTCTAGTTTTTGAATGTCGAAGCCGCCTTCCCTCCCTGGATTGAGTTGAATTTGCATAATAAGTGCGCAAGTGGATATTCTTTTTCATCTGGCGTTTTATACAGCATTTCGCCAAAGGTATATGGGTTTTTGGGATGTTGCTTACCTGATTCGAGATACATCCAAACCTTCGTCTAAAACCGGGCAATCATAGGCTAAAGAAACACATTTGATAAACAGCAGGGAGTCATTGTGCAATGTCACTGCACACTCAAGTTTATTATTGTTATTCCTTCGTTCCTTCATACAGTGCTATCGGGGAAGGCCAATCTTTACAAATCCCAGCCTTGGGCAGCTCAGCTCAATTTTTAACAGTGAAACTGACTGCAGAAAGGGAGGGAGATGGGGTGGCAGCCGTAACAGAACAAGCTGAATAACTTTCAGACTCCCTCGGGAGTTGGTGGGTTCTCCTTCACAGAAAGTTTTGAAGCAGAGCTTGAACTGCCATCTGTAATGGGTGTTTCAGTTGAGATTCCTGCATTGCAGGAGGTTGGTTAGATAACCCACTGTATCCCTTCCACCTCTACAATTCTATGATACAGCTCCCAGAATTATTTATGGAATACGGTAAAGTCGCAACTTACGCTGCGGTTACATTCCAGAGAATGGATCTAAAGTCCAAATCGCGGATAGTCAAAACCCTTTGGGTTCAACGGTGAGCAGGATTGCCAAAGTTGCTTTTCCTAGTCTTCTGCCCCCTTTCCACCCCCATTATTAGTATTATATTTAATTATTAATTATTATTATTTGCCATGTGCATAAAGCTTAATGCGCACAAATTAAACTCATATATGTTGCAGGCTTATCTGTATGTACATACAGAAAGCATTTGTTGATCGCAGACTGCCATTTATTTTCCAAATCCACAGAACACGGAGCTCTTCGGATGGTATACAAATTTAATAGAGATGCTTCAGGTTACAGACGCTTCAGGTTATAGACTCCGCTAACACAGAAATAGTACCTCGGGTTAAGAACTTTGCTTCAGGATGAGAACAGAAATTGTGCGGCAGCGGGAGGCCCCATTAGCTAAAGTGGTACCTCAGGTTAAGAACAGTTTCAGGTTAAGAACGGACCTCCAGAACGAATTACGGTAAGTTCTTAACCCGAGGTACCACTGTAAATGATAATAACACCAGAACAAATTTACCAGCCTTCTCCCACCCCACCTTCACTTATTCCTGCTGTACCCCGTGTCTGCTAGCAACATGTAATATACTGCGGAACAAACCTCCAAAGACAGAGTTTGACACTGGAGGAATCTTAAGGGGTATTAAAACCTGACCAGGTTAATCTTCCCATGTGTTCTTCCAAGGTTTGTTTGTTGTTTAATTAAAAGGAAATGCAGCTGTTTCTAATCAAGACGGCACAGAAAAGCTGAAGGGAAGAGCCTGTTGCTATGGGATTTTATTTTATTTTTAAAAATAATGACTATTGTAGAAGATTCGCTCCATTGTTCATTCTTTTTGCAGTGGTGGTTGCCCATCAAAGGTTTGGCTTGAACTGCCTTGCAGTGCCCTCTTGAGGCCAAATGCTGCAACTTCATGGCCAGCTTTGTCCTTTCGTAGCAAGGATGCCTGAGTTTCCTTTCGTTGTCAGGGTTGGGACCGGTTTTCATTAAACGTCTTATACTAATACAATTCTCATTAGTGCACTCACACATATTCTTGTTGTTAGACAGTGTTTAGACAACCTCTTTCTCCCAAGTCCCTTCCCAACACATCCTTTCCGCGTGGCCTTTTGTCTTAGCCCCTTAAAACTAGTTATTAGGAAAATAAGGATGAAAAACATGCAGCTGTTGGGGCTTCCAGACTGTTGCTATTTTGTGGGTGGGATTCTGTCACTGGCAAAATCAGGTTCTGCAACTGAAGAGCAATTTGGAGCTTTTGAACAAACACCCCCAACCAGCCTTTTTGCAATAAAGATGTGAATGCAAGTGTGGATTAACATTTGCTCAAGGCAACATCACCTGCTCAGTAAACAGCCCACGTTGCCTAACCTCCCTGTAAACTGCAAAAAACAACAAACCTCCCCAACATCTTTGAAGGATTGATTGGGGGTACAGAAAAGGTTACCAAATATCATGCTATTGTACCAGGCGTGGAATCTAGTATTAAGATTTTTGTTGTTGTTAGCATTAAGCCAACCAAATTTGGCCAAAATCTGTTTTGTAACGTGCCTGTAAAAGCTTTGAATTGATGTATGCTCTTTGTTGCCTTCTGACTACAAGCCTGACACAAACTGTTGCAGGGCTGACTAGCTGTGATTTAGGAACAGCTTATGGGTGTGAGTGTGTGCCCTTTCCTCCCTTTCTTTTCCAAAACGTTTGCAAAACTTGAGCTGGACTGTTGAGCGGGACCTACTTTTTATAATTGGTGAAAATAATACAAAGTTTGTAAGCTATTGTAGTGTATTTTTGGTTTTTATGGAAGCCGCCCAGAGTGGCTGGGGAGACCCAGCCAGATGGGCGGGGTACAAATAATAAATTATTATTATTATTATTTTGTGTTGTGGGGGAGGGATGATTACTGTACAATAGTGTTTTTATATGCAAAATGCACAGATATACAGTGGTACCTCGCAAGACGAATGCCTCGTAAGACAAAAAACTCGCAAGACGAAAGAGTTTTTCGTTTTTTGAGTTGCTTCGCAAGACGAATTTCCCTATGGACTTGCTTCGCAAGACGAAAACGTCTTGCAAGTTTGTTTCCTTTTTCTTTTCTTTTTTTAAATTATATTTTATTAATTTTCCATACATTCATACCACATTACAATTTCTATTAATTTTTCCATTTTTGACTTCCTTCGGCTTCTCTGTCAATCATCCAAATTCTGACTTCTTTAATTCACATTTCCAAATTTTGCTATTGCCTTTATGCCTACCCCCCACTTCTATTTTGCCTTTATTACAATATTTCTTGTACTGTTACAGAGCTTCTCTGAATGCCACTAGCGTTATTCCATTATCACTTATACATTCCCAGTATTCAACTAATTTTCCCCAGTCCTCGATGAATTTTTGATCTCGTAGATATCTGATCTTCCCAGTCAGTTTATCAAGTTCTGCATAGTCCATCAGCTTCATTCTCCACTCCTCCAACGTTGGTATTTGTTCTTGTTTCCATTTCTGGGCCAGTAATATTCTTGCCGCTGTTACTGCATATTGGAAAAGTTTGTGGTCCTTTCTATTTATTTCATTACCGACAATTCCTAAAAGAAAAGCCTCTGGTTTCTTAACAAATGTATATTTCAACATTTTTTTCAACTCATATATCAACTCCCAGAAGCTTTTCACTTTCTTACATTCCCACCACATATGATAAAATGTACCATCTTTTTCTTTACATTTCCAACACTTCTTACATGTTTTGTACATTTTTGCAAGTTTTACTAGTGTAATATACCATCTGTATATCATTTTCATAACATTTTCCTTTAATATAGTACATGCAGTAAATTTAATACCTTCATTCCATAATTTCATCCATTCGTTAAATTGTATATTATGACCAATATCTCTGGCCCATTTTATCATGACTGATTTAACTTCTTCATCCTTTGTATGCCATTCCAACAATATCTTATACATTTTGGATAGGATTTTATATTCATTATTTATTATTTCTGTTTCCTTTTTCTTAAAACCGTTAATACCCAGGGTGCATTGCTTGAAGAGGTGCAGTTGCGACTTGACTTCGCGGAGCAACTCATAGCACGCGGTGTGGTAGCCTTCTTTGAGGTTTTTGAAGACTTTGGTGATTTTTGAAGCTTTTCCAAAGCTTCTTTTGCAGCCATTTGGTAAGTTAAACTTTTAAAACTTTTTTGGGGGGTTTTGGATTTTGGGTTGGGGTGTTTGGAATTCAAGGACTTGGTGTTGGGGAGGGGTTTGCAAGAATCTGGAAGCTTGTGTGTGTTTTTTCTGCATTTTTATGATTTTTTGTGACCATTGGGGCACTCTGCTGTTGTTAAAAAAAAAGATTTCTGGGTTTGGATTTCTGTGTGGTAGGTGGCTGGGGGAATAGTTGAGAAGGGGTTTGCAAGAATCTGGAAGCTTGTGTGTTTTCTAGGAGGTTTGGTGCTTTTGAATTTTTTGGATGTGAAGCACTGATTTTTTTTGTTTGGGTTTGCGAAGGTAGGAGCTGTGCTGCCATGGGGCCCAAGAAGACTGCTGCTGCAGAGGCCGGCGAGAGGAAGAAGGAGAAGGTTACGCTGGAAATGAAGAAGGAGATCATCCGGAAGCACGACGGTGGAATGCGTGTGACAGACCTCGCCAGGGAGTACGGGAGGAATCCATCGACCATCGGGACCATCCTGAAGATGAGGGAGAAGATCCTTGCGACTGATGTAGCCAAGGGAGTCACCAGGATCGTGAAGAACCGCCCAGCTGTTCTGGAGGAGGTGGAGAAGTTGCTGCTCATCTGGTTAGAAGAGAAGCAGCGTGCAGGGGACACAGTGACTGAGGCCGTCATTTGTGAGAAGGCCAAGGCCTTGCACGCAGACCTTGTCCGCCAACAGCCAGGAACCTCAGGCGAGCCAGAAGTCTTCAAGGCAAGCAGAGGCTGGTTTGACCGGTTCAAGACGAGATCTGGAATCCACAGCGTGGCCAGGCATGGAGAGGCTGCCAGTTCTGATGTTCTTGCGGCTGAAGACTTTGCAGCGGAGTTCCTGGAGGTTGTGACGACGGAGGGCTTGAATTGCGCTTGGCGCAGCCTGTGGCTGGACTATGTGGCACCAAGTGACTCTGATGCACCAGAGTCAACAGTGGTGCAGGACATTGTTTCCTTGGGGAGGACCATGGGCCTGGAGGTCACAGAGGAGGACGTCAGCGAGCTGGTGGAGGAGCACGACCACGAGCTGACCACCCAAGAGCTGGTCGAACTGCAGGCAGAGGCTGCGCAGGAGCAGGCCTCACTGGAAGAGGAGGAAGCAACTGAGGAACGGCTGTCCTCTAAAGAACTGAGGGACATTTGCCAGAAGTGGAAAGATGTGCAGGCTTTTGCACAGCGGCACCACCCTAACAAGGACCTGACACGTGACCTTGCGAACACTTTTGATACGAGGGTCATGTCGTCTTTCAGGGAGGTGCTGAAAAGGCAGATGAAGCAGCAGACCATGGACAGGTTCTTCAGCAAGAAGCAAAGAGTGGAAGAGGAAGCTTCTTTGAGTTGTCCCCCAGAGTCTTAGAAAATGTATGTACAGTACTGTAAACTTTGGTGATTTTTAAATGCTTTTCTGTCATGTTTAGAAACTTAAATTATTGTTCCTTCAGTTTTTGAAATGCTCTTTACAGTATGTGTGACTTTAAAGAGCACTTAATAAACTCTTTTTGTACCAAATTTGGCTTTGTTTGGACTTTTTTGGACCATAGGAACGCATTAATTGATTTTCAATGCATTCCTATGAGAATCCGTGCTTCGCAAGACGAAAAAATCGCAAGACGGAAAAACTCGCAGAACGAATTAATTTCGTCTTGCGAGGCACCACTGTATTGGAAAATGTACACTTTTGTTATTTTAATAAAAATGTAGCAATTTATCCAAGAAATCACCTGCCTCCAAATGTGCCAGCCTATACTTTGAGATTACAACCAAAGCTCCTTCTTTGGGTTCCATTGCCATCTGCGTGTGGTGGGTGGCTCTCAGTGGCACCCCCATTTTTTGAATGCTCTCCCTAGAGAGTTTCACCTGGCACTCACTCGGATGTCTTTCCAGCACCTGGCAATACTTTTTTATATTTTTATTTTCCCATAATTTTTACTCCCCCCCCCCATCCATTTTATTCAGATTAGTCTAATATTATATTCAAGATGCTTGCATACATTTAAAGATGTCAGCGCAATTTTAGGTATTTTTTTTTGGGGGGGGTGTTAAATTGTAAGCCACTCTGATAAGGCGTTTGAAGGGTGGCATATAAATATTACATAGCGCCACCCGGACTTAAGCAGCCCAAACAGCAGCAGCACCCCACCCACTGACAAGAGGGATGTATCTGCAGGCTTGGGAAATGTTTTGCATATTTTTGTTTTTATTTTAATTGCTCAGGTGAGAACCCTGCCCCCGAAACATCCTAATATCTACACGGACCCCATGATTCTGGGAGGGGCAGATTTTGCTAACCTTTCATAACCCACACAGGATGGTTGTTTTTGCCTCCAGAGCTTGAAAATAACTGCCCCTTTCTGCAGAAATAAAACTTTGGGAATAGGTTTGCTGGGATTGGATTTGGGATGGTGACCCCACATCTCTTCCCCAGAGCAAAAAGCAACAACACAGCCTCAGGCTTTTTCCCAACCCACTTAGTGTGGTATGGTCCTGCTACGAGCATATCAAGGGTCTCAGTCAATGTGACTAAAAGAGCCTTGGAAAGATTCATCAGGCTCTTCTATTACTGGAAATTAGCACCTCTCTTTTGGGGGGGGCAGGGCAGGGGGGAGTTATTGGTGAGAAACAAACAGGGCGAAGCATAATAAGTGCCAGGTTAAGAATATCACCTTAATCATGAACATGTTCCCTGCGCCACTTAATACATTCTCTCTTGCCAGCTGTCCCTTAAATATCCCTGTAAGGTCAATTGGATAAAACAAATTTTAAAGGCTAAAATCAGACACAAAGCCCCCCGCTGTTGTAATGGTCAAATGATTTGCTGTTTTGTAAGCCCTTGGTTGATTTATATATATCTGCGCACAACACACACACACACAAAATAGCACATATGGGTTGCGGGAAGGAAACCAGAGGAACCCTCGAAGGTGATTTTCAGGCCTGAAAAGTGAAAGGGCTACACAAACAGCAATCAGAGACAATTAAGAAAACTGGGACAAGTGCCTCATTCTTTTCCCCAACAGCCCCCACATGGGAAATTGCACTGTCCATTTCGCAGCCTTGTTGCATTTCAAATAAGCCCCCCAGCTAAGTCATGGTGGGGTTCCCTCCCACCACCTCTTTAGCCTCTCCAAGTCCAACTCCAATCAAAAGGTATTGCTTAAAATCTTCCTATTATGGCACAAATGAAAGGGGTGATTGTCTATGCTGATGAGTCTAGAAGATTGTCTTGGAAAGAATTGGACAGGTTTTTTTGTCTCGAGCGGCTCCATTATAGTGTTATTGCAGAAGACTGTCTCTCTCCCCGACTCCCCAAACAAAAAAATAGAATAAGCAAGTAAGTGTTGAATAACAACATTCAGGTTGTGTGTGTCTGTCTTGGTGCTGGCATCCACTGTGCAGAAGAACTACTGTGCAGCCTGTATTACAGATTCTGTCCCGGAGCAACAGATTTTTCCAGCATATACCCATTTACAGTACTCTTAAAATTATGAATCGTGGCTTCAGAGAACCTGGGACTGTTACCGCACATGTGGTGGTCTTGCCCCAACAACTACGGGCTCTTGCATCCTGTTTGTTCAGCATTCATCATGATGTGCTGGCACAAAGGTTATGCAGATATTGAACTATGCATGGTCTTTTTTATTGAGCATTTGTTCCAATTTACTTGCAGCGAGGTTATAGGACAAAAAAAATCCATCCCGATTTGCTTGGTGTGGGGTGTTTACATGTCTTTGCATTAATCCAGGTGCGCCAACCCCAAGGGACTGAGGTGTCTTTGGCCCCCTCAAAATCTCTGGGCAAGGGGCCGGGCCCCCATCAATTTTGAGAGGGTGGAGGAGGCCAGCACTCTGAAGATCCAATGCTCTTGTACGACCCTTTGATGAGCCCAGAGAGCCCAGGAAATTGCACTGGGCTCATCAGCAGGGTTCATAGAATCATAGAGTTGGAAGAGACCACAAGGGCCATCGAGTCCAACCCCCTGCCAAGCAGGAAACACCACCAGAGCACTCCTGACATATGGTTGCCAAGCCTCTGCTTAAAGACCTCCAAAGTAGGAGACTCCACCACACTCCTTGGCAGCAAATTCCACTGTCGAACAGCTCTTACTGTCAGGAAGTTCTTCCTAATGTTTAGGTGGAATCTTCTTTGCGCCAGAGTGCTGAAGGTCGAGCACATGTGACGTCATGCATGTGCGACACGGCCCCACCAATGTTGCGTGCAACTCAGCGCCTCTGCATTAATCATTCATTTGCTCCACTCTTTTTGATGCGTTTCCCCCATCAAACTGGAAAAAAGTTCATTAAAAAAGTAGTGATTAAGTGCTTTAATCCACTTTTAATAAAGTAAGTTGGAGGGTATGTTACCCCACAAATGAAGTCCCACCTTCAGATGTCAGGAAATTCTTTGCCTTTCACTAGGTTTAAGATAAGATTTACATCACGTGCTGAAATGTTGAAAATGTCAAAATGTTATAAAAATTAAAGGGGTTTTCTTTTTTTAAAAAAGTAAGACTTAGGGGACTGTTCACACACAGGCCTTTCTTATGTGCAAAGTGCAGCTTCTCTGCATTCAAAGGGAACTTGCACACACACCCAACACCCCGAGAGACCACCAGGGTGTGACAAACTGCATGTCAAAGCATCGCACAAGACTGCAAGGAAACAGCAATCTGTTGTTCAAAGTGCTAGTTTCAACCTTTAATGTCTGTGAGGGGAGAGTCTGCGTCAGGCAAGGCCTTATTCCTCCTGCCTTTTCCTACCCTCCGGTCTCTGCTTCTCAATTTGTATTGCATTATTTTATGCACTGTGGCTTGCCATCGTTTTATTGATTGTAGTTTAGATATTATTTATTGTGATTGTTAAGAGTGAATTTCTGTTTAATTTTAAATGCTGGTATTATTATTCTATACTGTTCTAATGATGGTTGAATGTTACATTTTTGATGTAGGTGGCATATTTTAAAGTTATGTTTTATTATCACATTTTTGTATTACATTGATGGTTATAAGATGTACATTCCTTGTTTCTGCAGCTTGTAAACCGCCTTGAGTACAGTGGACACTTGGGTTGCAAATGTGATCCATGCGGGAGGCACATTCGCAACCCATAGTGTTGCGTCTGCGCACATGCGGGTCACTATTCTGCTGGTACTTCCGGGTTTGGCACGGTGCGCAACCCAAAGCTTCTGTAACCCGAGATATGACTGTATTGTAAAATAGAAAGACGGTATACAAATTAAAAGTAATGATGGTGAGTGATGATAAATGCCTGAGCCTTGGATATCTTAAAGGACCAGCTCCTCCTGTATGGATTCAATCCGTGGTTCAGCTTAGTTTGTGAAACCCCATTCATGACCGTGTTGCTTCAGTGCAGCTACCCTTCCATGGATAGCTCAGCTGGCAAGAGCATGGGACTCTTAATCTCATGGTTGTGGGTTCGAGCTTACATTGCAAGGGGTTGGACTAGATGACTCTCATGGCCCTAACTACAATTCTATAATTCTGTGTTTGGGACACTGGTATTAATTAAACCAGGGGAGTCTGACACACACACACACCCGAGGCTTGAGGGCACATTTGGAAAACTTGAGAACATTTTCCGGGCACCAAAAAATGCCCATTTCACAGCAAGGGACACTGAGGCTCAACATCCACCCAACTTTAAACACCTACACTTCCCAGAACAGCAACAACTTCAAGTACACAACAAAGGCATCTAGAGCAGCATACTGTTCTCACAGACAACTGGAAGAAGCCAGTAGTGAAGGGAGACTAAGACCATAAGTACTATTGAATTCAACCAGGCTTACTCCCAGGTAACGGGTTGAGACTGCAGCTGTATTATACATTCTAGCTACCACATTTAGCTGACTTTCAGAGGAGATGGTTGCCATTGCATAACCGTGAGCTCCAGGAGTCTTTGTGCAGCTTCCAGTCTTCCCTTGAGTAATGCAGCGGAACTATTTTTGGACTTGCACTGAGATGCAAAAGGATCTGGAAATTCCATTAATCTTCCATGCCTCCAGCTTCACCCAAAGCTCAAAGGGAATGAACCTTTGCAGTTGTGTTTATCTTTTTGATAGGTATTAAACTATTTAAGGATTCCAGTCTCAACACTTCTGCAGAACCACTGCCGTTTCCTCTCACACACAGAGGCACATTGTTAATTCCCAAAACATCACCAAACTTCTGAGAGCTGATGCAAATGTCTTTTTAGAATGGGAGAGAGCCACTTATGATGCCAAGCCCAACCCATCTGTCCTGAAGACCAAGATGAAGAAGAGAAAGAGGGTGTTTCATTTGGGGTAGCACCTTCAGCTGCTCCTCCTGGGCCTTCCCATTCTGAGGATGTAGACCTGCCTTCCTCAGACTCTTAAGGATGATCTGTTACCTCACAGAAGCAAAGGGTTACAGAACAGAGGCAAGATATCTGTTTCTCTACCCACCCGGGAAGAATGGCAGATGAAGTTGATGGACTATATGGAATTGGCGGAAATGACTGGCAGAATCCGAGACCAGGGAGAAGAGTTGGTGGAAGAAGATTGGAAAAAAATTTAAAGATTATTTACAGAAATATGGTGAAATTAATGAGCTATAGAAAAATGGTGGAGTGAAGTTATATGGCTTTGGCAGAAATGTTATAAGGAACTAGGTACAGTTAGATTGTTAATGTATTAAAGGGAAAAAATAAGGTTAGAATATGTTAAGATTAATTACAGGACAGAAAACAGAGGAAGATGGAAAGGAATTGCTGAAACAGTTAATTGAAGTGGAATACAAAAAGGGAGGCGTGAGGAAGTCAATGAAACAAGTGAATGAAAGTTAAGATTGAAAATATTGGAAGTGTTTTTAATTGTTTTTGTTTTGTTTTGTTAATTCAATGTTTCATGTAGTGTTTTTGTTTTTGTTTTTTGTATTTTATTATATTGTCATGTTTAATTCTTTTTCTTTCTTTTTGTAATCTTTAAACTCTTAATAAATATTATTATTTTTTTAAAAAAAGATATCTGTTTCTCTACCACAAAGGGTTGTCTACGGCTAACTCAGCTTACTGGGAGCTCTCCGTGGTCCTGAAAAGGCCTGCCTGACTCTGGACACACCTTGCCAAGTCCAGCTCCTACGCTCTCTTGAGCCTGGCTTGACCTGATGCCACAGAATCATAGAAAGTAGAGTTGGAAGTGATCCCGAGGGTCATCTAGTTGAACCCCTGCAATGCAGAAATCTCGGCCAGGTCTTGCATGACAGATCTTGCAAAACCTCCAAGGAAGGAGAACTCACCACCACAGGTCTTGCTGTCAGAAAGTTCTTCCTGATGTTTAGTTGGAATCTCCTTTCTTGTAACCTGAATCCATTGGTTCGGGTCCCACCCTCCAGAGGAGGAGAAAACAAGCTTGCTCCATGCTCCATGTGGCAGCAATTCAGATATTTGAAGATGGCTATCATATCTCCTAGGGACACGGGTGGCGCTGTGGGTAAAACCTCAGCGCCTAGGGCTTGCCGATCGTATGGTCGGCGGTTCGAATCCCCGCGGCGGGGTGAGCTCCCATCTTTCGGTCCCAGCTCCTGCCCACCAGTTCGAAAGCACCCCTAAGTGCAAGTAGATAAATAGGTACCGCTTTATAGCGGGAAGGTAAACGGCGTTTCCGTGTGCTGCGCTGGTGCCAGCTCGCCAGAGCAGCTTCGTCACGCTGGCCACGTGACCCGGAAGTGTCTGCGGACAGCGCTGGCTCCCGGCCTCTAGAGTGAGATGAGTGCACAACCCTAGAGTCTGTCAAGACTGGCCCGTACGGGCAGGGGTACCTTTACCTTTTATCATATCTCCTCTCGGTCTTCTCTTTTCTAGGCTAAGCATGCCCAGCTCCTTCAACCATTCCTCATAAGGCTTGATTACCAGACCCTTGATCATCTTGGTCGCCCGCCTCTGCACACATTCCAGCTTGTCAATATCCTTCTTAACTTGTGGTGCCCTGAACTGGACACAGTATTCCAGGTGTGGTCTAACCGAGGCAGAATAGAGCAGCACTATTACTTCCCTTAATCTGGACACTATACTTCCATTGATGCAGCGTAGAATAGTATTAGCTTTTTTGCTGCTGCATCACACAGTTGACTCACGTTAAGCTTGTGATCTACTAAGACCCCTGGATCCTTTTCACAGGTACTACTGGCAAGCCAGGAGTCCCCCATCTTATATTTGTTCTTCCTGGTTCTTCCTGCTTAAGTGTAGAACCTTCCCTAAGTAAGTCTGCAACCAGTTCCTCTAAAAGTCACGAGCCCCAGCAGATCAGGACACCCACTTCATTCTTACATCCAAAATGTTTTGCTTTTAGAGCAAGGAAGCAGCAACACCAGATCCTGAAACTAGCCCCTGGAATGTCAAAGATGCACTTCTGATTCCAAACCAGCAGTTGCCAACAGTAAAAGAATGGCAGCAGAAGGTAATGGAATATGCAGAAATAGCTAAATTAATGGGGGAAATTCGACAACAGGGCGATGGGAAAAATTTATGTCGTACATAGGAA
This sequence comes from Podarcis cretensis, assembly GCF_951804945.1. NCBI lineage: Eukaryota > Metazoa > Chordata > Lepidosauria > Squamata > Lacertidae > Podarcis > Podarcis cretensis. Next base: position 9,261,567 of record NC_137170.1, on the reverse strand, counting down.
AGATAAGGTGAAATAGTGAAATCAGTAGAACTGAAACAAACCTCATAATGTAAAATACAAAGAAATTTACTGGATGATAAAAACAACAACAACAATTTTTATTTATATCCCGCCCTCCCCAGCCGAAGCCGGGCTCAGAGCGGCTAACATCAAATGTATAACACATTAACATAAAATCAGACAATCAATTAAAATACATCCTCAAATCAGATCAGGATCAGAATAAAATCCAATCAGATGGCAACCCGCAGATTAGGGTTGGGGTCCTTAAATGCTCACCAGGCCCAACTGTTTGTGCTGAACTTATATGCGCCTGTGAGAAAAATTGGGAGGCCACTTTCATGCAAGTTCTTATGAAAGGGGAGAGGGAGTCAGACAACCCCAACCAAAGGCCCGGCAGAACAGCTCCGTCTTGCAGGCCCTGTGGAAAGATGTCAAGTCCTGCAGTAAAATGTACAATGTGACCAATGTAACTAATAGCAGTTGTAAATGAACATAGACAACAAGAATTGTACAGTATATATAGAAGGATTTATTTGTTTGTAGACATTTTATGGGCAAATGTGGAAGAAGAAAAACCAAATGGATAAAGACAATGCAAAAAATTTAGAGGCGATATAAAAAAAGCCAGAAGGAGGAAGGAGGGAAGTCAGCTCCTAGGAGCAAACATAAATGTAAAACGTAATACAGTATGTGAATGTGGAGTATGTAACTGAAAAACCAATAAAGATTATCTTGAAAAGAAAAGATGCACTTCTGAAGGGACAGCCGACTCCTCTGAGCATCCAGAACCCTCCGCAGAGCTTCCACAAGTCAAGTTCTCAGAGCCCTAAATAGCCAATGTGGTGGTTATAGAGTACAGTTGTGCCCCGCAAGACGAAAAACTCGCTAGACAAAAGAGTTTTCCGTCTTTTGAGGTGCTTCGCAAGATGAATTTCCCTATGGGCTTGCTTCGCAAGATGAAACGTCTTGCGAGTTCTTGCGAGTTTTTTCCCTTTTCCCCCTCTTTTTCTAAGCCGCTAATAGCCGCTAAACCGCTAATAGCGCTAAGCCGCTAATAGCCGTGCTTCGCAAGACAAAAAAAACGCAAGACGAAGAGACTCGCGGAACGGATTAATTTCGTCTTGCGAGGCACCACTGTATTGGAAAAGGACCTGCGAGACCAGGGTTCAAATCCCCACTCAGCCATGAAGCTCACTAGGTGAGCTTGGGCCAGTCCCTGCCTCTCAGTCTAACCCACCTCGCAGGGTTGTTGTGGGGATTAAATGAGGAAGGGAAAACTCATTGGAGAGAAAAAATGTGTGATATAAATGCAATCTATAAACCCCATTGCCTAGAAGGAGAAAATTGCTGCATGAAGAGAGCCTTTAACTGGGATGTTGCACCACTCAGAAGGTGGGGCTTCCCAAAGCCAGTTTTGATGCCCCAAACTAGACCATGGAGGAAAGGATACAGCAAAAGGCGAATATGGGGAGACATGCCAGAGGTGTGGAAAGTTATTCATGGCATGTAGAAAGCTGATAAAGAGCCATTTGTCTTCCTCTTCCAGGACAGAGGACATTCAATGGAGGTGAATGGAGTGTGGAGGAAGACAAGGGAGGTCACACAGGGCATGGCTGTGGAACTCCCCGCCACCAGACAGAGTGGTGGCTGCCCACTTTGACAGCTTTAAAGGGGGTTTAGGCAAAATTAGGGATGCGGGTGGCGCTGTGGTCTAAACCCCCGAGCCTCTTGGGCCTGCTGATCGGAAGGTCGGCGGTTCAAATCTCGACGATGGGGTGAGCTCTCATTGCTCTGTCCCAGCTCCTGCCAATCTAGCAGTTTGAAAGCACACCAGTGCAAGTAGATAAATAGGTACCTCTCCGGCGGGAAGGTAAACTGTGTTTCCATGCACTCTGATTTCCATCAAATTGTTCCCTTGCGCCAGAAGTGGTTTAGTCCTGCTGGCCACATGACCCAGAAAGCTGTCTGTAGACAAACGCTGGCTCCCTCGGCCTGAAAGCGAGATGAGTGCCACAACTCCATAGTCGCCTTTGACAGGACTTAACCATCCAGGGGTCGAAATAAAATAAAAAAAATCCTTCCAGTAGCACCTTAGAGACCAACTAAGTTTGTTATTGGTATGAGCTTTCGTGTGCATGCACACTTCTTCAGATACACTGAAACAGAAGTCACCAGACCCTTCTGTTTCAGTGTACAGTGGTACCTCGGGTTAAGAACTTAATTTGATCTGGAGGTCCGTTCTTAACCTGAATCTGTTCTTAACCTGAGGTCCCACTTTAGCTAATGGGGCCTCCCGCTGCCGCTGCCGCACAATTTCTGTTCTCATCCTGAAGCAAAGTTGTTAACCTGAGGTACTATTTCTGGGTTAGCGGAGTTTATAACCTGAAGCGTCTGTAACCCGAGGTACCACTGTATCACCATATGTTTCTCAGCGCCTAGACACAAAGGCAAGAGGTCACCTTAATTGTCTTCCTACGGCATCCAGAAATTTCCCCCAGCAACGGGTTGTATATGTAGACTACATTTCTCATCTCTGAGCTTAGCAAAATACCTTGGTGTTAAAATGAAGGAACAACCCCCCTCCCACCCATCCAAATAATTACATATACATAAGGTGTTTTTTGGTTCTTTCTTGAAGAGAAAGTAATGAGGGAAGACATTAAAGGCACCACGATGGCAGCAGAATTAATGCAAAGAGGTTTTGGGGAGATTGGTTGGGTCTTTCCATTTGTCTTAACAGTCCAATTATGTACCACATAGCAGTCTGTATAACCGTCGTACGATGGAATTATCTTGCAATCAGGTTGCCCACAAAGACCCCAAGAGGATGAGAGGTTTTATTTTATTTCTCTACTCACCCCCCTCCCGCTCCCTTTAAATCTCCTTAGATTTAAGAAGGTTTTGGGCAACCAAATTAATTGTTTTTTGGGGGGGTGGAATCCTCCTTTATGGATCACGCAGAGGATCAAGAGAGGGAGAGAGAGAAAACATGCCTTCTGTAGCTCTGCGAGTCAGATGTTCTTTTGGAGTTACAGTGATTTTCGCTTTTAATTCCTCATCTCGCCGACATGCATGCTGAAAGAATAATGAGGGCTGCGTTGGTGGGTTTTAAGGCTCTTCTCTGCCAGTGTACTTTAGGAAATCTTGGCCCTGCAGCAGTGATAAGGGCTGGGCTCTGAGTGTCAGGTGGACTTTGAAAAGAATTGCAGTGAGCCGTAAGCAAGGAGAGCTTCTGTTCAGCTAATACACCCAGTTCTTGAGGCACAACACAGAACTGGTCTTCTATTTATTTCCATAAATATTTATATAAACCATGCAATAAAAGCCATATTGAAATTTTAAAATTGGCTCACGAAACAGCAGCTAACTATCGTGGAAAGATGTTTATTACTATTTATCATTATTTCTATTCATGGCACTTTTCGTCCTTACCAATTCCCAGAGCAGTACGTTGCAAGCATAATATAAGCCTTTTAAAGGGAGATTCTTATCCTAATTTGCATCTGCATTGGATTTGAAATGCCCACCCCCCCCCAGCCCCCGTACCAAATTGTTGTTATGTGTGGAGTTGTTTTTAATTGGTTCTATATAGAGTGGCTTTTATGTATGGGATTTTTTTTCCACATGGATTTTTCTTTCAAAATGCCCCCCCCCCCGTTAATTTTAATTTTCCTGTGAGATATTCTGCAGGAAGAAATTCATAAATGGAATCTAGCTAACTAACCATCAGTTTGGAAAGCCAACATCAACTGGGAAAAACATTGAAACAGGTTAAAAACCAATATGCTGATTAAAGATGAGACAACCTGCCAATTTTTGGTTTCCCTCAGCATCTAATTTTTCCAATCTAGAGTTATGTTCACATTTCCATTTGCTGATTCCCCCCCCCCCCAAAGTCCTCATCATGAAAATCTGCCATTTTAGTGTGAATTTCTCTCAATATACACGGCATGCAGTTTTGCCACATAGGCACATTTCTGCGAAGCAAGTATCCCTAATATAATGCAGTCTTGTATATTATTTTCACTAATAAATGCATTTTCACCCATGTGTTTTACCCTATTATATGTACCTCTGTACACAGAACTTGGCTGGGGGACTGCACTGCAAGATTTGGAAAAGTGCACATGGTTCAGTTCACATACCGTATAAGAAATTGCATATTAGTTAGGCTCACCTTCAAATACAGCCTGAATTGAGAGTCTACCCCGTCCTTCCCTGTGATGCATTTAGAGCCTGAACCTGCCAGCTTGAAATGAGAACAGGAGGTTCTGCTGGCTTTCCAAGGGACAAACTAGATGCTTCGCGGGGCAACCAAATTCTATTTGGCCCTGTTCATGACTGAAGAGCGAGTCTCTCTGCATGTTCCTTTTCTTTTTTTCTTTGTGTATCAGAAGGGCAGTTTTTGTTTAATGTTTAATACATTATTGTATTTTAGTGTTTTGTTGGAAGCCACCCAGAGTGGCTGGGGAAACCCAGCCAGATGGGTGGGGTATAAATAAATTATATTATTATTATTATTATTATTATTATTATTATTATTTAAGCAAGCCTACTGGAGACATGTAATTTTATTGCTATGAAACTGTTGATTTTATCTGTATTTTGATAATTTGTCTGCTATTTTTTAAACCTGTTAAAATACTATTTTTCAAAAAACAGGGATACACTATTAAATAACTGCTTAGAATGTTGGGTGGGTATCCAGCTAACGTCAGTGCAAGGATTTACATTTGCACAATGAAGTGTCCCACTCAGTGCTGTTTTTCAAGAAAAAGAGGTGTTGTGAACACCCCCCCCCCCTCATTCTCTTAGAATGGCAATGGCACCCACCTGAGCACCATTTTTTTTTCCAGCTGAAAAAAAAACCCCGGTTCCACTCCCCCTCCCCCTGCAATGCCCCTAAGTCTGTTCTAGGGGGTTTCCCCAACCCTCCAGAGCTGGGGTTTTTTTGGGGGGGGGGCATGGGACACATGCAAAGAAGGGCGAGAGGATTTAGGCATGAGCCTAAATCCTTGCACTGATGTGGCACTTGAATTGGATACTACCCATTATTTTGATTAAGCAGTATCATCATCATCATCACATTTAATTTGTATACCGTCTTTCTATTTTACAATACTCAAGGCGGTTTACAAGCTGCAGAAACAAGGAATGTACGTCTTATAACAATCAATGCAATACAAAAATGTGATAATAAAACATAAGTTTAAAATAAGCAACCTACATCAAAAATGTAACATTCAGCCATCGTTAGAATAGTGTATATAAACCTTGCTGAATTAATAAGGGACTGTAAACAGGAGAAGGGGGAATAAAAGCACAAAAGTGGTCTTACAATTAGGGAAGTCTCATTGGGTCTTGTGTCCAGTTCAGTCCCACACAGCAAAGATCACAAGAGGGGTACGGTGGGATTATATTGCAACTAGGTTAAGCGCAAAAACACCAAGAAGTCGAGAGGTTTTATTTGCCATTGACACAGAACACCCTTCACATATGAACAAACAGTGCACATATATTTAAAACAGCAAGGGGGAAGATTAATAAGGTCTCCATCCACAAATTGGAAGCCACCACCGGGGAGGCCCTGGTGTTAGAAGATGTTGATCCTTTCTCTCAACAGAGGAATCCATACAAAAGGGTCGCATCTCTCGACCACAGTTGTTGTTATTATTATTGATTATTATTATTATTGATTAAATTTGTATCTCACCCTATTCCCACAGGTCTCAGGACGGTTACAACATAAAATCGCAAACACAACATACATAATAAAAACAAAAACAACCCAGTAACACACACGCACCCCCCTCCAGCAAATATTAAAAGGGCATTGGATGTCAGTCAGCCAAAGGCCTGGTTAAAGAGGAAAGTTTTTGCCTGGTGCCTAAAGGTGTATAATAAAGTTCTGGGGAGAGCGTTCCACAAACAGGGAGCCACTACGGAAAAGCCCTGTTCTCGTGTTGCATCTGTCGTGGAGGAGGCACACAACGAAGGCTTGCAAAGTTCTGGGTGGCAAAGGAATTGTGCTCACAAGGGAGAAGACGGCTTACTCTGGAGCGCAGTCCGGGAGAAACATCTCCTGCACAGCCCTTTCGGAAACAAACTGGTGCAGGAGGCCTCCTTGCCGGATCGTGTCCTTTGCCTGCAGCTCCCCTGTTGTAACCCCCCTGCTGGCAACGCCAAGCACGCCGCTTATGCAGCCGAAAGATTTCATTTTTGCGGAAGCAGCATTGCCTAATAATCCCAGGGTTTTTAAAGCTCCGCAGGTGGAAAACAGGGGGCCGTAAAAATTGGGTTATTTATTCCAGGGAAGGGATAAAGGAAGCCATTCGAAATAATGCTGGTTAGGATCTCTCTCTCTTTTAAAAAAGAAAGGAAACAATCCCTTCCAAAGTGAATTAAACCTCAAACTATGCCAATTTTGATTTCTAGCCTCGCCAGCCACCCTGCGCATTCATTTTGGCTCCTGCTTGAAGGCCCTTCATTCTGATGTTTTGAGCCTCTTTTTATAGTCTCCAGCTTCCTTTTCACCTTCCTCCTCACAGTTTAACACAGATGTCTCGGCCCAGCCTATTGTTCCAATTGTCAGTAGTTTAAAAAGCCTCTGCAGTATTTTACTCTTTCCATTGTATCTCTGCTTCCCTGAGTGCTCTGCTCAACAGCGTATGACTTGTCTTGGCTGCGTTTTCTAAACCCATTTATCCCTCTCTCTTTCTCTTTCTCTCTCTCTCTCTCCCCCTCCCCTTCTTCAGACACTTGTTCATCAGGGAGCTTAAATTGACTTCTCTCCCATTTTGTTTCCTTAACTAAAAATGCACCATTAAGGCTGATTGAAGTCTTTTGAAAACACTTCATGAAAAATGAAAGGACCCGAAGAAATGAGGCTACCCGTGTTTGCAAATACCTGTTTTTCAGACAAATTGGTGGGAAGAAATCTGAAAGAATCGGGAACTTAACAACGCCATTGATAGGTGTTTATGCGCTCTCCTTATTCTCGCACAAATTGGAAAACCGGGTGTGAAAACATCATTTTCGGAAATGTGAAAAATTGGGGGGCACTCAGCAAGTGTTTTTAAATAAAAACACATCAGCTTGGCGAGGAGGTGGGGGACACCCGGAACAAATACTTGTATTGTTTCTTTAAAACACACACACACACACACACACACACCCCCCTGTGGCATTTAATAAAAACATGTATTCAGCATTTAAATATTATCCTTGTCTTCTCATCAAGGTAAGTTTTGAAACAAGAGCAACATACAATTATCAGGTATTTGAATTTTAGTTAATATTTTCTCTTAAAAGCAAAATATTTCCATCTGGAGGAAATTGTGTAATAGGAAGTAATTTAGCACATACTAAATATATTAGTGGACTGCGGTTTTGGCTTACATTTGTTACAGTAAGAATCGTTACTTTGCTGTGTGGACTGTGGCTGATATGTTATGATAGATGTCACAAAGTTATAAGGAAATGTCTGAAATTGTTTATTTTGGGTATTTTATCCCACCAGCACTATGGAACGTGCCCTTTCCTGCGGAAAAGAGAACGATATTGCTTTTGCCTTTTTCGCAAGGGTGTGTTTTTCTCATTGTTTAGCTCTCCATATTTGTAGAAATTCATCAGCGTTTCAGTGCAAATTTCTCTTAATATAGACATTTGTATGCAATTTCCCATTTTTTGTACATTTGCTAATCATGCATTTTAATGCATATTTTACTCTAGTACACACATCACTTGGATAGAGAAATGCATTGCAAAATTTGGAGAAGTGCAAGTTTCGAAGTATGGCTGAGATTCAGTTTTCGTATTGTATTGTAAAGTAAAAAATGAGGCTGGTTTTGCCTTTCAATATGAACTGAATCGAATTTATCCGTTATCTGTACTTTTTGGTAAGGTTGACTTATATACTCAGGTTCTTAAAGGAGACTGCATTTTTGTACCTTTTAAGATGGTAGCTTGTTTGGCAGTCGAATTTGGTTAAGAAGTGGGATATAAACACAGCAAATAAATTCTCACATTTGGGGGATTTCTTGACGAGCACTTTGGATATTTTTACCGGTGAGTGCTAGCACTTTCTCTTTTCCTCTTGCCCTTAAAAAAACACATCCTCAGCATCAGATATTAAACGTCAACCTGTACCATAAATTGAAACAAATACATGTGATTGTAATCGTCTTGTAGACTTCTTAATTTATGTGGGCTGTTACATGCTTAAAACTAGTTTTCCTCCATCGAGTTTAAATGCAGTAATATTCTTTAAAAATATAAAATGATTAAAAATAAAAATATTAGAATGCCTGAGAAACTGTGGTGTGAATCAAGCCTTATGAGGAGCGGTTGAAGGAACTGGGTGTGCTTAGCCTGGAAAAGAGGAGACTGAGAGGAGATACGATAGCCATCTTCAAATATCTGAAGGGCTGTCATACGGAGAAGGGAACAAGCTTGTTTTCTCCTGCTCTGGAGGGGAAGACTCAAACCAGTGGCTTCAAGTTGCAAGAAAGAAGATTCCAACTAAACATCAGGAAGAGCTTTCTGAGCTGTTCAACAGTGGAATGGTCTCCCTCAGAAGGTGATGGACTCCTCCTTCCTAGGAGGTTTTCAAGCAGAGGTTGGGTGGCCACCTGTCATGGATGCTTTAGCCGAGATTCCTGCACTGCAGGGGGTTGGACTAAATGACCCCTAGGACCCCTCCCAACTCTAGAATTCTATGATTCTATGAATCAGCTGCTTTAGAAATGCACACTTGGCTTTTGCCAGGGATGGAGGAACCTGCAATGTCAGTTTCTCATTTTTCCAGTCATAAGTTTGTTTCTTCACATTTTCACATCAATCTGCAGTTTATTTGTTTTTTTAAAAAGTTCTCTTGACAATTCATCAGCACTCCAGTGAGAATTTCGCCTAATACAGTGGTACCTCTGGATGCGAACGGGATCCGTTTCGGAGCCGCATTCGCATCCTGAAATGAACACAACCCGCGTATGCACATCTGCGTCTGCGCGGGTCGCAATTCGCCGCGTCTGCTCATGCGCGTGGTGTCATCTTGAGTGTCTGCGCATGCGCGAGCAGCGAAATCCGGAAGTAACGCGTTCCATTACTTCTGGGTCACTGCGGAGCGTAACCTGAAAACACTCAATCTGAAGCACGTTTAACCCGAGGTATGACTGTACAGCTATTTTAGCACACAATTTCTCCCAACAGACATTTTCGCAAATAATTTCCTCCAAATACAAGGCATTTTGGTATGTTATTTTCAATGATCTGTGGGTTTTTATAGGTGCACTATATGTTTTTGTACACATTACCTGGCTGGAGAACAGCATTGCAAAATTCAGAGAATTGTGCCTATCAATTTCACATATTGCTTTGGAAAGTGTGAATCGGGGAGATTCACCTTTAAATGCAAACTGAATTAAATTTCTCCTGCATTTTCAATCAAATGGGTCCTCAAGAGAAATTGGCAATAAATAATTATGCATTTGTGAAGCTAGGAAACAGAAAACCCTGACAGTGTCTTTTCTCCTTAATGCTCAAGGCAACCCATGCTTTTTGGTGCTCCAGATATGGGATCGCTGAAGAAGAGGAAAATCCATTTGTAAACCATCTGACACAAGAGAGGAGGAGGCTAATTCTGGTCAGCGGAGAGATTTGTAATGGAAATCTCTACCCGGCATATGGAAAAATGCCTCTTGCTGCAAAAGGAGGAAAATATCAGGAGGGATTATGCAGAGCTTAAAAGCATGCAAGTGCTTCCAACGGATGAATGATTAAATTGAAAATGGCAGCCAGTTCATGAAGAAACCTGACCTGGCTCTGTCTGCAAAACAAGGGACTGCATCAGAGGCTAGGTGAGGTTAGGTGGGTAGCTGGGTGGCCCTTTTTGGTGTTGGCCCCCTTTTCCTGTTCTTCTCCAGGGAGGTGGCAACACTTCTCTCAGACAGAAAATGCAAGGCCTTCAGTGTAGTGTCAGTGGTCAAAGCATTGTGTTTGGCTCAGGGAAACCTGGTTTCAAATCCCCAACTCAGCCTTGAAGCTCAGTAGCCTGACCTGGAAATCATCTAACAGGCCTTGGCATGTGTCCGTGGTCTGTTAAGATTAGAGAGCGCTTCCCTTACTAAAAAAGCAAATTACACTTATGCTATGGTAGAATTTGCAGAGCATGGAAGTTGACGTTTCAGCTGGGCCTTAAATGATAATTTTAGGTTACCGTATATGTTAGTGACTAAGTTTTAATTTATATATATTTTTAACTGTTGCTATATCTGTAGTGTCCCTGTTCTACCTAATTGCAAATTCAAATGTATCCCTATCATGTTTTATGACTTCCTTCAAAACAAAATAAAAGAATTCCTTCCAGTAGCACCTTAAAGACCAACTAAGTTAGTTCTTGGTATGAGCTTTCGTGTGCATGCACACTTCTTCTTCTGCTGTGGGGTTTGCATAGCTGCCATGGCAGCAATGGTGACAAGTAGGCGCAAATGTCATTGCTGGCCTTTAAAGCCCTAAATGGCCTCAGTCCAGTATATCTAAAGGAGCATCTCCACCCCCACTTTTCTACCCGGACACTGAGGTCCAGTGCCGAGGGCCTTCTGGAGGTTGCCTCCCTGCGAAAAGCCAAGTTACAGGGAACCAGGCAGAGGGCCTTCTTGGTAGTGGCACCCGCCCCGTGGAACGCCCTCCCACCAGATGTCAAAGAGAACAACTACCAGACTTTTAGAAGACATCTGAAGGCAGCCCTGTTTAGGGAAGCTTTTAATGTTTGATGCATTATTGTATTTTAATATTTTGTTGGAAGCCGCCCAGAGTGGCTGGGGAAGCCCAGCCAGATGGGCGGGGTATAAATAATAAATTATTATTATTATTATTATTATTATTATTATTATTATTATTACAGCTGTGCATCAGCACAGTGTGCTTGCATTATTACGAACAGGGATGTGGGTGGTGCTGTGGTCTAAACCACTGAGCCTCTTGGGCTTGCCGATCAGAAGGTTGACGGTTCGAATCCCCATGACAGAGTGAGCTCCCATTGCTCTGTCCCAGCTCCTGCCAACCTAGCAAGTTGAAAGCACACTGGTGTGTGTATATAAATAGCTACTGCAGTGGCAGGAAGGTAAACGGCATTTCCATGCGCTGTGGTTTCCGTCATGGTGCTCCATTGTGCCAGAAGCGGTTTAGTTGACCCGGAAAGTTGTCTGTGTGGACAAACACTGTCTCCCTCAGCCTGAAGTGAGATGAGCGCCACACCCCATAGTCGCCTTTGACTGGACTTAGCTTCCAGGGGTCCTTTACCTTCTACCTATTACAAACACAAACAAGCCATTGGCAATGCATGTAAGGTTGTTTCTGCAGGGTTGAGGCTCAACGAGACAGAGGTTTGCATAGCACAGACTCCTGCGTAAACCAGCGTCTCGCCAGTTATCCATGTTGTGCAAATGACTCTGAACTGCATTTTACATGGGGCTGCCCTTAGACTGCTTGGAAATCGATGGCACAATTATCATTTTTTAGTTTCCAAAATATTTTTTGTTGCTGGTGGTGCACCAGGCCAGCATAGCTACCCCTCTGAAAGTTCTGGGTTGTATCTAACCAAGTTCTACTCAAAGTAGAACCACTGAAATGACTGGACCTAACTTATTCATGTCCATCAATTTCACTGGGTCTACTCAAGAGTATGTTGTTTAGTCGTTTAGTCGTGTCCGACTCTTCGTGACCCCATGGACCAGAGAACGCCAGGCACTCCTGTCCTCCACTGCCCCCCGCAGCTTGGTCAGACTCATGCTGGTAACCTCGAAAACACTATCCAACCATCTCGTCCTCTGTCGCCCCCTTCTCCTTGTGCCCTCCATCTTTCCCAACATCAGGGTCTTCTCCAGGGAGTCTTCTCTTCTCATGAGGTGGCCAAAGTACTGGAGCCTCAGCTTCACAATCTGTCCTTCCAGTGAGCACTCAGGGCTGATTTCCTTCAGAATGGAGAGGTTTGATCTTCTTGCAGTCCATGGGACTCTCAAGAGTCTCCTCCAGCACCATAATTCATAATACTCAAGAGTATGACCAATGTTTTAATCAATTTGTGGTTTTATTTTTCATAGACACACTGTGAAGTCCCTTGGATTGAAGAGTAGGCCACTAAGCAGCAGAATAAATGAAAGTAGGTTAGGGACTAAAATGGCAAAGGGAACTTTTGGGTTAAGGGATTCAAAGCAGCCATTAGCCACCTTGCCTGCTACTCTAGGGCTTATTGATTGCAAACATTAATTTTCCAAATTACAATTTCTGACTAGAGGTGGGGATCTGTTTCCCTTCCACCACCACCCCAGCTTTGGCAGAGAAACATGTACCTTCTTTCAATATTTACAGAAATGCTTAAAATAAAATAAAAAAATAGCCAACTCAGCTTTTGTAGCTGGAGTCATTCCAGACCCTCCCCTCCCAGGCCAGGTGGGAAAAGGCCTGCAAAGCTGGGAGCAGGTCTTCCAGGATTCACAACCAAGATGGTCTCCTGTACTCGCCATTCAATAGTGAGTCCCATTGGGTTCACTGGGGCTTGCTCTCGGGTAAACGATAAAGGACTGCATGTTCAATTGAATGACAGATTTAGGAATGTGGCTAAAATCATCTCAATTTTTTTCACTGTTTGTAGTTTAAGGGAAACGAAAACAAACATACAGAATTTTTCTTCTGGGAGGTTTTTAGCACAAAACAGCAGGTCATCCTCAACGCACTTGCTCAGCTGTGACAAAGTTGACTGAAACAGAATTTCTAGGGCTTTATTAGAATGATGCTTTACCAAAAAAAAGGTTTGCTTTTCACGGCTGCATCTGAAAAAACACCAGAAAGAACATTGTTGTTGTTGTTGTTTAGTCATTTAGTCGTGTCCGACTCTTCGTGACCCCATGGGCCAGAGCACGCCAGGCACTCCTGTCTTCCACTGCCTCCCGCAGTTTGGTCAGACTCATGTTTGTAGCTTCGAGAACACTGTCCAACCATCTTGTCCTCTGTCGTCCCCTTCTCCTTGTGCCCTCCATCTTTCCCAACATCAGGGTCTTTTCCAGGGAGTCTTCTCTTCTCATGAGGTGGCCAAAGTATTGAAGCCTCAGCTTCACGATCTGTCCTTCCAGTGAGCACTCAGGGCTGATTTCCTTAAGAATGGATATGTTTGATCTTCTTGCGGTCCATGGGACTCTCAAGAGTCTCCTCCAGCACCATAATTCAAAAGCATCAATTCTTCGGCGATCAGCCTTCTTGATGGTCCAGCTCTCACTTCCATACATCACTACTGGGAAAACCATGGCTTTAACTATACGGACCTTTGTTGGCAAGGTGATGTCTCTGCTTTTTAAGACGCTGTCTAGGTTTGCCATCGCCTTTCTCCCAAGGAGCAGGCGTCTTTTAATTTCGTGACTGCTGTCACCATCTGCAGTGATCGGAAGAACATTACAAAGCTGAAATAACTAAAATCCATGAGTTGGTTTTTGTAAACTGGATATTAGGACAACTTTCTTTCAGCAAAGGGGGAGAAGAGAAGGGAACTTCCAACCAAACAAAACAAATTAATTAAGCATTTAAAACCCTGGGTTTTACAAATTGAAGCATTCCAACTCTTCTGTAATATTTTTTTTTCTTTTTAAATAGAATGCATGAAATATCTTCCAGGCCAAAACTGTCTTTATTATTTGAGGGAATGCAGAAAAGTGGGGCATTTGCCTTTAAGAGTTTCTCCCATTAATGGAAGGGAAAAGAGCAGTGAGATCAACAAGCAAAGTAGCTAAGTACACTGAGGTCATTTGAAAGCTATGAGTTCTATAGCAGCGGTACAAGACAAACCCGTCAGCTTCCATCCCATTAAACAAGCTATGAGCCATGTGTTAGGCACGGCGTGATTATGGGCAAATCTCGACCGAGCTACACCCAAGTGTCTGCTTCTCTATAAATTATTCAATTCCTTTTATGCAAATAATGTTTCAAGGAAGCAACGGGGATCTGAAATGGATGGGAGAGAAACATCCATTTAGAGGAATTAAAGACTGGGCGAAAGGTACAGCCTTTTTATAGGCCAAGGCTTCTGAAAACTCCGCAAAATCGGTGCATTCTGAAAGTTTTGCAGCAGAATCATAGAATCATAGAGTTGGAAGAGACCACAAGGGCCATCGAGTCCAACCCGCTGCCAAGCAGGAAACACCATCAGAGCACTCCTGACATATGGTTGTCAAGCCTCTGCTTAAAGACCTCCAAAGAAGGAGACTCCACCACACTCCTTGGCAGCAAATTCCACTGTCAAACAGCTCTTACCGTCAGGAAGTTCTTCCTAATGTTTAGGTGGAATCTTCTTTCTTGTAGTTTGGAGCCATTGCTCCGTGTCCGCTTCTCTGGAGCAGCAGAAAACAACCTTTCTCCCTCCTCTATGTGACATCCTTTTATATATTTGAACATGGCTATCATATCACCCCTTAACCTCCTCTTCTCCAGGCTAAACATGCCCAGCTCCCTTAGCCGTTCCTCATAAGGCATCGTTTCCAGGCCTTTGACCATTTTGGTTGCCCTCCTCTGGACACGTTCCAGTTTGTCAGTGTCCTTCTTGAACTGTGGTGCCCAGAACTGGACACAGTACTCCAGGTGAGGTCTGACCAGAGCAGAATACAGTGGCACTATTACTTCCCTTGATCTAGATGCTATACTCCTATTGATGCAGCCCAGAATTGCATTGGCTTTTTTAGCTGCCGCGTCACACTGTTGGCTCATGTCAAGTTTGTGGTCAACCAACACAGGAGGACACAGGAGTCTACATGAAGTTACAGGTTTTGCTGTCCTTCCCTCCCTTTATCCAAGAGGAAACAAAGGATTGATGCCATCATCCTACTGGTTTTTGAAGACTGGAAGAGGTTTGTGTGTGTGTGTTTCTCACACACAAATGCACTGCACTGTATCCGGAAAGTTTGGATAGATGAGCTTTCATTTGTGCTGCCGTGAAAAACAAACCGTACTCTTTTCTGAAAAAGTACACCATTCGAATTTCTGAAGAGGAAGCCATTGCAACAGCCACACACACTCTGTAATTATTATCTTCTTTTAAAAAATATATATACTTGGAAAAAAATAATAAATAGGACTTAAAACGAAAAAGCAAACCCCAAACAGCAAGAGGATTTGAAACAAGAGCTGAAAGCTGAGAGGTAGAACCGGACCAGGGAAACAGAGCTTCACACACAAAATAACCACATCATCTGGGCTTGATCAGGAATTCACGGAGGAAGTATTCCCCCCTGTATGTTCTTCCCTGTCACATCGTATCTGCAGATATTGCTTCGTTCCAAGTCCATACTTTCTGGAAATGGGAAAAACAACAACGAAGCAATGCGCAAGTGTGAATGCAGAGGTAGGGACTCGCGGGGAAGAATTGTGCCAGTGGCGTAGTTGTTTAACCCCTCCCGCAGCCGTCGATTCTTTTCCTGCAGATGCACCCAGCCCCCTCTACTCGACTTCTGATTTCAGAGTCCAGGAGAGAATTAAGTCAACATTGGATATCCTCCACCTCCCTGCCAATTCCCTCCCGCAGTTATCTGGTATCTCTGAACTAAGGTTGGGGACCACATCTTCTCCTTGGTCAGCATCACGTTCCACTCTGAAGGCACTTTGGTATGACTTGTTTATTGAACGTTCATCCCGAATGGTTACCAGGGAGGGTAGAGAATATGGGCTACTTGAAGAGGATTCTGATTTCTGTGCTGCTGCAGAGTGGTGCATGCTCTAGTTATCTCCCGCTTGGACTACTGCAATGCGCTCTACGTGGGGCTACCTCTGAAGGTGATTTCGAAACTGAAGAGCCTAGGACTTGCCGATCAGATGGTCGGCGGTTCGAATCCCCACGACAGGGTGAGCTCCCGTTGCTCGATCCCTGCTCCTGCCAACCTAGCAGTTCGGAAGCACGTCAAAGTGCAAGTAGATAAATAGGTCCCGCTCCGGCGGGAAGGCAAACGGCGTTTTCGTGCACTGCTCTGGTTCGCCAGAAGCGGCTTAGTCATGCTGGTCACATGACACAGAAGCTGTACGCCGGCTCCCTCTGCCAGAAAAGCGAGATGAGCGCCGCAACCCCAGGGTCGGCCATGACTGGACCCAACTGTCAGGGGTCCCTTTACTTTTTTATTAAATAACAAACATTTCAGCCACAGTGAGGAGAGGTCTGGTAAATGCCACCCCCAGGGATCCTTGGCTGGATTGCAAACACTCCAGCAGCTGTCTCGGGTATGGCTGCACACAGCTTGAACATTTCCTAATGCACCAAGTCATCTTGGCTGTTTGGTTTGCTCCCTCAAGGATGCTCCACCGATGTTTCCTTTTAAAAGAGCACCTCAACACTCAGCACCTATAGTCTCATGAGGGCCAGCAGCTCCAAAGAACCCAACGCAACCTCTAGCCCATCAGAAGTTGGGTAGTGCAGGGAAAGGCAACCATTGCTCTCTTCTCCTGATATCGCTGGACCAAAATTCCCATCATCCCTGACCACTGGGCCATGCTGGCTTGGGCTGATGTGAGATGGAGTCTATAATCTGGAGAGCTGTAGGTTCCCTGCCCCAAAGACAGAGGGTCAGCTGGTTAATGGCCACAAAACGGGGCTCTTCAACCTGCCCCCCTATTTCAGATGGCCATCCACATTCCATACACTCTCCTACTATGTGCCAGTGCCATTTCCAACGTGGCAACCCCAAAATTTGCCAGCTTCTATGGTTCCACTCTGTTGCCATGCTGTGCCCCCCTTGTGAAGACTACCACACCTGATTCCCACCCCCCCAAAAATACATATATGCAAGGAACACCTTTCTTCAGTTCCACAGGAAGAGCACTTCTTGTTTTTCTTTTGCAGAATGCCAGAGGGTTTAAAGCTTTTGGGGGAAGTTATGCTTGGAGCTCAGTTGGCAGAGCACGAAACTCTTAATCTCAGAGTTGTGGGTTTGAGCCCCAAGTTGGACAAAAGATTTCTGCATTGCTTGGGGTTGGACTTAGAAGGCAGTCCTGTTTAGGACTTCCGGGTTAGCGCGATCGGCTAATGGCGGATTCCCTCCGAGCTCCGGAGGGAATCGGCTCCGCTGCAGACGGGTCTCATCGCGACGGCGACGCGGGGACCCTTAGAAACCGCAGGCGCGGAAGCCTGCGGACTTGGTGACTCGGTGGGCACCTCAAGCGCCCCCCGACCCACGAAGAGCCTTTTTAAAGGCTACGGAGAGGGTACGGAGAGTGGCGTGGTGCTGGGAGTAGACCGCTACTGCAGTGGAGCGAAGCCGCGAGCCATGGCTGGAGAGCACTGACTTTTTCCCCTGAAATTTGGACTTGAAATAACCCGTGAGTAGAATGGAATTTGGACTTTAAAATTTTTACCTTTAAATTCGGTACGACCGGGGGATGTGCTAAAGGGAAGTCCGCACCCCCTCTATTTACAAAAGATTTAAAGCAAGGATCGGAGAACTAAGGTGGAGAGATCTTTTTTTTGGTACGAGTTAAAAGACATTAATTCCAGGAATTTGACAGAAGAAGATTTGTGCTGGAGAGTAAGAGTTGAACTTTAGAAGCTTTTGTCTAAAACCCCCCCCGACCCGGGAGTGCCCCTGTGTGTGAGCTGGAGGAAAAGGAACAAGGAGTTTGACAGCTGTCAAAGGAGCTGTCAAACGGGCAGTTAAAGTTAAAAAATTTTATTGTTTAACATCTCTCTGGACTAAATTTGCTATATTTGAATTAAAGTGCTTGGGAACAAAGTAGTTACAAATAACAAAGTAACAGATTGTTGGGAAAGGACTATTAAGTAACTAGAATCCCCCTAGGGGAAACTTTGAAACATTACAATGGCTACAGATGGAAAATTACAGGCAGAGATAGAAAGAATGTTTCTTCTCGTGGGAATACTGCAAGAGCAAAGTATGGCTATGAACAACTTATAACCTTGAACTCTAAAACAAGCAACCCTGCTGAATGCATAAAGGATCTGACTGAAACAAAATCTGCAGCTGAACCAGAGGAGACTTTTTTGGAACTGGAGGAGAGGGAAGAAGGAGATAAGAAACTACAGGAGAGTATCAATCTGAAGCCTACACTGCTAGAACATAAAGAAGAAGATCTTGGGATTACCAATCTGCGAAAGATGCGAAAGTGGAAAGAGGAAGCCCATGGAACACTTGGAATACTGGAACTTAAAAGAAACAAGAAATATGATTGGGGCTTCCTCTTTGAGTATGGGAGATCAGTTGGCTTGTTGCAGCAGCTGTTACCAAGTATTTTGGATGGAAGAAAATTTGATGAGACTGTGCCAGAGCTCCTTCGAGAACTGAGGACCAACAAAGAGGGCTACCAACAAAACCGGCAGAGAGAGACTGACAGAGATTTGAGGGCCTCTGATGTGAGGAATCCAGGCTAAGAACTGTTTTGTGGACATTTATTTGGGAAGGGACAGAAACCGGGGTAGGGAGGGAGGGGAGAACAGAATTTTAAAACTTTTATGACTTTTGTGTTTGGCTATTATGACCTACATTCAATATAAAAAGGGGGAAATTCGTGGAAGGGAATTTGGGTCGACCTTAGAAAATGATTTAATATTTATAAGAAAATTGGACAAGTAAAATTTGGCCAAGTAATAAGAATTAACTTTAAAAATAACAATAATATGTTAAAGAAGAGAGATAAGAACCTGCTGAGCTAATTATTGGATTTGGGATGTATGAAGGGGGGGTGGGGGGAAGTCAGGGAGTGGGGTTAAGAAAGTAAGGTTATGAAATTATACATGTTTTGTTTTTGTTTTCATTTGTGTGTGTTTTTAAAATGTGAAAACCCAATAAAAATTACTTAAAAAAAAAAAAAATAGAAGGCAGTCCTGTTTAGGGAAGCTTTTAATGTCTGATGTTTTATCGCTTTTTTATTGTTATTTTCATTAATTCTGTTGGGAGCCGCTCAGAGTGTCTGGGGAAACCCAGCCAAATGGGTAGGATATGAATAAATTATTATCATTATTTATTATTATTATTATTATTATTATTATTATTATTATTATTATTAGACCCTTGGGGTCCCTTCCAACTCTATAATCACCAACTCACATTTTCTGCTCTCCGATTATATTATTTTCATTCATCACTTGTTACAAGGACAGTCTCCCACATGAATTCCATATCCTGAGCCGACGTATTTTAGGAATGGATGTCAACTTCAATTTATTCCTTGCTATTATCTTTTCTCCAAAGCTGCCCCTGCCAACAATGCTTCCATCAGAAAACCCTTATGCGACCGTAACAGTTACATCTTGTACTCAACCCCAAGTCTAATTAAAACGGAACAACACCATAAGGTCAGGTTAAGGGGACGAATGCTAGTACGGCTATCCATCCGCAATCCATCAACAGTTATGTATTAAATCTGGAATAAACATGGGCTCCCATGGAGCCTCATCTTTTCCACTGATAGCTAAGGCACACCCCTGATTTGCAGTACAACAGTGCTGAGGCTAAAACTACAAGTTGTGTGGTTGTTTTCATAAAGGTATAAATTCCAAATCAGCCTGGGCAGAGGAGTGAAAGTGTCAGAGGAGCTGTTAAATCTGTTTTCCTTCCTGTTGTTTGCCCGTCTCCTCAATATGTTTTTCCGGGGAGCGAAAATATAGGGGAGAAAACATAGTTTCCAGTAGGGGGAAGTGTGGTGCAGAGGTAGCGCTCACCTGACCTCCTGACCACAGAGTCACTGCTGCTTATCGGGACAGAGAAGGGTCAAGCACCAGGGAGGTTGGCTCACACCAGCAGGAGCACAGGATTAGCTCTGCTGCTCTATCTGCATCACACTGACTTTCCTGCGACTTCTCTGTCTCTGGGTAAGCAGCAGCAATGCAGCTGTCGGGAGGTCAGGTGAGCATCACAACTCCCATCCAGCCACCGTCTGCTGCTGGTTATTTTCTGACACAGGTGGAAGAGGGAGAGGGAGGCGCTTTTGAGCAGACAAATGAAAGAAAGGGAGAGGGTTAAGCAGCCCCTCTCCCTGCCATTCTTCCAGCTGTTAATGGCCTCCCCGAAGGTTGATTTGCATTCTGGTTGTTGTTGTTTTTTTATGGGCAGAACTGATTGCACTACCAATAGTCACATGGTAACTGGAGCCTAAGAGTCACATTTGGTCCAGAGTATCCTACTCAGTCCTGGATCTGAAAAAAAATCAGGCATGCTTCATCAACCTTAAGAAACTTAAATCAGTTCATTCATTTCAGTCTCTGATCGAAGATATAAAATGTGAAATTATGGAACAAATTCTCCTGGGGTGTAACTCAAATTGGGAAAGCAAACATCTGGATACAAATGGAAATCAGTGTCAAAACTAGCGTTCGTTCTTCTTGCAGCTATTTACAATTTGTTCGATCCGAAAGTGCAACTGCGCCGTTTCTGAAAGGAAAAGAAAGGAAGTCAAATGAGAAGGGTTATGTTAATTCAAAACAGGGATGCTACAGGAGTTTCTGTGACACAGGTGATGAACAGGTGATTTTATTTATTTATTTGGTACATCTTGTGTAACTGAAGGCCGTGTGTACCAAGGCTCTGACCAGACCCACCTAAACCTCTTTAGCTTATGGAAGGTGGTTATATTATGTACCCTCCAATAAAAATAGGCAAATCTGTCTTTTTTTGGATTCCCTGTGTTTCTCATTTTCCTAACCTTAAACTCTGTTTTTCACATTTCCATAACAATCAGTGATTTAAAATGAAATCCTCATGAAAATTCACCAGCATTTTAGTGCAAACTTCTAATAATCACATTTTGGTATGCAGTTTTGTCTAATCTGCACATATAATATACAGAGCAATTACCCCTCGTATATTTTTTACACACTGGTTGCTTGGAGAACTCCCATCACAAAATCTGGAGAAATGCAAATTTCAAGGAATAGCTGTTTGAGTTCACATATTGATTTGAGATAAATTAGATAATTTATCATTAAAACTCAAACAAAACTACATTTCTTCCCCATCACGAATCACAGACTATGTCCCAAGTTTCCAGAACTTATTGCCTACAAGATCATTCTTGCCATCTACCCATTCAATTTTTATTCTCCCATCTAAGCAACACAGCTTAACAACAACAACAAAAATCAACGATGCCAAGGGCCGAATTAACTAAGAATTAACTTCATTCCTATCCCATTTCAGACAAGAACTGTTTTCTAATACACCATGCATGGAGGGGAAAAGGTGGAACCCAGAGCTACTTTTAGCATCTTGTATCAATGATCCGAGTGCAAAAATATGGAATTGACACAGTGCCAGATCAATGTGGTGGTTCGAGTGCCAGGCCGATCCAGTTTCAAATTGGCACTTAGCCATGGAGTTCATTGGGGCAACCTTTGGCTAGTTGGTAAACCTCACAGGGTTGTTGTGAGCCTAAAAGAGGAGGAAAAGAACCACACATATGACACTAAGCCCTTAGAGAAGGGCTTGACTGCAGCCCCCATCACCCCGACCATTGACCAGGCCGACTGGGGTTGATGGGAGTGAGGTCCATTTAGCCCCCCACCCCATAAAATATTTGAGGGAGCTGGCCCCCCTCAAAGTTGATGGGCATTGCCATTCAGATGGTGTGCATGTGATTGTGGTCCTGTGATTATGTGGCCTGTGGCTTACCTGCCCCCCCCATTTTATTCAAGTTGGCGCCCCTGGCCACACGTTAGGCAACCTAAACATAGGAGGACAGGTGGGATAAAACCACTAAAACCCAGGCAAAAAATGGAGAGCTATCGTTGGCTCTTTAGAAGTCTTCTTCCCCTGTTGCTACGTGTATTCTGTGTTTGGTCCTTTGTTTTCAGCCAGAGGAGTGACATACGGGAGTCTGCAAAGTGTAGTTCACACTAAGAGAAAGAGGAAGACGATGTGATCAGTGGCATACCTGCACTCTCCTTGCTGGTGTGGCAGGTTTACGTGGTTCGAGAGGGGCCACTCTGTGGTGCCCCGTGGGCTGGAAGGTTGGCCGAGGCAGCTCTGACTTGCCTGATGGCGACCTCCGCATGGATGCTCCGAGGGTTACACACGCCTGGTGTGGCGTTCTTGGATTTCTTACCTGAAAGCGGAACTGTAAAATCGGCACTTTTCAAACTTAGGGTCGCCATTGTTTTACACCAGAGGTCAGCAACCTAAGGCCCATGGGCTGGAAGCAGCCCATGAGGGTCGTTTAACTGGCCCATGAGCTGCCCCTGAACCAAGCTGCCAGCTTGGTGAGTCCATGCGCGCTGTGCTAAACCGGTGTGGCACGGCAGGGTGCAGGGACTCTCTTCCACAGCTCCAGAAATTGCTTCTGCGCGTGCCCAGACACTGGAAATCGCATCTGTGCATGTCTGCGGTGCCGGAAATCACTTCTGTGCATGCCCAGATGCCAGAAATCGCATCTGCGCATGTCCGCAGTGCCGGAAACCACTTCTGTTGGCGTCTGGGCACGTACAGAAGCAATTTCTGGTGTCGCAGACATGCGCAGGCGCGATTTCCAGCATTGCGCTGCACCAGCCCGGCCCACAGAGGATCTCCGTGGGAGTGATCCGGCCTATGCCCGGTAAGCCTTGCGGACCCCTGTTTTATACCAAGCGAGAGGAGTCAAGTTTGTGAAAGGGAAAACAAGGCTGCAGGCAGCTAACTGAACCAGGCTGCTTCTTTGGGCGATTCTGCCTTTAGATGATGTTTGGCTTGGGACTCGTCCCTGGCGCTGGACCTGAACTTGACCTCGACATTGCAGCACATCATTAAAACTGCAGAACTCCCTCCGACAGGAGGATAGGATGGCCCCCAACTGGGATGGCTTTAAAAGGGGATTAGACAAATTTATGGTAAGGTAAATGTAAAGGACTCTTGGATGGTTAAGTCCAGTCAAAGGCGGCTATGGGGTTGTGGCGCTCATCTTGCTTTCAGGCCGAGGGAGCCGGCGTTTGTCCACAGACAGCATTCCGGGTCATGTGGCCAGCAGGACTAAACCGCTACTGGTGCAACAGAACACCGTGATGGAAGCCAGAGCACACAGAAATGCCGTTTACCTTCCTGCTGCAGTGGTACCTATTTATCTACTTGCACTGGCGTGCTTTCGAACTGCTAGGTTGGCAGGAGCTGGGACAGAGCAATGGAAGCTCACTCTGTCATGGGGATTCGAACTGCTGACTTCCAATCAGCAAGCCCATAGAGGCTCAGTGGTTTAGACGACAGCGCCACCCGTGTCCCTACAAATTCATGGAGGAGAGGGCTATCGATGGCCCTGATGGCAGCAAGGCTTCTAAATGCCAGTTGCTGGAAACCACAGGGAGAATTTTTCTTGTGCTCTAATCCTGCTTGAAGGATTCTGGTTATCCAGTGCGAAAACAGGATGCTGGACTAGATGGTCCATGGGCCTGATCCAGCAGGCTCTTTTCATGTTCTTAAGTTTACCTAGACTCCCCTTGACATTTCTGGGGGTGCTTATGTATTGGACCAGAGACCTTTAGGGGACCCTGTTGCGCCATCTTCAACCAACCAAGTGGAAGACCTGAGACTTAACCCAGAGAAAAACAAAGAGCATCATGGCCCATTTACGCTCACCTTTGACGGACTCGCTCCCAACCAGCTCATCCACAGAATGAGGGACGATAAAGTCGCCCCCATAGAAATAGTTGATACCCGCGTTCAGGTTCACGTTGGCTATCTTCAGGGGACAAGGCTTGGGGAAAGTGGTCTGCAGCACGGGGAATCCACAGTCTATTGGAGAGTTGGCAAGAGGAAAGACCTACATGGTGAGACATCAGGGGTATTAGTAAGTCTCGTCTCTCAGGCTCGGAAATGCCGCAAAGAAACAGGGAGGGAAAGTTACTTACCCCAACTACTATGGTCACGTGGGCCCCCCAAAAATTAATCATTCTACCCAGACACTGAGGTCCAGTGCCGAGGGCCTTCTGGCGGTTCCCTCGCTGTGAGAAGCCAAGTTACAGGGAACCAGGCAGAGGGCCTTCTTGGTAGTGGCACCCGCCCTGTGGAATGCCCTCCCATCAGATGTCAAAGAGAAGACATCTGAAGGCAGCTTTTAATGTTTAACAGACCACTGTGTTTTAATACTTTGTTGGAAGCTGCCCAGAGTGGCTGGGGAAATAATAAATTATTATTATTATTATTATTATTATTATTATTATTATTATTATTATTATTATTATCACCCCCTGGGCTAAAAGGGTTCCTCGGTCCTGCCCTCATTTCAAAGCAGGATACATTTCCATACTCCTTAGAAAAATATTCTACTATGTGCGAGACTGCCTTACAATTCAGAAGTTTCCTCCAAGTGTCCAGTCTGAGGCTGTGACAATTTTATTTCTGCTGGTTAGCACACTCACCCATTTCCCCCAAGCTCTTAGTCCAAAGAGATCTGCCTTGACTCCATTTCCCACCCTTTCACAATTAATACAGTACAGCCTGCAAAACTACAATCCCCATCAGGCTTTGCTCCTCTCCTCTCTCACAAGATTCCACTGCCAAGGGTCAAGGGCTACGCATTTGCCTCAGTGCCCTCTGTAAAAAAATTTTTTTTAATGCACTTCCCAGCATGTTTCTGCCTTTCCCTGTTGGATTTTCCTGCACTGCAAAGTTCAGTGGATTATGTTGGCTTTGCTTTAGCACGAGCTGAACCCTATCTTAGTCATGCTCATTAATGTTAGTGGGTCTACTCTTGAGTAAAACAAGGTTGCAGTGCCACCCCCCAAGTTTCCACCACGCTCTGCCTTTTTGTGAAAGATCACAGGCTGGAGTTAAATGTCACACTACAACGGACATCCCACTTGCGCAAGCATTTTGGCTCGCCAGGCGGAACAATTCCCCCTCTTCCCACACTGTGTGCTGTTTTGCAGGCTCCCCCAGTGTTAACGGAGAAATCCGAGGGCTCCCTTGGACAAAAAACAAGGACACCAGCCAGGAATAGCAGAGCAAAACAGCAGCCAGTAGGCTTGGTCTTTATTGAAGACTGTCGAGACTGGACTCCCACCTGCCACCAGGTGAAACAAGATGGAAGCCCTGAACAAAAGGAGACCCCAACTTTTATTAGTTACTAATCCCCCAAGCTACATCCCTAGAACTACATCACAACTACATCATGACTACATCATTGACACATCACAAAAAGGAGGGGTTGAGGGAGTTGTGGTGGTGGTAGCCGGAGTGTCTTGTCACCTGGCCGGTTCCACCTTTCCCCCTCCCCATGAGTACTTTCCAGAGGACAAAGGGGAGTTTGTAGTTTCCTGCCCCCAGAGAGAAGAGCTGATCACTGTCCTTTGTCTCAGTCCGTGCTGAATCCACTCCCATATGCAAGTTCTTTGTGACCTTGATGGTCTTCTGTCTGGGACCATCACGGTTGGCATGCCAACTGGGTAGGGCTCCTGAGTACGTCTTGGTACGCTCAAGGGATTATGGCTGCCCTGTATCAAACCTTCCCCCTTTGATAATCCTTCCTTCATGGAGCAAAATAAAAGTGGAACGGTGTAGATCCGATGTACGGTTGATTTTCTATGAATTTATAAGAGAAACATTGCGTATGTCGTACGTGAGTGTGTGTGTCGAGTTTGTACAAACTAAATGTTTGGGGGGGGGGTTTCCTGCAGCACCAGCACAGGTTTTTTCTTTGGTGGGGAGGAAGGAAGACGAGGCCCCATTGTGCAAATGGAAGCCCTTATGCTGGGCTTTTGCTGATGGGCCTCTAAAAGTGAATCCCACCTTTAGACTGTGACCAAAAGACCAATGAATTTTAAAACACTGTATTTTTCGCTCTATAAGACGCACCAGACCACAAGACACACCTAGTTTCAGGAGAAGGAAAACAAGAAAAAAAATATTCTGAATCTCAGAAGCCAGAACAGCAAGAGGGATCGCTGCGCAGTGAAAGCAGCAATCCCTCTTGCTGTTCTGGCTTCTGGGATAGCTGCGCAGCCTGCATTCGCTCCATAAGACGCACACACATTTCCCCTGACTTTTTAGGAGGGAAAAAGTGAGTCTTATAGAGCAAAAAATACGGGGCCCTGATGCATGCAGCTTGGTGCTGCCTCCCCAGTCCTCCGCAGCTGTTTCCCTGCTAAGGGAAGCAACGGTGAGCCACAATTTTTTTTCATGCTCCCCCTTTCCACTGAGCCAAGCATGACTGGGCACCTACATCTTGCTTCTGGGCCTGAGCCCAAGAAACTACAGATGCATCCCTTTCTGAAACTGCCGCCAGTTTACGTTGATTGTGTTTAACACCAGTGCTTCCTTCTCCGCCTTCGGCTGCAGGGTTTAAAATTCGTTTCCACTCTTGCCGACACCTTTTTATGTGCTTCTTAATATTCCTAATCGGCCTCCGTCCAGTATACCTGAAGGAGCGTCTCCACCCCCATCATTCAGCCTGGACACTGAGGTCCAGCTCTGAGGGCCTTCTGGCGGTTCCCTCACTGCGAGAAGCTAAGTTACAGGGAACCAGGCAGAGGGCCTTCTTGGTAGTGGCGCCCTCCCTGTGGAACGCCCTCCCACCAGATGTCAAAGAGAACAACAACTACCAGACTTTTAGAAGACATCTGAAGGCAGCCCTGTTTAGGGAAGCTTTTAGTGTTTGATGTATTACAGTATTTTAATTTTTTTTGGGAAGCCGCCCAGAGTGGCTGGGGAAGCCCAGCCAGATGGGCGGGGTATAAATAATAATTTATTATTATTATTATTATTATTATTATTATTATTATTATTATTATTATTATTCCACACAGAAGCACGGCCTGCCCGTGACTCATAGAGGTAGGGCTAAAGGAATGAGGAAATACAACAGGCCCCATAGAATCGGGGGGGGGGGGACGACCCCCAGTCTATAGAACCTTGGTTCCAGGAGCAGTTTGATGGGACTGGAATACAGTCATACCTTGGTTCACGAACAGCTTAGTCATCGAAAAAATTGGCTCCCGAACGCCGCAAACCCGGAAGTAAGTGTTCCGGTTTGCGAACATTTTTCGGAAACCAAACGTCCATTTCGGCTGTCGGCGTTGTTTCCGGGGCCAATCAGAAGCTGTTGGATTTCGAAGGGACTTTTTTCTGGACTTCCAGAATGGATTGAGTTTGAGAACCAAGGTGCCACCGTACCTGCTAGGACTTCAGCCCAAAGCTTGAATTGGATATGCACTTGGCAATATCTTGCAGGCAGGCAAAGCTTGCAGGAGGTGGAGCAAAAGACTGATATTCTCCCACATGACGTCACCATGTCCCGCCCCGTTTTACCAGCCCATCTTTGCTTCTCCAAGGGATGCCATAAACTAGGGGTGTCTCCAACTTATAAAAGAGTCAGGCAGGCCCAGGAAATGCATTTGATGTCAGGGAAAGATAGCAATCAAGGCCTGCCGTACCATTGGATGGGCGGGGTATAAATAATAAATTATTATTATTATTATTATTATTGATTCAGGGGATTTTGGGAATAATCTGTATGTTATTTGGCTCATCGTTATAGCGTTTCTACCCTCATGTTGAGGTTTGGATGAGGACTAATGTTTTGGTTTTCTGCTTCCATTTCCAAAATGTTTCCGGAGCACCTTGGAAGAAAACAAGGCGCTAATTAAGATGCTTTCTCCTGTGCGAAATTTCCTGTGACATTTAACACCAAAAACGTACTTTTCAAAGAGAAACAACAGAAGATCTTGCTTCTCAACTTTCTAACAAGCACTTAGGAAAGAGCAGCTTTGATGTCGCGAAGGAAACCGAGAAATCGTTTGTTGTTCCACTTCGGTGGCCTAATGAGATAATGCCTCAGTTCTGTTCTAGCTAACGAGGCAGAGCATCTTCACTGAAGCTTTCTGAAAAACCCAGAAATCTCTCTCTCCTAAGAGAGACGAGGCCTTAGCACTCTTTCGGCAGCTGCACTAATACGGCCATGTTTTTTATTTTTAAGTGATGTCCAACGTATAAAAAGCATAGGTCAGTTTGGAAATAAAGGCATTTACAACGTGCTGCAATCCGCTTCACAGCACTTAGAAGCCTTGTATACAAAGCACCACATCTTCAAGCAGCAAAACACACACACACACACACACACACACACACACATCAGTGTTCATTTTTGCAAGGCAACCCGCTGAGCTCTTGGCTCTACAAAGAGGCAGGCGTTGCTTCTGATACTGTAAACATGACAAAGATGTCGCCTAATGTGTTTTTCGGACTGGGGCTTGGGGCATCATAAACTGAGCAAGTTTCCATGCAGACTAGAGCAGCCTTCACCAACCGGCTGCCCTCCAGATGTTCTGGACTACAACTCCCATCAGCTGCAGCCAGATTTGGGAGTCGTGGTTAAAAACATTGAGAGCACCAGGTTGACGAAAGCTGGGCAAGAGACTGCAGGTGGAAACTCCTAAATTACACCCCTAAATTTTAAAAGGATACCAGTAGTGTTGTAGTCAAATTAAATGTAAAGGTAAAGGTACCCCTGACCATTAGGTTCAGTCGTGGCCGACTCTGGGGTTGCGGCACTCATCTTGCTTTACTGGCCGAGGGAGCCGGCGTACAACTTCTGGGTCATGTGGCCGGCATGACTAAGCCAATTCTGGCGAACCAGAGCAGCACACGGAAATGCCGTTTACCTTCCCGTTGGAGCGGTACCTATTTATCTACTTGCACTTTGATGTGTTTTCGAACTGCTAGGTTGGCAGGAGCAGGGACCGAGCAACGGAAGCGCACCCCGTGGCAGGGATTCGAACCGCCGACCTTCTGATCGGCAAGTCCTAGGCTCTGTGGTTTAACCCACAAATTACATATGCACAAACATGTATTGCAGAATGGTACTCCTCCTACAAAGGAATGCTAGAATCACAGAATTGTGGAGTTGGAAAGGACCCCAAAGCTTATCTAGTCCAATCCTGCGCAATGAAGGAAGAGGGGTGTAAGACCATTAAGCTCAGAGTCTAAAATAAGGATGGGAGCCTGTGGTCTTGCAGGTGGCAATGGACTCCAACTCCTACCAACCCCCAGCCAGCATGGTCGATGCATGGGGGTAACATGATGGGGGTTGTAGCTCCGACCATCACTGGTCTGAAATTAACTGCATACATATATACAACTTCTTGTGTACTCACACATGCACACCCATAGAAGCTCTGGAAGCACACTGCAGCGTACTCAGGGACTGACAGTGTAATTATACTTGCATGCACTTCCTGACGCACATATTGGAATCACAACAGCTTAAAAATCTGGTGTGGTCTTGTTTATGTTGCACAAGCGTACAGACCTCCCGCAGGCAAGTGTGAGGATTTGACCTTACACCAAAAGCGGTAAGAAGAAGCTTGTACTGCACATCATTCAGTCTTACCTCTCAAAGCCTCACTCGATCGATTGCATAAACCAGTCTGCCATCCTCCTTCATCCTCCTTCTTCTCAACCCCGTCCTTTGCCCAGCCACATTTAATTCATCCTCCCAAAATCTCTGCCAGAAGCCACTTCTTGGCTGTACCCATCTATGTCAAGTAAGGTCGATGCATGGAAGTGAGAGCTGGACCATAAAGAAGGCTGATCGCCCAAGAACTGATGCTTTTGAATTATGGTCCTGGAGGAGACTCTTGAGAGTCCCATGGACTGCAAGAAGATCAAACCTCTCCATTCTGAAGGAAATCAGCCCTGAGTGCTCACTGGAAGGACAGATCGTGAAGCTGAGGCTCTAATACTTTGGCCACCTCATGAGAAGAGAAGACTCCCTGGAAAAGACCCTGATGTTGGGAAAGATGGAGGGCACAAGGAGAAGGGGACGACAGAGGACGAGATGGTGGGACAGTGTTCTCGAAGCTACCAGCATGAGTTTGACAAAACTGCGGGAGGCAGTGGAAGACAGGAGTGCCCGGCGTGCTCTGGTCCATGGGGTCACGAAGAGTCGGACACGACTAAACGACTAAACAACAACAAGGTTGGTGGGGACTAATTTGACTGTCCCCCGATAACGAGGCTGGCAGCAGGGATGGTTCACCCAGAATAAAAAGTGAATCGCAAGCATACGTTCAATGTCGTTTGGTGCTGCAGGAAGGTGGATTTTTTAAAAAAAGAAATAAAGAGAGGAATGAACTGACTCTGCAAGCCCCACCAGAAAGTGTTATTTTGGTTCTTTGGGTGCACAAGGATTCTCGTTCCGGGCAAGTAACAGGACCTGGGGGGTGGGTGGTGTGTGCCACTTTGGGACTTGACAGTAGCTCAAGGTAGCTGTGCCACTGTGTGGAACTAGAGAGCCCTCATTACTGAACTGTCATGGATACCAGCACCCAAACATGGCTGCCCCTGAATGTGACTCAAAAACAGGCTGGAATTTTAAAAAGGAAAAGAAGACACCAAAGGCAATTTCTGAGCTGACAGAATCACATCTGCCTCGGTCCTCCCCAAAACGGTAAGAGGCCTAAGCAGATCTTAATTATAATAATTGTGCTTTACTTGCTGTTCTAGCAAATGGACTTCAGCCCTTGCCCTCTCTTCTGGAGTGACTGTTACTCCATCCAGCACCTGAAGGTTAGGTAAGTGGAATACAAGGAGCGGGCGGTGGCAAATCTTGCGGGACACCTGGGATGTGGAGAGGAAAGAAGACAGTGGTGAAATCCAGGTGTTAAATCAAGTGCATTTTGCTCACATCCCTTCCAGAGGTTCAGGTTTAGGCCCTACAGTTAGCTAACAGATGTAACATAACATAGCGAAGGCAGATGTAACAAAACACAGATGTAACATACTTAACGGTAAGCACCCATGGAGGGAAATCTTGCTTCTAAACTTGCCATATGCACATGCATATGTCCAAGACAAACTCTGGATCTGCTTTCAATCTCGTCCCTCCCATTGTGCTTTCTAAAAGGCATCATTTTAGAAGAGGCACATATACAATTGAATGACTACTGTCTTGCACTCAAAACATTTCCAGGCTTTCTCATGGATATAAAGGTAAAGGTAAAGGTACCCCTGCCCGTACGGGCCAGTCTTGCCAGACTCTAGGGTTGTGCGCTCATCTCACTCTAGAGGCCGGGAGCCAGCGCTGTCCGCAGACACTTCCGGGTCACGTGGCCAGCGTGACAAGCTGCATCCGGCGAGCCAGCGCAGCACACGGAAACGCCATTTACCTTCCCACTGGTAAGCGGTCCCTATTTATCTACTTGCACCCGGAGGTGCTTTCGAACTGCTAGGTTGGCAGGCGCTGGGACCAAACGACGGGAGCGCACCCCGTTGCGTGGATTCGAACCGCCGACCATGTGATCGGCAAGTCCTAGGCGCTGAGGTTTTACCCACAGCACCACCCGCATCCCTTCTCATGGATATATTTACTGTCAAATGGTATATGACCTGTTTGGGGATACCAAAACACACACACAAAAAACACTGTACTTAACATCACGAAAATGAGTTCTGAATATTCCAGAATGAGATCATAGAATCACAGAACTGTAGCGTTGGGGTCATCTAGTCCAATCCCCTGCAATGCAGGTATCACAACTAAAGCATGTCAGGCCTCTTTGCGAGCACTTCGGTTTTAAGGCAGCATCCTGCGAAGCACTTACTAAATAGATTGTGCATAATTAAGGAGATGAAGGTAAACCTCAGCTTTACTCACCGGATTTCCATATATCGAGAGCTCTTTAATGCATGGAAGACAATCGAGCTTTTCAAGTTCTGACAACTCCTGTCCCAAGATTAAAAAAGGTTGTATTCAAGAGCCATTGAAAGCTTTCCTGCAGAATGCAAGCACTGACAGTCTTATGCAGGAATCTTCATACAGCTTTGCTATGGAGTCCTTCAGGAATCACTTTGGGCAGGAATGGGGAGCCTGTGCCCCTCCAACTACTGGAGGACTGTAACTGCCATCAGCCCTAGCCAGCCTGGGGAATGGCCAGGGATGATGAGAGCAGTGGTCCAAAATCTGGAGGGCTGCAGATTTCCCAGTCATATTCAAATCTATTCAAACCATGACTCCTAATTCCCAGTTGACCATTTGTTGGCTCAATTGTTTCTTGACCGATCCTAAGAGATAGTGGCACAAGATCCATTGCAATTAGGGATGGGGCAGAAATTTATTCCAGTCCCCATTCAAAGGCAAGCCTATCTAATTCGCCCTTCCCAAAACAGTGAGTCAATCGAAACACAACCATCCTTTCCAGTGGCGTAGCGTGGGTTGTCAGCACCCGGGCCAAGGCAAGTAATTTGCGCCCCCTAACCCGTGGATTTGCGCCCCCTAACCCGTGGATTTGCCCTAACCCCAGATGTTGCGCCCGGTGCGGCCGGCCCCCACTGCACCCCCCACGCTACGCCACTGATCCTTTCAAATCTGCACCTCTCCAGATTTTTGCAGTTCCCCAGCAAAGTGTACCAAATAAAATGCATATATCAAGGTAAAGTATGCAATCAAATGCTCACATAACATAGAAGCATGCATTGCATTAG
Source organism: Podarcis cretensis (assembly GCF_951804945.1). Classification (NCBI taxonomy): domain Eukaryota; kingdom Metazoa; phylum Chordata; class Lepidosauria; order Squamata; family Lacertidae; genus Podarcis; species Podarcis cretensis. Next base: position 9,229,150 of record NC_137170.1, on the reverse strand, counting down.
GGAGAATTCATTTGCAAAAAATGTGTGTTCTAGCCAAAGCTGGATACAAATATGTGATCATTAGGAGGAATTTGCTGATGAATCTTCAAGGGGATTTTTTAAAACAAGAATTTGCAAACTGATGCGGAAATTAAAGAACTGCACTTTGGAAAAATGAGAAATGGAGAGAAACCAAAATGGATAGATTTTCTCTTTCCTAATTGTAACGGCAAAAGACAAGCTGAGTGCAGAATTAAGCACTCGAACCTTTTGCACCCAGCCTTCCCCAAGTTGGTGCCCCCCAGTTGTTCTGGACTGCAGCTCCTACACATCTGGGAGGCTCTCTCCCACCAGATCCACTGTACCTGAATTCTATTGAGGCCAAGGAAAAGCTTCTGCAGCTTCACCAAGCAATGCAAATTGTTCAGTTCTCTCAGGCGGTTCTCCTCCAGGTGAAGCGCCACCAGGGAGCTCTGCTTAGCAAACGAATTCTCGTGGATTGCTTTGAGTCGGTTATGATCCAGCACCAATTCCTGTAGAAGCTGCAGGCCATCAAGCCCCTCGATCTGGCTGATCTCGTTGCCTGCAATGGAAAGAGCAAAGGATGTGGGGTGTAACAAAAGCAGTCAAGTACAACACTTCCTGTTTGCCCAGAGCGGACACACAGGGGGATGTTACTCCAGCCAGGAGGACTTCCTGTCATACCTGGTCTCCCCCTGCTTGTGACCAGGTAGATGGGCGTGACCCTGTGAGATCCTGTAAAAAGGGACAGTCACGCAGCCATCCTCCTCTTCCTCTGTTGACTTCTTCAACTCTTGATGCTGTTCTCTTGATGTATTTTGCTGTCTGCTGGCTCTCAGCCAGCAGCACATGGGCTCATATCCCTACATGGGATGAACCCACTCTCTTTCCTGTAACTACAAGCTAAAACCTGCCTTCAGGGAACCTACTGTGAACTGAATGTAAGTAAACTTTTTGTTATACTTTTAAAGAAGACTGTTGTATCTTTGTTCTTTTGAAGAGGGAACAAAGGGGATTTACCAGGATCAAAACCAATCTGGACAAGCCAGATTGGATTGCTTAAGTTAAAATTTACCTACGAAAGAGGACTTTGTATTTTTATTTCGTTTGTTTTTTATTGTAATGTATTATGAAAAGTCTTAATAAAACCTTATAAAATACAACAGACACTGAAACACACCTATGCACAGTGCTATTTTTCTAGAAAAAGAGGTGCTGGAACTCACTACGAATCCTTGTTCTCTTATATTGGCAATGGCGCCTACCTGAGAGGTGCTGGAATTGAGTTCTGGTGAGTTGTGGCTGGAAAAAAGCCCTGTACACACACACACACACACACACACACACACACACACACACACAAAACCCCACAGATCAACTGGTCTACCTCTGGCCTTGTCTAGAAGTCTGCAGTGGCTTCTGGGAAGCGAATGGGTAACATTTAGTTGGGGATGATATATACTACAAGCTGAGTCTGCAACCAGATGTTGCTGTGCTCCAACTCAGGGTTCCAGCCCACCCCCCAGACGTCCTTACAGACCTCTCTTCCATCTCCCCTCCCCCCCAAAAAGGTATTGTGTGAACACATGACAATGACTGTTTATCCAACAGTTGTTACTTACCCTGTAAGAACAGAAACTTCAGGTTTTTTAGCCTGCTAATCTGCAGCGAGGCCAAACTGGCAATCCCATTGTAGCCCAGGTGGAGAACTTCTAAGCTCTCCATGATCGGAGGCAAGCTTTCATTGGCTCCCATGTCCCTGAAACAACAAGGGGACCATGTCAGGGGACAGAGCTCAGCCGCCCAGTGCCAAGAAAGAAATTTACATACCGCTTCCCCTCACCCCAATGCACAGAGTTTTGCTAGAGCTTTGAAGCAGGGCTGGGCGAGGACACCCTGCTGCTGTTAAAACAGCGGTGCTGGAACCCCCACCATGGACTTCGGGCATTAACATGGAAATCCACTCTTCCTCCAGCAAAATGCCTGACAGGAGGAAAAGTGGAACAGCTGGAAACCGCTGTTTGCTTCTATTTAGTAAAAGTTTCATGACGACCCCTTGGCAACAGCCCTTTGCTGCCAGGGCAAAGTGGAGCAAGACATCAGAATGCAATACTTCTGCCGCTCTGCATAGGAAAAGTCAGGGATCAGCCAAATGGAGGTTACTTCTGAGGTTTCGGCGCACTTCCTTTTTATGGGTCTGGCATGCCAGGTTATCCTGCCAACCTAGCACTTTGAAAGCACATCAAAGTGCAAGTAGATAAATAGGTACCACTCCGGCGGGAAGGTAAACGGCGTTTCCGTGCGCCGCTCTGGTTTGCCAGAAGCGGCTTAGTCATGCTGGCCACAGAACCCGGAAGCTGTACGTTGGCTCCCTTGGCCAATATAGCAAGATGAGTGCCGCAACCCCAGAGTCAGCCACAACTGGACCTAATGGTCAGGGGTCCCTTTACCGTTACCTATGCCAGGTTAAGTTAACTGAGGTCTAGCGCCAAGGGCCTTCTGGTGGTTCCCTCGCTGCGAGAAGCCAAGTTACAGGGAACCAGGAGAGGGCCTTCTTGGTAGTGGCGCCCACCCTGTGGAACACCCTCCCACCAGATGTCAAAGAGAACAACAACTATCAGACTTTTAGAAGACATCTGAAGGCAGCCCTGTTTAGGGAAGCTTTTAATGTTTAATAGGTTATTGTATTTTAGTGTCTTGTTGGAAGCCGCCCAGAGTGGCTGGGGAAACCCAGCCATATGGGCGGAGTATAAATAATAAATTATTAATTGTTATTATTATTATTATTATTATTATTACACAGCAGCGCACCCAGGGGAGTGTTCCTGGGTGCATTATCAGCAGGAAGCTACAGCCATTCCTGGCTCCTTGATAGGCGTACCTGGAGAATGCGCGTTTGTTTGGAAACTCACCGGTCATATTCCTACATCGCATTTTTAGGTGTTGCAAAAGTTGGGTGCCAACCCTGCTCTCTGCTAAGTGGTGGCAAGAGACTATGAGGTTCCAGGAACTCAACCAGGGTTTTTGTTCCTTTGGGGAACTGAAGATGTAGCAGGGACTATCATAGCTTTAAGAAATACGGGTTATTCACCCATTTACACCTTCAGTCTGCATGGAAGGAGTCCAAATCATGCCCCTTAAGAGGTGCCACCCGAGGCAGCTGCCTCATCCAGCCTCACGGGCAGACTGTCTGTGCTCTAAAGCACAAAGAGCAAACACTTCCGATGGCCATTGCTATGAGAATACTCATACACAGAAGAGGCCTGAGATGATTACTGAAAGGGCGGACGTAATTGCCTTAAGAAGGAAAGGTCGTACTGATATCCCGCGAATCAGACAGTGGAATTAAGCAGTTTTTAATTAACTAAAGGGTTCAAGGACTTAATACCCCAACTGATAAGCCTGATTAAGGTCTTTTGGAGATATCAGACCTGCAAAACCCATGCATATCTTTTGCCAGATGTTTCTGAGAAAAGCACAAAAGCCTCACTGTACACCTGGACCAAACTGACCGAGGAGGAGGCTGGACAAAGCAGTCTGATTTTCATAGATTAAGCAGATATAAGGGGCTCACGCGTCTGGAACAAAAGACCGAGATGCAAGAGAGATTCCATTTGTTTTCTCTTCGTGCCTCTGCCAGGAACTTGTCCACAGTATCTCAAGGCCTTCGTTTACCAGTCTGGGTCATTCACACACCAGTTCCACTCCTCTGCACCCCCATCAGAATGTGCCCCAGAAAAGGCTCCAAATGGAGCTGTTGACTAGGGGGACCCAGGGTGTCTGACTTGGGAAGCAGGCAGCCCCCCACTGCAAATGCGTAAAACTGGTTCTCCCTCCAGAGACCAACCTCCCGAAGGGGATGTAACAGCTAAAAATTGGCCGCTGTTTCTTTAATGCTAAAAGAACTAAGTTAGCATGAGTCAGCGGCCTACAATGACTCATGCAACCTTTCACCAAATTGTACCTGTATATATAGAGTGGTCAATGTTAGTGCTTGGTATGGGTTGGTTGGATGGTAGAAAGCTGGTTGCATTTGGTGTTTGTAAAAGCTGTTGGTCATGGTTGGAGAAGAAGACTTTTTAAGAATAAAAGCAGCAATACTCTGCAAGAATACTCTTTCTCAAAGACTCTTTTGTGCCAACTAAGGTCTGAGGACTAGGCAAAGGAGTAAAAAGGAGGTCAGAACCTTTTCTTTTTCAAACAGGGGAAGCACCATCCATCTGGGTTTCACAAAGCAACGGTGCTTCTAGATCGGCGTCAGAACACCCATCCATCTTCAGCAGCTCCTGCTGGACTTATCTACGACATACCTGTTGCCTTTGGAAGATCCTTGCTGTCCGTAGCCGCTGGATGTCACTTTCTGGTACAGCAGCTGCCTGTTGGTTAAGTGATTTGAAACCTTCTGCCTGGGAAGGATCGACTCGATGTGATTGTAGTTGAGGCAGAGGACCTGCATAAAAAAAGGGAGTCGGAGGATATCAGGTGAATTCAGTTTGGCCATGTAAAAAGGACCCATAATTGACCCTCAGCATTGGGTTGGACCAGATGACCCCTGGCATCTCGTCCAACTCTATAATTTTCTATGATTCTATGACCTAGGATGGGGCAAGTAGCACAAACAGGGAATAAAGACAAATCCACAGTTCTGACCTGCTTAGTCCTAGGATGTCGTGGACTGGTTAGATGCAGAAGAATGGTGAGAGTGACCAGCTGGGGAACCCGCAAGGGAAGAAGGCTCAGAACAAGGGGAGTGGTGGTGGGACAACGATGAGGGGGCAGAGGGAGAATGTCTCCCAGAATCAGAAGAGCCAGGAAAAGGGCGGAGAAGAGACATGCAGGCACAGTCTCCAATTGCTTGGGGAAAATCATGGAGTGGAGGGGACTTGGTAAAGGTAAAGGACCCCTGGATGGTTAAATCCAGTTGAATTTGACTATAGGGTGTGGCCCTCATCTCCACTTTCAGGCCGAGGGAGCTGGCATTTGTCCACAGACAGAAGCCAGAGCACACAGAAATGCTGTTTATCTTTCTGCCGCAGTGGTACCTATTTATCTATTCACACTGGTATGCTCTTGAACTGCTAGATTGGCAGGAGCTTGGACAATGCAATGGGAGCTCACTCTGTTGCATGGATTCGAACTGCTGACCTTCCGATCAGCAAGCTCAAGAGGCTCAGTGTTTTAGACCACAGTGCCACCCGCATCCCTACAGAGGGGAGCTGCGAGGAGGTGGGAACCTTCAGTCTCAAGAGCTGCTTAATTAAGCCTGACACTCCTATGCCGATCACGTTTTGGCTAATAAAGAGTTAACTTGCACAGTGTGATTTACTGCTGCCTCACTCCTGACAGCAGCATTTTGAGCCGGGGTGGGAAACCTGTGGCCCTCTGTATCCAGCTCCCATCATCACTGACCACTGGTCCAGGCTGAATGGAGCTGATGGGAATCCTAGAACGTTTGCAGGGCTGCAGGTTCCCATCCCTTCTCTAGAACTTCTGAGGCTGCTACTATCCTTGACACTGCAAAGCAATGTATGAACTTCACAGCATTCGCCCTTATAATAATCTGTGGAGGAGGAGAGAACGAAGACTGAGACGCAGGACTGAAAACTGGGGCATAGTTGTAGTAAATGGTAATATTTTTTAAAAAAGTAAGTCTGAAATAGCCCTCGCACACCCACACCAGGGCCATCTATAAAAGGTAAAGGTAAAGGTACCCCTGCGCGTACGGGCCAGTCTTGACAGACTCTGGGGTTGTGCGCCCATCTCACTTAAGAGGCCAGGGGCCAGCGCTGTCCGGAGACACTTCCGGGTCACGTGGCCAGCGTGACATCGCTGCTCTGGCGAGCCAGAGCCGCACACGGAAACGCCGTTTACCTTCCCGCTGGTAAGCGGTCCCTATTTATCTACTTGCACCCGGAGGTGCTTTCGAACTGCTAGGTTGGCAGGCGCTGGGACCGAGCAGCGGGAGCGCACCCCGCCGCAGGGATTCGAACCGCCGACCTTTCGATCGGCAAGCCCTAGGCACTGAGGCTTTAACCCACAGCGCCACCTGCGTCCCCTAGGGCCATCTATATCTGCACTCTATTCCCTGCGAATGAGAGGGGAAGAATAGGAAACATAGATGACTCACTTTGATGTTAGGGAGGTAGACCAGACCACTGAAAGAGGTGAGGTTGTTGTTCTGCAAATTCACGCTGGTGATGTTCTTAAACTGGTCTGCTGGCGCAAGATCCACCATTCTGAGTCAAACAAAGGAAAGAAAGAAAGAAGACATTTAGAGAGAGCGGATGGTAAATAAAACTTGATGCTGTTTCCCGCCCTGAGGCATGCTCTAAGGAAACACCGACAGAGCTTTTCTTTCCCTTTTCAAAGCAAATGGAAAACATTTTGGGAATTATAGGGACAGAACTACTTAAATCGTATAGAAATTTATTTATGTGTGCTACTACAGCAGCAAGAATGTTACTTGCCCCAAAATGGAAAGAAGCAGAAGTCCCAACAAAGGAAAAATGGATACAAAAACTCATGGAATATGCAGAAATGAGGAAACTTACCGAAGAATAAAAAATCAAGATAACAAACTTTTTTATAAAAGAATGGAAATGGTTTATTGAATATTTACAGATAAACTGCAAACAGATAAAAATTATCATAATAACCTGTAGTTATAGCAAGGTAAAGGTAAAGGTACCCCTGCCCGTACGGGCCAGTCGTGACCAACTCTAGGGTTGTGCGCTCATCTCACTTAAGTGGCTGGGGACCAGCGTCGTCCGAAGACACTTCCGGGTCACGTGGCCAGTGTGATGAAGCTGCACTGGCGAGCCAGCACCGGTGCCGCACACGGAAACACCGTTTACCTTCCCGCTATAAAGGGGTACCTATTTATCTACTTGCACTTAGGGGTGCTTTCGAACTGCTAGGTGGGCAGGAGCTGGAACCGAACGACGGGAGCTCACCCCGCCGCGGGGATTCGAACCGCCGACCTTACGATCGGCAAGTCCTAGGCACTGAGGTTTTACCCACAGCGCCATCCGCGTCCAGTTATAGCAAGAGTATATATTTAAAGTAGATAAACAAGTGAACAAATTAAATGAATTTTCATATGCAGAAGATATAAAAAATAATAATAACTTTAAGGAACCGCAGAAAGAGGGGGAAGGAAGTCAAGTTTTGAAATGTTAAAATGACTGTAAAATTAAGGAAATGTATAAACCTGAAAAGCATAAATAAAAATTAAAAGAGAAAGACAGAGAAAGAAAACATTGGTCTAGGAACATAGGAAGCCTCCTTACTCCAGGGCAGACCAACTGGTCCAGCTAGATCCATACTGTCTTCTCTGACCACCACCAGCAGCAGCCCCTCTTCAGAATCTCAGACAGAGGCTTTCCATGTCTTCTACTCATTATCTATTTAACCAGAGATGGTGGCGATGGAACCTGGTACCTTCTGTGTGCAAAGGCTGTGCTCTGCCATAGAGCTACACTCCCTCTCCAGGCATGCAAGCAGTGGCGTAGTAAGGTCAGGTGGTACCCGGTCCGAAAAATTTCTTGTCACCCTCCCCGACATTGAATTTTATTTTTTTTTAAAAAAAATGCCTGCAAAAATGGTTTGACTTTATTTCATTTTTTTTTGGGGGGGGGGAGCTTTTTTTTGCGGAGATTGCATGCCTTGCGCCGAGGAGTCTACCTGCCACCCTACAGGGCAGAGTCTTCCCCCCTTGCTCCGCCCCTGCGTGCAAGTCCAGCTTAGACCAATTCCAACCACTGCATGTTTCATACACACACACAAATCAAGGCACCAGCCCTTTCATTAAAAGCAGCCAGTTCCCCAAAGCCTGCTGGAATAAGGTCTTCTTCACATACCAGTGGAAGTACAGCAAGGAGGGAGCCAGTCTGGGGAGCTTCCAATCCCTAGCTAGGCATGATGGGAGCTGTACTTTTTAAAGGGATTCAGGGACAATCAGTGGTAAGCTCCGATGTGCGGTTTTAGGAACTCTGCTGACAAACTTAGCTGGGCAGCTGCCCACGGTCCTTGTCACTCGTGTTAAAAATATTACTGACCTGATCATAGAAGCCGTCCAATTTAATTCTTGCATTTTGCTGAAGTTGGAATGGCCCAGTCTTTCCGCAACCATATCCGCATTAAGTTTGCCCCCAAATAAATCTTTAGCGTTTTCAGTTTCAGCTGCTTCCTGCATTGAGGATATTAATTTATTTATTTTTAACTGAGAGCCGAAATTAAAGTTAGAAGATTGAAGCTGGATGTTGGAAGATTGAGGACAGAGAGAAGAAGAAAGTCGTTATTCGCAGAGTATACACAGCACATCTGTGTTCCGTTCCTTCCTCCTGGGCTGTGTTCAGAAAGTGGTGTTGGGGGTGAGTGTTCAGACCCCTGGGCTCTCACTTGTGAGGTGCCTCAGGGTTCTGTCCTCTCCCCCATGCTTTTCAACATTTACATGCAGCTGCTGGGAGAGATCATCAGGGGGTTTGTGCTGGGTGTCCATCAATATGCGGATGATACCCAGCTCTACCTCTCAAACCAGAACCAGTGAAGGCGGTGAAGGTCCTGTGTGAGTGTCTGGAGGCGGTTGGAGGATGGATGGCGGCTAACAGATTGAGGTTGAATCCTGACAAGACAGAAGTATTGTTTTGGGGGGACAGGAGACGGGCAGATGTGGAGGACTCCCTGGTCCTGAATGGGATAACTGCCCCTGAAGGACCAGGTGCGCAGCCTGGGAGTCATTTTGGACTCACAGCTGTCCATGGAGGCGCAGGTCAATTCTGTGTCCAGGGCAGCTGTCTACCAGCTCCATCTGGTACACAGGCTGAGACCCTACCTGCCCACAGACTGTCTCGCCAGAGTCCATATAACACCGGTCTTGAAAGACCTACACTGGCTCCCAGTATGTTTCCGAGCACAATTCAAAGTGTTGGTGCTGATCTTGAAAGGCCTAAACGGCCTCGGTCCAGTATACCTGAAGAAGTGTCTCCACCCCCATCGCTCTGCCCAGACACTGAGGTCCAGTGCCAAGGGCTTTCTGACGGTTCCCTCACTGCAAGAAGCTCAACAATTTTTAGGGTGTCCTGGTTTTTCCTTTTCGAAATATGGCAACCCTACATTCGCCCCAAGGGCTCAATAGTCAACAAAGCACAATATTCAACACTGATTGTATTCTCTGCTTGGGGCTGGCTGCCTTCTTTGTTTATAAGACATACAAGTTTTATACATATCCTTTATGTAGAAACGGAGCTCACCACTGCAGTGCCGTCCAAGGCTTTCAGAGATGGGATATGGAAAATTACAAAGAGGCGGTAGTTATCCTGCTTCCAAACGATCAGGTTTCCATACATGTCCAGGATGACCAGATTGTTTAGACCCTGGAAAAGGAGGCTGGTGTTATCAAGCGTCTGGTTCTCCCACTTTCCACCATTCCATTGTGTGAACCCTACCAGTAAGGGGTTGGATGCTCCAAGCTTAGACCGCATGGCTTAAGCAAGCCATCTTTGTGTTTCTATACAGTTTAGAAACTAAGTCTTACTGCCTGTTTTCTTACTGCTGTATGGAAAAGCACATGAATCTGACCTTTGAAGAGTCTGTAAGTAAACCACTTTTAACCTACAAAATGTGTGATTTCTTTCTACGTTAAGGGAAGTAAGGGGAACTTTGGAAGCAACTTAGAAGGGGATATCTTCATCGGTGTAACAGCTTATATTTCCACGCATTACTTTGCTGTATATTTTGTGATTTTAAATCTCTACTGGGCCTCTCTCACCAAAGAGCACTTGCCCCAAACCTGGATCTAGGCATACGGAGAATTCTATTTTTATAACAGTACCATATTTTATATTTAACCAAATACCAAAATCAAGAATTTCAAAGAATAGCTGTGTTTCCACTCGAGGGGGAACGGACTCAGTGGTTCACAATCCTTTCCCTTTGGCATGACGCTACACACTCACAAGAGTTTCATTCAGGTAGGTAGCCGTGTTGGTCTGACGTAGTCGAAATATATAAAAAAATTGTCCAGTAGCACCTTAGAGACCAACTTAATTTGTTGTTGGTATGAGCTTTCATGTGCATGCACACTTTTTGAGATACACTGAGTCACCAGACCCTTATATATAGTGGGAGGGTGGGGTGGGTTTTTCTTAGGAGGGTAGTAGGAGATGGGTGATTGACTTTCATTCACGCTTTTAAAGTGGCAATGTCCCCCCCCCCCTTTACCTTCAACTGATATATTTCTTGGTTGGAGGAAACGTAGTTGTTGCTTATGTAGAGTTCAATGAGCGCATAGGCTTTCTGCAAGCCCGCCAACGAAGTGATCCGGTTGTTTTCCAGAGAGAGATAATGGAGGTGAGACAAGTTATCAAAAACATTCCTCTCCAGGCTGGTGAGGTGATTGTTGTTGGCGCTCAACCTCATGAGTTTGCAGAGCTTCGAAATGCCTGGGGAAGGGGAAGAAAGAACGTTTCTGGCGAGAGCTGTGACACAAGGGAACGAGCTTTCTCCGTGGCTGCTTCCATATTGTGGAACTCCCTCCCTTAAAAACAACAACAACAACAGTGATGAAGCCCAAGTCCTTCCTGTTCAGACAGGTCTTTGAAAACTGAAGTGCCGATCACCGGGCTACCGTCAAGGTGAACTATCTTAACTGCTGGTTCTAAATGTAAAGGTAAAGGGACCCCTGACCATTAGGTCCAGTCGTGACCGACTCTGGGGTTGTGGCTCTCATCTCGCTTTATTGGCCGAGGGAGCCGGCGTACAGCTTCCGGGTCATGTGGCCAGCAGGACTAAGCCGCTTCTGGCAAACCAGAGCAGCACACGGAAACGCCGTTTACCTTCCCGCCAGAGCGGTACCTATTTACCTACTTGCACTTTGGAGTGCTTTCTTTTTTAAAATAATAATAATAATAATAATTTTTATTAACAGGTCAATCACATCACATTATCCGAATCATATTAGTTCCAAATTATACAGCCGAATTTTAAATTTTGTTGGGGGTACCCATATATCAAGCTCCGGACGAGTCCAAACATCACTTATATTGCTGCATTAATTAAACAGTTCTATCCAGTTCAATCCAGATAGTCCTTTATTACTTTCTTCATCTTCTTGTTGTTATCGTATATTCCTTTCTTTGCGATCTCTGATAATTTTCACAAGCAGATTGGAAACAGACATGCTCTGTGTGGGTTTTGTACTCTCCAAAGATCATATTGCTCAGGGACAGCCGCTGTTCCTCGCTTCCATAAAAAAAAAAAAATTAATCTTCGGTATGTCCTTTACTTTTCTCAGACTTGCCCAGTATATCAGGAGGCTCTGTCAGGTCAAAATTACATTCCAGCAATCCTTCTCATTCCAATGGTCCTGATTCTCCTCCCCCTGTCCTTCTTTCTCCGGCAAGCCTGTCTTGGCAAGACGCCATTTTTTGACTGCGTCATAGAATTTTCCTCCGTTCTCATTGTTTACCAATCCTTTCTTTAGCTATAATCCATCCCACACAGTTTTTAACTTCCTGCTTGTGATTAGTAAAACGCAACCATCTTGTTTCTTTCTGGGGTGAAGGGTTATTAATATCACATAGTACAAAGAAAAAAGGTTCCCCCCCCCCCTTCATTCCAAACATACAGTCTCTTAATGGTGATTCATCAGAAGATTTACTTATCCATCCGTCACTCCGGTCACAGAGATCCATTAATCAGCAGTCTTATCTTTCGAGCGTTACTTGATGTATGTGCTTCAGCTTCATTCCAATCGTATGTTTCCAATTATAATTCTGAGCTGAAGCTAACCAGCACGCGCTGATTGGAATCGGCGTCAGGAAGAGCTGACCGCATCGAGGGCTCGTGCCAAGTGACCGGCACCCCCAGACCTCGGATATGGGGGTGCATTGTGGACACCGCTGGCAAGGCAGCCCCCCCATCTCCTTGGGGGGGTAGGAAGACTGCATACTTCCCATAGCAGCCTCTTAATTACCTCGTATGGGTCAGAGAGATGTTATTGTCGGCCATCTTCCAATGCGCCACCTGGTGGCCCCCCGCACTTTGGAGTGCTTTCAAACTGCTAGGTTGGCAGGAGCAGGGACTGAGCAACGGGAGCTCACCCTGTCGCGGGGATTCAAACCGCTGACCTTCTGATCTGCAAGTCCTAGGCTCTGTGGTTTAACCCACAGCGCCATCCACAACAACAACAGTTGTTCAGACAGGTCTTTGAAAACCGAAGTGCCAATCACCGGGCTTCCGTCAAGGCGAACTATCTTAACTGCTGGTTCTAAATGTATTTTGGTGTATTTTAACTCTTCCTAGAAATGTGGAGTCAGAAGGTGTCCCATGAGTCATCTAGACCAGTGTTTCCCAACCTTGTGCCTCCAGCTGTTTTTGAATTACAACTCCCATCATCCCTGATTAGCAAGACCAGTGGCAAGGGATGATGGGAATTGTAGTCCAAAAACAGCTGGAGGCACAAGGTTGGGAAACACTGATCTAGACCAACCCGCTGCAAGGCAAGAATCTCAACTAACCAGAAATATTGCTCTTAACCAGTTTTTCACTATTACTTTGCATTTGAGAACAATGTTTTGTAGACATTGGAAGCCACCTTGAATCCTGGCTTGGGGAAAAGGCGGTACAGTTGTACCTCGGAAGCCGAACGCCTTGCGAGATTAACCTTTTGGCTCCCGAATGCTGCAAACCCGGAAGTGATTGTTCCGGTTGGCGAATGTTCTTTGGAAACTAAACGTCTGTCATGGCTTCCGTGGCTTTCGATTGGCTGCAGGAGCTTCTGCGCATAGATAGAGTGCTTCTGCGCATGCATGTGGCATGATACAGTGCTTCTGCACACACGCGGGGTGAAACCTGGAAGTATACACTTCTGGGTTTGCTGCATCTGTATCCTAAAAAACACAACCGGAGACTGACGTAACAAGAGGTACGACTGTACTGTTAAAACGGAAAGAGGTCAAACCATCGCAAGAGGTGCTGAAATTTTGGGAGGTTGGATAGTTGCAATGGAATGGTCTTGGTGGTGGGGTGCACATTTTTATTCTTATTTATATATGATTATTACTTTGACAAAGTAAAATAATAATAGTAATAATAATAATAATAATGATTATGATGATGTATGGAAGTGAGAGCTGGACCATAAAAAAGGCTGATTACCGAAGAATTGATGCTTTTGAATTATGGTGCTGGAGGAGACTCTTGAGAGTCCCACGGACTGCAAAAAGATCCAACCTATCCATTCTGGAGGAAATCAGCCCTGAGGCCTCACTGGAAGGACAGATCCTGAAGCTGAGGCTCCAGTACTTTGGCCACCTCATGAGAAGACCCTGGAAAAGACCCTGATGCTGGGAAAGATGGAGGGCACAAGGAGAAGGGGACGGCAGAGGACGAGATGGTTGGACAGTGTTCTCGAAGCTACCAGCATGAGTTTGACCAAACCGTGGGAGGCAGTGGAAGACAGGAGTGCCTGGGGTGCTCTGGTCCATGGGGTCATGAAGAGTCGGACACGACTAAACAACTAAACAACAACAACAATAATAATAAACAAACAACTGTTGTTGAGACACTTCATTCCGAATCTGCGAGAAAGAGACAGAGGATGGTTACGGGTGGCTGTCCTGCCCACCCTCTAACTTAAATCCTGGCTACACCCATGGACCCAGAAACAGTTCAGAAGCCAGTGCCATCGTGTATCAAGGGCCCTGAACTGAAAGCGTTCTGCACCAGCTGCCCTTTCTAAGCGCCGCTTCTCCAAGGCGGACGATCATGTGACGCCCGTCTCCTCCACGAAATGGCAAAGCTCTTGCAAAAGCTGCTGCTGTGCAGAAGTACACCTGGCCCTGGCCTCCTCCCTGGGAGCAGAGCCAAGTCCAGGAACGCCCAAAGCTGTGGATATTCAGAACGGAGCATGCAAAATACCTTACCCTCGAGGGTTGTGATGCAGTTTCCATCTACCGTGAGCTCCTCCAGATTTTGGCAAGTATCCAGCCCTTCTATTTTAGTGAGGTTGTTGTTGCTAAAGGATGCCCACCGCAAATTCTCCAGTTTGTCCAAGCCACTGATTCTGCTGAGATGCTGCCCGTCAAGGTCTAACACCGTGATCTGTTAGGGCGGGGAGGGGGGAGAGAGGAGAAAACACAATCATAACTGTATAACTCTGCTGAATCAATGAATTCGGGATTCTAGGTATGAGAGTCATCAGTGCACATGATGTTTGGTGCACAGCCTATCCTACACTGAACGACAGACAGGAGCATATTTTATCTCATTGAATTTCACTGAGTCTTTTCTTCTTGTATAAAGCTACTAACAACTGTAATAAATAATAATACAGTGGTTCCTCTGGTTGCGAACAGGATCCGTTCCGGAGGCCCGTTTGCAACAAAAGCAGAACGCAACTGCGCAGCTGCGGGTTGCGATTCGTCACTTCTGCGCATGCGCGTGATATCATTTTGCGCATCTGCGCATGCGGCGAAACCCGGAAGTAACCCTTTCCGGTACTTCTGGGTCGCCGTGGGACACAACCTGAAAACACTCAACCTGAAGCGAACTCAACACGAGGTACGACTGTAGTGATAATAATAATCACTATTTCTATAGTTCAGTTTCTGTGAGTGTGTGTGCACATTGAGCGCTGCATTTTAACAATATGTACAGAGGCTAATACCTGCCTAAATTCCGACTGATCGCCAACATTTTAAAATTTCTTATTGACACTTTAAAAAAGGATAAACCACAAAACGCAGTTCTGCTGTGCTGAATCGTATCTCATTACTTGCTTTCATCCTCACAATAACGTGGGAATCTAGCTTCCCAGGATTTCCATTTTACAGAGGTGGAGACAGAGGTAGTGAGACAGTGGTTTTCAAAGGATTCTCCAGTGGGCAGGTAACTGAGGTGTGTTCTGGACCCATCTTTCTGAAACCCAGTAACTACCTCCCCGAGAACCCCCAGAGGTTTCTCTTTTCGCCTCTTGTTGCAATGCATATATGTTTTCAGCAAAAATGCGTCCTTCCCCCGATACGAATCACCTTTGGCACCGATGTCACCCAGTGTAATGTTGACACCATGGGCTGAAACGTCCGCCTCTCTTGGCAGCCTCTGTGAATGCGCTTCCCTTAATGTACAAAGAGCAGAACGCTATGCTCATCTGCCCAAATGTGTTCTCCTCTAGCTATGCTATGCGCCGCGCAACAAATCAAACTGACAGAGGAGCTTTTAACCTTTTCTACATGGCAAATTAACATGATTCTGGATGATGGGCCACAACACAGACTGTGACAGGTCAGGTTGCCTGAGGATCTGATCTCCCTGGACTGCCTTGTCCAATGGCCTTATTTTGTGGAGCGGACTACGAACGGTGGGTGGTCATTGAGGAGGGAGAATGAGAACTGTGCCCCCGTGCACTATGCTTAAAGGAGCTGGACGTGAGGTTTCTCCAGAGAGCTTGGGAAATGGTTGCCTATCAGTCAGCTTGATGGGCCGTTAGCCTGACTGATCAGAGGAAGGCGGCTCCATTATAACCACAAACTGCTTACTCTGAGATGGAGCCACGGAAGGGATTTTGGAACCGTCTGCTTTTATCTTACCTGTCGAACGCAAACTTTTCCGTTCCACCTGCTTCGTTCCAAAAATTCATTCCCAGTTCCCCCCACCCTTATTCAGAATAGGTGTTTCCACGAGCCACTAGGTAAGATAATGACCCAATAAAATTCCAAAAAAGTAGCAGCTAACTGCACACTTATTTAATTAATGCTAGTTTATTTACCATATTTTTCGCTCCATAAGACGGCACATTTTTCCTCCTAAAAAGTAAGGGGAAATTTGAGTGCGTCTTATGGAGTGAATGGCGCTGCGCAGAAAAGGAGAGCTACGCAGCGCCCCTTCAGCGAAGTGGGAGGAGGAACGGAGCCCCTTCTGTTCCTCCTCCTGCTTCGCTGAAGGGGCGCTGCACAACTCTCCCTCTATGCGCAGCGCCTGTCCTGAAAGCCGAAGGAGGAACAGAAGGGTCTCCTTCTGTTCCTTCTCCAGCTTCGCTGAAGGGGTGCTGCGCAGTTCTCCCTCTCAGAGAGGGAGAACTGCACAGCACCCCTTCAGTGACGCGTCTGTCCTGGCTTCTGCCTTAGCCGTGCACAGCCTCTTCGGGCAGGGGGAGCCTTTTTTTATTATTTAAATAGTATTTATTCAAATTTTAAAGATTACAAAGAGAAAAAATAAAAAAACAAAAAAGGAGAAAAAGACATAAGAAATACAAACAATTAAAAAAACCAGATCAAACCTTTACATAGCTTTCTTTCCTTTGCTTATTTCCTTGACCTCCTCACACCTCCCTTTTTTTGTATTCTAGTTCAATTAGATGTTTCAGCAAATCCTTTCCAGCTTTGTTTTTATCCTAATAATTTATCTTAATATACTGTAGTTCTCGTCTTTCACCAATTAAAAAATCAAATTTTACCTAATCATTTATATCATTTCTGCTAAAACCACATTACTTCATTCCAACAACCTTCTAACATTCCTTAATTTTGCAATGTTTCTGTAGATAAACTTTAAATTTCCTCCAATCTTCCTCCACCGACTCTTCTCCCTGGTCTCGGATTCTGCCAGTCATTTCCGCCAGTTCCATATAGTCCATCAACTTCATCTGCCATTCTTCCTGGGTGGGTAAATCTTGTGTCTTCCAATATGGGCAGGGGGAGCCTTCATCCCACCGCCCTCAAGAGGCTTGGCGCGGTTATCTCAGAAGCCAGAACAGCCACACAGTATCCCAGAAGCCAGATCCCTCTTGCTGTTATGGCTTCTAGGAATCAGAATAATTTTTTCTTGTTTTCCTCCTCCCAAAACTAGGTGTGCCTTATGGTCTGGTGCGTCTTTTGGAGCGAAAAATACGGTAATTCAACAAAACTTTATGAACTTGATGCAGTGATGCCAGGCTTCCAAAGGCTGACAGTTGTCTACACCTCTAGCACCCCCCTAAACCTGGGGGTGCAGTACTGCCCACTCTGGGAGCCACAGCGTTAAAGAGACCCAGCTATCTTTTTCTCCTATGGAGTGAAGGAGAATCTGGTTCTAAGAGGCTTCTGCGGGAGAGTCCTCTAGAGTTAGAGAATGGCAATGGGGGTGGCGCAGCAAGCCCCAGAAGTGGTGGACCCGCTCACAAAATTTCAGGAGATCTGATTTTACGAGCACGTGGTATTTGATAAGGTTTTCCCCTTACCCGAGAAGGCCAGTTGTTCTGAAACACGTCCACTCTGTTCTTGCTAATCTGGGTCAGGATCACGGCCTGAGGAAGGATGCTCAGTATGCGAAGCCTGTCTTGGTCCGTCCGAGAATTCTCCACCAGAGACGCCTGGAGGAACGAAACCACCAGAATGAAGGCAAACAGCAAACGAACGTGCAGCGACGTAACCCAATCAAATCACCCTCGGAGACATTTTTAAAGCAAATGTGTGTGAGAGTGGGGATTTCCTGCCCTCTCCCAACCTTGCGAGAGCAGGCTCATTCCGCTCATTTCTGGGTAGGCCAAGCATACTTTCGTTTTTCTAAAAAGCTTGCAAGGTGGATGAAGAAACTCACTGCTGGAGAGACCATCAGCTTAACAGAAAACTAACTCTGCCTACCTCCAGTGGTAGGGAGCCTGTGGCTCTCCCAGCTGTCACTGGACTGCAACTCCCATCATCCCTCGCTATTGGCCCATGCTGGCTGGGACTGATGGGAGATGGGGTCCATTAGCATGCAGAGGCTTCCCTTGAGACTGACCCAGAAACTCCAGCGGGTGCAGAATGCCGCAGCAAGATTCCTTATGGTGTCCTCGCCGCGGGATCACATTAACCCGGTGCTATACCAGCTGCACTGGCTCCCGGTGGAGTACAGGATCAGGTATAAGGTGCTGGTTTTAACCTTTAAAGCCCTATACGGCCTAGGACCCTTGTACCTATGGGACCGCCTTTCCTGGGTCTGCAGCTCAGAGTATGGGGTGATTGTGGAAATCCTGGTGGACATACGTACAGGACCCAAATGGATCTCCTGCTGCATATCCTTCGCGCATTCCCTCTTGGGAATGCCCACCAAACAAAGTCTGGTCAGAATTGAGTAGACACTTCCAGACTTAACGCTAAATCCTGGCAAATGAGCCGCGCTAGCCACTAGAGGGCCTTGAAAATTTGTGTCCCGGGCTTCTTTTACTCGTCTACCCATGTACTGTCTGAAACTCAAAGGGCACATGCGTTGTCAAGCGTGAAATATATTGGCATTATTCCCAGTTCTGCTACCCCACTCAGGGCCGTCTTTACCCGGGGGTGCAAGGGGTGTGGGGAACCCGGATGCCAAATTCTGGGGGGGCGCCAGGCTCCTGCCGCTGAAGCCGCCTAAGCTCTTAACTATCTACCTGTTATGAAATAATAAATAATTTTGATGAAGCAAGAAAAACAAAATGCATATATATCTAGGTATTACTGAAATGTATACCTACTGTTTCACTAAAGGACTTTCAACTTTGTGCACTCATTTACCAAGCATGTGCTGTGCCAGCGGTGGCGCTTGTCATTCACAACAGCACCGTGCACATGAAATTTGGGGGTGCTGGGCGCATCTTTGCACCCTGGCGGCACATAGGCTAAAGACAGCGCTGACCCCACTACGCCTTGCTCCCCTCCCTCCAAAGGTTTTCCCATGAGGAGATGCCCCACTTGGGCCGAGAACTCTTTTTAATGTTGTACTTTAATCTAGTTTTTAAGTTGTATTTTAATCAATTGTTTTTAAGTTGTATTTTAATCAATTGTTTTTATACCTGGTGTTAGACGCCCTGAGCCCGGTCTTGGCCGGGGAGGGCAGGGTATAAATAAAATTTATTATTATTATTTATTATTCCTTGCTGCTGCCTTAAATGATTAAACAAACCCGGGCTGTCTAACCTGCGTGATTTTCGAGTCTGCCATGAACTGGATGGCAGCTGCCGCCTCATCCTCAGTGATCAGAAGTCCGTCAAGGTGAGTCAGAGCCCTCAGCTGGCCAATCACACTCAAGCGTACAGAGGCTGGCTGGGGGGGGGGGGGGAGAGAAAAACAAGAGTGGGATGACTTTGGACGGAAGCATTCAGTGGTGCGGGATGTATCTTCACTGAAGCAGTCAAGTACAACATTTTCCTGTTGCCTAGAGTGGACACACAGGGGAATGTGGCTCCAGCCAGGGAGGACTTCCGCCATACCTGTTATGGAGCCACCTCTCCTTGTGATTGACCAGGTAGATGGGTGTGGGCCTAGCAGACCCAGTAAAAGAGCTAGCCATGCCGCCATCTCCCCTTCTTCCATTTTCTCCTTTCAAGCTTCTCTCTTTGTGATGGCCTGGGAATTGGATTCAGAGGCTGAACTTGAGGAATCCCAGCCTGCACAGGAGTCCCCACCTCCAGGACTGGCTGAGTCGGGGCTGGGACTTGAACCTGAAGGGCCCTCACCTGTGCTGGATCCTCAGGTGCAGGCATCAGCCGAGTCTGCTCTGGCTCCTGAGGGGATGGAGGACCCATTGCCTGCAGGTGCTCCACTCTCAGCCCCGTCAGGGGAAGCTGAGGTTGCCTCTGGGTCCGGGGACCCTCCAGCCTCTCCTGAGCTGCAGAGGCTCAGGGCAGAGAGGTGGAGGGAACTAAGTTCCCGCAGGAGGAGTGCTCGCCTCCAGGCCAGGAGAGGCGAGTCACCTGTGGACTGGGGCCGCCCTATGCCTTGGGGCAGATAAAAGCCAGCCAGCCCCAGTCCCAGGTTGCAGGAGCAACATTGTTGGCAACCTGTTCCTGCCTGCACCCTGTCCTGCTCTTCTGCCAGAGTTCCTGTCCTCACCCGACTCCCTGCCTTGGACCCAGCTTCAGCCTTGACGGACAGCCTCCATACCGCACCCTTGACCTTGGACTGGACTCGGACCATGCCGCACGGTAACCCCCCGGGACCAGCCCACTCTTGGACCTCCTCTTCTGGCTCTTAGCCAGCACATGGCTCATCCTTACAGAGGATGGAAGCCACAAGGAAGAAAGTCTGAGGCCCAGCTCAGACTTCTTTTCTCTACAAATGTAACTGTAAGCACAAGATAAAGCCTGCCTTCAGACTACTGCTGTGAACTGAATGTAAGGAAACTTTACTCTTACTTTTAAACAAGACTGTCGTGCTATTATTATTTGAAGAGGGAAATAAAAGGGGAAACTTACCAAGAACAATCCAGTCTGGACAAGCCAGATTGGATTGCTTAATTTAAACGATTCTAACGAATCCATCAACTCGCTTGCCGTAATGTGCAAAGGAATGTGCTCCTCTGCTGGCTCACTAGCCTGAGTGAGGAGGGATAATATTTAATCCATGTATCCTCTCCTACTTGCTTCAACATTCCCACGGGTGGTGGCTCCTACCACAAAGTGCAAGTTCTCCCAGGCCCTGCATTGGTCACATTTCACGGAAAGCTTAAGAACATTTGTGTTTACCAAGGCGTAGGGATGGAGGAAATATGCGACGCCGTTTGCATTTTATTGAGAAGCTACCAGATTTAGTCCTGCCTTATGGCTATACAGTGGTGCCTCGCAAGACGAAATTAATTCGTTCCGCGAGTCTCTTCGTCTTGCGGTGTTTTCGTCTTGCGAAGCACGGCTATTAGCGGCTTAGCGCTATTAGCGGCTTAGCGGCTATTAGCAGCTTAGCGGCTTAGAAAAAGGGGGGGGAGGAAAAAAACTTGCAAGAACTCGCAAGACGTTTTGTCTTGCGAAGCAAGCCCATAGGGAAATTCGTCTTGTGAAGCGCCTCGAAAAACGGAAAACCCTTTCGTCTAGCGGGTTTTTCGTCTTGCGAGGCATTCGTCTTGAGGGGCACCACTGTATTGCTTTTAGTTCTTTTATTAGTTCTTATTTATGTTTTGCTGTTTATTCCTCTCTTTGGCTCATCTTATTGGGAAAGCAACGTATAAACGACTGAGGGTGCAATGAGATTAAGGGCCACTATCTGAACGATAATCTTGGTCATTTGATTGCCCTTTTTACCCATTGCTGTCTTTTTATTTGTATCAGGGGTCCCCTTTACCCCTTTATTGCTTGTTTTATGTTGCTATGGCCGTTGGCTAATATGAATAAAGTTTCTCCTAATCTTAACGTATAAACGAGGCAACTGAATGGACAGCAAATGAAAGGAACAGCAAATGAAATTCAGCACGACCTTCTCTAACGCACTACTATAATAATTAATAATAATAATAATAATAATTAATAATAATAATAATTTATTATTTGTACCCCGCCCATCTGGCTAGGTTTCCCCAGCCACTCTGGGTGGCTTCCAACAGAATATTAAAACACAATAATCTATTAAACATTAAAAGCTTCCCTAAACAGGGCCGCCTTCAGATGACTTCTGAAAGTCTGGTAGTTGTTTTCCTCTTTGACCTCTGGTGGGAGGGCGTTCCACAGGGCGGGTGCCACCACTGAGAAGGCCCTCTGCCTTGTTCTCTGTAAATTGGCTTCTCTATAGGGAGGGAACCACCAGAAGGCCCTCGGAGCTGGACCTCAGAATGATGGGGGTGGAGACACAGGAGGGGAAAGTAACTTCCGCAACAGCATCGTATCCAACACAGAAGTAGCTGCAGGTTGTGGGGAACCTCTGGCAACATCTGCAGGCCAGAGGCTCCCCATCGCTGCTGTCCTATAACAGCACTCACAGCAGAAACAGGGAATTGTCCTAGTAGCGTTAACGAAGAGCAGTGGTAATGGGGCTCACTTGAAAGGTAGCAATGAAGTAAAAAAAAAAAGACCGCTAGTCTTGGTTTTTTTGGTTTCGTTACAAGTTCAGGAGGAGATCTACCTTATGCCATGGGTTATGACGGATATCGAGACTGAGCACCATGGGGGTATGTTTCCGTAAGACGCCAATTTCCTCCCCGGCCTTCTTCAGTTGGTTCCAGCTCAAGTCCAAATACTTCAGTTTGTTTAGGCCTCTGATGCCCTCCAGGGTGATCACGTGGTTATGGCTGGCGTCAAAATATTCCAGGTTCGGCTGCAACGGAAGTAAGAAGTGTAAGGATGACTTGAAAAGCAAGCAGCTAAGAAACTACCGTATTTTTTGCTCTATAAGACTCACTTTTTCCCTCCTAAAAAGTCAGGGGAAATGTGTGTGCATCTTATGGAGCAAATGCAGGCTGCACAGCTATCCCAGAAGCCAGAACAGCAAGAGGGATTGCTGCTTTCACTGCATAGTGATCCCTCTTGCTGTTCTGGCTTCTGAGATTCAGAATATATTTTTTGTTTTCCTCCTCCAAAAACTAGGTGCATCTTGTGGTCTGGTGCGTCTTATAGAGCGAAAAATACAGTAATTTGTTTGCAGAACAATGTGCATGGTATTACGATTGTACTGGGTGGTTTGACAGTGGAATTGCATTTCTTGGTGCAGAAAGTACTGATCTGAAGTGTAGAGATCTTTCCTATTCTATTCTATTCTATTCTAGAGCATAGCTGTTTCCTTTTTTTTAAGGGAAATTCCCTTATTCTGAATAGGATTCCTCGCAAGAAAAGGGAAAAGTTGACAGCTATGTTCAAGAGGGTTCTGGAAGCTTCTCTGTGTGAAAGAAGCAAGCAGAAGGTTCATGATGTTTGGGTTATTCCTTCAGAGAAGCTGAGGACAGCTGGCTTAAACTGGTTCTGTCATCTCTTCTGTCAAGGTCATGGAGACTATAATAATGCCAAAAGGAGCCTGGGTTTCACTTTCTTTTTCTATCTCTTTTCCTTCTGGTGTGGTGTTCTGTACATAGCATGCTTAGTGTTAAGACTTATTATAAGTTATTGCAAATTTAAGTTAAGTCTGCTGCAACTGGATTTTTTATGGACAGGGCCAATCCTGAATGTATTGGATTTGTGACCATTGTGCTCATATGCCTTCAGCAGCAGTAAAGCTTTGCTGGATGAAATATTAATTGCCTCTGGTCTATTTCTTGAGAATCCTGCAACAGGTTTAAGTTTTTACTCTGCTAACTATACATTGGAGTTCTGCTCTGGATCAATATTGAGTAGAATTTCATGCCACGGTCTCCCTCAGAAAGTGGTAGACTCTCCTTCCTTGGAGGTTTTTAAGCAGAGGTTGGATGATCATCCGTCATGGGTGCTTTAGCTGAAATTCCTGCTTTGCAAGGGGGTTCATCTAGATGACCATTGGGGGTCCCTTCCAACTCTTCAATTCTACGATCTATGAAGTCACATCATAGGTTTTAAGCAGATAATTATTATATCCAATAATGTCCAAAGACTTGCGTTTCCCCGTGAAAAGCTCCCTTCACTCCAGGGCTTTTTCACTTTGTGCCTTAAATTTAATTTTTACAAACATACCCACTCTAATGAGAAAAAATGTAGCCGCGTTACTCTTACCAAGTGGTAAACGTCATCTAAACAGGTGAATTCGTTAAAACTAATGATGAGTTTGCGAAGCCCGGTGAGCTTGGAGATGTCTCGGAGTTTGCTCAGCCTGTTTCCATGCAGATTCAGAATCTGCGTTGAAAGAGAAAGAGGGAATTGAATGATCTTCTGCATGAAAGGCAGCTGCTACCCTGCCACTGAGCCACAACATCTGGAGGGTATCAGTTTGGGACTGAAAATTTTATTATGGGGTTGGGCTTCTGCACTGCTCTGCTGCATTGGTCCTCTTGCTTTGTTAAAAAAGAGAAAAAGGAAAAAACCAAGCTCTGCCCCTTTTCAATATAATTGGGACAGTTCCATGTTTAGTCACATCTGGCCCTAAAAGCCTTGCTAGAAAAACTCTCCCCTCTTCACCATTGCAATGCAGAGGCAGTGTGGCCTAGTGGCTAGAGCGGGAGGCCAGGGGTTCATATCCCCACTAAGCTCGCTGGGTGACTGTAATGAATGTATGGGGTTGCTCGTGCGTAAGTTGCCACCATGCCTGGCTAGGTAGCCTGGTTAAACCTTTCCTGACTGGACAGCCCTTCACTTCGTGGCTGTTCAGTCGCTAGCAGAATCCGTCAGTGGGCGTTTCTTAAACTTCTTCCAGCACAAAAGCTCTTTGACGCCAAGTCTACGCCTACTTTCCCTGCGCGGAAGTCTTCTGCGCAGGGTGGGTGTGGGCAGAGGAGGACCTGTGCTCTCCCCGCTGGTCTCCAGCGAAGAGTCCTGGAGACCCCTCTCCGATTCCCCCAACTGCCCCCCTTTATCCCTGGTGTTACGCTGATTTCCTTCCCCAGCCGATGAGTTCCCTCTCTCCCTGCTTGGCCCTTCTCCTGTATCGCTTGGGAGCCCTGCCTCCACTTCTGGTTCAGTGAGTTCCCTGACAGTGACCATGGCTAGTCACTATGTCTTGGCGTAACCTACCTCCCAGGGATGTTGTGAGGATAAAATGGAAGCCGGGGGGCGGGAGGGCGGAAAACCACACATGATTGTTTGAAGACATGTGAGATATAAATGCAACAATACATTAAAAGACAATGAAGCTACATTCTCTTCTCCTTCCACCTCCACTGCCAGGAGATTCTTCAGTCTGACTCCTTACCACCATGCACCTGTGAAATCCTGACCTGTCTAGAGAGGTGCAAGGAGACTGTGGTGTTTTTTTAAATTTATTCCTTATTGAAGGGGGGGGGGGAAGAATTTTGTACCCAGTATAAAATTAGAAGTGCACAAGGTAAAAAAATAAAGATGTGCAAATAACAACAATGGTTCAGATACATTCGTGTTAAAGAAAGAGAGACACATACATACAAACTTATAAGCTTATAAGGTATATACCATATTTTTCACTCTATAAGACGCACCTTTTCCCTTCTAAAAAGTAAGGGGAAAAGTGTGTGCGTCTTATGGGGCGAATGCAGGCTGCGTAGCTATCCCAGAAGCCAGAACAGCAAGAGGGATTGCTTCGCAGCGATCCCTCTTGCCGTTCTGACTTCTCCCCCTGCCCTGAAGAGGCTTGGCATGGCTATCCCAAAAGCCAGAACAGCAAGAGGGGTCGCTTCGCAGCGAAAGCAGCGATCCCTCTTGCCATTCTGACTTCTCCCCCTGCCCTGAAGAGGCTTGGCATGGCTATCCCAGAAGCCAGAACAGCAAGAGGGATTGCTGCTTTCGCTACGCAGCGATCCCTCTTGCTGTTTTGACTGCTTCGCTGGAGAGGTGCTGCGCAGCTTTCCCTCTCTGTGCAGCGCCCCTTCAGTAAAGCAGGAGGAGAAACAGAGCCCCTTCCATTTCTCCTCCTGCTTTGCTGGAGAGGCGCTGCGCAGAGAGGGAGAGAATATTTTTTTTCTTGTTCTACTCTAAAACTAGGTGCGTCTTATGGTCGGGTGCGTCTTATAGAGCGAAAAATACGGTAGGTGGTGTGGCAGGGCAAAAACAAAAGTCCCCCCAGCTTCAGGGAATGGGAAGAGTTTGCGGTCTCCTTTGGAAACAGCACCGTGTCGCTTCGATTCTGCAAGAACACCGAGTAACAGAACCTGCACACCATTATCTGACTGTAGATGTTGGCCTTGGCTACCGCCAGCACTGTCTTTTCATCCAGGCAAACGATTTTGGGCTTGGGCTTAATGATAGGTTTCATGCTTAGAACTTCGTCGTCGCGTTGCAAATCCCGAGAAAGCACAAATCCTGCCGAGTTTCTCCTTCCTTCCTCCCCGGTCACGTTGCTGAGCGACGAGAACAGAGGCTCCACTTTGACCTAGGCAGAAGACCCAGAGCTTTCTCTTTTTGCCACAGCTTGTTACTGCATTTCCTTTGTTTAACTAAACAGATATATAAACGAGCTAAGCGAAAGTCATAAAGATGCTTCAGTGCAACACTCAGCACAGGGGGTGGGGGGGGGGAAGCCTGTGATTCTCCAGGCGTCGTTGGACTATAGCTTTCGTCATCCAACATCTAGAGCACCAAAGGCTCCCAGCTCCTGATTTAGGACCAAAAAAAAAAAAAAGCCCAGATCTGCTCCTCACTGGATTTGACCCTTTGCAAATTAGCTTGGGTTCCAACCGCTGAAGTGGGGGTGAGCCCCTTTAATTAAAGGCAGAGCTTGCTAATTGAGAAAGATGTGGCCATGCATAGGTGGTGCAATGAGCGTGTGCTATCTGTTAGAATTCCTGCTCTGTGATTGCAGTCATGGGATTTTTGTCTTTCACATGACGGTATGTGTTTTGACTCCACAGAGTGGGAAGTGACAGAGACAGGATGTTTGTGTTACTGTGTTCCGTATTGTCCTTTGTTCATTCTCTTTGTTGTCTGATGCTAGAGAAAGAGGGAGCCATGTTGCAGTGCTCTGTGTGTGTTTATATGAAAATAAAGTAGATTAGCCAAAATGCCGAGTTGCTGAGGTCTGTCACGCATGATGCGCAAACTCTGCGGATCCCTAAGTGTGCCGGTGTCGGCATCGGTCACTGTGATGTTCGGGCAGAAGAAAGCTTATGGAGGTCCCGAACGATTGACCAGGAGGGAGGGAACATGCAAGTCGGGCATGTGTCTCTGCCAGGGTCCTACTCGGGTGTAGGATGAACTCCTGACACTAACTGTCCATTTCAGTTTCGTAGACTTGGAAGGGACCCCCAGCGATCATCTAGTCCAACTCCTTGCAATGCAAGAATCTCGACTCAAGGATCCCTCACAGATGACCATCCAACCTCTGTTTAACAACCTCCAAGGGAGGAGAGTCCACCACCTTCTGAAGGAATCTGTTCCACGACCAAACAGCTCTTACTGTGGTGTGGCGTACATTTCCGTCGTGTGGCCCCTTTAATTGCAGGGGCAAGCTGCTGAGCCCGTACCACAGCTAGCACTGCCACTGTGGCGGCAGCAGTGGCAGCAGTGGCAACAGTAAGCAATGCATTCCTTGTGGGACAGATCAGCTGCCTCGTAGATGCTAGCGCCTGAGGCAGCCAGGTCACTTTGCCTCATGGGTGGGCCGGCCCTGACTAAATGGCAGCAGCTCCTCAGGATGCATGATAATTCTTTAGGTAAAAGTTAAAAATGGCAAAGGACCACTGGACAGTTAAGTCCAGTCAAAGGCGACTATGGGGTGTGGTGCTCATCTCGCTTCAGGCCGAGGGAGCTGGCGTCTGTCCACAGACAGCTTTCCGAGTCATGTGGCCAGCAGGACTAACCTGCTTCTGATGCAACGGGACACCGTGATGGAAGTCAGAGTGCACGGAAATGCCATTTCCCTTCCCGCCGCAGTGGTACCTATTTATCTACTTGCACTGGTGTGCTTTTGAACTGCTAGGTTGGCAGGAGCTGGGACAGAGCAACAGGAGCTCACCCCGTCGCAGGGATTCAAACTGCCGACTTCTGATCGGCAAGCCCAGGCACATTTGCTGAGGGGATCTCTACACTAGCCCCTCCGCGCTGAACGCATTGCTAGGGAGCAGGAAGCGCGTACCAAGGTGATGTACTCAAACTCTACGATGTACTCGGGCAGAACCAGCTCGTGATCGAACACAAACCACTCGCACTGTCGCAGGTTGCAGTCACAGTTCTTGTAGTCCAGGGAAGAACAGACTTCTGAAGCTGAAAGGCAAGAGCAGGAATGGCAGATTCTCTCATGGATTCCCCAACCCTTCCTTTAACGGTTACTGAAGTTTTGAAATTGTAAGAACAGGAGACATTTCCAGCAGCCATCAATAGACCTCTGCCCCACACAACAGCAGAGGCTTAGGACCAGCTGCCTCCCTGGATGAACAGACCCTATTTGCCCCTGCAAAGCATCTGCAGAAACCACCTTCTCATTGTTTATTAGATTGATATGCCCTTCGACGTAAGATCTCAGGACGGTTCACCAAACAAAAGACAGGATGAAAACGAGGAAGTCATTAAAAACAAAGCAACAACAGAAGTACAGTGGTACCTCGGGTTACATACACTTCAGGTTACAGACTCCACTAACCCAGAAATATTACCTCGGGTTAAGAACTTTGCTTCAAGATGAGAACAGAAATTGTGCAGTAGTGGTGCAGCAGCAGCAGGAGGCCCCATTAGCTAAAGTGGTCTTCAAGTTAAGAACAGTTTCAGGTTAAGAACGGACCTCCAGAACGAATTAAGTTCTTAACCTGAGGTACCACTGTAACTCATAAAGTTCAACAACCGAACAAAGCAGAAGACCCAGTGGATCAGATCATTTTCTGGTCAGTTCATGTATAAGGTCCATCCGTGTAATGGTGTCTATTCCACCTGTCTGTTCATAAAGTCCAAGCGATCCACATGAAAGGTTGTTTCAGTTCCACAAAATCCTTTCACAGAGTCTAGACAAGGATTTCCAGAATATTGGCCTTGTTTTGCCATCCTGGGCTTCTTCAGTAGTTAAAGCACTAAGTAAGTGTGATTATACCCCCCTGTAATGGTTCTAGGGGTTGCTCGTGCGTAAGCCGGTGCACACACCTGGCTGGGTTGCCTGAGTGAACCTTTTCTGTCCGGACAGCCACTCACCCGTGGCTGTCTCAATCGCTGGCAGAATCCGTCAGTGGGCGTTTCTTGAACTTCTTCCAGCAAAGAAGCTCTTTGACGCCTAGTCTCCGCCTACTCTCCCTGCACGGAAGCCTTCTGCGCAAGGAGGGCGTAGGCAGCGGAGGACCCCTACTCTCCCTGCTGGTCCCTGGCAAGGAGTCATGGGACCGCCTCGCCGATTCCCCCATCTGCCCCCCTTCTCCACTGGTGCTACGCTGATTCTCTTCCCCAGAAGATGGGCTGCCTCTCCCAATCCCAGGACGCTCTCTGGAATCCCTCTGGATTTTGCTCTCTCCCTCCGGCACTGATGGCAGTTCCCTGACACCCCCTTTTTGCTAAACGACGCACCAAGTCACTAAAAGATATACTGGTGCATACAGACTTAAAACCAACACCCATACAACGTACGTTGTCTGGTTCTGCATGTGGTTTCCTTAAATGTGGGCACTGTGCCTCCAGCAAATATGCTCTGCAGGTAAAAGAGTTTAACAACAAAGAAGGTTTTAAGTTCTGATCGGATCCACTGGGTCGTCTGCTTTGTTTGGTTGTTGAACTTTATGAGTTACTTCTGTTGAAATTTGATACAATGAATAGTATACCTTATTTATTAGGAACACAGCTGGTTAGACATTTTGGCAAAAAGACTGAAGAAGGTGCTGGTGGAAGAGATTCATAAGGACCAGGCTGGCTTTCTCCCAGGGAGACATTTGTCAGATAATGTGAGAAATATAATAGACATCATGGAATTGTTAGAAGTTAACATTAATACGAAGGCAGTATTAATATTTGTGGACGCGGAGAAAGCCTTTGACAATATTTCCTGGAGTTTTATGAAGAAGAATCTCCATGGGATGGGGGTAGGTCAAGGTTTTGAAAATGGTATAGGTGCAATATATTCTGAACAAAAAGCAAAGCTAATTGTAAATAATGTGGTTACTGAAGAGCTTTCTATAGAAAAAGGGACACGACAGGGGTGCCCAATATCCCCATTACTTTTTATATCTGTCTTGGAGGTTTTGTTAAATATGATTGGGGGGACCAGCTGGTTAAAGGAATTCAGGTCGGAGCTAAACAATATAAACTGAGGGCTTTCGCAGATTATTTAGTATTGACTTTACAAGAGCCAGACACTAGCACGAAAAGAGTTTTAGAATTAATTCAAATTTTTGGTCAGGTAGCAGGATTTAAGTTGAACAAGCAAAAAACTAAAGTCTTGGAGAAAAATTTAACAACTGTAGAAAAAGAGAGGTTCCAAAGTAAGACTGGATTAATGGTGGCTAAGAAAGTGAAATATTTAGGGATTAATATGACATCTAAGAATCTGAATCTATTTAAAGATAACTACGATAAATGTTGGACAGAAGTAAAGAAAGATCTAGAAATATAGTCAAATTTGAAACTTTCCTTATTAGGCCGAATTGCTGTTATCAAAATGAATGTATTGCCCAGAATGCTATTTTTGTTTCAGACTTTACAGGTTGTGGACAGAATGGACTGTTTCAAGAAGTGGCAGAAAGATATATCTAAATTTGTCTGGCAGGGCAAAAAGCCCAGAATAAAATTCAAGATATTAACTGACGCAAAAGACAGAGGGGGGTTTGCCCTGCCGGACTTAAGACTTTACTATGAATCGGCAGCTTTCTGCTGGTTGAAAGATTGGCTACTTCTTGAGAATACGGACATTTTGGATTTGGAAGGGTTTGATAATAGATTCGGTTGGCATGCATATATATGGTATGATAAGGTTAAAATTCATAAAGGATTCAAAAACCATATTGTTAGGAAAGCACTATATAATGTCTGGATTCGATATAAGGATTTGTTGGAAAATAAAACTCCTAGGTGGCTGTCACCAATGGAAGCTAAGGGGGTGAAAAAACTTAATAT
The DNA here is from genome assembly GCF_951804945.1 of Podarcis cretensis. Lineage (NCBI taxonomy): Eukaryota > Metazoa > Chordata > Lepidosauria > Squamata > Lacertidae > Podarcis > Podarcis cretensis. The sequence goes on along the minus strand of NC_137170.1, from coordinate 9,198,840 downwards.
GGAATCTAAATGGCCAAGATATGGTGAAATTTTAGAGCAAGATAGTGGGAAAATTAAATTACAGAGTTTCGAGAAATTGAAGTCTAAAGTAAGAGATTGGCTTCATTACCATCAAATAATGGAGGTGTTTAAACAAGACAGGAAAGTTGGCTTCCAGTTGGAGAGATCAAAACTAGAAACGGAACTGTTAGAACCCAATACTAAGAATTTATCAAGAATGTATAACTTGCTGTTGAAGTGGAATACACTAGATGAGACAGTTAAATCAACTATGATTAAGTGGGCACAAGACTTTGGTCATGACATTATGTTTGCTGACTGGGAACAGTTATGGACCACCGGCATAAAATTCACGGCATGCAATGCCTTAAGAGAAAATATTATGAAAATGATTTACAGGTGGTACATGACCCCGGTCAAGCTTGCAAAAATTTATCATTTGCCCAACAACAAATGCTGGAAATGTAATACGACTGAAGGTACCTTCTACCACCTTTGGTGGAGTTGCCCGAGGATTAAGACCTTCTGGGAAATGATTTATAATGAAATTAAGAAGGTACTTAAATGCACCTTTCATAAGAAACCAGAGGCATTTCTCCTGGGCATGGTCGGCCAATTGGTGTCAAGGAAGGATAGAACGTTTTTTATGTACGCTACTACAGCAGCAAGGATTCTCTTAGCAAAGTATTGGAAGACACAAGAACTACCCACGCTGGAAGAATGGCAAGCGAAGGTGATTGACTATATGGGACTGGCGGAGATGACTGGCAGAATCCGTGACCAAGAAAAAGAGACGGTGGAAGAAGATTGGAAGAAATTTAAAGTATATCTTAAGAACTGTTGCAAAATTAATGAGGGTTAAAATGTCAAGGGAAAGGAAAATATAGAATTACAGCTGTAACTGATTAAGTATGAGAATGGAACTAAAATAAGAAAATGTTATTATGTGATTGACGTGAGGGGTTGTTGGAAAAAAGTTTAAAACAGGATGCAGAAAAGGGGAGGTAAGGGGAAGTCCGGGAGGTAGGGTTTATGAAAATGAGGATTTGAAATTATACATGTTTATATGTTTTGTTTGTTTTCTTTTGTGTGTGATGTTTTGTTTAAAATTTGTGTTGGAAAATCAATAAAAATTATTATATATATAAAAAAGGAACACAGCTGGTTAAATCTTGTTAAAAACAAAGCAGCAAAAACAATAACCCACCCACCTCCCTTCCTGCAGAAACATTAAAAAAGGCTGTAGAGCATTAATCAGCCAAAGGCCTGGTTGAAGAGGAACGTTTCCGCCTGGCGCCTAAAGGTATATAATGAAGGTGCCAGGCGAGTCACCCTGGGGAGAGCATCCCACAAACGGGGAGCCACTGCGGAGAAGGCCTGTTTTCCCGTTGCCCATTGCAGCCTGTCTTTGCATACAGGGGAAGCCCCTAACTCACTGAGGATTTAAGACTAGTCGAAGCCATTTCCTGGGGTGTGGCTGCTGCCGCATGCTGACAGCTTCTGAGAGCCACAGGTGAGAGCTGAGTGCAGGGTAGAGACCAAAGTATACAACATGTCTCCCACCAGATGTCCTACCCCTCCCTTAACACACCCCAAAACCCCATACCACGTATGCTTTTGAGAAAAATAGAATTGTAGAGTCCAGTCCAACCCCCTGCAAAACAGGAATATACAGCTGCCCCATGTGGGGATCGAACCTGCAACCTTGGCATCATCAGCACCACACTCTAGGCAATCTAGGTATCCAGGCTGCTCCAAGAGGGTCAGCACCTGTCACAAGAACTCTGCTAGAACAGGACAAAGGCCCATCTAGTCCGGCAACCCTTTCTAAATAAGGTTACCAGATGTCCCCATTTCCCAGGGACAGTCCCCAGATTTACAAAATCCTATCTTTCCTACTGAAGTTGAAAAGTGTCCCCAGATTCATTGAAAAACATCTGGTAATCTTATTCTAACATTCACCAGCCAAATGCCCATGGGAAGCGTGCAAGGGAGGCCCAGGCACAACAGCCCTTTTGCCCCACTTGGGATTCCCAGCGGCTCGTATTCAGAGGCATATCTCCTCCGACAGCAGAGGCAGAACGTCGCCACCATCGCTGCGAGCCACACCATCCCAAGCACAGGTGTGGCGCTTACTTCCATCTTCCCGCTTTCTCTGTACTAGGGCAGATCACGACTTTTGGAGCACAACAAAGCAGAAAAAGAATGCAAAGGTTTCAAATAAATGCAGAGGCTTCATGTTTGAGGCTGGCTCTCCCTCTAGTGGCTACTCGCTGCCTTGCTATTTTCTTCCGGTAGCAGTAAAAGCAAAGGTAAAGATAAAGGGACCCCTGACCGTTAGGTCCAGTTGTGGCTGACTCTGGGGTTGTGGCGCTCATCTCGCTTTATTGGCCGAGGGAGCCGGCGTACAGCTTCCGGGTCATGGGGCCAACAGGACTAAGCCGCTTCTGGCGAACCAGAGCAGCGCACGGAAACACCGTTTACCTTCCCGCCGGAGCGGTACCTATTAATCTACTTGCACTTTGACGTGCTTTCGAACTGCTAGGTGGGCAGGAGCAGGGACTGAGCAACGGGAGCTCACCCCGTCGCGGGGATTCGAACCTTCTGATCGGCAAGTCCTAGACTCTGTGGTTTAACCCACAGCATGGGTGGAAATACCTGCTCTCTCCTGAGCTTTTTCTAGGCCCTCTCTCGCCCTCTGCACCGGAGTCCTCAGACAAATGGAGACTTCCATTCTTTGTGGGGTGTGGGTGGGTGTCCAAATAGCTTACAAAAGCTTTCCAAATGACTTAGAACTAATTGGGACGTATCTGAAACAGACTGAATGGTCAAAACACATCTATAGCCGGTCGTTCTACAAGAACTGCGAATCACAGAATTTTAGAGTGGGAAGGGACACAAAGGTTCATCTGGTCCAACCCCTGCAATGCAAGAATCTCAGCTAAATAACCTCTGACAGATTACCACACACCTGGTTTACTGGTAGTCCATGCGAAAAGGACCACAAGCTTAACATGAGTCATAGTAACACTCTATTCTGCCTTGGTCAGACCACACCTAGAATACTGTGTCCAGTTCAGGGAACCCGAATATAAGAAGGATGTTGACAAGCTGGAACATGTGCAGAGGACGGCAGCCAAGATGATCCAGGGTCTGGAAACCAAGCCTGATGAGGAACGGTTGAAGGAGCTGAGTATGTTTAGCCTGGAAAAGAAGAGGCTAAGAGGAGATACGACAGCCATCTTCAAATGTCTCAAGGGCTGTCACATGCAAGATGGAGCAAGCTTGTTTTCTCCTGCTCTGGAGGGTAGGATGCAAACCAATGGATTCAAGTTCTAAGAAAGGAATAACTTTCTGACAGTAAGAGCTGTTCGCCAGTGGAACGGACTCCTTCTGGAGGTGGTGGATTCTCCTTCCTTGTGTGGGAATGTTCAGGGATGCAGGAGAGGATATATTGTCTGATTATATCCTTTTCCAACTTGTGTTAACAAGTTCCACAATTTAGCAGAGTAACATTCCCCTCTGTAAACTTGCTGAGGCTCGCAAAAGTCTCTATAATAACTGTTCTGGTATTCTCCCCTTATTCCCTCATAAGAGATAAGACATGACACAGTCTTCTACAAAAGTATAAAAAGAGTTTACTCACATTCTGTTCACAATAGGATCCCAGAAGGCAGACTTAGCTTAGAAAAGTAACATACACTTGGAAACTATTCCATAAGAAGACAGTCCCTTTGTCCTCTCTTGGCTGGAAGCCAAGAGGGCATCTTTGGCTAAGCAGACGTTGCTTCTTCGATGCATGTGGTAAAAAAAGAGACAAGGCTGCCCTGCCCTGTGCTTTTGTCGTTACCTGCACAGGTGAGGCCACGCCCACCTCTAGTCACATGCAGAGGAAGTCTGTCCCAGCCCAGAAGGAAACAGGAAGTTTACCTGCTGGCTGGACAAACATTCTTCCCCATGTGTAAACATGTTCACTCTAGGAATGTTGTACTTGACTGCTCTTGTGTTTCACATCCTACACCTTGGAGGTTTTAAAATAGAGGTTGGGTAGCTATCTGCCCTGGATGGTTTGGTTGAGATTCCTGTATTGTAGCGGGTTGGACTCGATGACCGCTGAGGGTCCCTTAATCCTATGATCTCCTTACTTGTACTACTGTGCATTGTCCTTTCATATACGTTTGGTTGTTGGGGTACATCACACCTAGGTGGTTATATATTGTTGATTCCATATAGGGACCCTTATTGGGTACTGTTACATTTTTTAAAATAATAAAAATCCCAGGAACAAATTTCCCCAATGAAATCCCAGGAGTACGATATGACCAAATCCAGTTGGAGACACTAACTTACACTTGGGTTTCTCTTGCTGGTCCACAGCCCCACTGCTGGCTGTACTACAGGGGCTGTTCTGGGAGGACTTGCCAGACCTGTAGACGGAATTGATGTTGGGATAGCTGGCCTGGACAATTGGCTCTCCGTCATGAGCTGGGGCGCTGTGCCCAAGGAAGACTTTTGCAACGATGAGTTTCCCTGAGAAAGGAGAAGAGATGAGAATGTCTCGCTTACAAGAACACAAGGCATCAAAACCCCAGAGGAGAGTCCCAAACAACGGAAGCAAAATGAACCAAGCAGCATACACAATGGGTGACCGTTCTTGTCCGGATCTGCCCACACATTAAGGACATCATCAGAGGTCATTCCCCTGGGTGTCATCCAAACAGAGGTGATGTCAAGATTTGCCTTTGGAGGCGCCCTGACTCACTGTCCTACAAAATGCCGAATCTCCCCCCCTTGCGGAACACGTTTTTGCACGTTGTTCTCACTAACGTGCGTGTTTTTTGTTTACTTTAAAAATAAATAAATAAGTGATTTGCCCACCACTCTGAAAGCCTTTTCAGCTGAAGAGGGATTTAAAATGGCTTATATAAATAGCTAGCTAACTAACTAAATATACTAAACAAATAAATAATATACCCATTTTTGTATTCATTCGTTGGAAAACTGCATAGCAGCCTTTGATGGATGTATGGATTTTGAAGCAGATTTTGAAGCACTGGTATGAGAAGGGTGAATTTGGTATAATCATAGAATCACAGAAGTTGGATCTCTTGAGGATCATCCAGTCCACCCCCCTGGAATGCAGGACTATGCAGCTGCCCCATACAGGGATCGAACCTGCAACCTTGGGCATGATCAGGACCATGCTCTAACCAGCTGAGCCACAGGTCTGCATAAAAAAAGCCCAGACTGAATGAATTTCTTCTTTGTCTCCAGTGCAAGCTGCTTTCCTCTCTGACAGTTCCTCACCTCGTCACAGCAATATTATTTGGCTTCCAGTCTCATCTATGACTGGTCTGCCCCGCAGAGGACCTTAAGGTCCATGAATAATCATAGTTTAGAGGTCCAGGGCCCTAAGGAAGTCAGATTATCCTCCTCCAGGGACAGGACCTTCTCAGTGATGACTCCCACCTGGTGGAATGCTCTGTCCCATGAGACCAGGGCCCTGCAGGATTTAACTTCCTTCCGCAGGGCCTGTAAGACAGAGCTATTCTGCCTGGTTTTCAATTTGAACTTAGCCTGATCTTTTATTCCCCTTCCTTCCATCCCCCTCCCCTTTTTATGAAGATTACCCGCTCTGGGATCCCACAGCTAATTCTCCTCTGGTCTCCTCGCTGGCCCAAAAAGGACTAATTTAGCCAGCTAGCCCTGGTTATTATCTAATGTTTATTGGATGCATTTTCCCCCTAAATTGATTTTTGAATTTATGGTTATTCACGTTTTATGCTGTTTTTTGTTGCATCAATTAAGTATTTTAAATTTGTTGTTAGCTGCCCTGAGCCTGGTTTTCTGAACCGGGAAGGGCGGGGTATAAATAAAATTTTATTATTATTATTATTATTATTATTAGGGACGGGGGTGGCGCTGTGGGTAAAACCTCAGTGCCTAGGACTTGCCGATCGTATGGTCGGCGGTTCGAATCCCCATGGCGGGGTGAGCTCCCATCGTTCGGTCCCAGCTCCTGCCCACCTAGCAATTCGAAAGCACTCTTAAGTGCAAGTAGATAAATAGGGACTGCTTTAAAGTGGGAAGGTAAACGGCGTTTCCATGTGCTGCGCTGGTGCTGGCTCGCCAGCTGCAGCTTCGTCATGCTGGCCACGTGACCCGGAAGTGTCTTCGGATGGCGCCGGCTCATGGCCTCTAGAGCGAGATGAGCATGCAACCCTAGAGTCAGACACGACTGGCCCGTACGGGCAGGGGTACCTACACCTTTATTATTATTATTGCGAACACCCCCACTTCCACTAGCAGAAAGCATGGCCTTAAAACCACCCCGCTAGCACCCAAGGCTCTGTCCCTCTCGTCACAACCCGCTGCATTTATTGCAAGGCCTCTGCGGCTTTTCCAGCTGAAAAGGCTTTTTTTATGTGATGAGGGCTCTAAAAATTATTCATGGGTGCTTAGAGCAACCTCTCTATATTTACCACGCCTGAATGTATCCTCGGACTCCCCCTTGCTTCTGGCTTGCTTTTGCAAATATTCAATTCTTGGACATTCACAGATACTGAGACTGTTGGAGAGCTGGACGCCTCCTTCGCTTCCAGGCTGCAAAGAGCAACAAAGCAAGTCTGAATAGGCAGATCAGACTGACCATTAAATGCTCTCCCAACATTTAACTACAACAAACCCCTTCCTTCCCATGGAAAGCTGCCATGCAGCTCAGCTCTCCCTTGTCTCTGTTGGCTATTTTTCTGAGTCATGCAGAGTGACGAAGCGATTTCACCCTTGAAGTAGATGAAGTAGACTCCGCACTCAAGACTTTGAAGACAACTCTTTGCTTGCAGGATGGCAACTATTGCAAGCAGTATCATTGTTGTTGTTGTTTAGTCGTGTCCGCCTCTTCATGACCCCATGGACCAGAGCACACCAGGCACTCCTGTCTTCCACTGCCTCCCGCAGTTTGGTCAAACTCATGCTGGTAGCTTCGAGAACACTGTCCAACCATCTCGTCCTCTGTCGTCCACTTCTCCTTGTGCCCTCCATCTTTCCCAGCATCAAGGGTCTTTTCCAGGGAGTCTTCTCTTCTCATGAGGTGGCCAAAGTCTTGGAGCCTCAGATTTACGATCTGTCCTTCCAGTGAGCACTCAGGGCTGATTTCCTTCAGAATGGATGCGTTTGATCTTCTTGCAGTCCATGGGACTCTCAAGAGTCTCCTCCAGCACCATAATTCAAAAGCATCAATTCTTTGGCGATCAGCCTTCTTTATGGTCCAGCAGTATCATACATATGTACTAAGTCCAGTGCAGTGCGTTTCACTCTCTTGAGCCCAAGAGAGGGTCTTCTTGCTTCTAAAACTCCTCTGAAGCAATCCATAAATTGTAGCTTGTCTGTCCTCTCCAACTCCTCTGGGTGGTGGGTTCTTGGAGTCTCCACAGTCAGAAAAAGAATGGCAAGTCCCAACCTTCCTACCACTAACTGAGACACAGAGATGCTCACTTTTAAAAGTGAGTTAACAAAGGCAATGATTCAGCGTTACGGCGACCTTAAACTGGAGTCCCAAGATTTTGCAGCCGTTAACACTCCATTCCATTGCACAGGTTTTCTTTTCCTCATTACAATTTATTCTTCGTAAAATGCATTTTCTACAAATACAGTACAAATACTAACAGCATTCTAGAAAATGAGAACATCAGGCTGGGTCAGCCCAGGACACTTTGCCACTTCAGGCGAGACAGAAAATGCCAGACCCCTGTCACGGCTGCTGCCTCTGCTTCGATCAGCTGCAGGAGTGACAGGGAGTGTCCGAGAGTGAAGGAGACAGACACATTGGCAGTGATTGGCGGCAGAGGAGGCTGGATCTGCTGCCTGAGGCAACCACCTCACCTTGCCTCCTGAGTAGGCCAGCCCTGTTGAAATATACTCGGAGTCGAGAGTGGATTTCATGCTCTTTATTCAGCTCATAGTGGTGAGGAGGAATGAAAGTCCCCTCAAAGTATCTGCTTTATATACATGATTTACACAATGGGCTGCACGTGATTGGCTAATTCCGGAATTCTCCTGTAGGCCAATCAGGTTGTGGATTCACTTCCATCTGGAGCCGGATTGGGTGGCTCCTGCAGACCAATCATACTGCTGCATTGTTCTAGGACCAATCAGACTGCTGCATTTTGGATCCTATTCAACTCAGTACATAACAGCTGACTTCAGTGGAGGCACTGGCGGAGGAAGAGGAGTGCAGGGGGAGCACACTGCCCCCGGCAGTGCAATACCAGTGGAGTGCCATTGTGGCTGCCCCCCTGCCCACGCTGAGTGCCATGCCCCCAGGACATGCGCCAGCCCCACCCTGCCTGCTCTCCGCCCCCCGGTGCCGGAGCATGAAGCTCCACCACTGAGTGGAGGCGTTTTGTTTCTCTTTTTTCTTAAGAAATAAAAAGTAGACTTCAATCCTAAGGTTCCTTCGCTTGCACGATGAAGTGGTACAGTCTGTAGAAGGCTGTAGTACGGAACTTTTCTGAAGATGAAGACGCTAATTCAGACCAAACGCTCTGAAGCCAGAGAGACACAAGAGGTCTCAATTTAAACTTCCAGTTACCAAGAAGACCAAACTTTAATAAAGAATGGGGAAAGAATTATAATTTATCTTGGAGACCACTGTAAGCAGATACCAACCTTAGCAGGATTGCAATAACACTTGTAATGTAGCAAGCACTATGGAGACAGTGATGTTATATAAAATATAGATTATTGGGAAAGGTGCAGTAGAAAAGGTTTAATTAAAAGGAGGAATAAATAATAAGTTGTTGTTGCTGCTGCTGTCATATACTTGTAAAATCAAATAAAAACTACTTCAAAAAATAAAAAATAAAATAAACTTCCGGTTACCTTTTTTACTTCCTGGAAGCCGTCCTCTAGGATTTGAACCAACTGCTGTTTCTTCAAGGGTACGTCTGGGGGAGATACATAGAAGAGATATTCCAGCATCTTCCTGTAGTTTCTAGATTGGGAAGGTGGGAATAAGAGGGGGGGGGGGGAGAACACCTCTAGTACTGGGCACAAAAATGCTCAGGGGCGTTAAATGTCTCAGGGTACTGGGCACACCACACAAGTTTGCATATGATTTGCATATCAAATGAATGCTTTCAGGAAATTAACAAAGAAGGTGGATGGTGTCCCAGCAGCATTGCACTTGCAACCAACATACTTTTTGAAAACAAAGTTTTACAAAAGAGGGGCAAACAGGCACGAGATATGGAACTTTCTGCTAAAGCGCCTGCTCATGAGACAACCTCCCCCACTCTCCTGTCTCCAGCTGTGGTCTAAACCACTGAGCCTCTTGGGCTTGCCAATCGGAAGGTCAGCTGTTCGAATCCCCACGACGTTGCTCTGTTCCAGCTCCTGCCAACCTAGCAGTTCAAAAGCACACCAGTGCAAGTAGATAAATAGGTAATAGGGGTCCATCTTTAGTATCTAGTTTCCTCTTTGTTCCCTAACTATGGTGAGGAAATAAGAAGCGTGCTGTGAGTTTTGCACATTCCCTGTCCCCATCTGTCATGTGCAAGTCCGTCCTCCTTTCCTTGGTTCGCTTTAAACCAAGGCAGAACATTAATTTGTGGTGTAACATTAACGCTAACCAGATTTCCCTGTAGCCAAAGGATGCAAACCAACTTTGAACTCCAGTTTAAAAACTCTGGTTAATACAAGGACACCTCACCTTTGGTCAGAATTCACTATCTTGCTGTCTTACTCATCTATAACTAAAAGGAAAAGGAAAACCCACTTACAAGAACTCATTTAAATCTTCTTTATCCAGAAAGTGTTGAAACTTCTCTTCAAATTTCAGCCTCAGAATCCGGTTGTGCACCCTAATGACGCGATTCACTTTCACTCCTGTGATGCCATGGGTTTTGAAGTCCAAGGCACAAAATCGGGATAGAATCAATTCATAGCAGGAATTAAACCTGTGTTTAAGAAAACAGAGGACTTTGAGGCTGTTGACGGCTGAGGTATGTGCATCAATTGTGCACTGCAATACAAATTTTTTAAAATATCAGTTTGCATGTCAATGGATGGCAAAACAGAAGAAAGACTTGTACACAATAAGCCAATTGCGACGGAAGAGAAAATACTGGATGAAATTGCAAATTAACGTTGGAATAGATTGAGGCACAATAGTGAATGGTTTTGATGACTGAATTACACGTTGTTTTGTGATGTGCTGTAATTGTGCTGCATTTTGATGTATCTTGATTTATTTTGATAGATTTCTGATTGTCATTTTAAGAGGATTTGTAGGAAGCAATTTCACAAACAGAAATAAAAATGAATGAATGAAGAATGTGGGCTTTGTGGTTCATTCTGTCTATTCCTCCCATCTGTAGCAGAATTGCTTTTGAGTGTTTCTGGATGTTTAAATTACTTTATCTTCTCTGTGTGTACTTAGAGACTTCTGTGGAAATATGAAGAGGTGTAAGAATTAACCTTTTAAGAATATATATCAAGGTTTCAAAATACAGTATCTCAAAACAGCTGTACCAGGCATCGCTGGGGGAGCCCTCTTCAAAACGGATGTTTCCCACTGTTTCCAGTTCAGTCAGCAAAAACTGCACAGCCAAACTACTGGCTTTCTTCTTCTTCTTGACTTCTCCCTGATAAACGGCTTCAACTCTGCAACAAAAAGAGCAGGATCTGTCTTGGTTGGAAGGACCACAATAAATACCAGCTGGTCCTAAAAGATCTACATTGGCTCCTGGTAAATTTCTGAGAACCATTCAAAGTGTTGGTGCTGACCTTTAAAGCCCTAAATGGCTTTGGCCCTGTATACCTGAAGGAGCTTTTGAATTCTGGTGCTGGAGGAGACTCTTGAGAGTCCCATGGACTGCAAGAAGATCAAACCTATCCATTCTGAAGGAAATCAGCCCTGAGGGCTCAATGAAGGACAGATCCTGAAGTTGAGGCTCCAATACTTTGGCCACCTCATGAGAAGAGAAAACTCCCTGGAAAAGACCCTGATGCTGGGAAAGGTTGAGGGCACAAGGAGAAGGGGAAGACAGAGGACGAGATGGTTGGACAGTGTTCTCGAAGCTACCAGCATGAGTTTGACCAAACTGCGGGAGGTAGTGGAAGACAGGAGTCCCTGGCGTGCTCTGGTCCATGGGGTCATGAAAAGTGGGACACGACTAAACTACAACAACAACCTGAAGGAGCGTCTCCACCTGCATCATCCAGCCCAGTACGCTCAGGTCCAGCTCCGAGGGTCTTCTGGTGGTTCCCTCATAGCGAGAAGCGAAGTTACAGGGAACCAGGCAGAGGGCTTTCTTGGTAGTGGCACCCACCCTGTGGAACGCCCTCCCACCAGATATCAAGGAAATAAACAACTATCTGACTTTTAGAAGACATCTGAAGGGAGCCCTGTATAGGAAAGTTTTTAATGCTTGGTGGTTAGTTGTGTTTTTAGATGACACGCAGATTTGCATAATGCTTGAAGCCATTTCATAAGAGGCAAGAAAAGTGAAGGAGGAGCTGAGGGAGGATTAAGGGGGAAGAAAAACCCCACCGTGCATTTCACCCCAGGTGTGGGCAGTGAGCAAAAAACCTCCAAACCCAAAGCCTACTCAAACAGCCCTTGAACATTTCCTGAAACGCACGTACTCCTCTAGCTTTTTGCTCCAGAAATTCACTCTTCTTTTGAGGGCCTCCAGCTTATGCAGAAACCACTGCTCAAGGCTCGATTCCTCTGAGGCCTCATCCGGACTCTCAGCTTCCTCATCGGATTTTTCGCAGCCTAAGTTTTGGCTCGAAATAGCTTTGCTCGCCTGTATCTTGCCAGAGGCCTGCAATTCCCCCAGTTCACGTTCCAGCTGTTGGAAAAGGAAATTATGAAAAGAAGTACATGAAAATGCTGAAATCTTTAGGGCTGCACTACACTTTACGTTAAACAGGTCTTTTATTTTATTTTATTTTATTTAAAACCACACAAAGCACTGAACGCTTTGGTGTTTGTTTGTTTTTCTTTCAGAAGCAGCAACTGCACATTGGCTCAACCCAGAACACACGTCTCCACAAAATTCTCCATTGAAAAGTCTGTTCTTGTTTTCTCTCTGAAACAAACAGTACCTTTGAGAGCAAATAGCAAACTGACAGGGTCAGAGCCAATTGGAGACAAAATCTGTGCTCCCACTCCTGTTTACTGTGCAATCAACTGTATTTCCAGTGCCGGGTTTTCAATCTCACAATATAATAATAATAATAATAATAATAATAATAATAATATTTTTTTATTTATACCCCGCCCTCCCCAGCCAAGGCCGGGCTCAGAGCGGCTTACAAGCAATAATAAAAACAAGATGAATGATTACAACTTAAAAACAAAAATAAAATACAACATTAAAATAATGGAACATTAAAATATTAAAATGTAGCCTCATTGCAGGAGGAGAAGGAAAAGAAAAAAAAAGAGAGGGAGGGAGGGAATCAAATTGGCTCCAAGCCAAAGGCCAGGCGGAACAACTCTGCCTTACAGGCCCTGCGGAAAGAAATCAGATCCTGCAGGGCCCTGGTCTCATGAGGCAGAGCGTTCCACCAGGCCAGGGCCAGAGTTGAAAAGGCCCTGGCTCTGGTTGAAGCCAATCTAACTTCCTTAGGACCCGGGACCACTAGGGTGTTGCTATTTATGGACCTTGAGGCTCTCCGTGGGGCATACCAGGAGAGGCGGTCCCGTAGGTACGAGGGTCCTAGGCCATGAAGGGCTTTAAAGGTCAAAAGCAGCACCTTAAATCTGACCCTTTACTCCACCGGGAGCCAGTGCAGCTTGAAAAGCACTGGGTGAATATGCTCCCATGGCAGAGACCCCGTGAGGAGCCTCGCTGCAGCATTCTGCACCCGCTGGAGTTTCTGGGACAGCTTCAAGGGCAGCCCCGCGTAGAGCGAATTACAGTAGTCAAGCCTGGAGATGACCGTCGCATGGATCACTGTGGCCAACATGACCCAAAACTTTGTAGATACAGTCATACCTCGGGTTACAGATGCTTCAGGTTGCGCATTTTCGGGATATGAATGCACTGAAACCTGGAAGTACCAGAACAGGTTACTTCCAGGTTTCGGCACTCGCGCGTGCGCAGAAGCACTAAATCGTGCTTTGCGCATGCGCAGAAATGCCGAATTGCAACCCATGCCTGCCCAGACGCGGTACTGCAGGTTGCGGATGCTGCGGGTTGTGAAAGTGCCTCCCGCACGGGTCACGTTCACAACCCAAGCGTCCACTGTACTGTTGGATACTGGTTTCTCAAACCAGTGTCACACCACTTGGGAGTCCTAAAATTTCTAACTAGCACAAACAGCTTTGCACAGGTTAAAGGCAGCCCCTGCTCTGTCACTTCTCCCTGGGGTGCACACAAACAGAAACTTAACTGAAACCTTGCTGACCTGAACGGGGGTGGGGGGAGGTCTGTGAAATGCATGGCTGGGGTGCAGGGGGGAGAGACCCCTGCCCTCTAAGGCAGCAATGTGAGCAACACCTAAAATCCAAGCACACTGCAACTAAAACCGCCAGTCCCAGAAGCAGGGCCCAACCCAAACGCACTTGGCTGACACTGCCAAGGGCCGTGCTTACGTTCTTGATGTTGTAGCTGAAATGCTTTATGCGGTCTTCCGGAAGCTTCTGCAGCTTGTGCTTCCTCTCTTTCAGCTTCTCGAGCTCCTCATTAAGCTGCCGCTGGGCACTCTTGATGCGCATGTTGTAGAACATGACCTTTTTCATCACCATGGTCTTTGAAAGATAAAAGGGAAACCAAACGGGGAGAATGTGGAGGGAACAGTCATTGCACAATGTCACAAAAACCACCCATGGCAAACAAGATAATAAAAAATGAAAATGAAAATGAAAATGAAAATGAAAATGAAAATGAAAATGAAAATGAAAATGAAAATGAAAATGAAAATGCAATAATTTATTTAGACCTCGCCCATCTTGCTGGGTTTCCCCAGTCACTCTGGGTGGCTTTCAACAGAATATCAAAATACAATAGTCTATTAAATATTAAAAGCTTCCCTAAACAGGGTTGCCTTCAGGTGTCTTCTAAAAGTCTGGTAGCCAGAAGGCCCTCGGCGTTGGTCCTCATTGTCCAGACAGAACAATGGGGGTGGAGACACTCCTTCAGGTATACAGGACCAAGGCCGTTTAGGGCTTTAAAGGACAGCATTATTAATTTATTATTTATACCCCGCCCATCTGGCTGAGTTTCCCCAGCCACTCTGGGCAGTTCTCAATCGAGTGTTAAAAACAATACATCATTAGATATTAAAAACTTCCCTAAACAGGGCTGCCTTCAGGTGTCTTTTAAAAATAAGATAGCTGCTTATTTACTTGACATCTGATGGGAGGGCGTTCCACAGGGCGGGCGCCACTACCAAGAAGGCCCTCTGTCTGGTTCCCTGTAACCTCACTTCTCGCAATGAGGGAACTGCCAGAAGGCCCTCAGAGGAGGACCTCAGTGTCCGGGCTGAACGATGGGGGTGGAGACGCTCCTTCAGGTATACAGGACCAAGGCCATTATTACTTCCAGATGTGGCAGGCTAGCCCAGCTGTGTTTGAGGTCCCTCCAGCTCATTTTGGTTAGAAGAAGAGGAGGAGGAGTTTGGATTTGATATCCCACTTTATCACTACCCGAAGGAGTCTCAAAGCGGCTAACATTCTCCTCTTCCTTCCTTCCCCGCAACAAACACTCTGTAAGGTGAGTGGGGCTGAGAGACTTCAAGAAGTGTGACTAGCCCAAGGTCACCCAGCAGCTGCATGTGGAGGAACGGAGACACGAACCCGATTCACCAGATTACGAGACTACTGCTCTTAACCACTATACCTGGAGCTCCACCTCAAAATCTTGCTCTGATGCCACTGGTCATACTGGAAGAGCTGAATTTTAGAAGGCCTATCGTTGTGAATCAAAGCAAACTTCCCCCCTCCCCAAATCACACAGATGTATTACTGTCGGACACGCCAACCAGGTGATCCTATGTCTAATAAAGACATGAGGGAGTCTCCACTGACCTCTGCCAGCTCCTTGATTTGTTTGGAAGATACATCGTACGTGTCGAGCCTCTGGAGCTGAGGGATGTGATACAGGACGTGCGTCGCGTAATTGCAAAGGAGGCAAACCGGATTGGGGTCGTACTGGGGGTCGTTCAGGCAGAGATCGACTAAACGAGGCAGCCTGGCCAAATTGGTTACTTCCTGTTGAGAAAAGCGGGGACAACAAGATTGTATGCCTCCTAGCGCATCCCATATTTAATTAATTTTTATAATGAAATGTTTTTAGAATCGTTGGATTATTTTGATTGTTGTTAGCCGCCCTGAGCCCAGCTTCGGCTGGGGAGGGCGGGATATAAATAAAATTTATTATTATTATTATTATTATTATTATTATTATTATTATATTCTGGGCGAGATCCAAGCGCGCCGACTCACTCGCACGACAGAAATCTGCTTCTCGCGCCATCTCACGCTTCCAGCCCCACAAAATCTGCTCAGTGGTGGTGGTGCATAGGGCGTCGCAGGAGGGAAGAGAAGTCTTTGCACTTTGTCACACTGAGTTGGATCTCGCCCCTGCGTTTTATCTGCCAGAGAAATCTTGAAGGGGAAAGAGGATTGGGGGGGACGGGACTTCAGCATCAAGGTGGATAAAAATAAATGTTTTTTTAAAAAAATAAATCAATAAAATTAGATTTTTTTAATTTTAAATTGGATTTTTAAAATAAAATGCTTCTGGAGGAAAAGGTCCTGACACTGAGGTCCAGCACCGAGGGCCTTCTGATGGTTCCCTCCCTGCGAGAAGCCAAGTTACAGGGAACCAGGCAGAGGGCCTTCTCGGTGGTGGCGCCTGCCCTGTGGAACACCCTCCCACCAGATGTCAAAGAAATAAACAACTATTTGACGTTTAGAAGACATCTGAAGGCAGCCCTGTTTAGGGAAGTTTGCAATGATTGATGTTTTAATGTATTTTTTATTTCTTGTTGGAAAACGCCCAGAATGGCTGGGGAAACCCAGCCAGATAGGTGGGGTATAAGTAATAAATTATTATTATTATTATTATTATTATTATTATTATTGGCATCCATCTGTCTCGAGAGACAATGGAGTACATCTCCAGGGGTGAAGGTAAACCTCTGCATTAGCAGCAGCGAAGTGACACACCCTGGACTCATGCCTGGGCAGTGTGTATGGAGGTCCTGAGCTACTCAGGTGACGAGGCCCTCTTGGCCTGGCTGAGGTGGTCCAAAGGAAAGCAGAGCAAGATATTTGACACCCACCTTGGCTGCAGAAGTACAAGGCGCCTTCCAACCGTCTTGGGGACTCCACTCTGGATTTGAGTATGTTTAGGTTTTAGCCCTATCTTCTCTCGAAGGTGTCTCACAAGGCAGCGGCATTTAGGATCAGAGTTTCCCTTCTCCTAGATGGGCTCCGTTCCCAGGTGGACGAGCCCCACCTGCCCCTCACGTCCCTCTACAGCACGTGCAGAAACTGCCTTCTTGACTGAGGGACCCACTATTGGTCTTGTCTGCTCAATCCGCTTGAGCCTGTCTTCACATGTGGGGGAAATCCCTAATTCACCAAGGGTTTGAGATCCATCAGCTCCCCTCACCTTGGTTAGGCAGCCAGTTGGAGACATTTCCTGGGGTGTGGTTGCCATCGCATGCTGACAGCTTCTAGGAGCCACAGGTGAGACCTCAGGGCAGGGTATGAATGAATTTTATTATTACGGTCACAGACCAGTCCCAGCTCACTTACAATATCAGGAAAATCATAAAACACAACAGGAATACATTGAATTGTAATTGGGTATAACAGAGACAATTCAGATATAGCAGCAGTTAACAATATATATTAAATCTTGATCACTAAAATATAACCTAAAATTGTCATTTAAAACTTTAATCATTTTGGTAGTACAGCTTGTTCCCTAAGTTTTATGGAGTGCAGGGTAGTTTTATAGTGGCCGTGGCAAACTTAATATTAGCAACCTTGATGGTACCCAATTGCCTTTAAATGTTTTTAGGTACTCAAAATATTTGTAGATTTTTTTTTACGGCTAAAATATCTTTTGATTTTAGTTTAAATTTTATTTTTTAGTTTAAATCTAATTTTTTAGTTTAAATCTTATTTTTTAGTTTAAATTTTATTTTTTAAACATGTTGATGTTTGCTGCCCTGGGCTCTTTCGGGAGGAAGGGGCAGGACAGAAATGGCATACATGCAGTACATAAATAAATAAAGTAAGTAAGGTAAAGGTAAAGGTACCCCTGCCCGTACGGGCCAGTCTTGCCAGACTCTGGGGTTGTGCGCCCATCTCACTTAAGAGGCCAGGGGCCAGCGCTGTCCGGAGACACTTCCGGGTCACATGGCCAGCGTGACATCGCTGCTCTGGCGAGCCAGAGCCGCACACGGAAACGCCGTTTACCTTCCCGCTGGTAAGCGGTCCCTATTTATCTACTTGCACCCGGAGGTGCTTTCGAACTGCTAGGTTGGCAGGCGCTGGGACCGAGCAGCGGGAGCGCACCCCGCCGCAGGGATTCGAACCGCCGACCTTTCGATCGGCAAGCCCTAGGCGCTGAGGCTTTAACCCACAGCGCCACCTGTGTCAGGGATTTATCCTGAGCACCATGAGCCCTGGCAGCCAGAATCCAGCACAGACCTTAAAGGATGATATTCGGTTGCCAGACAGATTTAATTTTTCTATATTTGCACTGGGATCCAAGCGATATCCTAAAAAAGAAGAAGAAGAAAATCACGTGTGACAGGGATTGTTCCTGTTCCTGCACTCTCTTCCTAGCTGCATTCCAAGGACTCCCAGCCAATTGTAATATGGGCAGATCAACACCATCCATTTAAAGCACATGCCACACCAATGGCTTCCCCCAAAGAATCCTGGGAATTGTAGTCTCTCAAGGATGCTGGGCACTGTAGCTTCGTGAGCGTGGAACTACAGTTCCCAGGATTCTTTGGGAGAAGAGAGGCACTGTAGCTGTAGGGTGTGGATCTGCCCTACGGAAAGGCCTGTGCCGATGCACTGGAACAATACCTATCATATTGGCCTGAATATAAGCTGCACTCTTTTCCAAATTTGGGCCCTGAAAAGTTAAAGTGCTGCTTATATTTGCAACCTTACTGCATGACCTTACTGCGCGGCTCTCCACTTCCCAAGGAAGCAGCCTGGGAGTGTGGGGCAGTGGCGCACAGCCTGCCCACTGTTCCCAAGCCTCCCCTGGCACCGGCTTGGGGTGGTAGTGCTGGGAAATAAGCCTTGAATTTTAAAGGTGCAGTTTATTTGCAGGTGCAGCTTATATTCAGGCCACTTTGGTATCAACTGCATGCCTGATGTATGTGCGACTCCCACATCCTGCGCCGGGAAGAGTAGCTGTGTTTGCCCATGTTGCCACATGGCAAACGAGTCTTGTTGCAGATTAAAGGTAAAGGTAAAGGTACCCCTGCCCGTACGGGCCAGTCTTGACAGACTCTGGGGTTGTGCGCCCATCTCACTTAAGAGGCCAGGGGCCAGCGCTGTCCGGAGACACTTCCGGGTCACGTGGCCAGCGTGACATCGCTGCTCTGGCGAGCCAGAGCCGCACACGGAAACGCCGTTTACCTTCCCGCTGGTAAGCGGTCCCTATTTATCTACTTGCACCCGGAGGTGCTTTCGAACTGCTAGGTTGGCAGGCGCTGGGACCGAGCAGCGGGAGCGCACCCCGCCGCAGGGATTCGAACCGCCGACCTTTCGATCGGCAAGCCCTAGGCGCTGAGGCTTTAACCCACAGCGCCACCTGCGTCCCTGTGTGTTGCAGATTAGGTAAAGGTAAAGGGACCCCTGACCATTACGTCCAGTCGTGACTGACTCTGGGGTTGCGGCGCTCATCTCATTTAGTGGGCGAGGGAGCCTGCGTACAGCTTCCGGGTCATGTGGCCAGCATGACTAAGCCGCTTCTGGTGAACAAGAGCAGCGCACGGAAATGCCGTTTACCTTCCCGCTGGAGTGGTACCTATTTATCTACTTGCACTTTGACGTGCTTTCAAACTGCTAGGTTGGCAGGAGCAGGGACCAAGCAACGGGAGCTCACCCCGTCACAGGGATTCGAACCGCTGACCTTCTGATCGGCAAGTCCTAGGCTCTGTGGTTTAACCCACAGCGCCACCCGCGTCCCTTATTGCAGATTAAAGACTCACAAATTATTACATAAAGCTTTCATGGACCAGAATCCTCTATATTGGATGTATTTTTTAATTTGATTCGTTTATTTATGGAATTCATATACTGCCCTATACCTGCAGGTCTCAGGACGGTTTGCAGGATGCATTTAAGCGTACCTGCAGCCGAGGATCACACCATATTACCATATAAAGTGGACTCTCATCCATAAAATGTCTTATGCCATAAGGCAGTTGTGAGTCTTCAAAGGGCCACCAAGACCAGGTCAGAACAACCCACAGACACTTCCGAAGCCTTGACAGGTGCAAAGCAGAAGGAGTGTGAATTACGCAACTTTCTTTTCATATCCAGTTTGAGAAACAACATCCCTCCTGTTATTTCCGCTGGGACGGAGAATGCGCCAGCTTCTCATTCTTCTAAGGCAGGGGTGGGGAGCTGGGTGTTGTTGAACTAAAACTCCCATCATCTGGCCAATTTGACCAGAGCCGATGAGAGGCAGGAGTCCAGCAATGTTTGGTAAGAAGAATTCAGAAGAGTATTACGCAGCCCTTTAAAGACCATATACACTAAAACAAAGCCATTTCCCGTCCCCGGGGAGATGGCGTTGTGGGCTGGGAGCAAGCCCTCCCCACACGCTTGGGGCAGGATAGCCCCTGCACAACTGGTTGGTCCTCGGCTGCGTCAACCCAAGACTGTCCAATCCAGACGGCCCGGGGGTGTGGCGCGGGCTATTTAAACTGCCCACGGCTGAGGGCATGTCCCTTTTCTCCCTGCTCAGACAGTTCTCCCGCCCCCCCCCCCTTAGGTTAGGTTCTTTATCTCCTGACCTTGCTATGGGCTTCGGTTGGTCACCTGTTTTTTAACAGGGGCCTGGCAGGAATTTTTTCCACTTGGCAAATTAGCATCAGCCATTTGGTTTTTCGCCTAAAGGTAAAGGGACCCCTGACCATTAGGTCCGGTCGTGGCCGACTCTGGGGTTGCGGCGCTCATCTCGCTTTATTGGCTGAGGGAGCCTGCGTACAGCTTCCGGGTCATGTGGCCAGCATGACTGAGCCGCTTCTGGCGAACCAGAGCAGCACACGGAAACGCCGTTTACCTTCCCGCCAGAGCGGTACCTATTTATCTACTTGCACTTTGACGTGCTTTCGAACTGCTAGGTTGGCAGGAGCATTTCCTCGTAGCAATTTGTCACAACTTTGTAAGGTTTGGCGGTTAGGCATTGGAGTATTAGGTTTGATACAGAAGGGGGGGGGGCATGTCTTCTTTACCTTCTTCTTCGCTACAATATATCCATTTATTCCCAATTGTCAATGTCAAAAGGGACTAAAATCTATAAAATTCATAGAAACTCAATGTGCCAATTTGCTCAATTTCTCTAGGACTCCATCACACCTCCCCTGTCCTCCATAATCCCTCAAGCAAGGTGTCAAGATCCTAATCCTGTCAAATCACTCTGCCAAGCCTTTCCTCCAGGCAATGTCAGGTGGCAGACTATGCATATTTGGGACCATTATCTTCTCATCCCCGGTACTCAGGAAGTGTTTATCTGCGCATATCTCCGACTCTGCATATTCCCCCCTCCCTCCTCCATATGTTAATTCGTGTAACCCAACCTCTTCTTAATGTATTCATGATGTAATCTGTGTAACCCAACCTCTCTTTAATGTATTCATGATGTAACTGGGATGTATTTTGTACTGTATTCTGGGACATGGAGGGAAGTTTCAAAAGTTTATGTCACCCCTTTCTCGCTGTTCAATCTGGTCTTGAACCTGCTGCGCAATAAACTTGGATCTTCTGTAGTTTGCTCCTGTGCCCGGCTGAGCTCATTTTCTTCCGCAGGGACCCGCGGACACTTAGTCCGACGAGCTGGGTGGCAGAGTAGCCCTACAACCAGATTTTAGCCGTAACAGGTTGAAGGGGAGGGGACGTAGTGGCCATCACCTACCCCTCCTATTTCAAGGGTATTCCATTAAATGAATCCAAGTGGCGTGGTCCCATCTGAAGCCCCAGACAGGGGGCTAGGGCCATGGCACGTCCCCTAGTGGTGACCCTGGGGGAGTTCCTAGTTGATGTGCATCAGCAGGGCTCCCCCTTCTGGTGGTCAACCCTTCCAAGACTCCTGCAGATGGGCAGGAGTCAGATATAGACGTGTGGTTTCCAATGCCTAAGCCAATACCACTCACATTCTGTAAACCAATAAAGTTGTGGCCTTTTCCACCCATTAACCTAAAATACTGTTTCATGTGTCTTTATTCCACTTCCTGGGAGGATCTGGGACCTTGCCACACAAAAACAAGGCACATGCATTCCATCTTTAGCCTTAGCAGCAAATGTCGGTGCAGAAACTGTTGAGTGGGCTTTGGAGAGTCCCCAGTCTCTTCTTGCCCTTGCCTCAATGGCTCTTTTTGTTGTTCTTTAGTTGTCTTAGTCGTGTTCGGCTCTCCGTGACCCCGTGAACCAGAGCATGCCTTGGAAACTCTCACTTTCTTCTCAAAGCTTCTCCTTTTTTATGTCCATGGAGTTTTCTTGGCAAAATACTGGAGTGGTTTGCCAGTTCCTTCTCCACAATGGCTCTAGAGCACAGCAGTTTTCCTCTTCTCCCCCAGTATCATTTAGAAAACTGCCCACATTCCCGCCCCAAGACTTGTCCTCTATACTTTCCACAACTACGTATATGGAATTTTGAAAACAGCTGTGCAGAAACGTGACTCGACATTTTAAAAGCATCACCTACCAATCTTGCCAATTAAATTCCCCGCGAGATTGACATCCTTCAACTTCTGCAGCGTACTCAGCCCCTGTGAACATTTGTAAGGAACAGACTTCAGGGTCACGGAATACCTCAAAGCTTTAATAAATGCAGGGTTATTCCTGTCGGGTGACAGTGCTGATCACGGAATGATGAGGTTTTTAATCAATCAAGTTTAGTTCTTCAGACATGACATGTGCCAACTTACGTTAGCAGAACAAACGCTTTTGGAAATGTTAACAACAAACTGCACATCTAATATGCTGTGATAAATACATTCTGTGGCACTTCGAAAACTAGCAATTGGGCTCCAGCCCAGAAAAGCTTATCGATAACAAATCTCTTAAGCCTTTACGGTGCCACATGACTCTTTGATAACAACTTTCAGAGGGAAAACAAAGAGTTTAGGTTGTTCTCTACCTCTTCACTAGTGCTCAACCATATTGGGCAGTTTCTTGGGCTTAAATTTAGTCTAATGATTTTCCTTAAACGATTCCAGGGTGTGAGAATCCTCAGTTATAGGCTCATAATCTCCCCCTGCTACTGAACCACAGTTCACTGGGTTCTCTGGAAAGCCAGAATGCCAATTTTAAAAAATCAGCTGAATGGCACAATCATATATATATATATATATATATGTCTACCCAGAAGTAAATGTAAAGGACCCCTGGATGGTTAAGTCCAGTCAAAGACGGCTATGGGGTTGCAGCGCTCATCTCGCTTTCAGGCCGAAGGAGCCGGCGTTTGTCCACAGACAGCTTTCTGGGTCATGTGGCCAGCATGACTAAACTGCTTCTGGTGCAACGGAAGGACCAGGACGGAAACCAGAGCACACGGAAACACTGTTTACCTTCCCGTCGCAGCAGTACCTATTTATCTACTTGCACTGGTGTGCGTTCAAACTGCTAGGCTGGCAGAAGCTGGGACAGAGCAACGGGAGCTCACCCCGTCACAGGGTCTGGAACCGCCAACCTCAGAAGTAAGCACCATTCAGCTGAATGGGACTTACTCCAAGGTAACTGTGTATGTGATTATATTGCATTTATATTACACCTTGCATTTATATGGCACCTTTTCTTCCATCATGGAACCTAAGGCGATCTATTTGTGGTTCATGGAAAGCTGCTCATCCAAAACACAAACCAGACCCAGGACTCCTTAGCTTCAGCAAAGCAGTGCCTCCATGTGCCTTCAGACCGTACCCTGAGAGTCTGTAAACTACATGGCCGCAGTCTGAATAAGCCTCCCTAAGTGAAAAACATTATCTCGGGGTGTGCTTTTCCCCCACACTGACTGAACATAGACCATGGATTTCTCCATTCCCGAGCCCCCAAGAATTGAAAACAAGATTGAGGTTTGTAATATACACACGCCCAAGCTTCTGCCTCTGTTAAGCAGGCCTGGTATTTCAAAAACCTGGAAAGCTTGTCTGACCCAAAGATGACAGTGGGAGAAATGAGACAAAGCTTCTCTCAAGAGTAAAAAAGGTAAACGTAAAGGACCCCTGACAATTAAGTCCAGTTGCGAATGATTCTGGGGTTGCGGCGCTCATCTCGCTTTACAGGCCGAGGGAGCCAGTGTTTGTCTGCAGACAGTTTTTCTGGGTCATGTGGCCAGCAGGACTAAGCCACTTCTGGCGCAATGGAACACCAAGACCAGAGCAGCACACGGAAACACCGTTTACCTTCCCGCCAGAGCAGTACCTATTTATCTACTTGCACTTTGACGTGCTTTCGAACTGCTAGGTTTACAGGAGCAGGGACCGAGCAACGGGAGCTCACCGTGTCACAGGGATTCAAACCTTCTGATCGGCAAGTCCAAGAGGCTCAGTGGTTTTTACTGTTCTGTGTCTAGCCAAGATTGCACTGCTATGTAGGGCCCATATGCAGCTGTTACATATTTTGCTCAGCAAGTTTCTGATCATTTAGCACACCTACAACTGAAATGAAGCTTCTCAGCACTACCTGGGCAAACAGGACACAGGAGATGAAAGTTGGCTGGGCCATCCCTGTACTACTGAATTTAATTTATTGGATTTATCACCCTTCTTTTCGTCCAAGGAGCTCAAGATGGTGTGCATTAGGGGATGGGTGATTTCTCAATATATCGTCCAAAACCGGTTTGAAGTCCATATTGTGATATTAGTTTCATAATTTTTGACCTGGAAATATATGGTGTGGGCAGGTCGGTGGGTGTGCTATGCAAATATCACAATGTGGGGGAAACCGTGAAGCCAACCAAAGCCTCTACAGAGCTCCATCCTTATATCAGACAATGTGATTTATCAGTATATCACGATGTTTAGCTGGTGATCTATCGCGAAGTTGAAAAGCACGTATAGCCCAGCCCTGCTCTCCACCTCTATGTAATTCCACCCTTATTTCAGACATTGTGAAATAATGTTCAGGTGGTGATATATCGTGATGTTGAAAACCAGGTATCACCCACCCCTAGTGTTCGGGGCTCCCTCTTTCCTCATTTAATCCTTACAACCCTGTGCGGTAGGTCTAGAGGCAGTGACTGGCCCAAGTGATCTTCAAAGCCGAGTGAGGATTTGAACGCTGGTCTCTCTGGTCCCGGTCCAAACTCTAAACATTCTACTGCACTGGATCTCAAGGACACCTGTTCGAAGGTGCTTGTGGCATCACTGTGATAACATGCACAAATTGTCCTGCCCCAACCAGAAGAGTCAGACAGGAATGAATGGCCAAAACAAACAAACAAAACCTCAGGCTCACCTCTATTTCTCTAATCTGGTTCCCATTAAGCCAAACAACTTCCAGCTTTGTTAGCTTCTCCAGATTCTCAATCGTTGAAATCATGTTGCAATAGAGGTAAAGCTTTTGCAACAAAGCACATCTTTGCAAACCATCGATCTTCTGAAAAGAAGGGAGCGTGCATCAGTTTTAAGCACCAGCCAAAAAAGGGAGAAAAGTGCACACTTGAGTAAAATTACCTTGTCGGGGGAAATCCCACCAATTGCAGGCCCACAGAAGATGTTCCAGCCAGCCAATCAGACGTGCTCTTTTCCAGGAAACTCAGTTCCCTTACCGCTTTCACCCCCCCACCCCGCAAACACTCCTGGGCTTCAAAATGAGAGGGAAAGCCAGCTGGTCAAGGGCCCATCCACCCTTCCTTGCCCACTGGAAAATAAAAGGCTAAAATAAAAGCCTATTAAGCCCACTTACTCTCAAACAGCATTCGGCCACCCATAGCTCTTTAAGTACCAGGCAGTACTGCAGGTCAGAAATCTCTTGGATGGCCTGTCTGACGAGAACCAGCCTCGTTAAATTGGGGAAATGCGACAGGCCTACTATTCTGGGGTAGCCAGAGAAAAACATCTCCAGGCTCCTCACCGAAGATCCCTCTAGGTCAATTCTGTCATAAGACAGTCCATTACAGGTACACTGGAAGAAGAGAGAGAGACACAACCACTGTTATTGACCTCCTTCTACGTGATGTTAAGTCAAGCACATGCCAAAATGTGTCATTTCTGTCTTTGGCTATGTTTAATAATAATAATAATAATAATAATAATAATAATAATAATAAATTTTATTTATACCCTACCCTCCCCAGCCAGAACCAGGCTCAGGGCGGCTAACACCAATAAAATTACAATAAAACATAATAGAAAAAGAAAAAACAGTTAAAATACGGTTAAAATACGGATTACGATACAATTTAAAATGCAGCCTCATTTTAGTAGTAGCCATAAATCAAAACCATAAGGGGACGGAAACTTAAGGGTCAGACTGAGTCCAAACAAAGGCCAGGCGGAACAGCTCCATCTTGCAGGCCCTGCAGAAAGATGTCAAATCCTGCAGGGCCCTAGTCTCTTGTGACAGAGCGTTCCACCAAGTCAGGGCCAGTACTGAAAACGCCTTGGCCCTAGTTGAGACCAATCTAACCACCTTGCGGCTCAGGACCTCCAAAGTGTTGTTATTTGTGGACCTTAAGGTCCTCCGCGCGGCATACCAGGAGAGGCGGTCCTGTAGGTACAAGGGTCCTAGGCCGCATAGGTCGAAACCAGCACCTTAAACCTGACCCTGTACTCCACCAGGAGCCAGTGCAGCTGGTAAAGCACTGGATGAACGTGGTCCCGCGGCAAGGACCCCGTAAGGAGCCTCGTCGCGGCATTCTGCACCTGCTGGAGTTTCTGGGTCAGCTTCAAGGGCAGCCCCGCATAGAGCGAGTTACAATAATCAAGCCTGGAGGTGACCGTCGCATGGATCACTGTGGCCAGATCAGGGCGAGAAAGGTAAGGGACCAACTGCTTGATACGGCAGAGATGGAAAAATGCCACCTTTGCTGTGGCTGCAACCTGGGCCTCCATGGAAAGGGAGGTCCCAACTTTTCTTCTGATCACAACAAACTTACAACAGCTACCCATTATAGCCTAATCAGTAACTAAGGGCAGGAAGCTCTGAAGCCATCTAGCTTTCTGGTCTTTTATGCTAGGATTGGTCACGGGCAGCCCAACCTGGCCTTCACACATCAGAATATCATGGTGAACTGCCCTAAGATCTACGGATGAAGGGCGGTATACAAGCAAATAATATAATGTGATCACATATGACCTCCCACCGCTCTTAAGCATCTCAGACACATTTTCCCAGAAGTGGAGACAATCAGAAGGCTTAGTAGCCCCTTAATTGTGTTAGCAACAAGTTCTGCCATCTTTCTCCCATGATGCACTTCAGCTGTTCACAAACCTTGTGTGTCAGACGGATAGAGTCTGGTGGGAATTAGCAGCTAAGGCTGAATTTAACCCAAACCACTGCTGTGCTTAATTCTAGGGGAGTCATTTGTGAGGACCTTTCGCACCTTCCTTGGAGACCACAAACACACACAGAGACACGAAAAAATTCCCATGTGATGGGCCATCCCAACAGTGCAATGTAAGAGGACTTCTTCACACAGGGCTGGTGTGAGTTTACACTGTAAGAGTGGGCAGTATTGAGTGGCTATCACAGGCAGCTTCTGTCAAATTGGCTCTCCATCTTTTAGGTAGAATTTTTGGGGAATGTGTTGCCACCTACCGAACACACATAAACCTCCATAGGAAGGAGCATCCTGTTTCCCTAGCTTGTGCCTTCCTGCCCACAGACGGTTTTGCCAGAGTGGTGCATGCTCTGGTTATCTCCCGTTTGGACTACTGCAATGTGCTCTATGTGGGGCTACCTTTGAAGGTGACTTGGAAACTATAACTAATCCAGAATGCAGCAGCTAGACTGGTGACCGGGAGTGGCCACTGGGACCATATAACAGCAGTCCTAAAGAATCTTCACTGGTTCCCGGTATGTTTCCAAGCACAATTCAAAGTGTTGGTGCTGGCCTTTGAAGTCCTAAATGGCCTTGGCCCAGTATACCTGAAGGAGCATCTCCACCCCCAGTGCTTAGCCTGGACAGAAGTCCTCCTCTGAGGGTCTTCTGCTGTTTCCCTCATTGCAAGAAGCAAAGTTACAGGGAACCGGGCAAAGGGCCTTCTCGGTAGTGGCACCTTCCCTGTGGATGTCAAGGAGATAAAGAACTATATAACTTTTAGAAGACATCTGAAGGCAGCCCTGTATCAGGAAGTTTTAGTTTGAGCCAAAAGGACACTTCTCATGTTTCTTAGACGAAGGTCAAAGTACCCTGGACCTCAATCACATTCAGAAAAGAAACACAGTCAAATAAAATACGATCAACTATACAATCAATTACAGTACAATAATAAATCAAAGAGTTACCAGCTCTTTAACTATTTCATTGGAAGGAATCTGGTTTTGATTATCACTTTGGATCATCTTCTGAGCATTGCAGCTTAATGGTCATAGCACAGGATCTAGACAAGAGAACAGCAAAATAATTATCTGCTGAGAAATCAGACACATAAATGTCAAAGCCACTGATCTTAGAATGGGAAAAACAGTGTTCGACAATGTTAACTTCCAGAGCCATCACCTTGATAGGCCCACATGAAACAGGCTACAGAACCAAGAGATAAATTATGTATTTCAGGTTTGGGAATGCCTGTTTCCTTAGATAACACAAAAGTGGGGACAAGGGGGAGAATCTCCCCTCCC
Source organism: Podarcis cretensis (assembly GCF_951804945.1). NCBI lineage: Eukaryota > Metazoa > Chordata > Lepidosauria > Squamata > Lacertidae > Podarcis > Podarcis cretensis. Next base: position 9,170,831 of record NC_137170.1, on the reverse strand, counting down.
CTCCTGTCCCATCCGATTTTGCGCCAGTTCATGTGTTCTCAGCTCCAATTTCAGATGCTGTGATTCAAAAACAGCGGGGAATCAGTGTGGAAGAATAACTGGGAGGGGAACGCAATGGTTGCGGCACAAACCTCCACAAGTCCTGTGGTTCTGCTTCACCTGAGTGCACCCAGGGGATGGGGGGTGATTTCCAGGCATCCTACAAGTGTCAGAGAGGACCAAGCAGCTACCTTTCAACATGCAGGGAGGTCTGTTCATGTGGAGAGTTGATTCCCAGCTTTCCCATCCCCGGGGTGGTGCGGGAGATGGTAGAGGGGGAGGATGGGGAGGGGAAGGACCATGTAGTATATATTGCCACACCACTCCTATTTGCATCTGGAGAGAGGAGCCTCTGGGGCAGAGGAAGCTGGGCCAGCTTCTGCAAGCATCAAACAGACGAACCATTTCCACTGGTATTTCTACATTTGGTTGGAAAGAGCTGCAGGGCCACTCAAATTGGATCAGGCAGAGGTAGGAGGGGGCGGTGTTAACCTTTCCGCCCTATTCCATTTCCTCAGTCTAAGGTCACAAATGCACCATACATTTAAAGCACATGGCTCCCCCCTCCGTTTTTTAAATAGTAATCCATATAAAAAGGTAAAGGGACCCCTGACCATTAGGTCCAGTTGTGACCGACTCTGGAGTTGCGCGCTCATCTTGCTCTATAGGCTGAGGGAGCCGGCGTTTGTCCGCAGACAGCTTCCGGGTCATGTGGCCAGCATGACTAAGCTGCTTCCAGCGAACCAGAGCAGCGCACGGAAACGCCGTTTACCTTCCCACCGGAGCGGTACCTATTTATCTACTTGCACTCTGACGTGCTTTCAAACTGCTAGGTTGGCAGGTGCAGGGACCAAACAACGGGAGCTCACTCCGCTGCGGGGATTCGAACCGCCAACCTTCTGATCGGCAAGTCCTAGGCTTTGTGGTTTAAGCCACAGCGCCACCCGCGTCCCTAGTAATCCATATAAACAATAGTTAAAATAAATGAATATGCAAGACTCCAAAGCAACCTCCAACCTCTGGAATTCTCCACCTCATTAAGTGCATCTGCCTCTTCCACTGCTGTATTTTCATACAGCTTTTCCCAATAACTAGGCTATTATGTGTATCCTCCTCACTGTTAAATATTTATATGTGTGCGCGCATATATGGAGATTTTGACTATTTGCATTGTGTTTTACTGTTTTTTCATTATATTCCAACTATTCACAACTTTGGGGACCATGGGGAACAAAAAGCAACAGAAGAATAAAGATTTAATGAAAATCAGGAGCAAATTCAAACACGGGGGGTTGGACTAGATTACCCTTGGGCTCCTTCCAGTTCTACAATTCTCTAAGGTGTCAGACTTACCTCTTTGGGGAGGGAGTTGCACAGTTTAGGAGCTGCCACAGAGAAGGCCCTATATTTCCTTCCCGTTTGCTTCCAGTGGATTCGAAGACACTGTGAAACACATAGTACAGCGTCCAAGGATGTGAGATGAAAAAATTCCTCACTGAAATGTCCCACACAAAATCACCTGGTGACCTTGGGAAAAACAACTATTTTCCCTTGCCCGCCCCCCCCAACAAAGAAATCTGCAATACAGAAATAACAGTGACACACCCCAAAGGCTGTATGTTATCACTATTATCAATAATGCTAAAATTTGCAGTATATGGCAAACCTGGGAAGAACTTTAAAACAACAGTATTCCAAAAGAACTCCCATTAAACAATCCAAAACAAAGGAGCATTCCTTAACAATATATTATGATTCCACACTTACAATCACTGACAGGGTCACAATCTCCATTCATTCCGTCCCCTTCCAGCCACCTCAAACCTGAGGGTTTTGTTTTATATTTTATAAGGCCATCACAAATTCTTTTAAGCAGCAAACTAAATCCCATCTTGGCTGCGAGTCCTGGAAAACCTGCTCCCTGCCTTGGGTACTTTTTGATGTGTTTTTTTCTCTTTTTGTACCTTTATTTTTAAATCTGTTACGATTTACATGGAAATGGTTCCGTTTGGTTGCGTGCTTTTCAATGCGTTTTATTTATTGTTTATTACTACTTACGCTTGTATTTATGTAAAGCTTTCTGCGCGGTGTAAGCCACCTTAAGCACAGTTGCAACCATGGAAAGGCAGCAAGAGAAATAAAATGTGGTATGGACACAGGTGTGGAAATCCGGTTTCAGGGGTCACTAAAAAAAAATCCTTCCCCCCCCAAAGTGCAGGAAAAATGTCCACCTTTTTTTCTACAACAGCTGCAATCCTAACCCCACTTACCCGGGAGTAACATCCACTGAAATCAATAGGGCTTGCTGCCGAGTAGATATTTTAAAGTTTGTTTTACTTATTTATTACATCTGTACGCTGCCCTGTATCGGAAGTTCAAAACACATGAAGAAAACAGAAAATTTGCAGCACAGCAAAAGCAAAACAAGCCAGTAACCACACATAGCCAGGACTGTGCTGCGGCACCTCAGTGGGCTAAAGCGGGGTAACTAATCCGGGGTAAGAGACTTCATGCATGCTCTCCTAAGTTGTGGGGAGAAGCAACCCCTCTTTGCATAGGGCAAGGAAGAGGATGTACAACGCAGCTACCCCATGGGATGGGGAAATAGAAAGAGGGTAACAGCGAGGTCAGTCCCTTCCCTCTCTCTGGCGGGGTGCCAGATATGGGGGAGGAAGGAGGCGCAAGGCAGTTGCCTAGCAACGGCAGGTAACCCACTCCTCCTCCCTGGCGGCCGCTCAACCTACCTGGAGCCCCGAGAGATGCTGGCTGAAGCCAGGCCGGGCTGTGTATCGTGAGCGGGGCCTACCGTCGCCTAGGCAACGCTCCTCCTCTCTCCCCGCCCGCTGCCTAGCAGCAGCCAACCAGCGTCGACAGGGAGGCAGGGGCGTGTGTGGCGTCACAGGGTTCCACGCACAGACTGGAAGGAATGAATGGAGCGGCGGGGAGGAGCCTCCATTCAACCTCGCTCGCCCTGAAAGGGCGCGGTCATACCTGAGTCCGATGGGACGGGTGTTCCGGGGCGGGTGGGTTTGAAGGTCTGGAGCAGGTTCATTTGGAAGGAAAGGCAGGCAGGTTGCAATGGGGGTTGTTTGTTTCGTGTTTTGCTCACGGGTAAAATAAAAATAATTATCTACGATACGATAGGATAATCTTTATTGTCATGCCATTGTAATTTGGCAGTATTGTAATTTGGCAGAAGACTAAGAAGGATGCTAGATCATAAATAACTGCCTACCATTGAATTAGACTTGAATTTGACGATAAGTGAGATTGAGGAAAATATAAAATTTATGGAGAATTATTAGATTAAATTAATTGAACGAGATTTAAGAATGTAAACAAGATGATAAATTGCTGGAAAAAGGTTATAATGATGTAAGTGGGAGCGGGAGACGTGAGGGAGTCCAAAGAAGTTTTGAAAAAACGTGTTATGATCCATGTTATATTGTTTATCATTTTTGTATTTTGTATTTATTTAAAAAATTTCAATAAATATTTATAAAAAAAAGGATAATCTTTATTGTCATTGTCCCATACAGAACAATGAAATTGAAAAAATCTACATCATACATTCGAAAACCAACAAGCCTGCTATCCCAGCCTCGTTAGCCCCCTAAAAACTCTGATACCACATAATTAAATACAATATATAAATACAACCACATAATTAAATACAATATAACCAAAATCGCATTTGGATAGAAACTGTTTCTCAGGCGGCTAGTCCTAGTCTTTATAACCCTGTACCTTCTTCCAGAAGGCAGAAGCTTAAAGAGATCATGTCCGGGGTGCACACGATCCTTCACTATCTCTGCAGCTTTCTTATGACACCTGGAGGCATAGATTTGATCCAAGGTGGGAAGAGTGCAACCAATTATTCTCTCCGCAATCTTTACAACCCTGGACAGCATTGTTTTTTTCCCTGGCCGTGCAGTTCCCAAACCACACACACAGACCTTAAGTTAATACACTCTCAGCAGTACAATGGTAAAATGCCATCAACAGGTCCTTTGAGATTATTTTTCCAGAGGATTCTCAGAAAATATAACCTCTGCTGTGCTCTCTTCATCAGGTCTTTACTGTTTTCTCCCCAGGTTAGGTCATCTCTCAACTCCATTCCCAGAAATCGAAACACCGAGACCTGTTGCACACACTTTCCCTCAATAATAAGTGGCTGAATATTCAATTTACATTTCTTAAAGTCCACAATAATCTCTTTTGTTTTCTTTAAGTTAAGGAGTAAGTTGTTTTTCCTGCACCACTCCCCCAACTGCTCAAATTCCTTCCTACAGGCCGCCTCCCCCTCTCCAGTTGTGATTAAACCAACCACCGTTGTATCATCTGCAAACTTAACGATCTTATTTAGTATATTTTTATTTGTTTATACACCGTCTTTCCCCCCTATGGGACTCAAGGCAGCTTCCAGACAAAAGCAAGACTTGCTAAAAACAGCCATAAAAAACAAAAAAAACAAATACTTGGGCTTGCCGATCGGAAGGTCGGCAGTTCGAATCCCTGCGATGGGGTGAGCTCCCGTTGCTCAGTCCCAGCTCCTGCCAACCTACCAGTTTGAAAGCACATTGAAGTACAAGTAGATAAATAGGTACCACTCCGGCGGGAAGGTAAACAGTGTTTCCGTGCACTGCTCTGGTTCACCAGAAGCAGACGTGCACGGCTCTGTCTGCGGACAAACATTGGCTCCCTCGGCCAGTAAAGCAAGATGAGTGCCGCAATCCCAGAGTCATCTGCAACTAGACTTAACTGTCAGGGGTCCTTTACCTTTTTTTACTTCGATAAAATCTCAGGCAGCCTTTGGCAATTTCCCCCCATTTTATTTTTGTTGCATAAAATTGGTGGTTAAGAATAAACCAGAAAACTCTAAAGTGGTTTACAAAGAGGATAAAGTGATAAGAACTGAAGCCAGCAGTAGCAGCCTTTGCCAGCCTTGCACCTTCCATACTGCCTCTGACGGTCACAGATAGCTTTATTCTCCTCCATGAATTTGTGCCATCCTCTTTTACAGGTGTCCAGGTTGGTGCTCATCACTGCCTGCCATGGGAGCAAATTCCATTCTTAAAATACTTCTTCACACAGCACACATTTAATTCTGTCTGTCCTGAATCTTGCAACATCCTGCTTCATGAGATGGTCCTGAATTGAAGCACAGTGGTACCTTGGTTCTCGAACGCCTTGGTACTCAAACAACTTGGAACCCGAACACTACAAACCCAGAAGTGTTAAGGTTTGTGAACTTTTTTCAGAAGCCGAACAGGCTCCATTTTGAGTTTTATGCTTCCGATTTGAGTGCCACACTTCCATTTTGAGTGTTACGCTGAGGTCTGTCTGTTTTTGCTGTTTATTTTGCGTTTTTGTTTTTGCAGCTTTTTTGTTTTGTTTTTGTGACTGTGTGGAACCCAGTTCAGCTACTGATTGATTGATGGATTGATTGTGTGAGTGCAGTACATTGTTTATTGCTTTCCTTTGATGGATCAGTGGTCTTGTTAGATAGTAAAATTCAAGCTAAATTGCTGTTTTAGGGGTTGTTTTTAAAAGTCTGGAATGGATTAATCCATGTTGCATTAATTTCTATGGGAAAGTGTACCTTGGTTTTGGAACGCTTTGGTTTTGGAATGGACTTCCAGAACGGATTGAGAGTCAAGGTACCACTGTATTATGAAGAAGAAAAATGTCTCTCTACCCACTTTATTCACCCAATGCAACATCTTACACACCTCTGTCATGTCCCCTTTTATACATCTCCCCCCCCCCCACCATTAAAAGGTCCCAGCTGCTACGACCTTTCCTCACTTCATCTCCTTGATCGATTTTGGTTGCCCTTTCCTGAATCTTTTCCAACTCCACAATATCCTTTCCGAGGCAAGTTCTGGTCACTGAGGTGTAAGCATGTCCTGCTTAAGTCCGTAGGGTTTACTCTGAGTAAGTGTGCATGGGTTTGGGCTGGTGGGAGTTGCTTTCCAAAGTATCTGGAGGGCACTAGCTTGGGGAAGTCTGCTCAGGTGAAAGGACATGCTCCTCAGGAGTTCTTCCTCCCTTCAGATGTGAGAAGCGAAGCTAACCCACACATTGCCTGGCAGTACTTTGACACATCGCCAGGTGTCACTGTTATTCACACATTGCATCTCCGGTCCATTTCCATGATTTGCCTTGCAAGTTCCTCTATCCCTTATCAGTATTGTGCTGGTACTAAATTTGATGTTGCTGTTGTTTAGTCGTTTAGTCGTGTCCGACTCTTTGTGACCCCATGGACCAGAGCACGCCAGGCACGCCTGTCTTCCACTGCCTCCCGCAGTTTGGTCAAACTCATGCTGGTAGCTTCCAGAACACTGTCCAACCATCTCGTCCTCTCCCGTCCCCTTCTCCTTGTGCCCTCCACCTTTCCCAACATCAGGGTCTTTTCCAGGGTCTTCTCATGAGGTGGCCAAAGTCTTGGAGCCTCAGTTTCAGGATCTGTCCTTCCAGTGAGCACTCAGGGCTGATTTCCTTCAGAATGGAGAGGTTTGATCTTCTTGCAGTCCGTGGGACTCTCAAGAGTCTCCTCCAGCACCATAATTCCAAAGCATCAATTCTTTGGCGATCAGCCTTCTTTATGGTCCAGCTCTCACTTCCATACATCACTATTGGGAAAACCATAGCTTTTACTATACGGACCTTTGTTGGCAAGGTGATGTCTCTGCTTTTTAAGATGCTGTCTAGTAAATTAGAGGTGCACAATCAATGCTTTGCCTTAGCATGCACTGTTCATGTGCTCCCAGCCATAAAATCATAGGGTTCGAAGGGACCCCAAAGGCCATCTAGTCCAACCCCCTGCAATGCGGGAATCTCAGCTAACACAGCCACGACAGATGGCCATTCAACTTCTGCCTAAAAGCCTCCAAGGAAGGAGAGTTCACAACTTCCCATGGCAGACCATTCCACTCTGTTATTATATTATTATAATTCCAATGTTCCTCTTTATTATCCCACTGCTCCACACTTTTATTATAACGAATTAATAATAGCATCTTTTTTTGTGTCACACAGGGCCCCAGAATGGGGCTAGATCACATAGGTGCCAACTCCCTAGGGTCTGAGCCAACTCCCTAGGGGTCGAGGTCCCTTTGCCCCCCCCCAATAGAATATTTGAGGGGACTGCCCCCACCCCAAGTTGATGGGCATTGCCATTCAAATAGTGTGTGTGCACCGTGTCATGTGATCAATTGTGCTTACTTCCGCCCGCCCCTGGCAATATTTTATTCAAGTTGGCACCCTGCTAGATCAAGAGCATGGGTGGGCAAACTAAGACCCAATTGCCTTCTAAATCCGGCCCACGGATGGTCCAGGAATCAGCATGTTTTTACATGAGTAGAATGTTTCCTTTTATTGAAAATGCTTCTCTGGGTTATCTGTGGGGCCTGCCTGGTGTTTTTACACGAGTAGAATTGTGCTTTTATTTAAAATGCATCTCTGGGTTATTTGTGGGGCACAGGAATTTGTTCATTTCCCCCCCACCCCCAAATATAGTCCAGCCCCTCACAAGGTCTGAGGGACAGTGGACTGGCCCCCTGCTGAAAAGGTTTGCTTACCCCAATCAAGAGCATTGTGGGCAATTAAAAGATCCAGCCACCTAGTGCTAAGCAAGGGAAAAAAGACAATCTTTTATGGTGAAGTGATGGCAGCCAAAGCAGGCGTCTGCAGTAGACCCCGCGAGGACAAAGAGATCCTCAGAGTTGCCCAGGGTTCCAGGAGCTGGTGTTGTCCCTGGGCAGAAGCACCATTCCTCACCCCTATATGAGAGGCCACACCTGCCAATATTTACCCTCCAATGCAACTGTTAAAGGTATAGGGAACCTGTCCACTTTGCATCTGGTCATTCCTGGGGCGTCGCTGTGCTAGCATTGTGCTGGCCTGGGGCTGATGGGAGTTGCGGTCCAAAATAAGTGGAGGGCACCAGGTTGGCAAAGGTTGGTGCAGATGAACGAGACAATGGTGGGAATCAACATGTTCCATACAGTTTTGGCTTACCCGTTTCAGGGGGGTGGACTAGATGGCCCTTGGGATCCTTTCCAATGCTACAATTCTTTTAAATTTTATTTTAAACGAAATTTTATTAAGACTTTTTCATAATACCACATGATAAAAGAGACTGATCTTAATAAAAACAGAGAATGAAAGAGAAAAGAAAACACCAAGAGGAAAGGAAATAAATAGAAGAAAATAAAAACAAAAGGGATTTCTGATTTTTCCCATTGTCGGCTGCATAAAAGAAATTATTCAAAATATTCGCTCTAGAATGACACCCAACTGTTCTTCTTTTTGTTAGGCAATATTTTCCCAAATAGATTAATTCGTTTTCCTTTTTGTACAAAAAGTCCAAATAAGGTTACAATTCTATGATTCTGTGGTGCATCCCATCTTGGGCAAAGATAATTTGGGGTTAGTTTTCTTAATACTGTACTATTTCATCTCAGAATTGTTTTCTGCAGCTAAAAAACCTATGATAAAGTAAAATACAGAAATTCTGCTATATATCATTTGAAACCCTTTCATGTATCCTGGGGGGTACGTGTACCACACTTTGGGGAACAGTGCCGCAACGAATTAGCCCGAACTGAAAAGATGGCTCAGATTTTAGGGGGCTCTTAGAAAAAAACAAGGTGCAAATCAGCCACTGATTTTGCTTCTTTGGCCTGCTGTTAAGAGCATACAAATTTAAAACACAGCTCAGTGTTATATAGGCTCAGAGACACAGTGGCACACTGTCAGAAGAAAACAGCAGTTAGACCATTTTAAAAGCGAGTAAGCCCTGCCAGCATTATTAATGTGCATGTCCATCAGTGGAAGATGCTTCATCCATTAAGTTCCACTCTGTATTAGTCCTGGGAAGAAGCAAGCTCATCACCTTAATTTAGTTTAAGTCTCCATTTCAGGGATGCTACCAGTGCAGCTGTTTCAAAACAAGACTTATGTTCAACCCAAATGACCACTGCATATTTTTTTTTTGAAATTTTTATTAGATATTTCAACACAGTAATTTTAACAAAAATACATCATCCACATTGTTTCCCCCCTCCATTTTTTCCCTCCCCCCCCCAAACAGAAAACCCAACCCTCCCCCCCCGGACTTCCCTCAGCTCCTTTCTCTGGTTTCTCAACACATCTTTCTGTCTGCATATTGTAAAATTGTAAAGATCCTCAAATTATCTATCTATTACAATAAATAGTTTGTGAATGTTTATTCAAAACCTGCCAAAGAGTCCAATTCATTTTGTTGCTTCTTTAAGCATTTCGTAAAAGGTCCCCATTCATCTTTAAGATCACAGTTATCCTTGTCATGTAGTTTGCGTGTCAGTTTTGCCAATTCCGCATAGTTCATCAGTTTTTCTTGCCACAGTTCTTTCATCGGGATTTCCTTATTCTTCCATCCTTCTGTCACGTACATAAAAATATTTTTTAATTTCTTTGGCAGGTCTTTCCCCACAATCCCTAATAAGAAAGCTTCGGGCTTTTTCCACAAATGTTAAATGAAACATTTTCTTTAACTCATTATATATAATTTCCCAGAACATTTTAATTTTGCTACAATCCCCCCAAAAATGACCACTGCATTTTGAACCAGTTGAAGTGTTTGGGTCGTCTTCAAGGGCAGCCCCATGCAGAGCGCATTGCAATAACCCAGTTCAGTGACCCATGCACTCCCTTTTTGCCCTGCACAGCTGACCACAGGAACAAACTGCAAACTCTCCTGTTTCTTGACATAGATATTCGGGTCCTATGAGCCAGTGCACTGGCTGCAAAAAGGTTAACTTTGTAAGCCACTTAGAGTTTGAGGTGTTTTTTAAAAAAATTTGTCTGTACATTGATTAAACAGATTAAAAGGGTCAAGGTAAGGAGGCCAAGGCAGCCTCCCTTAAAAATGCACGGCTTGGAAAATATTTGGGCCTTCTTATTTCCTCCCTGTTCAGAGTTCCCTTTGGGAGGTCTTCATTTCTTTTGAAGATGAAACAAGAAGAGGCCGCCTGGTGTGGGACTCTGCAAGCAGGTTACTCTGACGAAACAGGATCTTAATTGAGTTGTCTGTGCAGGGAAGAAAGATCCAGCTATAACCAGGCCCCCTTGGAGCGGCTTTCTTCCTGCTATCATGCTATCCACTAACACCGTTTACGGTAAAAGGTTGCTGCAAGATGGTTGCAGAGTGGTCTGCAGAATTGATTGCTTTTTGGCTGGGCTACAAAATCGGTATATAGTGGGGGAACGAAGGAGGCAGATGGAATAGGAAGTTCAGGAGATGGAATGGAAAACTTACCCAGAGTGATATTTTGAAACACTGAGGCTGGGAAAATTTATCCAGAGTCTTCTGTGCCTCTCTGATTTATCACGTGGGTACACCGCAGGGAACCTCTTGCTCTCCAGATGTTGTTGAACCCCATCTCCCAATAGCCCCGCCAAGCATGGCTGATGGTTAGGGATGATGGGAGTTGGAGTTCAGCAATATCTGGAGGGCCACAGGTTCCACAGCCCTGCCTTTGTTGTTGTTTAGTCGTTTAGTCGTGTCCGACTCTTTGTGACCCCCTGGACCAGAGCACGCCAGGCACTTCTGTCTTCCACTGCCTCCCGCAGTTTGGTCAAACTCATGCTGGTAGCTTCAAGAACACTGTCCCACCATCTCGTCCTCTGTCGTCCCCTTCTCCTTGTGCCCTCCATCTTTCCCAACATCAGGGTCTTTTCCAGGGAGTCTTCTCTTCTCATGAGGTGGCCAAAGTCTTGGAGCCTCAGCTTCAGGATCTGTCCTTCCAGTGAGCACTCTGGGCTTATTTCCTTAAGAATGGAGAGGCTTGATCTTCTTGCAGTCCATGGGACTCTCAAGAGTCTTAAGTCCTGCCTTAAGTAATTCTAAACAATTGTGGTGGTTCCTCAACAGCCAAAATAGCCAAGTACAGTGGTGCCTCGCAAGACGAAATTAATCCGTTGCGCGAGTCTCTTCGTCTTGCGGTTTTTTCGTCTTGCGAAGCATGGCTATTAGCGGATTAGCGCTATTAGCGGTTTAGCAGCTTAGCGGCTATTAGTGGCTTAGCGGCTTAGAAAAAGGGGGGAGGGAAAAAACTCACAAGAACTCGCAAGACGTTTCGTCTTGCGAAGCACCTCAAAAGACGGAAAACTCTTTCGTCTAGTGAGTTTTTCGTCTTGCGAGGCATTCGTCTTGCGGGGCACCACTGTACATTCGCAAATAAATATTCTGTTTCCAGCACCAGCACAGGCATTCCTCTGTCATTTATTTGCAACATCTAATATCCAAAGGTATACTGCCTCTGTACATGGATGTTCCATGCAGCTACTCATTGTTAATAGTTCTTAGCAACTCTATCCTCCACAAATGTGTTGAATCCCTTTTAAAAGCCACCTTAGCTGGTGGCCAAATAATTTTGAGAGGTTTTAAAAAAATAGTTTGATCAGGCTAAAGAAACTTCTCAGAGGAGTTTTTTACATCCCCAAAGAGTTCCTTTTGCAGTGCCCTCTTCTTGTTCTCCTTTGTTCCTCATCATTTGCTCACTTCTTATTGGAGCCTAAACCAGGGTTGATATATTTCAAAAAGTGAAAATCTGGACACAAGCTTTTTCCCAGCGATTTCTGCCAGGATGGTCACACGTTTACTGGCTATGTCTGGGAAATTCTGGACGTATGGCCACCCTACCAAAGCACTGTATAAAATGCTCTGATCCCTCCCAGGATATTTGATCAGCTAATTAGGCATCTAGAGAAGACTTCTCTAGCAAAGAGGTGATGGCCAAAAACTTTGATGGCTTTAAAAGATTAGTCAAATTCGTGAAAGATAAGGCCATCAGTAGCTACTAGCCACCTGGCTGTCTTCTCCTGCTCTGGAGGTTAGGATTCGAACCCATGGCTTCAAGTTACAAAAAAGGAAATTCTGACTAAACATCAGGAAGAACTTTCTGACAGTAAGAACTATTTGAGAGTGGAATGGACACACATGCGAGGTTGTGGACTCTCCTTCCTTGGAGATTTTAAAGTGGAGGTTGGGTGTCCATCTGTCCTGGATGCTTTGGCTGAAATTCCTGCATTGCAGGGGGTTGGACTAGATGACCCTTGAGGTTCCCTTCCAACTCTACAATTTTACGATTCTATGATTCTCCCAGATTGCTCATCGTTCCCTCCTAGCTCCCTTTCCCTTTCTGCCCTCTTGGGTGGAATCTACACACATATTAAAAAAACACTGTGAAAATGCTTTTTTTTAAAAAAAAAAAAAGTTTTGAAAAATACATTGAATTTGGCATATCTCACTGTTGCCATCTAGTGTCATGTTTGTATATTGTATTTCCCAACACATTTAAAGCATTTTATTTGCAGCTGTATAGCTGAGTCCTTGGTCACTCACTTTCTATGCAGCTTCTCGGGTATCAGTCTGAGCTTCGAGAAACACACAGAGCTGGGACAGAGTGCCACTCTCGCAACTTCCTCCTTCTCCTCTGCAAGGAAGTGAAAAAGTTAACCAACCTCAGCACCCCTTGACAAATGGGACAAGCAAGCCTAGAGGTGGGTTCAGAGGCTTCGCATGTGCCAGGAGATGTTCTCAAGGGCCCCCTTGAGCCCACAAGTACCATGTTGGTGATGCAAAGATGGCAGTTATACCTATCCTGCTGTTCCTCTCAGGAATTCTGAGCAGCCTTGGTCCACTCTGCCATCCAGACAAGTTAGATGACCTTACCTGCTTTAGAACAGGGCAATGTGACTTTGAAGCAACTATTTGATGACCTACCTCACGGGAAGCAATAGAAACAGCCACCCCTGTTCTCTTAAAATAACTTGAGAAGGAGCTAACATAGCACAATGCCAAACTCTTATTAAATAAATGATCTCCAGCCTGGGACATTCATCCTCTTGCAGTAGGTTACGCAATCTAATCCCAAACGAGAGGACATGAGATCAGGATGATTGGTGTAAATGGCTTAATTATTTGTTGCCGTTTGTTTTGGCTGGCTGAGACGCCAAACCATATTGTACTGCCAGAATGTTGGTTTTGCTACCAGTTCTGTGAGTGGGAGAAGTATCCGGACAATCTCACATCTAGGTCCAATTCACCTCCTTTTTGTTTTTTGGAATGTGAATTCTACATAAAGGGAACAGTAGCCAAAATGACCAGACAAGCGTGCAATAGGCTTGGCATTCATGTGGCAGCCAAAGCAAAAATCCAGGCAACAATGTTGTTGTTTTTCTGAAGAACAACTCCCTCATCTGAACCAACATGAATTGATTTTTTTTTTTAAAGGAAAATTTCATAAGCTGCTGCCCAGATTGCTTTTCCACCAACCAACCCCTCCCCACCCCCTTCTGCTCTTTGCATCACAAAGTCTCCCTCCATCTGCATTGCTTCAAAAGCAAATCACCATCATCATTTCATCTGCATGCTGCGTTCACATAGTTAAACCATGTTTAACATGCTCAGCAAAATGACACTATTTGCTCTAATTCTTTCAAAACTACAACTAATCCAGAATGCGGCAGCTAGACTGGTGACCGGGAGCGGCCGCCGAGACCATATAACACCGGTCTTGAAAGACCTACATTGGCTCCCAGTACGTTTCCGAGCACAATTCAAAGTGTTGGTGCTGACCTTTAAAGCCCTAAATGGCCTCGGTCCTGTATACCTGAAGGAGCGTCTCCACCCCCATCGTTCAGCTCCGAGGGCCTTCTGGCGGTTCCCTCACTGCGAGAGGCCAAGTTGCAGGGAACCAGGCAGAGGGCCTTCTCGGTGGTGGCGCCCGCCCTGTGGAATGCCCTCCCGTCGGATGTCAAGGCGATGGACAACTACCTGACATTCAGAAAACATCTGAAGGCAGCCCTGTTCAGGGAAGTTTTTAATATGTGACATTTTAGTGGATTTTTCATCTCTGTTGGAAGCCGCCCAGAGTGGCTGGGGAAACCCAGCCAGATGGGCGGGGTACAAATAATAAATTAATTATTATTATTATTATTATTATTATTATTACAAAAATAACACAAAATGTCAATGAACAATAAATGAATGAAAACACATCAGTAAATGTATAATGAACATTGCAAGTCAAAAGAAGGTCTTATAATAAAAATACAAAACTATAATCCTAATAACAGCAAAAAAGAATGCATCTTCAAAACTGAATCTTGACTCCAACAAAACTCCTAAACAACACCCCACCCCAATAGTCTCTAGATATCCTGAGCAGGAGGTCTTAATCTCAGGGGCATAGTGTGGGGAGTGGGGGTGGCCCCAGGTACACAATATTGAGGGGTGTGTGTGTTGGTGCAAAAACTGAGTCCTGTTTATACAGAAAATAAATCTCTGCACCCTTCCTATACAGTGGTACCTCAGGTTAAGTACTTAATTTGTTCCGGAGGTCCGTACTTAACCTGAAACTGTTCTTAACCTGAAGCACCACTTTAGCTAATGGGGCCTCCCGCTGCCGCTGCGCCACCGCTGCACGATTTCTGTTCTCATCCTGAAGCAAAGTTCTTAACCTGAAGCACTATTTCTGGGTTAGCAGAGTCTGTAACCTGAAGCGTATGTAACCTGAAGCGTATGTAACCTGAGGTACCACTGTAATTTTGAAGGAAAAGGTCACCAATCCACTTTAAATTCTTTGACTGCAATGCTTGAGCAGCCAGCCATTTCTTCACAGGGAGTGTTGATTCCTTTAATGGAAATGGAACCTGACACTGTCTACTCAGAAGTAAGTCACACTGTATTCAATGGAGCTTACTTACAGGTAACTGGGTAAAGACTGGGCAGCCTTACACTGCAATCCTAGGCATTTTTACTCAGAAGCAAGTCTTGCCGAGTTCAGTATGATTTGTTCTCTGGTATGTTCCTGATCATTCTCACTGTTTCCATTATATTCTTATTCTGATTATATCCTGCTTTTTCCCCCCTGACAGGGACTCAAGGAAGATTACAGCTAAAATCTTATTTCATTCTATTTATCTGTGGAAGGTGTTGTACATGATCCCTTCCCTCACACATTTTTTCCTTTACAACAATCCTGTGAGGTAGGTTAAGCGGAGAAGTTGCAATTGGCTCAATGTGTCCCTATTTTCATCTGAGAAATGTTGGAGGGTATGTTCCCTTGCTGCAAGAAGTAAAGTTACACAGAACCAGGCAGAGGGCCTTCTCAGAAGTGGCGTCCTCCACCTAGAACATCCTCCCATCAGATGTCAAGGAGATTAAGAACTACACAACTTTTAGAAGACATCTGACAGCAGCCCTGCATCGGGAAGTTTTTAATGTTTGATGTTTTATTATGGTTTTATATTTTGCTGGAAGCTGCCCAGAGCGGCTGGGGAAACCCAGCCAAATGGGCGGGGTATAAACACAACAACAACAACAACAACAACAACAATGTAAGGCAGCTTCCTTCAATAGAGAGAGTCACTTCTTCAGTTCTTCCCCCAAGAAACAGCAATGAAAGTGAGTTGATGTAGAACACCAGCATCAGAATTAGACCATAGAACAATGGAAGAACACATGTTTAGCATGCAGAATGTTGCAGGTTCAATCCCGGACACCTCCAGGCAGGGCTAGAAAAGACCCCGTCTAAAATTTTGCATAGCTACCAAATCAGTATATTGAGCTAAGCGGAACAACGGTCAGCATAAGGCCACTTCTTTCAGTTTGGGGGCAGGAGTTCCTGTATACCCCTTAAACGTTTCCAAAAAAGCCTATTTGGAAAGTATGCTCTGTCTGGTTTGACCATTATCTCTGGAGACAATGGAGGAGTGTGCCTTTGGGGGGTGAAGTCAAACTGTTGGAAGGTTGTAGCACCTGCTGTGGCTGTAGAGACTGATGCGGGAGAGACATGTTTCGTTGCAGGTGGGGCAGATGAATCCATTTGTAACAAAGATGGAAATGAGTGCCAAACTTGTGCTGTATTCCCCTACAGTTCTGGAATTGGTTTTTACATTGCTTAAGTATAAAACAGCTGGGGGAAAGTCATGAAAATGCAAAAATCTGCCCTGTGCATGCCGCCTACAATGGAATAAACCTGCCTCTAACACGCTACTATTGCCTCAAGAGAGTGTGTTGAACACCCAAGCAAACAAGCATAACCACCCAGGAAGCGTCTGCTGGATCTGGCCAACGGCCCATCTAGCAGTCCAGCACCCTGTTTCCCCAGATGCCCCCACTGGGAAACCAGCAAGCGGTATTGGAGCGAGAGACCACCTCTCCCCAACTGAAACGCGCATCCAGGATAACACTAAAAGACAATAAGTTATTGGACTTGGAAGGGTTTGACAATAGGTTTGGTTGGCACGCCTACTTATGGTTGGGAAAGAAGAAAGCTCACAAAAGTTTTGCCAACCACATTTTCAGAGGTGCCCTTATAGAAATATGGGATAGGTACCAAAATATTTTGGAACCAAATGTACCTCATTGGTTATCCCCACTGGAGGTCATGAGTGTTAAAAAAAATAAACATGAGAGAGGAATGGATGACTTATGGAGACATTGTAATTAAAGAAGGGGGGAAATGGAAATTGAAGCCATATGAACAAGTTAAAAAATATGTATATGATTGGTTGCACTACTTCCAAACAAATGAAATGTTTAAGAAGGACTGTAAAGAGAGGAAATATATTGAAGGAGAGTCTAGATTTCAGAAAGAAATAATAAATAATGATTACAAGGTATTGTCAAAAATGTATAAAATGCTACTGGAATGGCAAACAAAGGACGAAGAAGTTAAATCAGTTATGATACACTGGGCCAGGGACTTTGGTTATAATATACAGTTAGCAGATTGGGAGAAGGTGTGGAAGGAAAATATGAAATTCACTGCATGTATGACGATAAAGGAAAATATTATGAAAATGGTATATAGATGGTATATCACTCCCGTAAAATTAGCAAAAATGTATAAGACATGTAACAAATGTTGGAAGTGTAAGGAAAGGGAAGGGACATTTTATCATATGTGGTGGGAGTGTAAGAAAGTAAAAGGCTTCTGGGAAATGATATATAATGAGTTGAAAAGGATGTTTAAATACACGTTTGTGAAGAAACCAGAAGCCTTCTTGTTAGGAATTACAGGAAGAGAAATTAATAGAAGTGCTTATAAACTTTTTCAATATGCGGTGACTGCGGCAAGAATTTTAATGGCGCAAAAATGGAAACAAGAAGAATTACCAACATTGGAAGAATGGAGACGGAAATTGATGGATTTTGCTGAACTAGACAAACTGACAGGAAAAATTAGATATCAGAAAGATCACAAGTTCACACAGGACTGGAGAAAGTTTACGATTTATCTGGAAAATATTTGTGATGAACAGACAACGCTAGTTGGATTTAAAGAGGCTTTGTGATGAGAAAGGGTATTGTGAGAGGGATAAGAGCTGTAAAGATTAATTAACTGGCAATACAATTATAAAGGAAATGTGAAACAAATATAAAATTATGAGGATTGTGGAGGGAGCGGGGGGAAGTCCAAAAGAATTTGGCATTACAGTGGATATGAATGTGTCATTTAAATCTGTAAAATAAAATTTTTCTAAAAAATTAATAAAAAAAAGAAAAAAAAGAAACGCGCATCCAGAGGGGCATTGCTGCCTCTTCCAACCGGGGGGGCAGCGCACACACCACCACCACCATAAACTGGGCGCTCCCACCTCCTTGGAACTTGCCAGTCCTCTTTTAAGGACCCCCAAGTTTGGTGGCCATCACTGCCCGGATCTGGAGGCACCCCTTTGCCTTTGCGCGCGCGCGTGCGTGCGCCTTTTTCCCGGCCTCCTCCTTGCCTTCCTGTTCCTCCATTTTCCTCCTTTAACTCGTCGCAGGTATTGCTTAGGGAGTGGAAGCAGTTAAAGGGGCCAGGCAGGCAAGGCAGGCAGGCTGCCCCCCCCCCGCCCTCCAGCCGCCCTGTGATATGCCAACCACAGGGTGACGCAAAGGCTGGCAGACTCCAGCTCCACAAGCCCATTTGCACCTGCGTAAGAGGCGCAAGCGGAGCTCCTCGCGCTGCAGCCGCCCCGAGAGAGGCTCCTCGCGGCCGCCGCCCTTTCTCCCTCCTGCCGCCGCCGCCTCCTCCTTTCCTCGCCCATCCTCCGACCCACGGAGAGAGCCCAGCCGGGATGTCTTTGCCGCCGGGTCGCCCCAGCTCCTCCGGGGAGCACTGGGTTGGCGACGGCGCCGAGGACGAGAGCGCGGCCGCCGGAGCTCCGGCGAGGCGCGGCGATGGCGAAGGCGCAGGGGCAGCGGCGTTCGGCTTCTCCAAGGAACCCCCGCCCGTTTCCATGGCGACTGCATCCACAGGTAAAAAGGAAAGGCGAGGTACCCAGAGATGCTCCACAAAGGGCCTTCGCCACGTTGCGGCGCGCCTCTCGCGGCAGCTCTGGCCGCCCGGAGGTGGTCCTCGCCGGATTCCTGGGGGGTTTCAAGGGCGGTGGGAAATCAAGGCCGTTGGAGATGGAAAAGGGACCAGGCTTCCTTCCAAAGTTCCACAAGGCTCTTGGGGGTTCATCCTTATATGCGCTCTTTGGCCTGTTCTGTGGAGTTTATGTGCGGGGCTGTGGGGGAGCATTTCAGCCGGAAATGTAATGGGTGGCATTTGTTTGCTTACCCCCCCCCCCAATTCTTCATACACACACCCTCGACTGTATGTAAATCCTCTGGCCAGGCAGAAGTCATTGCCCAGACCTTTGGGTCAGCTTGCATCATAATCTTCCCCTTAGTGTGTCTTTCTCTAATAAATTCCAGTGTCCAGCCTTGATTAATTTTTCTGTGAGGCTGGTTGAAGAGGGCCTTTGGGACACTCCTCTCCCTTGGGGTGGCAGCACATCTGGTTTTAAATGCTCTCCCATGCTCTTAATGTTTTTCGATGCTCTTAATTTTTAAAAACATGTTTCCATTTCCATTTTAGTTGTACTGTTTTTGCTGTTTTCTTGGACCCCTTTTGGAGGAAGAGCAAGACAGAAAACTAACAAATTGAAATAAACATTGGTTTGCTTTTACAGTAGATGCAGCCAGTACTTTCACTTTCAACAAGCTAATCCCCCCACTCCCTTTTTTTTTGGGGGGGGGGGTTAGGTTGGAGATAGTAGTTATTTTCCTCTCTCTGTGTGTGCCCACACTGTTTGTGGAATTGAAGAGGCTTCAGCTTCTGAGATAATAGTTTGGGGGGGCGGGTGGAGGTTGAAAAGAAAGGATTTTTCCATCCCGTCATCTCCTGCGACTGAAGAGGTTGCCTGCTCTACTTTTAATTCCCACCTGCCAAGGAACAGATCTGTGTGCCCGTTATGCAATCTTGCAGTATTAAAGTTGTGTGGAACAAGTTTGGGAGTGGGAGTGGATGGGGGAAAAGATGGGTCCCCGTTATGCAACAGGACACCCATTGCTGTCTGTAGCAGGAGCAGCTGCATTTTTGCTGGGCTGGTCTCTCCTCCCTCTCCGATCTCCTGGGTTTCCTCCTGCACAAGCTGCCCTGTGCAGGATACTGTCCAGGGTTATTTGCAGCTTGCTGTGCTGTATGTGTGAGTGTCTGGTGCAGGCGCAACACATTATTTTTGAACAGTTCCCACCACCACACACACTGACTTTGCCGTGTCTGCTCTTTTGTTGTGAAATAGAACCTAAATGCCTTTGCGTCGACACGGGTAAATGTTCAGCCTTTTGCGTAGGCTTTGAACCAAAATGCAAGCTGCCAAACCAACCTGCTTTTCTGTGCGCCATGGATTCAGAATTATTAATGTTTTTGTTTTCAGACCTTTTCACTGGTAAAAAAAGTGGCTTTGCATGGAAAAAGAAAGGCAAATGTTGAGGGATACACGGTGCATGTGTGAGTGCAAAAGGGAAAGGATGGATTTCCCTGGTGGTTATAATTTCAAGGGGGGTACACTCCCCAATCCCAAGAAATCTGCTGCGTAGTCCCTTGTGGCAAGAAAGCTGAGCCAGTCTCAAGGGACAGACATTCTCAGGAACAAAGAAGAGTAGTTTTTCTAATGCAACCATCCATTTCTACTATGGTTTTTTTAAAAAATATCCATTGCCTAATTTAAAAATGAGTGCATTCATCCATCTCATTCAAACTTTCTAAAAGGATTGCAGGAAATCAGTAGTTAGACAAGGCTAGGAAGGGGGCACTGGAAAGAGATTTCTTTTACATTTCTTTTGGAATCCTCTCCAAAGCCCCCCCCCTTTTTTTAAAGAAAGAAAAGCAACGCCTTTACTTTTATGCTGGCTAAATCTGGATGCCTGAGAAGAAAGAGGCAGGGTTTGTGATTTTCTGATGCTTCCTTCATGCGGCTGGACTAGAGTTCAAAAGAGCTGACAAAAGCATAATGGCTTGATTGTTCCTTGTGTTGGTTTCTTATTTAATAACGAGCGGGGGGGGGGGGGGAGGTGTTTGTGAGAGATGGGGATAGGGCTGTTATTTCCCAAATGCAGCAGTACCCAGTATCATTGCATCTGAAAACACACACACTCCATCTTTCCCATTTGCTTGAAAATATGTACCACTGAAACCGGCAAGGTCTACCTTAGAATCAGGGTGTTGCCTTGTTCCACTGCCATCCCTCTCTTATTGATTCGGCAGATGTGCACTCTTGTTGCTTCCTGTCGCTGGAGGAAGTGCTTGTGTTTACCTTTCCTTTAGTCCAGGAAATAAATGGCCTTTTTTTTTTTGCAGCGTTTCACATGCAGCCGGTAATATCATATTGTGAACTTTCGGTGCTTTGAAAATGGACTGGGTCTGCTGTTCACTAAGTGATCCGCAGTGTCCCTTACTCACGTGCGTGATAACCTCCAAGCAGTGTACGTGTACAGACACCATCCAAATCATGTTTATTGGGAAGTAAGCCCCGCAGACTTCAACGATGCTTGCTTTTCCAGTTCAAGGTTGCAGCCTTAATAAAATAGATTATTTCACTGGGGGGTAGGGAGAGAGAGAGAATCGGCGGAGCTGACTGTCACAAGAACTTACTTTGTGTAATGTAGCAGATAGAATGGACTGTGCTGCCTGTATATTTTGCATGCTTTCATTTTGGCTGTTCTGCTGATATTTAGCATTGTTATAAAGTGCACTGTGTACATGAAAAGCTTAGCATCAAAGATTCAGCCCCCTGGTGCACCTGCATGGGGGTGCATCCGAAATTGGCATCCCCTGGGATGCCGGATCTCCTTCATGCCTGCTGTAGCATCTAAGAGCACTCCCTGTGGCCATGCAATATCATCATCATTATGCGCGTGGTTCTGTGTGGTTGTTTGCTGCTTACAGAGGTCAAGGAACTCTTGCTGTGAAATTCTCACCGTTGCGATTAGGCTGCATCCAACTAAGTCATATTCGAAAGTAGACCCGTTGAAATCAATGGACATGACTTGGGTACCACTCAGCGTCATTTGTCGATTTATATGCTGCTTGATGCCCAAGTAGACTTCTAATTGGTCTTCAAAATATAGTGGTACCTCGGGTTAAGAACTTAATTCGTTCTGGAGGTCCGTTCTTAACCTGAAACTGTTCTTAACCTGAGGTACCACTTTAGCTAATGGGGTCTCCCGCTGCCACCACCACACAATTCCTGTTACTATTTCTGGGTTAGCGGAGTCGGTAACCTGAAGCGTCTGTAACCCGAGGTACCACTGTAATAGATTTGTTAGTCTTTAAGGCACTGTGGGTTAAACCACAGAGCCTAGGACTTGCCGATCAGAAGGTCGGCGGTTTGAATCCCTGCGGTGGGGTGAGCTCCTGTTGCTCGGTCCCAGCTCCTGCCAACCTAGCAGTTCGAAAGCACATCAAAGTGCAAGTAGATAAATAGGTACCGCTCCGGCGGGAAGGTAAACGGCGTTTCCGTGCACTGCTCTGGTTCGCCAGAAACGGCTTAGTCATGCTGGCCACATGACCCGGAAGCTGTACGCCGGCTCCCTCGACCAATAAAGCGAGATGGGTGCTGCAACCCCAGAGTCGGCCACAACTGGACCTAATGGTCAGGGGTCCCTTTACCTTTACCTTTAAGGCACCACAAGACTCTTCCTTGTCATAAGGCAGAACATTTTAAGGCTGCGGTCCTGGGAGTGAGTCCCATTGAATTCAGTGGGGCTTCTGAGTAGGTATGTATAGGATTCCACTGTATGGTTACTTTATGGACTCTGGGGCTCTCCCTTCCTGGGGTTCTGTACCTTCTAAACCAGACAGCCTTTCAGATAGAGGATGCTGTCAAATATCCTGACATCCCTCCAGTGCAGCCTGGCAGGAAGCCAGTGACTGATACTTTTGTTGTTGTTTAGTCGTTTAGTCGTGTCCGACTCTTCGTGACCCCATGGACCAGAGCACGCCAGGCACTCCTGTCTTCCACTGCCTCCCGCAGTTTGGTCAGACTCATGTTTGTAGCTTCGAGAACACTGTCCCACCATCTCGTCCTCTGTCGTCCCCTTCTCCTTGTGCCCTCCATCTTCCCCAACATCAGGGTCTTTTCCAGGGAGTCTTCTCTTCTCATGAGGTGGCCAAAGTATTGGAGCCTCAGCTTCAGGATCTGTCCTTCCAGTGAGCACTCAGGGCTGATTTCCTTCAGAATGGATACGTTTGATCTTCTTGCAGTCCATGGGACTCTCAAGAGTCTCCTCCAGCACCATAATTCAAAAGCATCAATTCTTCGGCGATCAGCCTTCTTGATGGTCCAGCTCTCACTTCCATACATCACTACTGGGAAAACCATGGCTTTAACTATACGACTGATACTAAATTTGCATAAATCAGCACATGCAATTCGGTATATGCACTGGTTCAGTTTTGCCAGGGTGTGTATTTACTGAAATTCATTAGGAGTAAAATGGGTTTACGTGAGGATAGGGAGCAGCAAGCGCTGCAGTGTTGGACTCGCCCCCCCCCTGCACATTTATTCTGCTTCTATCCTGAGCTCTGTGACGGGCATTGCGTCGCAAACCAGAGGGAACATTTGATTTAATGCGTAGGCGCTTAAATATTTCAGTCGAGAATCTGAGCTGTGAAAAGTCGGGAGAGTTCACACCTGTTCCTTCCGTATGGCCCGTTGCAAAAATGGTTAAGAGTGCATCTCAACCTAACAGCCGTCTTAATTTAAACGGACAGCAAAACATCACGGCTTCTGTCAGATGCCTGGCTCCTTTCTCAGAGAGTGGCAGTTTGGCTTGCCAAAAAATATTGTTAATAATAATGTAATGAAATTATTTTTTTGTTTGGTGGGAAGTCGAAGAATAAGAAGCAGTCTGAGGCAGATCCAGTAAATTCATGAAGATTATTCACCAGCAAGAGCGATGCTGGAGCGTGTTCTCTGTGTTCATGCCACTCAGCACGCCATCTGGACCTAGGTTCTGTTATTTATTTTTATACAGGGATGGTTAAAAACAATGTTGCCATAAATATTAATGCTGTTCCCTGGAATTCATTTCCTGGCGCAAATTCGTAAGGACTTCCAGTGTCTCTGGACTGACACATCCTGAGGCTTTCCACAACCTTCTTGGTTTCTGAACAGCAACAGAACTTTATTTAGCATTTTGCAACTTTTATAACAGGCAGCAAAGAACACGTTCCTGGCCTCAAAACAACAACTATTTTCTTTTTTATATAATAGATTTTATTAAAGTTTTGAGGGTTACAGAAAGAAAAATAGAAAAAGTTAAACAAACAAAGCACAAAAAAACCCACACACAAATCCAACCTTTACATAACTTTCTTTTCTTTGCTTATTTCCTTGACCTCCTCACACCTCCCTTTTTTGTATTCTAGTTCAATTAGATATTTCAGCAAATCCTTTCCATCTTTGTTTTTATCCTAAAAATTTATCTTGATATACTATAATTTTACATTCTCCTCTTTCACTAATTACCAATCCATTTTTACTTAATCCTATATAACATTTCTGCTAAAACCACATAGCTTCATTCCAACATCCTTCTAACATTCCTTAATTTTACAATGTTTCTGTAGATAAACTTTAATTTTTTTCCAATCTTTTCCCACCGACTCTTCTCCCTGGTCTCGGATTCTGCCAGTCATTTCCGCCAGTTCCATCTGCCATTCTTCCCGGGTGGGTAAATCTTGTGTCTTCCAATACTTTGCAATAAGTATTCTTGCTGCTGTTGTGGCATACATAAAGAAAGTTCTGTCCTTCTTTAACACCAATTGGCCGACCATGCCCAGGAGAAAGGCCTCTGGTTTCTTCAGAAAGGTATATTTAAATACCTTTTTCATTTCGTTATAGATCATCTCCCAGAAAGTCTTAATCCTTGGGCATGTCCACCAAAGGTGAAAGAATGTACCTTCAGTCTCTTTGCATTTCCGACATTTATTTTCGGGCAAATGATAAATTTTTGCAAGCTTGACTGGTGTCATGTACCACCTATAGATCATTTTCATTATGTCCTCTCTTAAGGCATTACATGCCATAAACTTCATACAACTATTTTCTTATTTCTATGCCCCCCATCTGGCTGGGTTGGTTCAGCCACTCTGGGCAGCTGCCAGCAAAATATAAAAAACATAGTGAAACTTCACACATTAAAAATTTCCCCATACAGGTTTACCTTCAGATGTCTTCTAAAAGTCAGGTAGTTGTTTATTTCCTTGACATCTGGTGGGAGGGTGTTACACAGGGAGGGCGCCACCACCGAGAAGGCCCTCTGCCTGGTTCCCTGTACCTTCACTTCTTGTAGGTAGGGAACCACCAAAAGGCCTTCGGAGCTGGACCTCAGTGCCCGTCATTGCGAAATGATGATGATAAATAATAATAATATATTTAATTTATATACTTCCCTATACCCAGAGGTCTCGGGGTGGTTCACAGAATAATTTCAAAATATAAAACCACAAAATACATAATCAAAATAAGAACAGCAACCCAATACCCCCCCAAAACCACATTTTAAATATGCAGCGGTTAAGTGGCTACCGTGTGACAATGAGAGTGTGGATCATATCCCATGATATGAACAAGCCTTTCTTTCCCCCCCCCCTTTTTTGAAAGTCATCTCTCTTTATTAATATTTTTATTAAGTTTTCATTTTACAATATATAAATACTTCCTCCTTTTTCACTTGGTTTTTGCTCCTATGAGCTAGTTGACACTCCCCCCCCCCCCCCGGTCTCAGGGTTACTTTAATTCTTTATTTTCTCATCACATTCCCCTTCCTTCCTGATTATATTACACCAGTTTCAATTACGCATTTTAAAGAATATGTAAAAAGGTAGCGTTGTCATCATTACAAGTCTTCTTAAGTCAGTCCTGCTAGCGCTGTTAATTGTTTACCATTGTCCTTCAGATATTGTATAAATTTACCCCAGCCTTTCTGGAAAGCTCGATCACACTGGTTTCAGATTTTCCCAGTCAGCTTCGCCAGCTCTGCATATTCTATCATTTTCGTCTGCCGCCCTTCAATTGTTAGTAATTCCTGTTGCTTCCATTTCTGGGCTAATAAAGTCCTTGCTGCTGTAGTTGCATACCTAAATAATTTCTGGTCTCTATTAGGCATGGGTGGGCAACCTGAGGCCCGGGGGCCAGATCTGGCCCAATCGCCTTCTAAATCTGGCCTGTGGATGGTCCAGGAATCAGCATGTTTTTACATGAGTAGAATGTGTCCTTTTATTGAAAATGCATCTCTGGGTTATTTGTGGGGCCTGCCTGGTGTTTTTACATGAGTAGAATGTGTCCTTTTAATGAAAATGCATCTCTGGGTTATTTGTGGGGCATAGGAATTTGTTCATCCCCCCCCCCCATAGTCCGGCACCCCACAAGGTCTGAGGGACAGTGGACCAGCCCCCTGCTGAAAATGTTTGCTGACCCGTGTGAGTCTTAGGGATTAATATGAACAAGCCTTTTGACCAGTGTGCATGTCCCGTATTGCTCCTTCCTCGGGGGCAGGAACAGCACATGGTCCCACCCCCAGCTCCCAAAACAATGTGCATAGTATTTTATGCTATGCTTTTTAGTGTAATGTTTTATACTATACACTTAGAGATTTTAGATTATTGAGCGGTATAGAAATCCTGTTAAATAAACAAATAGTGCCAGAAACCAGTCTAGTTAACAATTTTAGCTGTTTGATGTTACAGTACAGTCATACCTCATGTTACGTCCGCTTCATGTTACGTTCTTTCAGGGGTACTTCCCGGTTTCTCCACTCGCACATGCGCAGAAGCGCAAAATGATGTCACGTGCATGCACAGGAGCGGCGAATCGCAACCTGCGTGTGCGCAGACGCACCACTGCAGATTGCGCTCTTTTCATGTTGCGAATGGGCCTCTGGAACGGATCCTGTTCGCAACCAGAGGTACCACTGTACGTTGTTTTAAGTGCTCTGGTTTTCATTGTTCTTATCTGTTGCATTTCATCTTAAGCCTCTCTTTCAGAGACTTCCCACCCATAAGGCGACTTACAGACATAAGAAATACTATTTACTAAAATAATAATTTTGACTCCTGTCGTAGCAAAACCCACGAGTCCCGCTCCTGGCTGTAGAAATACAACAATGCTTAAAATATCAAAATTGACTGGAAAGCTCGGGAACCAAGAAGGCAAAACTTTAATAAAGAATGGGAATTTTTAAAATAACTTATCTAGGAGACCACTGTTGGCAGATGAAACTATTAGCAGGATTCTAATAACACTTGTAATGTAGCAAATACCATGGACAATATGGAGAGAGATATAATATGGATTATGAAAAAGGTTGATAATAGGACCAATGGAAGGGAGGGTGGGAAGTCTTGAGATTCATAGAAATCTCTAAATGGGGATATGTATTTTGTATTGTTATAATTCTCACTTGTAAAATCAAATAAAAATTATTCCCAAAAGAAATAAAATACTTAATTGAATAACTAACCATTTCTTACCTGTTGCAACATGCAAAACCCAAAACGTCCGCCTCCCTCAGCTTAATGAGAAGGTTTTGCTGTGCTCAACCGTGCAACCCAGGGCATGTTTACTCAGAAGTAAGCGCTGATGAATTCAGTGGGGCTTCCTTCCAACCTGGCATGCACAGGACCTTAGAAAGCCCACGGCTGTCACGTTAGTGATGCTCTGGGCAAGCAAACCGCTGCAGACAATCTCCATGGGGACTTAAGCTACAGCTCGTGTTCCCTCCCAGCCCTGGCCCATGTAGGAAGGCTTAATTTATCATTTTACAACAATACCGTTATTATCCGCAGCCCCTCCAGAGATTCCTTAATCCTGGCTCAATAGCAAGCTGCTGTGTCAGCGGCAACTCTGTAAAATTCAGTATGGCAAAGGAAGGCGCCGTAGAACATTGACTTTCTGTGCAGAAATTTCCAGGTTCAATTCCCATCATTGCCAAACAGCGCTGGGAAATCCTCCGGCCTGAAGCCCTAAAGTCCCTCTCCCAGTTGGTGTTGGCAGTATGGAACTAGATAATTCTTTATTAAAATGGTATATCCCCCCCCTTCTCCGTAGAGTTTAGGACAGTTCAAAGCATTTAATTATTTTTTTTTAAATGCATTTATTGAGGAGATTTCACTCCTCCCATATCCAAGAATCTCCTGACGAGTCTGCTGATTCTCCAGAGAGGAGGAGCAGTGTTTTGCTTTCTACTTATTCAGCTCCAGCACCAAGTCAGTCCGTCAGTCAGTGTGTCGGAGAGAGAGAGACTGAGTGTTAGAGATCGTGTGTAGAGATAAGGTTGCTGCTAAGAGCAGCTGCAGACACTCAGTGCAGCATTCATTAATGCTTAGACCTATTTAGCTCTGTATATAGTTTTGTATTATAGTTGTAGTTATAGAATAAAAGAAGATATTCTACAGAGCTGCTCTCCGAGTCGTGTATACACTGCCAGACTCTGCTATACTCTGCCGTGCGACGACTGTATTGTGGAAGTGAATCCGGTGCTCACAACTCTAAGCTGTGAGTCCACAGCACTTTGACCTGGTGGTCTCTGGAAGTGCTACCCAGCTCGCCTAGCCCAGTCGGGGTTGAAGTGCATGAGTCCAGTTGGTGACACTGGCTCAAGGGCGATGCTGACATTTATTTACTGTGTTTTCCACCAAGAAGCTCAAGGTGGTGTTGTACATGATTTTCCTCTTCCCTAGTTCATCCTTGGGCTAAGAGATGGCGGCTGGTCCAAGGTCACCCAGCGAGCTTCATGGCTGAGTAGGGATTTCAACCCTGGTCTCCCAGGTCGTAGTCCAACACTCAGTCCATTAGGCCAGTGTTTCCCAACCTTGGGCCTCCAGCTGTTTTTGAACTACAATTCCCATCATCCCTGACCACTGGTCTTGCTAGCTAAGGATGATGGGAGTTGTAGTCCAAAAACAGCTGGAGGCCCAAGGTTGGGAAACACTGCATTAGGCCACACCGGCTCTCATAAAAATACAAAGTAAAAAGCACAAAATATGTAATTTTATAGAAATTTATTTATGTATGCTACTACAGCAGCAAGAATGCTGCTTGCCCCAAAGTGGAAAGATGCAGAAGTCCCAGCAAAGGAAGAATAGTTACAAAAACTTACGGAACATGCAGAAATGGCAAAACTTACCGGAAGAATAAGAAATCAAGATAACAAACTTTTTATAAAACAATAGAAATAGTTTATTGAATATTTACAGGTAAATTGCAAACAGATAAAAACATTAGCAGGATTATTGTAATGACCTGCAGTTTCATAATAGTATATATTTAAAGTAGTTAATTAAATGAATTTGGATATGCAGAAGGTATTAAATAATAAATTTAAGGAACCGCAGAAATAGGGGGAAGGAAGTCAAACTTTGAAATGTTAAATTGATTGTAAAACTAATGAAATGTATAAACTTGAAAAGTATAAATAAAAGCTTTTAAAAAGACACAAAAAGACAGTGGAACCTTAGTTCTCGAACTTAATCCGTTCCGGGAGTCCGTTCGACTCCGGGAACCGTTTGAAAATCAAGGCGCGGCTGCTGATTGGCTGCAAGGGGAAGCCATGTCGGACGTTCGGCTTCCAAAAAACATTCGCAAACCAGAACACTCACTTCTGGGTTTGTGGCATTCGGGAGCTGATTTGTTCAGGAGCCAAGGCCTTCGACTACCAAGGTACCACTGTACATAATAAAATAGATGGAGCGATGGCAATCCTTGTTTCCTGGGCTCCCACGAAAGGGCTTTCTTTTGGACCGCAGAAATAATAGGCTTCATTTGTCTTTTTTTTTTTGGTAACTTCCTTTTGCATCATGCTGTGTGGTCTAATCTAACTTCAGCAGTGTCTCAAGATCTGTGAACTATCAAGAAAATGTATTCTAGCAATGGGTGGGTAGGTTTGGGTTGAATGCAAGGTGAATATGAATATATAATGTTTAGGAAAGTTTTTAATCAGGCACCCCCAAACTCAGCCCTCCAGATGTTTTGGGACTACAATTCCCATCATCCCTGACCACAGGTCCTGTTAGCTAGGGATGAAGGGAGTTGTAGTCCCAGAACATCTGGAGGTCCAAGTTTGGGGACACCTGTTTTTAATGTTTGAAATGTTATTGTGTTTTTAATGTTCCATGGAAAGCCGCTCAGAGTGGGCAGGGTAGAAATAATAATAATAATAATAATAATAATAATAATAATAACAACAGCAACCATATTTTTCAGTGTATAAGACTAGGTTCCCCCCCTTAAAAATAATGTCAAAAATTAGGGGGCATCTTATACACGGATACATCTCTCCCCATTTTCTTAAATCCTGAGTCTTCAAAAATTGGGGGCGTCTTATACACGGGGGCGTCATAGATGGAAAAATACGGTATATAGCATTGGGGGTAGTGCAGGGGGCAGGGAGAGGGAGAGAGCAATAGTGAAGAATTTCAAGTTTTGTTTCCAGGGTTCGCATGAGATGCAGCAGTTACCAGAGGAGACAACAGGATGCGTTTCCAGGAGCAGCTTTTTTCATCTTTTAAAGGCTTGAAAGCAACATCTATTCCCACCCTCCACCCCACAGACCAAACATAGCCACGCTGTTTGGTCTTTTGGCATACGGCTTGCTTGTTGCTGCAAATGAGTTTAGTTGTCTTCCATTAGGGAGGGTGACACAGAAGGAAATGGGTTTGGTGGCTGCCTTCCTTACTCCACCTGCTGCTCTCCAAATCTTTGGACCACAATGCCCTTCTGTTTCAGCCAGTCCTGGCTGGGGCCGATGGAAGTTTTAGTTCAAAACATCTGGAAGGACTAGATTTGGGGGTGCTATATTTCTGTGATTATAAAACTGTGATGATAATAATAATAATAATAATAATAATAATAATTAATAATAATATGGTCTGAAGCTCAACATCAAAAAAAAAAAAAAAAGAAAAGAAAAGAAAAGAAAGAAAGATCATGGCCACTGGGCCCATCACATCCTAGCAAATAGAAGGGGAAGAAATGGAGGCAGTGAGAGATTTTACTTTCTTGGGCTCCATGATCACTGCAGATGGTGACAGCAGCCACTAAATTAAAAGACACCTGCTTCTTGGGAGAAAAGCAATGACAAACCTAGACAGCATCTTAAAAAGCAGAGACATCACCTTGCCAACAAAGGTCCGTATAGTTAAAGCCATGGTTTTCCCAGTAGTGATGTATGGAAGCGAGAGCTAGACCATAAAGAAGGCTGATCGCCGAAGAATTGATGCTTTTGAATTATGGTGCTGGAGGAGACTCTTGAGAGTCCTATGGACTGCAAGAAGATCAAACCTCTCCATTCTGAAGGAAATCAGCCCTGAGTGCTCACTGGAAGGACAGATCCTGAAGCTGAGGCTCCAAACTTTGGCCACCTCATAAGAAGAGAAGACTCCCTGGAAAAGACCCTGATGCTGGGAAAGGTTGAGGGCACAAGGAGAAGAGGACGGCAGAGGACGAGATGGTTGGACAGTGTTCTCGAAGCTACCAGCATGAGTTTGACCAAACTGCGGGAGGCAGTGGAAGACAGGAGTGCCTGGCGTGCTCTGGTCCATGGGGTCACGAAGAGTCGCACACAACTAAACGACTAAACAGCAACAACAATAATAATAATTCCTCGTCAACCAGGCCTTTGGCTGATTGAGACCTGACATCCTTTAAAACGTGTTGTGGGAGGGGGATTATTGGTTTGTGGTGGTTCTTATTTTTACTATGCATTTTGTGGACTCAGCTGCAAGTTGCCAATTCCTTCCCACTCCCGGCTTTTGAGATTGCCAACAGGCCTTGTACAGGAGCAGTCTCTGCTCCTGCTGCTAACCCAAATCCCAACAGCAACTGTGGGGAGCAAGGAAAGCAGTGCAGAAAGGGTTGTGGGGCGGCGGGCATCCTCTCACAATAGGTAAAGGTAAAGGTACCCCTGCCCGTACGGGCCAGTCTTGACAGACTCTGGGGTTGTGCGCTCATCTCACTTAAGAGGCCAGGGACCAGCGCTGTCCGGAGACACTTCCGGGTCACGTGGCCAGCGTGACATCGCTGCTCTGGCCAGAGCCAGAGCCAGAACCGCAAACGGAAACGCCGTTTACCTTCCCGCTGGTAAGCGGTCCCTATTTATCTGCTTGCACCCGGAGGTGCTTTCGAACTGCTAGGTTGGCAGGCGCTGGGACCGAGCAGCGGGAGCGCACCCCGCCGCAGGGATTCGAACCGCCGACCTTTCGCTCGGCAAGCCCTAGGCGCTGAGGCTTTAACCCACAGCGCCACCTGCGTCCCTCTCACAATACCTGGAACTGTTTCATCCACCCTGCTTTCCTTGGGCAAAAAGCAAGCATGACAGCAGAAGAAGGGAGACAGAAGGGCCTCCAAACTTCCTTCCACCTGGGACAGGAAATAGCCACCTGCGGACGGAGCCTCTCTGCTACCTCTGGTCCCCCAGGTGCGGTTGCCTTCCAGCCCCGAGAGCAAGGATAAGGATGGGGGCTGGAGGCCAGGAGCATCCGGAGGGGTGCCACCGGCCGGCCACAGGTGCTCCCCCCACCCGGGATGGAGATGCTCCTGCTTCTAGTCTTTAGGAAGGAGCAGACGCCCAAGCCTATATTGTAATTCAATGTTGTGAACCGCCCTGGGATCTGCGGATGAAGGCCGGTATACAAATTTGATGAACAGCAACAACAATTTGGAATTTCAGCCACTGCAGTTTATTTCTGCTGTGCATGAGATCTGCACCTAGAGGTGTGTGGGCGGGGGAACTCCTTTTTGTCTGAGTCTGTTGGCCGGGTGGGACGCAGGTGGCGCTGTGGGTTAAACCACAGAGCCTAGGACTTGCCGATCAGAAGGTCGGCGGTTCGAATCCCCGCAACGGGGTGAGCTCCCATTGTTCAGTCCCTGCTCCTGCCAACCTAAGATTTCGAAAGCACATCAAAGTGCAAGTAGATAAATAGGTACCGCTCTGGCAGAAAGGTAAACGGCGTTTCCGTGTGCTGCTCTGGTTCGCCAGAAGCGGCTTAGTCATGCTGGCCCCATGACCCAGAAGCTGTACGCCGGCTCCCTCGGCCAATAAAGCAAGATGAGCGCCACAACCCCAGAGTCGGTCACGACTGGACCTAATGGTCAGGGGTCCCTTTACCTTTACCTTTATTGGACGGGGTGGGTCAGGCTTTTGCATGGGAAGAACTGCCTATCGGGCAATACTAAAGGATCTGGAATTGGTTCTGTTGCACGTCTTGGGACCAGAGACATTCCCACAAGATTTTCCTTTGCAGTTTATTTCTGGCAGCCAAAACTGTGCAAGCAAGAGATGGGGTTGATAATATCTGGGAGGCTAGCACTGTGGCCAGGCTTGCTTTTCCGATCTGTGAGAAGATCAGCCTTTGGAGTTTGGATAACTTTCTCGTTCCCTGGTTCGAGACCCCCTTCTTCTTGTGAGCAGGTGGAGAAACGGCTGTGGCCCAAGGGCCACATTCCATTTATGGGCAAGCTTCTGAGGGCCGCATGGAAGTGGTGGGTGGGGCCAGAAGCAGAAGTGGGTGGAGCAACTGAAACACATTTTGCCTTTTGGAGCGGCAGGCTGGTTTCTGCACTGCTCTCTGTCCAGGCAAATGAAAGGATTATACAGCACAGACCTGGGAATAGCTGCCTCAACGCTGAATTGGCGTGCGTATATCTGCAGAGCTGTAGAAGCTACTTTAAGTGTTATCTTTGACAATAGAGAGTTGTAACTCTCTGCTGTGTACCTTCCTTTGGCTGGCGAGGGCCCTTGACAGTGTATAAGGAAATGGCAGAAATCATAGAATTGTGGAGTTGGAAGGGACCTGTAAGGTCATTTATTCCAACCCCCTGCAAGGCAGGAATCTTAGCTAAAGCATCCATGACAGATGACCATCCAATCTCTATTTAAAAGCCTCCAAGGCCGTCCACAACCTCATGAAGGAGATCATTCCATTGCTGAACAACTCTTATTATCAGAAAGTTATTCCTGATGTTTAGTCGAAATCTCCTTTCTTGTAACTTGAAGCCATTGGTTCAGGTCCAGCCTTCCGGAGCAGGAGAAAAAACAAGCTTGACGTCCCTTGAGATGTTTGAAGATAGCTCTCATATCTCCTCTCAGTCTCCTCTTTTCCTGGCTAAACATACCCAGTTATTTCAACTGTTCCTCATCAGGTGTGGTTTCCAAATCCCTGGTTGTCTTATTCGCCCTCCTCTGCGCATGTTCATATCTCCTCTCAGTCTCCTCATTAAGCATCTTATTGGACACTAGAGTGAGATTGAGGAACCCTTTTCATCTGGGGGTCACAGTTCCTAATGGACCGCTTTCCAGGGGCCACATACGAGTGGTGGGCAGAGCCTAAAGTGGGCAGAATGAGGAATAATAATAATAATAATAATAATAATAATAATAATAAAAAAAAAAATTAAAAAATTATTATTTATACCCCGCCCATCTGGCTGGGTATCCCCAGACACTCTGAGCGGCTCCCAACAGAATATTTAAAACACAAGAAAACATCAGCCATTAAAAACTTCCCTAAAGAGGCTGCCTTCTAAAAGTCTGGTAGTTGTTGTTCTCTTTGACATCTGGAGGGAGGGCGTTCTACAGGGCGGGTGCCACTACCGAGAAGGCCCTCTGCCTGGTTCCCTGTAACTTGGCTTCTCACAGTGAGGGAACCGCCAGAAGGCCCTTGGCGCTGGACCTCAGTGTTTACCTTTGTCCAGTAGACTAGTTTCTCTGCTCACTCACAAACCCATCTCTCTGCTTCATCTATCCATCCATCCATCCACCCCACCATCCATCCAAGCAAGAGGCATTATCAGTGTTTAGGGACACATTCCAGGCAGGCAAAAGCAGTCAAGGAGGGATTGTGGCGTGGGGAGAGTCCCAAGGGCCAGGTGGAGGTGCTTTGGGGGCTGCAATTGGCTCTCAGGCCTGACCTCCCCCACCCCTGCTCTAGTGCTTACGAGCTTCGACAGCCTGTTGTATGAGAATCAAAGAACCAGTTCCCAAGGCAGACGACGGAAGCCTCTCTCTGCACGGTGGTTGCAGAAAGCACCCTGCCTAAGTGCTTGAGAACAGATACCGTGCAAATCCAGTTGCAGCAGAGAAGGAATTGCTCCCAGCCTTTGGTTTTGTGTGGGGAGGGTTGCTACTCACGGCAGCAAAGGATGCAGAGGCAGATGTAGGGAGACTGGCAGGCACCTTGCGAAGCTGAATTAACAATTCCCTGTTATCCAGGTCAGCAGACCCAGTCCCCTTGTCTGCCAAGATTATCTGCCAGGATAATCTTTGCAGCGCCTCTGTGCAGGGGTGGGAGGAAAGAGACACTGTGGGGGTCAAAGCACACAGAGGAATAATTCCATCCTCAGCCTGCAGCTGTAGCCATCAAGTTTGGGAGGCGGACCTTCTGAGTAGAGGAATCGGAAGCAAAGGAGGATGGGATACGTGGACCTTTTAATATTTGCACAGAATTTTAAGAGGTGCATCTTCTCCCCTCCTTTTGCCCTGACATATGTCAAGCTGCACCTGGAGAAATGTACCACTGTTAAGTACGCAGAATGCTTTTCCATCCAATCATAATATACGTCGATTGTTAGTATCTTGATAGATCTGCCGATCATCAATGAAACACTGGGGGGTGGTTTCCTTTTGTGTAACATGAATGAACACTGCTCTAATGTTATATTCTCCTTTCATAGAAACTGTGGTTTGCCATTGCACCTGAAATCAGTAAACTGTGGTTTGCGTGAGCTATAAAAACCTGAATTGCAGACCAGGGTCTGCTCTACACTAAGCTTTATTTTGCTGCTATTATCACTTCTTA
Source organism: Podarcis cretensis (assembly GCF_951804945.1). Taxonomy (NCBI): domain Eukaryota; kingdom Metazoa; phylum Chordata; class Lepidosauria; order Squamata; family Lacertidae; genus Podarcis; species Podarcis cretensis. Next base: position 9,135,624 of record NC_137170.1, on the reverse strand, counting down.
CCTCTTACAACAGACATTACACTCAACCATACTTAACCTTGCTGCTTCTACTTTCATAGAAACCATGGTTTGCCATTACATCTGACATCAACAAGCTGGTTTGTGTGAATTGCCACCCTTTCTCCAACCTTCCTCTATCCCACCTTTGACCTTGCAGTGGATCTGTGGGAAGGAAGTTTAATCCTCCAATTTATTGACCCAATGGACATATTAATGATGGCCACATTAATTGCTGTTTCTCGGATGCTTCTTCTCAGTGTGCGCTTGTGGTCCTGCCCAGCAGCTGACATGCTCGCCCGATAGTAGATGGCAGGGGGGGGGATGAGGCATGTGGCGAGAAAAGCCATCAGAGGTGGCAGCTAATACACAGGAGGAAGATCAGCAATGTCACGGGACATGTGGAATAGCACTTGGAAAGATAGCCAGCTTCCTGTTCCTTTACTTGCAGTAGTGAGCTAGATGCATCGGCATTCTGACCCAGTATAAGATAATAGGTTGCCAATGGGCTGCTCCAGATTCATGGTGGTTTTCTGTGTGTGGTTGCATTCTGCAATGTGTTGCTGATGCAAGAAATGGTGGAGTTATACTGGATTATCCACAACCATTCCACTTTATTTGTCGTTCTGCAATTCTTCTCCAGTTTTACAGCGTCATTGCTTTTAAGTTGTGGGTGAACATATCAGACGACACAGCGATTCTTCAAACAGCTCTTGTTTATTCACAGGCCAGAACAGAACTGAACTGAAGGGTTCAGTCAGCCTGCTTATATAGAGCTCCAGTACAACGTAACTGTAACAATTTTCTAAAACTATCCAATCACTGAACGTCACTTTCAATCCCTTATTTGCATAACTATCTACAGTATCCCCCTGCTGTCCCAGGGTGAGAACTTCAGTACATAACAATTGCCATCTGGAGAGGAACTCTTGTGCACCAAAAGTGGGACAGATCCCATCCTCCAAACATTGGTTGCATGGAAAGTTACAGGATTTCAACAAGAAGTTCTGGGGTGTGTACCAGTTGGACACAAAGCTGTATGCCTCCCTCGGGAGTTTGTGGACACTCCTTCCTTGGAGGTTTTGAAGCAGAGGTTGGACGGCCATCTGTCATGGATGCTTTTGTTGAGATTCATCTGCATTGCAGGGGGTTGGACTAGATGACCCTCGGGGTCTTTTCAGCACCAGGTAAAGGTCTTTCTTTTCACCCAAACCTTTTAAATAGCTCACATAGTCCGATCCTCTCAGTTTACAAATATGAGAGGCTTTGAGATTGCTGTGATTCTTGTTTACCTTGTATTTAGGTTGGGGTTCGATTTTATGGCCTGTTCTGCATTTTAATTTGTTGTTGATACCAGTTTATTATAAGCTGCTCAGAGGACTTTGTGTCACGAACTGGCGTGCGGATATAGTTAATAAATAAGTAAAGCAATACAATATCGCTTATGATGCAAACTCCAATGAGCTCCCATGAGCATATCGCCCTTCTGTGTGAGATTTGATTCACCGCAGCTCATCAGACTTCTCCAATTGCCTTAAAATGTTTTAATGGAGACTTAATGTTATCTTGTTTTGCTTTCTTCCGAGCTTGTAAAACCAAACGGCTCATGAAAATGTGAGATACTAAGAAATAATACCCAGCATTATCTCTCTCCCCCCCCCTTTCTAGAGCTAACAGCCCCATAGAAGTTATTTTCAGTATCTGCTCCAGTAAATAACTCTGCTTTATTTGATCAGGTATATTTACCCAACAGTGCTGTTCCATGTACAGTAATGAACAGACAGGACAATCCAAAGCAACTTGAAAGAAAGAAACAAACAAAGAAAAGAAAGAAAGAGGCCATTCTCTCCCCACTCTTCACATAGCTATATTAAAACCAATGTGGGGAAATTAATTCATGAAGAACATCTCACCCACTTCTAAAGCACCACACACACAGGTAGTTTTGAAGGAATGGGTTTCTGTGCAGTCAGTTTGAAACAGGACCCAATCCCCCCCCTTTCTTATTTCTCCAAGAAAGCATTTCTAAAATGCATTATGGTTTTATGGTTAAGAGTACCGGAGCAGGAACATCTGTGATGTCAACCTGCGTGTATAAGGTGATGTGGCTGGATTCCTGGGGGAGGGGGGGAGAGGGTGCCTGGAGGATATATATACTGCATGAAATTTCTCATTTCTTTGGACTTGCTGTGGACTGACTACGCAAGTGCCTTTCTGCTGCTCCAGAGAGCAGAAATAAAGAACTCTTTCTCTGAACCAACCCTCGGTGACATTTGACTTCCTTCCTCCCTCCCTCCCTCCCTGGAGCAACGCAGACCCAATCGGTGAAGGTCTAGTTATAGAGGCAAGTTTTTGGCTGGCACCTGACCTACCAGGGAGTGGAAGAGCGTGAATGCCATCCTGTGATATATAGATAGAGGATAGATAGATAGATAATGCAGTCATCGTGTGGGAGCACTCACAATGTGCCCTCTATGTTGTGGCTCTGTACGCAGTTTCATTTATGTCCTTACAGCAGGAATAGGGAACCATTTCATCCTAGCAGCCCAGATCTTTACCTACTCCGACCCCACAGGCCAGTTTTGACCTACAAAAGTTGACCGACAGGGATTCCTTTCCGGGAACACTCTGGCAAAGCTGCACCAAGCACAATTGAAGTCCCTGTTCAAAAACTGTGGCACCAGCTCATCACCCAGTGACATGAGATTATTGATGGGTGAGTTTGGGGTTTTTTTTTGGACCCCCTGGCAGAGTGCTCTGAAACCACTTACAACCATTCTTGAACTTTGGCGCCCTTCCTCTTGCGACAGAAACCGACCAACACACACGTCTAATGTTAAACTCTGGAGGTGATATTCCTCAGACGGCAGCCTCTCAGACGAGATCGGCTTTCTCAGCTCTGCTGTGGGGCTCTCAGCATGGTGACAAAGCTGTTGCTCGGGAAGCAATGAAGTTCTCATCAATCACAATTCTGTGTCTGGTGTTGCAGCATGTTGCTGTGCTGGTGAGGCAGCTCTCATCTGAGCTGTGTGCGCACCGGTGCTTGCAAGATGTTGACTGCTGCAATTCAGTATTGCCATTTTCACTTCAGCTGCCAAGAAGCGAAGGGAGGTCAAGTCCAAGGGCAACAGAATTGAGTCCAAGGTTGGCAAAGGGCAGAGCTTCTTGTTCCAAATCACATTAGGAAACTGCAACTAATCCAGAATGCTGCACTTATACTGGTGACTGGGAGTGGCCATTGGGACCATGTTACACCGGTCCTAAAGGATCTTCACTGGCTCCCAGTACGTTTCCGAGCACAATTCAATGTGTTGGTGCTGACCTTTAAAGCCCTAAACAGCCTCGGCCCAGTGTACCTGAAGGAGTGTCTCTGCTCCCATCATTTAGCCCGGATACTGAGGTCCAGATCCAAGGGTCTTCTGGCGGTTCCCTCACTGCAAGAATTGAGGTTACAGGGAACCAGGCAGAGGGCCTTCTCAGTAGTGGCGCCCTCCCTGTAGAATGCCCTCACATCAGATGTCAATCAGGTAAAGAACTACACAACTTCTAGAAGACATCTGAAGGCAGCTGCTGTATCGGGAAGTTTTTAACGTTTGATGTTTTATGATGTTTTTTATATTCTGCTGGAAGCCACCCATAGTGACTGGGGAAACCCCAACCAGATGAGTGGGATATAAATAATAAAATTATTACTATTTAATAGTTGTTGTTGTTGTTATTATTATTTATTCTTATTAAGAGGGAAGGGGGGTTATTGGGTTGTTCTTGTTTTTGTTTTTATTATGTGTTTCGTGTTATCATATTGTGATTTTATGTTGAGAAGTGCCCTGAGACCTCCAGGTATAGGGCAGTGGGTACAGATTTTAATCGTCATTATTGTCATCATAAGTTGCCGCCAGCAATGGCTGCCATGTGTTACGTTCCTCCATTCGCTCCAGGTGTTGAATTTCAGCTCCAATCATCTCTGACCATTGGTCATGCTGACTGGGGCTGATGGGACAACGTCTGGAAGACACCAGCGCTCTCCTCAGCTGAGCAGTTTAAAGACGTGGCGGGAAGAGCAAGAGCTTGTTTTTCTCTCTTCGCTGGTATGAGGGACCAACCGTGATGCCGGTTTCATATTGCTGGTGAAACCACTGTGGCTCCTCTGAGTCCCTTTGCCTCCAGCACCTGGTTGTAGCTTGTACCTCCCTCGGCATGTTGAGCGCTGCAGGGACTCAGGAGCAGTGGAGGTTTCACTAGCGATATACCGCTGAGTGAAACCGCCATCATGGTCACCATCGCTCCTCATACCAGTCCTGGGCGATATATCAATATACAGTGGTATCTCGAGTTACATACGCTTCAGGTTACATACGCTTCAGGTTACAGACTCCGCTAACCCAGAAATAGTGCTTCAGGTTAAGAACTTTGCTTCAGGATGAGAACAGAAATCGTGCTCTGGCAGTGCTGCGGCAGCAGGAGGCCCCATTAGCTAAAGTGGTGCTTCAGGTTAAGAACAGTTTCAGGTTAAGAACGGACCTCCGGAACGAATTAAGTACTTAACCTGAGGTACCACTGTATCACCCAGGCCTATCAGAGAGGATGGGAGTTGTAGTCTAGTAAAATCTGGAGATCACAATATTGAGAAAGAGCATGCAGGGATTGGGGAAGAGGCTATGGAGATGTTATGGGTAATTAAAATGAGAGTCTGTTGCTATTATCCAGAATTCTTCAGGAAATATTTTAAAAATTAGTTAGCTTGTTAATTAATGTATTTGTTTCAACCAGAGATAATTGTCACAAAAGGATCATTGCAAATCAAGCAAGGGATTAAAAACACGCACAAATTAATCTTAATAAAAAACCGGAACAAAACACTTTCCTGACCGCTTATACCAGGTGCAATATGAGCCGTGCTATTTTTCCTAAAAAAAAATTTTTGCAGAAGCCACTGCTATGGCATCGGTGACCAATTTTTCCCACATCAGCCCAGATCCTTGGAAAGTCTGTAAGCCCCAGTAGGCTATTACGAAACTCTCTCCCCTGTGGTCCCTCAACATAGCCAGCTGTTTTCATACTAATCAGCTTTAAGATGCTAAACAGTTGGGGTGAGATAATGTGGAATGGTGGGGAAGGTTCTGTTACGTTGGGCTTATAAATCCTATCATGGGCGATCAGGGTAAATAAAACTGATACCCCATTGCTCTCTGGCGGAATATAATTGCTATCCAGAATTAGCTAGGTAGGTAGATAGATAGATTGATTGATAGGTTTATGTGTATATATATATGGGAGCTGTATCTATATCTATATCGTCTATATCTGTATCTGGACATTGTTGTTTTTGTCCTTAATAGGTCCTTGGAAGCATTTCCCCCTTGCTAATCCTATTGATTTACTCTTCACTAAATATAATCTGCAGCCTTGTTTATTTGCTCAAAATAGAATTCTTCTGAGCATCAGTGTCCCCTGAGGAATGCAGAACGAAAGTGGGGAGGAGGGAGAGTCCATATTAATCATAAATAAAATATAAAACATAATGTTTAGCATTGTAATAGGGAAATCACATAAATGTTTAAGGAGGATGTTTGCAGGATCCTTGGCAATGGAATACTGACTAGGGTTTGGTTAAAAAATTTTTAATTCAGTGTTACGTTTCACAATGGGGTGTTCTCTCCTCTAACACCCCTTTCCAAAATGCCAGAGCACCCTTGCTTCGAAGTAGCCTGGTGGGCCTTTTGTTCTCAGAACCTGTATCATTGCAGGATCCTTCTATGGGCTTCTTCTACCTTCTTGTACTCTGAATGGTTCCTTCTCTTCCCCTCTTCTACTTTGGTCGGCCACACATGAAATACTGTGTCCAGTTTAAGAAAGATATTGACAAGCTGGAATGTGTGCAGTAGAGGGCGACCAGAATGATCAATGGTCTGGAAACCAAGCTTGATGAGGAACGGTTGATGAAGTTGGGGGTGTTTAGCCAGGAAAAGAGAGACTGAGAGGAGATATGATGATTGTTGTTGTTGTTGTTTAGTCGTCTAGTCATGTCCGACTCTTTGTGACCCCATGGACCAGAGCACGCCAGGCACTTCTGTCTTCCACTGCCTCCCGCAGTTTGGTCAAAAGGAGATATGATAGCCATCTTCAAAAACCTTAAGAGCTGCCACCAGAAGGATGGAGCACACTTGTTTTCTTCTGCTCTGGAGGGCAGGGACTCGAACCAATGGATTCAAGTTACGAAGAAGGAGATTCTGACTAAATATCAGGGAAAACTTCCTGAGCTGTTTGACAGTGGAACAGACTCTCTCGGAAGGTAGTGGACTCTCTCTCCTTCCTTGGGAGGTTTTTAAGCAGAAATCGGATGGTTATCTGTCGTGGAAGCTGCAGCTGAGATTCCTGCAATGCAGGAGGTGGAATAGATGGCTCTTGGTATCCCTTCCAACTCTACAATTCTTTGATTCTCCTGTGAGAGGAGTAATAATAATAATAATAATAATAATAATAATAATAGTAATAGTAATAATTTATTTGTACCCCGCCCATCTGGCTGGGTTTCCCCAGCCACTCTGGGCGGCTTCCAACAAAGATGAAAAATACACTAAAATGTCACATAGTAAAAACTTCCCTGAACAGGGCTGCCTTCAGATGTCTTCTGAATGTCAGGTAGTTGTTTATCGCTTTGACATCTGATGGGAGGGCGTTCCACAGGGTGGGCGCCACTACCGAGAAGGCCCTCTGCCGGGTTCCCTGTAACTTGGCCTCTCGCAGTGAGGGAACCGCCAGAAGGCCCTCGGAGCTGGACCTCAGTGTCCGGGCAGAACGATGGGGGAGGAGACGCTCCTTCAGATATACTGGACCGAGGCCGTTTAGGGCTTTAAAGGTCAGCACCAATACTTTGAATTGTGCTCGGAAATGCACTGGGAGCCAATGTAGGTCTTTCAAGAATGGTGTTATATGGTCTCGGCGGCCGCTCCCAGTCACCAGTCTAGCTGCCGCGTTCTGGATTAGTTGTAGTTTCCGAGTCACCTTCAAAGGTAGCCCCACGTAGAGCGCATTGCAGTAGTCCAAGCAGGAGATAACCAGAGCATGCACCACTCTGGCGAGACAGTCTGCAGGCAGATAGGGTCTCAGCCTACGTACCAGATGGAGCTGGTAAACAGCTGCCCTGGATACAGATTTGACCTGTGCCTCCATGGACAGCTGTGAGTCCAAAATGACTCCCAGGCTGCGCACCTGGTCCTTCAGGGGCACAGTTACCCCATTCAGGACCAGGGAATCCTCCACACCTGCCCGCCTCCTGTCCCCCAAAAACAGTACTTCTGTCTTGTCAGGATTCAACCTCAATCTGTTACCCGTGAAGGAGTTGCATGGTTTGGAAAGGAAGCAGTCCCCTTTCTCATTTGTTCTGTCAGACACCGCTGCCTCCCCCAGCTGAGATCCCTGTTAAATAAAAACCTAGGCTAAAAGAGCAGATTTGCTCTGCCACCAGTGCCTCCTCTTCTCCCAGTAGGATGGAGGGAAGCAGCACTGGTCAGCCCTAGCAACAGCGCTTCGCGGAGGCTATTATTATGCCCCAAACATAGGAAACCGTCTCATGCCAGCTCAGACTAATTGCTCAGCTATCCCGGTACAGTCTGCTCTGTCTGACAGCCTCTCTCTCCAGGGTTTCAGGCAGAGATTAATCGTTTGCATTACTCGCCACCCGAGATGTTTTAAACGGGAGATGCCAGGGACCGAACTTTAGGACATTTCGCATGCAAAGCATGCCCTCCGCCGCCGAGCGACTGCCTCTCCCGCCTCCTTGACTATCTGAAAAAGCGCCGGCGCTGTGTTTGAGAATGTGCAAGGGTTATTTAATTGATTAATCAGTGCATCAGTAAATAAATCCCAGAGATAAATGGTGCTTTGGAATCGGTTCCCGTAAGTTGCAGTGGCGACAGGGACAAATTCGCAGAGGAGTGGCTACTAGCCATGATGGCTATCTTCTGGCCCCCACCCCCGTCAGAGGCTGAATGTCCCACTATACTGTTTGCTGGGGATCTCAAAGTGGAGACAGTACTGTTGCATTCACAGGCATCCGGTCGGCTGCTGTGCAAATAGGACACTGGAGTAGATGGGAACATAAGGAGAGCGAGATTTAATGCTGGCCACCAGGCAATGGCTTTTCCCACCTGCCTTGCCCCACCTTCCAGCCCTAGGAGCCTTCTGAACAGAGGTGCTGCCAGAGGCGTCACGTGCACAGGCAACTCCCCATATGCGCAGGGGTCCTGGCCCCTGTGCATGTCGGCGGAGAGCTCATGAGCCCCATGCATGATGCCCCATTTGGGGGCCACTTCTGGGTCTGTAGCTATGAGAGAGAGAGAGAGAGTTTGTGCACATCAAGCAGACACACTTAAAATCGTCGCTGCTTGTATGTGTCTTCACATGAACTGAGTGGAAGATTATGAGTTATGGGGTGGAAAGAGAGAGAGCATGTGGATTCAACAGTGCTTAGTTTGCTCTGGGTTGCTGGTTTGTTAATGTTGCTGTTATGTACTGAAGTTCTCACCCTGGGCCAGCAGGGGGATACTGTACATAGTTATTGTCAGGGACTCAGCGGGAGCGCAGGGAGGAGAGGAGATGGAAAGCGAGGGGGAGCAATCCGAGGGCAGCGTAGGAGAATATGACAGCAGCCCGATAGATTCCATGAGCCTCTCCAGCGAATCGGAAGATTCACAGAAGGGGGCGCCGATGGGCAGGGCAAGGGGCGACCCAAGGGGGACACCCCAGAAGCAAGGGGCCAGCGGGGACTCCCAGAGCACCAGTTGCAAATCAGGACCAGCTTCCCCACCAGAGCGTAGTGGGGGGGAGGAGTCCCAGGTGTCAGAGCCCACATATGCACCACCAGCGAGAGAAGATGAGTCAGGGTGGACCACGCCTCCATCGGAGAGCGAGTTAACGGTTAAGAGGAAAGTTGCAGGCTGGGCGCGCGCGCCAAGTTCAAAGGTACAGGCGAGCGGCACAGAAGGTAGCCCGGATAGGGAACCAGGTCCTAAAGCCCGCCGGAAGGAGGGGCAAGAATCGTCAGGGTCAGCGTCAGAGGAGTCGAGGAAGGATGAGACCCTAGCGGGCAGGAGGGCCCAGAGGAGAAAGGAATTTAGGAAGAGGTGGAGCAAAGCGAGAGTCTTAAACTGGTGTGGAGGGGGAGGAGACTCAGACAGGACTTCGCCGGTCTAAGCTCGGGACGTAGAGCTGCACGCTGCGGCTTTGAAATGGAGACTGAATCTCAATAAAGACTTTTGTACATAACTACAGCCTAGCGTTGGTCCTCTGTGAGCTGGGACCTGGAGGCAGCTCTGACAGTTATGCAAATGAAGGATCGAAAAGTGACGTTCAGTGATTGGATAGTTTTAGAAAATGGCAACAGTTACATTGTTCTGGAGCTCTATATAAGCAGGCTGACTGAGCTCCTCAGTTAGTTCTGTTCCAGCTTACAATAAAGAGCTGCTTTGGAAGAATCGCTGTGTTGTCTGATATGTTCGCCCACAACTTAACAGTTGCTACTACTGTTTTGTAGATTATGAGTGCTGTAGTTTCCTGTGAATCTTATCACATGACTTCTGTTGTGGTTCTGCTGTTTAGCTTTGTTCTTTTCAGTCGATCTGATAATAGTGTTTCACGGAATACCGTTGTTTTGCTGAATTGCAATGGTTTTACTGATGATCTGTTAAAGGTTCTACGCGATTTATGTTGCATTTGTGGTGTTCTATTATGTTATTGTTATTTGCTGTTTCTGAGCTGCTTTGTGAAATATTCATTCATTGAGGGAAGTTTTTAATGTGTGACATTTTAGTGTATTTTTGGTCTCTGTGGAAGCCGCCCAGAGCGGCTGGGGAAACCCAGCCAGATGGGCGGGGTACAAATACTACTAATAATAAATAATAATAATAATAATAATTCATTCATTCAAATAACTGAATGCTACAACAGGCCAATGGGCTGCCTAGGTCACAATCCTGTTCTCACAGTGGCCTGTGGGAAGCCTGCAAGTGGAAGTCAGGCACAAGAGAACTCTCCCCTGTTCTGTCGGCCAAACGGGATGCATACCGGACTTTACCGGACCCATGGGATGGAGGGCCTCTTCCCCACCACTGCAGTATCCCATGCTGTTCATTCCCAAGTTTCTCCTGGCCCCCAGGACCAGAATTCCCCAAAACCTGGAGAGGGGAGGGAGAGCTGGGCAAGCCCTGGTCTGCTCAGGAAAAGGAAGTTGTGGACATAAGGCAGGGGTCAGCAAAAATGTTTAGCCGCGGGCCGGTCCACTGTCCCTCAGACCTTGTGGCGGGCCAGAGAAGTGGCACGGGGGGCGGGGGCTGGAAGAAGAGGCGAGGGGGGCAAGTAGTCCTCCGCCCCACCCTCAGCCCCACCCCCAGCCGCTGCACTTACCTTCCCAAGGGCTGCCGCCGCCGCCATTGCTTCTTCTCGTGGGTAACACACACCACAATTGCCTCATTACGTAAATCATGTTCGGAATACCACAAAACACACGTAACTGGCTGTAAGGTAACATAACGTTATATATAATAAAACTGTAATCTAATTGTCATATCAAAAAATTGCAAAGCACTGTTCCTGATGGCAGTAACATACCATATTTCTATTAACCTTCTATATGTTTTTATTGTCGTAAAGGCCAAGGATAGTCAAGTCCAAAGATTGTCAAGTCTAACAATTACACCGTGGGTAGGCAGAGGGAGCTCGTCTGCTCCGCTCTCTGGCCTACAGGAGCACCAGGGCTGTGATGGCGGAGGGAAGATGAGTGGCGCGAAAGGGCTGGCTCTGGAGAGGGGCTGCTTAAAATGGCACTCAGCCACCTCAGCCCAGCCCGCTTCCTCCTCTAGGCAGGGCAGGGAGAAGCCAGGAGGAGGGAGGGAGGAGGCGCCGCTGTGGTGTGTGGGAGGGAGAGGGGGGAAATGGAATGGCGCAGGGGGGGAAATGGTGCATCCCAAATGAACAGAATCCCCACGCTGATCCACGGTTGGTCTGCGGGCTGGATCCTGAAGGCAGTTGGGCCTGATCCGGCCCCCGGGCCTTAATTTGCTGACCCCTGGCATAATAATAATAATAATAATAATAATTTTATTTATACCCCATTATTATTATTTTATTTATACCCCACCCATCTGGCTAGGTTTCCCCAGCCACTCTGGGCGGCTTCCAACAAAATATTAAAATACAAAACTCTGTTAAACATTAAAAGCTTCCCTAAACAGGGCTGCCTTCAGATGTCTTCTAAAAGCCTGGTAGTTGTTTTTCTCTTTGGCATCTGGTGGGAGGGCGTTCCACAGGGCGGGTGCTACCACCGAGAAGGCCCTCTGCCTGGTTCCGTGTAACTTGGCTTCTTGCAGCGAGGGAACCGCCAGAAGGCCCTCAGCACTGGACCTCGGTGTCTGGGCAGAGCGATGGGGGTGGAGACGCTCCTTCAGGTATACTGGACCGGGGCCGTTTAGGGCTTTAAAGGTCAGCACCAACACTTTGAATTGTGCTCGGAAACGTACTGGGAGCCAATGTAGGTCTTTCAGGATTGGTGTTATGTGGTCTCGGCGGCCGCTCCCAGTCACCAGTCTAGCTGCCGCATTCTGGATTAATTGCAGTTTCCAGGTCACCTTCAAAGGTAGCCCCACATAGAGTGCATTGCAGTAGTCCAAGCGAGAGATAACCAGAGCATGCACCGCTCTGGCGAGCCGGATTAGGCCAATGGCCCATTTAGTCCAGCAACCTCACGGCAGCCTGCCAGAGACCCGTGGAGAACTAGCGGGCAGGATCCAAACTCAAGATCACTTCCAACCTCCTGCATTTTCCAGCAACTGGGATTCAGGCGGGTCCTGCCTCCACATGGGGATACAATGCATAGCCTCCATCGGGACTAGAAGCTTTGGATAGCTCAGTTTGCTAGAGCGTGATGCTGATAATGCCAAGGGTGCAGGTTCAATCCCTGGGCAGGCTCATATTCCTGCATTGCAAAGGGTTGGCTCTCAGGATCCCTCCCAACTATGAATTGGGCTATTTTTCTTCTAAGGGCATCCAAGCTGGTGGCCATCGCTGGCTCTGGTAGGAGCCGGGAGACAACCCTACCTGTTGCTCAATCATATTTTTTATTTATTGCATCCAAGGAGCTCAAGGGGTGTGTGCATGGTTCTCCCCCTCCCCAAACAAACAACAACCTTGTGAAGGTAGGGTTAGGCTGAGAGGCAGCCACTGGCCTGAGGCCACCCAGTGAGCTGCTTGGCCGAGGGGCGGATTCGAACCCTGATCTCCTGATCCCTAGCCCGATACTCTAACCACTGTGCCACACTGGCTCTCATGTACAGTGGTGCCTCGCAAGACGAAAAGAATCCGTTCCGCGAGTCTCTTCGTCTTGCGGTTTTTTCGTCTTGCGAAGAAAGCCCATTAGCGGCTTAGTGGATTAGCGCTATTAGCGGCTTAGGGGCTTAGCGGATCAGCTGATAAGCGGCTTAGCAGATCAGCTGATAAGCGGCTTAGGGGATCAGCTGATAAGCGGCTTAGCGGATCAGCTGATATGCGGCTTAGGGGATCAGCTGTTAAACGGCTTAGTGGATCAGCTGATAAGCGGCTTAGCGGATCAGCTGTTAAGCGGCTTAGCGGATCAGCTGATAAGCGGCTTAGGGGATCAGCTGTTAAACGGCTTAGCGGCTTAGCGGATCAGCTGATAAGCGGCTTAGCGGCTTAGCGGATCAGCTGATCAGCGGCTTAGCGGCTTAGCGGATCAGCTGATCAGCGGCTTAGCGGCTTAGCGGATCAGCTGATAAGCGGCTTAGCGGCTTAGAAAGGGGGGGGGGAGGAAAAAAAACCCGCAGGAACTCGCAAGACATTTTTGTCTTGCGAAGCAAGCCCAAAGGAAATTTGTTTTGCGAAGCACCTCCGAAACGGAAAACCCTTTCGTCTAGCGGGTTTTCTGTCTTGCGAGGCATTCGTCTTGCGGGGCACCACTGTATATCCAAATATGCATGCTGATGTTTCTTCTCTAATATCAGTGTACTGGAAGAAGCAAAGATCACGAGTGTTGAAGCAATGGTTCTTCAACATCAACTTTGTTGAACTGGTCATGTTGCTCAGATGCCTGATCATCGTCTTCCAAAGCAACTACTCTGATCTTAAAAATGGAAAGCGTAATGCTGGTGGTCAACAAAAGAGGTTGAAAGACTGTCTCAAGGCAAATATTGAAAAACGTAGTATAAGCACTGACAACTGGGAAACACTGGCCTGCGAGCGGTCCAGTTGGAGAACAGCCTTTACCAAAGGTGTTATGGGTTTTGAAGACACATGAACTCAGGACGCAAGGGAGAAACGTGGTAGGAGGAAGGCACGCTTGGCAAATCCACACCGTGATCAACTTTCGCCCGGAAACCTATGTCCCCTCTATGGAAGGACGTATGGATCCAGAATTGGCCTCCACAGTCACTTTACGGACTCACTGTTAAACCGTGTTCATGGAAGACAATCTTACTCGGCTACGAGTGATCGCCAAAGAAGAAGAAGAATCGCCAAAGAAGAAGAAGAACAAACCCTTTGTGCTTTATTTGGCTCGAAGGCACGGCAAGCAGACCAGGCTTTGCTGCGTCCTGTATATCATTTCACAGAGTTCTGGCAGCCGCCATCCTCCCTGACCTGCCACACGCGGCGATTAATCTGCATCTGACCTTTCTTTTAATCTGCAAATTGGGAATCTGTTCCACGCAGCCCTTCATTATGAAACAAAATAATAAAAAATAATAAGATGAGTGCCAGCCCACTCACCCCCCGTCTGCACAATAATCTCACTAGCTTGCTGGGAAGGGAGGTGAAAGCGTGGAACCAGGCTGGCACTTGGAGAGGAGAGGAGCCGGGGGGAAACCATGGCCGTGCTCAATTCTACATATGAACCCCTTTTAGCTGTCTGCTTGTTTATAAAACTACTAGCATCCGTCCTCCTTCCAAAGGAGCCCAAGGCAACCAACACCCAAGGATGGAGGGGACATAGGTTTGTTGTTGTTTAGTCATTTAATCGTGTCTGACTCTTCGTGACCCCCTGGACCAGAGCACACCAGGCACTCCTGTCTTCCACTGCCTCCCGCAGTTTGGTCAGACTCATTTTCGTAGCTTCGAGAACACTGTCCAACCATCTCGTCCTCTGCCGTCCCCTTCTCCTTGTGCCCTTCATCTTTCCCAACATCAAGGTCTTTTCCAGGGAGTCTTCTCTTCTCATGAGGTGGCCAAAGTATTGGAGTCTCAGCTTCAGGATCTGTCCTTCCAGTGAGCCCTCAGGGCTGATTTCCTTCAGAATGGATGGGTTTGATCTTCTTGCAGTCCATGGGACTCTCAAGAGTCTCCTCCAGCAACATAATTCAAAAGCATCCATTCTTCAGCGATCAGCCTTCTTTATGGTCCAGCTCTCACTTCCATACATCACTACTGGGAAAACCATAGCTTTTACTATACAGACCCTAAGGCAACCAACACCCAAGGAGGGAGGGGACGTAGGATAGGGTTGCCATATTTCAAAAACTGAAAATCCAGACAAAGTTGAAGTTCTAAAGCTATTTTTAAGGAAATTCACCAAAAAATTGACACCTCCAACATGGGTTGCCATATGCCAGGGTTTCCCCGGACATTGTTACTGGTTTTTGGAAATTCCACCTGACGAAGTAATCCCGGACGTATGGCAGCCCTACCATAGATAGCTCAGTGTTAGGGCGTCTGCTTTGCATTCAGAAGGCCCCCGATTCTTGTATTGCAGAGGGTTGGACTAATTGACCTTTGGGGATCCCCTCCAGTTCTACAGTTCTGTGACTCTAACCCCTGGCATTTCCAGATAGGGCTAGGAAAGACTCCCTTTTCTGAAACCTTGGAGAGCCCCTGACTCCACATAAATGATCGCTCCCTCTATTTGTATATTCCTGGTTAAACGATACAATCAGAAATAAATTTAAGGGAATATTTAGAACATTTAAAAAACACAATTATAACATAAGAACATCTCAAAACATGGCAGATCAATCCAGACCCCTCTCCCCACATTCTGAGGGGCAGGTTTGCAGAAACTTGCAGCAGACCAGAGCTAAGGAAAGTGTTGATTGGCTAGCACCAATCATGTACTGCAAAAATTTGGCATGCACGTCTTCTCAGGGCAGGGAGGGTGATCCTGATCTCTTACGGTGCAAAGTGGAATGGATTCCCTTGCATGGTGATGGACTCTCCTTCCTTGCAGGTTTTTAAGCAGTGATTGGATGGCCGTCTGTCATGGATGCTTTAGCTGAGATTCCTGCATTTCATGGGGTTGTACCTTCTCCTGGAGTGAATTGCCTTTTTTTTGTTTTGTTATTTGCCCGAACCACAGTTTATTCATTTATTTAAACCCCTTTTTCTGTAAAATCCCGCTCTTAAAAAAAGTATCCGAAAGAGGCTTTCAGATGCCAGCAGTATGAGAGTCTCTGCCCCCAGGCGTGCAGTTCAAAAAGACATGGCACAAAAGGAAGAAAGGTTTGGAGGGAAACAAACTCACACACTGCTCCTTAATTAAACAGTCCTTGTAATGGCCAGCTGGAATGGAAAGATTTTGAGGAGAGGAGCCAGAAACCACTATTTTCCTAGCATACTCTGCATTGATGTGAGGCACTGCAATATTATTATTATTATTATTATTATTATTATTATTCCCCAGCCATTCTGGGCGGCCCCCAGCAGAATATTAAAAACACAATAAAACATCAAACATTAAAAACTTCCCAAAGAAGGGCTAATGCCAATCTGCTCTGTGCTTAAACTGTGTTTCCTAAGCAGCTTCCGAACTGTGGATGTAAAATTTTGGTTAGTTTGGGAAGCCGGTCAGCCATCCCAAAGGGTAGTGTCGTTTCTGACACATCCCTTAACTGCCCTAAGGTGAGAGTGGGGGAATTCGAACTCTCTCCAGGGAAAAGAGGTACTGCAGGGAACGGACGTGCAGTCTTGCGGCTCGCTCCTGTGCTCTGAACCGAGCTTTAAGGAGACGCATTAGGTCTGCCACAGCCCATATACTCCAGAGACAGATTTGCCAGAGCGGCGTCGGTGTGAACCTGCGTTTCTCGAAGCATATTCTCCAGTCTGAACACAAGAGATACCAGAGGAAGCAAAAAGGCAAAAACAAAAGCCTGGTGCATGAGTGGATGTTCTGCAGGAATGGAGAAAATTAAGTTTATTGGGCTGTCTGGGGGTGGGGGGGCCCGGGATGTGCGCATTCTGTTGCCAGGAGAGCACTTTTCTGTAGGTAAAGGTTCAGTGAAGTGTGGGCTCCATTTACCCGTCAGAAGAGATCAGCTTGACAGAGCGATCTGCTCAAGGAAAGTTGGAGGGACGACACGGTCTTGCCAGCCAGTTGCCGTTATAGCTTGTGCAATATTTATGCCCCTGTTCCTGTAAGAGGCAAGGCTTCTTATTGTTTTCTTCTCATTTTTCGTATGTCAGTGGGAATAGATATACTTCTCTTTTATATTGGCTCTCAATCTGTTCCCTTTTATAGCTGGAGGTTTCGTTATTGTTGCCCGGATAAAAACAGCTGACACCTCGGCGCAAAGTTATATGCCTTTTTAAATGCACCAGGACAAAATAGCCGTCCTTGGGGAATTGCAAAAGGGCGACGGGAGAGGCTGTGTGGGAATCTCTCCGCGCAGCCCTGAATCACGCTCTTTCTGCTGTCGAAGTTGGTGGCTTCGTCAAAAAAGCCCACTTTTTATTACACTTTTTAAACAGCAAGAATCTAGGCCTCAGGAAGGAGGAGGAAAATCGGGGGGGAGGGACAACAACACCACCCAGCAGCTAACCAGTTTCTGATAAGGATTTAGGACCAAATATGTACAAGGATAAGGGACGCGGGGGCGTTGTGGGTTAAACCACAGAGCCTAGGACTTGCCGATCAGAAGGTCGGCGGTTCAAATCCCCACGACGGGGTGAGCTTCCGTTGCTCGGTCCCAGCTCCTGCCAACCTAGCAGTTCGAAAGCATGTCAAAGTGCAAGTAGATAAATAGGTACCACTCTGGCGGGAAGGTAAACGGCGTTTCCGTGCGCTGCTCCGGTTCGCCACAAGCGGCTTAGTCATGCTGGCCACATGACCCAGAAGCTGTACGCTGGCTCCCTCAGCCAATAAAGCGAGATGAGCGCTGCAACCCCAGAGTCGGTCACGACTGGACATAATGGTCAGGGGTCCCTTTACCTTTGTACAAGGATGAAATCGACTTTGGGGGGTTTTTTGCCCCATTTTGATGCCCCAAACCTGCTACTGTCAAAGCAAGCTCAGGAAGGGGTGGTGGTAGTTAAAGCTGCCTAAAGCAGTGAGGAATCATAGAATTGTAGAGTTGGAGGGGACCTTCGAGGGTCATCTAGTCCAACCCCCTGCGAGGCAGGAATCTCAACTAAAACCATCCAGGACAGATGGAAGAAGAAGACAAATGGAATGTAGAAAGTCCAGAGGTAGAGAAAGGAGATTATACTTCACCTTTCGAATACATCAGCAATAAACTTTTAGGATCAAAGACCAATTTTAGTCTTTTTAGGTTTTTATTAGGAATGAACGGATCTCTCAGATGTGGTTTTTCTCCGTTAGTTGCTTTTCCAACCTTAGATTCAGTTCTCCAGCTTTTCCACAGCAATTTGCATCAAGGAAAAATTGTCATGAAAATTTAGTGTGATCCCCCCCCCCCGATAAATACATTTTTGTATACAATTTTGATATTTCCCCCAAGCAATTTTCACATACATGATGCAGTTTTGTGTGTTAATTTCACCAATACATGCCTATTTTAATACAAACTTTCTGCACACTCTTTGATTTAAGAACTGCATTTCAAAGTTAAGAGAGATGGGAATTCACAAGGATAATTCTGTCTTGGTTTGCCTATTGGTTAAAAAAATGCAGATTTGGAAGTTCCTTATTAAAATGCAAACAAAATGGAATTTCTTCTCCAATAAGATATGCTGTTGCACGTGTACCAGCAATGATTAAATCCCTCCTCTTCCTGTTCACATTTCCAACACTCATCATCAATATTTCCATAGATATTGAAGATTTGATTTAGGGATAATATTAAAACAATTTCCCCTCACCACTGAGAAATATGTATTTATTTTTTTGTTAATCTATGTATCTGTCTCTCTTTGGGTGTGTTTACATGTTATACATTACTCTGGTGGAAATTTATAGGGGAGAATCTGGGGGTTAGGGGAAACCTGCCATTTCTCCTTTTCGAGTGCTCTCTTTCGTTAAAATCAAAAGGGAGAAATAAGTTGGGAGTAGGAACCAATATTTCTTACGGGTTGGGGATAAGAAACTAGTAATTGCAAAAGATGAAGGAATTCCTCTTTTATATGCCAGCAGCAGGTAGATTGGTCTACTGGAAAACCAGCAAATTAGCGAAAGAAAGGTCAATGAAATGATGAGACCTGTTTAAGAAAATGTTTTAAAGAAAGGTGTGAAAAAGTAATTTATTTGAAGAGAGGTGGGAATGGTTTAGCTGTTACTGAGATTCCAGTTGTGGTGGTTTTAAGGAAAGGCGTTTTTTCTTTTCTTTAATATTGTTGTTGGAATCTGCCTGTCTTGCGACACAATGGAGTGCATTTTTCTGCATGTTCTAGGCAGGGCTGTCTTAAGCATATGCAGCGCCGGGGTGCAAAGTTCCACCCGGCGCCCCCCGCCCCCAGGTTGCCCAGTCCCAGGAGGGCAGGAGGGCAGAACCGGCTGGCTGCCTCAGCGTCTCGCTGGCTCGGTCGCCCCCGAACTTGTGGCACAGAGCCGTCCGCAGCAGAAGAGCTCCTTACGGGCTCCTCGCTGCGGGATCACATTCACCCGGTGCTATACCAGCTGCATTGGCTCCTGGTGGAGTACAGGATCTGGTTTAAGGTGCTGGTTTTAACCTTTAAAGCCCTATATGGCCTAGGACCCTCGTACCTATGGGACCGCCTCTCCTGGTATGTCCCACGAAGGACCTTACGGGCTTCTAACAAAAACATTCTGGAGGTCCCAGGCCACAGAGAGGTTAGGCTGGCCTCAACCAGAGCCAGGGCTTTTTCGGCTGTGGCCCCAATCTGGTGGAATGCTCTGTCACAAGAGACTAGGGCCCTGCAGGACTTGACATCTTTCCGCAGGGCCTGTAAGACAGAGCTGTTCCACCAGGCCAAGGCACAGCCTGACCCCCTCCTTTGGCAATCCTCACAGAACTCTAGCCCAATGGTTGCCATTAATCTGATTTGAATTAATTTTATAATGAAATGATTTTAGAATGTGGTATTTATTTTACTGTTGTTAGCCGCTCTGAGCCCGGCTTTGGCTGGGGAGGGCGGGATATAAATAAAAATTTATTATTTTTACTAACAGGCGCTCTGGCCGACGGGCGGGCTGTTCCCCGGACTCAACTCTTGAGCCCTGGACTTTCGGCCTGGTGCCCCTGAGAGCCCGGCGCCCGGGTGCCCTGCACCCCTAGCGCCTATGGGTAAGATGGCCCTGGTTCTAGGGGAGGGGACGGAGCTGATTGCAGCAGGAGGGGGGAAACTCTGGCTTCTTCCGCATCCTGCATCTCTGCCTCCTGGGGCCACCCCTCTCCAGCTCCCGCTTTGGCCTCTGAGTCTGGACTGCTCTTTGCCGCAGCCTCTTCCTGCTCACTAAACCCTGTCGCCTCTTCTTCTGCTTCCTATGCCTCCTCTTCCTAGTCACCCCTCTCTTCTCCCTCTGACCACTTGTCATCATCCCACCTCCTGGCTCTGGGAATTCTTCTTTTCAGGGGTCCCCAGCTGGTGCCTCCCACCACTCCCTCTGCATCCAGTCAGTCCATACATATATAACATATATAATAATATATTTTTATTTATACCCCGCCCTTTCCGGTTCAAAAACAGGACTCAGGCCGGCTAACAACAAATTTAAAACACTTAATAGTAAAAGCAGCATAAAATGCAGTATAAAAACATGAATAACAATAAAATTCAAAGTTCAGAAATCAGTTTAGGGGAAATCCATCTATTAAGCATCCATGGCATAGACGGGGAAGCCTTCAATGGATGGATTCTCCCGTCTTGTCCTGGAGATGCCGGGAATTGAACCAGCAGCCTTCTGCATTCGAAGCAGATGCTCTACTCCTGGGATGCAGCCGCTTCATATTGATTGACCGGAACCAGGGTGGATAAAAATCAATGTGTTTTTTTAAAAATAAATAAATAAATAAAATAATGGATTTTTAAAAATTTAAATCAGATTTTTTTATTTAAATGCTTTTGGAGGAAATATCTTTCTAAATATAGTTTTCTATTTAGGTTACATTATAAGGTAAAGGTAAAGGTACCCCTGCCCGTACGGGCCAGTCTTGACAGACTCTGGGGTTGTGCGCCCATCTCACTTAAGAGGCCAGGGGCCAGCGCTGTCCGGAGACACTTCCGGGTCACGTGGCCAGCGTGACATCGCTGCTCTGGCCAGAGCCAGAGCCGCACACGGAAACGCCGTTTACCTTCCCGCTGGTAAGCGGTCCCTATTTATCTACTTGCACCCGGAGGTGCTTTCGAACTGCTAGGTTGGCAGGCGCTGGGACCGAGCAGCGGGAGCGCACCCCGCCGCAGGGATTCGAACCGCCGACCTTTCGATCAGCAAGCCCTAGGCGCTGAGGCTTTAACCCACAGCGCCACCTGCGTCCCCCAGGTTACATTATAGTCCAAAGGCTATTCATCAGGAAATAAGGATTTGTTTTAAGTTTTTCATGTGTGCTAAAACTCAGTCTAAGTTTTTTTAAAAAACAACAACAACAACGTTTAACCACATCAGGTAGCAAACATGGATACATATGCTATAATGTTGGCAGCTTCCAACAAAATATTTAAATACCGTAATCCATAAGACATTAAAAGCTTCCCTAAACAGGGCTGCCTTCAGATGTCTTCTAAAAGTCTGGTAGTTTTTTTCCCTCTTTGACATCTGGTGGGAGGGCGTTCCACAGGGCTGGTGCCACTACTGAGAAGGCCCTCTTCCTGGTTCCCTGTAACTTGGCTTCTCGCAGTGAGGGAACCACCAGAAGGCCCTTGGCGCTGGACCTCAGTGTCCGGGCAGAACGATGGGGGTGGAGACGCTCCTTCAGGTATACTGGACCAAGGCCGTTTAGGCCTTTAAAGGTCAGCACCAACGCTTTGAATTGTGCTTGAAAACGTACTGGGAGCCAGTGTAGGTCTTTCAAGACTGGAGTTATGTGGCAAGGATGCTTTATTTGAGATTCCTGCATTGTAGGAGGTTTGGCTACGATTCTTTGATTCTTGAGACGTGAACGCATATTTCTCTGGTTTGTGCTCATCTGTGGATTCTGCATGGCAGGTGATGTATAAATAGCTCCAAAGGGGCTGGAAACTCGTGTTTTCTTTTCAGAGCATAAAACTGAGTCACTTGAAAGCCACCTACCATAGGATACTTAAAAGAGCCTCTTAATTACCACGAGCCCAAAATTCATCACTAAGGGGGAGGCAGGGCTTTCAGGCGTTGAGCTGGTTTCAAATGGCGGAACGGCAAGCGTGCAGCGACAGAGAGGCTTTTCCCTTCTCCTTCTGGGGCAGGGAGAGGAGGGGATCCTCAATGGAGTAGTTCGATTCCTGCAAATATATTCACACTCAGCACGTACTGACTTTGCTTGCCTTTGCAGAAGAACGGAGGGCATAAAATAGTAATTAGGCTTGCGTGCATTTACGTGGCACAACTCTCAGTTGCTCAGAGAGTGGTCCATGTATGAAGCTGAGAGAGAGTGTGTGTCCCCCCCCCCCGGCTGCCTAATGTGTTTCTGTGTAAGATGGGACTTGAGGGGGGGGGTGTCTCCCAGGATTTCCAGGGTTTCCTTGGTTTGGGCTGCCATCAGTATGCTGATGACACCCAGCTCTATATGTTGATGGATGGCTATCCTGACTCGGGCTCCTCGCTGCGGGATCACATTCACCCGGTGCTATACCAGCTGCACTGGCTCCTGGTGGAGTACAGGATCAGGTTTAAGGAGCTGGTTTTAATCTTTAAAGCCCTATACAGCCTAGGAGCCTCATACCTATGGAACCGCCTCTCCTGGTATGTCCCACGAAGGACCTTATGGTCTTCAAACAAAAACATCTTGGAGGTCCTGGGCCACAGGGAAGTTAGGCTGGCCTCAACCAGAGCAAGGGCTTTTTCGGCTGTGGCCCCGATCTGGTGGAACGCTCTGTCACAAGAGACTAGGACCCTGCGGGACTTGACATCTTTCCGCAGGGCCTGCAAGACAGAGCTGTTCCACCAGACCCCTCCTTCGGTAAACCTCACAGAACTCTAGCCCAATGGTTGCCATTAATTTGATTTTGAACTGATTTTAAAATGAATTGATTTTAGAGTGCTGTGTTACTTTTATTGTTGTTAGCCGCTTTGAGCCCGGCTTCGGCTGGGGAGGGCGGGATATAAATAAAATTTTATTATTTTTTTATTATTATTTATTGTGTATTTGTAATGGTTTGTGCTTAAGGACGCGGGTGGCGCTGTGGGTTAAACCACAGAGCCTAGGACTTGCCGATAAGAAGGTTGGCGGTTCAAATCCCCACGACGGGGTGAGCTCCCATTGTTTGGTCCCTGCTCCTGCCAACCTAGCAGTTTGAAAGCATGTCAAAGTGCAAGTAGATAAATAGGTACTGCTCCAGCAGGAAGGTAAACGGCGTTTCCATGTGCTGCTCTGGTTCGCCAGAAGCGGCTTAGTCATGCTGGCCCCGGAAGCTGTACGTCGGCTCCCTCGGCCAATAAAGCGAGATGAGCGCCACAACCCCAGAGTCAGTCACGACTGGACCTAATGGTCAGGGGTCCCTTTACCTTTACCTAATGGTTTGTGCTAATGATTTACACCACCACATTTTTAGTAGGCCTGAAACGGGACATTGTTTATAGAGTACTCTATACCCAGTGATGCACTTACTTTGCACTCGAAACTGGGCTTTTAGTGTTGTAGCTCCAGCCCCCTGGAATGCATTGCCAGCCGAAATTAGGCGGGTGTCCCCAGGCTCCCTACTGAAGAAGTTTTTCCCTGAATTGTGACTCTGCCATTCATGAAATATAATTGTAGGGTTGGAAGGCAACCAAGGGTTATCTAGTCCAATGCAGTAATCACAGCTAAGGAATCGCATCCAAACTCCTGTTTACAAACCTCCAATGAAGGAGAGTCCACTACTATCTGGCTTGTTTTTAGAGTTATATTTTGTCTTATACTTTGATTGTCTCCAGCTGTGATGTGGCTTATAACTTGGTAGGATAAATAATCTTCTGTATATTTTGATGGTTTGCCTGTCCTCTCTGCATTTAAAAAAAGGTAAAGGGACCCCTGACCATTAGGTCCAGTCGTGGCTGACTCTGGGGTTCCGGCGCTCATCTCGCTTTACTGGCCGAGGGAGCCGGCGTACAGCTTCCGGGTCATGTAGCCAGCATGACTAAGCCGCTTCTGGCAAACCAGAGCAGCGCACGGAAACGCCGTTTACCTTCCTGCCGGAGCGGTACCTATTTATCTACTTGCACTTTGATGTGCTTTCAAACTGCTAGGTTGGCAGGAGCAGGGACCAAGCAACGGGAGCTCACCCCGTCATGGGGATTCGAACCGCTGACCTTCTGATCGGCAAGTCTGTGGTTTAACCCACAGCGCCGCTCTGCATTTAGACGCTGCTTAATTTCCATGTTGGTTCCCGAGACGAAGTAGCAGCTTTTTGTTTGTGTCCAAGTGTGAATACAGTTGGCTGCTGTTTCGAATCAAGGCAGAGGGCTGAACTTTTCAAAACCGCCCTGATTTTAACCAGATTTTAAGATACCGTAGGCAAAGTCTGCTTGATGACTCCTGAGATGAAGGATCAGGTTTTCTTCTATATTCAGATACAATTGGATGCTATTTTGAATCCAGGAGGCGGGTTGAACCTTTTCAAAATAGCAGTGATATTAACCACTGGTTCCAAAGCTGCTCCGGTTTTTGGGTTTCTTAGAACTCCCAAGCATTTCCAGGCACTTTCCACTGGTCAATAAATAAATGCATACCATATATAACCATGATGTAATGGACTCTGGTAGGGAGAGAGCTCTTCATCGCTGCACCCCCCTGTCATCTTTGCTGGGGTGCCCAAAGCTTATTGGTTTGAATTCCAAGACTTGTCTCCCACTCGGAATCGTGATGCCCATGTCTTGTTAGTGTTAACGGAGAAATCCGAGGGCTCCCTTGGACAAAAAGCAAAGACACCAACCAAGACAATTGGAGCAAAACAGCAGCCAGTAGGCTTGGTCTTTGTTGAGACTGTCGCGACAGGGCTTCAGCTCACTACAGGATGAAGCAAGATGGAAGCCCTGAACAAAAGAAGACCCCAACTTTTATTAGCTACTAATCCCCCATGCTACATCCCTAAGACTACATCATAACTACATCATGACTACATCATTGACACATCACAAAGAGGAGGGGTTCAGGGAGGAGTTGTGGTGGTAGCCGGAGTGTCTTGTCACCTGGCCGGTTCCACCTTTCCCCCTCCCCATGAGTACTTTCCAGAGGACAAAGGGGAGTTCACTGTTTCCTGCCTCCAGAGGGAAGGGCTGGTCACTGTCCTTTGTTTCAGTCCATACTGAATCTACTTCCATATGCAGGTCCTTTGTTAGTGTAATGATCTTCTGTCTAGGACCATCAAGGTTGGCATGCCAACTGGGTAGGGCTCGTTGCGGACATGTTGGTACGCTTGGGGGATGATGGCTGCCTTGTGTCAAGTTTCCTCCCTTTGATAGTCTGCCCTTCATGTTAAGTTGTGGGTGAACATATCAGACGACACAGCAATTCTTCAAACAGCTCTTGTTTATTCACAGGCCAGAACAGAACTGAACTGAAGGGTTCAGCCAGCCTGCTTATATAGAGCTCCACTAGAACGTAACAGTAACCATTTTCTGTAACTATCCAATCACTGAACGTCACTTTCAACCCCTTATTTGCATATGTGGACCTGAGTGAAAACTATCTACAGTATCCTCCTGTTGGCCCAGGGTGAGAACTTCAGTATGTAACACTTCATGGTGTAAAATAAAAGTGGAATGGTACAGATCCGATGTAAGACTGATTTTCTATGAATTTATAACAGAAGCGTCGCGTATCTTTAGAAAACTTTAGTTTATGGTTGCCATCAATTTTGATTTTAATTAATTTTTATAATGTTTTATAATGTTGTACTGTTTTAGTGTTGTTAGCCGCCCTGAGCCCGGCTTCGGCTGGGGAGGGCGGGATATAAATAAAATTTATTATTATTATTATATTATTAGTATGTTGTGTGTGAGTATGTGTGTGTCGTGTTTGTACAACTGAATGATTTGGGGGGGGGGGGGAGTTCCTGCAACATTTAGCACCTGATCCTGGTGGAGTGAGCGGGCAAGAAAATAAAGGAATATATATATGAGGGAAATCACAGAACGGCCCATTTGAAACAACAGCAGCACTGCTGCCCAAAGGCCTTTGCTGGGGATTATTTGTTGCACATCTATTTTAGCTACATAATCACTCTTTGCAATGTGGGCTCTTAAATGATTAATTATGGTGGGGAGGGAGGGGAGAGAGAGAGAGATTTGGGAAAAGAGACGACTCGGCTGAAGTCTGTTTGCTCAGCGAACCGCAGTGTGTTTTATTAGGCAATGGCTGCTTGCTCTGCCAGTCCTTTGCTTTTCTGGGAGGCTGGCAGGCAGGCGGTGAAATTTGCTATGCAGAAGAGAAAGGTGGGGATGGGGGAAATGGCTTCTTCCCCCCGTTATGAAACAACAATGCAATACAATTAACAGCAAAAGGCAGTGGATTTCAAACTTGAGAGAGATCCTGTTCATTACTGGGGAACCTTGGGGCAGTCTCAATGTGGCCTGCTTCAGAGGGTTCATGGAACCATAGAATCGTTGGAAAGGGACCCAGGGGTCATCTAGTCCAACCCTCTAAAATGCAGATTATGTCAACTCAAGCATCCCTGACAGTTGGCCATCCAGCCTCTGCTTAAAAACCCCCCAAAGAAGGACGGTGCGCCACCTCCTGTGGGAGTCTGTTCCACTGCCGAACAGCTCTTACTGCCAGACAATTCTTCCTTACAGTCTGAAATGCGACGGCACGCAAGGAAAAGCGGGCAGGGAAGGAAGAGGAAGAATCAAAACTCAGCCACCAGTTTCTAAACAGTTCCTATAATGGCCAGCTGGCCCAGCTCAGGGACAGGAGGTGCCTGACAGAACACAAAACCAGACAGTAAAATTATAAGAAGTTAGAAACAAGTTAAAAGCAGAGAGAGAGAGAGAGAGAGAGAGACCGCTTCAGTTGTGACTGCTATGGGATGCGTGTGTGCTCTTAATTGCCTGCCTAGGCCTGGCAGAACAGAAATGCTTTCAGCAGGTGTTAAAAAGCTTTGAGATTATACAACAATAATAACTAGGGATCCATTGCAGGAGTGAGTACAAATCTCCCATGTGCGGCCTTCAACTAGAGCTGCTATTTTCGGCGCATATACATGGTCAACTGATTTGGAGTGCTCCGTTACCTTCTCTCGGAACTATTTAAGTCATGTTTCCCATCAAGTTGTGTTGTATGTAAAAGAACTTGCACACCTTTCTCGTGAAACCTTGTGTTTTCAGTGCTCCTAAATGCTTAGCTTATTTTTTATGTTGGCGAAAAAGTTCCCCTTTCATGCTCACTGAGCGACTCTAGAATTCAGGAGACAGGGAACTCCGCTGAGGAAAGGGGTCATCTTATTTTTATTCTTCGGTGATCACTCTTAGGCGAGTAAGATTGTCTTCCATGAACACGGTCTGTCCGTAAGTGACCGTGGAGGCCAATTCTGGATCCACGGCGGGAGTTGATCATGGTGTGGATTTGCCAAGCATGCCTTCCTCTTAGCACGTTTCTCCCTTGCGTCCTGAGTTTCAGTGTCTTCAAAGCCCATGACACCTCTGGTAAAGGCTGTTCTCCAGTTGCTAGCAAGCCAGTGTTTCCCAGTTGTCGGTGTTTATACTCTATTTTTTAAGATTTGCCTTGAGACAGTCTTTAAAGCTCTTTTGTTGTCTACACTTAAACCTTGGTTGTCGAACGTAATCCGTTTGGCTTCCGAAACTTTCAACAACCAAGGCACGGCTTCCGATTGGTTGCAAGAGCTTATTGCACTCAAGCAGAAGCTGCGTCAGATGTTTGGCTTCTGAAAAACGTTCAAAAACCAGAGCATTTACTTCCCGGCGTTCGGGAGCCGAAACGTTCGAAAACAGAGCCGTTCAAGAACCGAGGTTTGACTGTGCCAGTATTTCACTTTCCATTCTTAAACTGGAAAATGTCAGTTACAGATAGGTAGCCGTGTTGGTCTGCCAATGTCAATCACTTTTCCTACCTGGGCAGTTATATTTCCACAAGGGCTGACCATGATGCCGAAATCCAGCGTCGTCTAAGGAAAAGGTAACAGGACTTTGACTCCTGCGACCCTAGACCCACTACCTTTTTGGCTCCATGCAACCAGACCAAATGTAAATAATCCCTTCCATGTTCTTTGTTTGGGATTACCTTTTCCTTCTACTGCTTTGCAGTTCTTCTGTGGGTTTTTACCCCGGAGGCTAGGACCTGCGCAGAACCTCGTGGCAGATTGCAGAGCCACGCCAGCGCGAAGGGCTTCCCTTTTCCCTTGTCTTCCTCCGAGATGCCTCTTGCAAAAGCTGAGTGAGCAGCAGGCCCTCATTACGGCAAGGCACATTTTTGACAACACAGCAATAGCCCCCAGTGCCTGCAAGAAGGAGCTCATTAAAACAGTATGGGATTGAGTCAGTTAGGAGCATGGATTGAGTCAGCAGGCATTAACAGGAGGCTGTTAACAATTCCGATTTGGAAAATAATCATTTAGCACGGAAGTTTGCAATCAAATCTGATACTTAAGTATGGCGGGGTTTGTTAAACATCCAGCAGGCTGTTTACATAGACAGCTTCTAGGGGCTCTGATGCACTGATCTCCTGCAGATGAAAGAAATAGCGTCCAGAATGTGTGTCTGTATTTTATCAAAGAACTGCAGTATGAAGATTGTTGCCACTCTGTACCCTGGGATAATGGGTGGCGCAGGTGGCACTGTGGGTTAAACCACAGAGCCTAGGACTTGCCGATCAGAAGGTGGGTGGTTCGAATCCCCGCGACTGGGTAAGCTCCCATTGCTCGGTCCCTGCTCCTGCCAACCTAGCAGTTCAAAAGCACGTCAAAGTGCAAGTAGATAAATAGGTACCACTCCGGCGGGAAGGTAAACGGCGTTTCCGTGCGCTGCTCTGGTTCGCCAGAAGTGGCTTAGTCATGCTGGCCACA
This sequence comes from Podarcis cretensis, assembly GCF_951804945.1. NCBI lineage: Eukaryota > Metazoa > Chordata > Lepidosauria > Squamata > Lacertidae > Podarcis > Podarcis cretensis. Next base: position 9,107,307 of record NC_137170.1, on the reverse strand, counting down.
TGACCCGGAAGCTGAACGCCGGCTCCCTCAGCCAGTAAGAAGAAGAAGAAGAAGAGTTTGGATTTGATATCCCGTCTTTCACTCCCTTTAAGGAGTCTCAAAGCAGCTAACATTCTCCTTTCCCTTCCTCCCCCACAACAAACACTCTGTGAGGTGAGTGGGGCTGAGAGACTTCAAAGAAGTGTGACTAGCCCAAGGTCACCCAGCAGCTGCATGTGGAGGAGCAGGGAAGCAAACCCAGTTCACCAGATTACGAGACTACCGCTCTTAACCACTACACCACACTGGTGTAGCGAGATGAGTGCCGCAACCCCAGAGTCGGTCATGATTGGACCTAATGGTCAGGGGTCCCTTTACCTTTTTACCCTGGGATAAAGGCCCACTGGGACTTGATTCTGTCTATGGGGCAGCATTGCCATTTAATCAATCGTCCATCAGAGCAAGGGGTGAAAACTACTGATTGATGAAAAAGATGCCCTCAGTTAATAGGGTACCATATTTTGTTTAAAAGGAAGTTGCAGAATGATTTCCAAAAGCCTGTTGGTAGCAGAGCAAGTTGGAAAGTGTGCAGAGGAGGGCAACCAAGATGATCAAGGGCCTGGAAGCCAAGCCTGATGAGGAACGGTTGAGGGAATCGGGTTTGTTTCCCTGCTGGAGGAAGAGAGGAGCAAATTGGGAGAGCTCAAGCTTGTACACAGACTAATTTGCTTAACTGTTTTTTATGGTTTCATGCCACATTTAAACGTGGCCAACGCTTTTGAAAAAGCATTTGATTTTTTTGTGGGGAAACTGTATAACAGTCTCTATTATCTCCAAAGGGAACGGAATGCCTTTTCTACAATCACCTGCTGCAACACACGCGTGCATCATTTAAAAACGCTTTTATTCATGTGAAAGTTTACTGAATAGGTTAATATTCTAATCAGCTGATCTTTCTTTAGCTGGTTGAGAGCCATATATACCGTATATAATCTTGCAACCAGCTAGCGATGATCGCCTGTGGTGAGTAATAGTCGCCACCAGGCAGGTAGCTTCTACAAGAGCTGCTTCGCTTTTTGCTTTTCTATGTGCCATAATTAAAGTAACGTCGTAGCCTGCGTTCCTCAAATACTAATGCTTTGTGCAGTTGTGTATTTATTCGGAGGATTTTCACCCTTCCTTTCAATCAATGATCCTCAAGGTGGCTTACAGTAACTTGTGACCAGTCGGTCTCTCCCACAAATGCGTGAGTCCCAAATCCACACACAGCCTAGTAGCCCCACCGGAGGAAGCCTTGTGATGTCCTCCAAAAGTTGTTGAACTGAAACTCCCATCAGCCCCTGCCAGAATGGCCAGGGATCAGGGAAGATGAGAATTGTTCCGATGCAGACGGGGCGGTGAGGTCCTCCGACCAGTGCACAATGGATGGTCGGTGTTTATTATCCTTCGAGGCTCAAAAGTATAAGCCCCTTAGGGACAATAAGGTAAAGGGTAAAGGGACCCCTGACCATTAGGTCAGGGACCGAGCAATGGGAGCTCACCCCGTCGCGGAGATTCGAACCGCCAACCCTCTGATCGGCAAGTCCTAGGCTCTGTGGTTTAACCCACAGCGCCACCCGCGTCCCTATTAGGGACCATAAGGGCTTGCAAAACCTGCTTTCATTGTCCCAAACATCAGCGCTTGTGCGAAAAGCCCTGTTGGTTTGTTATTTTGAAATCCTCCTGCCCACTTTGGACAGCCCTGCCAGTGCTGGTTGACCAGGGAGCTTTTTCCTTCACCCCAGCCCCCTGGAATGCTGCTTTTCTTTGTGCAGATGAATTGCAGCGACGCAGCTTGCAAATAAGCCAGCGATGAGGTGGGGAGCTTGGCACGCTACAGCGCCAGGGAAAATGCAGAGTCGATGTTTGCTGTGCAACTTTCTCCTCCTGCCTGTGGGTGCTGTTTGGAGAGAGGTTCCTTTCGGCGTCTGTGTGGGGATGCTGTTGCCATCCGAACGGGAGGCCTGGCAAAACAGAGGCGGGAACTAGAATGTGTCCGGGTTGGGGAGGGGAAATATGCTGTTAAAATTATTGTTGGCAGGGAGACTCTTTGGCCAGTGAGTTCTTTCCATGCAGATTAACAAGCAATACATTACAGAGAGGGGAGGGAGGGAGGGAGGGAGAGACCTTTGAAGCTGAGAGGGCAACTTTTTGGTTTCCCAAGGGTTTCCTGCTGCGCTGTCTGCTGTTCAGCACAGTCCTTGTAATCCAGCAGCCAAGAAGAAGAGCTGCCTTTGTGCCGAACTGGGCAGCATCAAATCTCCTCCCGGCACAGAATTGTCGCCCTTGGATATTGGGTTTTGAGTGTCACAAATAAGGGTGTGTGTGTGAATAAATATTTTCAGCAATGTGTGTATTTGTATGCACAGTTGAGACATTTTTGTATACAGTGGTCATTTGGAGAACTGCATTATTACAAATTTCAGAGAAATTCAGATTGTTTGTGGAGAAGAAACCTGAACTAGATAGTTTCTCAAATGCAAAGAAAATCACAACAATACAGTGGTACCTCAGGTTACAGACGCTTTAGGTTACAGACTCTGCTAACCCAGAAATATTACCTCGGGTTAAGAACTTTGCTTCAGGATGAGAACAGAAATCGGGCAGCGGCAGCAGCAGGAGGCCCCATTAGCTAAAGTGGTGCTTCAGGTTAAGAACAATTTCAGGTTAAGAACAGAGCTCCAGAACGAATTAAGTTCTTAACCCGAACTACCACTGTAAACTGCATTATGCCCAATAATAATAAATAATAAATTTATTAAATAGAAAAGTAAATCAAATTCTGCCCCCATCCCTACCAGGAATTATGATAAACCTCACCCTTATGATCTAAAATGGATTATTTCCTGACTGAAGGAAATTTATTAGCCAGTGGACAGGCTTCATTCATTTTCAGATGAAGCAGAATGGCAAACTCTTGGTTCCACACAATGATTTGAAACCCAGAGATAGACTTCTGACTGCAGCGCAGGAGCTGCATCTGTTCACTTAGAAATGAACCTCTCTGAGCTTCCTGCTTTATTAATCATAAAATGGCTTGGGAAGCCTCTTTGCAAACACTCTGCGTACCTTCTCCTCCTCGGGCACTCAGTTCACGTTCATTTATCCTTGGCACCGCGCTGGTAAAAACACTTAATCCAAGGCCATATTTGCCTCCCTTTGCTTTGAAGCTCAAAGAGCATGTTGTTTAATCAATAAATGAGAAAATGGAGGAGAGGAGGGAGAGGAGGGATCAGGCATAATTTCCATTTGGGACCTGTGGTCTTGATCCCGTGCCTCTTCTCAGTTGAGGTGTGTGCGTCTCTGTGTTCCTCAGGCAGGATGAGGGAGAGGGAAGGGTTGTAGCCAGAAGCTGCACCTGAAGCAGCAATATGCAGGTATCCTGCTCTTGAACATGGATGTTCCATTCAGGTGTCATGGCTAACAACTATTGCCAGCCCTCCCCTCCACCTGCCCAATCCTCTTTCAAAGCCATCCAAAAGCCACGCTGGTGGCCACCACAACCTTTGGTAACAAATTCTGTTAAGCGCAAAGACTGGTTCTTTGTATGGCCTTCCCATCAGCATCTGGTGGCTGATTTTGTTCGTGTGTGTGTGTGTGTGTGTGTTTTTACAAAAGCATGGATAATAATAAAAATAAATAAATAAATAAATATTATTTATTAAATGTGTGAGGGAAGGGATCATGTACAACACCTTCCACAGATAAATGGAATGAAATAAGATTTTAGCTGTAGTAATTATTATTATTATTATTATTATTATTTTTTATTATTTATACCCCGCCCATCTGGCTGAGTTTTCCCAGCCACTCTGGGCGGCTCCCAATCAAGTGTTAAAAACAGTACAGCGTTAAATATTAAAAACTTCCCTGAACAGGGCTGCCTTCAGATGTCTTTTAAAGATAGGATAGCTGCTTATTTCCTTCACATCTGAAGGGAGGGTGTTCAACAGGGAGGGTGCCACCATAAGCAGAAGGCCCCCTGCCTGGTTCCCTGTAACCTCACTTCTCGCAGGGAGGGAACCGCCAGAAGGCCCTCGGAGCTGGATCTCAGTGTCCGGGCTGAACGGTGGGGGTGGAGACGCTCCTTCAGGTATACAGGACCGAGCCCGTATAGGGCTTTAAAGGTCAGCACCAACACTTTGAATGGTGCTCGGAAACGTACTGGGAGCCAATGCAGATCTCTCAGAACCGGTAAGCAAATTATGTATGAATACATAAATAAAACAAATATCATGTAACAAACTCACTTCTCCACGTGCACATCCTTATGTGGCCGAAACAGCGCTAACTGTGCACAGGAGGGAGATAACAGCAGGCTTGAGGCATGTGGGGTGACAACAGAAAACCAAGAGGGGGGAATGGAATGTACAGTGGTACCTCTGAATGCGAACGGGATCCGTTCCGGAGCCCCGTTCGCATCCTGAGTAGAACGTAACACGCGACTGCGCGTTGCGTTTCGCCACTTCCGTGCTTGCGCGTGACGTCATTTTGAGCGTCTGCGCATGCGTGAGTGGCGAAACCTGGAAGTAACGTGCTCCGTTACTTCCGGGGCGTCGCGGAGCGTAACCTGAAAACGCTCAACCTGAAGCATATTTTACCCGAGGTATGACTGTAGTGTTTTAGAAGAGGACTTGGCTGGCTGGAACGGAAACAGTCTACACTGCAACATTTTGTTGCAGTCCCCAACTGTGTTCTTTTTGAGCGATCGTGTCTGTAAATGATTCGGCTGCTCAATAAAACCTGACCGGCTAAAAATGAGGATAGCAGATGCCAAGGTTGAGATAATGCTTCTTCCTTTAGCAGCACTGTGGAAGAGAGAATTTCAGCTGCTGCCACTTCTCTCACCTCCTGTGTGACTAGTGTGACTGTGTGACACAGGTCCACACCCCTCTCCTGCCAGCTAAATCAGTCCTGTCCTCTTAGTGTCTCAATCACCTGCCTCAAGATCTCTATCCATCCAGGAAGCTTGAAATACTGGAAAGATGTTTTCACATTTTAGGGCATGGGTAGGCAAACTAAGGCCAGGGGGCCGGATTCGGCCCAATCGCCTTCTAAATCCAACCCGAGGACAGTCTGGGAATCAGCATGTTTTTACATGAGTAGAATGTGTGCTTATATTTACAATGCATCTCTGGGTTTTTTGTGGGGTATAGGAATTTGTTCAGTCACCCCCCCCCCATATAGTCCACCCCCCCCACAAGGTCTGAGTGACAGTGGACTGGCCTCCTGCAGAAAAAGTTTGCTGACCCCTGTTTTAGGGTGTTTCATTCCCTTTCTGTGACACAAAACCCCAAAGACGGATTTGACTAATGAGTTCTTCTGACGCTTGCAATCGATCCTCAACAGATCTGGACCCTTGAAGTGCACTTTGAGAGAGGAAGCAAAGAATTGATCCATTGCAAGCTTCCTCCCTCCTCCATATTAGATTGTGGATGCAAACAGCATCTGTGTGGAAGATTCTTCTGGTCACAGGTGTCTCTAACAAGCCCTCTCTGGTGCCCAAGACAGATTATCTCCCTTTAAAGAACATGGCCACTGTTCACTGCTCTATTCCTCAGCTCCTCCATCAATGTGTGCCCTTCCACACCATCTAAAACCCTGGAGGCCACTGCCAGTCAGTGCAAACAGTGCTGAGCTAGATGGACCAATTGGTCTGACTCAGGGCCATGGATTCGAGTCCCGTGTTGAGCAAAAATATTCCTGCATTGCAGGGTTGGACTAGACCAGGCACCCCCAAACTCAGCCCTCCAGGTGTTTTGGGACTACAACTCCCATCATCCCTAGCTAACAGGACCAGTGGTCAGGGATAATGGGACTTGTAGTCCTAAAACATCTGGAGGGCCGAGTTTGGTGATGCCTGGACTGGACGAATCCTGATGGTCCCTTGCAGCTCTGTGATTCTGTGGGTCAGTGTCAGTATAATATTGCTCCCTCCGTACATTTCAGTTTGCTGCTGCTGCTGCTCTGAATTTTAGCCAAATTGACCCTGCCCATCTGTTTAGGATTAAGGACGACAATAGAGCAGAGTGTTAATAAATGAAATGGAGTAGCACGCCTTGAAAATAGCAATTAAAACAAATAATGCAGCCAGGAAATATTATACTTCCTTCGGCACAGGGGGAGTGACTGTTGATTCTTACAAAATAGCAGTCTTGATAGCCATCATATTCCATGAGCGTCCCTCCTCTGTGCAATAGAAATTTATTTAAAAAGCAAGAAAACAAAAAGATTATAATTCTTTACTGGATCTGCTCCAACCTTGGCCCTGAGCATTCTTCTGGATGAAGGTCATTTCTTGATGCAAGGTCACTTATATTTATTCATTGTTGTCGGAGCATCTCTCCCTATTTCATTGGCGGAACTGTTACCGAACTGACTTACCGTATTTTTTGCACTGTAACACTCACTTTTTTCCTCCTAGAAAGTAAGGAGAAATGTCTGTGCGTGTTATGGAGGGAATGCTTACAGGTGGCGCGGGGATCTGCTGCAGTCGTGAGCAGAGGATCCATGGTTCCCCTTCCTTCCCTCCTCCGTGGCTCGCTTTGAAACAGCACAGTGGGAGAAGAGCCGCTGAGTGGGGAGGAGAGAGGGACAGAGAGCCTGCTTCTTTAAAGGAGCAAAGCGGGAGAGGAGAGGAGCCGCTTACACGAGTGTAAGCGGCTCCTGTCCGGTTGGTTCCTTTAAAGCAAGCAGGCTCTCTGTCCCTCTCTCCTCCCCACTCAGCTTGCTAAATAGCAGCAAAGTTTTTCAGCTCGCTAGGAGGGAGAAAAGCAGAGCCTGCTTGCTTTAAAGGAGCAAAGTGGGAGAGGAGAGGAGCCTTCTCCCCTTATACCCCTCTTCTTCATTATTAGCAGCATCCTTCTCCACACACCCCACGCGTGCTTCTTCTCCCCTTAAACCCCTCTTCTGCATTGTTAGCAGCCTCCTTCTCCACACACCCCATGCGTGCTCCTTGTCCCTTGAGTGCTTTTCCTTCCCTCCCCACTTAAAACGTGGTTACAAAGCACGGATCCACATGGATCCTCAGGATTTTTGCACTGGGTCACCCCAAATTCACCATCAGATCACATAGCATGTCCATGGCTACATCTTACACCAAAAAAATCACGTACCCACTGTTGCCTGGGGCCGCAGTGGTGCAAAAACGTGGTTACAAAGCATGGATCCACATGGATCCTCAGGATTTTTGCATTGGGCTACTCCAAACTCACTGTCAGATCACATGTCTGTGGCCACAGCATGAACTACAAAAATCATGCATCCACTGTTTCATATAGAATATTTTTTTTCTTGTTTTCCTCCTCTAAAAACTACATGCGTGTTATGGTTGGGAGCATGTTATAGAGCGAAAAATACGGTACTTTGTTTAATTGCAATAGTTGCCCGCTTGGCTCGTGGTAGGCAAAGCCAGGTTCTTGCTAGAGAAAGCAACTGAGCGGCAGGAAACACCATGGATTCCTCCGTGCTTCCCTATTGAGACCTGAGCTTTGTTTTCTAGGTCACTGATGGCTGAGCTCAACACATTCCTTCCCTGCTATGTTTGCGAGCAGATGAGGCAGCTCTCGGCGTGTCATCGGAGTGCATTGCCCGCTCACGGCAATCTGCTGCGAGGAGGATGCGGCACAACTAACGCTTTTGCAGGGGGTTCCTGGTACTCCAGACCTCACAGGGAGGGAAAGACGAGGGGAGTCTAGCACAGTGCCACAGAGACCACCTTCAAACAGGGGGCTGAACTCTGACATAAATACATAAAAAGAGCCCTAGACCATGGGTAGGCAAACTAAGGCCCGGGGGCCGGATCTGGCCCAATCGCCTTCTAAATCTGGCCCACAGACAGTCCGGGAATCAGCGTATTTTTCAACAATGTAAATAAGTTTTGATGGGTGTAATAATGGAATACTGAATGGTTTAATTTATGTAAAATATGCAAGGATTTATGATGTGCAGAATGAACCATGGAAAGAGAAGTTATTGATATTTTTAGGATGCTTAAATGAGTATTCTAAATTGTAAAACAGAAAATTTAATAAAATTTAAATTTAATAAAAATTAGAGAGGGAGAGAAACCACCACCTCCTGGGGGAGACGGTGCCACTGTCGAAACAGCTCTGACTGTCAGAGAGTAAGATTCTCATGCTCTACCAACTGAGCTGCTTAGACAGGAGAATTCCCAGCCTTACCTGGAAATTCTGGGGTTTGTACCTGGGACTTACCCCCTGCAAAACAGATGCTCAACCAGCTTTGGTCCCATAGTATCTCACAAACTATGGGACGCAGGTGGCGCTGTGGGTTAAAGCCTCAGTGCCTAGGACTTGCCGATCGAAAGGTCGGCGGTTCGAATCCCTGCGGCGGGGTGCGCTCCTGCTGCTCGGTCCCAGCGCCTGCCAACCTAGCAGTTCGAAAGCACCTCCGGGTGCAAGTAGATAAATAGGGACTGCTTACCAGCGGGAAGGTAAACGGCGTTTCCGTGTGCGGCTCTGGCTCGCCAGAGCAGCGATGTCACGCTGGCCACGTGACCCGGAAGTGTCTCCGGACAGCGCTGGCCCCTGGCCTCTTAAGTGAGATGGGCGCACAACCCCAGAGTCTGTCAAGACTAGCCCGTACGGGCAGGGGTACCTTTACCTTTACCTTTATCTCACAAACTATTCTAAAGGGTCTCTCAGCCCTCTGGAACAAATTTTGGGAGGAGGGTTCTCCTGTGAAATCTCCCATTCCAATCTCCTCGCTTATTTTTATTTCCAGCCTCCATAGCCTAATTTCCTTTCCTTGGCTGCATTCCTGACAGCGCAGCCTTCCACCTTCTGAGACGGTGACTAATTCCCTTCCTTCATTTATATTGACACCTTCGGGGCATTATAAACTGTGCTCTCATTGCCCTGGAGTCTTTCCCTAGCGTAGCTATAAATGAATCTGCCTAAGTGTGTCCCTCTGTGGCTTATTCTCACACAATTGTACTATATTAAGTGTACGCATGTGGTTTTTCTATCTCGGTAGACTTTTTATTCTTATGCAGCACACTTTGGGATTGATAATAGCGCATGCATCAAGGTGTTTCCATCACCAACAACGCCCCCCCCCCCGCAGCCCTCATGCTGTACTGCTGATCCCAAATCTTTGCATCCCCCTTCAAATGCTGCAAATGCAATTGCATGTTCCAAACTAAGCTGAGTCAGGCATCCCAGTATACATATCTAAATATCTATATTTATATTAATTTGTATACACTCAGACCTTGCTTCTCAAATGGCTCCGTTTTCGAACGTTTTGCCTCTCGAATGCGGAAAACCTGGAGTAAATGCTCCGGTTTTCAAACATTTTTTGGAACTCGAACGTCCAACGCGGCTTCAGAAGCCGTGCCTCCATTGTCAAACGTTTTGGAAGTTGGAACTGTCTTCCTGAATGGATTATGTTTGACAACCGAGGTTTGACTGTACCGCTCTATCCTCACAGGTCTCAGTGCAGTTAGTTCACAAGATAAAATCGCAACATAAAAGCACAAAATGCATAACAACAACAATCGCAACCACAACCCAATAATCCTCCCAACACATTTTAAAAGCGTGTCAATCAGTCAAAAGCCTGGTTAAATAGGAATCGCCAGAGTGGTGCATGCTCTAGTTACCTCTCGCTTGGACTACTGCAATGTGCTCTATGTGGGGCTACCTTTGAAGGTGACTCGGAAACTACAACTAATCCAGAATGCGGCAGCTAGACTGGTGACTGGGAGCGGCCGCCAAGACCATATAACACCGGTCTTGAAAGATTTACATGGGCTCCCAGTATGTTTCCGAGCACAATTCAAAGTGTTGGTGCTGACCTTTAAAGCCCTAAATGGCCTCAGTCCAGTATACCTGAAGGAGCGTCTCCACCCCCATCATTCTGCCCGGACGCTGAGGTCCAGCGCCGAGGGCCTTCTGGCGGTTCCCTCACTGCGAGAAGCCAAGTTACAGGGAACCAGGCAGAGGGCCTTCTCAGTAGTGGTACCCACCCTGTGGAACGCCCTCCCACCAGATGTCAAAGAGAAAAACAACTACCAGACTTTTAGAAGACACCTGTTTAGGGAAGCTTTCAATGTTTAATAGGTTATTGTATTTTAATATTCTGCTGGAAACCCAGCCAGATGGGTGGGGTATAAATATATTTATTATTATTATTATTATTATTATTATTATTATTATTATTATTTCTATTTCTGCCTGGCATCCTAAAGTTGTATAATGAAGGTGCCAGGCAAACCTCCCTGGGGAGACCATCCCACAAACAGGGAGCCAGAAAAGACTTGTTCTCTTGTTGCCACTATATGGACCTCTCATGGAAGAGGCACATGAAGAAGGAGGGCCTTAGAAGATTATCTCAGGTGCCTGGATAGTGGGGAAGCTCCTTCCCCCCCCCCCACCTGAGGGCCACATTCATTTCTGGGCAACTCCCCAAGGGCCACTGCTAGTGGTGTGAAAAACTAGAGGTGCAATTGAGTGCAGCAACAAATGCCAATTTTGCAGCCAGCTGGTTTCTACACATACCCCTCTCTGCCCTTCATCTTGATGAAGGGACGTTGGCAGAATTCATTCCAGGCAAAAATACTCTTGGTGCAAAGTGGTGTCATTGAGTGGTATGTTCTGGAGATAATCTGAGAGCCTCACTTGGCTCCCAAACCCGAGGTTCCCCACGACTGACCTAGCACACTTAAAATAAAATACCTGAGCCGTGGAATTGCATTCTTCGTCTGCAATAATTGTGTTCACATTACTAACCTGCTGTTTCCAAATTCCGTTAGCATCAGTAATAGCAGTTCTTTGTTCGTCCTCATGCTCTACACAATCCTGTCCCTCCTCTTTGGAGTGCGTGCGTGGGGGGGGGGCTGATTATATGCATGGTAGCGATTTGACTTACTTGTAGAACATTGGTGTGCAAAGGGGAGGTGTGGACAGCTGTATTCTCTGGCCACGGTGCTAAGCTGAGCAGTCTAAAAATAGGAGCCCCAAGTGGCAACAAATTTAGTATCTAGGCCAAAAACTCTTGCAGACTGCTTTGTATTTTAATTGCCTCCTCACAACCTGCAGTGGCCCAAATTGTTGCAACATTGAAGCTAATAGGGTATGTGCCAAATTCCTCCTCCCGCTCGCTCATGTGTTTAGGTGGCCTCATCTACTACAGATGAGTCCCTTACCTTTCCCGCCCCGACCTGGCCACAGTGATCCATGCGACGGTCATCTCCAGGCTTGACTACTGTAATTCGCTCTACGCGGGGCTACCCTTGAAGCTGACCCAGAAACTCCAGCGGGTGCAGAATGCTGCAGCGAGACTCCTCACAGGGTCCCTGCCATGGGAGCATATTCACCCAGTGCTTTTCAAGCTGCATTGGCTCCCGGTGGAGTACAGGGTCAGATTTAAGGTGCTGCTTTTGACCTTTAAAGCCCTTCACAGCCTAGGACCCTCGTACCTATGGGACCGCCTCTCCTGGTATGCCCCACGGAGAGCCTCAAGGTCCATAAATAGCAACACCCTAGTGGTCCTGGGGCCGAAGGAAGTTAGACTGGCTTCAACCAGAGCCAGGGCCTTTTCAACTCTGGCCCCGGCCTGGTGGAACTCTCTGCCTCATCAGACCAGGGCCCTGCAGGATCTGATTTCTTTCTGCAGGGCCTGTAAGACAGAGTTGTTCCGCCTGGCCTTTGGCTTGGAGCCAGTTTGATTCCCTCCCTCCCTCCCTCCCTCTCTTCCTTTTTTCTTTTCCTTTCTCCTCCTGCGATGAGGCTACATTTTAATATTTTAATGTTTGCATATTTTAATGTTGTATTTTATTTTTGTTTTTAAGTTGTAATCATTCAACTTGTTTTTATTATTGCTTGTAAGCCGCTCTGAGCCCGGCCTTGGCTGGGGAGGGCAGGGTATAATTAAAAATTATTATTATTATTATTATTATTATTATTATTACAGAAAATGTTCCTTTCCTACTCAAATGCAGGTTTTGCTATATGATTTGTAGCTGCCCGTATCCATGGAGCTTAACCAAATCAACCCCTTTCACATCATCATTACAAGCTCATTCATTGTTGGTGTTTTGGACTTGGACTGAGTTAAGGGGTGATATGATAGCCATGTTCAAATATATAAAAGGATGTCACATAGAGGAGGGAGAAAGGTTGTTTTCTGCTGCTCCAGAGAAGCGGACACGGAGCAATGGATCCAAACTACAAGAAAGAAGATTCCACCTAAACATTAGGAAGAACTTCCTGACAGTAAGAGCTGTTTGACAGTGGAATTTGCTGCCCAGGAGTGTGGTGGAGTCTCCTTCTTTGGAGGTCTTTAAGCAGAGGCTTGACAACCATATGTCAGGAGTGCTCTGATGGTGTTTCCTGCTTGGCAGGGGGTTGGACTCGATGGCCCTTCTGGTCTCTTCCAACTCTATGATTCTATGATTCTATGACCTTACCCCACTCCCCTGGGAGTAAGCATCACTGAATTCAGTGGGACTTACTTGTGAATAGAAGTGATTAGGTTTGCAGCCGTAAGTCACGTCCAGTGGGTCTTCTGTGAGTAAAACCACCCATTTTTCCTGACCCCCCCCAATTTTTATTTATTTATTTATTTATTTGCTTATTTGTACTGATGTGTTTATATAGAGTCAAAGAATTGTATAGGTGGATGGGAATCCGAGGGTCATCTAGTCCAACCCCCTGCAGTGCAGGAATCTCTTTATTTTAATGATCATCTTTTCTGTTTTTAGCTTGTTCTATGTTATCTGTAATAAATTATCATCATCATCATCTGTGTAAGCCGACTTGAGACCTGGACTGGGAAAAAGGCAGGATATAAATAAATAATTGAAATAGTAATAGTAATAATAATGTCTGCCCCAAAGAGATCTGAAGATGGATTACAATTTTTTATATATATATAAAAAAATCATTCCAATATTGCCCAGAGCTTTCTAATCCTGTTTTCCTTTCCACCTACAACAATCCTTGCAGATTACCTCAGGGTTTGAAGCAGCATCGAATAAGGAAATGCATGCGTGCAAATTCTCATAACGGACCCTGGAATCCTGGTTCGCAGCAAGTTTTAGGAATATTGCCACTGCAGCTTCCCTGCTTTGCTCTTCAGCTGACTGTAATGCTTTAAGTTTCCCACTCCTGAGGGGAAATGTGCCTGTTAAAGCCTCCATTTCAAAACGGGCAATCCTTCTCATGTTATTACCGCTTCCATTTATTTCTTTTATTTGCAGCAGCCCGTTAAAAATCTGCACTTTGCTCGTGGTAAAGGATGTGGCGCGGCTGTAGGAATCTATTTTGTTTTTCAGGCGTGATGGCAAGCTGTTGCCCCTGACCTATTTTAATAACGAACACTCCTGGAAATTACAGGCTCCGGTGAAAACCTTTAGTGAATAACTGCTACGCTGTCGAAGATGATCCATGGAGGACCGGTTGTTGTTTTGGCGCAGGCGCTCTGTATTTGATGGTGCGCAGTAGACCGTGACCATGGCTATGCATGCTCTTGTGTTTTTAGGAGGAAACAGTAACACTTGTGTTTTGATGCCCATGTAATGCAGATCCTGTGCCAAGAAAAGGCACGTTCTGCAATGCGAATTCTGCGTGGGGCTGCCCTTAAGAATATTTTGGACGCTTTGGCCGGTGCTGAGTGAGAGCCGAGCATAGCAGGAATGTGTATGCCTTGTGCATTTCCAGGGGCGACCTGGAGGGAGGGGAAGAGAGGTGTTTGTAAAGAGTTTGAAAAGTTATTAAAAAACCCACCCCTCAAGGCAGGGCCGGATTTCGGTTTGATGAGGCCCTAAGCTACTGAAGGTAATGGGGCCCTTTATATGTCCAGCTGTCCTTTGTCAACAACAAATTGTCGCTTTTTGGTGTGTTGAATATATGCTATATATGCTATATGCTATATGAATATATGCTATATGATCTCCTGCCAACCTAGCAGTTTGAAAGCATGGCAAAGTGCAAGTAGATAAATAGGTACCGCTCTGGCAGGAAGATAAACGGCGTTTCCGTGCGCTGCTCTGGTTCTCCAGAAGCGGCTTAGTCATGCTGGCCACATGACCCGGAAGCTGTACACCGGCTCCCTTGGCCAGTAAAGAGAGATGAGCATTTTTAAGGGGTTTTTGAATGTTTTATGTAGTTTTTCAATTTCATTGTTCTGCAGTGGGACAATGACAATAAAGATATCATATATCGTATAAAGATATCGTATATTGCAACCCCAGAGTCGGTCACGACTGGACCTAATGGTCAGGGGTCCCTTTACCTTTACCTATATGCTATATGATAATTTATGGACCTAATAGTTATCTAAAGCCATTTGCACATGCAGAAAGTAGGCACCCTATATATAGAAATGAGCCAACCAGTGATATTTTAGGGAGCAGGCTAGCAGGTGGGGCCCATGACTTACATCATAGGAGCCTACAAAACACAAAACACTGTTGCTGCATGTAGGTTTTATTTTATTTGTTTTTTATCTTATATTTTGGAAATGTGCATCCATATTTTTTTTTACTTTTTTGGGGGGGCCCCCAAGAGAGAGGGGCCCTAAGCTATAGCTTGTTTAGCTTATACATAAATCTGGCACTTCCTCAAAGACATAATGCCCGGAGGTTGTACTCTTCAGGGGTGCTTCTCACGAATCTGGAAGGTGTGAAAGATTGATGTATCACGTAGATAAAGGACCAAGATCACCAAGGGTCTGAAACCAAGCCTGAGGAGGAACCATTGAGGGTGCTGGGGTATGTTTAGCCTGGAGAAGAGAATATAGAGAACTGATACAATAGCCATCTTCAAATACAGTGGTGCCCCGCAAGACGAACGCCTCGCAAGACGGGAAACTCGCTAGACGAAAGAGTTTTCCGTTTTGGAGGTGCTTCGCAAAACGAATTTCCCTATGGGCTTGCTTAGCAAGACGAAAATGTCTTGCGTGTTCCTGCGGGTTTTTTCCCCTTTCCCCCCTTTTTCTAAGCCGCTTATCCGCTAAGCCGCTAAAAGCCGCTAAACCGCTAATAGCGCTAATCCGCTAATCCGTCAATGGGCTTGCTTCGCAAGACGAAGAAACCGCTAGACGAAGAGACTCGCGGAATGGATTCTTTTCGTCTTGCGAGGCACCACTGTATCCAAAGGGCTGTCACTTGAAAGATGACTTGTTGTGTGGTTGCATCGTGGATGAACCAAAATCTACACACAGACTATAAGACAATCAAACTGGGGAACAGTTGAGGGGATGCCACGGCAAGGATATGATCACCAGGGGCGCCGACTTATAAAAAATATTGGGGGGGCCCATACCGGGGTCCTGCCCTGGGAAGTTTTCTAAGAGCCGCTCCCGGCCCGTTGCTGCTGCTGCCGCCCGCCTCGTGGCCCCCTCGCCAGCTGAGGGAGGGAGAGAGACCGAGAAGGAGAGAGATGCGTGGTGGGCAAGGCAAGTGCCCGCCGCGCCTCGCCTCCCACCGCCCCTCGTGCCAGCCGCCCCCTCCCCTCCCTTCCCCGCGCTCGCTCGCTCGCCCTGCTCACCCCAGCTCTTGGCCGTTCGCCCCAGGAACTCGCCGCTGTTGGGGTTGTAGATGAACCTCCGCCACTCGGCCATAGACTGGCTGAAGGGCTTCTTCTCCTCCTTGGCCATAGCGAGAGAGAGAGAGAGAGAGAGAGAGAGAGAGAGAGAGAGAGAGGCTGGAAAGAGAGAGGGAGCTCGGCGGTTCACGGGCGGCGGTTTTTCCCCTGCCGAAACAACAGCGGCTCCTCAGAACCGCTAAGTAACTCTCCCTCAGGCGCCCGGCGGGAGAGCAGAAGAGAGGAAAAGGAAAGAGGGGCTGGGCCAGTCGCACGCACCGAGCAAATCTACTCGCGCCGCCTCTTTTACTACCGTAATAATTATTTGTTTTAACTCATTACTGAATGTCTTTTAAAAGGTAACTATCGTCAAACAAGGAAAATAAAAAATACCAACATAATTTTGTGATTTTACAAAGCATAATATAACTAATAATTTTCTTAAATTATTGGGGGGGCAGAGCCCCCCCAAACGAATTTTTGAGGGGGCTCGGGCCCCCCCAGGCCCCATGGAGTCGGCACCTATGATGATCACTGGATTTCTTAGGACGATGTGTGTGTTCTGTGGGGGTATTAGTCACATGAGCCAGACTGGATTTGTAAAGGGCCTTTGCATCTTAGTCTTAATTCGGTCCACTTTAATTCTTACCATTTTCTGAGAAGAAAAAGCTATCCAGATACCTTATTTGTGCAATTTAGCTAGGGACAATCCCAAATCTGCTCGTGTTCGTTGAGGTCTGCCTTCAAGTCATAACCAATTTCCGACATCAACTTGCCTCTGATACACTTCCAGCAACCTAATCTCTTAGTTCAACTCGTGGAATCTTTTGCTTACTTGAAGCAAATCAAGTGTTTTTGCCTAGATGTCTCCCAGTACTGTGAAAATTGATCTTTTTCTTTGTCAAATCTTTTCTATTGAGTTCTACATTGCAAATTTAAATTCAAACATTAAACATCAACATCATCATTTAGCATTCCCTGAATCCCTCAACTCCCCTCCGCCCTTCCATGGTCACCATTATCAATCTTCTTTTCAGCTGCTTCACTTATTTTCTCTATTTTTAAAAATAATAATCCATTTTTACCATAGTTTTCAGTACATTACAAGCATTACTCAAATCCTGCCAAAGTTTTTAGTTCTTTACAGTGTTCTCTTAAGTACACTGTAAATTTTCCCCATTCATTCTTAAAGTTCTTTTCTTCCTGGTTTCTGATTTTCCTGGTCAATTTTGCCATTTTGACATAGTCCATCATCTTCATCAACTGCTTGTCTTCGGTCCCTGGGCCGGTAGTATCCATGCTGCTGTCGTTGCATACATAAATAATCGTTTCTGCTCCTTTGGTATCTCTGCACCTAAAATACCTAATAAAAAAGCCCCAGGTTTTTCTGTGAGAATGCCTCTTGCCCTTTCAAATAGCGGACTTCTCCAGAGGATACTGTCCTCTGTAAAACTGGCCATATGGTCAACTTACACCCCCCCCCCGAATGCTAGGAGTCATAGTTTGGCAAAGGCGTCTACATTTTTTCTCTTACAGATCCTTTGCCACACTCCTAACAGAACTATAATTCCTAGGATGCCCCTGGAGGTACAGAGTGGCCATTAAGCTGCCCGTAGTGTAGGTGCCTGTTGTCTTTGTCCATGGAGTTTTCTTGGCAGGGATACCGGAGTGACAGCATCTTAAAAAGCAGATACATCACCTTGCCACAAAGGTCTGTCTAGTTAAAGCCATGGTTTACCCAATAGTGATGTATGGAAGTGAGAGCTGGACCATAAAGAAGGCTGATCGCCGAAGAATTGATGCTTTTGAATTCTGGTGCTGGAGGAGACTCTTGAGAGTCCCATGGACTGCAAGAAGATCCAACCTCTCCATTCTGAAGGAAATCAGCCCTGAGTGCTCACTGGAAGGACAGATCGTGAAGCTGAGGCTCCAATACTGTGGCCACCTCATGAGAAGAGAAGACTCCCTGGAAAAGACCCTGATGTTGAGAAAGATAGAGGGCACAAGGAGAAGGGGACGACAGAGGATGAGATGGTTGGATAGTGTTCTCGAAGCTACCAGCATGAGTTTGACCAAACTGTGGGAGGCAGTGGAAGACAGGAGTGCCTGGTGTGCTCTGGTCCATGGGGTCACGAAGAGTCGGACACGACTAAACAACTAAACAACAACAACAGTGTAGGTGCAACTTTTGTCCCCGCTGTTGCTCCGAGGAAAGCTGTAAATCCGTCATCTTATAAAGACAGACGGTTGCCGATAAGGTGTTAAAAATCAAGGTGAGCCGGTTGATGGATTTTACCTCCAGCTCTGGCAAAACACCGAATTTACTCTCATTCCTGCTTGCAAATAAGACAGGGAGTCTCACCCACTCTTTCGAGATGAAGAACCTTCAGAGAGATAACTGAATATCCCCGAGGCACACAGTGCCCTTGCTGCTGACAGCGTTGTTATTATCCATATGACAAATATCTTGCGCTATGCTGTTTTTCTAAACCACTGGCTCCCTCCTCTCTGCTGCCACCGCCCCCGGTGCCTATCTATTCCCCATGCCTATTCAGAAGGTGTGTCGGTTCAGTTTTCCTATAAAGCCTGGAGCCTTGTTATCGAGGCGATGAGCTGTTTTCTGAGTTTGCAGCTAGAATGACTCGTGGCATCCTGGGAACCTAAACCCGTGCTTTCAAAACAGCAACCGCAAGCTGTAACTGCAGTCTAGGGGCCGAGTGTCGCCTCAGCACAGCTGAGGCTTGTTGTCACTGGCTCCGGGACAGCTTTCTTTGCAAAGCCACTTTGTGCATGTGCTTTCTTTGCTGGCAGTTCATGCTTCTGGCTCTCATGGAGGGGACCAGCAATTGGAGAGCAATTTCCAGGTGAGCTGCTGTGTTAATCTCTTGCAGCGAAAGGAACCTTGCGGTAGCTTAAATAACACAAAGTGTTATCTGGAGTTGCAGATTCATATATACATGATTGGGGAGGGTTGTAAATAATGAGGCTGTGTACACACCATGCATTTAAAGCACCCGGCAGCCAGAATTGATCCACCGACTGGCATACACCAAATGCCTTTGAGGACCATACTCCCGCTAAACTCTCAAGACAATTTTGGGGATTATAATATTCAAATGGAGGAATATTTGTCCCTTAATTCGTGTGAATTTAGGAATTGGGCCATGACGCCAACCAAGACAGAGCATGCATTATTGCTGCCCTACTCTGTTTGGTACCCTCAGATTAAGGGCAACCATTCAAGGCCTTGCCTCCTTGAGACACTGACATTTCCGTAATTACGTAGGGCCTTTGTGGAACGTAGGTTTCAGCAGGTGCCCTCAGTGTACTTAGCGGGGAAATACCTTGGAATAGCTCCTATGGAATGGAAATGCATTTACGGATGTAATCAGGTTGAGGATATTGTGCACTGATGTTGATTTGCCCTTTATATATTTTTTAAAATCTATTCTTTAATGGTTCTTGGATCAATCGCTCCAGGAAGTGATCGTTGACCTCTTAGCCAATAAATATGCACATGTTACACGCCTGGTAGCCAAATTTGCTTTGGCAGCTAAGAAGCTTTACTCTAGTTTTTGTATTGTATTAATGCATTATAATTTTAAACATTTTGTGCTGTGGACTTTTTTAGACTCATGTTGTGTGATTTTAGAGGAATGTGTTGCTTTTTGCCCTCTGATGGCCTTTGGCTATGTACAATAAATTGAACTGAATTGAATTCATAGCACCCCCCTAAGAAGCTTGGGAGCTGTAGTTCACCCCCTCACAGAGCTGCAATTCCCAGCACCCTTAAAGCAAAATTTCTCCAGATTCCTGGGTGAGTGGGTGCTTTAATTGTGCTTTAAATGCACGGTGTGTCTTGCAACCTGAGTTCAGAAGGAAATGAAATGCAGAGCCGAGTCTGCCTGAAATCTTGGAGGGCTGCTGCCAGTCAGTGTAGACAATATTGAGTTAAGATGGTCTGGCATAGGACAGCTTCCTGTGTTCCTAACCTAGTGTGGGATCTTCAGCTCAGACAGCATTTCCTTTGCCACAGAGCGATGCTCCCTGCCCTGTAAAGCAAAGGAGGCGCTTAAGCAGAGAACCTGTGTATGTACATATATATGTTTGCAGTATGTACACACCTAGTTTGGCCCTTGCATACGGGGAGAAGCTTAAAGGGTTGAAGAAACTTATGCAATCATTTGACTTTGAGGACTAACATCCACTTCCCCTCCTGCCTGGCTGTCTGCTGAAGAAGAAAGCCTGCAGGCCCTCTGTGAGCCAGCTGTGTGCGAGGGGTGATTGCTGAATCACAGTCTGTAATCTCCGCTCGGTAATCCTGGCTCCTTATTTTTGTCCTTGATCGGGATGGGCTCTGACTGTGCAGCCAGAAAATGCTGCTGTTGTTGTTGCTGCTGCTGCTGCCGCCGCCAAGACAGGGTACTTCATTTGCAAAATACAGTCGTACCTTGGGTTACATACGCTTCAGGTTACATACGCTTCAGGTTACGGACTCCGCTAACCCAGAAATAGTACCTCGGGTTAAGAACTTTGCTTCAGGATGAGAACAGAAATCGTGCTCTGGCGGCGCGGCGGCAGCAGGAGGCCCCATTAGCAAAAGTGGTGCTTCAGGTTAAGAACAGTTTCAGGTTAAGAACAGACCTCTGGAACGAATTAAGTACGTAACCAGAGGTACCACTGTAGTGAAACAGGGATCACTAAAAATAGCGGTCTGCTTCATTGGTTCCCAGTTCGGAACAATTTATTTGGCCGTGTGGGGCGCTTTGTGTGAAAGGTATTGGGTTGATGTCATGGGCTGGTTGGATGCAGAGAGGTGTGTGCGGGGGAACCAGTTGGGAAACCCCCAAGGGAAGAAGGCTCAGAGCCGGGGGAGTGGTAGTTGGACAACGATGAGTCGTCAGAGGGAGAAGAGGGGGAAGAGAAGGTGTCGGAAGCTGAAGAGGTAACAGGGCTGAGTGAGCAGGGAGAGTCTGTGGCAGAGAGCAGTCCGGAATCAGAGGAAGAAGCTGAAGCAGGAGGATGGGAGGAGAGAGGTCAAGAGGCAGAGGTGAATCAGACAGGTGAGGAATAGTGGTGATTTCCCCTCCTGCTGTGGTGAGCTCCCCTTCCCAGTACGTTTCTGAGCACAATTCAAAGTGTTGGTACTGACCTTTAAAGCCCTAAACAGCCTCAGTCCAGTATACCCAAAGGAGCGTTTCCACCCGCATCGTTCAGCCCGGACACTGAGGTCCAGCTCTGAGGACCTTCTGGCGGTTCCCTCCCTGCGAGAAGTGAGGTCACAGGGAATCAGGCAGAGGGCCTTCTCAGTAGTGGCACCCGCCCTGTGGAACGCCCTCCCATCAGATGTCAAGGAAATAAACAACTATCTGACTTTTAGAAAACATCTGGAGGCAGCCCTGTTTAGGGAAGTTTTTAATATTTAATGCTGTATTGTTTTTAACACTCGATTGGGAGCCGCCCAGAGTGGCTGGGGAAACTCAGCCAGATGGGCGGGGTATAAATAATAAATTCTTGTTCTTGTTCTTGTTCTTATCTGTCTCCCAGAACCAGGAGAGGCATGGAAAGGGTGGAGGAGAGGTTGATGGCACCCAGTTTCCACTTGCCTGGGGTGGGGGGGAACCCTGGAGAGGAGGGGACTTAGGCAGCTGTGGGGTTGCAAGGACTTTCAGCCTCAGCAACTGCTTCATGGGAGCAAGACCTGCCGGAGCTGGATTAGGCCTGACACTCCAGTGCAGATCCTGGTTTTGCTAAGAAAGAGTTAATTCCACTTGCTCAGTGCATCCAATCAAGTAACCTGTCAGACAGGAGATAAGCAACATTCAAATTTCTGTTTTAGACCGCCTTTTCTGTGATATAGGTACCGTATTTTTCGCTCTATAAGACGCACCAGACCACAAGACGCAGCTAGTTTTTGGAGGAGGAACACAAGAAAAAAAAAATATTCTGAATCTCAGAAGCCAGAACAGCAAGAGGGATCGCTGCGCAGTGAAAGCAGCAATCCCTCTTGCTGTTCTGGCTTCTGGGATAGATGTGCAGCCTGCATTCGCTCCATAAGACGCGCACACATTCCCCCTTACTTTTTAGGAGGGAAAAAGCGAGTCTTATAGAGCAAAAAATACGGTATGTTGTATCTGGGGTGGTGGTCTTGAGCTACACCCCTTCTGTGATGTATGTATGATGTTTCTGGGGATGGTCTTGATCTACAGGGTGGCAATTTCAAAATGTCTATATAATAATAATAATAATTTTTATTTATACCCCGCCCTCCCCAGCCAAGGCCAGGCTCAGGGCGGCTAACAAGCAATAATAAAAAAAAGTTGAATGAATACAACTTAAAAACAAGATTAAAATACAACATTAAAATTTTGAAACATTAAAATATTAAAATGCAGCCTCATCGCAGGAGGAGAAGGAAAAGGGAAAAAAAAGAGAGGGAGGGAGGGAATCAAATTGGCTCCAAGCCAAAGGCCAGGCGGAACAACTCTGTCTTACAGGCCCTGCGGAAAGAAATCAGATCCTGCAGGGCCCTGGTCTCATGAGACAGAGCGTTCCACCAGTCTGGGGCCAGAGTTGAAAAGGCCCTGGCTCTGGGTGAGGCTAATCTAACTTCCTTAGGGCCCGGGACCACTAGGGTGTTGCTGTTTATGGACCTTGAGGCTCTCCGTGGGGCATACCGGGAGAGGCGGTCCCGTAGGTACGAGGGTCCTAGGCCGTGAAGGGACCTAGGACCTATAAGGCCTTGCACGCCATTGTTCTGGGTTCCTCCTCTTTTCCTACATGTGAGGGGTGCACCCTGTTGTGGCTTGCTCCCGTCGCCAGATCTGTGCCTAGGAATGCGGCACAAAAGGAAGTGTGAACAAGCCCAAGCATGCACCCCCTCTCCTTCCTTCAGCCTCATCAGTTCAGAACAATTCCCAGATTTAAAATCTCAACGTGGTTATCATTTTCACATATCAGGGCCTGTTTCACATATCAGGGCCGTCGAGAGCCAGTGTGGTGTAGTGGTTAAGAGTGGTAGTCTCGTAATCTGGGGAACCGGGTTCACGTCTCCGCTCCTCCACATGCAGCTGCTGGGTGACCTGGTGTAGTGGTTAAGAGCAGTGGACTCGTGATCTGGTGAACCAGGTTCGCTTCCCTGCTCCTCCACATGCAGCTGCTGGGTGACCTTGGGCCAGTCACACTTCTCTGAAGTCTCTCAGCCCCACTCACCTCACAGAGTGTTTGTTGTGGGGGAGGAAGGGAAAGGAGAATGTGAGCCGCTTTGAGACTCCTTAAAGGGAGTGAAAGGCGGGATATCAAATCCAAACTCTTCTTCTACTCTTCTTCTTCTGTTTGTACCCTGGCTGCTACAACAGAGAGCTCTCTGCTGAGGCAAGCATTTCAGGCAGGTGTATGAAGAGTGCATACCTGCACTGCCCCCCCAACCACTGAACCAAGACTAAGAGCACCATCTACTGGGGTACAGCAGCATGTAAATTTGATTTCTTAAGCCCGTAAGCCCAATAAACTGATTGCATTTTCTAACCCAGTATTCATCGGCCTGGTACCCTCCAGAGGTTTTGAACTCCCAGGAGCCCCAGCCATGGAAGATAGGACTTCTGTTTCTTGAAAAGCATGCTAGAGACTAGTAGTAATGACTTCGGGGAGATTTGGTGCAGCTGGGGTAGGCAAGGGGTCTGAATGTGCAGTCTCCAGTAGCCAAAATACGCATGGTTCAGAAAGAAAGACTTGGTAGCCACGCAAGAGGTTATTTGGCCACCACTGGCCTGTAGGCATGAGCTTTGTTCATGTGCATCGTAGCTCTACCAACTCCTTATACAGCCCCACCATTCTTCTGAGCAAGTTTATCAAAGGAGATCTTTCTGTCTTGAAAAAGCTTTGCCTTGTGGCAGTGATGCTGCCACAAAGAGAGCGAGAGAAAGTATTTGTAGTTCAACATGTGGAGGCACCAGGTTGTGGAGGCCACCATAGAGCAGTGAACAAAGATTTAACCCTCAGACTCCCATGAGCTAAGTGGATACCTTATTGAGAACATCAGCTCTTTTCTGGTTGGTTGGTTTTGGCATAGTCTTCCCCTGTGTCTATATACCAGCATGGAGATTATTGGAAATGATGAACGTGCGGACATGTTTCGTGGGAATTATCAGCATGCTGGTGGTGCACGCCTCCTGATTCTTCCTGCTTTGCTCCTTCCCTGGTGCAAGTGGAAGAAACAAACAAGAAGCCGCAATTGAGCTCGGTTGCCTGTTACGTCTGAACCTGGGATCCTGGTTTGCTGCTCCCTAACAAGCCAGAATAGCTAGCTAACCTTCAACCACGGTTTATTGTTAGCTTTTGAATCCTGGCATTTTAAGGAACGGCAGATGAGAATCCTGGCTTAGGACATCACAGGAAATCAAGCTTAAGTGAGGTTTCTCCGACTCGCACAAGGGGAGGAGTGATGGGGAAGCCATCATGTACCCTGGACCAACATGCTGTTCAGTAAACCATGGTAAGACAGCAACTCTGGATGACCATGATGTTCAAACCCATCCATTGACATGACGGTGAAGGGTTAGTCTTTACATTTTTTTTTTGTATTGCCAAAAAAAAAAAAAAATGTTTTAAAATATTTAAAAGTACTTTCTCAAAAAAAAAACCTTTCTGCTGGGGATAATTCAGACTGAAATTCCCAGGTGTAAGAAGAGGTTATTTATGTATGCTACAACTGCGACCCATGTTTCGTTAGCCCAAAAATGGAAAACGAGAGTGGTCCAAACCAAAGAAGAATGGCAACTTAAGTTGACAGAATATGCACAACTTGCAGGCTTAACATATAGAATAAGCGAACAAGATGAACATACGTTTAGAGAAGATTGGAAAACGTTTATTGAATATATGGGAAATAATTGTGTACAGCTGAAAACGCTGGCAACATTAAGATAAATTCAACAGTCAAATACGTTTTGATGGATGCAATAATGGAATACCGATTAGTATAGTTTTTCTAAAATATGCAGGTATTTATGATATGTAAAATGAACCATGGAAAGAGAAGGGAAGTCATTGATATCTTAAGGATGTAAAATGAGTATTTTAAATTGTAAAACAGAAAATTTAATAAAAATTATAAATACATACACACATATATGGTTAGTCTTTACAGGGAGGATAGCAGGTTCCTTTCTCTCACACACTAAACCTTATTTCTGTGTTTGTTTTAGGAGGCATGGCGGCTTCTCACTTCTATGATTACAGTTCTTCCAAGACATCAGAAAGGGGCAATGGGTCCTTTTACACTTCCCTGATTTCTGATGACTTCTATGCATCTCAGGATTCCTCTTACTTCACCGGTAACCTGCCCAAAGCAGGAAGCCAGGTTACGACTTCAGACAGCACGGAAGGATTTCACACCCAGGACGGGACTGTGTTCGAGTCTCGTGGCCTGTTTAGCTCCGATTCGGGGATAGAGATGACCCCGGCAGAATCCAGCGACGTCACCAAAACCTTTGCTGATCCCATGGAGCAGATGAAGTCGGACGCTTATAAATACATGGACATCAGTCGATCGGAAGAGATCAAATGTCAAGAGAGGTGTGACACAGGCTTGGGAGATGTGGGGCCTCCGAGCTTGAATAATAAACACCTGGAGGATATTGCTAGACCTAAAGGGAGAGTTTTTGAGGGGAAACCTGGGGCCAAAGAGCCAGGCTTATTTGAGGGGTCAACTTTTCCATCTGAGACGTTTGGCGACCAGCAACGCCACCCCACGGTAACAGCGCCCGTCAAGATTACTCTGACTGAGATAGAAACCTTAGAGGGGCCTGCTGCAAAGGAGAAAACCCCAGAAAAGCAAGAGGCAGGCCTCAAACCAAGCCACGAAGTGGTTCCCACGGTGACGGTGTCCGAGCCAGAAGATGATAGCCCAGGCTCTATTACACCACCTTCTTCAGGGACAGGTAAAGACTGCTTGTACTAGTGACGCGGGTGGTGCTGTGGGTTAAACCACTGAGCCTAGGACTGACTTGCCGATCAGAAGGTCGGCGGTTTGAATCCCCGCGATGGGGTGAGCTCCTGTTGCTTGGTCCCTGCTCCTGCCAACCTAGCAGTTTGAAAGCACGTCAAAGTGCAAGTAGATAAATAGGTACCGCTCCGGCGGGAAGGTAAACGGCGTTTCCGTGCGCTGCTCTGGTTCGCCAGAAGCGGCTTAGTCATGCTGGCCACATGACCCGGAAGCTGTACACTGGCTCCCTTGGCCAATAAAGTGAGATGAGCGCCACAACCCCAGAGTCGGTCATGACTGGACCTAATGGTCAGGGGTCCCTTTACCTTTACCTTTACTTTGTAGCATGGATATAAATACACCTTTCTGTGGGGATTATTTGTTTCGGTGTGAAGCAGTTGTGGTCCATGTGGCTCTGTGGTATATATATTAAGCACTGATCCCCATGTGGGAGTTTTTCTGGGGCTGAAGCTTGCATGGAATTAAGGCCATTTGCATCATTGTCACAGATGCTTCTGAGTGGGCTGTGAGAACTCAGGCGTGAGAACTAAAGGGTCTTGAGAATGCCCTTCTAGCCTTCCCTTTGGGCTTTGGTGAGAGGTGGGCAGTATCTGGTTTTCAACATCACAATATATCACCAGCTAAACATCACGGTATATCACAGTGTCCGATATAAGGATGGAGTTATGTAGAGGCAAACAGTAGGGCTGGGCAATATCTGGTTTTTAGCCTTATGGTATATCACCAACTAAACATCACGACATACCACAATGTCTGAAATAAGGATGGAGTTATGTGGAGGCATTGGCTGCCTTCCTGGTTTTCCCTGCATTGTGATTTTTGCCGGCGCCTGCTCTTGTGATTCGCTGCTTCCTGCATGAGGTAAGGGAGAGCTTAGTCGGCAGGATTAGCAGCACCTGCAGGAATCGAGAGAAGCTTTGGCTGGCTTCATGGTTTTTCCCACAGTGTGATTTTTGCATAGCGTGTGCGCACACACACACACACACACACACACACACACATATCATGGTTCGCAATATACATTGCCAGATCAAAAATTATGAACCTGATATCACGATCCAGACTTCACCCTGGTTTGGGGCGATATATTGATATATCGTGCAGCCCTAGATTTGGTGTAGCTTTCTCATTGACGGAGGATACTAATTGGCAGTTGGCAGCCTCAAGAAGCTCAACCAGTGCGTGGCTTGAATCACAGCCACCTTCTGGTACTCGGGCTGAAGCCTGCCTGGTTTGGCAGCATTGTTAAATTTCTTCTTAAAATTATAGAGCACAAAATAAATAGTTAAAGCAAAACAGAGATTTTGGGGCAGAGAGATGCTCTTGTATCCCAAGGGCCTGGTGTTCCTTTGGGACTACAACAGCCTCCCTGAGTTCTTGCTCCTACGCACACATTAATACCTGTAGAATTGTACATCAGCAAGCTGTAACAAAGGCAGGGTGAAGGTCCAGTGCTGTCTCCTGTGTCAAGATTGCTCTGGACTTCTTACAGCTCAGAAGCAGGGAAGAATCAAAATCTGGTTGCATCTGTACCATACCTTTATAACCATTTTAACAGTTGTGGCATACAAGTGCTATAAAGATTCTTGGGAACTGTAATTTGTAAGAGGGTTGGGAACTGGGCTTTGGTTGTTGATGTTGTTGTTATTTGATTATGTATTTTGTGGTTTTATATTCTGATTTTATCCTGTGACCTCTGGGTATAGGGCGGTATATAAATTCTAACAACAACAACAACAACTTTGTGTTTTTATTATCATGACTTTTTTTCAGCTGGAACTCACCGGAACTGAGTTCTGGCACCTCTCAGGTGAGCACCATTGCCATCATAAGAGAACAAAGGAGGTGTTCATATTGAGTTCCAGCACCTCTTTTTTCTAGAAAATAGCACTGATTATTATTATTTATTAAATTTATATACTGCCCTATACCCGCTGTAGGGGGGTTCTCCTAACAACTCTCCACATGCTCAACAAACTAGAATTCCCAGGATTATTTGGGGGGGAAACCTTTAAATATATGGTACAGACGGGATCTGTATCACATGTCATTAGGGATGCATGAACATTAGCTGAAAAAACAATCGGCATCCTTGGGTTGTTGTTTTTAAGTGCTTTCTTTGAGTACTTGCAAAAGCTCGAGAAATTTTGCAAGCGTGGGGAAAATGGTTGCTCGCCCTGTCAGCTGTTTTCAAAGTTGCTGTCTTCAACTCTGCCTGTTCAAGCAGAGTTGTCCATGGATTTGAGCAGACACACCATGAAGGTCCAAAAATGGCTAGAATGAAGCAAGCAGCCACCCCCATCACTGAAGACCCCTTGGGTCAAGAAGTGAGTTCCCCTGGGGGTGCTCCAGCAGCCTTAGGGGTGGAGGAAGAGGAGGTTTAGGGTTTGAGAAGAATCGAGGCAAAACGGCCTGCTTGTGGAGTGCTGTGCCCACCTCAGTTGTCTCACAGATCTTTGAATGCTTCTGTCCCCATCTCTAAACGTAATACATTTTGAAACCCTGCTTCCTACTTGCAATAGTGTCGGAATGAACAGTCCTTCTTATCTACACACAAAACAAGCTGCTTTATAATTTGAGCACGGCTGTGCTGGCTGGGCCTGATAAGCGCTGTAGTCCAAAACACCAGATTGAGGAAATGTTCAAACTTCTCCAGCACAGATTTCTGAATAATATTTATCAGGTGCTCTTTGCTTCCTGAAGAGACAAAATACAATTTTTGCTAACGTTTTATCTTCCCGTCTTTTATTCTTTCTTGTTTTCTCTCCTCCCTGCTTCTTTGCTCTTCTTCACTCCCCCCCCCCATCCCTCCCACCACCCGGTCATCTCCTTTGAAACCCCAGAAGCTTCTGGTGCAGAG
The DNA here is from genome assembly GCF_951804945.1 of Podarcis cretensis. NCBI lineage: Eukaryota > Metazoa > Chordata > Lepidosauria > Squamata > Lacertidae > Podarcis > Podarcis cretensis. Next base: position 9,078,872 of record NC_137170.1, on the reverse strand, counting down.
GCCCAAGGTAAGGGAAGCCTGTCTGAAGATGAGCTTATCAGTGCCATTAAAGAAGCAAAGGGCTTTTCCCACGAACACCCAGAAGGCCAGAGGTCTCCAGCTGTTGCGCCAGACAAGCAAGGTCCTAAAAAGAAGGTTCCAGAATTTGCAGCCGGCGGATCTCCTGGAGACAACGAAGGGAGCAGCGCCGAGTCTGGCGACTCCGAGATAGAGCTGGTCTCAGAAGACCCGCTGGCCGCTGAGGAGGTCCTCCACTCCAATTACATGACCTTCAGCCACGCCGGGGGACCTCCTCCGTCCCCGGCTTCTCCTTCAATACAGTACAGCATCCTGAGAGAGGAGCGCGAGGCCGAACTGGACAGCGAGCTCATCATCGAGTCGTGCGACGCCTCGTCGGCCTCTGAGGAGAGCCCGAAGCGGGAGCACGACTCGCCCCTGATGAAGCCCGTCATTATGGACATCATCCAAGAAGAGAGCCACTCCAGGAACGAGAACAGCAGGGCTTCAAATTACAACGTAAGCAGCTCAAAGGAGAGCAGGATGAACAGGGAGAATCTCGCAGACTCTGCCGCCTACCTGAAGTGCTCCTTCACCTCGCCCAAAGCGAACCCTGACCCAACGCCTGCTTCGGCTGCTGGCGCCGAAGAGACAAAGGACAAAGTAGCAGAGAAGAAATCGGCTGAGGCGGCAGCAGCTGTTGCCACAAACAAACCATCATCCAAAGACCCGGCGGCAAGGAGTCCCTGGCCTTCCCCACCGCTCCCGTTCCTAAATAAGCAGAAAGGTAATTTTGTATGTCTGTTTGTTCATCCTTTAAATGAATGCACGTTGGCCAGAATATGAACTGGGCTGGTGGAAGCTAGCCTTGTCTGGTAGGCTCTGTGGCATAGCATGGTTTGCCAGTGTCCAGGGCTGTGCAGAAAGGGTGGGTGAGAGGGAAACAGATGGAATATGCACACACATTCAACTGCCTAATGGTGTCTGGATCACCCAGGAGATTGCAGCCATAGAGATGAGGAACGAAGAGCCGTTCCATTGTCTGGGGAGGTCAATTCCTGGTTTGGGTGGAGAAGCTGTTTTAAATGGAGCCCAGCAATGGAGGTGTGCATCTGTATTGAGGCAGCACAGGGTGCTAAAATGTTTTGCCCCTAACAATTTTGCACCTGGGGCGACTGTCCCTGTGTTCCCTGCCCCACGCTACGCTACGCTACTGAGTACACTGGCCCTCTCTAGTGGATTGTGGCCTGATCCAAGGTGGGTTACAAAAGGAGTACCACTGCCATTATGGAATTGTATGATAAAAGATTAAGAAATGAGTTCCTGAAGGCATTTTTGGGTTAAAAGTGTGTCATGGGTGTGACAGTTTGGAGCTACCCAGTGTAGCAGAAACAGGAGGAATTAGGAGTCTTGTCTTCCCTTGTCTTCAAGGTAAGTACATTAATGTGCTGGGAGAAGTTCTAAAAAGAGTTGCTTATGACTGAGATGAACTATGGGTGTTGTCTTCAATGTAGCCTGTATCCAAGCTCCTTTTGTTGTTGGTTGGCCACTTGCTTTTGCAGCATAAAAACAAACCACTTTGCACACGTTCTCAGGTACTTTCAGGCGTCCCCATGCTGACCACAAATGGTGTTCCCTTTCGGAAAATCACCTCTTAATATTACAGTAATATTACATATTATTAATATTAATATTACGTCGGGTTACAGACGCTTCAGGTTACAGACTCCGCTAACCCAGAAATAGTACCTCGGGTTAAGAACTTTGCTTCAGAACGAGAACAGAAATTGTGTGGCAGCAGCGGGAGGCCCCATTAGCTAAAGTGGTACCTCAAGACAAGAACAGTTTCAGGTTAAGAACGGACCTCTGGAACAAATTTAGTTCTTAACCACTGTATTAGCTAAATGCACAAACTGCCACGTTGCATAAACTGCTGCATTAACAGAAAGACAGCCCTGCAGGATCAGGCCCATCTAACCCAGCATCCTGTTCTATCAGTGGCCAACCAGGTGTCTGTTGAGAATCTCACAAGCAGAACACAAGTGCCATAGCACTCTCCTGGCCTCTGATTCCTTCAAGCCACACTGGAGATTGTACATAACCATTGTAGTTGGTAGCCATTGGTAGCCTGTTGCTCATCTCATGCACAGGGCATGGGAAGATCCAACTTTTCCTTGCTCAGGACAGTCCCTTAGCATGCATGTAGATGGGTGGCAAAAACTCCCTTCCCACATGGACCCCCTTGGCCAAAAGTGCACTTCTGTTGAATTTCTGCTGTGCATATCTTGTTTCTCTTGGCTTCTGTTTAGATAGAAAGCTATGAAAGGTACCAAACCCACAAAGAAAATTGTTCAGGGTTGGCTGGTCCATAAACAGTGATTTTTAAAAATAATAATAATAATAAAAGCAGCAGCTGCGCTAGATTTCCCTGGAGCTTTTGTTCATTATTTCCTAATATACTCTGGGAGCTTTTCCTGTTATCAGCAGTACCATTTGTCAGCTTTTCTTGATACATAGCCAAGATGAAAACCATTATGTTTGCCCATAAAAAGAGAAAAATAGAGCTAAATTCACTCTTGTTGTAAACTGCTTCAAGCTTCATTAGATAATTTCAGCTTTGGCCAATTTACTAGTCAGGAGCACTGAGTAATTCTTACTTACCTATCTGCCTTATTCATCTCTTAAAATCCTAGTAAAGGTAAAGGGACCCCTGACCATTAGGTCCAGTTGTGACCGACTCTGGGGTTGCGGCGCTCATCTCACTTTAGTGGCCGAGGAAGCCGGCGTACAGCTTCCGGGTCATGTGGCCAGCATGACTAAGCCGCTTCTGGCGAACCAGAGCAGCGCACGGAAATGCCGTTTACCTTCCCTATTTATCTACTTGCACTTTGACGTGCTTTCGAACTGCTAGGTTGGCAGGAGCAGGGACCGAGCAACGGGAGCTCACCCCGTCGCAGGGATTCGAACCGCTGACCTTCTGATCCGCAAGTCCTAGGCTCTGTGGTTTAACCCACAGCACCACCTGCGTCCCTTCCTTAAAATCCTACTGTTCCTCTATTGAACTCAAGACAGTACAGTCAGGGCTCCCCTCATTTTATCATGCCAGCCTTGTAAGATAGGATGGGCTGTAAGAGAGGGTGGCTGGCCCAAGGACACCTGGGAGAGTTTATGCCAAGTTTGGGACTTGTTAGGAACCATAGTTCTGGTAGGGAGAGTGGTTTTATGGAACAGAGAATCTTCAGAACTTTCACTAAACTACAGTTCCCAGAATTCTTTGGGGGGCAAGGCAGCCATGGCAGCGTGGTTCAAAACCAAGCCAGTTTGCACTTTTCTCCAAACAATATGAATGACATTTTATGTTGCCTCCACGGTATAGGCAGGGGGGTATCAGTATAATGGTAGTGAATACAGTGAAGTCAGTTTGTGGGATTAGATGGGCATTCTTGAGTCAGGTTAACAATTAATTATTTTCAAAAATATCTGATGGGCGAGGGTGAACCCTGGTGAGGCAAGAGGCATATCTTTCCCTCTCCTTTCCTCCCTCTCTCTCTGTGTGTATTTGAGTCTTGTTTTGCATCTTCAAAATTTAATCTGGTTTTAATATGGTTTGCTGAAGTCTTGAGAACAGGGTTGCCAACTCTTAGATATTTAATCAGCCTGTTTACTGTCGAGTGTTCTGTTATTCACAAAAAGATGCATTAAAATGCCTATCAGTTGGCACTCCTGTTCTTGAGGCCTAAGCAAGCCATCTCAAATCCAGATTAAAATGTTCAAGTGCAAAACAGAATGTGAGCATTTAACACCACTGATGTCCTCATTTGGGAAGGTTGCATCGCACAGAGCTTTGAAAGCTGCCTCTGTTTTTCTGACTGCTGCTCATCGTCTCCTTTTTTCCTCCCGGCCACTTTGCAGTGTGACCTTATTATGAGTTTTGCTTCCGCAGGCCCCAAAACCGTGATGGTGAGATGGAAACAGATCCGAGATTTGCAGCAGAGCTAGTTCTTTCTTTTGAGCATTTGTTGCCACCCAGTGGCAATGATGAAAAGCGCAGAACTGAACTCTCATACTGTCTAAAACTCTGTTCTTATTTTATTATTGTTATCGTTTGTATATTGCTTTATATTTTTTAAGAAAGAAAAAAATCTCAAAGTCGTTTACAGCTTGCATTAAAACATCAAACCCAAACAATCCAGAATAAAACATTCCTGAAGGAAGTCAAATATAAAGTATACATTCAAAGCAACATATTGAACACAAAACTCAAATATCATCTTATAAATTTCAAAATAAAATACTGTAAAGGAGGTCAACTACAGGCAGAGGGCCTTCTTGGTTGTGGCACCCTCCCTGTGGAACACTTTCCCTTCAGATGTCAAGGAGATAAAGAACTATGCAACTTTTATAAGACATCTGAAGGCAGCCCTATATCAGCAAGTTTTTAATGTTTGATGTTTGATTATGTTTTAATGTATGCTGTAAGTTGCCCAGAGTGGCTGGGAAACCCAGCCAGATGGGTGGGGTATCAATATCAATATCAATATCATCATCATTATTATTAAATGCACATTCAATGCAGCAATTTTAACAAAAAAATCTTAAACATCTCAAAAAACAGCATTGCTAAAGTAAGTCAAATATAGTATGCACATTTTAAAACAGCATAATTGGCAAGAGACAAAAACTTATTATCTTAAGCATAGAACATGTCTGCTTCTGTTGCTGCCAATGGTGGAAGCTCAGGCTCGATGATCTCGGGCTATGCTAAGAGGCAACCAAGATGCTATCTGGCCTCTTCAGTAGCCTCAGCTTTTGTAGATGGAGTCAGTCCGAACCCCACTAGGTGGGAAAAGGTCTGCAAGGCAGGGAATAGGTTTTCGGGACTCACAGCCAAGGTTGTATTAGAGAAGCATACATATGTCAGTTAAGAAGCAGAGCTATTCCTTTATCATAATAACCTATAGTCTGGATTCTCAAAAATGAGTTTCGCTGGAACAGGGCATCTCAAAGTAGATGTTTACCTGGGCAAATGGTTTTGGATGTTCTGAGGCAATGCACTAAAGTCCTGCATAGTTTCGACTGGTTCAGATCTCACAGCCAAACCATGGTTTAGCCTCCAGGACTTAATGTCTCCCCAGTCCTCCCTTTTCATATTCAAATTCTCTTCCTTGCTTCTTTTGTACAATGCACAAAGAATATGGTAGTTAGGCTGGAAATCTTAATTCAGAATACATTTTGAACCATTGTTTCAAATTCTGTCTTGGAAGCAAATGAGAGAGAGAAAGAGAGAGAGTGTCGAGGCACAAAATAGTACAGTGGTGCCTCGCAAGACGAAAAAAATCCGTTCCGCGATTCTCTTCGTCTAGCGGTTTTTTCGTCTTGCGAAGCAAGTGCATTGACGGCTTAGCGGATTAGCGCTATTAGCGGCTTAGCGGATTTTAGCGGCTTAGCGACTTAGCAGATAAGCGGCTTAGCGGCTTAGAAAAAGGGGGGGAAAGGGGGGAAAAACCCGCAGGAACTTGGAAGACATTTTCGTCTTGCGAAGCAAGCCCATAGGAAATTTGTTTTGCGAAGCACCTCCAAAACGGAAAACTCTTTTGTCTAGCGAGTTTTCCGTCTTGCGAGGCATTCGTCTTGCGGGGCACCACTGTACTGGGGAATAAATATGAAGAACTTTGATATTTTGCTTCAGAGATGTACCTCTGCGAGGGGAACTCACGGTCTCATCTAACATTTTGCAGCACCCTTAAGAAACTACAGCCCCCAGGATTCCTTTGGGGAAGCCATGACTGTTCAAAGTGGCATGATGTGGTCTGTGTTGCTGCTAGCATTGTAATAGATTGATCTGGATTGTGATAGGTCGATCGGTGTGGGCATTGTGATTGGCTGATCTGTACTGGTGTCTGGGTTGTGACAGGTTGATCTGTGTTGGGCTAGAATGATGAGTGGATATACTGCTTGCTGACAAGAGCTTTGCTGACACATAGAATAGCTCGGCTTTGCTGCAGAAGACCAAATGTTTGTGTGTGTGACTTCTTCCTGTTGAATGGTCTCTTTAAATGTGGAGGTTCATTATTGTTCCACAAGATGTGTATGTCTTTAAGGGCCAGAGCAAATAACGTGACCCAGTTTTACAGCTGTGAAGCAGTATAGCAGGTGCTGTTAAGTTCTGTTACCGTATTTTTTGCTCTATAAGACTCACTTTTTCCCTCCTAAAAAGTAAGGGGAAATATGTGTGCGTCTTATGGAGCGAATGCAGGCTGTGCAGCTATCCCAGAAGCCAGAACAGCAAGAGGGATTGCTGCTTTCACTGCACAGTGATCCCTCTTGCTGTTCTGGCTTCTGAGATTCAGAATTATTTTTTTTCTTGTTTTCCTCCCCCCAAAACTAGGTGCATCTTGTGGTCTGGTGCGTCTTATAGAGCGAAAAATACGGTAATTAAGCTGTGTCAGCAATTGGGTATAGTATATAAAGAGCAGCACCTCGCTCTCTCAGTACACCTGGTTGATGCTTGTTGATATATTTAATGTAAAAGGAGTTTTTGTTTTTGTTATTAAAACCTTGCTAAAGTTATTTTGTGTTCCTTGTAATGTGTGGTCTCCCCAGCAAGCTCTCTGCAGTGCAACTAATCTGAAAATAGCCAACACTTCCTTCATGGCCTAGCCCATCTATCAGACTTCTATCTTTCGTAGAATCATAGAATTGTAGAGTTGGAAGGGACCCTGAGGGTCATCCAGTCCAACCCCCTTCAATGCAAGAATCTCAGCTAAAGCACCCATGACAGATGGGCCTCCAACATCTGCTTGAAAACCTCCCTGGAAGGATTGTCTACCGCCTCCCAAGGGAGACCGTTCCACTGTAGAACAGCTCTTACTCTCAGAAAGTTCTTCCTGATGTGTAGTTGGAATCTCCTTTCTTGTGACTTGAAGCCAACAGTTCGAGTCCTACCTTCCACAGCCAGAGAAAACAACACTGGCCCTCAGAGCAACATTGCAGAGGATGCAAAACCTGCGCCCTGCCATTCTTAACATTGTATTCCCTCCCCTGCATGTCTCATTCTGCCCTCCTGGGCATCTTATTCCTGAGGATACTCCTCTGTGGTCTTTCTAAGAGGGAAGCTCTCTCAGTGCACACACCTTGCCTATCAAAATGGCAGGGGTTTCCCCAAGTGAAGTACTAATGCATTTGCATCATTGGTAGAAAACCTGCTTTGCTTGTAGAGCTTCTTATATTCAATCAGTACCTTTTTGAGCACAATTCAAAGTGTTGGTGCTGACCTTTAAAGCCCTAACGGCCTCGGCCCAGTATACCTGAAGGAGCGTCTCCACCCCCATTGTTCAGCCCGGACGCTGAAGTCCAGCTCTGAGGGCCTTTTGGTGGTTCGCTCCCTGTGAGAAGTGAGGTTACAGGGAACCAGGCAGAGGGCCTTTTCGGTAGTGGCACCCGCCCTGTGAATGCCCTCCCATCAGATGTCAAGGAAATAAACAACTATGTGACGTTTAGAACACATCTGAAGGCAGCACTCTTCAGGGAAGTTTTTAATGGCTGATGTTTTCTCGTGTTTTTAATATTCTGTTGGGAGCCGCCCAGAGTGGTTGGGGAAACCCAGCCAGATGGGCAGGGTATTAATAAATTATTATTATTATTATTATTATTTGTTAGAGCTGCCCAAGGTCCCAGCTCACAGAGGACCAACGCCAGGTCGTCGTTATATACAAAAATCTTTATTGAAGTTCAGTTTCCATTCCAAAGCCGTAGCGCGCAGCTCTACGTCTTAAACCCTAGACCGCCGAAGTTCCGTCTGAATCTCCTCCCCCCTGACACCAGTTTAAGATTCTAGCCCTGCTCAACCTCTTCCTCTGCTCTCTTCTCCTCTGGGTCCTCCTGTCCGCTGGGGCATTCCCCTTTCTGGACTCTTCTGACGCTGAGTCCCCTGACTCCTCCCCCTGTCTCCGGCGGGCTTTAGGACCCGGTTCCCAATCCTCGTTCTCTGCTGCCCTGCGCGCCTGTACTTTTGAACTTGGCTCTCGCGCCAACCCAGTGACCTTCCTCCTGACCGTTACACTGCTTCTGTCACTGCTTCCCTCTTCCGGGATGCTAGCTGGACCTGACCTCCCCTCCGTTGCCTGACTCTCCGATGGAGGCGTGGTCAGCCCTGACTCCTCTTCTCTCCCTGCTGGGGGAGACGCTACCCCCGATACCTGGGACTCTTCCCCCCCACTATGCTCAGGTGGGGAAGCTGGTCCTGATCTCCAACTGCTGCTCTGGGAGTCCCCGCTGGCCCCTTGCTTCTGGAGTGTCCCCCTTGGGACTCCCCTTGCCCTGGCCACAGGCGCCCCCTTCTGTGAATCTTCCGATTCGCTGGAGAGGCTCATGGAATCTCTCGGGCCACTGTCATCTTCTCCTACGCTGCCCTCAGATTCTTCCCCTTCGCTCTCCATCTCCCCTCTTCCCTGTGCTTCTGCTCCTGAGCCCCTGACATTATTATTATTATTATTATTATTATTATTATTATTATTAGTCATCATCTTTAAGCTACACCCTGGCTGTGCCTGCAATAACCAAATTGGACTTATTTTGGGAAAAACGTTTGTTATCCCCCCCCCCCCCCGGAAAGAGTGCCTATAGCCCATGTAAAGTATAATATCACTAGTGTACCCACTTTGTTTCTTTGACAGAGACTCTGGGGTTTTAGCAGCAGCACAGTTGACAGGAATTCAACTGGTGCAGTTTCCCCAGGATGGAGATGCAACAGGAAATGCTGTTCCTGATGAATATCTGCCTGCCATTGAGCTGTTAAAAGTACAGGCCCTCTGTCAGGCAAAAGTGAGCAATGGCGACTGCCATCTGAGGTCTCTTAGCCCCTCTGCAAACAAACAAGCAAAAAAACAGCTGCCACAAATGGAAATGTAAAAGAACCAACATGTTCTATTGCTTGGGAAATTTCTCCTTATTGTTAATTCCTTTTAAAATAATTTTCTTTCCTGCACCTTCTATTAACTAGCATTTCCCTGAAGGCAAAACAACACAAATACACAAACGAAAAAGATAAAACATACAACTGAAAAATTAAAAAATGCAAAAAAATAATAATTTAAAATAATTTAAAACCAGAGGCGGCAGCACTGCACATCAGTTTAAAAAGGGGAAAACAACAATCAGAAAGAAGAGACATTTTGTTTATTGCCATGTTATTCTGGCAGAATCTGGCAGAAGAAGAACAACTCCACTTCTTTTCACAAGATAAAAAACGCAGGGTTGAAGGAAACAACAACAACAACAACAACAACAACAATAATAATAATAATAATAATAATAATTTTTTATTTATACCCCGCCCTCCCCAGCCAAGGCCGGGCTCAGAGCGGCTTACAAGCAAAATAAAAACAAGATGAATGATTACAACTTAAAAACAAAAATAAAATACAACATTAAAATAATGGAACATTAAAATATTAAAATGTAGCCTCATTGCAGGAGGAGAAGGAAAAAAAGAAAGAAAGAAAAAAGAGGGAGGGAGGGAATCAAAGTGGCTCCAAACCAAAGGCCAGGCGGAACAACTCTGTCTTACAGGCCCTGCGGAAAGAAATCAGATCCTGCATTGGCACCAGTTTGAAATACTACACTTCTCCAAGGCCATTTTAAACAAAGGCACACTCAGGTGTGGCCCGTCGCAGATCCCTGAAAAGTGTACCTGCATGCAAACATCTGTTGATCACATCAGCGCCTTAATTTTTAGGTATACCTTGCAACTGCAAACAAAGATCTAGGGTGGCCATGTTTTGAAAGGCATAAAAGAGGACACACTTGCCGTCTTCTACTTTTAACTATGAATCATTTTACATACCCATGAAAAGAAGGGCGTGTCCTGGATAAAGAGGACATATGGCAACCCTGACGCAAACAAAACCTTAAGAACATCAGACAACCCTGCCTTAAACCCTGGGTACCTGCTGCCAGTCATTGTAGAGACAATACTGATCTAGTTGTATGAAGTGCGACGCGACTCAGTAAAAAGCAACTGCCTTGTGTTTCTGAAACTTGGGAAGGTGCTTAAAAAGGGGTGGAGGCATGTAGAGAATTTGCCAAAATCCAGACTTACTGCTTTACTGAGCTTTATGATTTGGATTTCAGGTCTGAGTCTGGAAGGTGAGGGGAAGAGCTGGTTTGCTTTGCAGCATCCAGACATGATTCTTACCCATTTCTTTTATCTTTTATTTGCTCATAACGGTGTACAATGAGCTCATGCATCTTTTCCCTCAAGGGAAACCCTCAAGAGCTAGCCCACCCCAAAGATCTTATTTCCTTTCTTTCTTCTCACTGTTATTATTTATTAAATTTCTGGCCCGCACTTTCTCCCAAAGGAGCGCAAACAGTGGAGCAAAACATTAAAAAAAAAAAAGATTAAAAACATTTAAGAACCTATAACCTCGGAACAGAGATACTGGAAAAGGAGGGCTGCAAAGCTTGTATATTTTTCTGTTTATAGATAGCTCGCCTACCTAGGGGTTGCTGCTGTTACCATGGAGAAGCAGAGTTTTGAAGCTTCACGGTGTGGCCTGTTTTGCAGAGGTTGCCTGAGATTTCATTTTTCGCAGGAGTGGCTTTGTTTGCTACAATTGTGCCTGTACAATACCAGCATCTCTCCTGACAAATAAAAATTTGTGGGTGCAGAATGAGATGTTTTGCTAGGATGTTTGAGCAAACACGTGAGACAGGATTCCGTCGTCTGCATGTTTTCTAAGTAGGCTGGCTTTGTAATCGGCAGCAAGGCTGTAACTGAGTTCAGAGCAGAAGGGATGCTTAGCTTAATATTTCGGAGCCATCTGCTGCCAGCACTCCTGCATTCTGGCCCCATCTGGTTTACTTTTTATAGCGCTTGAATAACTATAGTGGAGAGGAACCCCCTTTTTATTTGAGGTGGTTTTGCAAAGCTTTTGCCTTCAAAGGAAACCATTTCTGGGTCAACCTGGCTGCTGAGGAACCCCTGGGCTTCTCACACATTCATCCTGTTCACTGCAGAGAATTCGGGGAGCATTGGGTCAGCAGCTGTGCCCACATTGTCTTGCTAAGGCCTCATGCTCTGTTGCCCCACAAATGCACCAAAGGGTTCACTCAGTACTGTAGGTACTCAGAGGAAACATATCAATCTCTACTGTTCTTCTCATGGACGGAGTTGCCATTATGTTAGGGTCTCCCACAGACCACAGTTTGAAAGCCACCATGCTAAATATTTTGACTCATCTCCAACCTTTATTACGGTCCAGAGACCCAACAAATCATTACAAAGCAATACACAATTCATACAGCCTACCTCCAGGTTAAACAAGCATTTTGTTTAGAATATAGGGATCATTTGTTCTTACAACCACCGATAAAAACTTTGCCACTGCTAATGTTCTAGCATTTGTCTGGTCTTCCAGTAGGAACCTGACATAGTGAGCCTCTGATTTTCCCGGGAAAGGTACCAGCAAGGGTAATATCAGTTCAGCCCTGGCTTGCTCATATTTTGCACAATGCAACAAAATATGTTTTATGGAATCGATGTCTTGAGCACACGAGCAAAGTCTGTCCTGGTAGGGAACTCCTCTCAAAATATTATGACTCGGTTCTCAGTCAAGTCTATGATGTGACGCCTTACACAGGTCTCAGGCTGCTGTAAGACCATAACAGATTGGAGAACTGGCCCTAAACTAACAAAATGGATTTCAGTAGAGACAAATGTCAGGTTCTGTACTTAGGCAGGAAGAACCAGCTGCACAAATATAAGATGGCGGAAACCTGGACTGCCAGTAGTACATGCGAAAAGGATCTGGGGGTCTTAACGGACCTCAAGTTTAACGTGAGTCAATGGTGTGATGCAGTAGCAAAAAAGGCTAATGGTGTTCAAGGCTGCATCAACAGAAGTCTAGTGTCCAGGTCAAAGGAAGTCATAGTATCACTCTTTTCTTCCGGTTCTGAGCATCACAGTTTAAGAAGGGTATTGACAAGCTGGAAGGTGTGCAGAGGAGGGCGACCAAGATGATTAAGGGTCTGGAAACCAAGCGTTCCTTATGAGGAACGGTTGAGGGAGTTTGGTATATTTAACCTGGGAAAGAAGAGACTGAGAGGAGATGTGATAGCACCTTCAAATATCTAAAGGGCTGTCACATGGTGATGTTTTCTTCTGCTCCGGAGGGTAGGATCCAGACAAATGGCTATAAATGGCAAGAAAGGAATTTCCGACTAAGCATCAGGAAGAGCTTTCTGATGGTAAGAGCTGTTCAACAGTGGAACGGTCTCCCATAGCTCAGTGGTGGACTCTAATTCTTTCGAGGTTTTGACTTGGAGTCCTCAATCTCACCCCACTGAAGAAAGAGGATCCTATCCCAGTGTCAATAGTTTCGCCATCAGGACTATATCTCCAGCTCATGCACCTCCTCTGACCCCCTGCCTCCGGGTTTGAGGGAACCTTCAGCAAAGGGATCCCTGGCGGACCACCTTCTCCTGCTTGGCAGGGGGTTGGACTCGATGGCCCTTGTGGTCTCTTCCAACTCTATGATTCTATGATTCCAAATGTTGACGACGATTAACTACATTGATACCCCACCCTTTTCTCCAGGGAGCTATATGTGGCATGCCTAGCTCTTCTCCTCTCCATTTTATCACAACAACCCTGTGAGGTAGGTTAGGCTAAGAGGCAGTGACTGGTCCAAGGTCACTCACTGAGCTTGACAGCTGGGTGGGAATTTGAACCTTGGTCTCTCTGGTCTTAGTCTCTAATGCTACACCGCATTGGCTCAGGAACAAGGTCAAGGCATGGTCCTTGACCTTTGCACATGGACCTAACCTACGCATCTCTGTATTGGTTGTGGACGGTCAGTTTTGAATGCCGGCACTCTAACTCAGGGTGGCATAAGCCAAGTTGAGAGTGGTTCTGAGCATATGCAGAGTGCCTTCCCTCTCAGTCAGACCTTACACACCTGGGACTGGAGTGTGGAGGTGGCAGGAGTCGGGTGTGAAGTCCAGGGAGCCACATCTATCACAACATCAGTACAGTCACACTTGCCACAGTTGGAGATTGAACTGGCAGGTGTCTCTCCAGCTTGAGCTACAGGGGAAGGTGCTGATATCTCTTGAAAGAACTTATTTGTTCCCTGGGCATCGTTTTCCTGTTTAGCAACCCTTAGCCACAAAGCACACACTTCAGTCCATTTTTAAAAGGGATGGAAGTAATTTTTCTTGCATCGCTGTGTGTCTTCGAGGAACAATTGCACTTAAAATATACCCTGCAAACTGGAGATCTCGCGTTTGTCCCTGCTGGCATTCAGGCTGATGTGTGACAAAGCATCACGCTTTATCTGATGTCGCTGAAGGGCAGCTCATTTATTCGCTTTGAAAGTAATGTTGGCTGCCAGTTTCTACTGCAGCTTCGCTCCTAAACAATCTGTCCCCCCCTTTCTCATGATTAAGAGGCACGTCACCTGATACAGATCAACCAGGAAGCCCAAGGAGAAGAGGGACAATGAATAGCTCCAGTTAATGCCATGATTGCCATCATACACACCCTATTAGAGACAGGATGGGGGGGGGGTTGAGTGTACATGCGTGTAAATGTATGCACATGAACACTAAGGCACCGTGTGGTGTATATCTGGTGATGAAAGTTTCATTTGAATTGTTGGTAATGTGTGACAGTTGTGTTTTTCTGCTACGTAACAGCTGGTGAGCCAGTGTGGTGTAGTGGTTCAGAGCGATGGACTTGTAATCTGGGGAACTGGGTTTGCTTCCCCGCTCCTCCACATGCAGCTGCTGGGTGACCTTGGGCCAGTCACACTTCTCTGAAGTCTCTCAGCCCCACTCACCTCACAGAGTGTTTGCTGTGGGGGAGGAAGGGAAAGGAGAATGTTAGCCGCTTTGAGACTTCTTAGGGTAGTGATAAAGCAGGATATCAAATCCAAACTCTTCTTCTACTTGGCTTTTGATTCAGTGCAGTACAGATTATTGGAGAGTAAATGAAAGCAGCAAGCCCCGAAGAGCCTTCAGCGATGTTTAGTTGTGTGGCAGCGAGTGATCTTCAGTACGAGACTAGGCGTGTGATGTCCCTAGTGGGCAGCATGCAGAGACCACTTGCAGTTTACAGCAGGGATGGCGAACTTGAATAGCCCTCAAGATGTTGCTTGATGGACTAGATCAGGCTTCCCCAAACTTGGGTTTCCAGCTATTGTTGGACTTCAATTCCCATCATCCCTAGCTAGCAGGACCAGTGGTCAGGGATGATGGGAACTGTAGTTCAGGAAACAGCTGGATACCCAAGTTTTGGAAATCCTGGACTAGATTATTCTTGTGGTCCCATCCAACTGTACAGTTATATGATTCTATGACTACAAATCCATCATCCGTAACCATTTGCCCATCTGACAACAATTGGTCCCCCATACCAGCCCTAGTTTAAGAAAAAGGTCGTGCTACAATCAGCCTGTTAGTCTTTAAGGTGCCACAGGATACTGTGCTGTTTGAATTGTTTCTTATATTTGTATCTTTTCCTTCTTCCATGGAGCCCAAGGCAGCAGACTTGTTTTCCTAGGTCAGGCATGCCCATACTTGACCCTCCAGCTGTTTTGGGACTACAGCTCCCATCATCCCTAGCTAATAGGACCAGTGGTCAGGGATGATGGGAATTGTAATCCCAAAACAGCTGGAAGGCCAAGTTTGGCCATGCCTGTCCTAGGTGGTCACCCACTCAGGTAGTGACCAGAGCCAAACCTGGAAGTTCTGTTGATGGGGACATGAGATGAGACCTTCTCTGTGCCTGCACCTAATTCACAGAGGCCAGCATGGCCTTATGAGGAAGCCCACCGATCCCCCATCCCTCGTTTAGTGAGGTTTCTTACTGATAGATGTACGTCATAATTTTCACCCCCCTTTTTTGCTAGTATGTGAATAAATTGACAAGTATTTTGGGTCGCCGACCAAGTTTGCTTACTATCTCATGGTAGGTTTGGCCTAGGATAGAAAAGTTGTACCACAGAGACAGCAAAGAGGCGAAACATACTGTGTGATATATTGTGTGTGTGTGTGTGTGTAGAGAGAGAAGGAGAGAGAAGTGCATTTCGTACCCTGGTGAGCTGATCAATAAGTTTGCTGGTTGAGCTGACACAATAGAAATAAGACCAGCTAGTGAACTGGAAATGAATTTGAATGTGCTCAGTCTCTTGATTAAGCTACTAAAACATGGAGATGGCTGTCTTCTGTTTACCTCTCAGCAAGGGTTAGGGGGAGAAACCGAATTCAGATTTCATTTAAAGGTGGCCCTACTTAATTTGCACTTTATGAAACAACACACAAACCAAAAGACAGCCATATTTCTATTTGACATGTCTTTGAATATTGCAGTGAAGTTTCCAGGTTTGAAACTGGGTATTCTGGGCTGAAGTGTCCATTAAAAACTGCATATATTCGAATAAATAACATGTAAAATTCATTGTTTTGGGAGAAATTGCTTTGCAAAAATGTGTATATTAGGCAGAAATGCATGTGAATGTGTATATTAGCAAAAATTTATACTGAAACACTGATGAATTTTCATTATATATATATATATATATATATATATATACATACACACACACACACACACACACATACATACATACACACATACATACAGTGGTGCCTCGCAAGACGAAAAGAATCCGTTCCGCGATTCTCTTCGTCTAGCGGTTTTTTCGTCTTGCAAAGCAAGCCCATTGACGGCTTAGCGGATTAGCGCTATTAGCGGCTTAGCGGCTGTTAGTGGCTTAGCGGCTTAGAAAAAGGGGGGGGAGGGAAAAAGTTGGAAAAACTCGCAAGACATTTTCGTCTTGCGAAGCAAGCCCATAGGAAATTTGTTTTGCGAAGCACCTCCAAAACGGAAAACCCTTTCGTCTAGCGGGTTTTTCGTCTTGCAAGGCATTCGTCTTGCAGGGCACCACTGTATATATATATATTGCAAACTGCTGTGGAAGTGCAGAGAGCTGAACATAAGACTGGAGAAGTGGAAAACAGAGAGAAACACGGATGGACAGATTTGCCACTCAGCTCTTCCTCTTACTTTGAACCTTTTCCCTTAAAACACCCTCTCTGGACACACTGTAGTCGACTTTGTCAATGTCATTCTTAAAATGTGGCCTTCAGAGCTGGACACACTACTGTCGCTGTGGCCTCTGGTCAGTGCTGCATGGAGCTGTTGTTTTTCTTGTGACCTGGACACTTTGCTTCAGTTTATGCATCCTGAGAGTCCATTAGCTTTTTAAGCGGTTCTCTTGGTTTTGAGAGAGCATGGAGGAAAGGTCAGCCCAAAGGCAAGTCTGAAACCCTGGGAGACACATCATTTTAAGATCTCGCTCAAAACCTCCACTTATCTCCACAAACTTGCCTCTAATTGGATTGTTTTGAGGAGTGACTGGGAGAAATTCATATAGGCTGCCAGAGTCCTTGTAAAAGGAAAGGAAGGGAGGAAATCAATACGAATGCAGTAATCCTGGTAGCCAATTACTTTAGGTGGTTTGAAAGCAACCCAGCCTCCCTTTTTTTCTAATTAACAGGATACTGGGCCAAACAGGTTCAGTATTATTTACTTTGTATATCCACCACTAAATGCTTGCTTATAGTATGTGTGCTTTTCAGCTTACACTTTGCAGTTTATGCTTTTAGCTTATTCCAGAAACATCACGTAGCCATTTGATTCTGCCACACCTATTCCACACTTTTGCTTGATTGAGTGAAAGGGGCTTTTTGCACTTGCAGGTAAGTAAAGCCCTCTTGTGTTCAGTGAACATTTGGAAAAAAATATATATTTGGTCGGGTCAGGGGGTTGCTTTTTATCCCTGTGTCTTCACTTCAAGGTCAAAACAGAACATTCACCTGTTCAGCTGTACACACATAGCTTCTGCACTGTTAATCGGAGAGCGACCTTTTTCAGTCTTTAGACAAATTCATGGGCGATAAGACTGTCAAAGACCACTAGCTTACGTACCTTAAATACTGGAAGTCCAGCTCTTAGCATCCATCTGCCTTCAGAGACAATGGAGTGAGCCTCTGGAGAGAAGTCAAACTGCTGCGTTAACTAAGTGATCCCCCTGGGGCGAAAGCCTGCGCAGTGTGCATGGAGGTTCTGGGCTGCCCAGATGACTGCCCTCTTGGCCTCCCTCATGTGGTCCAAAGGAAAGCAGAGCAATACATTGGCCCTAGCTTGGCTCCAGGAGTTGCCGGAAGGAGGCGTACAAGGCACCATCCCACCATCTTAGGGACTCTGCTCCAGATTTGTGTAGGGTTTACTCCTTTTCTTCTCCCGAAGATATCCTGTAAGGCAGCGTAGGTTTAGGATGGAGTTTTCCTTCCTTCCTTCTAGATGGTCTCATTTCCCAGGTGGACGAGCCCCACCTGCCCCTCACTTCCCTCTGCAGCTTTCTCAACCTGTGGGTCCCCAGATGTTGTTGGACTACAACTCCCATCATTCCTTGCTAGCAAGGCCAGAGCTCAGGGATGATGGGAGTTGTAGTCCAACAACATCTGGGGACCCACAGGTTGAGAACCGCTGCTCTACAGCATGTGCAGAAACCGCCTTCTTGACCATTGGACCTACTCTTGGTCTCGTCCACTCAATCCCCCGGAGCCTGTCTTTGCACGGAGGGGAAATCCCTAATTCACTGAGGCTTTGAGACCCATCAGCTACCCTCACCTGGTTTATCTGGCCGGTCGAAGCTGTTTCCTGGGGTGTGGCTGCTGTCACATGCTGACAGCTTCTAGCAACCACAGGTGAGAGGTGAGTGCAGGTTGGAGACCAAAGGTGGACAAATTACCCCAGAAGGAGCACCATGTGTCCCCCACCAGAGGTACTACCCCTCCCCTGACACCATACCAAATTCTGGCTTCCACTCCTTAGCATTACAGTTTCATTTGTCACCCACTGCCGTTCTCTGACTCATGTTAGGCCCTTTCATCTGCACACTGTGGTGACTTAGAAAACTCCATATGGTAGCCTTCCAAACGATTCAGGTCATCACACCAAAATAACCCAGTTACTTAACTAAAACTTCAGTGTTATTAATCATTTGAAATGTACTCTGTAGCATGGTATCCTCCCCCCCCCCCGAAAAAAAAATACGTGCATAGATGCCTTTAGACATGTAGCTCCAATTTGTCCCTGAACCTTTTTTTTAATGCCCTAGTTTGCATTCCGTTTCACACATCCTTTTAAACGCCAGTTCTGCCGCTTAATCTCATTTCAAAACTTCTCTTCGCTGAATTCCGTGAGCTGCTTATCAGACCATAAGCCTAATCTATCATTTGTAATTAATTTTTTTTCCTCCTATGCTTCCTTCTGCAACTTGGGCCTTTAGATAATGGCTTCATCTCCAAGGTCGTTTCATCAGCGCAAAGAAAAACAGACGTGACCCTCTAATATTAGGAACCCCCACTTCCTTTTCTTCTCGTTGTTTTTCTCTCTTTGCCACACAGCTACTGCTGAGCTGCTTTGATTTTCTTTCTTTCCCTAACCTGGTGCTGCCCTGATGTTCCTGGTCTACAATTCCCATAATCCCTCACCATTGGCCATACTGACTAGAACTGATGGTAATTGTAGTCCAAAGCATCTGAAACACACCAGCTTGGGAAGGCTGCTCTGAACCATTGCCTTCCCCCACTACATTGTGGCTACACCTTGCCAATGGCTGTGGGTTGCAGTAATGGTCAAAATTGTCTCTTTGTAGGGAACTAGCCCTCTGGAAAATACTCTGCCTGAATCATGGCATGGAATCATTCTAAGGGTGCTTCCAGAACAACCTATTTATTGAGCGTTCAGCCTGATCAGTTTGCAAGGAAATTAAACAACGTGAATGAGCATTCGTCGTGGTTTGTTTATGGGGAGGTTAGATGATGTTGTGTCAAAGCAAGCATTACCCAGTGCTTTCCAGTGCAGTTTCCCATAAGTGCCCTTGTTGCAAAAATTCTGATCTTTTGGGGAAGCTCAAAACCTCCCAGTCAGCTATAATTGTTCCACCTGAATTTGCCAGTATGTAATTGAATCGCATCCCCTAAAATTTCAGCAGTGTGGAAGCGTGCTAAAAGACCCAAATTGTGATGTTGTATTTGTGTAGAACATCTTTCCCCAGTGACCATGTCAGGGACTGGTTGGATGCTGGGAATGGTGGGAGAAACCACAAAGGGAAGAGGGCTCAGAGCCAGGGGAGTGGTGGTGGAACGATGATGAGTGGTCAGAAGGAAAAGAGGATATCTGTGACATCTGTAAGGTAAAGGTAAAGGTAAAGGGACCCCTGACCATTAGGTCCAGTCGCAGATGACTCTGGGGTTGCGGCGCTCATCTCGCTTTATTGGCCGAGGGAGCCGGCGTACAGCTTCCGGATCATGTGGCCAACATGACTAAGCCGCTTCTGGAGAACCAGAGCAGCACATGGAAACGCCGTTTACCTTCCCGCCAGAGCGGTACCTATTTATCTACTTGCACTTTTGTACTTTCGAACTGCTAGGTTGGCAGGAGCTGGGACCGAGCAATGGGAGCTCACCCCATCGCGGGGATTCGAACCGCTGACCTTGTGATCGGCAAGTCCTAGGCTCTGTGGTTTAACCCACAGTGCCACACGCGTCCCTTGTGACATCTGTAAATAACAACTAAATCAAAAGGGGTGTGTGTAAGTAACTTTTTGCTGACAACACTGAACGTGTGCTTGATGGGAACTTGAGATGGGAACCTGCAGCTTTCCAGATGTTGCTGGACTACAACTCCCATCATCCCTGGTTCCCCATCCCTGCTCTATTCTGTAAGGAGATAGAGTCTGTGAAACTCCTCTGGACCTCCCCCCCCCCCACTGGAGCAAAGGAGCGATGAACAGTACAGGTTTCCAATGTGGGGGGGAACGTGTCTGGAGCTCCACTAGACCAGATTCCTTGTTCCCTGCAGATAGGAAGGCTCCCTGCCTGCTGTTAGCGCTCCTCTATTTACTTTAAGGAAGAGATGGCTTTGCTTGTAACCAAGGGAGGCTGAAGGAGGGGTGCCTACTGCAGCGAAGTAAACAGAGAGGCCCACTAGCGCAAGATCTCTGAATCTAAGACATTTTGTTCCACTTGTGGCCTGGAATAAAAGAAAAGCTCCTTAAAAGAGCGGGGCGCCTTCCGAGTGGATGCGCATGACACCCATCTGAACTCTTGATTAATTTCTAGCCATGTTTCCATGGAAGCAGAAGAGGGAATTGACAAGTGATGGCTGCAGTTCTGAGCTTGTTTTGTGTGTGGCTGGCTTATGCGGCTTCTGATTATTCCAAGCAGAACTGTGTTTTAGCTTTAAAAGAAACGCACTGCTAAAATTCATCAATGTCATTCTACGTTTATTATTATTATTTCAGCTCAAACCAACCTGCCACATTTACAGGAGTTGCACTTTAGGAGTCCCATCTTGTCTGCTTTCAGGAAAAGGAGTTTTATTCTCTATTTGCTGATTGCCTGGTCAAGGAGGCTGCAACACTGGAGATGGCATTAGGGCCAGCGCTTTGAGAAAAATTGTGCAGAACAGCTGTCACAGCGTCTGATAAATTTCTGCCCAACCTAAAATTTATCTAAGAGCTGTTCAACAGTGGAACGGTCTCCCCCGGGAGGTGGTGGACTCTCCTTCCTTGGAGGTTTTTAAGTAGAGATTGGATAGCCATCCGTCATGGATGCTTGAGCTCTGATTCTGCATGGCAGAGGTTGGGCTATATGATGTCACGATCTAGCATCTAGAAGCAGAAATCAACAATAGGAACAAATGTGTGCCCAGCGCCCAGCAGAGGTACCAGGTTCCCACAAAATTGGGGGGGGGTGTGCATGGTGCGCACTGCACGTGAGTGATGTCATGTGCATCATGAGTTGAGCGCACACGGCTGAGCGCTCTGGAGAAGCCGGCCACTGGACTTGCAACATGCATTGTGTGTTGTACGTGTGACAACACACACGTGCAGTACGCTCAGGAACAGCTGCATTTTAGTTGGGACATTAATCCAGGAGGTGCAGATCGTGTTTCCCCCCTTCCTTGATGTGGCAAAGAGCTGGGTGGGGGCAGGGGCAGGGGCAGGGGCAACATGGCAGTGACTACACCGCTCTGTTCTGAAACTCAAGCAGTTGGCCCAGGATCTTGCTGAGAGAACTTGGATGTCTTGCTTTGGCTGCAGGAGTGCTGTCCGTGGTCCTGAACTCACACCATGGACTCTCTCCAAGGTGCTGGTGCAACTAGGAAGCTTGGCTCTCCCCTTGTTGGGGCCATCATCCTTCTCCTTGGTGTTGGGCATCCCCATCAATTGCAACACACAAGTGCACAAACAAAACTAGGCTGGTAACCCTACTTGTGTAGACTTCATTATGTCAAGAATGGGTGTGTTAATCTGCCTTTGCATCCCTAATTCTGTTTTACCTGTGGAAGAGTTATTGCTATTGCATCCTATTAGGTGTCTAGTTTTTTAAAATATCAAAAGTGTTTCATGAAGAAAAATAGTATTGGGCTGGGGAAGTCAGTAGCTGCCCAGAGTGGCTAGGGCAACCCAGTAAGATGGGCATAGTACAAATAATAAAATTATTATTGACTAGGGATATGACAAGGACGTCTTCCTTACTTTACTATTATTATTATTATTATTTCATTATCCTGCAAACAATAAATGTCGAGAAAAATGTCTCCAACATTGAGTACCGTAGCTCTCAATATGCCCCCCCCAGTTGACTTTTTCCAATGCATTAGGCCTGCTGTTCCCAAGAGACTGGCCTTGTAGAGCCCAATGACTCTATGCAGGTTCTTTGGCAAAGTGGCTCTTTGAGGGATTTACAAGAAGAAGTAGATTGATGGCTCCCTTTAGAATGCTGAAGAAATCAAGTGCTGCTCCAGATAATCCCATCCACCCAGCAGCGACCCGCCCATTCTGATTTTAACAATATTGCCCCTAAATACTAATTGCTGAGCTGTTTGCTCCGGGTGAGCATTCCTAAAAGAATGGTTAATTACCATAATCCAGATTCAGTGGCAGAGATTAAAAACACACACAGCTCCAGATCCTACACTGGGCTGATTATAAGGCAGTGGACAGAGTTTTCAGATGCAGACCTAAGAAAGCCTGTCCCTTTGAGTGGTGCACTTAATGGATGGCCTTGGGCAGGGGCTCTGCTGTTGTTTACCCTCGGCAAATGACCTTCTCCACATGGTGACTGCGATGGGGGGGGAAAAACAACAACCAAGGGAAGGCTTTGCAAATGATTTTGTGCATGTAAATTATTCAGCGCTGCTCACACACTTACAGGGTCAAAGTCATAAACCATTTGCTAAGTGCTGGACTGCTTTTACATTACAGACCAGCCTTGTAAATAAGACCATGAAAGTCAGTAGCCTGCCCCCTCCCCAAAAAAGCTTCTTCTTTTTTTTGTTGTTGTTTAGTCGTTTAGTCGTGTCCGACTCTTCGTGACCCCATGGACCAGAGAACGCCAGGCACTCCTGTCCTCCACTGCCCCCCGCAGCTTGGTCAGACTCATGCTGGTAACCTCGAAAACACTATCCAACCATCTCGTCCTCTGTCGCCCCCTTCTCCTTGTGCCCTCCATCTTTCCCAACATCAGGGTCTTCTCCAGGGAGTCTTCTCTTCTCATGAGGTGGCCAAAGTACTGGAGCCTCAGCTTCACAATCTGTCCTTCCAGTGAGCACTCAGGGCTGATTTCCTTCCGAATGGAGAGGTTTGATCTTCTTGCAGTCCATGGGACTCTCAAGAGTCTCCTCCAGCACCATAATTCAAAAGCATCAATTCTTCGGCGATCAGCCTTCTTTATGGTCCAGCTCTCGCTTCCATACATCACTACTGGGAAAACCATAGCTTTAACTATACGGACCTTTGTTGGCAAGGTGATGTCTCTACTTCTCAAGATGCTGTCTAGGCCTGTCATTGCCCTTCTCCCAAGAAGCAGGCGTCTTTTAATTTCGTGGCTGCTGTCACCATCTGCAGTGATCATGGAGCCCAAGAAAGTAAAATCTCTCACTGCCTCCATTTCTTCCCCTTCTATTTGCCAGGAGGTGATGGGACCAGTAGCCATGATCTTCGTTTTTTTGATGTTGAGCTTCAGACCATATTTTGCACTCTCCTCTTTCACCCTCAATAAAAGGTTCTTTAATTCCTCCTCACTTTCTGCCATCAAGGTTGTGTCATCTGCATATCTGAGGTTGTTGATATTTCTTCCGGCAATCTTAATTCCGGCTAGGGATTCATCCAGCCCTGCCTTTCGCATGATGAATTCTGCATATAAGTTAAATAAGCAGGGAGACAAAATGCAGCCTTGTCGTACTCCTTTCCCAATTTTGAACCAGTCAGTTGTTCCATATCCAGTTCTAACTGTAGCTTCTTGTCCCACATAGAGATTTCTCAGGAGACAGATGAGGTGATCCGGCACTCCCATTTCTTTAAGAACTTGCCATAGTTTGCCATGGTCGACACAGTCAAAGGCTTTTGCATAGTCAATGAAGCAGAAGTAGATGTCTTTCTGGAACTCTCTAGCTTTCTCCATAATCCAGCGCATGTTTGCAATTTGATCTCTGGTTCCTCTGCCTCTTCTAAATCCAGCTTGCACTTCTGGGAGTTCTCGGTCCACATACTGCTTGAGCCTTCCTTGTAGAATTTTAAGCATAACCTTGCTAGCGTGAGAAATTAGTGCAATTGTGCGATAGTTGGAACATTCTTTGGCACTGCCCTTCTTTGGGATTGGGATGTAGACTGATCTTCTCCAATCTTCTGGCCACTGCTGAGTTTTCCAAACTTGCTGGCATATTGAGTGTAGCACCTTAACAGCACCATCTTTTAAAATTTTAAATAGTTCAGCTGGAATACCATCACTTCCACTGGCCTTGTTATTTGCAGTGCTTTCTAAGGCCCATTTGACTTCACTCTCCAGGATGTCTGGCTCAAGGTCAGCAACCACACTACCTGGGGTATATGAGACATCCGTTTCTTTCTGGTATAATTCCTCTGTGTATTCTTGCCACCTCTTCTTGATGTCTTCTGCTTCTGTTAGGTCCTTTCCACTTTTGTCCTTTATTATGGAAATCTTTGTACGAGATGTTCCTTTCATATCTCCAATTTTCTTGAACAGATCTCTGGTTCTTCCCATTCTATTGCTTTCCTCTATTTCTTTGCATTGCTTGTTTAAGAACGTCTTCTTGTCTCTCCTTGCTATTCTTTGGAAATCTGCATTCAATTTCCTGTATGTTTCACGATCTCCCTTGCATTTTGCTTGCCTTCTCTCCCCCACTATTTGTAAGGCCTCATTGGACAGCCACTTTGCTTTCTTGCATTTCCTTTTCATTGGGATGGTTTTCGTTGCTGCCTCCTGTATAATGTTACGAGCCTCCATCCATAGTTCTTCAGGCACTCTGTCCACCAAATCTAAATCCTTAAACCTGTTCCTCACTTCCACTGTGTATTCATAAGGGATTTGACTTAGATTGTATCTTACCGGCCCAGTGGTTTTTCCTACTTTCTTCAGTTTAAGCTTGAATTTTGCTATAAGAAGCTGATGATCTGAGCCACAGTCAGCTCCAGGTCTTGTTTTTGCTGACTGTAAAGAGCTTCTCCATCTTTGGCTGCAGAGAATATAATCAATCTGATTTCGATGCTGCCCATCTGGTGATGTCCATGTGTAGAGTCGTCTCTTGTGTTGTTGGAAAAGCGTGTTTGTGATGACCAGCTTGTTCTCTTGACAGAACTCTATTAGCCTTTGCCCTGCTTCGTTTTGATCTCCAAGGCCAAACTTGCCAGTTGTTCCTTTTATCACTTGACTCCCTACTTTAGCATTCCAATCCCCTATAATGAGAAGAACATCCTTCTTTGGTGTCACTTCTATAAGGTGTTGTAAGTCTTCATAGAATTGGTCAATTTCAGTTTCTTCAGCACCAGTAGTTGGTGCATAAACTTGGATTACTGTGATGTTAAAAGGTCTGCCTTGGATTCGTATCGAGATCATTCTATCATTTTTGAGATTGCATCCCAGTACAGCTTTTGCCACTCTTTTGTTGACTATGAGGGCCACTCCATTTCTTTTACGGGTTTCTTGCCCACAGTAGTAGATATGATGGTCATCCGAACTGAATTCACCCATTCCCGTCCATTTTAGTTCACTGATGCCCAGGATGTCAATATTTATTCTTGCCATCTCATTTTTGACCACCTCCAACTTACCCATGTTCATGGTTCTTACATTCCAGGTTCCTATGCAATATTTTTCTTTACAGCATTGGACTTTCCTTTCGCTTCCAGGCATATCCGCAACTGAGTGTCCTTTCGGCTTTGGCCCAGCCGCTTCATCAGCTCTGGATCTACTTGTACTTGCCCTCCGCTCTTCCCCAGTAGCATGTTGGACGCCTTCCGACCTGAGGGGCTCATCTTCCAGCGTCATAACTTTTATATGCCTGTTGTCTTTGTCCATGGAGTTTTCTTGGCAGGGATACTGGAGTGGCTTGCCGGTTCCTCCTCCAGGTGGATCACGTTTGGTCAGAACTCTCCACTATGACCTGTTCATCTTGGGTGCCCTGCTCGGCATAGTTCATAGCTTCTCTGAGTTCTTCAAGCCCCTTCGCCACGGCAAGGCAGTGATCCATGAAGGGGCTTCTTTTTTTACTATCGTGCTAAAAGGCAAGTAAGGAAGTATTTGGTACGCAGGCTGAGACCCTATCTGCCCGCAGACTGTCTCGCCAGAGTGGTGCATGCTCTAGTCATCTCTCGCTTGGATTGCACTCTATGTGGGGCTTGCAATGCACTCTTTGTGGGGCTACCTTTGAAGGTGACCCAAAAAATACAACTAATCCAGAATGTGGCAGCTAGACTGGTGATTGGGAGCGGCCGCCGAGGCCACATAACACCGGTCTTGAAAGATCTACATTGGCTCCCAGTACGTTTCCAAACACAATTCAAAGTGTTGGTGCTCACCTTTAAAGCCCTAAATGGCCTCGGTCCAGTATACCTGAAGGAACGTCCCCACCCCTATCATTCTGCCCGGACACTTGAGGTCCAGCTCCGTGGGCATTCTGGCAGTTCCCTCCCTGCGAGAAGCGAGGTTACAGGGAACCAGACAGAGGGCCTTCTCGATAGTGGCACCAGCCCTGTGGAACGCCCTCCCACCAGATGTCAAAGGGAAGAGCAACTACCAGACTTCTAGAAGACATCTGAAGGCAGCCCTGTTTAGGGAAGCTTTTAATGTTTAACAGACAATTTATTTTAATATTTTGTTGGAAGCCGCCCAGAGTGGCTGGGGAAACCTAGCCAGATGGGTGGGGTATAAATAATAAACTACTACTACTACTGTGTTTTTAGACTGGGTGTGGAGGAGAGGCAGCTTGCTCTTGCATGGTCAGCATGGAAGCCCAGGCTACTAGTTTCTTCCTCTTCCAGAGGAGGCTTGGGATGAAGCTAATAAGGCACTTTGCTAGAAGCCTTCAAGCTCCTTCAGACTTGCCATTTCATCGGTTTCCATGGTCCTGGTGTTGGCGTGCCAATTTCTTCCAAGGTCCAAGGTGTCTGGGTAATTGGTATGGGAAGCCTCTGGAACAGTGATGTAAAAATCTGGGCCTGAAGACTCCCCAGGGTTGATCGCAGTGCTGGAGTCTCCTTGGAGGAGGAGGGAATCCTGACCCAGATGGACCAGTGGTCTGATTCAGCAGCTCCCTATGTCCCTATGGTTGCCCTTTCCTACACTTTCCCCAGCTCTACAATACCCTTTTTGAGGTGCAGCAACTGGAACCGTGCATAGTGTCCATTGTGTGGTCGCATCAAAGTTTGTCAAAAGACATTACCATAGTAGCAGTTTCATTTTCAATCTCTTTCATAATTATTCCTAACATGAAATCGGCCCTTTTCACTGTTACCATACATTAAGTGGACATTTTAAGTGATCTATCCAGCACAATCCCAAGATCTCTTTCCTGGTCGGTCACTGCCAGTTCAAAACTCAAATGTGAAGTTAGAAAAATATTCCCCCCCCCCCATTGATGTTTTATTCACATGGATTTCCCATTTTAGTGCCCCTTCACCCAGAGCTCTTTGCAATCCTGCCTACATAATTTTTGCTCTGCAACATCAGAAAGCCGGACATCCACACAGAAGGCCCTATTCCTCTTTCTATGATTTGTTTTAAACTGTTTTTAATAGTGAGTTTTAAGTTAATGTCACCTGCCCTGAGTACTGATGATGAAGGGCGGGTAAGAAGTAGAATACATAATATTAATATTAATATTAATATTAATAATCCGACCCACTCCATTCCCAAATATGCTCCCAACCCAGATGACCTATTTACTGAGCATCCATCCTGATGGGAATAGGCAAGATTCAGAGACACAGCATCTGATCAGCAGGGGAATCTACTACTCACAAGCTGATGAATAATAAAATGATGAGCTATCAAATCACATTCATAGGAATGGATGCATCTTCGAATTTTGGTTCCCTCAGTTTCTCATCTTTCCAATCTTAAATTTGCAAATGCCTGCTACTGGGCTAGGGAACCGTACTGCAGATTTTGCAGCCTGGCTGTGCTTTGGTTCATGTATTGTTTCAGAAAGCATGAATCAGTTAGATTTGCCCGTAAATGTGAACTGAGTCAAATTTAGCCCCTAACCTTGGCTACAGCTCATGAGCTGATGAATAATCAAATGATGAGCTATCAGGTACTATACATCAGGGATGCCAGACGTTTGTCAGCAGCAAATATGTTTTGGGAGTCAGTTCTGTGCTCTCTCATGCCAGGTCTTTTCCAACGCAATGACAGAGGAGGTGGTCATTGCCTAGGGATGTAAGAAGGCATTGTTTTCCATCCTGCGCTATAGTCGTCTCATGCACTGCTGTTTTCTTTCCGCTGCAGTTCATGATATCATGGGCTGTCCCTTGAGTCCGCTAGATGACATTGCAAGGGATCGTTGCCTTAGGAGAGCAAGAAAAATTCTCAGGGATGACTCACACCCCAGCCATCACCTCTTTAATCTTCTACCATCAGGCAGGAGATATAGAAGTATGATCATCCGTACCAACAGGCTAAAAAATAGCTTTTATCTGTGGGCTGTTAGGCTGTTGAACAAAAAATAACATAGCGAAATTGACTTGCAAGGTGGTGTGTTGTTTGATAAGAGATTGAGTGTGGGAGGGGGGAGGGTGGCTCGTTTAATTTCATTGTACACAGGTTGTACAGTGACAATAAAGGTATTGTTGTTTTTATTTCCGCCCAAACCACTGTTATGCATCTTTGCTTTCTATGAACCTTACACCATTTATTCCATAAATTACATTGTCATTATGTTATTCATGGAATCATAGAATTGTAGAATTGGAAGGGAACCCAAGAGTCTGCAATGCAGGAGTCTCAACTAAAGCATGTTCAACTTCTTTATAAATGACTTGGATTAAGGAATTGAGAGGATGCTCATCAAATTCACAGATGACACCAAACTGGGAGGGGTAGCTAATGCCGCTGAAGACAGAATTCAAAATGACCTTAACAGATTGGAGAACTGGGCGTAAGCTAACAGTGAATTTCAACAGGGACAAATGTAAGGTTCTGCACTTAGGCAGGAAGAATCAGATGCATAAATATAAGATGAGGGACACCTGGCTTTCTAGCAGTACATGCGAAAAGGTTCTAGGGGTCTTGGTGGACCACAAGCTTAACATGAGCCAACATGTGATGCAGCAGCAAAAAAAAGCTAATGGTATTCTAGGCTGCATCAGCAGAAGTACAGTGTCCAGATCAAGGGAAGTAATAGCACCACTCTATTCTGCCTTAGTCAGACAACACTTGGAATACTATTTCTGTGCACCACGATTTAAGAAGGATGTTGACAAGCTGGAATGTGTGCTGAGGAAGGCAACCAAGATGATCAAGGGTCTGGAAACTAGGCATTATGAGGAGTGCTGGAAGGAGCTGGGTATGTTTAGTCTGGAAAAGAGGAGACTGAGAGGAGATATGATAGCCATTTTCAAAGGGAGGAGCAGAGAGGGCAAGAGAACGAGTGGAGAGCCAAATCATTCGGGCCAATGGCTCAGAGCATCAAAAGGTATAAGGCTGTCTCCAGGTGAAGACCTTCTTCATGCGTGAATAAGTTCTCTGTGTGAGCAGAGGCTTGTAGTCTACACCAGCACTGGTGAACCACTGGTTTGCGGGCTTGTTTACTTATTTGTTAGTTCATAAAATCTGACTGTAGAAAAACCGTCAAAGTGGATTACAAATCACTGTATTTTTCGCTCTATAGGATGATAAGACGCACGTAGGTTTTTTTTTGGGGGGGGGAGGAAACAAGAAGAAAAAAATTCTGAACCCCAGAAGCCAGAACAGCAAGAGGGATCTGGCTTCTGTGATAGCCTCTTGCTGTTCTGGCTTCGGGGACAGCCTTTGAAGCCTCCGCCTTCACCCCGCTGCCCTGCGGAGGCTTTGCGCAGCCATCCCCAAGCTAGAACAGGGAGACGGAGCGCTGCGCAGCACTCCGTCTCCCTGTTCTGGCTTTCGGCTTAGCCGCACAGCCTGCATTCGCTCCATAAGACGCACACACATTTTCCCTTACAGTGGTGCCTCGCAAGACGAAAAGAATCCGTTCCGCGAGTCTCTTCGTCTAGCGGTTTTTTCGTCTTGCGAAGCAAGCCCATTAACGGCTTAGCGGATTAGCGCTATTAGCTTTTAGCGTCTTAGCGTCTTAGCGGATAAGCGGCTTAGCAGCTTAGAAAAGGGGGGGGGGAACCCGCAGGAACTCGCAAGACATTTTCGTCTTGCGAAGCAAGCCCATAGGGAAATTCGTTTTGCGAAGCACCTCCAAAACGGAAAACCCTTTCGTCTAGCGAGTTTTCCGTCTTGTGAGGCATTCGTCTTGCGGGGCACCACTGTACTTTTTAGAAGGGAAAAAGTGTGTCCTATAGAGCGAAAAATATGGTAATTAGGCCCACCAGCTCCTGTTGTTTGGCCTGCAAAGCCATTTTGGTCAAGCCCTCCAGCCCTTCGCCTGTCAGGTGTGGGGCAGGTAAAGATGTGACTGCGCCAAAAGGGAGGGGGTTGTATCACCCTGTGTGTGCAGAGTTTTGCAAGCACCAGTAGCCATACTCTTTCTATATTTATTTTTCCTGAAGCAGCATCAGTTGAGCTGTCAGATAGCTCAGGATTGGCTCTGAAAAGATTCTCAGTTATTCAGCCTAGCTGACACAGGAGGATGCACAAATGTGAACAGATGCACACGCGATACTAAGCTGTCTGTATCAGCACAGCACATCTTTCTTTGTTCTTTTAAAAACATATAAATGCATGTGCAGGGCAAGGAGGTCTGCCGAAGATAACACGCTTGGATTAAATTTAAGCCTGCAGTTTGGGCTTTTGGTCCCATTTCATTCTGGGTGTCAGTCTTGGGAGTGGGAGAGGAGAAGCAGACCAGGAGAGGCACAACAGCAGCAAGCAAACTCTAAATTAATCAGCAGTTTGGGAAAATCTGCTCATTGTTCCTGTGCCAAAGTAGGACTTGATTATTGTAATTGCACACACTGTGTGCATGTATTTCAAATCTGGTCCTGGTTTTGGAAGCCAAGCTGTGGGAAACCTGGTCTTCAGAATTCATTCATCGCTAGCCAGTTATCATCTGCCACGCTTTACGATTCGGCGTTTTCCCCTTGACAACGCAAGATCATAAAATCGCCTTAAAACTAATATGGTTGTGTTTCTACAGCTTATTCCTTACAGCCCGTATTTTATTGATTTGTTATTTACAGCCTTAAGACCTTGCCTTTGGGCCAAAAAGTCTCTCAGAGAGGCTTACAAAAATCAGTACTAAGGTGGTCTATGACCTCAGGCTGATGATCTAAAAAGACATGACACAGAAGGAAAAGGGAATGGGAGGGAGGAGGAAAAAGCAAGCTCAAGAAAAAGTTTCCAAAACCAGATGCTATTGGTGGTAGCTCTGGCTGCCCTATCCTAGATATTTGTTGCTGTTTTAAAACTCCCTTGCACGTTGGGGCAAAACAACTTAATTTCACATATACACTTACAGGGTCTGAGCTGGTGGTGACTGACCAGGAATGAGACCTTGGGGTCATAAGAGATAGCTCCATGAAAACATTGACTGGGTGTGCAGCAGCTGCAAAAAAAGAGCAAATTCCATGCTGTGGATCAAGAAGGAAGGGATTGAAAATAAAACTTGTTGAGAAAACCACACCGTTATATAAATCTGTGGTGACTATGGAACTCACTGCCACAGTGGACGGCTTCAAAAGAGGATCAGGCAAATGCGTGGCAGAGAGGGCCATCAATGGCTGCTCACGGCTCACAGCTATGCTCTACCTCCACAGCCAGAGGCAGCAAGGGCCCTAAGGAAGTCAGCTTATCCTCTACCAGGGCCAGGGCCTTCCCAGTGATGGCTCCGACCTGGTGGAATGCTCTGTCCCATGAGACCAGGGCCCTGTAGGATTTAACTTCCTTCCGCAGGGCCTGTAAGACAGAGCTATTCCGCCTGGCCTTTAATTTGAATCCAGCCTGATCTTTTATTCCCCTTCCTTCTCTCCCCCTCCCCTTTTTATGAAGATTACCCGCTCTGGGATACCACAGCTAATTCTCCCCTGGTCTCCTCGCTGGCCCAAATAGGACTAACTTAGCCAGCTAGCCCTGGTGATCATCTAATGTTTATTGGATGGATTTCCCCCCTAAATTGATTTGTGAATTCTGAATTTATTGCTATTCACGTTTACACTATTTTATGCTGTTTTTTGTTGCATCAATTAAGTGTTTTAAATCTGTTGTTAGCTGCCATGAGCCCAGTTTTCTGAACCGGGAAGGGCAGGGTATAAATAAAAAATTATTATTATTATTATTATTATTATTATTATTATTATTATTATTATTATTCTGATTACCAGTTGCTGGAAATCACAGCAGGGGAGAGGGCTCTTGTACTTGAGCCTGGTTTGCGGGTTTCCCACAAGCATCCGGTCAGCCCCTGTGAGAACAGGATGCCGGACTAGATGGGCCTGATCCAACAGGGCTCATCTTGCTCTCTTCTACAATGCAGAGCTGGAAGAGAAAGCCCTTCAGGGTTTAGTCATCGGTGGCGGGAAGCTCTCTTGGTCTTCCCTGTTGCGTTGATAGGAGTGTTTCCAAATACACAAGGGTGTCCTGATTTTAATCTCTTAAATGTGTTGGGGGGGGGGGCTGTAGCACTTTGGACGGAGCCCAGAACAAACTGGCAACCAGAGCTGCTTTTTATGTCTAGCAGCTCTAAGTATAGGACAGATTCTTGTGGCCCCCCAGGGCCTTCACTCAGTGATAAGAGCACATGACTTGCATGCAAAAGGTCCCTGTTTCAACGCTCAACCTCTCTAGATGGAGCTAGGAGAGATGCCCTTTTTTCTGCGGTCCTACAGAGCCACTGGGACGCGGGTGGCGCTGTGGGTTAAACCACAGAGCCTAGGACTTGCCAATCAGAAGGTCGGTGGTTCGAATCCCCGCGACGGTGTGAGCTCCCGTTTCTCGGTCCCTGCTCCTGCCAACCTAGCAGTTCGAAAGCATGTCAAAGCGCAAGTAGATAAATAGGTACCGCTCCGGCAGGAAGGTAAACGGTGTTTCCGTGCGCTGCTCTGGTTCACCAGAAGCGGCTTAGTCATGCTGGCCACATGACCCGGAAGCTGTACGCCGGCTCCCTCGGCCAATAAAGCGAGATGAGCGCCGCAACCTCAGAGTCGGCCACGACTTAACCTAACGGTCAGGGGTCCCTTTACCTTTTTAGAGAGCCACTGCCAGGCAGAGTAGACCACATTGAGCTAGTTGGACCAATGAATTCTACCACATATCCAGGGCAAATCATGCTGGTGTTGGTGCCCATAGGGAGCTTTGAGGCATCAGTAAAGCAGCAAGCGAATGTGGCTTGCAGCAACATGGGGAGACGTATCTGTTAGAATTCCTGCTCTGTGATTGCAGTCATGGGATTTTTATCTATCACATGACGGTATATGTTTTGACCCCACAGAGTTGGAAGTGACGGAGACAGGATGTTTGTGTTACTGTGTTCCGTGGAGTGGGACTATTGTCCTTTGTTCTTTCTCTCTTTGCTGTCTGATGCTAGAGAGAGAGGGAGCCATGTTGCAGTACCCCATGTGTGTTTATATGTAAATAAAGTAGATTAGCCAAAATGCTGAGTTGCTGAGGTCTGTCACGCATGATGCACAAACTCTGCGGATCCCTAAGTGTGCCGGTATCGGTTGGCATCGGTTGCTGTGATGTTCGGGCAGAAGAAAGCTTATGAAGCTCCCGAACGGAAGACCAGGAGGGAGGGAACATGCCAGTCGGGCATGTGTCTCTGCCAGGGTCCTACTCGAGTGTAGGTCGAGCTCCTGACAGTATCTACTGTGGGGGAAAATTCACATTTTTTAAAATGCAGTTATTTCTTAGCAAATAACCATTTTCACTAGACAACAAGAGTCTCTTTCGAGATTTTAACCAAGGGAGCCACACCCATTTGCTCAAACTCTTTGCAGGCAAGTCTTCCAAGGCCACAGTGCGAAAATGCAGCCTCCATACCTGGTTGACAGGCCGGGTTGGCTTTGAAATCTGGATACAAATCATCTTGGTTCACCGAGGACCAATTCTGTACCTTAGTTCAATTCCATGCCACCATCTGCATGCTGTAGGAGCAGAAATTGGCATGAATATTCCTGCCAGAGAAAAAGGTGCTTTCTAAGGTGCTTCAAGACCTGAAATGTTTTTTTGCCTGAACCGGACACGTTTCCTGCATTTCAGGGGGTTGGGCTAGATAGCCCTTGGGGTCCCTTTCAACTCTGCAATTCTGTGATTCTATATTTGAGAATATAATGGATGCTCGGGTTGCGAACGTGAACGTGATGCACGTTCGCAACCTGCAGCATTCGCAACCCATGTCTACGCATGCGCGGGTTGCGATTCGGTGCTTCTGCACATGCGCAATTTAGTGCTTCTGTGCATGCGTGACTGCCAAAACCCGGAAGTAACCCGTTCCGGATTTCAGCGGTCCGTAACCTGAAAAAACGCAACCTGAAGCGGCTGTAACCCGAGGTATGACTGTACTGGATCTCACAGCAAGCAGGGGGCGGGAACCTAGGGTCACGTGCCCATCCCCAGTGTGCCACAAAGTCAAATCTCAGGGCTTGTTGGGAGGGTGCCACTAGAGAGGCACTGGCGGGGCCCAGAAATCACCTGACTCCAGGGCTCCTCAAACTTGACACAGGGCTTAGTATGAGACCCTGTGTCCTGGTGAGGTGGGCTTTTCAAACACTGCAACTGCCCTATTTATCTTAGTGTCTGTTTAAAGTAGTTTTTATGCATTCCGTTGCACTTCTTCCTTTTTGTTTGCATGTCGCTGTTCTGCTTATTTCCTATTGTGATTAATCTCAGAGTTGGGGAAGTGTGTTACCGATGGCAGATGAGTGAATGAATTAATGAGTTGGTTTCTTCTGATTTTGCTGCTGCACTTGGGGCTCTTCCAGACAACCTGTTTATTGAGCATTTGCTTGCACAAAGCTTACCTGGAGAGTCCTTCCAGGCGTCCATTTTATTGT
Source organism: Podarcis cretensis (assembly GCF_951804945.1). Taxonomy (NCBI): domain Eukaryota; kingdom Metazoa; phylum Chordata; class Lepidosauria; order Squamata; family Lacertidae; genus Podarcis; species Podarcis cretensis. Next base: position 9,044,301 of record NC_137170.1, on the reverse strand, counting down.
GCATCCATGATGATTTGTTCTCATGATGATAGTGGGGCAGTTAGACACAGTCCTGCTTTCAATTGCCTGTGAAAGTTTCAGGGTAGACCATGGGTAGGCAAACTAAGGCCTGGGGGCTGGATCCGGCCCAATCGCCTTCTAAATCCGGCGCATGGACGGTCTGGGAAATGGCATGTTTTTACATGAGTAGAATGTGTGCTTTTATTTAAAATGCATCTCTGGGTTATTTGTGGGGCATAGGAATTCGTTCATATTTTTTTTTCCAAAATATAGTCTGGCCCCCCACAAGGTCTGAGGGACAGTGGACCAGCTCCCTGCTGAAAAAGGTTGCTGACCCCTGGGGTAGACATATTGCTTTGTTTCCAATCAGTGTATGTCCCAGAGCTTCCTGCTGAAACCCTGTACATTTTCACACCACAAATGTTCCAGGGTGTGTGTATGTTTTTCATCCCACATTTGTTGCACTATAAAGACCCTGATGTTGGGAAAGATGGAGGGCACAAGGAGAAGGGGGCGACAGAGGACGAGACGGTTGGATAGTGTTTTCGAGGTTACCAGCATGAGTCTGACCAAGCTGCGGGGGGCAGTGGAGGACAGGAGTGCCTGGCGTTCTCTGGTCCATGGGGTCACGAAGAGTCGGACACGACTAAACGACTAAACAACAAAAGTACAAGGGTGCCCCTTCCAGATGGCAGCAACGCGGAAACATTGGGGAGGCATTGCAAAACAACTAATAAAGTGGGGTGGTGTGTCCAGTATAAAATCTACCACTTGTGGTCTACTGTTGTGTCAATGGCAAGTTACAGAAAAATCCTACCAAAAAGAACCCCATCGGGCTGGAACGACGAAAGTCTTCATCGAGCCTTTTTGGTTTGTTTGCAGGGACAGTAAATGCCAATAAGCATTCATCCCGCATTCATACTAATTTGCTTGTGGGATGTTTGCAAATCTTCATCAGTCGCTTATTCTGCACTTCCCAGTGCGTTTTCCTTCAACTTTCCTAACCAGAACAAAAGCCTGTTTCTTTTTTTAAAGTGGATTTGTTGCGCTAGGGGGAAATAGTGCTTTAATCTACACAAAACTAAATCTATGCCATGTACTTGAATCTTTTCTGCAAAGGAATGCCGGTCTGGAGGCACCCATACACTCAACTGGAAGTGTACACAGAGCGAAAAGCACGCAGCATTCACTCCCTACGTCACTGATAGCCTTTTTCTAATTTTGTTGTTGTTGTTATTTCCACCACACACTGTCATTGTGCTTTGTGCCATACTGACAGGCCCCTGCTGTCAAGGAGATTACAATCTAAAATAGACAGTGAGAGAGAAGAGCGGTTGGGGTGGGGAAAAGAAGATTTTGGGCAAATGCCCTTCCATCTACTCAGAGCTTCCTTAAAGTGGGGAATGAGGACTAAGGCTGTGATCCTAACCTCACCTGGGAGTAAGCCCAAGAACCTCAAGGTCCGCCTCTCTCCATATGAACCTACCCAGACCCTGAGATCGTTCTTGGAAGCCCTTCTTCAAGTGCCTCCTCCGTGAGCGGTCCAGAGAGAGGCAACATGAGAGCAGGGCCTTCCTGCAGTGGCTCCCTGTGTGTGAAATCCTCTCCCTAAGGAGGTTCGGCTGGCACCATCATTATGTTCCTCTTCAACCAGGTCTTTTGGCTGATTGACATCCAATGCCCTTTTAAAATGTGTTGGGGAGTGGGGGAATTATTGAGCTGTTCTTGTTTTTATTTTTGTTATGTACAGCGGCACCTTGGAAGTCAAACAGAATCTGTTCTGGAAGTCCGTTCGACTTCCAAAACATTTGGAAACCAAGGTGTTGTTTCCAGTTGGCTACAGGAAGCTCCTGCAGCCAACCAGAAGCCGTGTTAGAGGTCTGGTTTCCAAAAGAACGTTTCTGAGCACAATTAAGTGTTGGTGCTGACCTTTAAAGCCCTAAACGGCCTCGGTCCAGTATATCTGAAGGAGTGTCTCCACCCCCATCGCTCAGCCTATACACTGAGGTCCAGCTCCAAGGGCCTTCTGGCGGTTCCCTCACTGAGAGGTTACAGGGAACCAGGCAGAGGGCCTTCTCGGTGGTGGTGCCTGCCCTGTGAAACGCCCTCCCTTCAGATGTCAAGGAAATAGACAACTATCTGACTTTTAGAAGACATCTGATGGCAGCCCTGTTTAGGGAAGTTTTTAATATTTAATGTTTTATTGTGTTTTTAATACTGTGGTACCTTGGTTTAAGAGAAGCTTATATCCCAATGATACCTCAGCTCCCCAGTGAAGATGCCTCTGGGGGAGCCTCTGGTTTAGAAGGGGAACCTTTCTCTTCTACCCAAACACAGAAGGGGATGGAGAAAGCCAGATGTTACTTATGGGTACCCAGATTGCCATCTGTGTATTAGGTGGCATGGGAGAAATCTCCTTGTCAGAGAAGGGCCTGTGAAGTGGTCCTGAAACCCAATAGTCTAGCTAACTTCTGGAGCACACTACCGGTGCCTAACATGAGAGAGATTTGAGCTGTGGCTGTGTGGGTGATTCTGGGTGATCCTGTCGATTTCTGTCAGTGTCTCACTTTTCCATTCTGAAGCTTGGCTTTCCACATTTCTGCATCAGGTTGTGATTTCATTCGAAAAGGTCCTCAAAAATTATTTAGCGCCATAGTGCAGACCTCTCCTTATACGCACGTTTGTGTGCAGTTTTGCCTGCTGTACAGATTTTTTTTTGCAAGCTATTACCCCTAATGAAATGTATTTTATACGCTGTTTTCTTTAATATGTGCATTTTTGCACACATTACTTGGTGTTGCAAAATTCGGAATAGTGCAAATTTCGAACCATGACCCTGTGTTTTGGTTTGCATATTGATTCAAAAAGTGCGAATTAGCTATGTTTGCATGGAAAACCAAACCTCTATTTACCTCTGTGCCTAGTTGTGTGAGGTCTGTTGGATAGTGGCAGTTTCCTAATTTTGCTGGTTTTACATACATATCCCCAGTATGGATTATACTAGAAGGGTCCCCTTGAGCATGACAGATGCAACCCAAGACTCTCTGTCATGCACAGTAAAGCACAATTTGTGATTTAGTGCTGGATCTTGATCTCTGCTTCCTACCCTGCCGTTCAGTGGTGGTGTTGGCATATATGTCTGGGAAAGCAGGATTCGGAGAGACCAGATGGGCTGGAGAGGAGAGGCAGAATCGGCAGCCTTTGCCATACAAATCCCAAGAAAAACACTGGATTTCTTGAAATTATCAAGAAATTTCTGGAAGAGGCCGAGTGTCTGCTGGCTGCAAACACATAGCAAGCCACACCCTTATTCTCTCTCTCTCGCCCTCTCCCCCTCCCCACCATTTCTCCCTCTTCTCCCCCTTTTCCCATCCACACCCAATTTGTTTTTGTTCCTTCGCTGTCAGGTTTGGTTAACCGTTCCGCCGGCTTAACATCATTAAGCGTCTCCTCTTACAAAAAATAAAATAAAAAATAAAAATAAACCACCATCCTTACTATTACTTGCAAAGCAACTGCAGCATCTTTTTCTCCTCCCCCCCCCTTTTTTTTTTACAAAAGAGACTGGTCCCCAGGGCAATCGCAGCATCCTTTTTGCTGATTTGCTGCAGTGGCGACTGCAGCGCTTACACTGTGCCCTCCCCCCATCTTCCTCTGTTCTGCTTAACAGCATCCCTCCGTAGCCAGTGCAAGGGGGGGGGAGAGGGAGACAGAGAGAGAGACAGAGAGAGAGAGAGAGAAGCAGTGGCAGCAGCAGCGGCAGCTGTGCCGAAACCCACTCACCTCTTCCTGCCTTGGAATGCTTGAGTGGTAGGAAAAGGCAGCACCTGACTCTGAGCCGAAGGAAAGGTACCCAGCCGTTCGCATCCTCTCCCCAAGCAAGATGCAAGCCAGCGCCGATTCTACGAAGATGGAATGCCTCTGGAGCAATTGGAAAGGCCAGGGTATATTTTTACACAATTCTTCTGCTCCGGTTCTTTTCCTTCCTCCTTGCATGCCTGAAAAAGATTGCATGGGGGAGACTTGTCGCGGAGAGTATGCGTGTGTTTTGCATCCCGTTATTATTATTACTACGGCTGCTTCTTTACCATCAACATCTCCAGGGCCCTTGCATGCTTTTAATGTTTTCTACACATTTCTGTTTGGCATTACTGCTGTCTTGAGAACAGAAACGAGAGAGGCATCCCAGGCTGGTGGTGGTCTTTTAACAGGGTCTTTTATTCCCCACTCCCATGTGTTTCCATTATTATTATTATTATTATTATTATTATTATTATTATTATTATATTCTAAATGCAACATCAGCTGTCCTTCTCGCTGAGAAGGTTTGTCTTGCCTATTGCTGGGTTTTGAGTACGGCTGCCCTTAAATTAGCGCGATCGCTCAGCCAAGTGATTGGGACAGGCGATCAGGAACCTGGAGGGGGGGGATGTTTCTGTCTCCGGTTTCGGCTGCTCTGTGGTGGTTGTGTTTTGGAAAGAGCTTAGTGCATCGGTTTTGTTTTGCTTTTGCCAAGGGACACACCCATTGTGAAAGCTCTGGTGAGACCATTGCAACTCGGGCGGCAGTTCAACTTGGTCTTGAGAGCCCCTTGCTCAAGCCATCTTACCGCCTTTTCCTATCACCTAACTTTGGTTTTTCCCACAGCCAAGGACTTGGGCTTTTCGAAATCTCAGTGTGCCGCTGAAATAAACCATTACCTATTGTTTTTATTTAAAGCCCATCATATTCCCAAAGTAGTTCACGGTCGTGGTCATCTGTTGAGGAGAGGAAGGCAAGCGAATAAGGTGCTACCTTTCCGTCACAAGAGATTTATTTTGAACGCTGTCCCACTGGGTGTGGCAACCTACCTTCTCCTTGCCTTAGCACTGCTTTTCAGCCATTTTTATGCAGACTTTGCGGCTCTTTGCAACCTTCCTTTGTTGTGGTGGGAGAAACAACTCTGTTTCCCTGCACGGCGATCTGTTACGCATTTTACCAACCTTTTCTTTTGTCGCCTTTTTTCATTTTGAAATGCTCCTTCGTTTTGCCAAGGCACCTCTTCCCCATCAGTGTAGAAACAGCATTGTTTGTGTTCCCCTGGAGTGTGAGGTTTTTACATTCAAGCTGTGTCTAACTGAAAGGGCCTGTGTGTGTGTGTGTGTGTGTGTGTGTGTGTGTGTGTGTACGTGTGTCTATTCAGATGTAATTTCAGAACACTGCAAAAAAAAGAAAACAGACCGCCTTGTTAACTCAAATGTGATTTGACAGTCCTTTGTTGAATTGGGATGTTGTTGTTTTGACGATTGAGATATGAACAGGGTGTGTTGAAATTGAAATTCCTTAATGGAATCTGGCTCAAAGATTCCAAATGGGTTTTTCAAAACAATGCTTCTGTATAGAATGTAAAATAGATGTTCCTACCATTTATCAAATGGTCTATAGTATCATCTGATCTTGTAAGAAGATTTGAAGGCTAGGATTTCAAAAAGACAGATGTGTTTGCAGGAATGAAATTACCCCGGTATTATTATTATTATTATTATTATTATTATTCTGATGAATTGTAAGATAGAAGATTCCATCCACTAACTTTTTTGGGGAAAGACGTGTTTGCTAAGTGAAGCTGTTGAATTAACCTTCACATGACACAATGCTGTGCATATCTGTTCAGAAGTAAGCCCTGTTGAAGTCAATGAGGTTTACTCCCACGTAAGTGTATAGGATTGCAGTCATAAAGTAAAATTTGCGGGTTGTTTGTAGAAAACATGTCTCTCTTTTTTTAAAAAAATAATAATCTACCGCTATAGATGTCATATGTTGTCATTTATTTCCACCTCATCTGTTTTGAAATCAATAGCAAATATTGCTTAAAATAGACTGGAACACCACAGCCCATATTGCACTAGAAATCTACAGAGCTGGAACAAATCCTCAGTATTTGCTTATTGCAGGTAGGGCAAGTGTGATAAAATTATTTCTGAATAAGCCATGTAATCTGCAGGTGTAACACTCTAAAAGCCATACTCGTGAGTTGTAATATTGGAGGGGGGAATATAGATCACCATTGGGGGGGGGGGAGGAAAAAAAGAAATTTTGATTTCCTAAGAAAGTCTAGACATTTTCCCTTGTCTTTGGTCATTTAATAGAAATGTGTGAAAATCATAGAGGGAATTAGACACGGATGCTGGGATTAGATTGAAAGGGAAATAGAATGGTGCCTTGAGAGGTGGATGAATATATGGACTGAGCGAAAAATATTGTGGGTTTAAAAATGACAAGCAAACTAGGCTTCTCAATCATAGCAGCATTTTCGTATGCAAAGGTTTCAGGCAAAAGCTGATCAACTAAACGAGCTTTGGAATGCCCAGCCTTACCACATGCTTTTTGTAAACATCATGTGGTGATTGAAATTGGCTGAAGAACACCATGGCAGAAATCTACAGTGAGCTTCAAAATTCAGGGGGGATTAGAGGGCTGTTTCACATATTCCCACAGAAACAAATCTGAGTTTCTTCTTCTACCTACTATTCTTCTTCATTTCATTTCTCTACTGATTTATATTTTTAAGAAAAAATACATTAAAGCAGTGTACAACCTACATTAAAACATCAAATAAAGCGATCCAGAATAAAACATTCCTGAAGAAAGTCAGATATAAAGCAACTTAATTATCAGGAAACTAAAATATTGTCTTGAAGATTTCAAAATGTTACAAAGGAGGTCAACAACAGAATGCACATTTAACGCAGCAACAGCAATAGATATGTTCTGTGCTTATGATCCTATTTTATTCTCTTGCTAATTATTCTGTTTCAAATGTGCATGTTATATTTGACCTTAGCAATGTTTTCTTTCGAAATGCTTAAGATAATTCTTTTCCTTTGTTAACTTTGCTGCCCATCCTGCCAATGGCGGCTCATGGCGTCTGGCGGCTGTGGAAGCTCAGGCTCAGTGACCTGGGTCTGCACTAGGAGGCAGCCAAGATGGTCTCTGGCCTCTTCAACAGCCTTGGCTTTTGTAGCTGGAGTCAGTCCGGACCCCACCCTCCCAGGCCAGGTAGGGCGGAAAGGCCTGTAAGTCAGGGAGCTGGTCTTCCAGGGCTCACAGTCAAGATGGTTTGCCATAAAAGCGCACCTCAACAGGGGGCCAATCCTGGCTTTCTTGCAAATGTGCCTGTTTGATAACATGATTTGCAACACCTTGCAGCGCAATTCATAAGTTACATTCACCTAAAAAATGTAATGCGCAGAGAGGCTTTTATTTTTACCTTTGTCGAGTTATGATGCTCCTTTTCTTCACTCTGCAAACCAGATTTCTTCTGGTGGGTTTGTGGGCATGGAGCATGGATGGGGAACCTGAGGCTATAGAAGGGGGAGAGAGTCGATTCCCCTTGCAATCCTACCTAATTCAAAAATTTTGAAGCAGTACGAGATACAAAGCACAGCCAGGGTTCTTTTTTTTCCACCCTGAATTTTTGCAGTGTGTTTCTCCAGCCAAGTAATAGGGGAGGTTGTGCATACATGCACATATCTGTGAAAAACAGCATGCAATACTGCATCATATTAGGAGAAATTGCTCTGCCAAAAAGTATATGTTAGGCAGATTTGCATACAAACATGCGCAGAGGAGAAATTCACATTGAAATGCTGATGGATCTTCACAAGGGCATTTTTCAAGCAAGATTCACAAACTAATGTGGAGAACAGACCTGAAGGTTGGAAAAAGGAGAAGCTGAAAATGACAGCTCCACTCATCCCCACCTGTGGCCCTCCAGATGTTCTTGGCTCTCCCATCAGCACAACAAAATATGTTCAATAAGGAGTGGCAGTTCAGAAAGAGATGGAGGGCACCAGGTTCCTCACACCTGGCCTGTATTAATATTACTGGTGGGAATCCAGAAGCAACTGGAGGACCATGTGTTCCCCATCCCTTTCTTGCATAAACATAGGTAAAGGTAAAGGTACCCCTGCCCGTACGGGCCAGTCTTGACAGACTCTGGGGTTGTGCGCCCATCTCACTTAAGAGGCCAGGGGCCAGCGCTGTCCGGAGACACTTCCGGGTCACGTGGCCAGCGTGACATCGCTGCTCTGGTGAGCCAGAGTCGCACACGGAAACGCCGTTTACCTTCCCGCTGGTAAGGGGTCCCTATTTATCTACTTGCACCCGGAGGTGCTTTCGAACTGCTAGGTTGGCAGGCGCTGGGACCGAGCAGCGGGAGCGCACCCCGCCGCAGGGATTCGAACCGCCGACCTTTCGATCGGCAAGTCCTAGGCGCTGAGGCTTTAACCCACAGCGCCACCTGCGTCCCCTTGCATAAACATAGCTCATAGTTAAACTGTGGCACTCCCTCCCACAGCAGGCAGTGGTGGCCACCAACCTGGGTGGCTTTAAAAGAGGATTAGACTGATTTCATGGCCGAAAAGGTGCACATTACATTCAAGTAAATACGGTAAATGTGTTTATGGTTGCTGTTCATAGAATCATAGTTGGAAGGAACCCCGGGGGTCATCTAGTTCGACCCCCAGCAATGCAGGAATCTCAGCTAAAGCATCCATGATAGATGACCATCCAACCTCTGCTTAAAAATCTCCAAGGAAGGAGAGTCCACCACCTTCTAAAGGAGTCCATTCCACTGTCGAACAGCTCTTACCACCAGAAAACTCTTCCTGGTATTTATTCAGAATCTCCTTTCTTGTGACTTGAATCCATGAGAAAAGCTGAAGTTTGTGGTTGGCTGTCCTATCTCCTCTCAGTCTCCTCTTTTCCTGGCTAAATTCCATACCTAACTCCCTCAACTATTCTTCATAAGGCTTGTTTTCCAGACCCTTGATCATCTTGGTCGCCCTCCTCTGCACATGTTCCAGTTTGGCAGTAGCCTTCTTAAAGAACTGGACACAGTATTCCAAGTTTGATCTGACCATGACAGAATAGAGCGGTACTATTATTTCCCTAAATCAGGACACCATGCAGCCTAGAATAGCTTTTGCTTTTTTTGCTGCTGCATCACACTGTTGACTCATGTTAAGCTTGTGGTCTATTAAGACCCCTACATTCTTTTCACATGTACTACTGGCAAGCCAGGTGTCCCCCATCTTATATTTGTTCATCTTGGTTCTTCCTGCTTAAGTGCAGAACCCTACATGTGCCTAAGTGCAGAACCCTACATTTTGTTACCTTATTGTTAGTCAATTGCTCCTCTGCCTTGTGGGCTGTGTTGCCAGAACTTTCCAGCACAGTTTTCTTGGTTTGTAGCAGCTCTTCTTCTGTGCCCTGTGTTTGGCCTGTTTCTAGGCCCTCTGTGAAATTCCTGCTGTGCCTCAAACTAAGTTTCTAAGTAGACAAGTCGGCCATTTTCCCCATTCCTTCCTATAGGTATCCATCTATAGATGGGCTAAGTTCCATCTTCCTTGCTTGTTGAGAGAGATTGTTAAAATGTAGGTGTATTAACTCACCCTCCTCTAGAAATAGTAGGCAGCTGTTTATAAAAGATAAAATGACCATTATTAAAACTCCCCTACACAGTTCAAGCTCCACCTCAAACTGTGGTTTTTGTTAACCACAGTTGAAGAGCCCACACAATGGTTTGACCTTCCTGCTGTACATTAGGCAGAGCAGAGTTTTGTTCGTTTGCTATCATTTTCCTTCGGCTCAGCGCTCAGGTTCGTAAGTTCAGCCTTGTCTCCATGGTGCGACTGCAGCCTCTTAAGGCAGAACAATTCCCCATCTGCATGACACAACAGCCTCATGAAGAGAAGCCATAGTTCTGTGGCTTCCTAATGGTTTGTGGATTCAGACATAACAGCAAATCCCACTTAAACTGGGTTTGAAAACCAGCTTCAAACCATGGTTTAATTTCTTGGGTGGCAGCCCTCCCAAGCCATGGTTTATATATAGTGGTACCTCGGTTTACAAACTTAATCCGTTCTGGAAGTCCGTTCTTAAACCGAAACTGTTCTTAAACCGTGGCACGCTTTCCCTAATGAGGCCTCCTGCAGCCAGTGCCCTTCCACCGTTCGGATTCCGTTCTTAGACCGAGATAAAGTTCGCAAACCGGGACACTACTTCCGGTTTTGCGGAGTTCGTAAACAGAATACAGTGGTACCTCGGGTTAAGAACTTAATTCATTCTGGAGGTCCATTCTTAACCTGAAACTGTTCTTAACCTGAGGTACCACTTTAGATAATGGGGCCTCCCACTGCCACCGCGCCGCCAGAGCACGATTTCTGTTCTCATCCTGAATCAAAGTTCTTAACCCGAGGTACTATTTATGGGTTACCGGAGTCTGTAACCTGAAGTGTCTGTAATCTGAAGCGTCTGTAAACCGAGGTGCCATTATTGTTCGTAAACAGGGCTGTTCTTAAACCGAGGTACCACTGTATGTGGATGTAGATTCAAGCATAACTCCAAACTATGGTTTTAGAAACCATGGTTTGGCATGATGTCTAAATGTTCCCCAGGAGGGAGGGCAGCGTTTGTATATTGTATTCTTTCTCCAACATATGAAACCCTTTGTAGTAGCCTTTGGGATCCAACCCATTGCCTTTCTAAGAGCACCAGGTTCTTTTGTGCTTGTGATGTGTTTAAAATGGCCGATTCCTCATCAGAATGATTAACAATTCCTCATTTTAGGTGAAGGATTGTGGGTACTGTAGAAATTAGACTTTTTTCCGAAGTATATAGTATGGCGCCTGGTACCTGGTAATATGATGATCCTTCACCTCATGTGTTGCAAGAGACTGGACGAGTTCAGGATGAGGAAAGTGATTTGGCTATGTAGTGCCATCAATGTACATATCAATAGCAGAAAGCAAACGGGCAGGTCTCTGCCCCATGGAGCTTACAGTGTAGATTTTGCCAATGAAGGTTGGGGGTAGGGTGGGGAAACAACAACAATGTTGACTGTGTGTCAGTACCAATACAGGTACTTAAAAGTGTGGGTTTTTTTCAGGTGTCAGAGTCTCCTGTGAAGTAAATCAGTTCTGGCACCACAACACTGGTCTAAAACAAGGCTTTTTGCTATTGCTAAGCACATGTACAGAAAATCCTGATGGATGAGTCAAAGAGTCTGTCTGATCCTGAATCTTATTTCCAAGAGTGCTGTTAAGGAAAGGGCTTGAAGGCAGCACAGGAGGTGATATTCATATAGGGAGAAATATATATATATATACTGCCTCCTAACATGGTTCATTTAGCAATCACAGCTTATGTCAGAGGTGGGGACCTCAGGGTCAGGGGCAAAATGCAGCCCTGTGGTCCTCTCTGTCTGACTTGTGGGATGCTCCAAGGCCACGCCCCTTCTCTCCAGGGTCCCTTGCCTCTGGCCCCGCCCACCACTGCCATGTGCCCATCACATGGTTGCTCAGAAGGGAGTGAAGCTACTGGGCTGAAAAGCGTTCCCACCCCTGGCATATGCTGTATCATTTTAGGGAAAGGAAACTTCATTTCCTCACATTTCTTCAGTGAGGGGTCTTTAAAATACATTTTTGGGTGTGAAGAATTCAAATCTGTTATTTTTGTGATTGGGCTTGGTAAGTCTACATTTGATGAAGCTGCTTTTAGAAAAAAAACCAAGTATTTTTAATTTTACTTTCTGAAAATGATAAATAATGATAAATAATAGTAATATTAATAGTAATAATAAATATGATAATATAACTGCAAGTACTTGGCAATAGTTTTTAAAGGATCGCTATGCAATTTTATATACATTTAATTTACCAAGCAAAACTAAATTGTATTAATTTAACTTAAATATCTTTTGAATTGCCAAGTTGCAACTTTTTAGCACCCCTCGTTTTTGGAAGTTGAAAGCTGAAAAATTCCACACGTCCTATGTTGAGGGCCATCTAATCCTCATTTAAGGTCTTGTAACACAGTGCCATTGCCCCAATTTGTGGCAGCAAATTTCATAGGTCAATTATGCATTTGGATTAGGAAGGTGCTGTCTTCTGCCACATCCCAACACTACCAGTCTACATCACTGGATAAATCCCAATTTCTACTCTTACAAAAAAGGGAGAAAATCTTCTCTCTATCTACCTTCTCCAGACCCTGAATAATTTTATAAACCTCCCTCATAATCCTTCCTTTCGCCATCCTTTCATCCAATTCAGAAGTCCTAAATTCTTTAACCTGTCCTCACAGATAAATTTCTCCAATCCCCTGATCATTTTCTTCACAACTTTCTCTATGATGCTGTTTTCAAGATTGCGTTACTAAGAACAATGCATAATGCTGCAAACATAGCTATGGTAATAACTTTTATGATACCTGCAGTTTTATTGTACATTCCTTTTCTGGCAAGCCATAGCATAGAACTGGACCTTTGTGTAGTTGTCTCTTCTTAACATTGATGTTCTCGTTGAACTAGTTGTGGAACACACCACATATTTAAAGCACATTTCTACCACATTACAGGGACGCAGGTGGCGCTGTGGGTTAAAGCCTCAGCGCCTAGGGCTTGCCGATCGAAAGGTCGGCGGTTCGAATCCCTGCGGCGGGGTGCGCTCCCGCTGCTCGGTCCCAGCGCCTGCCAACCTAGCAGTTCGAAAGCACCTCCAGGTGCAAGTAGATAAATAGGGACCGCTTACCAGCGGGAAGGTAAACGGCGTTTCCGTGTGCGGCTCTGGCTCTGGCTCTGGCTCTGGCCAGAGCAGCGATGTCACGCTGGCCACGTGACCCGGAAGTGTCTCCAGACAGCGCTGGCCCCTGGCCTCTTAAGTGAGATGGGCGCACAACCCCAGAGTCTGTCAAGACTGGCCCGTACGGGCAGGGGTACCTTTACCTTTACCTTTTTACCACATTACCCCTATGTTGATGCTGAATGAATGCCAAAGGGTTGGTGAAGTGTTGCCTCTCATTGCAGAAGCCATGCTGCTTCTTTCACAGCAAGGCTTGTTCTTCTTGCATTAGAGACATGTTTAATTAGAGAAAAATCCTTACTGACATTTGTTAAGGATTGAAAATTTCTTATGGATTATGCGTGAAAGAGAAAATGAACTTGTAATAGCGGGATTTGAAGATTGAAAAAATACTGGTTTATAGAAGATAGAAGGGTTGGATTTTAAGGAATGAATATTATATATAGCTGCAGGACAAAGAACTGAAAGTCCTTTTGCTCTATTCTATCTTTAGCTTTTCCCTTCTTTCCTTTTTCTCTCCCTTTCCCTTTTTAAAGTTCTGTCATTTTCTTGCCTTTTTTTCTTTCTGACTTTGTTCTTTTTTAAACTAAGTTTTATCTTAGTATATTGTAAGAAGATACTTTTTATTGGGTATGTCTTTTTATATATCTGTGAGTAAGTATCCATAAATAAGTTAACAAAAAAGAGAGGTTCATTCTTCTTTACCTTTAATATTGCTTTCTACTCATTTCCCTGCAAGAGAAGGTAGCTTAAATGCTGTGTGTAATTTGCTGGCTCCTCTTAGGTTTCTCTTTTAAAAAATGTTTTTAAGTGACTACTTGCATATTCTAGTTCAGAAATAAATAATTTCGCACCTGAGCTCTTAAAAACCTTTCTGGTGTATGCTGTCCAGACCCAATGACTTGAGAGTAGGAAATTTGTAAATTACTATTTGAACTTCATATTTTGGCCCCTTTCTTCAGATGCCCTCCTGAAAGTGGGGGGGGGGGACCAGGTTCATGCAGTTTTCTCCTTCCAAAATCTCCTGCATCGAAGACTGATGCATATAAATCAAATGGTGTCTCTGCAGTTTCCCTGCCCTAACACTTCATCTACCCCCTTGACTGGTGCTATTTAAAGATTTTTTATTTATTCTTTGCTTCAGTGTTGTCTTCAAATTATTTGTTTTGCAAATTATTATTTTTTTACTTGTTAGTAGACATTGTTAGAAAGTTCCAGAAAAGAAACACTGCCTGGCATATAATATGCATCAAGGAAATGAGATAAACAGCCCTACTAGAAAAATTAACTAATAAACTGAAACTGACACGGGGACAAACAGAAGAAGGCGCCTTCACCCCAGTATGGCTCCCCTTTATCACGTACACAGCCCAACAAGACAATGACTATAATCCACCAACAGCATACAAATCAATATGGCTAACCTGATCCAAAACACCCACTCACACACGAAAACAAAGATCACCACAGCCAATCACAAACAAACAATCAATCACATCCTAGGCCAACCCCAACCTCTCTCACCACCAAAGGAACACAAGCAACGCTGACACCAAACTCTACATACATTAAGCATAATAGAAACATCGCCACCCGACCCCAACCCCATCCATCTTCCCTCCCTCCACCCCCCCTTTCTTTTTTCTTTCTTTTTCTTTTTTCTTCTCCCCCTAATGCCTCAACAAATGAAACGGATTTGTAAAAATGTTACATGGAAAAAAAATACGAGGCATTACACTTACTTCTGTAAAACAAGAAAATCCTTAATAAAATATTTTTAAAAAAAAAAAGATAAGAGGCATTTTTAATGTGATCTGTGCCAATTTTCAGATGTGAATTCAAGTTGCCTCATATTTTGCTGGTGGATAATGGCCATGACAGTGAGCGACGAGACACTGTTGCATTGGAAGACAGGGAATCTCTTTACAGTGGTACCTCGGGTTAAGTACAGTGGTACCTCGGGTTACATATGCTTCAGGTTACAGACGCTTCAGGTTACAGACTCCGCTAACCCAGAAATAGTGCTTCAGGTTAAGAACTTTGCTTCAGAATGAGAACAGGAATTGTGTGGTGGTGGCAGCAGGAGGCCCCATTAGCTAAAGTGGTCTTCAGGTTAAGAACAGTTTCAGGTTAAGAACAGACCTCTGGAACGAATTAAGTATTTAACCCGAGGTACCATGGTACTTAATTTGTTCCAGAGGCCCATTCTTAACCTGAAACTGTTCTTAACCTGAAGCACCACTTTAGCTAATGGGACCTCTTGCTGCTGCCGTGCTGCCGCCGCGCAATTTCTGTTCTCATCCTGAAGCAAAGTTTTTAACCCGAGGTACTATTTCTGGGTTAGCGGAGTCTGTAACCTGAAGTGTCTGCAACCTGAAGCGTATGTAACCCACTGTATATAGAGTTAGACCATTGGGCCATTTAGCTCAGTAATGTGTACACTGACTGGCAGCACCTTTCCAAGTTTACAGACAGCGGACATTCCCAGCCCCACCTGGAGATGCCAGCATTTGACCCAGGGCCCTTCTGCATGCAAAACAGACGCTCCAACACTGAGCTGCAGCCGTTTTGGCCTCAGAGCCGCTGCCACCCCTTGGTTTACAGCTTTTGCCAGGTGATGACTCTGCTTGTTTGTGCAGGATCAATCTCCTAACGAGCCAGCCCTTTCCCTTGTTTTCCAGTAGTGCTGTCAAAAAACGAATCCCTATCAGTAACGGTTACGTCCATAAGTAAGCGCTTTCATTTATTTCTCCTGAGCAGAGATTTCCGTCCGCCTTAAGAAAAGAACCGTAAATCCACTGTGGATCTTGCATAGTGGCTCACTGGGAATGCGATTCACTTCCCTTAGAAGGCCATGCCTGGACTTCTGCTGGTGCAATGGGGCTTCCCACCGCCTCTCTTCTGGGTTGAAAGCCAACAGAAACATATATCGTACGTCAGGCTGTGGTTGATCTAGCTCAGAAGCATCTGCCCTGACAAGTAGCAGATCTTTAGGGGTTCAGACAGGAGTATTTCCCAGCTGCATTTAGGAATGCCAGATACTCAACATGAACATAAGAAGAGTTCACTGGATCAGACCAGTGGCCCATCTCATCCAGAATTCTGTTCTCACAGTGATGCCTTGGATCCTTTGCATGCAAGACACATGTTTTCCCTGTGAGCTGCAGGCCTCCTCCTGGCAAGGGTGTTGGTAACCATCTGGAGGACCAGCTCAGAGCAGAAAACAACCAAGAGCAGGCAACAGAATGTTGTAGTGAGTAACGGGGAGCAGGTCTGTCTTCAGATTCAGGACCCTGGACAGTTCTTGGTTACTGCAGAGGTTGGTCACAAAAGCTTTTCAGCTTTGATTTTTTTTAAAGTCTCTGGCTTAAGCAGAGAATCATAGAATTGGAAAGGACCACAAGGGTCATCTTTTGCCCAAAGGAATCTTTTGCCCTATGAGGGACTCAAACCCACATCCTTAGATTAAGATGCTGTATCCAGTGAGCGGATGGTGTTGTGGGTTAAACCACAGAGCCTAGGACTTGCCGATCAGAAGGTCGGTGGTTCGAATCCCTGTGACAGGGTGAGCTCTCGTAGCACAGTCCCTGCTCCTGCCAACTTAGCAGTTCGAAAGCACGTCAAAGTGCAAGTAGATAACCTTCTGGCGGGAAGGTAAACAGTGTTTCCGTGCGCTGCTCTGGTTCGCCAGAAGCGGCTTAGTCATGCTGGCCACATGACCTGGAAGCTGTACGCCGGCTCCCTCGGCCAATAAAGCGAGATGAGCGCTGCAACCCCAGAGTCAGCTATGACTGGACCTAATGGTCAGGGGTCCCTTTACCTTTACCTTTATCCAGTGAGCAGCTGTTTTGCATTTCCAATGGTTGCATGTTTATTTCTCAGTGGCTGCATGGCAACTCCAGATCTGTAGACACAAGCTGCTGTCACTTCGACCGGGAGCTTTCGGCACCAGCTTTCTCAAGGGCTGGGGGTGGCCCCATCTCCTTCCCCTGACAGCTCAAGATGTACTTCAATAGGTCTCCCTCCAGAGGGTCCCTCAAGCAGATCCTCAGCTGTGCTTCCTGGGGACGCTGCCTGCTCTGCACGGTCCTCAGCCTGCAGAGTGTCTGGTCCATCCTCGGAGGACTCGGTGTCTGGTACCAGGTCAGGGCTCAGCACAATTCAAATGAGCGAATGAGGAAAGATTGCTTACAAAATCAGGATGCTTCGTGGAGGAGAAAGGAGTAGCATTGACGGGGTGGGGAAATAATAATAATAATAATAATAATAATAATAATAATAATAATAATAATATAATACCCCACCCATCTGGCTGTGTCTCCCCAGCCACTCTGTGCATGTTTATCCTTACAAGCCACCTCTTCTTATATTTCTGAAGGAGCTACATAAAAAGTTTCCAATCTGCAGTTATTACAAATGTGTGCATTTTAAAATTCTGCTAACTGATTAGGGTTTTGGTCCATCAAAATGTTCCCAATGAATTAATCGGCTGAATTCTGCAGCTCTACAGAGTTTTTATTCTGTGAACTGCCCTGAGACCCCCAGGTATAGGGCACTGCATATATTCAATAAATAATAATAATAAAGAATCAGCATGTAAAGACCTCACGGTCCTGGCCTTGAAGGATTCAGTGATAGAACTTTGACTAGATTAGACATGGAAGTTTTACCCGAAGTCAAATCCGAAACAAATTCGGAGTGAAACATTTGAGAAATTTCGAAGTAAGACAAAACTGTTTTAAGACCAGTCAGGTTTTCCATGGGTGGCAGCAGCTACCACACCATGAGTTTGGCACTCAATTTTGCCATGTTTTCCTAAAGCAAAACCCAATTTGGCTAATTTGGCATTTCCTCCATGGACAAACCTCTGAGGGATTTCAGGGGAAGATGAAAAGAGCTTTAATATGACTAGGAAATTTTCCCTGGGGAATTCTAGGCGCCGCTGGTCTTCCCTGAGTCAGAGACACTAAGGAAATAAAAGAGGCAAAAAATAATAATGAAAGAAGGTAGATGACAACAAACTCCTTACATGGAGAAATTGCCAGCATCAATAAGAAGTTCTTCAGTCGTACACGGGGATAGATGCTTGAGGCGTACAAAAGCTATTCATTATTCGTTCATTTGGCTGGCAGATGTTGTCAGCAGCTTCTCTTTCCCAATCTCCTGTGCATACACCTCCCAGCCACAGGTTTTGATTCCTTTTCGGATCTTTGCTGATGCACCTGAATTAACAGTCACCCCTTTCTTCTCTTCCTTCAAACAAGCGCACGCCATGTTCCCCCCGCTTCAAAGAGGGGAAGGCATCTTCAGAAGAAAGGGGGAAGTGTCAACGACAAGATGACAAACGGGAGCTTCTGAGTCAAAATAAATGCTAACGGATCATTATATAATTAGCCAAGAATTCTGACAGCGGGTGGTGGGAAGATCTGTGCGTTGCTGTGTCATCTGGGTAGGCAGTTGTTTAAAAGCTGGGCTATTCGAGATGCTTTTGTGAGCTGAGTGGTAGATTTCCTGCATTGGACCAAGAATGCAGCTCTTCATCTGTCCTCAGAATTCACCAAGACACACTGCTCAGTGTCCCCAAATGTTTTTGCATGGCTGGAATGTGCCCTTGGATTCTTGCTTGTCTATGTACCAGTATGTAGAAACCAGTCTGCTCTGTGTGGGTATGTGAAGGCCTGTAGAAACTAGCCAGTTGTACAAAAGTAACATTTACATTTGTTGCTCACTTTTGCCCGTGGCCCTACTCACCGCAGCCATATGGTCCCCTAGGAGGTTAGTTAGAAGGGGCCTCCAGACTGAAAAAGTTTCCATACCCCTGAACTAGTTCACCTTTGAGGTCATTTTCAGTGCTATCATTCCATACCCAAAAGAGCTTTTCCACCTGCATTGTTCAGCCTGGACACTGAGGTCCAGCTCTGAGGGCCTTCTGGCAGTGACGTTACAGGGAACCAGGCACAGGGCCTTTTTGGTGGTGGCGCCCTCCCTGTGGAATGACCTCCTATTTAGAAGACCTCTTAAGGCAGCCCTGCATTGGGAAATTTTAAATGTGTGATGTTTTACTGTGGTTTTATAATTTTCTGGAAGCCGCCCAGAGTGGCTGGGGAAACCCAGTCACATGGGCAACATATAAATTAGTAGTAGTAGTAGGAGGAGGAGGAGGAGTAATTCCTAAGTAAACTCACTGTTCAATTGCCACCTGAGGCTTACAAGGAGCAGGGGTTGTTTGGTGGTGGCTCTCTTATTGTGGAATTCACTGGGGAGACTCACAAGGGTTGCTCTAATTTAATTTGCAACAGATTGGTTCACAATAAACTTTTGTATTGCTAGGACTTTTAAATCTTTCTCTTCTTGCTCCATTTTAAAATTAATAATACAAATTACAAAAGCAGCAGCAACAACATTTTATAGTTATTGAGATTTGAGCATATTTTAGATTTTTGTTTTAAACTTTTACAGTTACCCGAGATTCACGTATGCTACCTTGTGGGTCTGTTTGGATCAAAAGGGGTTAGGAATCGAAAGCTCATTCAGCAGATACTCACATGTCCATTTTGTGCTTAATAGCTTGGGGAAAACTCTGAGAAAGGCTGAACTTTGTAACTCTCAGCTTGTGATGAGCCCTGCAAAGCCCTGGCAAGACCTGTTGCTGCCCCCCCCCCCACGCGAAAGTTGCCAATATTGTCCAAGAGCAGTTGTAACTAGCCTTAAGCTTACAGGATAGGGACAGGGCTATAGTGTAAGCAGTTCTCCAAGCATGTTGGAGTTATATTCCCGCTGGTAATTTGTGTTGCAGAAGGGCTTGTTCCCTGAACAGAGAGAAGTAGTTTGTGTAGGCAAGTGGGGAACGCCCTTTAAAAAAAGCCACATTTTCCCTGCTCTCCAGCTCTCTCTTCAATTCAGACCAAAATATCTAGAGTTGAAGCTCTGGGTCTGGCTGGAGTCTCGAGGATACCCCACATATCAGCTGCTAGACAGGGAGGCTGAGCAGCCTAAACAAAGCCCCACTGCGCCCCTGGTCTCTTTGGGGCTTCCTCCGCTCTCACTGACGTCCTCTTTGGACTCACCAGTTCTCTTGATGAGGATTCTATTTATTGATTTGTTTCCCGGTGTGACACGTATATGCAGTTGCACACAAGCAGAACAAGTGTAAGTGTGGAGGGGTGTGTGGGATACCTATCTATAGAGACGCTTGTCCAGAGCAAGCTTGGCTGGAAACACTCCAATACATCAGACTAACCACCTAACCCTGGCAAAACAAGTGCACCTTAAGCCCATCAATAAGGGCAAAGGGTTAAAGCAGGGGTAGGGTTAAAGCAGGGGTAGGCACAAGTGGCCCACGGGGGTCGTTTAACCAGCCCACGAGCTGCCCCTGAACCGAGCCACTCACTTGGTGAGTCCCCACGCACTGCGGGGGACTCGCTTCTGTGGCGCTGGAAATCACGTCTCTGCATGCGCAGATGGTGAAAATCGTGTCTGCACAGACACAGATGCCGGAAATCATGGGCATGATCACTCAGTCCAGCCCATGGAGGGATCTCCGTTGGAATGAACTGGCCTGTTCAAGGTAAACCTTGCTGACCCCTGGGTTAAAGGCATTTTGGCAACCAGTAAACCTCACTGAATGAATTTCAATGGACTTAGCCAGCCTGGCTTTGCTAGGCTGGGCTGTTCGGCTCTGTTTACACAACTGTAATTATTTACTCCAGTTGCAACTTTGCCAAAGAGCTCATTACTCTTGTATTTGCAGTGGCAGGCTTTGTTGTCACCATTCCAGAGTCTGGTTTTAACGATTTGCCTTCCCTCTCCGCCCCGCTATTTTCTCTTCCCAGCTATTGACCTGTTGTACTGGCGTGACATCAAGCAGACAGGCATCATGTTTGGGAGTGTCCTGCTGTTGCTCTTCTCCCTGACCCAGTTCAGCGTCGTCAGCGTGATTGCGTACCTGGCGCTAGCGGCTCTCTCCGCCACCATCAGCTTCAGAATCTACAAGTCAGTCCTACAGGCTGTGCAGAAAACTGATGAAGGCCACCCATTCAAGTGAGTGCTCTGCAGTTATTACCCAGGGCACTTAATTTTGCCAGCAAAACTATTGGCAAAACCTATTTGGTGTTTCGCAACTTTCTGACTAGTTGCAGGACCTTAGCCAGACCTAGCAGAGTACACGCAGAATCCACGGAAGCAATTGGCAACTTGGCTGCAGACAGGATAGATAAAGCAGGAACCAGGAACTTGTAGTTAGGTGTTTATTATATACAGTGGACTGTTTACAGGAACAGAACACGGATCTTTTGCTAGCTCTCTCTCACACGACTCACAACTCCTACACTGACACACAGAACTCTGAACCTCTGAACACACGAATTAACACATTCCAGTTAGTAGGCCATTAATTATCACTCCCTTGAGAGAGCTTGACCAACCAGGGAGCTGTCTCCATGCCTCTGTTATCACCAGGCAGACTTACTCCTTCAGATTGCCTTCTGGCTGTCTGCCAAACCTTAATTGATTCTGTGTGAGTAGCTGCACGTATTCAGATTCACAACAACGACAACAACAAATTGCCACTGCGACTTCCCCACTCCCTGCTTGCTAAATCCAGGTGTCTGGACACCACCTGCCTGGTGGGAAGGAGACACCTGAGGCCGGCCTCCTGAATCTGTGGGGCTGCTTGCCTTGTGTCATTTCATGAGCATGTGGTTCTTGGTGTATATGTTGTGCTTTGAGCACGCTAACAGAAAAGCAGGGCAGAAAATCTGCTAAATGCATAGTAGCTCCTGCACAAGTTTGCAGACAACCAAGCAATGCAAGAACTGGGCAGAGTATCAAGGCTGTTTCTCCCCATGGACCCAATTTCCACCTTCTTACCTGCACCTTTCCCCTCCTCTTAATGTCCTCTTCCTGTTTCTCAAGGCCAACTCTTGGGGAGGCAAGTGGACAAGGTGCTTCTGTCAAGGAAGCAACAGTGGCTGTTCAGGATTCTCCAGATAGGGAAGGGCTGAGGGGTGGTGTTCAAAGGAGGCATGGGGTAGTGTATCAGGGATCTGAGAGGTACGAAAAGATCAGGAAATGCATCATTAGAGTTTATAGAAAGGCTGTGGGTAAAGATAAAGGTAAGGTAAAGGACCCCTGGACGGTGGAGTCCAGTCAAAGGTAACTATAGGGTTGCAGTGCTCATCTCACTTTCAGGCCAAGGGAGCCGGTGTTTGTCCACAGACAGCTTTCCAGGTCATGTGGCCAGCATGACTAAACCGCTTCCGGCGCAACAGAAGACCGTAATGAGTGCCGGAACACACAGAAACGCTGTTTGCCTTCCTGCTGCAGCGGTAACTATCTACTTGCACTGGTGTGCTTTCAAACCGCTAGGTTGGCAGAAGCTGGAACAGAGCAATGGGAGCTCACCCTGTTGCGCGGATTCGAACCGCTGACATTCCGATTGGCAAACCCAAGAGGCTCAGTGGTTTAGACCACAGTGCCACCCGCTGTGGGTAGGTTCTGGTGGTTGGAGAACGCAAGACAATAGGCTTTTGGTCTGAAGGAACAGTAAGGCAGTGAATTGGGTCCAGTGGGAGATGGGGCATGGGGGCAACTTCAGGTTGTGGCAGATTTGTGGTTCTCAAAACAGTCTGCAAACCAAAACACAAGCTATCCTTCATAAATCATTATCCGAATTTTGCAATGCATTTGCCCAACCAGAAATGTATGTGAAAAAATCATATATTAGGGGAAGGTCTGCATACAAATGTTAGAATGCATTTTCTGTTATTTTCACCATTAGGAAAAACTGTTTGCACAAACGTATTTAGTATGTTAATGTTATGTTTTGAAGTAGGGTAGTAATTTTTTCTTTATTTTATTGTTTAATCTTTTTGTAAACCGCTTCGAAGGTTGTTTTTTTTAGGGGGGAAAAACCAAGCGGTGTATAAATTTAATGAAATAAACAATAACTTTTAAAAACATGCATGTTAGGCAAACTTGTGTGCCTTAGGAGAAAAACCCAATAAGATGTTGGAAAATTAATTATGTGGAAATGTGGTGAACTGAAGATTGGAAAAGTGAGAAAGTGAAATAAATTGAAATGGACAGAATTCTCCACCCTTAGGAGAAAGCCATATTATGGTCTGCATGTGCCCCGTATAGTCTGCATGTTTCTGTCTGCAGTCCAAAGATATGCAAGGAAGGGGGGGAGAAGAGCCCAGTGGGGGAACACCTTGGCATTAACACTGGTGTTTTCATGATCTGAGTTACGCTTTTTCGACAGAAGCTACTTGGAAATGGAAATGTCGCTCTCCCAGGAACAGATTCAGAAATACACAGATTGCCTCCAGTCGTACGTGAACAGCACAGTCAAAGAACTCAGACGGCTTTTCCTGGTCCAGGACCTGGTGGATTCCTTAAAAGTACGTGGGCGGCAAAAACTAGAGGCTAGCCAAACTTGGGGCCTCTTGGGTTTCCAGATCAGTGGCTTGGGGGGCTTTCAAAAGGGTAAGGTAAAGGTACCCCTGACCATTAGGTCCAGTCGTGACTGACTCTGGGGTTGCAGCGCTCATCTCGTTCTATGGGCCAAGGGAGCCGCTGTTTGTCCGCAGACAGCTTCCGGGTCATGTGGCCAGCATGACTAAGCCGCTTCTGGTGAACCAGAGCAGCGCACGGAAATGCCGTTTACCTTCCCGCCGGAGCGGTTCCTATTTATCTACTAGCACTTTGACGTGCTTTTGAACTGCTAGGTTGGCAGGAGCAGGGACCGAGCAACGGGAGCTCACCCCATCGCGGGGATTCGAACCACCGACCTTCTGATCAGCAAGTCCTAGGCTCTGTGGTTTAACCCACAGCGCCACCCGCGTCCCTTTTCAAAAGGGAGAGTCCTGCTATTACAAATGGAGTGGAGAGGGCAGCGCTGATTGCAGCTATAACAAAGGCGGCATTTTTTCATCTCCGCCAAGCTAAGCAGTTGGCTCCTTACCTCTCCCGCCCTGACCTAGTCACTGTGACCCACGTGACGGTCACCTCCAGACTGGATTATTGTAACTCGCTCTACGTGGGACTGCCCTTGTGACTGACCCAGAAACTCCAGCGGGTGCAGAATGCCGCGGCGAGACTCCTTACGGGGTCCTCGCTATGGGATCACATTCACCCGGTGCTGTACCAGCTGCACTGGCTCCCAGTGGAGTACAGGATCAGGTTTAAGGTGCTGGTTTTAACCTTTAACGCCCTATACAGCCTAGGACCCTTGTACCTACAGGACCGCCTCCCCTGGTATGTCCCATGGAGGACCTTAAGGTCTTCAAACAAAAACATCTTGGAGGTCCCGGGCCACAGAGAGGTTAGATTGGCTTTGACCAGAGCCAGGGCCTTTTCAACTCTGGCTCCGGTTTGGTGGAACGCTCTGCCTCATGAGACCAGGGCCCTGCAGGATCTGATTTCTTTCCGCAGGGCCTGTAAGACAGAGTTGTTCCGCCTGGCCTTTGGCTTGGAGCCAATTTGATTCCCTCCCTCCCTCTCTTTTTTTTCCCTTTTCCTTCTCCTCCTGCGATGAGGCTACATTTTAATATTTTAATGTTCCATTATTTTAATGTTGTATTTTATTTTTGTTTTTAAGTTTGTAATCATTCATCTTGTTTTTATTATTGCTTGTAAGCCGCTCTGAGCCCGGCCTTGGCTGGGGAGGGCGGGGTATAAATTAAAAAATATTATTATTATTATTATTATTAAACAGGGCTGCCTTCAGATGTCGTCTAAAAGTCTGGTAGCTGTTGTTCTCTTTTAGAGCCAGTGTGGTGTAGTGGTTAAGAGCAGTGGATTCGTAATCTGGTGAACCAGGTTCGCTTCCCCGCTCCTCCACATGCAGCTGCTGGGTGACCTTGGGCTAGTCACACTTCTCTGAAGTCTCTCAGCCTCGCTCACCTCACAGAGTCTTTGTTGTGGGGGAGGAAGGGAAAAGGAGATTGTGAGCTGCTTTGAGACTCCTCAGGGTAGTGATAAAGCGGGATATCAAATCCAACCCCCCCCTCCTCCTCCTCCTCCTCCTTCTCCTCCTCCTCCTCCTCCTCCTCTTTGACATCTGGTGGGAGGGCGTTCCACAGGGCGGGCGCCACCACTGAGAAGGCCCTCTGCCTGGTTCCCTGTAACTTGACTTCTCACAGGGAGGGAACTGCCAGAAGGCCCTTGGCGCTGGATCTCAGTGTCCGGGCTGAACGATGGAGTCAGAGGGGTAGAGAGGAGTCAGAGGTTGCCCTTGCTACCCAGCAGCAGGACAGTCCCAAGCTCTCCTGGCTCTTCTCCCCCTCTGACACCTCACTCGAGGAGAGCCCTGCATGTTGCTGAGCAACAGAGGGTGTCGTTGGGCTAAAACTCCCATCATCCCCAGCCAGCTTGGCCAGTCGTCAAGGTCCTGGGAGATGATGTGGAGACTCAGGGCTGAAGAACCCTGGTTTAGAGACCTGATGTAAGATAAATACACAGATTTTAATTCAGAAGAAGGAGGCCATTGTAGACTGTCTCCCTTCCCTTGTTCCTGCCCTAAGGGCTGGAACAGGCCTGTTCGCAGTGGAGTAGGGGGTGCTTTAAAAAACCCTGAGTGCATTGCACACATGTATTTTGGGAATGTGCCCATGTGAGCTAATTACTTATTGATTTCTTCCAAGGCAGTGTAGAATTAAAAGTAATCCATGGGAAAAGGGCCTCCGTAAATCGGTTAATTGAAACAAAGATAGTATAGATACAGCTGCATGCAGTCTGCGGTTTGGTTGGGGTTTGGTTGTTTTTTAAAAAATGTTCTGAGGAAGATGGTGAGACACACATCCCAGTCAGGGATACGCAGATATAGAACTCGTAAAATAAGCATTCAAATTTGTAACAGCACTTTGGGGGTTTTGTTTTAAGGGTGGTCCCCAAAATGAACTAAATGTCAAAGAAACACAAACATATAACACCGAAATCCTACTCCTCATCTGCCTTTGGGATTTGATGTTTTCACACACTGTTATGTATGTCTATATTGTTTAGTTGTGTTTATGCTGTGTATTTTATTAGGAATATTATTAATTTCTTGTAATAAAAGGTGTGTGTTTTTTTTTTAAAAAAAGACATGTTTTGCTGTCAGAGCTGCCCAAGATCCCAGCTCACAGAGGACCAACGCCAGGTCGTGGTTATATACAAAAGTCTTTATTGAAGTTCAGTTTCCATTCCAAAGCCGTAGCGCGCAGCTCTACGTCTTAAACCCTAGACCGCCGAAGTTCCGTCTGAGTCTCCTCCCCTAGACACCAGTTTAAGACTCTAGCCTTACTCCACCTCTTCCATTGTTCTTTCCTCCTCTGGGTCCGTCTGCCCGCCGGGGTGTTGCCCTTTCTGGACTCTTCTGATGCTGAAGAGTCCCCGGATTCTTCCCCCTGCCTCCGGCGTGCTTTAGGACCTGGCTCCCAATCCGAGCTCCCTGCTGTCCCGCGCGCCTGTACATTTGAACTTGGTGCGCGCGCCCAGCCAGCAACCTTCCTCCTGACTGTTACACTGCTCCTGTCACTGCTTCCCCCTTCAGGGGGGCTAGCTGGATCTGACTTCCCCTCCGTTCCCTCACTCAGCGATAGGGGCGTGGTCAGCCCTGACTCATGGGACTCTTCCCCCCCGCTATGCTCTGGTGGGGAAACTGGTCCCGATCTCCAGCTGCTGCTTTGGGAGTCGCTGCTGGCCCCTAGCTTCTGGTGCGTCCCTCCCGGGACCCCCCTTGCCCTGGCCATCGGAGCCCCCTTCTGTGAATCTTCCGATTCGCTGGAGAGGCTCATGGAATCTCTCGGGCCACTGTCATCTTCCCCTACGCTGCCCTCAGATTCTTCCCCTTCGCTCTCCATCTCCCCTCTTCCCTGTGCTTCTGCTCCTGAGCCCCTGACATCCGCATTAAGTGGAAACTCAGTTCTGCAGCCTGTACAAATAAATGATAGTCCTATATTTGCTTATTTTGCACAATTCACTCTTAGTTGTGTAATATCAAACGACATTTTAGCCCAGATTTAGCTAAATAAATCTAGGGGGATAATGATCAGGAAACTGAAATAATAAAGCTAAGTTTTCCAGAGTTTTCTGTACCATACATTTAAAGCACATTAAGTGTGCATTTAAAGTACATCACTTCCTCCAAAGGAACTTGGGAACTGTAGTTTACTAAGGATACTTGGAAACACAGCTATGCAAAGGAAAACTACAGTTCCCAGGATTCTTTGGGTAAGTTATGTGCTTTAAATGTCTGTTGGATCTGCTATCACTTTTCTGTTGTCAATATAGTGTGCTTGTGGGAGATGTAATTACTGTCTTTCTAATTTAGTTTGCAGTACTAATGTGGCTATTGACTTACGTTGGAGCCCTCTTCAATGGCCTAACTCTTCTGATAATGGGTAAGGTCAATCATTTATTTTAAGATACCTTTTTTGAAATTAAGCAGCAGTATCTCTTGGGACAAAACAGCTTCATCAACTCCACTGAAATATGTTCTCCTTACAATGTCAGTTGTTTCCTGCTGGCCTGGTTCACACAGAATGCTAAGCCATGGTTTGTTTTAATCCGTTTCAAAAGAAACAAACCACGAGTTAACCATATGTTCTCTCAAAGACAATCAAACAAAGAACCGCTTGTTTCCCCAAAGCTTGTTTTGTTTTCAAGCTGCTCTGGCCTCATGTCTTTGTAGCTTGGGGGGGGGGGGGAATGCCAAGCAAAGCTGAGTTCACACATAATAGTTACACCAAGGCTGGTAAGACAACAACCATGACTTCAAATTAAGGTTTAATTTGTAAACAAACCAGAGTTTAGCCATTGGGCAGGATTTGCACATAATGCTAAGTCATGGTTTACTAAAGCAGACGTCAGTAAACCATGGATTAGTGTTATGCGTGAACCAGACCAATTATAACTTCTTGGCTGGTAGTCCTATAGAGACTTATTTGAGTTCTCATTCAGAAAACTACACCACTGTGCCTTCACCATGCCAACCTCCCTGCTGCTTCGCCCCTCTTAATCCCAGTAAGCATCAGTGGCACAGCTGTTGGGAGGTCTGGTAAGTGCCGCCGCTCCACCATGCCACCCTGACTGGGCTATACAGATATATAGTCTGATCTGGTATAAGGAAGCTTCCAGTGTTCCTTTTTTCCAACTATTGAGATGAAGTATCTCAGTTATTGTAAGAACCAGCTTACAATAGTTATTGTAAGAACCGAGCTTGTGGGGCTGGCGCTGGGGAGAAGCCAGCCTCCAAACCAGGTCGGGGAACAGCGGGATGGTGGCGCTGCACCTCCCCGCTGTCCCCCGAGCTTGTGGGGCTGCCCAGTATCTGCATGAAGCCCGGGGCGTGCTGTGCAGCGTGCCCCAGGCTTCAGGATGCAGGCTGCTATCCGCAAGCCTTGGGAGCCCGACGGGAACTCCCGCAGAGCTCCCAAGGCTTGCGGATAGCTTCCTGAAGCCTGGATTTGCCCCATAGGACGCACACACATTTCCCCTTCATTTTTGGAGGGGAAAAAGTGAGTCCTATAGGGGGAAAATACGGTATTCACTTCTTCTGCCTCTTATTTCAATCGGGAACACAATTCACAGTGAACTCTAGGCACAAGAAAGACTTGCAGCTATAAAGATGACGAGCCTTCCTAAACTTTCGTTCCTATTTCAGGGTCTCCCTCCGAAATGTATCAAAAATGCTTGGAAAACTTTATTTAATGCATATGTTTTGCAAAAGAAGAAGGAAAAAAGACTATTAACTCTGAGAATGTAATGCTCTTTCTTTTTCCTTCTCTCTAGCTGTGGTCTCAATGTTTACTCTACCTGTCGTATACGACAAGTACCAGGTATGTAGAAGGCCCATTTTGCAGTTGTTTCCTTAATCCATAAAACCCAGTTAGGGAGGTTGACTTCCAAAAGAGGAATCAGGCAGTTGTTAAAGAAATGTTGAAAGGCAGTAGTCCTTTCCCCAGCAGCCATGGGGTTCATGAACAGTTGAGATTGTGTAGTTTCTTGGAGACCTTTCAGCCATCATGAAGGAAGCTGTGGTGAGCATCTTTTTCAGAGAGCTGATGGTGTGATGAAACACAATAAGCAATATGCACATATCTATTATATCTGCTGACAAACAAGTTTTTCAGTTTCCTATTGTGCCTCAAACACCCATAAAAGTCATTTGATTAGAGACAAGAAATGAATGGAACAATTTCCAGAGGGGTTGCCACAGGGCTGGATTAACCATTAAGCAAAATAAGCACATGCTTAGGGCATCAAGAAAAGGGACGCGGGTGGCACTGTGGTCTAAACCACAGAGCCTAGGGCTTGCTGATCGGAAGGTTGGCGGTTCAAATCCCTGCAACAGGGTGAGCTCCCGTTGCTTGGTCCCAGCTCCTGTCAACCTAGCAGTTCGAAAGCACATCTAAGTGCAAGTAGATAAATAAGTACCGCTCTGGCAGGAAGGTAAACGACGTTTCCGTGCGCTGCTCTGGTTCACCAGAAGCGGCTTAGTCATGCTGGCCACATGACCCGGAAGTTGTCGGCGGACAAAACGCCGGCTCCCTCGGCCTATAGAGCAAGATGAGTGCCGCAACCCCAGGGTCGTCCGCGACTGGACCTAACGGTCAGGGGTACCTTTACCTTTACCTTTTAGAAGGAGGGCACCACAGAAATTTTCCATTGCCGGATTTACCATGGATCAGCAAGTCCACTTTTCAGTTTACAAATACTGAGACAAAATTGTGTCTATATTAATTAAAGCATGAAAGCACAAGATTCAGCTGTAAGCTAGTAATTAACTTGTTCGTAGAATGGAATAAAGTAGAAGCATACGAAAATAAACATTATCTCCCATCTTACTGTAGGTTTCATTTCACTGCGAAGAATAAAAAGTTATTTTACAGCTTATTATTGTTTATATTTTGAATTAGATCTACATCGGGACACCAAAACATAGATAGCTCAGTTGGTTAGAGCATGGAACTGTTAACGCCAAGGTTGCAGGTTCGATCCCTGTTTAGGACGGCTGCGTATGGTTGGACTTGAAGATGCCCAAGAATCCCTTCCGACTCTACAATTCTATGATCCTATGGAAATCTTTTAAGTGCTTAGGGCAGGCATAGGCAAACTTGGCCCTCCAGATGTTTTGGGACTACAACTCCCATCATCCCTGGCCACTGGTCCTGTTAGCTAGGGATGATGGGAGTTGTAGTCCCAAAATATCTGGAGGGCCGAGTTTGCCTATGCCTGGCTTAGGGCCTCTAAAGGTCTTGCTCCAGCCCTGGGTTGCCATTTTAGGGTGCAATCCTAATCAACTCTGCTGGTGGAGCTATATGCAGCAGGGCTGTGGTAGAAGGTTGGGGGCCTGAGCAGCCCTCAGGCCCATTCTGTACATCGCTGAAGGTTTGATCAAAGAGAAACCATTTTTGATGGGGCAGTGTACATGTCAGGGGCCACCAAGTGAGTGTCGATACAGTGAATCCTTCCACGTTGCGGCTACTTGTGTGGAAACTGTTTGCGTGCTGGAGCTCACTCTTGGGGCTCGGCTAGTTTTGTTCTCTCCCTCACATACAGTATTTTCCTTTTCCAGTACTTTGTGGTGGGTGGGTTGGAGAAAAGTTAGACTGCATGGTTTGCATGCTGGACATGAATAGCTCACCATGAAGCAACACCCACTCCGTGGAGTGATTCAGAAGGGTCGCCATATGGTGGCTGTCATGTGCAAAGTGGCCTCAAACTAATGATTGTTGCATGCAGCTCTCTGAATCCATTGTGCAGATAGAGAGGTGATAGATAGATAGATAGATAGATAGATAGATAGATAGATAGATAGATAGATAGATAGATAGATGATAGGCAGGCAGGCAGGCAGGCAGGCAGATGATAGATAATTTCTCTTTACTTCTCAGTCTGTATTCTTTATTTTGAATACACGCTTGGGGCTTTTCTAGATATTTTTCTTTTACAAAACAAAAAATCTGTTTTGCAAAGATAGGGAAGCAATGAGATGCGCTGGTGAGTAATGCATAGATAGTTTGGAGAAAGTGTTGGCTGCTAGCCATTTGGTGTGGGTTTCTTTCTTTTAAAAAAAGATTTTCTATTTATTTATTTATTTATTTGCATAATCTATAAAGGCCAAAGACATTTTGCTGTCTGAAGCGGAGCCCGAATGCCTCGCTCCCCAAGCTTGGGAAAACGGTTTAACAAGTTTTGTTGCAGTATTCCAACACCAGATCCTGCCCTCCAGTCCTGGCCCCATTGCATCCTCCCACCTTGAGAGCACACTTGGCTCTGTTTTTCCTAATGCAATCTATAGGTCTCAGGGAGAAGTTATTCTTGGCAGTGGGGGAGTGTCCCCCCCCCATTCCCCCCCTTTTAAAAAACTAATTATTTTGTCCCCAATTGCGCACAAATTATTACAAAATGGACCGTGGGCAAATGGGCAGTATAACTACAGTGGTGCCTTGCAAGACGAAAAAAATCCGTTCCGCGAGTCTCTTCGTCTAGCGGCTTTTTCGTCTTGCGAAGCAAGCCCATTGACGGCTTAGCGGATTAGCGCTATTAGCGGCTTTTAGCGGCTTAGCGGCTTAGCGGATAAGCGGCTTAGAAAAAGGGGGGAAAGGGGAAAAAACCCGCAGGAACTCGCAAGACATTTTCGTCTTGCGAAGCAAGCCCATAGGGAAATTCGTTTTGCGAAGCACCTCCAAAACGGAAAACTCTTTCGTCTAGCGAGTTTTCCGTCTTGCGAGGCATTCGTCTTGCGGGGCACCACTGTATAAAGTATGGAAGAATTTTTCACTCAGGGATTATGACCAAAGTGTGTGTTTGATGAGAGCTGTAAGCCGCCCAGAGTGGCTGGGGAAACCCAGCCAGATGGGCAGGGTATAAATAATGGAATGATGATGATTTAGCTTCATCAGCTCTGGAGAACACCTCTGTCAAATGTATAGATTCAAGCCCTACATTGGGCAAAAGATTCCTGAATCGCAGGGGGTTGGACTTTATTATTATTATTATTATTATTATTATTATTATTATTATTATTATTTTTATTTATTTGTACCCCGCCCATCTGGCTGGGCTTCCCCAGCCACTCTGGGCGGCTTCCAACAATGATTAAAAATACATTAAAATGTCACACATTAAAAACTTCCCTGAACAGGGCTTCCTGATGACCCTCAGGGTCCCTCCCAACTCTTCTGTGATTCTTCCATGTTGATGCCTCACTGATTTCTCTCCCCCATCTTCTCTTTTCAGGCACAGATTGACCAATACTTGGGGCTTGTGAGGACCCACATAAATACCGTTGTGGCGAAGTGAGTCTCCTAACGCAATGTTTTCCTAGAGGGTCAAGTTACTGACAGCTATACAGTAGGGATGGTTCAGGGCAGAAGGGTCAAACTCTCCCTTGGGGTGTCCACAAACAGCCTGCAGCTCGCCTCTCCAATTGTATTCCTCAGTTATATATTTTTCAGGTTGCAGAATATTACAAAGGATTAATCTTGCCTGATCCTCTCCTGTTCTATTGTTAGGGAAGATTCTCGTATTGCAAGAGACCGCCTTCTTCCTCACAGACCTTCTGGAGGGTTCAGATCAGCAGAGAGAGCTCTATTGTTAGTTCCACTGCCCTTGGACATTTTGGGAGATGCCGCCAGGGAGATGGGATTTGCTAGGCCAGTCCCTAAGCTGTGGAAATCCCACCCTGCCATGGTCTGTCTGGCACCTTCATTGTACAGCTTTTGCAGTATTCTGAAGACATATCTCTTTATCCTGGCCTTTGACACCTCTCACACAAATACAAACCCCCAATTCTTCTGGTGTAAATTGTTTTAACTGATTTTAATATTGCCTTTCTTTATGTTGTTGTAACCTGCCCTGGGACCTTACGATGAAGGTCAGGGTAAGAAATCGAAATAATATTAACAATACCAATTTATTTATATCAGCTATGGAAAAAAGTGTTCTTCCCCTCTATGATTCTGCACTGCAAATCCTACACTGAGCCTCCTTCCCTGTATATCAAGGCAGCTTTTTTGAAATGGGCCTGTCAGGATTTTTAAAAGGCAGAATCAGACTCCTCGCCATGTGATTAATGTGAATTCCAGTCCTAGCCAAACACACTCGCTTAGCTTTTTCATGCCCTGATCTCGTCTTTCCAAATCTCTGTGCAGCTTTTCACTGGGCATGCGGTGAGGGGCTTTCAGAGATTTAATCAGGCAAACCACTGTCCTATTTTTGGCACCTGGTAATAGTATTTTTGTTTAAGCAAGACTACCCAAGTATGCAAAGTTGACATGCACATTTCTGTGTACAGTGGTGCCTCGCAAGACGAAATTAATTCGTTCCGCGAGTTGCTTCGTCTTGCGATTTTTTCGTCTTGCGGAGCGCGGATTCCCCGGGTATTAACGGCTTTAAGAAAAAGGAAGCAAACCCGCAAGACGTTTTCGTCTTGCGAAGCCAGCCCATAGGGAAATTTGTCTTGCAAAGCAACTCAAGAAACGAAAAACCCTTTCGTCTTGCGCGTTTTTCGTCTAGCGAGGCATTCGTCTTGCGGGGCACCACTGTATAGGGGGAGAGAGGGGGGATATTTTAACTGCTGGTTTTATTTGTATTTAAATATTTTCAGTCAACTTCTTTTTAACTTCTGACTTTTATTAATCATTTTAAAGCACCTTTTATGTTTTACACAAACCACTGAGAGGTTCTTGCAATTAATTGGTGTATAAATTAGGTTAAATAGAAGGGAAAATACAAAAAGAGACTGCCTCTTTTCATGAGTGAGCGCAGCCCAGCTGAAAATGTTTCTAAGTGAAAGGAGCTGCACCATATGAGCGCTGTCTAGCAGAGAAAATGAAACACGCTGTGGAGCGACTTGTCTGAATCAGCGTTTAATTCTCTCTTTTTAATTTCCCTTTTTCATCTCTAGGATCCAAGCAAAAATCCCAGGCGCAAAGAGGAAGGCTGAGTAGAAACAACAGCAAGAATTCCTCACCTACAGGCGTGAATGATGAGGGAGTCTGGGATGAAAACAGCTCTGTTCTTACTTTTTACTTATAATTTATTGTTCGTCTCTCTCTCTCTCTCTTTCTCTCTCTCTGGGTGAAGGCAGACGTAAAGTAGAAAGATTGCATAGAGAGTGTCCCTCAGCCGCAGTGCGATCCTAATTTCCTTCTGGCTTCATCACAACTAAAATGGCAGGCACACATGCCAGTGAATTGAACACTGGTTCAGCCGTCTGTCTGACTCTCCTCCCCCAGGCCCTGTTGCTTCAGGTTGGCTGTCCAGCTTTTTCTTTTTGAAAATAAAAACGAGAACTTCACTTGAATTTTCAGGCACTTTGGGGTTTTGTTTTGTTTTTTTTAAGTGCAGAAGTACTCCAGGGATGGGACGAGGGACGAGTGTCTGGGTGACGTCATAGGGAGCCAGCCAATTGGCACTGTCCACAGCCAACTCCCGCTTCAGAATTGCAGAACTCTTTTCCACCCAGAGCTCGACCCTGGAAAGGAAAGGGACGTTTGGACTGAACGCAGCTGAGGTGCCCGTCGGAGGGCTCTAAACATGGTACATCTGCCTTCACCCTTCTCTCTCTTTCAAACACCATGATCTCAGAGATGTGAAACAACGAAGCAGCTGTTTTTTTCTCCTCTCCTGCTGCTCCTGTTCTCTCTTAGACTATTTGCAATCACGTGTGTCAAGCACTAAAGTATAGTAAAGAGAAAAAGTGTTCTAAGTGTGGTTTTTGTGTTGCTTCTCAAATGCATGATGGTGAGAGCCTAAAAATACTATTGAACTTCCTATTTTTTATTTCCTAGTGATTCTCTTACTACTTCTTCTTCTTCTTCTTCCTCCTCCTTCTATTGGCATTGCTTCGATAACTTTTAATGTTACATGTCGCTAGGGCTTTCCTGCTTAGTGCACTGATGCGGTTTTGCTTCTATGTCCACTGGGTTTACTGGTTGAGTTTATCTTTACTAACTTATCTAGAGTCGTAGACAGACGTCCTTAAGTGTTGTTGTGTTTTTTCCAGCACAAGTAATGAAAAACGAAAGAGAAACCGGTAATGATATGCTATAAGCCGTTTTGTATAACTCTCTAAAAGGGAAAAAAAAAAGAATCAAGCAAAACCAGCCCACCCAGTAATTTTTTTTGTTTTGTTCTTAAGGGATCAACAGGCTGATCAACATGTATGGGAATTGAAGACTTCCGGCTTGTAACATGTATCACAAATTTGTATGACGTTCTCTGTAGGACTTAATTATGGACTCTGAATATTTGCACTTATGTACTTGATACCGAATGCAGAAATAAATGTTACTAAATGTAAAAAAAAAAGAGGTCCTCTTTGCCATTTTAATCACAGCTGTCATCCTAGTTTCATACTGCGTATGTAGCAAAAGGTCCTCATAATAATATGACTGCAGCAATGCCTTCCACTTCACATCACTGCTGACACTGCTTAGGTTCTCTCTGAGAAATGGCTCTTCAGTAGCCTTAGCAGGCTGTAAGTTCATCTTGGCAGCACTGGAACTGGATAATATCTTTCAGAAAAATCAGCTTTCTGTTGCATAGGAAGCAGTGGTAGGGAAACTATAAACAGTGCCAGCAGCTACCATAAATAGTGGCCTGGTTTGCATGAATTGTTAAACTATGGCTTAGTGCTCCAGAGATGAGCCTCTATGAGCTTGAACCTCTGGCTCATGTACTCCATTTCTCCCCCTCCTATGCGGTCAAGACACAGACTTCTGCCAAGTTTAATTCTGCTTTTCAAATAATCTCAGCATGAAGTAGAACCAGGCATCCTGGTTTAAAACAAGCAGTAGTTAAACCATGGTTTGCAGTTGACATGTTTAACAACTGACCACTGTTACACCTGACTAATACATAACACTGTGTCAAGATTATTTAAAATCAAACTAAACTCAGCTGAAGTCCTGCGCACAAGGAGAAGGCAATGCACAAGCTGAGGGCTTGCTCATGGAGGCTCACTTTTGCGGCACTAAACTATGGTTTAGTGTTATGTGCAAAGGCAGTCCGTGAGAACACTCAAGGCAGAATCAGTGCAGGCTCCCAGAGTCCTAGGAACTCACTATGCTTTTGCTTCCAATCCCCAAGACAGCCTGTTTCAAAACGATCTTGGACTCCAGGATCGTACCTGCAGTCACTACCGTTAAATTGCCTGGAAACATTGTACATTCTGCATGGCTCAATATAGCCAAATAGTTCTGGAGGGTTTTTTGGCTGCAATGAAGTGGCAACTTACGGTTCATTTAAGTACAGGGAAGACTGGAAATGGAGCAGAAGGAACCAGGAGATCTTACACTTGTTAAGGCTCTTCTCACAATGGAGCATTTATATGGCTCCTCCCCTGTATCAAATCCAATGCCGAACATGGCCTGATTTATCCCTAGAGCTTTGCCAGAAGACTGAATATCTACCTACTTCCTCCTCTGAATGTATTCCCCCCATACCGAATAACGATCTCACCCAGATTCAACGCTTTAGGAGCGTTTGTTTCTGAATGGTTTGTACAGTTTGTAGTAAGGATCTCGCTCCGATGGAAAGTGTGGCAAGTAACGGGGGGGCTGGTGATTAGTAAAAATGGAGCACCGCTCCAGCAACCTCAATCTGCCCTCAACCAGCCTCTGTACTCCTGCCTTTTAAATTACAATCCAGTCCATGTGGTGGCCTTGGCTGGGTTTCCCTTGAAGAATTTAACAGGGGAGAGAATGGTACCAGTGGGGAATTGGAATTAGGTGCCTCCGCTCTCAATGGCCTCTGTCTCCACCTCCTGTTGATTTCCCTGTCTTCTGCCTTGCCAGTCCCAATGGGAACCAGCCAACACAGTCAAGCAGGGAGCAATTTGGGTATATTGAACTCCTGGAAGCAAAGAGACACATTATTTTGGCCCGCTAAGAATAGGGAAAGGTATATTCTCTGCATGCCTCGCTGAAGATCACTCTGTTTGGCTGCCTAGTTTCTCCATCTCCAGATGTGTTCAATGCTGAAGATACATATAAGATTTTTTTTTTAGGACTGGGACAATGGTGGTTTGAAAATGGTTACAATTCCCAGCGCCCTTAACATATTACAGTCTTCAGAATTTTGTTGTGGGTATGAATGCAATCGCGGCGTCACATGCAAACATGTTTCTTTTCTGCCCCAGGATGAGCTCTACAAAACACATCCTGCAAGTTTTCCAGATGGCTAATTTACATCAAGAAGCAGGGGGTGGGGAGGTGTTTGTGGGCAGTGTTTATTAGCAACTAGCTAATGATGCCATCGATACACCTATCTCTTCAAATCTGTGAAACAATTCTTAAACATTTTTAAAAGAATGTTTTGTGATGGGGGAAGGAGGATGGGAGTATACAGTAACTGTACACATGCTGTTTTAAAAAAACCAAAAAGGCAGATATCCCACCTAGTACATATAAGGAGAGGAGTAAAGCTGATAGCTGATCCAGCATTTGACTTGCTGGGATGTACTGTAAATCTATAAGGCTATGTATGAAGCTGGATTTGCACTGCACATGAAGAACTCATAGTGACTTCTCTTGAAGTGTTATGGTTATAATCAACCAGAAATGTCCCTCTACTGACTTCTCCATTCTTTATATTGTCTGTTCATGATGATTTATGCACATGACATTTCAGGGTAGCCATCTGCAATCCTGCTTTCAATACTATTTCCACCTGCAGAAGTTTTAGAGTGGTCTTGCTGTTTCAGTGAATATCTTATAACTTTTTTTCTGAATCCTGTAGCTTTTCAAACCACAATTGGTCTTTTTGTGGGGGCGGGGGAGGTTGATCCACTTTTGTTGTGCTATAGTCCCTCCAGACAGCAATAATGTGGTAGCCTTGGGAGAGCACTGCAGAACAATTAAAAAAGCAGAATAACTCCACCGTCAAGTAGATGCTGCAGAATATATATACCTGCAGTGAAACTCGAGTCTGGAGCAGCTCCGAGGGGGAAATACATCATGGAAAGTTGTATTTCAATTTTCATGGTTCTTGAGCATAATTCAAGAGGCTAGCAGCTCAGATGCTACATATTTTCGCATTTGTACACACAGAACCCCACGCACCAGCTTATGCTGCGTTGTTACACTGTATTTTTGTAATTCAAGAAAATCTTTAATAAAAAATATATTTAAAAAGATGAGAAAGAAACTCGGGGGTGGGGGGAGGGAGCCACATATTGCAAGGAAAACATTGTGGAGAGGAGTGTTGTCTTGGGGCCAGAAGAGTCTGTAGGCTAAACCACAAATAGTTTGCCCAGCACAGGTGATAAAAACCACACATAGTTTCAGGACCTTTTCATATTGCTTTTAAACAAACCGCTTTGAGGGTGGTTGTTTTTTGTTCTCTTTTTTCTCCTTTTTACAACCTGGCGGTGTATACATTTTATGAAACAAATAATTTAAAAAAAAATTCTTTTCCCTTCTATGTCAGTCATCATGTGAACTGAAAGGGGGGGGGGAGCTAATAATGATCAATTCATTCTACTTAGGATGTGATGATTAGTTAGACGTGATCATTAAACAGGGAAGGTAAGGTAGGCGCATTATTGCACATGCAAGTGCACACGCTGTTTAGGAAGTTTTTAATGCTTAATGTTTTAGCATGTTTTTAATAATCTGTTGGGAGCTGCTCAGAGTGGCTGGGGAAACCCAGACAGATGGGCGGGGTATAAATAAATTATTATTATTATTACTATTATTATTATTACTATTATTAATTTTAAAAGCACCCCTTTAAAAAAATCAATGAAAGCCTCAAACAAACAAAAAATAGGGAGAAGGGTTCTGTTCGTTGTTTTTAAAGCACGGGCAGCGCATTTGAAGCGTCTGCGGTGTTGCTGCCCGGCCCCTGCAAACAGCGCAGCTCCCTGCAGGCCTCCTCAGAGGCAAACCCCACCGGATCCCATGGTTCTTGCTCCCAGGCAGGCGCGCGCAGGATCGCAGCCCGCGCGCTAGGCCGCCTTTCGTCCCGTTGCCGTGGCAACCGCGCGGCCTAGCCTGGCTTTCGGCCGCCATGGATCCCCGGCCTCCGCCCTGCACCCGACCCGAGTCCACGGCGGCAGCGACGGCTCTGGGCCACTTGGGCAGCGTGGGTGAGCTGCTTTCCCTCCTCCGCCCCGCGGGAGCAGTTTCCTTCCCGGGGGTTCACAGGAATCAGGGTTTCTTTTTGGGGGGGAGAGAATGAGGGGAACCCCCAATTTTGGCTTTTTTTTTGGCGCACAGCTGGTGCTGCTCTCTGAGCTGGAGTGGGGAGACATTATTCTTTCCCGCGGCCAGCCCACTATCTGTCTGTCTCTCTGTATCTATCTATCTATCTATCTATCTATCTATCTATCTATCTATCATCATCTATCTATCATCTATCTATCTATCTATCTATCATCTATCTATCTATCATCTATCTATCTATCTATCTATCTATCTATCTATCTATCTATCTATCATCTGTCTATCTATCATCTATCTATCTATCTATCTGTCTATCTATCTATCATCTATCTATCTATCTATCATCTATCTATCATCTGTCTATCTATCTATCATCTATCTATCTATCTATCTATCTATCATCTATCTATCTATCATCTATCTATCTATCTATCTATCTATCTATCTATCATCTGTCTATCTATCATCTATCTATCTATCTATCTATCTATCAACTATCTATCTATCAATCATCTATCTATCTATCTGTCTGTCTGTCTGTCTGTCTGTCTGTCTGTCTATCTATCTATCTATCTTTCTATCTATCTGTCTGTCTGTTTATCTATCTATCTATCTGTCTGTCTGTCTATCATCTATCTATCTATCTATCTATCATCTATCTATCTATCAATCATCTATCTATCTATCTATCTATCTATCTATCTGTCTGTCTATCATCTATCTATCTATCTATCTATCAACTATCTATCTATCAATCATCTATCTATCTATCTATCTGTCTGTCTGTCTGTCTGTCTATCTATCTATCTATCTTTATTAAATTTAGATCTCGCCATCATTTAATCTGAACTCCGCCTTCCTATGGTTAGAGCCATGCTCAAGGTGACTTGCCAGCCAGATGGGCGGGGTATAAATAAATAAATATATGATGATGAGGAGGAGGAGGATGAAAAATAGCAGAAGTAGTCATAAACCATAAGTAGAATAATAGGAGTGTAGAATTGGCAGGGATCCCCCAGGATCATCTAGTCCAGCCCAATGCACATCGAGAAGCATCCAGTCATAATAGGGTTGCCACGTTCAAAAAGTAAAAATCAAGATACAAAAATTTGCCGAAATCTACACAGGTTGCCATACATCCAGATTTTCGTGAACAATTCTGCAATTTCCTGCCCGGAGGGTTTCCGATGGCCGAATCCCAGCTATGTCTGGGAAATTCCACATGTAGGGCAGCCCATGATTGAGCAATTTCCACATAAATCATAGAAGTTGGAAGGGATCCTGAAAGTCTACTAGTCCAACCCTCTGCTATGCAGGAATCTCAATGAAAGCATCCCTGACAGATGGCCACCCAACCTCTGTGCTTTGTGGTGTAAGAAAAAAGCAGAAGCTTAGCCCCCCCTTTAAAAAAAAATAATAATTTTTATTAAGTACAAATTAGAAAACATACATATTTACAACAAAAGAAAATACAAAGGAAAAAGAAAATACATATAACCAAGGGAAAAAAATTAGAGAATACTTTGCCTCTTTTCATATTTACAGTTATTTAAATAAATAATAAAATAAATAGCTTAGCCCCTTTTTGATTGTCCTTTTCACCCTTATTAGTCCTGATTGCTGTTGTCTTTTTAAGAGCACTCCTGATGCAGAAAGTTAAATTGAGGGTGCTTTCCTATGTCCTGCTCATTTGAGCGTTCATTGCAGGGAGGTTAGATGAAGCTGACGTGTTTTTATTGAGCGGGTTTTTTTTTTATTTGTTTGCAAGTGGGGAGATTAGACGAAGTTCCATAAATAA
This sequence comes from Podarcis cretensis, assembly GCF_951804945.1. NCBI lineage: Eukaryota > Metazoa > Chordata > Lepidosauria > Squamata > Lacertidae > Podarcis > Podarcis cretensis. The sequence goes on along the minus strand of NC_137170.1, from coordinate 9,003,721 downwards.
AGCGCCACCCCTGCCCTGCATCATTTTTCCTTTTCACTTTGGGAGAGCATGTTTGATGAGCCAGATCTCCAAATCGGCTTTAATTGCCCAACCTAAATTTGCTGGAATGTGATTGAATCTCCCAGCCAAAAACAACCATTTGAAACTGCCCTAAATCTTCTGCATTTTTTACTTCTGTAGTACATAAAGCTTGCCTCAGACACATAGCAATGAATTCAAGCTGTATCGCTAAAGCTGGTTTGGAGGTCTGCTACAACAAGCCCACTTCCTTCCAAAATTGGACCTTTTGCAATAAGGAAAGTGACAGGAAAATGCTCAGTTGACTTCAAAATTATTCAAAATCACAAGCAAAGGAATATTTTTGACATGTCCTGAGGTTCCCTGTGCACGTTAACAAGGTGGTTGTAATACTATTAAAACAACAAGCTCTGAAAACTTTGAGAATCCAAATTTGTATTAAAAACATAATTAAAAACCTTAAGGAATCCCTTATTCCCCCCTCGGAATAAGTATGCTATTAATAACTATGCTATTATTAATAATTCTATTAAAAGAAGTACCACAATCTTGTTGCTAAACTCTGCCATTATTGCTCCAAAGTAAGTAAGAGTAATGCCAGCTGTACAAAAACATCTTCGGGTACACAAATCTCACGTCCGGAGCATACCAAATCCAGATTAGAAGTCTGTTATAGGAGGAATGGAATAGTTGATGATGCATCTTCTGTGCAACATATGCCAACGATTCGTAGTAGCTTTTAATTATAGCTAGTGGAGATTTCACCAGACTGGACTTTTCTGGGAATATGTTGCAAGGCTCATTTCAAAAGTTGGAGGCTGTGAATCTTTATGGTTGTTTTTGTTGTGTTCTCACGAGAGAGACAAAATTGATTTCTGTCATTCAGAACTACTTGGAAATATGTTGAACGCTCTTAGGATGATACCGCTGAAAAATGGAAGCTGGCTCAGGAAAGCTGATAAAAAGAACTTGCCTAAATAGGGATTGCAACACTTTTTACATGAATAACAAAGCCACCCTTTTGTCACCTATTCTAGGTTTGATAATCTAAAGTGCTGGGAATCTTGGACTGGCAGTATGATGGTGGAGCCCAGACATCTAAGGGCCAAACTATATATTCACTTAATTACACAGTGTGAGGTTTTTCCGTAAATAATTAAGAGCCCAATTTTTAATGGGAAGGCAGGATGAGGAAACTGAACACTAAAGCCCTCCTCTCCCTGTGCTTTTCCTTCCCAGTAAGACTCAATCTCTCCTATGCTTGCAATTATTTAAGGAAATGATATGTGGCTGTATGCTGCATAATTATGTGAATATAATTTTGGCCCTTTATTCTCTGCACTGCATTGCAGACTGAAAGAACGATGTTTCTGATCTCTGCTGTACTGCAGCGCCATCACCACCAATGGCCAGAAGGTGGCATTGCAGCTCCCTCTCCATCAGGGAACTGCTGTTGTGTAGAATCAGTAAGAGTTTCATCTGGCCCTATAAAGCTGCTGATTCTGGCTTACAGTTCCTCATTGACTGCCTTCTTCCTTTTGACTGTTTGCCTCTGGGCCACCAGCCCTGACAGTGAAATGTAAGGTATCGAAGAGTGTGTTGAATTGAACCATTAGCAGATTATTGTAGTCAGTATGGCAGGAGATGACATAACATCACAAGACAGCTGTAAATCTTAAGTGCGGGTGAGTTCCCTTTTAATGCGCTCATTGGTACATAATATTTAGCAGCTGGCAAAAGAAAACTAAAATCTGTTCCTTTCAGCTGATCTGATGCATAAATCTCGCAATCTACCTCCTAGATTGCCACACTGTCTTCAAATTAGAACAGCATTTTTAATTAACGTGAGGACCCAGGTAACAGTCCGAGGCAGCATAATTTCAAGGCTCACTAGCCAGATTATTTTTTCAAAAAACTTGCCTTGGTTGGAAGAACCTTGAGTGCCAGCTAGATTGAACAATGTGACATTCATTTATATGGTATACTCAAAGGCCCGATGAGCATTATCATTTATAGCTCTAACTGGTAATGCTACTTTGCGATTAACTCAAATAACATTTAGTTTATTATCTGTTGATCTGTAGTTTCTTTTTTAACCAAGCAGAGTTCATGAGACCACTGGGGAAGACCAAGGTCAACATGATTTTGACTGTTTATAGTCTATTGATATTTTTGCATGCTGTGTGATATTTAATGAGGCACATTTGTTCTGTTTATGAATATTGGGTTTATTTATACTCTTCATGTTTGGATTTTAATTTTTTTGCTTTGGATACAGCTAGAGATCCATATTGTTCATTTTTAATTGGTACCATATTACATTAACTTTTTTTGTATTACATTAGCTTGTTTATATTCTTTCATTACGCCTTTAGTTCGTCAAGATTTACTTCCCTTTGACATTACTTACCCCTGGAGAAATTACAGCTGGTGGTGGTTATTATTTTTAATTTAATAAAATGTATTATGTGCCCTTTACCAACAGGTACCCCAGGTGGGTTACAACAGTATAAAATTCAGAATTGAAAACTGTTAAAACAGATTAAAGTCATAGGGATAGGGTTAGTTCAGAAAGAGCTGAGCCCAGGCTTGGACAAGACACTCAGCCAAAACTTAGCTTAGCTCAGTGTGCCAGCAGAATGGAAAGGCCGAAGTAAAGCAGCTGTGAGCTCCTTTCTGGGAGCCAACACACACACATTCACACTATGACAAAGTTTGGATTAGTGGGACATGCAAGCCAGGCCAGTAGGGTTCTGAAATACAATTGGTTTCATCTTTGGCCCTCTTTAAGAGCCAATTGAAAACATTTTAATTCTCCTTGAGTTTTGGGGGGACTGGTGGGGGATATTTTGCTGGGTGGAGCTGCTGCTGTAATGCTGGAGATGGTTTTGGCATTTGCTGCTGGATATTGACAAGTAGGCTTTGAATAATATTGCTGGCTGCTATTTTGTCTTGTGTTTACTGTAAATTTGCAAATTGTTCAATTTAGTAATGTTTTGTTGTCCACTCTGGGATCATGAAAGAGATGAAGGGTGGGATATAATAACAAGTAAATCTGAAAGCTGCAGCATATTACGAAGATTTAAGATTCTATTATTTCCCCAAATTTTATTTAGAAAAACAGCTTCAGAATGAAGGGCTTGTGTTCAACAAGGAAACTGTGCAGCACTTTGAAGATGCTATTAAATCCATCAAGAAACTGGTAATGTCAGAACTTAAACAAGCAAAGCTTTGGGACACATAAAAAATAGGGAACTGTTCATTTCTCTGATTACCAAACTTGGACCTGATCAGATGAGTTGCCTTGGATTTACAGCTGGTTATTTGGGATGCAGTCAGCTGCCTCCCTAGACCATTCTGCTGCTTTACTAGAATTTAACAATCAGAGAGGGTCTTTGCTAGTAGATCTTCAGTCTTCAAGAGCCATACATATAGCTTGAAACTGACATTCTGTTCCATCCTACACCCAGGGCATTGAGTGCCTTGTGTCCAGGATACCTCTATTACTCTAGAGCAGGCATAATATTGCGCACAGGACAGTACCATAGCTGTCAACGTTTCCCTTTTCTTGCGAGGAATCCTATTTGGAATAAGGGAATTTCCCTTAAAAAACGGAAACATTGCCAGCTATGGACAGTACCATGTTGAATGTGCTTCCCAGAGCTAGTGATCCTGGTTTCTGTATGTCTGCTCTCAAATAAAACTGGAGTGGTACTTAAATTAGTGCAGGCGTATCATGCTGAATTTCATTTTTCGGCCATGTGTCCATTTCTAGGAAGAGGAGAGGAAACATACTATTGAACTGTGGGAAGAGGAGACCATCAAAAACAGCAATCTCCGTGTCCAAATCAAAGGGTTCCCAGAGCTTGTAATGAAGGAGTTTGAAGGTATTTCAGAGTCATGGGATAATAGCATGTAGCAGCAGATATAATGTATTTGTAGCGTGTATAACCATTCATTTAAAGCATGATTGATTGAACTTAGGTAGTTTAATTTAGTGGCAGAGTTTAAACTTTGGACCACAGAAGATGGGATATTGTTTTTCTCAAGGGAGCAGGGACATGACAATAATAATACTTTAAAGAAAAAAAGAAAGCAATTATCTGTTTACACACTCTCTCTTATATATCTGCTTCCCCTCCCTTCCCATAGATAATGTGAATGAAATAGCATAAATAAAATGATAAAACCAATATATATAATGAGTTCTAGTGTTAAAGCTCTGCACATTTCTGGATCCCTGATATAGCCATCAGCGAATGCAAATAGGTTACATGAAATATTAGTCTGTTGCAAAAAGTTCTTTTCCCATTAGGTTTTGAATCGCCTTGTTTTAAAAACTTACTGCTTCAGGGGGCAAAAAGAAGCGCAGAGAAATTGGTTGCAATAATTATTACGGAGGATTAGCGTTGTGAGAAGAGTGGGATGCCCACAGAGGCAGCGTGCAAAGTACGCTTCGTTATCAATTGTGAAAGTTTTCCCTGTGCGTGGACTGTAATCCCTGTGGGATTCCTTGAAAAGGAGGGGTGGACCATGACTCCCGGGGGGGGGGGTGCTGCCCCAGGAACCTCATGCTGGAAAGGCAAACGAGTGTTTAGGGAGGAGCCATTGTATTGGCTTTAAGAGGGGAGCAGACAAGTTAATGGAGAATAATTCTAGGAGCCAGAGTTGGCCCTCCAGGCCACCCTATCGCACTGGCACTGCTTTGCATTTTGAGTGGTTTTGCCTGGCTGGAATGTGCCCTTGAATTCAGGATCTGCATCTGACCCTGGGTTCTTTCACCCAGGTGTACCTATCAATTGCCTCTCTTTAAATGTAGCTACCCTGTGGGTTAAACCACAGAGCCTAGGACTTGCTGATCAGAAGGTCAGCAGTTCAAATCCCTGCGATGGGGTGAGCTCCCGTTGCTCGGTCCCAGCTCCTGCCAACCTTGCAGTTCGAAAGCACGTCAAAATGCAAGTAGATAAATAGGTACTGCTCCGGCAGGAAGGTAAACGGCATTTCTGTGCGCTGCTCTGGTTCGCCAGAAGCGGCTTAGTCCTGCTGGCCACATGACCCGGAAGCTGTACGCCGGCTCCCTCAGCCAATAAAGCAAGATGAGCGCCGCAATGCCAGAGTCGGCAACGACTGGACCTAATGGTCAGGGGTCCCTTTACCTTTACCTTACCTGATCTCTTGGGAGTGTGTAGACTTCCTGATGTTGCTCTCATGGGATGAGTGTCAGAGCGGCTACACAAAGCCAGGAAGTCAGACAGAAACACCACACAGGGAATTTTAATGATGTGTGTGTGTGCGCGCGCACGCACATGGGTGTGCGTATTTGTAAGCCTGTCTTACATTTCTTGTTTCAGAACTCGTGGCTGCTGCTCAGCGCTATCGTTTTATCAAGATAAATGAGACTGAGACGTCCATAAACGAGATCTCCACTGCAATAGAATCGGCATATTCAAAGCAGACTGTCTCTAAAGACCAAAACGCTCACCTGTGGTAGGCATGATTTGTTCAACCAAAATCATAGCATTGGGAAATTGTCCAGCCTAAATTGTCCAGTGCTAAAAGTATCCCTGATGGGTGTCTTGAAAGCCCTCAAGAAAGTAGATTCTATAACATGACTAGATAATGTTGTTTCATCACAAAACTGCTATTAATAAGCTCTATCTTAATGTTTAACCTAAAACTGCTACTCTCTTATTTATACACATTGGGCGGTGTACAACTAAATAGTTGTGCTTGTGCAAGGATTAGCACTAGAGAAATCGGATTTCCCTCTTTCTCCTCCCCCTTCATGTACCTTGTGCTGTTCCCAAATCTGCTCCAGAGGGTTGGGAAAACCTCTAGAACAGTTTTAGGGTGAATGCTGGGTGTGGGTGGGTGAGAACGTTCCATTGCTCAAGGAGAATCCTTGCAATGAGGGAATTGTTTTGGTTGTTACTTTGCTTTTATGTTTTTATATTGCAAACCAGACTGTGATCCTCAGATGAAGGGTGGTATAGAAATTTATTTTTTCTAAAAAATGTGTGAACGGAACATTCACTTTATTGCTGTATTGCCTACAGCCTATTGGCTTGTGTCCAATGATGCTCACACAATTCCCTCTTCCCACTGCAACACCTTGTGTCCTTTGCAAAGCCACTTCTGGGGGTCAAGGCCCCCCCAGGAAAAGCCTGGGGTGAGAGGTGGAGGTTTCACTGGGAGGGGTGAAGTGAGGGGAATCAGGTGGCAGCTGCTTGCGCAGAGATCCGTCATGTATCCCAGGACCTGTCTTTCCTGATGTTCCTAACCCTCAGGGGAGGCATCTTAGGGAGCTGCAGTGGGAAAGAAGAAGTAGCACATTCTCTTTGCTTAAGCATCCTTGCATGTTTACTGCATTGGATACAGCTCCTTGTAGCCCTTCCCTATCCTCAATCAATCAATCAATCAATCAATCAGACTCTCTTGCCCTTTTCTGGGTAGCATAGCATAAGATAAAGTTGCAATAATGTGATGGCACGTTTCTGCTGTTCTCTGTCACCATGAAGCAAATTTGATGTCTCAGCACATCCCATGCCATTCTTTTGATAGCGAGGAGGAAATGGAGTTGTGGGCTGAGCACGAAGAAGCTGTTGAATTGTTGAACGAGACGATGGAAGCAAAACATAAGGTCAACATTGAGATAAATGAGCTTCACAATTTGAAAAAATACGAGGAGGAAGAAATCGGCAGGCAAGAAAGTGCCATCCAAGAGCTGAAGCAAATAATGGCTCAAGAGGCCTCTGAGTTTAAAACAAAGAAAGAGTGGCTATATGCACAGGTATGTTTTCTGGAATTGCAGTTCCATAAAGAGACGCTGCCTTGCTCGGACAGTATCAGACCATTGGGCTGTCTGTTCCAGTATTGGCACAGCTGTCCACAGAATCAAACAGGTACCTGGGTTACCTTAAACAGGCGATGCCTGGGCAGTTTGTGGAAAGCACCTTACAATTTAAGGATGATTCTTTTGGTTAGTTTTTATGCCCCCATGCCATAAAAGCTGGCCTGTCTCCCTACCTACTATCTCAATGATAAAGAAACAAATTGCCCTGGTTGGCGGTTAACCATTAATAGGGTTTAAGTTTATTATTATTATTATTATTATTATTATTATTATTATTATTGATTGTTTTTATTGAAAGATTTACATGGACAACAAAGGGACATGTAACATCTGTTGTCAAGTCATAGAGTCCTTTTTACAGGTCAATTACATTCCGTGTGAGATGCTGCTATCATAGGCATTGTGAGGTAGTGGAGGGAGGGAGAGAGAGAAAGGGGCAGATAATGATTTTTAATTCTTTTGCATAGTGTATGTGCAGAGTTTTGTGTCAGCGTCAAGTGGATAGGTTCTTTCTTTCTCCATTTGTTTTTGTTGGTGGTGCAAGAGATTGGAGAGTCTAGAGCATGGTTGGTTGTATTCAGTTGTTTGCAGTGAGTTTTGTCTGTGTGTGTTGGGGGTGAGGGGTTGTTGGTTCTCAGCCATACCGATTTGTATGCTGTCCGAGGGGTTAGGTTGTTGTCTTGTTGGGCTGTAATAAAAGGAAGCCAGCCCAGGGTGAAGGCATCCTCTTTTGTTTGTCCTCATGCTGGTTTCAATTTGTTGGTTAGCTTTTCTAGTACAGTTGTTTCCCACACAGTTTGGTACCAGCTCCCAGTTAAGACCATGCTTCCCTCTCCCATGTCTCAAGTGTTAGGCCTGTACTAACTTACAGACAGAAATGTAAAACAGCTACTCACCAGTAACGACAGCCACATCCCAGAGATACAGAGCATTTCCACACAGCAGTTTATGGTGGACTTGGTGCTACACGTGCATGCAATCTCCCCCCCCCCCATTCACACGATGCCCTCATCAAAATGCCACCCCTCCCCGCTTTAATCCAGCTCTCTACAATTTCCATGTTTGGGGAGTGGGATTTACTACTTTGATTTTCTATTTTTAAAATGGGAAATAGTATGCAGTGGCATTTTGATGAGGACGACTTTGTTTGGATACTGCACAAAAGGGCCAAGTCTACCATAAGTCTTCTCAGGTGCAGGGATCAGGTTCTGCAGCAGGCCCAGATACCGGCTCTACCCCAATGTCAGCACTATGGCAGGTTCATTCACCTGCTCATCTTCCAATGTATACAGTCATACCTCATGTTACGTCCGCTTCATGTTACGTTCTTTCAGGTTACGTCCCACAGTGACCCAGAAGTACCGGAAAGGGTTACTTTTGTGTTTCGCTGTCCGCACATGCGCAGAAGCACAAAATGACATCACGCGCATGCGCAGAAGCGGCGAATCGCAACCCGCGCTTGCACAGATGTGCCGCTGCAGATTGCGTTCTTTTCATGTTGCGAACGGGCCTCCGGAATGGATCCCGTTCGCAACCAGAGGTACCACTGTATAAGTCATTCAGACCAGTCTCTACTCAGAAGAATATGGAGCTACAGTTCTGGTATCAGAATGGATTTTTATCAAGCTACATGTTTTAATTGACTCAGCAGTTCCAGGACGACCAGTTCCATGGGCTTTAGTTCAGATTCCTGCACTGCAGGGGGTTGGACTAGATGATCCACAAGATCCCTTCCAATTCTACAATTCTATGATTCTGTGACAGTGCTATTAACCCAACTGCTTTATGTGAATGGCAACTGTTAAAAATGCCATCACGATCTGTTCTTTTCTGCATTTCAATTCTTTCTGACCTCATGGGTTACAATTCTAACAACTACAACAATACAGATAACTCAGAATAGCACTTCATGCATCTGATGAAGCAGACTATAACGTATTTTTCTGCGTATAAGACAATGTTTTTAATGGGTGGGTGGCAAGTGAGCAGGCGGATGATTTGTGGCGGCGGTGAGCAGGCAATTGGCGGTGGTGACATCCCCCCCAGAAGAGTTCAACAACTCAAGAAATATTGATTTCTTAATTTTGGGTTCAAAATGCAAAATGGGGGTCATCTTATATACAGTAATTCACGAATACTTTGTGCCTTCTTTATTTCTGATGCAAGAGACTTAACACGACAACTCCTCTGGAAGTCATTGGTAGAGCTATCCTTAGTAAATTTATCCAACTTTTAAAAACAAGTATCCTAGTATTCATTACCTCATGGCAATGAACAATTCTGTACCTATTTTTTTTAAGCAACAACAAATGATATAACGCTTCTGAGTGTTAACAAATCAACAGCAAGCTGGTCTGCTTTTATTTAGAATATGAAAGATGCATCTCCCCCTTCCCCAAAGAGATAGACACAGTTAGAAAGAAATATACCCCTTTCCCATCAAGCGCTAAACAATACATGGAGAGTTGCTCTGCTTATATTAAAGTTGTTCTGACTGTAGATTGAAGAAATCAAAAGTAGGCTTGCGGCCAAGAAGATTGAAGGTGCAGAGAAGAAAGAAGAATATGTAGAATTGTATAATGTATGGAGAGATATGCAGAGGGAAATTGCTGAGCTTCAGAAGGTAAAAGAAATTATGTATTTGGGTAATGAGCTATTTGGTAAACGAAGCATAATTTAATTACCATATTTTTTGCTCTATGAGACGCACCAGACCATAAGACGCACCTAGTTTTTGGAGGAGGAAAACAAGAAAAAATATATATTCTGAATCTCAGAAGCCAGAACAGCAAGAGATCCCTCTTACTGTTCTGGCTTCTGGGATAGCTGCGCAGCCTGCATTCGCTCCATAAGACGCATACACATTTCCCCTTACTTTTTAGGAGGGGAAAAGTGAGTCTTATAGAGCAAAAAATACGGTACTTGACAGTATGGGGGACAGGCAGAAATGATCCAGTGAGCGCTTGATTTTAGAATGAATTGGGGTTGCACACAGGAGCACTGCCTGGTGGATTTGCATCCTAGTAAATTGGGAACCGAGCTCCTAATATCGTTGTGGGCTTTGGCATCGGATCGCCAATGTTTTGGACGTAGCCCTTCAAATCTTGTCTTGAGGTGATAGGCAGAGCAGCCACAGGTTTTCCTGCTCGATCCCTCCCTGTCGTTCGGAATCTGCTTCACTTGCTGCGCCAAGCAGGACTACAGATGGTGGATCACAGTGCTGCAAAGGGATGGGCAGGGGGAGCTCTGAGCTTTAAAGGCTGTGCGCAGTGGCCAGGATCTCAGGGGGGGCCACCCAATCTGTGCTTCAACACAATGTACTTGAAAGTTGTGGAATGGAGCTTTGAGAAGGTGGGTGTTAGGGGAGGGGTAGTACCTCTGGTGGGGACACGTCATGCTCCTTCTGGGGTAGGTTTTTTTATTATATATAATATTTATTCAGATTTTGAAGATTACAAAAAAGAACAATAAAAAAGAAAAATAACAAAAACATAAAAAATATACACAAACAATTAAAAAAGAACAGATCAGTCCTTTACGTAGCTTTCTTTCCTTTGCTTATTTCCTTGACCTCCTCACACCTCCCTTTTTTGTATTCTAGTTCAATTAGGTGTTTCAGCAAATCCTTTCCAGCTTTGTTTTTATCCTAATAATTTATCTTAATATATTGTAATTCTCGTCTTTCACCAATTAATAAATCAATTTTAACCTAATCCTTTATATCATTTCTGCTAAAACCACATTACTTCATTCCAACAACCTTCTAACATTCCTTAATTTTACAATGTTCTGTAAATAAACTTTGAATTTTTTCCAATCTTCTTCCACCAACTCTTCACCTTGGTCTCGGATTCTGCCAGTCATTTCCTACCCTTCTGGGGTAGTTTGTCCACCTTTGGTCCCCACCTTGCGCTCAGCTCTCACCTGTGGCTCCTAGAAGCTGTCAGCATCCGACAGTGGTCACACCTCAGGAAATGGCTTTGACTGGCCGGCTAAACCAGGTGAGGGTAGTCAATGGGTCTCAAACATTCATTGAGTTAGGGACTTCCCTGCATGCGAAGACAGGCTCCTGCAGAGTGAGCAGACGAGACCAACAGTGGGTCCAGCAGTCAAGAAGGCGGTATCCATACGTGCTGTAGAGGGAAGTGAGGGGCAGGTGGGGCTTGTCAACCTGGGAAGGGAGCCCATTTAGGAGAAGGAAAACCGTGATCTTAAACCACTGCTGCCTTATGGAACATCTCTGAGCAAAGAAAAGGCTAAGGAGTAAACCCTACACAAATCCAGAGTGGAGTCTCTATGATGGTTGGGTGGCACTTTGTACTCCTCCTTCTGGTAATTCTTGTAGCCAGGCTGGTGCCAGACGTAAAAAGGTAAAGGTAAAGGTACCCCTGCCCGTACGGGCCAGTCTTGACAGACTCTGGGGTTGTGCGCCCATCTCACTTAAGAGGCCAGGGGCCAGCGCTGTCTGGAGACACTTCTGGGTCACGTGGCCAGCGTGACATCGCTGCTCTGGCGAGCCAGAGCTGCACACGGAAACGCCGTTTACCTTCCCGCTGGTAAGCGGTCCCTATTTATCTACTTGCACCCGGAGGTGCTTTCGAACTGCTAGGTTGGCAGGCGCTGGGACCGAGCAGCGGGAGCGCACCCCGCCGCAGGGATTCGAACCGCCGACCTTTCGATCGGCAAGCCCTAGGCGCTGAGGCTTTAACCCACAGCGCCACCTGCGTCCCTGGTGCCAGACTTAGTGCTCTGCTTTCCTTTGGACCAAATCAGCAAGGCCGAGAGGGGGCGGGTCTCAGGACCTCCATACATACAGTACTGCCCAGGCTTGGCCCTTTGAAGGTCACTTCCGTGCTGCTAATGCAGTGGTTTGACTTCACCCCTAGAGGCACACTTCATCGTCTCTTGAGACAGAGAGATGCCAGCAACGAAAAGGTTGGCCAGTCAATTTACAATATTTGCCTGATCAGGAAGAACTTTCTGATGCTAAGAGCTGTTTGACAGTAGAACGGTTTCCCTCTGAAAGTGGTACGTGGTACACGCTCCTTCCTTGGAGGTTTTAAAGCAGAGGTTAGATGGCCATCTGTCATGGATGCTTTAGCTGAGATTCTTGCATTGCAGAGGGTTGGACTGGATGTCCCTCAGGGTGCCTTCAATCTCTACAGTTAATATGGTTCTATATGATTCTAGGACCAGTGTGCCAAGCCTGGTTTTAATGCGAAAACCACCCTGAGCTTGTTTGGATTGCAACCATAATTCCAAATACAAATCTAAATAATCAGAAGCACATCTCTCTTAAAGCAAGGACACAATGCTTCAATAGGAGTGTTAGCAGTTCTGAATTTCACTTTTGCATTTCGTAGCTCCACAGTTCTCAGAGGGGTGAGCTATCAGAACTCTTCAAGAACATCAGACAACTAATTAAAACATATGAAGCAAAAAAGGCAGAGAAGAAGGATCTCATAAAAAAAAAGTAAGCAATTTTTTTACATTTCTTACATTTTTATATGATTTTTTAAAATGTGAAATTTATCTATTTATTTTAAAAGGCCAGACAATTGCTCTGGTATGAAACAAGATATGCTGCATATATTATTTTCCCAATCCATAGGTTTCAAGGCACAACAGAAGCTGCTTTATTATACCAGATCAGACTATACATGCATCCTGGTCAGCGCTTTCTGCATTGACTACTGACAGCTGTCCAGGATTTCAGATGGAGAAAGGCCTTTCTAATAACATGTTCCCTTCTCCTTTTTAACGGGAAATCCCAGAAGCTGAACCTTCAAGCTGAGCCTGCATTCTGCTGATGAGCTCCAGCACCTCTTTTGTGCAAGTGGGTGGGGTTCAATAACAAGAACAATAATAACCATTCACATTAAAGTGGGGTGCAGAGTGGGGAGACAAAGGACCATGCTGCATAGGGAAGCGACGGAAGGTTAGGCTGCAGCCCTGTTATTCTAAAGCAGCAATGCAGCAGCAAGCAAAGGCTCTAGCAGCTCAGTCAGCTGCTTGTGGCTGGAAAGCCAAACAGGATGTGTGTGACTGTTGCCATGGGAACAAAGGGGCAGTCCATTCTGTATTGAGCACCGGATGTTAGCTCAGTGTGTGTGTTATATGACCTGTACTGGAAGTACATGGGTGGAGTTTATTCTTACTGCTGTTGAGTGCAGACATGTTTTCTCTGTACTGAAGTGAAAGACAGAAATAAAGGATGTAAATAGATTTCTGTCTGCTTCTTTCCCCTCCCTGGGGGACACCAAAGGGGAGAGAGAAGGAACGGTCTGTTTTTCTCACAGCCTGAGAAAAATCACCGAGACCTCGCCAGCTTATCTGCCGGGAGTAGCAGCCGGGAGGTCGCCAAGGAATATCTGCCAGTGCCTACGCTGTGGCACATTCCTCTGACCGAGGCAGAATTCCAACAGTGGTAGCAGAGGATGGTTGCTACGATCCATGGGAGTCTGCAAAGATAGTAGCAGAGCTGCTGTTTTCATCGCTCCATGGAAGCCTGAAGCAAGAGGCTGTTTCTCTGCAGCCAGAAGCTGACCAGAAGAAGATGACAGCCAAGCCACGGAGCCCAAAGGTATGAGATTTTCGGGCTTAGAAGTGTGAATGCAGATTGATTCATTCTCTGCTTCACGGGGAGCAGCGTTTCGGGAAAACAGCTCCAGTGAGAAGAGACCTGCATTCCAGACATTCTTGTGGTTTCTTGTCCAAGGGAAGGAATGCTGTTGCTTAGCAACGCAGGCCAGTTTCAAGATAAGGGCTGTACAGTCAGGCTGAGCCTCAGAGAGGCAAAAACAGCCTATGTTATGATTACGCTCTCACGAACTGTTGGAGCTGCCAGGTGCACAAGAGTGTAAACAAGCCAGCTATTGGATTTTAGAGGCTTGTGTTTGAGAGTTAAATGCAAGGGCTTAAAATGGATGCCAGGAAGGGGGGAGGTCTGCCTTCTCCGCCCCTTTTGACCAATGACAATTATGCATCTTGGTCTATTAAGATGAAGGCTCTGCTGCAGCATCAGAGACTGTTTGAGGTGATTGAGAACCCCATCCCTGCAGCACCAACGCGTGCTTGGGAGTCACAGGATGTGAAGGCCAGAACGACTATAATTCTGTGTGTGTCAGATTCGCAGCTTATCCATATACAAAGTTTAGAACATGCGAAAGACGTTTGGGACACGCTGAGAAGGACACATCAGAGAGATGCAGGTTCTTCAGCGTTGCTGTATTTTGAAAAGCTGACTAACCTGAGGCTTGCGCCTGATGGAGATGTTCAAGCGCACCTGACGGAAATGAAATATCTGCGTCAACAGATGGTGGAACGTAATTTCCGTCTGCAGGAGGAAGTGTTTTGCTTCATGGTGATAAACAGCCTGAATCGGACTTACAAAACCGTTGCCAGTCAGCTGGGGTCCCTCCCAGCGAATGATCTCACTTCGGAGAGGGTCTTTGCCGTGGTTCTTTGTGAACATGACAGACTTGCCGCCCTGGAGGTCAAGGACAGGGGGAGGGAAGAACGGAGTTCTAACACCCCCACTGCTGTTGCTACTGGAGAAAATGCTGTAGCTTTGAACGTTGTCCGATGTTACAATTGTGAACAAACTGGGCATCTTCAGCGGACCTGCAAGAAGCCACGTCAGAACAGAAGAGCCAAGGCGAGCTCCACAAAGTCTGAGGCGTCAAAGGTCATACCATCCCAAAGGCAAAGACTGCAAAGGCTTTGATGTCGCTAAAAGCCACACCAGAAGCGGGGAATTTCTTTGCCCTAGACACCGGGTGTACTCAGCATATGTGTCGACACAGGGGACTATTTTCGACGTTTAAGAAGCAAAGCTTCGTTGTACAACAAGCCAACGGTCAAGAGCTGGAAGCCACCGGAATTGGGACTGTGTATCTTAAAAGTCTGAACTTGACTATAAACAATGTTTATTTGGTTCCAGAGTTGAAGTACAATCTGCTCAGCGTTTCACAGATCGCCAAGAAGGGACTAAAACTGTCCTATGATGATGAGAACTGCGAGATCTACAAAGATGGAGAGCTGTATCTTTCTGCCGAAGAGAAAGATGGACTGTATTTGTTGACTTTTGATCAAAGTGATTACATGAATTGTAATTCTAACATGATCTCTTTTGCAGGTGTAGCTGAGAAGAGCGCCAAGCAGGTGACCTCGAGGATCAACAGGGCATTTCAGCGGGTGTATGCTGATGTGATTGGTCCTCTAGCACCTTCTAGAGGCAATGCAAAGTATTATCTAATATGTGTTGATTCTTTTACAGGTTTTGTCTGGATTAATCTTTTGGAGAGACCAAAAGACGCCTTAGAAAGGTTTAAAGAGTTTTGTGACAAAGTTAAAAATATGCATGATGCTGACATAGATTGTCTTTGCACAGATGAGAAGCCAATTTTTCTCTTACAGGATTTCCAGAGGTTCCTGAAGAAGAAAGGGATAAGACACAAAATTGCTAGTTCCGAAGAAGCTTGGAATAGATGTGTCTGTGTTAGGGTGAACAAAGAATTGCAAAAGGGAATGCAAGCCCAATTGCTTAGTTCACATCTGCCACATGAGTACTGGGCTGAGTCGCTGATGTCATTTTGTTATACGTGGTTGAGAAAGTTTTCAAAAGAATTGGGAAGTTCTCCTTTTGAGAAACTGTTCCACAGAAAACCTTCTGTTGCCCATTTCAAGGTTTTCGGGTCTCATGTGAGAACAGAAGCTCCGGGTGGAGTAAAGAATGCCAGAGGCATTTTTGTGGGTTATGAAAAGGGTCTCTACAGAGTAATTTTGTCTGAATCTGGTCAGGTGATTCTCACAAAGTTTCTAGAGAGTGCTCCTGAACAGGAGAGAGTGATTGTTCACACATTTCCCACAGGAGATGATGATGATTCTGATGATGATGATGATGAGTTTGATCTTATTGAGTTCAGTAGTACTGATGATGACAGCGATAGCTCAGACAGCTCAGTTGTCACAGTCATTGAGAGGAAATCTCACATAATGACTAGACCCTCAGAAGAGGAGGATGAACCACTGATTAAGCTTAGTACTGGTTCTCCAGAGAGCTCAGAGGCTGAACCAGAAAGCAGAGAAGAGCAGCACCTCTTACGTAGGTCTGAAAGAGCAACGAAGGGTGTACCACCCAAGAGGTATTCAAAGGAGTTTGCAAACCTAGCTATTGCATGTGTTGCTGTTGTAAACAACCAAGGTCAAATTGAAGCTGTGTCTGAGTCAGAGACAAAGGCACAACAGAGAGTTGCTAACCAAGGTAATGCAGATGCACTCATTCCTTGGAAGTCACACAACCAGAGAGGTACATTGGTAAAACCAGTGGCGGGTAGTTCCAAGGGTGGAACTGAAACAACAGGGGAATGTTATAAGTATAACAACTGTTTGTTTTCTTCTCTGGATGACGCTTTGCTCGCTGCACGCATTGATACTTTAGGGGGAGTATGTTATTCTAAAGCAGCAATGCAGCAGCAAGCAAAGGCTCTAGCAGCTCAGTCAGCTGCTTGTGGCTGGAAAGCCAAACAGGATGTGTGTGACTGTTGCCATGGGAACAAAGGGGCAGTCCATTCTGTATTGAGCACCGGATGTTAGCTCAGTGTGTGTGTTATATGACCTGTACTGGAAGTACATGGGTGGAGTTTATTCTTACTGCTGTTGAGTGCAGACATGTTTTCTCTGTACTGAAGTGAAAGACAGAAATAAAGGATGTAAATAGATTTCTGTCTGCTTCTTTCCCCTCCCTGGGGGACACCAAAGGGGAGAGAGAAGGAACGGTCTGTTTTTCTCACAGATGGAGAAAGGCCTTTCTAATAACATTTTCCCTTCTCCTTTTTAACGGGAAATCCCAGAGGCTGAACCTTCAAGCTGAGCCTGCATTCTGCTGATGAGCTCCAGCACCTCTTTTGTGCAAGTGGGTGGGGTTCAATAACAAGAACAATAATAACCATTCACATTAAAGTGGGGTGCAGAGTGGGGAGACAAAGGACCATGCTGCATAGGGAAGCGACGGAAGGTTAGGCTGCAGCCCTGGGTATAAGCTCTATTAAAAACAAGAGGACTTATTTCTAGTGAGTAGGCAGATATAGGATTGCTCTGTTCTTCTTCTTTGGAGATCACTTGTAGCCAAGTAAGATTGCTTTCCATGAACACAGTCTTAACAGTGAGTCCATAAGTGACTGTGGAGGCCAATTTTGGATCCACATATCCTTCCACAGTGGGGACATAGGTTTCCTGGCGGAAGTTGATCATGGTGAGGGTTTGCCAAATGTGCCTTCCTCTTAGCATGTTTCTCCCTTCTTGAGTTCGAGTGTCTTCAAAGCCCATGACGCCTTTGGTCAAGGCTGTTCTCCAATTGGAGCGCCCCCAGGCCAGTGTTTCCCAGTAGTCAGCTTCGCTCACAAGCCCACTCACCACGACAAGGTGATGATCCAGCGAGTATGATTGCTCTGTTAGTCTTCCAGCTGCAAGGCCAATACCTGACTCTCATTTTTACGTATTGCTAATAATTCTGATACTGCAGTGCTCTTAAAATGGCAGCATGCAACATCCAATGGATGGCAGTTCCTTCCTTTGCGCAGAAATAGCTTGTCTTAATTATTCTATGTTATTCTTCAGGTCCGATCTTACACATGAGGCAGCTAAAATGGGTACAGACTTCGATCAGGAAGCAGAAGCGCTGCGACAACGGATAGAGGAGGTATGAAGACAAGGATATGTATCCTTTGACAAGCTGTTCTCCTGACTCGAGAAATATTATAAAGCGGTGACTATTGGCCCCAGTCCAACAGTGTGCCCTCTTCATGTGCACAGTTCCCTTTTTAAAAGGGCTCTAGCTGTGCTGATTGATTTGCAGGGCTGGGGCGGGATTAAGTCCAGATTTTGTTCCATCCTCGAAGCAACTGCGGTGACGTAATAGCGGCTTCTTTCACAGGTAGACAAAACCCCGGCTACTGACTTGAGCTTGAGAATTGCCACGCAGGTCCCCGTTTGCCAAGGGATTTCTCCTAACTCCCAGGCATAGCTGTCAGTCCCATTATTTCATTCAATTAAATCATAGATTTGCCACATTGAGAACTAGACTCGATGAGGTTTCGGTCTATTTTTATGTTCTGTGGTCCTCTGAAAGTGTAACTTTTTGACAACATTTTTGTTCAGTAAAATTAACCAGCACTGCAATTTGTTTCTAGGCTGAAGAGAAGCTGGAAACGATCATGCGAGCCTATAGAAAGCTAAAAAACGAAAACAATGCTCTCAGCACACAGTTTAATATTTTATCTGAAGAGGAAGATCAGGCCTGTGCTCTAAGAGACCAGCTTGCGGAAGAGTACAGTGACTTTTAGTGACTTGTTGAATGCTACTAGAAGTTCAAGGTTCTATTGTAGTGCTCCATGATAAGGAACCCAGCTCTTTGAATGAGATTTCTTCTGTGGAGAAGAAAACTCTCTATAGTGCATTGAATAACACTTCACTTAAGAACGTGTAAATCAAATGCAAGGGCAGAGATTGTTAAAAGTTCAAAAGTGGTCCTTTAATACAGTTTGTAAGTCGCTATAGGGATGTCTTGTGTGATTTGGGCAGAGATGTCCTCCTAGTTCCCATGCCCTACGGTTAATGAGTATGTAACTAAGCCTAAGCATGTGAAATTGAAACAACTGTAAATTGCTTCTGTATTTACCCCTGCCTCCATTTCTCCCCATGTCAAATTTTGGAGCAGGGACGTACTCTCTTGTACTCCGTAAAGCACCTCGCCCCCTGAAGCTAGTCGTCACCATTAATTTCAGTGGGGATAGTTGAATACAACCCACTGAAATCAAATAAAGCTGTCAGGGTGGACTGCTTGTAAATGAACAGGTTTGCAGGAGATTTGTTCTCTGAAGCAGAATGCTGGCCAGTTTCAAACTACCCATTCCCCAGTGCTGATGGTTGCTAGCCCAGGCTGGCTAATGGGGTTGTCACAGAAAACAGAGCCATCGTGCCACCACAACAATAAACCCCTGAAGCAGGAACTGAGGTAGTACTACTACACTACTACTAATAAATTTTATTATTTTAATGCTGCTCATCTGACTGGCTTGCCCCAGTTACTCTGGGCGGCTCCCAACAGAATATTAAAAACACAAGAAAGCACCAAAGATTAGAAACATCCCTATACAGGGCTGCCTTCAGATGTTTTATAAAAATCTGATAGTTGTTTATTTCCTTGACATCTGATGGGAGGGCGTTCCACAGAGTGGGTGCCACTACTGAGAAGGCCCTCTGCCTGGTTCCCTGTAACTTCTCGCAGTGAGGGAGCCACCAGAAAACCCTTGAAGCTGGACTTTAGTGTCCAGGCTGGATGATGTGGGTGGAGATGCTCCTTCAGCTATATAGAGCCGAGGCCGTTTAGGGCTTTAAAGGTCAGCACCAACACTCTGAATTGTGTTTGGAAATGTACTGAGAGCCAGTGTAGATCCTTTAGGATCGGTGTTATATGGTCTGAGCCACCACTCCCAGCCACCAATCTAGTAATTACATTACCACCATATGTAATGGGTTGATCTTACTTAATTAGGGGTGTGGCGCCTCATACTTGGGGCCCTCAGGCCTTTCAGTGCAGCTTCCATAACTTTCCCCAGTCGGTTCTCCTGCCCCAGGCCTGTTGTGTGATTTTGCCTGGCTGCAATATGTCCCTGAACTGAGATCATGCCTCCTGCTTGCCTGGGAGGAAAGAGGCATGTGTTAGAAAAACCTGTGACCTTTGCATGCCTACTATTTAAAAGTCATATTATTACTCCATTCACTTCTGCCTCCAGCCCTGCTTGCCACCAGCATGCAGACCCAGTGTATCCCTTGAGCTGGAAGAAAGTTCCTCACCCATGTCTGGAATTTGTGGCTGCTTCTGGCCTCTTCTCTGTAGTCCCATAAGGGGAAGTGCATTTCAGAACATCCCGTGTGAATTAGGCAGAAATGCCCTTTGAAGTAATTGGACACCAATGTAATTGGGATCCTGTGGCATGTCTGGTGCTGTAATTTCACCATAGGTTAAAAGTGGTGTTTGGGGGAAAAGCATTAATTATTAGAATTTATTTACTGCCCTATACCCAGAGGTCTCAGGGCGGTTCAGGCCTTCCTTTGTTCTCATCATCCTTATGTAAACGAACTAGTCTTGAATCCGTCTCCTGAGTATATATTATTATGGTTATTATTATGAGCTAGGGTAGCTCAGTTGGTAGAGTATGAGCCCCATTTTGGCAAAGGTTTCCTGCACTGCAGATGGTTGCACTGGGAGACCCTTGCAGCCCCTTCCAATTCTATGATGCTATTATCATGGCTTGGGAATTCTGGGAATTGACCAGCTCTTCACTTTATCTTGATTGTCCTGTATATTATTTTCATATGTTGTAAAACTGCCCCCCCCCAAAAAAATATTTTTTTAAAGTAATCTTTTAATGAAGAGAAATAAATATCTAAAATAAATTGCACATGACCAGATGTGTAACTGGCTCTTCCCTTGCCCTTCCCTTGATAGATTTGAGAAGTTGTCCAACAAGCTCACCGAAAAGCTTGACCTCGTAGCAAAGCGCTTGGTGGAGTTGAGAGACCTGGAGGAGGAGACGGATCGCCTGCAGAACCTCTATGAGTAAGTTCCATTCTGAGTGCTTACCTGTTCATAGACCATCAGTGGCTGCTGACCCTGATAGAAATGCTCCACATCTAGTGCGGAAGGCATCACGCCTCCGAATAACGGTTGCTTGGAATTGCAAGCCCTGGGAGCGCCGTCTCATTCAGGTCTTGCTTGCGGGTTTCCCAGAGGCATCTGGTTGGCCAGTGGTGTAGCATCAGGTGCTGGTGCCCGGGGCGGGGTAAGTGTGGCGCCATCGGTGGACTGGACAGCTTAGTGGTGCTGGGCTGCTGAGCAAGGAACTTACTCGCAAGCCAGAGCCCAGCAGAGGAGAGAGACAGAGATTCTGCCACTGCCTCTCATTCTCGCCTGTCCCTGGTTCAGGTCTGACCCAGGAGTGAAGCTCCAGCAGGGTGGCACTGGGTTGTTGCGTGGAACCTCCTTGGCACCAGAGCCCAGCGGAGGAGAGGCGCCCGGGGGTTGGGCACGCTAGGACATCCCTTCACTGGTCTTGAGAAGGAGACACAGCTGCTACCTCAGCCCCAAAGGCCCGGCCTGGGCATGGCTTCTCTCTCTGTGGCTCTAGACTAGAGGAGGAACCTGTCATGGGGGCGCAACCAGGCGCCCCCTAAAAAAAAATGTGCCCAGGGCAATGCCCCCAGCCCCACCCACACTAGCCTCTGTGGTTGGCCACCGTGAGAATGGGATGCTGGACTAAATGGGTGTTTGGCCTGATCTACATCCCAGATTACTGCACAGTAGGCACCGGCCTATGGGCCCCACACCTCTTAAAGGCCCCACGACAATGGATCAAAATAATATTGTTTTAGTCTTCGACGAAAATTAGCCTCCTTAGTGCAATGTTATCCCACTAGATTGCACACATGAGGGGACCCCCGAGATTTTGACTGCCTAGGGCCACTACCACTGCTTGGTGGTAGTAGCTGGAGAATGCTCCTCAGAACTCTTCTTTGGGAGGTGATCATAGAAAAATTGATTATTCAGTGCCACACTTCTCGTTTCAGTTCCTCACAGACCGGCTATAGCAGAGAGCTAGGAAGTTTAGAGGTAACATTAAACAAAGAAGCTGAGAGAAGGTAAAATATTATCTGAAAGTAAAATATTGCACTAAAGACTTTCAGGACGTTTGTGTCAGATTCATAAACATACATGTGCAATTCCCTTGATGCTGGAACCTCTGGTTACGTCTCGTCCTCCTTACGAATGCTTCGGGTAATGAGCTCCGCTAACCTGGACGTAGTTGCTCCTGGTAGCGAACTTTACCCTGGGATGCGAGTGGAATTCGTGTGGCAGCAGCGCGGTGGCTGCGGGAGGCCCCATTAGCGAAAGCGCACCTCAGGTTAAGAATGGACCTCTGGAACGAATTAAGTTTGTAACCGGAGGTACCACTGTATTTAGGTCTGGATATCAAACTACCCTTTCCTAATTCATAGAATTGTGTAATGTAAACACAGGTACAGGTGCTAGGTTTTCTCTGCCTATTGGGTCAGGCTTTGTTTTCTTTTTCTCCCAATCAGCCTTAGCCCCACCAAACCTACAAGCACACCCTTGCCAAGGTGCAAAATCCCCTGTGCAACTTGCAGAATTTGAACCATTGAGGATCACAGAATTCTCCTTTAGCCAAATGGAAATCCTGGTCAGAAATGGAAAGTGCAGTTGATTTAAGGCAGTGGCTATGCAGAAGGCAAGAACACTTAGAATATAGATTGGGAACCTCTGCCTTGGTCAGACCACGCCTGGAAAACTGTTCTGAGCACCACGATTTAAGAGCGATATTGACAAGCTGAAAAGTGTGCAGAGTAGGGCAACCAAGATGATCAGTGGTCTTGGAAACCAAGGTTTATGACGAATGGTTGAGGGAGTTGGGGATGTTTAGCCTGGAAAAGAGGAGACTGAGAGGAGATAGGATAGCCATATTCAAATAACTCAAGGACTGCCCCATGGAAGATGGAGCAAGTTTGTTTTCTTCTGCTCCAGAGGGTAGGACTCAAGCCAGTGGATTCAAGTTACAAGAAAGGAGATTCTGACATCAGGAAGAACTTTCTGTCACACCCTCTCCCATAGGAGCCATTTTGTGACTGGCGCCCCCAGCACTCTCCCCAAATTCAGAATGTCCCCACTAGTCCAACAAGTTTGGCATCCCCTGTATAGAGATCTTTCTCAGCCTGCATACTATTGCTTGTTGTTTGCCTCCTTGGGCTCCTTTGGGAGGAAGGGCAGTATATATATTTAAGCACAAGTAAATGAATTAGACTAAATTAGTGCTCTCTTTTTCTGGAAAGCTTTCTCTGTTCCAAATATCCTTTTCTTTTCTGGGACTGTGGTTGTTGTTGTTTTTTTAAAATGATGAAACATTGGAGATACCTTTCAGAACTGTCTCTTCAGCTGCTTTATTTTAAGAAATAACTCTTGATCTCCGAGTTACCGTGTATGAAGAAGCACTTTGAACATTTGCAACTGCTGTGTTGTTGTGTTACCGTTACCATAAACATTATCAGCATCAGGAAATCCTTTGTACAAGAAAGGTGACTGAAACCAACATCACTGTTCTAATTGACTGTTCTGCTTAACACTGTGGTGGCTAATATGCGTGGCTCTCTTCTTGCTAGAGAAACCCTTCAGAACCAACTTGCTGAAATCACAGCCAAGTATGAGAAAGTTATGAATGATCAGGAAGAGTTACTGACCACTTCAAAGGAAAAGTCAGACGCTGGTAAAATGCACCTTAATACCTTAATAAAGCAGGTATGATACTGTCTTGGACTGGCTTGATGCAACGGAATGGTGGGTGGCACCAGCTGGGGAACCCCCAAAGTTCAAAGGCTCAGAGCCCAGGGGGTGGTGTTGGAACTACAGTGAGTGGTTGGAAAGGGAAGACTGGGAGGAGGAGGTGTCTGAAGCTGAAGGGGTGACAGGGGCTTGGTGAACAGGAGGAGTCTGTGGCAGAGAGAAGTCCAGGATCAGAAGCTGAAGCAGGGGAGGAGGGAGGCCAAGAGGCAGAGATGAGTCAGGCTGATGCAAGTTTCCCAGGACCAGGAGAGGCATGAAGCAGGAGGAGCAAAGACAGACTTGCCAGTGGAGTCTCAGATTGCTTGGGAAGGACCCAGGAGAGGAGAAGCCTTAAGCAGCTGTGGGAAGGTGGGGACATTTAGTCTCCACAACTGCCTCATAGAGGCAAGATCTACCAAAAAGAGTTGCTGTGTTCATGAGGCCTGGCACTCCTGAGCATACTTTGTTCCTTCTGCTAAAGAGTTAACTCCACTTACCTGGTGTGATTTATTGCTGACCCGCTCCTGTCAGATACCCACTACGTGCCTGAAATGAAATCACAGGGCCACGTGCATTTTCTACAGGTGAAATGAAACCTGGAATATAGCAGGGTTTCATAACCTAGACTCCTAGACTTGTGCTATCCCTGGTTAACATTTAAATACACACATTCTCCATCAGGTCCCCCACCCCACTATTTCACAGGAATGGTAGTTATCACTGCCACTCAGCATTTTATTTTAGTGTATTTTTGGTCTTTGTTGGAAGCCACCCAGAGTGGCTGGGGAATAATAAATAAATCATTATAAATTATTATTATTATTATTATTATTATTATTATTATTATTATTATTATTATTATTTTATTTGGGGTGCATTGATTCCTCACAGAAACATGCAGTATATCTGTGCTGTATTTCCCAGGAGTCTTTATTTCAAGCCATTTCAAATAGTCTAGTTTAGCGACATTGTAAGTGGGTTCAGCTTAGCTGCAAAACATCCTAAGCGTAGAATGTCCGTGCTTTCTACGTATGTACATATGGCATATGGTGCGAAAGTCACCCTGGAGAGCCACCACCAATCAGTGCAAACTATACTGAGCTAGACAGACCCAATGGTTTGACTCAGTATTCAACAGCTTCCTAGACCAGTGTTTCCCAACCTTGGGTCTCCAGCTGTTTTTGAACTACAATTCCCATCATCCCTAACCACTGCCCTTGCTAGCTAGGGATGATGGGAGTTGTAGTCCAAAATCAGCTGGAGACCCAAGGTTGGGAAAGACTGTCCTAGACTGTACACAGATTAAAGACAGGACCACCCATGCTCAGATATTTACAATCTTAAAGGCACGGCACAAAAGGAAAAAGGGATAGGGCAGGAAGAGGGAAATAAACACAAGGACCAGTCCTTAAGTTACATTGTCTTTACCATGGGCAGCTTGAATGGAAACAGTTAATAGAAACCTGCAATGCAGGAATCTCAGCTATAGCATCCATTACAGATGGCCATCCAACCTCTGTTTAAAAACCTCCAAGAAAGGAGAATCCATCACCTCTTGAGGGAGTCTGCCCCACTGCTGAACAGCTCTTACTGTCAGAAAGTTTTTTTCGAATGTTTAGTCGGAATCTCCTTTCTTGTAACTTGAAGCCATTGGTTCGAGAAAACAAGCATGCTTAGGGATGGGAGGAGCCAAAGTCCTCTCTCAGCCCAGCTGTGGAGCGGAACCCGCTTTCTCATCAATTCTTCCATGGAAATTGATTGAAATTGCCAGTCAAAACTGCATCATGCTTAGAGCTAGACTAGATGTGATGGCACCAGATCTGTGAGTTAGGTGTTCCCCTCCCATGTGTCTTTTCCCTCTTTAAATGGGATTCTCCTCTGCCCCCCAAACACATCCTTCTTACATATGGGCAGCTTCCAACAGAAAATGCAAGAATATACAGAAGCCCAGAGTTCTATTTCAGTCTGGTCAAATTGTGCCTCTCAGTCTCTTGAGGGCCAAGAATAGCAGAAATGATCCCTGCCCTTGCTTTTGTTCCCTGTGACTAGAATGAAGAACTCACGGTAGAACTATTGAAGACCCAAGACATGGCCAAGCAACTTGCCAGCAAACTGCTTAAAAGGCAAGGTTACTACAAAAAACGTGATGCCAAAGTGGAAGCGGAAATCACTAAACTTGAGGCAAGAGAGCCATCTTTTTGTTATGTGGTATAAATGTATTGTATGTAAGTCTCCAACTCCCATTATCCCCAACCAGCATATTCATGGGCTGGGATGATGGCATCTAGTGGGTAACATGTTCCCTTTCTGTGATTTAGTGCTGAGATCAGAGAGGACAGATCTCTGTGCCCGACATAGTATGATGTCAGATAACTGACATCATGGGTGTGTTTTCTGAGCCAAATTCAGAGGTTTAATGGGCCCAATTAGGCCTGCAGGGCAGAGATTCTCCCAACTTTAGAGGTTCCAAGTGTAGCCCATAGAGTCTCCACCACACTCAGCACCAGATACTGACCTGTTGAGGACATGGCTTTGGTAGGGTTAAGGGCCCTTCTGCTACGGCATGCCTCAAGACCACCCATTCTGTATAAATTACTGCTGCACGTGTGAGAGGGTCAGAAGAAGTGTGCTAAACTTGCAGCCAGGAAGGAATATTGACCTCTGGTCTGTAGCAAAGATGCCTGAGCATCAAGATGATGGGAGACGCCTGACTGGGCATGGAGGGCAAGCAGTGGTTTGTGGGATGGAGGCTCAGCTGGAGATGCAGGGGAGGGGTGTTCAGTCCTAGGGAGGGGAGGGGCTGTGTGGGCAGATGTCCTGCTGAGGTTGGGTCACAGTGGGATAGATGGATAGATAGATAGATAGATAGATAGATAGATAGATAGATAGATAGATAGATAGAGTGGCTTCCCTACCAGCCCTCTCCTTCATCAAAGCTGGTGCAAAAATATATAGCCATGACCTCTGGTCATCTAGCAGTTGGAAAGTTTGGCCCAGCAACCCGTCTTAATATGTCACTATTGCTTGCCTTGTTAGCATCTGTCTGTCTCAAGAGACAATGGAGTGTGCTTCCAAGGGTGAAGTCAGACTGCTGTGTTTGCAGCACCAAAGTGACCCCACGGGTCACAGTGTGTATGGAGGTCCTGGGCTTCCCAGACTACAAACCCCACCTCTTGGCTTTACTGATGAGGTCCAAAGGAAAGCAAAGCAGTATATTTGGCACCACCTTGGCTGCAGGAGTTGCCAGAAGGAGGCGTAAAAGGCACCATCCAGCCACTTTAGGGACCCAACTCCGGATTTGTGTCGGGTTTACTCCTTATCCTTTTCTTCTTCTCCCAAGGATATCTTGCAAGGCCATGAAAGTTTAGGATAAGAGCTTTCCTTCTCCTAGATGGGCTACCTTCCCCTGCAGAGGAGCTCCATTTGCCCCTCTACAGAATGTGCAGAAACTGCCTTCTTAACTGTTGGACCCACTTTTGGTCTCATCTGCTCCATCCACCACAGCCTGTCTTCACGTCAGTGGCGTAGCGTGGTGGGTGCAGGGGGGCCCGGCTGCACCGGGCGCAACATCTGGGGGTTAGGGTTAGGGGGCGCAAATCCATGGGTTAGGGGGCACAAATCCACGGGTTAGGGGGCGCAAATTACTTGCCTTGCCCCAGGTGCTGACAATCCACGCTACGTCACTGCTTCACGTGCAGAGAAAGTCCCTAACTCACCGAGGGTTTGAGACCCATCGGCTTAACTGTGCTGTTTTGAGAATCCCAAACACTTTAGACAAGCCAGCTGTTTAATGCATCAGACCATTTAGGAAGCCCGTTGCCTCTTCGTTCATTCCTTGTGTATGGCTATTCATTTTCTCTAAAGAACGAATATCATACCGTAACAAAACTTACAACGGAAAAGGAAGAACAACTGAAAGTTAATATCCCACTTTCGGAGCAGTTGAGAGTGGAATTGGAGGAACTAAATGCTGAATATACCATCCGGAAGGACTTGTATGACGGTATGCCTTGAGTAGTTTCCATAGGACAGCAGCTTTTTCTCCTGCCTGTTTCTAAACTTTGTACATTCCAAGACATCACAGAGCGATAATGAGCACAAGGGAGCACAGGCTTCCTCTTCCCCCAAACCTTCTTCTTATATTGTATTCTGCAGATAGGAGTCGGGGGACATAGGTCATGGATGGAGCCCATGCTTTCTTAGCCGAAGTGCCTGGCCCCATCCCTGCCCTCTCCAGCTAACCTGGAATGCTGCTGCCAATCTTAGCAGACAGCATTGGACCAGCATTGGACCAGGTGGACTAATACTTTTACTCCCCAATTCAAGGCAGCTTCCTGTGGAGTGATGGTCAGGGTTTATATTTTATGTACAAGACACAACTACTGCTTTTTAACCCCACTGGGTAATCAAAGCAGCTCGTAACATCAAAACTCAATAGAAGCAACCATAAATGCAGCCTACAACCTTAAAAACACAGCCATTAAGAACAAATCTATTAAAAGAAATCCACCAGCAAGTTAGCCATCAAAAGACTGTTCAGTAGGCCAGGTTTTAAATCTTTTCTTCTGAGGCACAGTTAGAGGTCAGTGAGCTCTCCACTCCCTGGGCTAGATTTGAGATGGATTTGGGTAAAAACAGTTAACTTTCAAAACTTTGAATTAACTTTATGAAGTTCAGGGCCTGGAACACTCCCGGCGCAGAGAATGCAGCAAGTCAGGGAAAAGGGTCAGAGTGCTAGACACAGAGCCAAGGGGCCACTACTTTTGAGGAACTTAAACCATGTGGGTGGAGCATATTTCTAGCACTCAGTTACCTGTCCATGGTCCTTCAGGCCTTCCATTTGATCCGCTTCTCTTGAACCCTGGATCTGTATTGTCTGCCTCCTTGCCTCCCAATATAATGGACTGTCCTCCTTGTTCCTGGTTCCTGCCCTGACAGTTGGCTGGACCCCCTACCTCCCTGACTGCCTATGGGCCCTGCTGCCTCAGAAGAGGAAAATCCATGGGCCAAGCATAGGCAAACTCAGCCCTCCAGATGTTTTGGGAGTACAACTCCCATCATCCCTAGCTAATAGGACCAGTCGTCAGGGATGATGGGAATTGTAGTCCCCAAACATCTGGAGGGCCGAGTTTGCCTATGCCTGCCATAGGCAGTTTCAGAAAATGTTAGGGACTAGAGCCATTCTCCAGATACGGGAATTAAGATAGAGCAGGCAGGTCTGAACTTGTGTGTAATGAAAAGCTTCTGCATCTCTCTGGTCTCTATTAGGGAGATCATACTGGGTTATTTGGGATGTGGGTGGCGCTGTGGGTTAAACCACAGAGCCTAGGACTTGCCGATCAAAAGGTTGGCGGTTCGAATCCCCGTGACGGGGTGAGCTCCTGTTGCTTGGTCCCTGCTCCTGCCAACCTAGCAGTTCAAAAGCACATCAAAGTGCAAGTAGATAAATAGGTACTGCTCCGGCGGGAAGGTAAACGGCGTTTCCGTGCGCTACTCTGGTTCACCAGAAGTGACTTAGTCATGCTGGCCACATGACCCGGAAGCTGTACGCCGGCTCCCTCGGCCATTAAAGCGAGATGAGTGCTGCAACCCCAGAGTCATCCACAACTGGACCTAATGGTCAGGGCTCCCTTCACCTTACTGGGTTATTTGGCTGCTGTTGTGGCTTATATTAGCTTAAGTAAAATGGAGTCTTTCCTCCTCCTGTTTTGTTTCTAGAACTCCAGGAAGAGATGCTCACACTAACTAAGTGCATAGACAAGTCGACAAAGGAGACCGCCAAACTCACCAGGCTAAAGGTAATCACTCTGGTGTGATCTGTGCTTTTGGGGGCATCACATTTCTGGCAGCTCGGCTTCTGTGATGCTTGGTCCCTTATGCAAGCACCCCAGAGGTAACTATGCACACAACTTGAAGCTGCAGACCAGCTGCAGACCCTAATCCTAATGTTTAAGCACAGCTAGTATACTACACGAACACATCACATGCTGACTATCATCTCCACGTTATTTTGCTGATGGAGTTAATTAAGCTGGTCACTTGGGAACTTTAAGGTGAGAAGGACCAGTTTCATGGAGAAGTGGCAACGCCCAGCATTCAGCTTATTCAAATAGGTCACACAAGGAGGCCACACAGTAACGGCCTCTTCCTCAGGCCTGGGTTATGGGATGGATGGCCCCACTGCAGAATGTGGCCGTTAGCTAAGATGAGGAAAACCTTTTGTGGCCCAAAGATAGAAATCCAGAAAGAAAGTAAATTATCAAACCATCAATTCTAGCACATGGGGTGGGGGTGGACCTAAATTGTATAATTTGGTATTTGAATCAATTGTATTAGGAATTGTAATGAGGCTATTATTGGATTATTGTAATTGAAAACTAATAAAAAATATTATTAAAAAAAGACTGCATTCCAACTTCTAGGCCGGGGTTGTTTGTGTGCATATCAGTGATGGGCAGAATAACAGATTTGACAATTTCATCGTATTATTTATTACATAAAATTTATACATTGCTAGATTGTAGGGGGGGAAAACAACAGGAAAGGCGATTTACAAACGATAAAACTGTAAAGCCAGTAAAAAGATTACAACCCTAATTTAAAACATACAAAATATTTATGCAGTTTGTAGTATTTTACCTTTGTATAGTAGGCTTGTTCCTACAACCCCTCACATATCCCTTTCTGCCTTCCGTCCAGGCCGGCGAAAAGGGTTATCAGAGTTTAAGGACACATTCCAGCTGGGCACAAACACCCCAAGATGTGAAAGAGGGCCAGTGAGGGGTGTGGCTGGGGAGAATCCCAGGAGCCAATTACAGAGGCCCAAGGCGTTGCTGGATAAATAACCGAGCAATCCAAACTCACACCTGTTTGATGGGGTGCAGGTGCCCCTCCCTTAGGTGACCTCCATTGGTGGGGAAGTCCTGCTAGCAAAGAGCACCTGACCAAAAGGTGTGCAGACAGAGAAGCTACCACCAGTGGGAGTTTCAGGAAGGGGCTGGACTGGTGTAGGATCTGATGGATCCTATGTAGACCCTGCTGCCATCATGTGACAACAGCGGGCAGAATCCAGGTCTCTTCTCGGTGCCAGCCTGGG
This sequence comes from Podarcis cretensis, assembly GCF_951804945.1. Taxonomy (NCBI): domain Eukaryota; kingdom Metazoa; phylum Chordata; class Lepidosauria; order Squamata; family Lacertidae; genus Podarcis; species Podarcis cretensis. Next base: position 8,973,358 of record NC_137170.1, on the reverse strand, counting down.
AGCTGTTGCAGCAAAAGGGTGTTTTTCCCTTCTGCCTTGGTTGGCACAAGCCCTGGGATGTCTAGGTGTGGTGCTGTTTGAGTTGACACTGGGCAGAATGGAAGCTGTATCGGGGGCGACTGCCCCATGGTGATTCATTTGCACATGGAAACACTGGATGTCACAGCTAGAGTAGCACGAGCAGCAGCCCTGAACTTAGGAAGAATTAGTTCCCCTACTTTGTTTTCCTGCCTCCTCCCCATCCCTTTTATATGGTGTCTATTAGACTGTCAGTGCTCACTAACTAACTATTCTTTCCTCACAGTCTCACGCAAAGAACGTAATAAAGACCAACAGGGAGAAAGCATTGCATCAGCTGCAAAGCTTCACACATTCTCTGAAGTACCTTGAGAGAGACATCTATGAGATTAATAGGAGGCTGTACATTTTGAATGGAGAAAACGACAGATTGAGAGCAGTGAGTATTCCGAGTCTGACTCTGGCACATAAAGCCCACACCTTCAGGAAGTGGAAGTTAACATATCGCAATAGCGTGACACGCAAACCAATACAAGTACCAGGAAGAGCTTTGAAAAAGTTGTTTATTGGACTTCATTATTGCTTTTTGGATATTTTGGTTGTAGCGAGGAATGCATGTATTCTGGGTGCACCAAAATAGGAAGCTGCCAAACTGGGAAAAGATGGCATTGTGCAGTTTGGTCTCTGCAAACCCTAGAAATGGCTGCCCCACTGCAGGAAGCCATTCTTAGGCATTATTTTACCCTGGTGATCTTGCTTTGCCTGTTTGGCAGCTGCTGGCTGCAGGGAGGGTGTCATGCTCACTGTGGTTGCACATTTGACTGGGTTGTGGATTCCCAGTACAGTGATTGATCCCATTTGCTGCTCTCTCTTGCCTTTGGCCTCACTTTGTAATATATATATATATTGCCCCTCTTTTTCTCTACCTCTGTACTGTTAGGAGCCTCTGTCATGCATTTGACACCATGGGCTTCCTGGCCCATGAAAACTTACTTGTCTGCTGTTCAGCTGCTATATGACCATTCACTGCATATGCACACCAAGATTTCAGACCCTGATCTCTCCCAGCCCTTCTTGGAGATGCCAGAGAGTGAACCTTCTGCATACAAACCACAGAACTATGACCCTTCCACACAGAACCTGGGGGGAGCTGCTATGCCTTTCCTCCTGAAATGTGGTCCACAACCCAAATCTCTGCCATCCCTCCATTTTCTTAAAAGTTTGTACATCACCAGCTGCCCCAGCCCAGGCTTCCTTCTTAAATCACTGAAGTTTACAGAGAATTTGTGGTTCTATCCGAGATAGCTTGGGGAAATTCAGTAATTATGCAAATTTTAAATATTCAGTCCAATTTAGGTTTCCTTGGGGCAGAGTACACAAGGTGCAGATATGTGTGAAAGAGGCATATAGAAGTGAATGGAGAGATGTTATATTCACTGGAAATTTTGTATGTTTTCATCTGAACCTTCTTAGGTCACAGGAAATTTCTAAATAGAACCAGAATTGAAGGGGTAAACGTTGGGTGGTTTAATGAGTGCAAGGGTACTTTCAGGTACTTACAAGGACTCAAATCACAGGGCAGAGTATTAAACTCACAAAAATAAGCAGCACAGTAAAGCGTTAGGAATATAGATTGTTATACCTTTTTAATCCCCTTCAGCTGTAAGCAGCAGCTGACCTGTTTTTACCCCTCGTGCAATGAGCAGACTACACACTGTTAAGTAAGTTTAAAATTATTTACTTACAGATTCAAGGTCTCAGTCCTGCATTGTTCCATGCAGCAGCAAGGATAACATAGGCAAAATACTCTTGTGTAGAAAATACAGAATATAGTTTCAAACATGTGTTTTAAGCTTGGGAGCAAGCCTAGACATGTCTTTTTCAGTGCAGAGAGAAAGGAAGAGCAAAAGGCTTCACTTCCTCCCTCTAGAGGGTGTGACCTAGCTGAGCCTATCTAGCAATGCAACTCTGTGGTCCTTTACCACTTTGTGCGCTAACTAGTCCTATGCCTGCTAGTTGTATTTGACTGCAATCTCCCACAAGAAAAACAAGATGTGACTTAAGAAGTGATAGGCTTGTTGTATATTATTAACAAGGACACGTCAGATGCTGACACTCTGGGAACGTTTTTACCCTGGCAGGGCATTGCCTTTCTCAAAGAAGATATCTCTGAAATCGAAAGTGAGGCAAAACTCTTTCGGTCAGAGAGGCAAGAAACCCAGAAAGCTACAAAAGAGCTTCATGGTGAGTGATGTGTGGCATGAAGTTGATTGCTGCAATACAAAAGCCCCGCGTTGGAAGGTTCCTTCCAGACCGCTGCTGTTTTGCAGGTGGGAATCAATCACATACCTGCAGACTCAGGTCGCACAATTAAAGCGGATTTGGCACTCTTGCACAACAAACCTACTTACCCCACCCCCCACCCCAAGAAAAAACCACCGCATTGCTTGACATAACATCCCTCTGTACAGACAGATCAGAATGAATTTTCAGTAAACTGGCCATCACACATCTCCAGCGATATGGGCCGTGGCTGGCTTCACCAAGAAGTTTTTTAGGTCTGTGGCTTTATGGCTGCCTTTCCTCATGGCTGGTCTGCCATGCTGAGCAATCAAAACTGTCTTCTCTGAATTGTGGCTCCGAGCTGGTGCTCAGCCAGAATGTACACACTGCACTGAGTAGCCACAGACCCACGTATGCAGTGCTGCAGTATGAGATTCTGGGGAAGGTCTATAGCCCAGGGGTAGCAGAGCAGCTGCCTTTGATTCAGAAGGTCTCTGGTCCATGGCATATGCACAGAGGACTGGAGAAAGCCTGGAGAACCATTGTCAGTGTAGAGAACACTGGGCCAGACAGACCAGTGCTCTGACTGCAGGGCAGCTTCCTATTCCTGCATTGCAGGAGGTTCACAGAATTGTAGAGTCGGAAGGGACCCCAAGGGTCATCTAGTCCACCCCCCCACACACACAATGCAGAAATCTAGATGACCCTCAAGGTCCTTTACGTTTCTATGATTCTAAGCTGCATTATCGCTGAAGACCAGGCTTCCTCAACCTCGGCCCTCCAGATGTTTTGAGACTACAATTCCCATCATCCCTGACCACTAGTCCTGCTAGCTAGGGATCATGGGAGTTGTAGGCCAAAATCGTCTGGAGGGCTGAGGTTGAGGAAGCTTGGCTGAAGACAATGCATGCCATGGGGGATTCCTTGGGGCTGCCATAGATCAGCATAAAAGGCCAGATGGAAACAGGTGGCAGTCAAGGGGGGAATCAGTGTGTATTCATGCACACACAGACACACAGAGAGGTATGTACGAATGATAAACATATATCTTAATCTGCTCCCTGGATTGATACCCCATGTACAATACATAGGGCAGTTTTTTGTTTCGTTCTTGCATTTGCAGTGTTCCCATTATTGAGAGAGGAGAGTGCCAACAACCACAGTGGGATTCCTATTAGTAAGCTACCCAAGTTCAGAGGTGTAGAGCAGGTTGCTTTCTCCACAGAAACATCACCAGTGTAATTTCCCTTTCCCCTGCAGGAATAAGGGGTCACTTGCACCGGAGTGGGATTTAAACCTGCCCCTGCCACCAACCACTGGGACCAAACCCCCCTCCTAGCTGTGGGTTTTCAGCGGTTAGATTGTGTTCTTAATGCTTTTGTTTATAACAGAAAGATATTTTCTTAGCTAACTGGCACTCTAGAAGCACCAGGTATCCAACGCTTTTGATAAAAGTATTTCATTTGGTCTCATTTGCTGTCTGGATTTTCTCTTTCTATAGATAGTAGAAAAATCACTTTTAAATGGCAGACTTTTTGGCAGACATTTCCCTAAATGCTCTAAAATGTCTTAATTTCTTTTAGGACTTTATGTCAAGAAGTGGATAAGGGACACCAAGCTTCAAAAGGTATGATGCAGTATTGGGTTAAGAACAGCTTTTGGGACACGGTGCCCTGGGTTTTTCTCCTGTCTTATCTCCCTGGAAAGAGAGCAGCTTATACAGGATTGGCTGTCAGGCAGGAAAAAAGAAATATATATTGCATATTGGACTTGCGTTGCATAACAAATATGCTTTTGACTACTTCTGCCCTTAGCCCCTGGTTGAAATAGCTCATGCGGGTATCTTGCTTTTGAAACTGCAGTCCCACTTGTACTTTAACAAAAAATGATTCAAATACAGTACAATTGCATCTTACATGCATTTAACTTCCGCAGTTTCAATTATTGAAGGTAGGATGGTTGAAATTTCGTGAGAAATCCATCAAGGTGGAGAGCTTAAAAGCTCTTTTTGCGCCAGATCCGCTTGAGTTCCCCAGTGCGAAGAGAGCTTTTCACGCTCTCAGCCTTGCTTGCTGGGCAAGGCTTACTTGATGTATGGGCTCTGGGAGGAGAAATGATTCTCCCTCTCCCTGAGAGCCAGTGTGGTGTAGTGGTTAAGGGCGGTGGACTCGTAATCTGGTGAACCGGGTTCGATTCTCCGCTCCTCCACATGCAACTGCTGGGTGACCTTGGGCCAGTCACACTTCTCTGAAGTCTCTCAGCCTCACTCACCTCACAGAGTGTTTGTTATTGGGGAGGAAGGGAAAGGAGAATGTTAGCCACTTTGAGACTCCCTTAAGGTAGTGATAAAGCAGGATATCAAATCCAAACTCTTCTTCTTCTCTCCCCTTCACCTGCTAGCCTTAGGAGCAGCTCCAAAGCTTTGGGTATACATGATTTTTGTGTATATGCAGAACCTTTGGAACGTCCCACATTAGATGTGATCGCACTGTAACAAAACTATACACAGTCGTACCTTGGAAGTCAAACAGCTTAGTTCCCGACCGTTGCAAACCCGGAAGTGACTGCTCCGGTTTGTGAACTATTTTTGGAAGCCGAACGTCCGACAGGGCTTCCGCGGCTTCCGATTGGCCGCAAGAGCTTCCTGCAGCCAATCAGAAGCCATGCTTTGGAAGTCGAACAGACTTCTGGGATGGATTCCATTCGATTTCCAAGGTACGACTGTAAACCGTTCAGCCCGGACACTGAGATCCAGCGCCGAAGGCCTTCTGGCGGTTTCCTCATTGCGAGAAGTGAGGTTAAAGGGAACCAGACAGAGGGCTTTCTCGGTAGTGGCACCTGCCCTGTGGAATGCCCTCCCTTCAGATGTGAAGGAAATAAGCAGATATCTTCTCTTTAAAAGACATCTGAAGGCAGCCCTGTTTAGGGAAGTTGTTAATATTTAATTCTGTATTGTTTTTAACACTCGATTGGAAGCCGCCCAGAGTGGCTGGGGAAACTCAGCCAGATGGGCAGGGTATAAATAATAAATTATATTCTATATTATATTATATTGCTGCCATCTCTGTAACACCTAAGTTACAGACAGATTTTCAATGGAAACAAGAGTTACACATTCGAATGTGGGTATTCAAGAAAAGAGGCTGGGGCAACCCTAACCAGCCTCTTGCAATAGAAAGTTTAACAGCCCAACTTGAAGGTGAGCCATCTTTCTTTCGCTGCAGTTTTTCTTGAGGTACCAGAAAGATGTCATGATTATTCTGGATGAGTATATAAGGAAACACAGGAAAAGGAACGACAAGCTTGACTATGTTTCCGACGGGCTGCAGCTAAACTATATGGCAATGGAGTCTCTGTTAGAAAGCAGGTCGGACCTGGGTGACGAGGTGAGCTCACTCTGCAGGGGTGGCGCATTGGTTCAGTTCTACACAAAGGGCGGCTGAAACAGCAGAACTTACACTCCGTGAAGCAGATTCTTGGCAACAGAAATATACCACGCACAAGGCGGCTGGGGAAGATCTGGAACAATATATTTTGGCAGCACTTACAATTTTCAGTAGCTCAAGACAGGTGCCATTTGTTGCAATGTACAGAAACCCTATCGGGATGCAGGTGGCGCTGTGGGTTAAACCACAGAGCCTAGGACTTGCTGATCAGAAGGTCGGTGGTTCGAATCCCCGCAGCGGGGTGAGCTCCCGTTGCTCGGTCCCTGCTCCTGCCAACCTAGCAGTTCAAAAGCCCGTCAAAGTGCAAGTAGATAAATAGGTACCACTCCGGTGGGAAGGTAAACGGCATTTCTGTGCGCTGCTCTGGTTCGCCTGAAGCGGCTTATTCATGCTGGCCACATGACCCGGAAGCTGTATGCCGGCTCCCTCGGCCAATAAAGCAAGATGAGCACCGCAACTCCAGTCGGACACGACTGGACCTAATGGTCAAGGGTCCCTTTACCTTTACAGAAACCCTACATGAGACATTCAGGAGTCAAGCTGCATTTCCAGTAGGGCTTTATTCCGGTTGCAGTCTTGCATCATCATCAAGTAGTCTTCTTACATCCAGGAATCAGCACACATATACACGTACAGGGGAGAAGCCAGCGTGGGGGAGTCAACCATATCTCTTTATGCTGCTGAGTCAGCATTTCTGCTTAGCGGAGAGTGATAACTCTGATACCCACAACAATCCAACACCTTTCTCTCTGTTCCCACTCCCTAATAAACTTGCTTAGAAAGGAAAAGGAAACACACCAAAAGAGCTTTAATTTTTCATTCTTTCTTTTTCTCCCTTTCTTTTTGCTAGGGGCAGGAATCTGAACAGTAATCACAAAGGCCCTGCGACCGCATATATCCTTCTCTCTTAGCCTACCTTTCCTGCAGCAGGAAGCCCAAGATTGACAGTACCTATTTGCGAATGGTCAGAGGGAGGAGGAGCACATAATACAGGGATTGAAGATTTCAGGTTTCCCTACTGCAAAATTTGGATTACCTTGACACAGAATGTTAATTAAAAATATTAATAGGTGGCTCTATAAGAGAACTTTTGCTCCGGCAAAAGATAGAACATTTATTCTGGGAAAGCAAGGTGCAAAACCTGGTAGGTGCTAGAAAGAGCATGCTCTCCCACAAAAATTTTTCCTCTGCAAAATTGGCTGACGTGAATTGGGAGATTTTCCTAATCACGATTTAAATCACTAGTCCGTAAGACTTGATTTAAATCTACTTTTTTTACAGAAAGACTCATTCTTGCTGGTATAATCTTACCATTTACAACCAGATGAAGGTTTCATTTTTGGAATAATAAATTTTCAGAGTAGTTTTTACAGTTATATCAAAAATTTCTGATTTGGTTATACTATTAGAAATACATAGACCAATAATTATGAAATTATTGTCAGGTTTAATAAGTTTATGTTTGGACAACTTTTCTGCTGTACTTTATGGGAAGGAGAAAAATAATCATTTCCTTAAGAATTTAAACAATGTATTTAACTAAAACAATAACATTATAGCATATGTATCCATGTTTGTTCACTGATGTGATCAAACAATTTTTTTAAATAAAAAAAAACCTTTAACTGTGTTTTAGTACACATGAAAAACTTAAACAAATCCTTATTTCCTGATGAATAGCCTTTAGACTAGAAGATTATCTTTAGAAAGATTTCCCCCCCAAAAAACCATTTTATTTTAAAAATGCGATTGAAATAAAAAAAATCTGATTTAAATAAAAAAATCTGATTTTTAAAAAATAATTGATTTTTATCCACCCTGCATCAAAGGGTTGTTACAAACAGATATTAATAAAAATAATAACAACTGCATTGTTCTCCCAAACCTCTTATCTAGAAATGAAGAGACTGCAAGAGCTGTGGACTGAAGTCAGAACACTGAGCTTTATTCTTCTACATATCATTCTTCAAAGACGCGATAAAATACTGCACTCAGAAATAAAAGTTACACCGTTTCCAGATACGCTGTACAAAATGTTTCACGCTCGCACAGCATGGGCAGGTAATAAACATATTTCCAGGGGACGGTAGCCTTGATCGTTCACCATGAACAGCAGCGGGGACTCTGGCTCCTGTGGCTGACGGAACACTTCTAAGGCATTATACGCACAGGTGTTGCTTAGGAGGATAGAATCTAGCTGATGTGGGGGGACGGGACTAAGCCTTGATCCTAAAGAAACTTTACCTGAAAGCTGGCTGATAGGAGAACTGAGAGCTTCCTATAAGAGGGGAAGGATGTGTGGGCCCCCGAGAACCTCAGCCTACAACGCTGGATTCTTGGCTCAACGTCCGTTTGCTCCATCGGAGAGTATCCGCGAAGGATCCGTGTACTTTGCAGTAAGCAAGTAAAACAGAGCAGGTGCCGGCACCAAAGCCAGCAGGGGCAAGTCTTGGTACACGTTGTTCAGCTTGGAGATGGAGATGATCCCGTAGGCATGCAGGAGCCAGTGGCTGAATAGAACAATGAGCCTTTTCTTCCTGACAAGGAGATCCTTGAAAGTCTGGTAAAACAGGAGACAAGATGTTGCCGTTAGTTTTTACACAGACGTCGCCTGAGGCTAATGCAAAGATTTCAGAAAGGGGCAGAATGAAATCACGGTGCCTTCTGAAGCCTCTCCTTTTATATTGTCTCTCGGTGGAGAGAGCTATCTGAACTAAGCCGTTCTTAGTTTCTCTCTTTATCATATTTTCGGGAGAGCTCTGAGGAAGGGAATGGCACAACTGCAGGTGCCACATAATACCCCGTTCTGCATTTGTAATAACTTGGTCTTTTCGTGTGGTAGCACCTACACTTTGGAACTCCCTGCCCATTGCCATCAAGCAAGCCACTTCACTGTGCTCCTTTTGGCACCTGCTAAAAATTTTGGGACGAAGGTGGCGCTGTGGGTTAAACCACAGAGCCTAGGACTTGCTGATCAGAAGGTCAGCGGTTCGAATCCCCACGACAGGGTGAGCTCCCGTTGCTCGGTCCCTGCTCCTGCCCACCTAGCAGTTCGAAAGCACGTCAAAGTGCAAGTAGATAAATAGGTACTGCTCTGGCGGGAAGGTAAACGGCGTTTCCGTGTGCTGCTCTGGTTCTCCAGAAGCGGCTTAGTCACGCTGGCCACATGACCTGGAAGCTGTATGCTGGCTCCCTCGGCCAATAAAGCAAGATGAGCGCCGCAACTCTAGAGTCGGTCACGACTGGACCTAATGGTCAGGGGTCCCTTTACCTTTACCTAATAATATTTTTGTCCAGACAAGCCTTCCCATATATTTAGAAAGTTTGCACAAGTTTTAATCCACTGCTATTTTAACTTTTAAAAAGTTTTAGATCATTATTAATTTTCCATACCAATAATTTAATCTTTTTCCGTTAACTGCTTTGAGAGTTTTCTTTTAACCATCAAGGAATGTACAATTTTTATGAAACAAACAAAGCCCTAACTGGAAAGGCAGGAGAGGGTCCACTGTTCATTATTCTCTCTGAAGGAGAGGAAGCAGGCACACACATTTGCCAATACCAACCCATCCTCTTTTGCACTAACAGTTGCTGCTCTCCTTTAAAAGAAGCCACTTAGCAGTTGCAGCAGTTACAGATGCCTTTGCTTAAGCCCTTCCCCATAGCAGCATCCTGCTTGTGAAATGCTCATTCCTCAAGAGACCCGCCTGATACCAAGCCTGTTTTCATTTTGCCACCATGTGTAAGATTATTATTTTGTTGTTCACTCTTTATTTGCATTTGCTGTTTTAAGAATTGGTGCAACCCCACCCAGAAATCCTTGGCTGTTAAGGTTCCAAGGGGTTGCTTGAGAGCAAGCAGGCAAATACCTCCCTGCTTGGCTGTGAAGCCTTGCTTTTGATGCCAAAATAAACTTTATCTGCCCAGAACACCACTCTCCCGTGGCTGACTCATTCATTGGCAGAATCTGTGAGTGGGTGGTCCTTAAACCTTCCCCAGCAGAGTGGTTTCTTGACGCCCAGTCTGCGCTTCCGCTCTCTGCACTGAAGCCTACTGCGCAGGGAAGGCGTGGGTAACGGAGGACCTCTCTCCTCCCCGCTTTGCCCAGGCAAGGTGTCCTAGCCCCGCCTCGCCTCCTCCGAGCCCTGAAGCTCCTCTCCACTGGAGGCGTGGTTACTCTCCTCCAATGAGGAGGTGCTGCTTCCCACGATCTTTGGGGGCTCTCTGTAATCCATCCGGCTTTTCCCATCTCCCCCCTGAGCCGATGGCAGTTCCCTGACATTGGCTAAAGATTAAAATAGTCAAGCGACATCAGGCAGGGAACAGCTTCTTTGAAGAGCCAGGCAATAATACAGTGGTGCCCCGCAAGACGAACGCCTCGCAAGACGGAAAACCCGCTAGACGAAAGAGTTTTCCGTTTTGGAGGCGCTTCGCAAAACGAATTTCCCTATGGGCTTGCTTCGCAAGACAAAAATGTCTTGCGAGTTCCTGCGGTTTCCCCCCCCCCTTTTCCCCCCTTTTCCTAAGCTGCTAAGCCGCTTATCAGCTGATCCGCTGATAAGCCGCTTAACAGCTGATCGCTAAAAGCCACTAAACCGCTAATCTGCTAAGCTGTCAATGGGCTTGCTTCGCAAGACGAAAAAACCGCTAGACGAAGAGCCTCACGGAATGGATTAATTTCGTCTTGCGAGACACCACTGTACTGACGAGGAAGGATTCTTATGCAATAACTATGGCTGCTTTTCCTCCTCGGTCATGAGGGACTGTATGAGATGGTAACCAGCTGGTTCTTAAGCCTCTCCTGATATGCTGACTGTTCAGAATGCTGATCAGAGCCTCCTCACAAATCTAAACAAGCAGAGAGGTTATCTCCCTCTCCGGTGTAGAATGTGTGAACAAAGACTTTAGCTGTCTCAGGCTTTTGAAGATAAAACAATTAAAAATAGCAGCATAGACCTCTTTGCCAACCCAGGGTGGGGGTGGGAGAGCGGAATCCCCGGCGGAATAGCCCAAGGAATTCAATCACTTATTGCTGACCATTTCCTTTGTTTTCCCATTTTCTCCCTTCAGTTGTAGGTCACTTTTTAAAAAGGATATATTTTAAAATGAAACAGTGTTTTACTTACATCTACTTCGGAAGCTGACAGATAGACAACCAGGGTGACGAGAGATAACACTATGATGATATACGGGAATGCATAGTCTGGAAGAAAACAGTTGTGCGTTACATTGACACACCAACACAGTTTTACCGCACCAGTCACGCAGAAGCTATAAATAGTTGTTATGGGGTGCAATCCTGAGCATGCCTACTCAAAAGTAAGTCCCACTGAGTTCTATCAGCCTGACTTTACCCAGTGCCAGAGTGTGGGGGAAAGGTTGGATAGAAATAGACATAATAAAATTCTGTATCCTTGTAGTAACCAAAAGTGAGTGGTATGAAAAGTGCTCAGCTCACAAGGTGAAATAGTCCTTAGGCAGCTGCCACACTCAGACAGTCAAATCCTGCTTTAATAATCCAGGATATTCATGAGCTATGGTTAACAGCTTCCAAACATGCCAGATTAAACTGAAAATTAGCTTCCAATTGTGGCTTGTTTGGAAGTCATTAACCACAGTTCTTGGTTTGCATGTTAGGTGCAACTACCTGGTTTGTTCCACCAGTTGTGCAGAGGGGAAAGTGAGGGGGTGGAAAATAAAGGTGACTTACAGAGCAAGCCGCCTCCAACTGCTTGAAGCACAGTTAGGATCGGGAAGAAGTAGAGAGCTGCATAAATGCTCTTAAATCGATCAGACTTCCCTAGCCCACAAGCAATCTTCTTCACCAATAGGGGTCGAAGCATCATCATCAACACCAAACAAAAGGCATAGTATATAAATACAATGGTGTAGCTGGAAGAGAGAATTGTTTATTTCAGAGCACAGTAGTGCCAAAAACTTCACACCTCACTCAATATGGCCAATAAACACAAGACACATATATGCCACAAGTTCTATACCTGCCCCCCCCCATTATGCAAAATCCTTGCTTGATGCTGTTTCTTCACATCAACACTGTCTCCTACTTTCTTACGTCCTCCTGGCCCACAAATCCAGGCCCTGAAGATCTTGTACCTAAATTCATGGCAATCTGCATAATATCCTCTTTATCTTATTTCCTATCCTTATTCTCCCTCCAGCACAAATGCACAGTAGCCTCTTATTCCCATTCATTTTCTTCCACTGCCCTGGAGAGACATGTGAGCCATGAGCGACAGGGAGGGAAGGGCTTAAAAAATTCCTCTTGGTCATAGGCATGTTCACCATGTCAAAGTATGGCTTACTGGGACAGCTTAAATGTGTTTGCTCCCGGAGAGGAGATCACACCTGCTTTGTTCATTTCCTGGTCCCTTTAACTCAGCATGGCACAGGAGCCAAGCCAAGAACAAAATTTGGCTACAGGTTGTGGTTATGGAGGGGAGAACTTAACCACAGTTGGGATGGCGTTAGACTGAAGCTCTAAAGATCCCTGGTTTGATCTTGGGTTTCGGGAACAGTTGGGGGTTGAACTAGATAATTATTGGGATCCCTTCCAGCTGTACAATTCCATGATTCCGCTGAGCAAGATCCCAGGTTCAGATGACATGCTAACCCGAACCTTGGCTTAGTTGCAGTATGGAGCTGAAATGACCAAGGAGGAGCAAAGGAAATGCAATTTCCTCCCCAGGAGTTGATGTGTTCATTCTAAGCCATGGTTTGACCTAGCAAATATGGGCAGAGTAGTAAAAAAAAACACTGCAACTATATATAAGGGTGGGAGTAATCCCCATCAATAGGGCTTGCTTCTAAGTAAGCATGCATAGATCAAGACACCAAGATTACCTGTCTGGGAACAGCTGTTAAGAGGTGGGGATTCTTACAAAACAACAGCAATCTCACAGACAAGGCCACAGAAAAGATACTCACAGAGGGTAGACTGCTTCGTGGGTACAATGAATAGTGGTGATATAATCAGGACTCGGGTTGTAGAGCATGGTGTACCAGTCAGAAAGCATCACCACCTTGCAGGAGCGGATATGCAAGGAGCCCAGGGGGTCGCTCACAAGCAGAGTAACGATGGCTGCCACGCTGCATTCAATTAAAGCAGTGATGTGCTGGAACAGAGCACTGGAGCTGGAAAGAGGGAAAAGAATGAATCGAAATCAGGACAGGTAATTTGTATCTTATTCACGGTAAAGGTAAAGGGACCCCTGACCATTAGGTCCAGTCCTGACCGACTCTGGGGTTGTGGCGCTCATCTCGCTTTATTGGCCGAGGGAGCCGGTGTGCAGCTTCCGGGTCATGTGGCCAGCAGGACTAAGCTGCTTCTGGCGAACCAGAGCAGCGCACGGAAACACCGTTTACCTTCCCGCTGGAGCGGTACCTATTTATCTACTTGCACTTTGATGTGTTTTCGAACTGCTAGGTTGGCAGGAGCAGGGACCGAGCAACGGGAGCTCACCCCATTGCGGGGATTCGAACTGCCGACCTTCTGATCGGCAAGTCCTAGGCTCTGTGGTTTAACCCACAGCGCCACCCGCGTCCCACTTGTATTAGACTTGTGCAATTGTAGCTTTGAGTGGGTGGGAGAGAATAAATAGAAGAAGAGCATAAGAAACCCACTCTCCATCTATTTATTCCCACCGTCTCACCCATGCACAACTCTGATCGTGGGTATACCCAGCTTTGGAAAGGCAGCACAAAGGCTCTGGTAGCATCCCAGAGCCCTCTCACCACCCTCCCAAAGCCAGGTAAGCGAAACACCCAGATTAGGGAAGGAGGCGCGAGGGCTCTGTTAGCATCCCAGGACCCTTGTGCTGCCTTCCCAAAGCCAGGTAAGCAGTCCTCCAACTTGCAGAGTATTTGGTTCCCCCCCCCCCCAGCGCCTTCAATAGCAAGGTAAGTGCACCTTTAGATTCAAAAGCTACATTCAGTTTCTTGTTTGAAACAGGGCTTAGGAAACATTTACCTCTTTTTCCCTGAATACCACTCAATGAAGAACCAATGCAAAATCAGAGGAAGCATTGCCATAAAGCCAAGGTAAAGCCAATCGTAGCGTTCTGGAGATCCCATACATGGCCGACAGATTTTGTGAGCATCTGTCCTTTGCCCTCTTGGACACACCTGGAGAGTTTAATCACATATTGTTTTATAAAGATATCTATTAACGTTTTGCACACACACAAAATGGCCTGGGAAAGGGATGCAGACAAATGATAGGGACTGAATAATGTGCTGTATTTGAAGGACAAGCAGTTTCGTTGAGCCCAAGATGTGTTCAGGCCATCCTTTCCCCAGCCAAACCCACTAATGGTTGGATAATAGCAGCTAAAACATTATACTGTGCCAGCTTCAAATACTCAAGTGTCTTTTCACAATCCTCTACTTACCCCACAATCGCCATGGATTTCAGTCCCATTTATAAATTCCGCTGTTCTTCCACAATAAAGCCCAAGGCAATCTGGTTGAATATCTACAACTTATACAAAAGATAAAAAGGCCAAAAGAGTGGCAGATACTTGTAAGCTAATAACAGTTTGCACACTTGAAAAAAAGAGACATTGCACATACTTTTGTAAACCAAGAAATCTTTAATAATATAATAATAATGTTTTATTATTGGTTTTTATTATCTTTAATAATAATAATAAATACATTTTTTAAAAAATAACAGTTTGCACACAAATACCTTCAAACATCTTGCTTTACTAGTTTTCAGTTAGCTTTTGCCCCCTAATCATGGAAGGCAGAACCAGGTAAACAGACATGCAACAGCTTCCACATTAAAACTATTCCAACATCAGAGAGCTCAGAGAAAGGGAATGTTTAGAAGTGCTGTCATCTGACACAGAAAATCAGACATCGTTGGGAGGGGGTCTATCTACAGGAAAAGGGGAGAGAAGCCTGGGCCATAAAAGATTTTTTTTACAGCCTTTATACCCTACCCTTATGGGCTTCTTATGGGCTCATAAGTTGTTGTTGTTGTCGCCATCATCACTGCCACCACCAATTATTACTATTCCTGTTGCTACAAGAGCAGCCCCCCCCGCCCATGTTGCTGAACTGCAACTCCCATCATCCACAGCCGTTCGCTGTGCCAGCTGACGAGTTGGAATGCTAAATTTAAAAGGCCATAGGTTCCCCTCCAGGAACTTAGAACTCAGCCTGTCCCAACCTCGGTTCCCCTGATGCTGTTGGGACTTCTGTCCCCCTGGCCAGCAGGACCAGGGCTGAGGGATGAGGGGAATTGTAGCATCTCTCCCCTGTTGAGGGCAACGCTTCCTCGCTTTAGCCCAAGGATAAGGTAAAGGTAAAGGTACCCCTGCCCGTGAGGGACGCAGGTGGCGCTGTGGGTTAAAGCCTCAGCGCCTAGGGCTTGCCGATCGAAAGGTCGGCGGTTCGAATCCCTACGGCGGGGTGTGCTCCCGCTGCTCGGTCCCAGCGCCTGCCAACCTAGCAGTTCGAAAGCACCTCCGGGTGCAAGTAGATAAATAGGGACCGCTTACCAGCGGGAAGGTAAACGGCGTTTCCGTGTGCGGCTCTGGCTCTGGCTCTGGCCAGAGCAGCGATGTCACGCTGGCCACGTGACCCGGAAGTGTCTCCGGACAGCGCTGGCCCCTGGCCTCTTGAGTGAGATGGGCGCACCAACCCCAGTCTGGCAAGACTGGCCCGTACGGGCAGGGGTACCTTTACCTTTACCCCTGCCCGTACGGGCCAGTCTTGACAGACTCTGGGGTTGTGCGCCCATCTCACTTAAGAGGCCAGGGGCCAGCGCTGTCCGGAGACACTTCCGGGTCACGTGGCCAGCGTGACATCGCTGCTCTGGCCAGAGCCAGAGCCAGAGCCAGAGCCGCACACGGAAACGCCGTTTACCTTCCCGCTGGTAAGCGGTCCCTATTTATCTACTTGCACCCGGAGGTGCTTTCGAACTGCTAGGTTGGCAGGCGCTGGGATCGAGCAGCGGGAGCGCACCCCGCCGCAGGGATTCGAACCGCCGACCTTTCGATCGGCAAGCCCTAGGCGCTGAGGCTTTAACCCACAGCGCCACCTGCGTCCCAAGCCCAAGGATGCTGACATGCAAAAAATATCTCTTCCCCACCTCCCCTCCCCTATAACATTATATAAAGAATTATATTTATATTATCTACTTATCTAGCTATGCTTTTAGGATACTGGAGGGCTACTTGCTTTTGCAGCTAAGAAACCGGCCTGGTCAGCTGCCCAGCAGGGAGAAACAGCCCCTCTCACCTGGGAAAAGGTAATAAACTCAGCACCCAAAACTCACCCATCTCCACCTAGTCACCACCAAACTCATCCGGGTTCTTGACAGCGACAGCGGCTGGCTTTGCGTCACTTCCTCTCGGTTTCCTCTAGTCCTCGTTGATTGGCCTCATATAGCCACGCCCCCGATAGGCGTGGGTTTGGGACCTCCTCTGGGTGGCGAGCGGGGCGTGGCTCGGACTAAGCTCCTCTTTTCATTGGGCATTGAGACTGAACGAGGAGGGGGCGTGGACTCTTATGTTCGGCTCTTTTTCATAGTAGAGCTAGAAAAATGAAGAGCGGCGTGAGCTTCAAGGAAGCTGCCCCTCTGTAGGCCGACGCTCTTTCCCACAGCATTTCTATGAGGAGAACGCCGCCTACATTGCATGCATGCCTTAAGATGTGATTTCTCAGTAAGCGATCAGCTCCTAGATCCTTGTTAAATTCTTCATTTATAAGCAGTTTAAGGAGTCCAGCTGTGGTAATATTTTTTTTTTTTAAAAAAAGATATCTTTTTCATATAAATAAATTAAATAGACGCCACGGCGTCAGAAGAAAAATGGGCGAAGCATATGGAAGCGAACCCGGAAGCGCAACAAAAAAATTCAATGAAGTGTGTGTGACTCTACATCTATCTATGTTTACGCCGCCTGCAGCTTTGCTATCCATGCCCTTCTGACCAATCCTGGACAGGCGAACGGGCACACCCCTCAGCCAATGCCCGTTCGGTGTGCGTCAGTGGGCGGTGGCGGTCGCCTTCTCCCACCAATCCCGGGCGTGCAACTCCGACACGCCTGACCAACGGCCCAGCTCTCCCCGCCCTTCCTCTCTCCCCCTCAGCCAATGCCTGCTCGGAGGGCGGGGCCTGGGCGGGTGGCGTCCGTTACAAACCAGCGTGAGGTAAAAAAAAAAAACCGTTCAACGGCCATGGCGTCGCTTGAGGCCCAAGGCGGGGCGTCCCGGCCTCTCCCTCCCCGCGCGCCCGGCTCCCCCGTTTTCCTCACGGTGGAGATGCAGGCGGGCGGGGAGCCGCTGCGGGTGGTTCCTCCGGGCGGCCTGGGCCCCTTGGAGCCCCCCCGGGACCTTCCCCTGCTGGCCCGCCGCCGCCTCCTCCTGGAGCGCCCGGAGCTGGACGCGGCCCGGCGGCTGCTGATGCACGAGCCCCGCGGGCACCGCGACATGTACGGGGCGGCGCTGGTGCCCAGCGAGCTGCCGGGCGCCGCCTTCGGGGCTCTCTTCGTCCACAACGAGGGCGGCAGCGCCATGTGCGGCCACGCCGTCCTCTGCCTCGCCCGCTTCGCCCTCGACTACGGGCTCTGCCCGCCGCCGCCGCCGCCGCCTCCGGGACCCGACCAGGCCGCCGCCGCCGCCGCCGCCGTCGTCATCCACTGCCCCTGCGGGCCCGTCACCGCCTTCGCCAGCTGGGACGGCCAGCGCAGCGGCAGCCGAGTCCGCTTCCACAGCGTCGCCGCCTTCGCCGCCGCCACCGGTAGGGGGCAGCGCTGTCCCGTCTCGCCACGTCAAACGCTGCCTCCTGGATGGACGCGCTTTTTTTTTTTTTTAATAAGATTTTTATTGGGTTTTCACATTTTATAAAGACAGACACACACACACGGACAAAGACAACACATATAAAATTTCATATCCTTACTTTCCTAACCCCAGTTCTTGACCTCCCCCCACCCCCCCTTCATACATCCTAATTCAATTAAATTAGCTCAGCAAGTTCATATCTCTCATCCTTTACATATTATTATTATATATATATATATTTAAAGAAATACTTAATTCTTATTACTTGGCCAAATTTTACTTATCCAGTTTTCTTATAAATATTAAATCCTTTTCTAAGGTCGACTCGAATTCCTTCCACGAATTTCCCTTTTATCTTAAAAATAGGTCATAATAATCAAACACAAAGATCATAAACATATTTTTAAAAATTCTTTCCCCCCCCGCCCCGGTTTCTGTCCCTTCCCAATGTCCCCATGTCCACAAAAACAGTTTTTAGCCTGGATTCCTCACATCTGAGGCCTTTAAATCTCTGTCAGTCTCTCTCTGCCGATTTTGTTGGTAGCCCTCTTTGTTGGTCCTCGGGTCTCGAAGGAGTTCTAGCTCAGTCTCATCAGAATTTCTTCCATCCAAAGTACTTGGTACCAGCTGCTGCGAAAGGTCAGCTAATCCATACTCAGAGAGGAAGCCCCAATCATATTTCTTATTTCTTTTAAATTCAAATATTCCAAGTGTTCCAGGGGCTTCCTCCCTCCTCTTTCGCATCTTTCGCAGATTTGTAATCCAAAGGTCTTCTTCTTTGTGTTCTGACAGTGTAGGCTTCTGGTTGGTACTCTCCATCTGTACTGGCCCTTGTTCCCTCTCCTCCTGTTCCGAAGTTATCTCTTCTAATTCAGCTGCAGATTTTTTCCCGGTCAAGTCCATTGTGCATTCAGCAGAGTCACTTATTTTAGAGTTCAAGGTTGTAAGTTGTTTACTCATAGCCGTAGTCTGCTCCTGCAAAATTCCCACGAGAAAGAACATTCTTTCTATCTCTGCCTGTAATTTTCCATCTGCAGCCATTGTAGTGTTTCAATGTTTCCCCTAGGGGGATTCTGGTTACTTTCCCCTAGGGGGATTCTGGATGGACGCGCTTTTGTCCTGTGTTTCGGGGCATCTCTCTCTGCCAAGTTAGCTGAAATATACTCGGAGTCGAGAGTGGATTTCATGCTCTTTATTCAGCTCATAGTGGTGAGGAGGAATGGGAGCTCCCCCAGAATGACCTACCTTATTTTTCGCTCTATAAGACGCACCAGACACAAAGACGCACCTAGTTTTTGGAGGGGGGAAAACAAGAAAAAAAATATTCTGAATCTCAGAAGCCAGAACAGCAAGAGGGATCGCTGCGCAGTGAAAGCAGCGATCCCTCTTGCTGTTCTGGCTTCTGGAATAGCTGCGCAGCCTGCACTTGCTCCATAAGACACACACACATTTCCCCTTACTTTTTAGGAAGGAAAGAGTGAGTCTTATAGAGCCAAAAATACGGTACAGTGGTGCCCCGCAAGACGAACGCCTCGCAAGACGGAAAACCCGCTAGACGAAAGGGTTTTCCGTTTTGGAGGCGCTTCGCTAAACGAATTTCCCTATGGGCTTGCTTTGCAAGACAAAATGTCTTGCGAGTTCCTGCTGGTTTTTTCCCCTCCCCCCCTTTTCCTAAGCCGCTAAGCCGCTTCTCAGCTGATCCGCTGATAAGCCGCTTCTCAGCTGATCCGCTGATAAGCCGCTTCTCAGCTGATCCTCTAAAAGCCGCTAAACCGCTAATAGCGCTAATCCGCTAAGCTGTCAATGGGCTTGCTTCGCAAGACGAAAAAACCGCTATACGAAGAGCCTCACGGAACAGATTAATTTCGTCTTGCGAGGCACCACTGTATATACATTATTTACACAATGGACCCCACGTGATTGGCTAATTCCGGGATTCTCCTGCAGGCCAATCAGGTTGTGGATTCCCTTCCAGCTGGAGCTGGATTGGGTGGCTCCTGTGGACTAATCAGACTGCTGCATTCTGGATCCTATTCTAGGACCAATCAGACTGCTGCATTCTGGATCCTATTGTTCTAGGACCACTCAGACTGCTGCCTTTTGGATCCTATTCAACTCAGTACATAACATTAGGGATCCTCTCCAAAGGCATGTGTGTGAAACATAGAATCATAGGATCTTATGAACTGGAAGGGATCCCCAGGGGCAGTGCCAGATTTACTTACAAGCTAAACAAGCTACAGCTTAGGGCCCCACTCTCTTGGGGGCCCCCAAAAAATTTAAAGGGGAAAAAAACTGGTACATTTCCAAAATATAAGATAAAAAACAAATAAAATAAAACCTACATACAAGAACAGTGGCAAATGGCTTTAGATACCTATTAGGTCCATAAATTATCATATAGCATATATTCAACATATATTGTAGGTCGATTAAATGTCTTGGCCATTTGTTCTGTCATATTTATTGGCTACTAGGTACATCTGCATTGGCCGCATTTTCACATAACCAAACCAAACTATGGTTTAGTGCAAACATACTGGCTCCCAGGTAAGAGCTCACTTTTCCCCTCCTCAGTCGTTGGGATCTTGGTTAAACTCTCTCCTTAAGGTTTGTTCTTGGCTGCAGATCTTTGTTAGGAAGAGAGAGCTTATCCACAATCCTGGGTTTGGACAACATGCTAAGCCAAACCTTGATTTGCACTGCACTGAGTTACAGGACCTGATGAGAAGCAAAGTGGATGTGAGATCTTCTCTCGGAGCCACCTTTATCATGTAGTCCCAGAAAGCCATTGTGTGGCTTTCCTTGATTTGCAAGGCAGGTCATTTTCTCATTCCATTGTTACAGCTACAGGTACATCATGCTCTACTTTCTACCTAAGGTGGGCTTCCACTCTGTTTCCATACATAATTGCCTTGCTGTGGTTTCAGGTATCTTTCGTTCACTAGTGCTATTTGTTTTATTTATTTATTAAATTTATAGCCCACCCTCTGTGCCTGGGTGGTATGAAGCACTTAACTACTTTTTTATCACACTGAGTGGAGATGGCGACCCAGTATCATTTTCTTCTTGCAGGAAGCAGCAAGTTAATTGCACAGTTCATAAAATAGCAAACTTAGTTGGTCTCTAAGGTGCTACTGGAAGAAATTTTTTTATTTTGTTTCGACTACGGAAGTCCCAACACGGCTACCCACCTGTAACATAAAATGACAATTAGCTTTAGTTTAATGGGATCCTCTTTTTTTTAAACCACATTTTCTCCTAAATTCTGACTGCACAATCCCATAACTGGTAGGAGAAATTTAGAATGAACTTCTTATTTAGTTCCCAGGTGTGGGGAGAATCTAAATGAAGTCATGAATTCTCTCATGGTCTGAATAGTTCCGCAGTAGTAAATGACTTGCCTCCACTTAAGACTTCAAATAAAAGTTTGGTTTCCCCAAGGAATCTTGAAAGCTACAGTTCTGTGAAGGTGGGTGTGGGCAGGAACCTCTAATATAATTCTTGGTATCCTCTCTAAAGTTAAAATTCCCAGGATCCTTTTTGGGGAACCACAATAGTTCAATTTTAACTGATAACAAGGCTCATAAATGTGTAGATTTGCACAAAAAGTAGATTTCAGGTCAGGTGTGTCGGAATATGCTTTTTATTATTCTGACCCTGCATGCTAGATAATCGACAAATATGACTAACCTTCTTTTCTGCTATTCCCCAGGCTCTAACTTTGCATCTTGGAAAGAACACCTATCTGCACGACACTTCCTTTCTTGAATGTTCTAGTGAGCTGTACGTTTTGTTGTCTGAGACACTAAGTTTGCAGTTTATTTTTAAAAATAAATAACACCCCCCTATTTGCCCAGTGCATGCTCAGTGAAATCATGCTCTGTAGTCATGCAGTGTTGATCATTGGTTGGAAAAGAAAAGGGAGAGGAATGAAATGGACTTTTCTAAAGAAGAGAGTAGCTGGCTGGAACCTTGAACAGGAGCTCTCCTGGTAGGAGGCAAGGATATATTGGGCCAGATTCAACTAAATAGTTGGGAACCAGCACAAGTCATCTTAGCACAACAGGGCTTCCCCCTGATCTTCTTCATGCCCTCTTTGTCCCCATCAGCTCTTGCGGGTAGGGAGAACCCCAGAACAAGGCGGGGGGGGGGGGGGAGAGATCATTCCATATAGCAAGCAATGCTTGCACAGACAGAACAATTGTAATATAGCATGATGTTGTTCCACTTGTTTCAAATAATAGTCTTTAAGTTACTGGGGGGATCCTAATTGTTTCTGTGTCTGTTGTGCTGCCTGAAAAAGAAGTCTATGTTAATTTGCAGGATGGTAAAAATGTTCTGATGACTGGTGCTCGATTAATTACTCTTAAGGAGCAGACCTAACTATAGGAAGCCAGAATTTAAACCGGTTTAAACTAAGCTGGCATAAATCACCCCTATTCCAAGCTGTTCAGTAACAAGGCTACTAACTGTCTGACTTTGCCTAAGCCTGGTAGAGGAAAGACAAACCTTTATAGAGATGGACTTATTCCACCGTTTTTCCAGTGTAAATTCTGCTGGTTGCCAGATTAGGATACAGTCCCCCGATATAAGTCCCCCTGTCCAGTCTCTCCCCCAGAACACCCATTCTTCAGGGTTTCTGCTGCCATAGGTCTCAGCCAGCTGTCCTGTCCTGAGGGAGTTATGCTGGCATCTCTCAGGCTGAGCAGGAATGTGCTTATGCCAGCATAGGCTGGTTGAACCAGATACCTCACTCATCCCAGCAGATCTGGGGTTTGCATTGCTCCCTTAGTCTTTAGTTACCAGACTGCTTTTCAGCATTCTTAAGTGATATTACTGTCACCATAATAGGTAGATAGGCACTCTTGTTTGGGGTGTCAGAACAGATTACAGAGAGGAAACGTGAATTATTTGCAGTAATGCCATGTCCTTTTCTTGATTATTAGATTTAACTGTTGATGTTCCTGGCTATGGAAAAGTAGTTGTGGATGTTGGATATGGCGGCACTTTCTATGCATTTGTCAGTGCTGATCGATTGGGACTTGATCTTTCTTCTTCAAGGATTAGGGATCTAGTGGATGCAGCATCTGCAGTAACTGAAGCAGTAAAGGCTCAGGTATAGTCAGATTTCTCTGTATTGTACAATGTAACTAAATTATTTCTATATTTTTAAATAAATCTATGAGTTAAATGTCTTTAAATTACTAATCTACTTGTTCATATACAAAAGAAAACCAGTGTTGTTATGCCTCTCTGCAAGTTCACTTGCAAGCAAGTCTTCCTTGCCATCGATTACCACGTTACTGTTTACAAGCCTGATTGGCAGACTGGATAATATTGTGACTGCGGTTTCTCTCTTCCAAATGGAGCTGATGCAAATCGTGCATTGATTGTTAAAAAATATCAAAGTCCTGTTTTTTTGTGGGCAGCTAATCTTTTTCCATAATCCTGTCAATATAACGTATACATTATTTTGTTAGACAGAAATCACTTTGACTAGCTTTGTCTTAGAAACAGATTTATGCAGTTTTGTCCACTCTTGAGTATCTAAAAGTCGTTTGCTGTTCATATAGTGAGATGCTTTGGAGCAGTTGAGAGTGGGAACTGGGGTGTTCAGTGCTAGGGAGAAGACGTGTGTGTGTGTGTGTGAGAGAGAGAGAGAGAGCGAGAGAGAGAGAGAGAAATCCAATAAAAGTCTCCAGCAGAAACTGAACTGTGATATCCTCAATGATAATTCCATGGAAGCTGCTGTTTTCTCATTGGGAGGTTACTGCAAATAAGTGCAGCAGCCTCCTAACATCTGTACAAACTTGGCCTCAAGGCATATTGTAAGGACCTGGACCAGGGACTAGCCAACATGGCACCCTTTAGATGTTTTGGACTGCAGTTATGATCATTGTTGACCATTGGCTTTGCTAGCTAGAAGCAATGGGATATAGTTGGTCTTTAAGCACGTGGTTCCAGTACTACAAAGAGACTGTCAATTCCTTCTCCTGAGCTACACATCCTCTTAATAATAATACTAGATATGCACATTGTGAGGTCCTTATTATATTATTGCTATTTTGTTGCATTTATCTGATGCCATTTACTGTTTTCTTCTTCTAGTTCAAAGTTCACCATCCTGAGATTGAAGACACAGCTTTCATTTATGGGACTATCCTGACAGATGGGAAAGATGCATTTAGTGATGAACCAACAAGCAACATATGTGTGTTTGCAGATGCACAGGTAGAGAATACTGTGCAAAATAAGTTCCACCTTGCCCCTTTTCATCACAGGGGTTCCCAATTTGTATTTGTAGTAGAGAAAAGGAAAAGGCAGCATATCTGTAGGATGCTTAATTCTGCATTCCTTGCTCTATACAGCTCTTAAATTCTGAGAGACTAGGAGCTGTATAGAGCTAGGAACATAGAACTGAGTAAAAAGTCCAAGATCTGACTGACAAGTGAATCAAGAAAGAAACAAAATGTTTCCTGCCCTCACAAATTGACCCAGGTGATGCTTGATGGGGAATGTATCTACCATCTCGGCCAGGAAAAAAGAAAGACTAGGCTTCTGTTGTGGAGCTAGCCAACTTCCAACTAAAGTTGGAAGCTCAAAAGAAGAGAGTCCCAGGGAGTCATTGGTAACACTGGAGAGCCTCTTGTATGGATAAGAGCTGTAGAAGCATCCAGGTGCACTGCGAAGCAAGAAGCTGCCCAGCTCAGGCTCCAGCCATTACTCCCAGCATGTGTGGAGCCCAGAATCATTCAGTGGAATGGAAATGAAGATGCCAGGCAGCTTCAGAATGAGTTATCCGCCTCCGGCGCTCTAGCCGTCTCAGCGATTGTTTCATTGCCCTCAGATCTGTGGAAAACCACGGGGCTGTCCGGGCTCCATGCAATCAGAGAGGGCGCTTTGGAGCCAAACAGTCAATAGCTCTGGTTAACACCACATTCCAGCAGGCCACCAGGGAATCAGCTGAAAGGCCATCAGCATGGGAAAAAGCATCCCCTCCACTCTTTGGAAACCATTTGGATCCATTAAGTGGCGGGGGCGGACCATCCGAATCGGTCCCACCTCCCTGCAGAGGGGAAGGGTCGCGGAGAAGTCCAATTGCACCAGGAAGTGATCTGACCATGGCACTTCTTTAGTTTCGCTTTTACTTAGTGTCAGATCATCATAGAGGTGAACGCCAGGTCCAAGGCATGTCCACGGCTATGAGTTGGGCCAGACTTATTCAGGGACAGCCCCATGGAGGCCATGCTTTCCACGAAGTCCCGAGCGGCCCCTTGTAAGGCCGTGTCGATGTGGATGTTAAAATCCCCTAGGACAACCAAGCTAGGGATCTCCAGGAGAACAGCTGCCATGTCCTGAAGCAGCTCGGACATGGAATCCTTGTTGCAGTGGGGAGGTTGGTACACCAAAATGAATCCTGTACTGCCCCTATTGTCCAACTTCCAGAACATGCACTCAGAGAACTGGGTCTTCCCAATAGGATGCCTGGTGCAAACTAAGAAGAAAGCCGCATTGAGTTCAGTGGGGCTTACTCCCAGGTAAGCGGGGCTATAGTGTTTTATCTTGGCAGCCTGGTGACAAGATCTTTTTGCACCATGTCAGTGAGGATCACTTGCTTTTTAAAATTCTCCTATATATACAGAACTTCCCGTGTGCCTTTTGTACTGTATCTGTAGGTTTCCCCCTCTGTGTCAAATAACGGGTCAAATAAGTTTTGTTTACTTTTTATATTACATGGAAGATGGATCTCCCTCAGGAGGTTCTGCACTCTTCCTTGGAGGTTTCTAAGCAGAGGTCGGATGGCCACCTGTCATGGATGTTTTAGCATGGGGTTGCACTAGAAAGATGACCCTTGGGGTCCCTTTCAGCTCCATGATTCTGTTTTTTCTGCTTCAACAATATTTCATTATGTTCCTATCATTCTATGTAATTGTATTTTGTATAAATTATAAATAAAACATGTTCTATTTACAAACAAAATATTTAAATAGCTACCTTTCTACCAATACGATGGGGAAGGGGCATTGCCAAAGCCAGGATTTTTGTTAGGGGGCAGGTTTGCTTCCCCCTCCCCCCGGCTATGCCCATGGGGAGAGACAGGAAAGAAAGTCAGAAGGGGGCCACAGTCAGAAAAAGGTAGGGGAAATCTGTTCTAGGTAGCTTTTAAGTTTCTGGGTGCACATACCCACTTTCTCTCTTTAATATTGAATAGCATAATTTAGGGATATAATTCAGGCACGTGCACCTTTTAAAAAAGTAAAAGTCATTAATTACATTTGTTGCATTCCTGAATGATGCAGCTAAAACACGTCTGCTTCTCTCCAAACTAGGTTGACCGAAGTCCTACCGGGTCGGGTGTGACAGCTCGCATTGCTCTACAATACCATAAAGGACTCATTCAGCTGAACCAGACCAGGACCTTCAGAAGCAGTACAACTGGTTCCCTGTTCACTGGAAAAGCAATAAAGGCAAGCTCCAAACATTTATCTTTGGTAATTTAGAAAAATAAAAAGTATGTGATGGACTGGTGGCTTTGCTGTGCCCTGGGTCTTCTTTAGTCGGATAGCTTGAATTCTTCCAACATTCACAAGTGAGTAGGGTTACTTCATTTGTAGATGAAATGCTCTCAGCAAGCCAAGAAAAACTGATCTTCTTATAAGATCATGATGCCATAATTAGGACCAAATGATTAATGGTTTTCATTACTTTTAGTAAATTGTCTCACTTTTGCTTAAAACATAATGTAAACAATTTAAGCCTTAAATACTTGCTTTATATTCTGTTCTGTTCTTTCATTGTCACTTTAGTTTAGATGTATACATCATTACATGTATTCAGATGCTGCCTACAAAAGTTTGTGCTGTAAGTAAACCAGTGTATTTTTCCTAATTAATCTGAAGCATTTTCTTTTGACCCAGCAAACCAAATGTGGTGACCACAATGCTGTTATTGTAGAAGTCTCTGGAGAATCCTTTTATACTGGAATGTCAACCTTCACTTTTGAGGAGGAGGACCCACTGAAATACGGTTTCTTTCTTAAGTGACTGTGCTACTATACTGCTTCCAATAACCCTGTTTGCTTTGATACGTGTATTTTGCTTTCTTTTAAGTGCTGGCGTTACCCTCTATCTTACCAGTGATTAAGGCTCTCATTCAGTTTCACCAAAGTGGTCTGAAGCTCCTTGTCTGTATATAAAATGTAATAGGAGATAGTGTGGCACTATGACTTAAGGCTGAACTGTGAAGTAGCAGGTTCATTTGATTGCCTTAGGTAGGCCCTACTAAGTCTACACCCTCCCCATCTTCAGTAGGGAGATAATAATACTGACATGCTTTACAAAGTTGTTGTAAAGATTACCAAGATACATATTGTCAGGGGCTCAGGAGCAGAGGCACAGGGAAGAGAGGAGATGGAGAGCGAAGGGGAAGAATCCGAGGGGAGCGTAGGAGAAGAGGACAGTGGACCGAGGGATTCCATGAGCCTCTCCAGCGAATTGGAAGATTCACAGAAGGGGGCGCCAGTGGCCAGGGGTAGGGGGTTCCCAAGGGGAACGCCCCAGGAGCAAGGGGGCAGCAGGGACTCCCAGAGCAGTAGCTGGAAATCAGGACCAGCTTCCCCACCAGAGCAGAGTGGGGGGGAAGAGTCCCAAGGATCGGGGCCAGTGCATTCCCCACCAGGGAGAGAAGATAAGGCAGGGCTGACCACGCCTCCATCAGAAAGTCGGACAACGGAGGAGAGGTCAGATCCGGCCAGTGTCCCGGAAGAGGGAAGCAGTGACCGAAGTAGTGTAACGGTTAGGAGAAAGGTCACTGGGCTGGCGCGAGAGGCAAGTTCAAATGTACAGGAGCGCGGGACAGCAGAGAATGAGGATTGGGAACCGGGTCCTAAAGCCCGCCGGAGGGAGGGGGAGGAGCTAAGCGACTCAGCGTCGGAAGAGTCCAGAAAGGGCAATGCCCCAGCGGGCAGGAGGACCCAGAGGAGGAGAGAGCAGCGTAAAAGGTGGAGCAGGGCTAGGATCTTAACCTGGTGTCATAGGGGAGGAGACTCAGACGGGACTTCGCCGATCTAGGGTTTAAGACGTAGGGCTGCACGCTGTGGCTTTGAAATGGAAACTGAACTTCAATAAAGACTTTTGTACATTACTACAGCCTAGCGTTGGTCCTCTGTGAGCTGGGACCTAGAGGCAGCTCTGACACATATATAAATGCTTGTTCCTGTTACTAGCAGTAGGCTGGTCAAGATTGATAAGCAGGAAAGGGATGGCGGTTTCTTCCCCTTTCTCCAACCCCACAGGCTCATTCACCTGGTCTGGTCTGATAAAGAATAAAATGAAAGCTCATTTATGTGGGAGATTCTCTTGGGGGGCGGGCAGTGTTGAACATGTCTTTGCCATTAGCCTCCAACCCTTGAGATCAGAGCTTGGGCATACCTGTATAACACCACAAGTTTATCTGGGTAGTGTTGCACCTTCTTGACCAAATACTCTGATTATCCTTGAAACACCTACATGTCCCCCTCCTTTCTGCCTGGCACTTTCAATTTCAACTTGCGTGACTTTGTAAAAACATGTCAAACTAGTTAAAAACAGCAACTTAGAAGACCTCTGAAGGCTTCAAAACTGTTCAGAAGCCAGCCTGTTTTGGCTACCGCAGCTTTGGAGCCAATCTGCTTCAAATTCCAAGACAGTTTGATTTTTTCAAAGATGAGGGTTCTACCTCTGACTTGTGTCCTGCCTGAGGTGAATGCAGTACCCTAATGAACAAGACTGCGAAATAACCCCTGCAGGGGGCCATTTTTATATTCAAAGTGCTACAGAATTTGTATGTTACATTTCTTAGAGCTTTTTGATTGCTGTTATGTCTCTTTATGCTGCTTTCATTGCTGAACTTCTTTAACCTTTACTGTAATGCTGCAGTGCAGGTGCAAATGTTTGAACGCAATACTTTAACATTTCCCTTCTTTGTGTGAAGTTCCTGGGATATCAACAGGCACCTGATTAAAGAATGTGTTATAAGTTCTTTATTTCCTGTAACAGACTCTAGCAATAAGTCAAGCTCTGGAATCCTGATTCTCAAAAGAGGAAGAAGGTGTGACTTCCGCACCACAAGCTTCATTTAAAATATGCTTTAGTTTTAACATTTAAATTTATCAGTATTTTAGTTAATATTTTATATTGTCTTATGTAAAACCACTTAGGGCTTTTTGTTTTTAAGTGGAATACTAAGCATGCTGCAGCTCCACCTTGTAAAATAAAATTAAAGAATTATGTCGTCATACTATGCTTTCTATCTATAATAAAAATTTAAACATTGCCTCCTTAAGAGTTGTCAAGGGCAACGAAGGTTGTGACCTTCGTTGGAGACAAATAGTTTGGTTTGAAAATAGTATGATGCAGCCATTCTTCCCTAGGGTGTCCTGCTGTACGTCTGGTTAAATAGATTTTTGCAGGTTTCTCTGAATACCCCAAAAACCTGTTCAAGAAGGAACAGCTGAGACATATACCTCTATCATTGCACTGTTTGGTACCTCATATCAGGATAGCATCTTCCCAAGTGTGGGTTGCATGAATTATTCAGAACACTTTGAAGTCTTCAGCTTGAGAAAATCCTTTGTACCCAAAGTGTTGGAATAGTTTCATTGACCTCAGAGCCCTGTTTAATTAATAGCAAACCTGCTCAGCCACATGTCCTTATGATGACCATCATTGCATTTGTGAGCTGTGTGTCATGGCAAGTAAAAGTTGAGGGACTGTTTGGCTTAGAACAGGAGTGGGGAACCTGCTGCTGTTTCTGAACTGCAGCTCCCATCATTCTAGCTGTTGTCTGCGTGGAAAAAGTGGGGGGGGGCTGGCAAACTGCACACGGAGACTGGCAGTTCCAGTTGTGCAACGGTAAGAAAAAAGCTGCACTGCTTTAACTTGCCTCTTCACAAAATGCTGCATTTGGTCACCCAGCGCTGAGTGGAAACTGTGCAGCAGCAATGGTGAACCCCAGGCCTGGAGGCCAAAATATGTCCCTTCACTCCTCTGTATCTGGCCATTGGGACTGTTGGCAGCCTCCATCCTCTCCCCAGACTGCACCCCTCAAGTGCTTTTTGGGTTGCTGTAGACTGAACTTTCCAGGACAAAGAAATGAGTGTGCGTGCATTAAGACCTCTTGGGTGTATGTGGCTGGACTTGGCCTAGGCTACTGAACAAATGTTATTCGTTAGATTCCGAACAAAAGTTAGGAATCGCATTCCTTGGTCTGCCCTCACCCCTCACTTGACATGGTTAAGGAAGGGAATGAAAAAGCTGCTTCTGCTGACTTGGATGAAGCAATGGCCTTGCTCCATCTAGTTCTTGCGTGTCACCTTTCTCCAAGGTCTGCAAGAATGAATGCTTTTCCTAGCAGAGAGGGAACCTGATGGCGAGGCTTCCCTCCTTTTCCGTGGGTCCGGCGCTGTTTATTCTTGAGCCACTTAACAGGTGGCAACTCGAAACAGCGCAGGAGCCCTTTAAAATCTCTGCCCTGCCTGCTGCAAACTTCTCCTTTCTCGCCCATCCGCAAGGATCTGCACGCTTGACCCCTGCGCGCTTGCCTGGCACAGCAAACGCCCCCTCCCTCGCCATGCGCAGAAATCCAAAAAGATGCCGCAACCGGTGAGAAGCTGCGCTGTTGGGAAGCAGCTCTTGAAGGAGGCAGCCGTCCAGGAAGAAATGCATGGGCCCGTCCGCACGGCGGCAGAAAAGAAGGGGCCAGAAGAAGGGCGTTTGGGGCGGGCGGGGGAGAGAATGGGGTAGTCGCGGCTGCCGGCTTCTCCGGCGTGTGCGCCATGGTGGTTTCCCGGGGCAACCGACTGCGGAGACGTCAGCGACTCCCCGAGCCCCGCAAGGTTTCTCTGCCACGCGGAAGAGAGCGAGAGATGTGCCGGGCGCGCAGCGAGCGCCGAAGCAATCCCGCGCCTCTGCGGCAAGCGGAGGCTGCGCCACCCAAGGAGCCGCCGCGTCCCTGCCAGGCGCCCCCTTCCCCTCCGACCAGGAGGCCGGGCAACGATCCCCAAGGCCGGCGCCTCCAGCTGCCTTTCGCGCGGGTGAGGAGCCGAGGGCAGAGTCCCCAGATGGAGCTTTGCGCCCGGGGCTCTCCAAGCGCGCCTTAAGTCAGCCCCGGGACCTCGGGCCGGCCGGAGCGCGCCTCTCTCGCTTCTCGGGGCCGGGAAGGCGCCTGGCCATGGAGGGATCCGCGCTGCTGCTCCTGATCAACGGCTCGGCGCCGGGCTGGCGCAACGAGAGCGGCGGCGGCGGCGGCGGCCAGGTGTCGGTGCCGGAGGCCCCGTCGGAGGCGGCGGCGGCGGCGTGGGGCTGGTCCGGGGCGTCGCTGGCGTCGCAGGCGCTGCTGCTGCTGCTGATCTTCGCGCTGTCGGCGCTGGGCAACGGCGCCGTGGTGGTGGTGATCGCGCGGCACCGGCCTCTGCGCACGGTCACCAACGCCTTCGTGCTGTCGCTGTCGCTGTCGGAGCTGCTGGGCGCCGCGCTGTGCCTGCCGCCCGCCTTGGCCAGCCTGCTCAGCGGGCGCCCCCCCGGGGCTTGGCTCTTCGGGCCGCGCCTCTGCCTGGCCAGCGCCGCCGCGCACGCCGGCCTGGGCATCGCCGCCACGCTCACCATGGCGCTGCTCTCCTTCGACCGCTACTGCGCCATCGTGCGCCAGCCCAGGCGCAAAATGGGCCGTCGGAGGGCCGCGCAGCTCCTGGCCGCCGTCTGGCTGGCCGCGCTGGGCTTCTCGGGGCCCTGGTACCTGCTGGGCCGGAGGGAGGACGAGGAAGAGGAGGAGGAAGCGGGGCCCCAGGCCTACCACTGCATGTATGCCCTGCCCTGGGGGTCCTCGCGCCTGGGGCCCCCCTACGGCGCGGTGCTGATCGTCCTGTGCTACCTGCTACCCTTCGCCCTCATGTGCTTCTGCCACTACAACATCTGCCGCGCAGTACGGCGCTCGGAGAGCAGGGTGCGCCCCCTCACCACCTACGGGCACCTACTGCGCTACTACGGCGAGATGCGGACAGCCACCACGGTCCTCATCATGATCGTCTCCATCATCTGCTGCTGGGGGCCCTACTGCGTCCTGGGCCTGGCCGCCGCCACGGGGCACGTCTCCTTCTCGCCCGCGGTGGACACTGTGGCCTGCTGGATGGCCTGGGCCAACGGAGCCATCAACCCCCTCATCTACGCCGCCCGGAACCCCAACATCGCCATGCTGCTCGGGCGCAACCGGGAAGGGGGGTACAGGACGAGGGGCAACGTGGCTGCGGTGGCGCTGGCTGCCACCCAAGGCCGCCGCCTGGAGGGCAAGAGCCGGGCGGAGCGGTACGCCAGCCATGGAAGTGGAGGCACTGTGGGGAGCACCCTCACCTCCTCCAGCCCGGCCAGCGGAGGGGAATTGGGGGTGTGGGCCTGCAGGAACCCGGCGCTGCTCTTCTGCCGGGATGGGTGGCCGGACACTGCTTCCGAAGGCGGCTTGCACCAAGGGAAAATGGGCGCTGCCGATACCAGCCTGTGAAACATTGGCCTAATGGCAAGGCCGGGAAAGCCAAGTGCTCAGAAGCCTCAACATCACAACTGGAACATTGTTACAGAGACTGGAAGGATGTGCTGTGAATCAAAGGCGTCACTGTGAATCCTGAAACCCAGGACTTTCCCAATCAGTCTCTGGGCTCATCCACTCTTTCTCTTGCCCTAGAAAACATGGGTCCGAGCAGATTTTGAGGCATGGGCCTGTGCAAACATCAATCCAGAGAAAGCCCAAATTGCCATTTGCTCCGACTTCGCTCTAAAGAGCATTCCCCCCCCCCCCCCGGAAGCAGGTGGGAGAAGCAAGCAAGAAGAGGGAGTTTGGACAAGCCCAATTATTCCCTTGGCTGATCTGCAAAATTGCTGCAGCTGCTGGGTGCTGCTTCTTTCCGTGTCCTTGGGACATGGGAATTAAAAGGTGTGTAAGAAACTGGCTGAGCCTCATCAAGAGCCCAGCACTGAGCTGAAGGGAGAGAAAGTGAGCAGAGTTTGCTTGAGGGCAGAGGTGAGGAACTGAGGGCCACATGCGACTCTCCTGGCCCTCCGCTCAGGAAACTATGCCCCTTGCTGAGCTTGCTGTGACACCTCATCAAGTCCTTCTCCCTGGGTGAGGCAGGTCCTTGATGATTGTTAAGGTGTTTAGGGAATTTTTTAATGTTTGATGTTTTATTCTGTTTAATATTCTGTTGGAAGCCCCCCAGAGTGGCAGGGGAAACCCAGCCAGTTGGGCGGGGTATAAATAATAAATTATGGAGGTAAGAGAGAAAAGGGTTGTGTGTTTGTGTGCAGGGGAGAATTGACTCCGATTGACTCCCCCCCCCCCCCCGTGCACATTTGTGTACACAAACACATAGGCTGGGAACCTTAAAGGGCGACCCCCAGAAGACATCACCAGGGACAAAAAACCTGGCTAGACACCACCACCACCCCGGCAGCAATGAGAGAGAGCACCAAGCTGTTTGGATAGCAAGCGTGGAAGGTTTGAGCACAGCCTCGCCCAACTTGGCACATTAAAACACATTACATTAAAAAGACCAGAAAGCAGAGCATTGCAGAGGTTCCCTCTTGGGCTACTCCCGTGCTCCTTAGGGGTCTGTTGTGCCAGTCTCTGCACACACCCCCCCCCATATTTTTTGCAATCACAAGAGGCACTAGGTATGGAGACAGGCAGCTCTGCTGGTGTCCTTGTTGCATTAGCAGGTGAGGTTGTCACTTGTGACTTGCAGGATGTCCCATCCTCGTCACAGCTGACCTGTTTCAGTGCTTATCAACCCCCCGCCGCCCTACAAAAATCACGAACCTTTTGCATCCCCCTTCCATGGATGATGAGGCTACCCATGGCTGCTAGCCACAATGGCTCTATGTCCCCAGGCCACCGTTGGAGGCAGTATGCCTCTAAAGGCCAGCTGCCGGGAATTGCAGGTGTGCAGTGTGCTGTTGCAATTAGGTGTTGCTTGCAAGCTTCCTGTGGCCATCCGTCTGGTAGCCGTGAGAATCAAGTGCTGGCCTCTTGGCCTCAAACAGCAGGGCTCTCACAATATTCAGCACACTTAGGAGAAAAGCAGAAGCCCCAGCTGCGCCCCCTGAACATTGGGGGGGGTTTAAAAAGAAGGGGGCGGATCTGTATTGTGTCCAGGTGAGCCTAGGTGTGTGGGGCTGTGGTTCAGGTGAAAGCTGAGACTCCAAAGCCTATGATCCATTCTGCCAATGCCGTGGCTTCAAGGACACAGCTGGCAGAAAAGTTATTTCCATGTGTTCTCCAGAGGCCTTAACTGAACTGTTTGCCCTACTCTGTGTGAAATTGTTACAAATACAAAGACCCTCTATGTATATATCATTTTTTGTAAGTGTGATGTTACTTATTTCGCGAGAGAAGAAATAAAGCAGGTGCTTGGGGGTCCTGCCCCCCCGGCAAAGGAGCACAAAGTATTTCCTTTCAACAGGGAGTAGGGAACATTTTCCATCCTGGGGGCCACTTTCCTCTCTGGAAAAGATTTTGGGGGCCACATATACCAGTGGTCGATGGAATCAGAAGCAAAAGTAGGTGAAACAATGTGATTATTTGTGCAGTAAGCTAGTATACTCTAGCTAGTATACACTAGCGGGTGGCGTGGTCTAAACCACTGAGCAGCTTGGGCTTGCTGGTCAGTGGTTCGAATCCCCATGACGGGGTGAGCTTCTGTTGCTCTGTCCCAGCCCCTGCCAACCTAGCAGTTCAAAAGCATACCAGCGTGAGTAGATAATTAGGTACTGTTGTGGCGGGAAGGTAAACAGTGTTTCTGTGCACTCTAGTTTCCGTCACGGTGTCCCATTGCGCCAGAAGCGGTTTAGTCCTGCTGGCCACATGACCTGGAAAGCTGTCTGTGGACAAACGCCAGCTCCCTTAGCCTGAAGTGAGATGAGCACCGCAACCCCATAGTCGCCTTTGACTGGACTTAACCGCCCAGGGGTCCTTTACCTTTACACTTTTACTATCAGAATGTTCTTCCTAATATTTAGTTGGAATCTCCTTGTTATCTGAAGCCTTTGGTTCAGGTCCTACTCTCTGGAGTAGCAGAAAACAAGCTTGCTCCATCCTCCATATGACAACTCTTCAGATATTTGAAGATGGCTCTCATATGTTGACAAACTGGAACATGTGCAGAGGAGGGCAACCAAGATGATTAAGTGCCTGGAAACTAAGCCTTACCAGGAGCGCTTGAAGGAACTGGGTATGTTTAGCCAGGAAAAGAGACTGAGAGGAGATATGAGAGCCATCTTCAAATATCTCAAGGGCTATCACATGGAGGAGGGAGTATGCTTGTTTTCTCCTGCTCTGGAGGCTAGGACTCAAACCAATGGCTTCAAGTTACAAGAAAGGAGATTCCAATTAAGAAAAACTTTCTGACAGTAACAACTGTTTGATGGTGGAACAGTCTCCCTCAGAAGGTGATGGACTCCTCCTTCCTTGGAGACTTTGAAGCAGAGGTTGAATGGCCACCTGTCATGGATGCTTTAGCTGAGATTCCTGCATTGCAGGGGTTGGACTAGATGACCCTTGGTGATTTTATGATCACCTCTCAGAGATATCGTCTTCTCCATGCTAAACATAACTAACTCCTAAGGCTGGGTTTCCAGACCCTTGATCATCTTGGTTGCTCTTCTCTGCACATGTTCCAGCTTGTCAATATCTTTCTTAAGCTGTGGTGCCCAGAACTGGACACAGTATTCCATTTGTGGTCTGACCAAGGCAAGAATAGAGTGGTACTATTACTTCCCCTGATCAGGGTACTAGACTTCACTTGATGCAGCCTAAAATAGCATTAGCTTTTCTTTTTCTTTTTTTGCTGCTACGACACACTGTTGACTTGTATCTGTACCACCATTGCTACCATGGGCAAGCAGCACTAAAGCAGCAAATTTGTATTCATAACACAAATGCAAAATGCACCACAGATTGGAAGATCAGAGTTTGAAGCAGGCACGTGAGTTTGAAGCAGGCACCTACCTAAATGCCTGATGCCTGCCTGAAGCTTATTATTAAGGAAACATTTACGATGATGATGCTACTTTATTATTTATACCCTGCCCATCTGACTGGGTTGCCCCAGCCACTCTGGGCAACTTCCAATATAATATAAAAATACAACTGAACATCAAGCATTAAAAACTTTCCGATACAGTGGTACCTCAGGTTACATACGCTTCAGGTTACAGACTCCGCTAACCCAGAAATAGTACCTCGGGTTAAGAACTTTGCTTCAGGATGAGAGCAGAAATCATGCACTGGTGGCGCGGTGGCAGCAGGAGGCCCCATTAGCTAAAGTGATACCTCAGGTTAAGAACAGTTTCAGGTTAAGAACGGACCTCCAGAACGAATTAAGTACATAACCAGAGGTACCACTATACAGGGCTGCCTTAAGATAGCTTCAGAATGTTGTATAGTTATTTATCTCCTTGACATGTGATGGGAGGGCATTCCACAGGGAGGGCGCCACTGCTGAGAAGGCCCTCTGCCTATGTAACTTCACTTCTTGCAATGAGGGAACCGCCAGAAGGCCCTCGGCGTTGGACCACTGCTCATGCAGTGTTGGCTACAACACAAAGCTTTTACTTTTATTTTTTGCAGGAGTTTCTCAGATGTTTTTGGGTGCCTGACCAGCAAGGATCTATTAAAGTGTCTTTTTTAAAAATAACCTGCTGCCTAAAATTTGTTGGTCTGTCCTCTGTTTGCCATTTTTGTCCCATACAGTAATTCTCATACTATTAACAGCCTTAGGATAACATGTGAAGTCAACCACCTGCCTGTTTTGAGTAACTTGCTCTGTTTCCAAGAATCGTAAGAAGTTGCCTTTTAGCTCAATATTGTCTGCACTGACTGGCAGCAACCACCCAAGGTTTCCGGAAGGAGCTCTACCTGGAGATGCCAAGGTTTGAACCTGCAGCTGTCTGCATGCAAAACCTAAAGCAGACGCCCTAAGCACTGAGCCACAACATTTCTCATAGAAAACCAAAAAATGCTACTTCCACTCACAGCCACTTTGCCACTGTCTAAATTTACTTTGGGGCGGTGTGTTGTATTGTTGTTTTGCATATGTTAATCTGTAAAGTGAGACCCACACTGATTTGTTAGCTATTTGTTCGGTATTATTAAAAGGACTCTGATGTAGCAACCGCCAGAAAGATGCGAGCAGCACAGGTGAAGATGCCGAAGGAAGGAGACTTTGAACCAGTAGATGGAGCTGCTGCTTTTCACTCCATGCAGTAGGAGGAATCTCTGCGCAATCTTGATTAAATTAGTCTCTTTTAAAAAGAAAAGAAGAAAAGAAAGCTGGTGGTCAAGGAATCTTCCCAAGCTCTGCAACCAACACGGAGGATTCTCCCGAGAAATTAAAGGAAGTTGTGGAGGAAATCCTCTCCTATTTTAATGTACACCTTCTTCTGAGTCTGTGCTTGGGAGAAACACAATCATTCTCCTGGAACGGCCTTGGGGATGCAGAATTGGCAGGGGCTGCATATGATGAATTTATGGCCATACAGATTAGATTGTGGCTGCTTGCAAAGCCAAAGAGGAAAAAAAACCCGTTCCCAAGCCCAATGGCTTCTAATGCCACCGTAGCTGATAGATGGATTGCTCTGCCCACCTGTCAAATTTGTCCCATAGGGCAAGTGAGAGGAAGATCTTTCTCTCCAAGCAGATCCAGCTGCCCTGCAGCAAACAAGAGTGAGTTGCCTGGACCAATGGTAGGGCATGGAAGTTTCCTGTGTTGCCAGGGATCGAGTTCTTTGATGTGCCCGTGTGTGCACACTCAAAACGAGGAGGAAATTGTTCCTGGCTCATTGACATGGACTCCAGAGTGAAATGCAGCCCCAAAGCATGGGGGAAGGTTGCCAACTGACCTGCAAAATAAGCCAGCCCAACTGGCTCTTGCAACAGCAGTTTGTGCAGGGATCACGCGTCCTGCAAACCAGCAACATCACTGCCCCCCTCCCCGAAATATAGGTTCCCGTGAGACGATCCAGGTGCTGAATCAAATTAGCAGCCCTCGCAGTGTGACTGTGTGCAGGGTCACAGAGGGGCGGAAAGGAGAATAAAGAAGACATCTTAAACTGGTTAGCTTTACAATGCAAGGACTAAACAGCTTCCGGCGGAAGACATAAAATCTGATCAGGCTGCAGCTGGGAGAAGACGTCACCTAAGCCTGTTGCAAGCTTTCCAGGAGTACTTTAGAAAGCTCCCATTGTAGGCAGGTTTCGCCTGCCTGAAACCATCTGTGGCTGTCCTGAAACGTGCAGGGCAGTTTCACACAGGTTCTCTTTCATGGGCAATTCATCTTTAGCAGCAGCTGAGCCTCTGGGTCTGGATGCACCATTTTGTTGAGCCCTCCTGACGTGGCCACACACAAGCACAAGTGGTTAAGAATGCAAGCCGCACATTCAGATTTTGCAGGGGTTGCCAACATGGCATCTGTGGGCACCAGTGGCTCCGCCAATACCTCCTGTGGCATCTGTGAAAAGGTCTCAGGTGTCAGGCTTTGGGGAATCGATTTTCTCCCCCGTGGCCGTAAATGAGCAGATCAAAGGAAAGGAATTCTTACCAGTTGGTTTCTTTAATAAACACAGCGAAGGGCAAAATAAGCGTCAACCCAGAATGGCGGTGCTCCCAATTAAGGCTCACATCCCCCCGCTCCCTATTAATCTACGTCACTCCTACGTCTTGTAATCTGAGCTACTGCGCTTTCTGTTCTGAGACTTTCTGAGCTCTCTGTGACTTTGGAGAAGGGGGGTGAAAGCTATCCAGAGATTGTGAAACTTTTAACTCTCTCTCTTCCAGTGTTTCTTCTGCTGGCTGTTCCCCATCCAGTATTTCCCAGCTTCTGCCTTCTGAACTATGCCCCTCTGCAAACCACTGTTCCAAATCTATGCTGTCCTCCTGCTCTTGGGAAAAATCAGGATCAGGATCAGGGGGAGGCTCCCACAATTCCTCCTCAGTTCAGCCCTCCTCAGCACGCTCCCCGACATCATGTAACAATCCCCTCGTAATTTCACAGTGCGTGAGAGACTGTTTGCTGTTCCATCTTATTTCTGTTTGCACTGACACAGCCTCTCCAACATGGAGGCCCTCCTGCCACACTGTCATGACAGCCCTTTCATGACTGGCAGACATAGTACTTTCGCAATCCTCCAACTTTGCCCGTTGGTTCCTCAAAGGTTGGCAACTCACACTTTACATCCTCACTTATTTTTTTCACACAATGGTGATCGCTGTGTAAAATACTTGGTGGCGGGTGGCATTGTTTGTGGAACGCCCTCAAGGTATGGCTGAGAGGCAACGCATTTTCTTTTCAGTGCTGACTTTTCAGTGCGGCGTACCAATTTGCCCAGCCATTTGTGGGCTGCTAGTTTACTCAGCATAATGTTGGATGACTCAACTTAAATGCTGGGCAGATGGATCCAGATTGGGTTGGAGGGTAGTTATGATTGTTAGTTCACCTGTTTATATTTGTGCCTGTGTGTTTGTGTGTGTGTGTGTGTGACCCATCGTGGGACTGGCAATCATAGAGTTGGAAGGGACTCTGAGGGTGAGCTAGTCCAAAGCCCTGATATGCGGGAATCTCAACCAAAGCATCCATGACAGATGAGCATCCACAAGCATTTTAGCTTTGTAAGAGAAGGATGCTCACACACGTGCACTGAAGACGTGTCGGGAATGAGCCAGCAGTAAATCAAATGAACTCTCTTTTAGAAGAAGCAGGGTCTGCATAGGAGTGGCAGTCCTCATGAGAACAACCATTCTTCTTCAGCCGGTCTTGCCCCTATGAAGCAGCTGTAGAGACTGAAGGTCCCTGCCTTCCCACAACTGTCTAAGTCCTCTCCTCCTCAAGGCTTTCCCCACGCAAT
Source organism: Podarcis cretensis (assembly GCF_951804945.1). Lineage (NCBI taxonomy): Eukaryota > Metazoa > Chordata > Lepidosauria > Squamata > Lacertidae > Podarcis > Podarcis cretensis. The sequence goes on along the minus strand of NC_137170.1, from coordinate 8,933,874 downwards.
CTGAGACTGCACCTGCATGAAGTTAACTTATCCTCCGCTCTTTTCATGCCTCTTCTGGATCTGGGAGTCGGAGGAAGGGAGCTTGTTGCAGAAGGTGGAGACACTCGTGCCTCTTCACCAGCCTGCCTCATCTCTGCCTCTTGGCCACTCTCCTTTCTAGCCTCTGCTTCTCTACCATCCTCTGCCACAGACTCTCCCAGCTCACTAAGACCTGTTACCTCTTCAGCTTCTGACACCTCCTCTTCCCAGTCTTCTCTCTCTTCTCCCTCTGACCACTCATCATTGTCCCATCACTACTTCCCTGGCTCTGAACCTTCTTCCCTTGGGGGTTCTCCAGCTGGTTCCTCCCACCATTCGTGTGTCCATTCCATGACACTTGGACTAAATGGTCCCTAATGCTTCTTTCCACACCAGATCAGCCTTATCTCCCTACTTCTCACGGACCACTGGGAAATTTCTCAGACATGCTCTTCCCTAGAATGGGAGGGGCAGAGCTTCTGGCCCTCCAGATGTTCCCATGACCCCTGTCCATTGGCCAGGCTACCTGGGGCTATTGGGAGTTGTAGTTCAACAACATCTATTCCCCAAGTCTGACCAAATTGTGGGAGGCAGTGGAAGACAGGAGTGCCTGGTGTGCTCTGGTTCATGGGGTCATGAAGAGCCGGACACGACTAAACGACAACAATTATAAATTTTAACCATACACTCCAGAAATAAGCCTCCACGCACATATTGTTATGTACACTCTTTATTGCATATTGCCGTCTTCTTCTGTTTTTTTAAGAAAAATGTACAGTCTCATAACATACACAGCATTTCCTGCTAGCTAAAAAACATCCTTGAACCTAGGAATCACTAAACGGTTTGCTACCACTAAGCTACATTAGTATACTTCAGTTTACAAACGATCACTTTTTTGTCTCTTTTCTTTTTTTTGGCATGAATTGGAAAAAAAAAAATCTTTAGAATGACACACCCAGGAGAGAGACACAGAGAGGAAATAAAACGAAAAACAAGAACACAAGAGTGGCTACGTCCACCAGCACCAGTCTACATGTAACAAATGGCACATGGAATTTTCATCCGGACGCAGATGGTTTAGGAAATGAGAACTCGAGAAGAAATGGCAAGTGTAGCCCAACAAGCAAGGCTTGTTGCAAAGCAAGAATGGTTTTGGAAGCACAAGGAAAGATTTCCCACCGGTGCCCTTGCTTCCCCCTATCTGCAATCAGTTCAGCGTGGATCCCTGGAAATCCCGGAAGATCCAGCAACCCAGGCTGCGTAACAGACACAAACTCACCTTTCAAAGTTTTGTACAGCGCAGACAAGAGTCCGTCAAGATCCAGCTGAAAGCGTGGCTTTTAATGCAATAAATGCCAGAGGACTTACTTCACAGTCCCAACTTTGCAACGGGTCATGGTGGATTCGACTACCGAGCCCGGTCTACTCTGAGCCTAAATAGGAACGTGGTGCTAGCAGCTGCGACCACTATGGGCGAGCTTTCAAAACCAATGTCAAGATTGACATAGCTTCCTTAGGGGCACTGACTTTGTCCTCAACTGGACTGAACAGGCTCGGGACGCAACAGTCACTTTGCATGCCACATCCCCAATGACCTCGCTTCCAGTGGGATGGCGAAACGGTTTGTGTAATGGTGGAGGCACTTGGCAAAATGGCTTCCTTGCACTTTCCTTTCGATTGAGCCGGACCCAACTGAACTCCCTCCCAAAGAATGCTTGCACAAGGCAATTCTTATTCCAACCGGAAGTTTGAGGTTCAGCTACAGGAAGCCGTTTTGCAGTATGTAGGCGGGGGGCACAGTTGCAGACTGCACAAAGCGCCCCCTCCCCCGTGGCAGAAGTGGGGAATGCTGGGTTTTCCAGCATTTGATGCACTTATGGATGAGCCCACTGGGAGAATCAGAAATAGTAGATTGGGGGGTCTTGTTTCTCAGAATGCAACAAACAACTGCAGGATGTCTCAAGTCCATCATGGTGGTCTGTGCTAGGACACACGGCTGTTGCTGAAAGGTGTTCCACACAACCTGCTTCCTCCAATGAAATATCACTCTGTCCTAGAGGTTAAAAAAAAACAGTGGCATAGCGTGGGGTTGCTCCAGGTGCAAAATTTCAACACCCGGTGCTGCCTCAATACAACTGTGTGCTTTTGTCACAGGGCTCGGCTTCTTCGTGAAAACCAGGAAGTGACCTCTCCAGATAATGGAACAACTCTTCTTTTCTTATCTCTGTGGCTAGATGACGCAGATGCCATTGGGCAGTTGAATGCGCAAGCGCACTCCATCCTTTTCTTGCCCTCCCACCCCTCCGTGTGGCCCCGGCCACTGGCAACCCTAGCTACGTCACTGAAAAAAAGGCACCTTCCTTTCCCCAGGACTTATCCTGCAGATCAAGAACCTGATGAATTTTTAGATGCCCCTCTAAATCTGTTAGGCTGCAGGGCAGATCCCTTGACCAGACTGAACCTCGTGACCGACGGCACCCTTTCTGCGCTTTCCTATTCCAAAGCACGCTGCATTGTTTTTCTCTCCTCCTCCCCCCCCCCAATCTCAAATCATTTTAACGCAACCCTTTGACCAGTCTGAACTCTCTCCCACCCTCCATTTTGAAAGTCAACTCCCTAACAATACCATATCCGACCAAATTTCCTCCCAGCTACAAATAAAAATATATATAAAATAGAGGCACTTTAGTTTAAGTAACAGTAATGAACAACTTGGTTTTTATTTTGCTTTTCGAGCAAAGTGCTGCCTTCGCACGCCTTGTACTCTGCAGAACTCCAGAGTATCGGGCGTTTGCATTCTTACCGTTGACAAGCTACTTGAAGAGCCATCAGTACACGTGGGTCCTTCGAAAAAGTTGCGATGAAGAAAAACTAAATCGTAAGAACAAGGGGGAAAGAGGCAAGGGATTGCCCTTATACTCACGCACACACAGAGAGCTCTTTTCGCAGCTCTCGCTGGTGTGATCTTCACAGCTTTCGTGTTGCAACGGGATTTGGGGATTCCGGGCAACAGGAACTGCATTTTGTACAAACTCGTTTCTATATAAATCCGCACATTTGCTGTACAGTACACAACTGGGGGAAGGGGCGGGGCAGAGAACGGCCCCCCCGGCCCCCCTCCAGTTAACATCCTTTACAATAGCAAAGCAAAACAAATCAATTAAAAACCTATTTCAAACAGCATCAGCTATCTAGTGCAACAGAAAAAAAACACAACTCAAAACCTCCACAGGAAAGAAGTGAAAACAACAACAACAACGGCAACATCAGCAACACACAAAAATCCCCGTTCGGTTTTGGATCACAATGTGGATGGTATAAAAATCACTTAAGAGAAAAACCCGCAAATAAATAAAAGCAAAAAAGAAAGAAAGTAACAGTCCTCTATATTCTCTATAATTTAAGGATATTAAGCCACGCTATAAGATTGGCTTTTTTTTTTACTTTTCCAATTTTTTTAATATTTTGTATTACTGTTTCATTTTTTAAATTATTAATTACTCCCTGAGCAATCTGGGTTTAAGGAGATTTCGGATTGACAACTTGACAAATTTCTTACAAATCTGCAAGGAGAAAAACACTATGAACAGCAAAGCCCGTTTGCAAGAAACAAGAATTTTCGCGGCCTTTTTCCTGCTACCCTTGCGCTATACATTAGGTCCCTAACATCTCCCAGACCCCTTCTTTGCAGAAACTCCCTACTAACCTCTTTCGAGGGGAAGGGAAACCCTGGAGCAACACCCCCGGCAAGCATGGTTGCCCTTCCAAGATCCATGCTCATCATTCTGGCACAGATCTGTAAACAGAGGCAGCCTTAAGTGGGCACTCTGTCTGATGGGGAAAGGAGAAGGGAGGCAGGCTGCATAATGGCAATGCCATGCACGGGAAAGGCTCTTCTGGATCGGGGCCAAAGTTTGCACATTACGCCCAAGGCGCTCCTGGAGTTATCCTGCATTGGCCGGGTACATTACAGCGAAACTGGTCTGAACGGAGCCAATTCTGAGCGACCTTTACAGAGAATACAGTTTGTCCTGTCGGGACGGGGAATGGGAAACGGACTATAATGAATACACAGACGCTTTCTTCCGTTAAAACGAAAAGTTAAGAAGAGACCCAGCCCCCTCCCCCAAATCCCCACCCCCACCCCACCAACTGGTCTCGAGCAAAAAAACCCCACACACGAGTGAATTCTACATCGGTGTCGTTACAGCAATGAGAAAATCCTTTGGGTCGCCTTCAGCTGGTTCCCTGAAGGTCCCCAAAGAGAGAGGTGCGTCTTGTTCAAAAGGAACAGAAGCACAACTCCCCCCCCCAAAAAAAAATGGGGGTTACGGAACACAAAGGAGCTGGCACAACGGCCACAAGGGATGTTCAAGTTCTGAGTGAAAACAGAAACAAATAATAATAATCTCGGCTTTCCCCCAACAATGCTACGTTCAGACTGAACAAGAGCTGTTTATAACGGACGTCTCCCGCCACCTGTAGCCTCAATGGCAACAGGTTTCCGAGGCTGGCCTGTCCATGTCAAAAGGCCCTCGGCGCTTCGTAGCACAATAGCAGCACTTCTTTCCCCCTCTTAACTCCAAGCTGTTTCCCCCCCCCCCACCCCAACTTTATATCAAAATAAAAGGACCCCCCAGAACGGACCCAAGTGGTATCGCCCACCAGCCTCTCTCATTTCCGTGGTTTTGGGGGGGATGTTTTCGCCTCCCCCTCTCTTTCTCGATCACCGACACTTGTGCTTAGACAGCATGAAAGCTACTTTTTGCGACGACGCTGCCCGTCCCCCCCCTCTGACAGAAAAGGGAGAACTCATCCAGGCAGCGGTGGCTGTGCATGTTGACGCCCGCGCTCGCGCATGCACACAGTTCCGAATCCCAGCCGCACCACCAGACTCTGGGCGCAGCGCACCTGCGCACATGCTCCCACTGAAAACATTCATGCACAGGCAGGACGAGATGAGGGAGGGAGGGCCACTGATGGCCTGGCAAGGCAGAAGGTAAAAAGACCTGGGGTCCTCCAAGACGACTGTTGGTTGGTTTAGAGTTTTCTTCTGAAATATATATATACATATATAGATATATGTATATATATACACGCGCGCTCAGAAGTTGAGTTTCGTGACCGGCCTCTCGCGGCTGCCATCCGCCAGCTGGTTGGTGATACGCTTGCGGTTGCGCTTGAGTTTGGACAGGTCTTTGTCAAAGACTTCGCCGGACCGCAAGGCCGAGACGAGGTCGTCAAACTCCCCGCCCTCCTCGCTGTTTTCTTTCGCCTTCCTTGCCTTGCGCTCCCTCTCTCGCTGCTCTTTGAGCTATCGGGAAGGGAAAAAGGAAGGGTTAACGGGCAGGGATTTGACACATCCTACGAGCAACACGCTGTAACTTAAAACATTGGGAAATCGATAAACCGAAACCAACAGATTCCCTGTTTCTGCATCACCTTCTGATATATTTTTAAGTCCACATGAAATTTGTCCATGTGCATTTGTGTTAATGTATGCATTCCCCATGGGACGCGGGTGGCGCTGTGGGTTAAACCACAGAACCGAGGACTTGCCAATCAGAAGGTCGGCGGTTCGGATCCCCATGAGGGGGTGAGCTCCCGTTGCTCGGTCCCTGCTCCTGTCAACCTAGCAGTTCGAAAGCACGTCAAAGTGCAAGTAGAGAAATAGGTACCGCTCCGGTGGGAAGGTAAATGGCGTTTCCATGCGCTGCTCTGGTTTGCCAGAAGCAGCTTAGTCATGCTGGCCACATGACCCGGAAGCTGTATGCCGGCTCCCTCGGCCAATAAAGCGAAATGAGCGCCGCAACCCTAGAGTCGGTCACAACTGGACCTAACGGTCAGGGGTCCCTTTACCTTTACCTATGCATTCCCCCAATAATTTTTATTGGTTTTCATTTTTGCACACAATTTTTCTTGCAATTTCTCTACCCCTCATATCCCGAGACAGACACATGGCAACTTAACACCCCAACAACTAGATGCACTGACAGCTTGACTTGCATAGCTTGCGTCGTTTGCGAAGCAGCTGTCTGAAATGGAGTCAAAACCATGGGTGCATTGAGCCACCTGGGCCCCCCTTCAGCTATGGGCTGCCAAGGACATGCGAGGGAACCCCACCCTACACAATTATCCCCACCTGGGCTTCCATGCGTGCCCGTCGCTCCTCTTCCTCCTTCCTCTTCCTCATGTTTTCATTCTCCTGTTTGGCTTCGGTCACAGCCTGCAGGAACTGGTCAAAGATCCCGAAGAACTCGTCCGGTTGCGTTTTGCCAGCGTCTTCCCCAAAATGCTTCACTGCCTTGGCAAACTAGAGAAAGAAAATATGCCTTTTGTTTACTTTGTGGGGACTTATTGGCCCAAAGCAACCCTTCTCAAAGAGAGCCTCTTTGGTTTAAATCAGTCACTGATTCAGGAAGGAGATTTTCTCTGCATGCATCAACCTGATTTTGTATCCTTCTTTAGGCTATATCCCCAATTGGCTATGAAGATCACTGAGTGACCTCAACCTCATCATCTTCTCTCAGCCTAACCTGGATCACAGGGTTGTTGTGTTGGGTGGGGGGGTGAGGTTGTGAAGAATCACACAAGCTGACTTTAGCTCCTTGGAGGGAAATTTGGGGTGTGTGTGTAAAATTATAATAACTAAAGAAGGAAGCAAAAACTATTTGGAAACTACAACTAATCTAGGCAGGTGACTGGGAGAGGCTTCTGGAACCATGTAACACCGGTCCTGAAAGACCTACATTGGCTCTCAGTACATTCAAGCACAATTCAAAGTGCTGATGTTGACCTTTAAAGCCCTAAATGGCCTTGGCCCAGTATAACTGAAGGAGCGTCTCCACCCGCATCGTTCAGCCCGGACACTGAGGTCCAGCTCTGAGGGCCTTCTGGCAGTTCCCTCCCTGTGAGAAGTGAAGTTACAGGGAATCAGGCAGAGGGCCTTCTCAGTGGTGGCACCCACCCTATGAAATGCCCTCCCATCAGATGTCAAGAATGTACATGCTGGAAGCCGCCCAGAGTGGGGTAACCCAGTCAGATGGGCAGGGTGCAATGCAATGCAATACAAATAATTCCGAAATCGAAACACATTTGTTTCCTAATTTCACCAGGTCCCAAACAACCAGTGTTAGGTCAGACTTTGGCCAGTTCAGCTCATGATGCAAGTCTTTAATCCCTTACATATCTGGAGAGTACAAGCCAAGGCCTTGCTCCGCTTTGCCACGTTACACCATTCCTTGCCCCCAAATCCGAATTCTGGTGGCTAGAGTTAGACCCCAGGCCTCACCAAACCTCCCTTTCCAAAGGTCTGTTCTGCCTCCCCTGTCGGAACAGCTCCTGCCATTCTGAAGACATCAAGGAAGTCACACCTCTGCTTTCAATTAATGCCCTTTATCCTCTACCTCCTCTTTTTTTCATTATTAGTATTATTAACTCAGGAGCAATAAAACCAATGGGGCACAACACTGCAGCAGAGGAGATAATAAAACTCGAAGGCACAACAGGGAGAGGGGCAAACTTGCATTTTCAACTTCTCTTTGAAGGTTTGCGCTAGTATTTATCGTTGCCACATGCTTCAGCATTAGAACCAAATGTGCTATTGAAGCTTTTGGAAAGGAGGTGTTTCCCCCCAACCCTCCCTCTTTTTCAAAAACGAAACTTTGCCCATCCAAAAGCACAAAGTTTGTGCTATCTACAGAAGTGTGCAAAGCAGATAAAATTTGCAAGCCAAACGCTCATGCAAGACGTGTGTAGCAATGTCAAGGGTTTGTAAAATAAAGAAACACAATCAGATCCCAAGGGGCTTCTTGGTGGTCCTTTAGGGTCACTGGCTTTAGATGGTTTTAAGAAAAGAATTAGAGAATTAGTTGTGGACATCCAAAAAATGAATTCTGGGAACTGTAGCTTGTTAAGGGTGCTGAGAGTTGCTAGGAGACCCCTTTCCCTGTCACACAGCTACAGTTCACAGAGTTCCCTGTGAAGAGGGATTGGTTGTTAAACCACTCTGGGAATTGTAGGTCTGCGATGGAACTTGGGAGTTCAAGGTTCCGGTTTAGTCAGCCATTCAATGGTTGCCTCAGGCAAGCCACATTCCCTCAGTCTCAGTTATCCAGCTGTAAAATGGGAATATGCAATCATGACCCAAACCACAGACTGCCATGCCTAGCCCTGAGTTGGTGACAGGCACTGTGTCCTTGGAGGATGAACCAGACACTCCACAAGCCGAGGACCTTGGGGCAAATGAGCAGGCAGGGAGGGTCTCCTGGAACCAGCGCTGAGGATCCCCAAGTCCTGCTTAAGAAGCCTTGGAATAGTCAGAGGAGGAGATGAAAACCGTCCTCAAGAATGCCAGCACCTAAACACTCAGGCTGACATGTAGCAACATAACATGAATCTATGGACGCAGAGTAGTGGCATGGTTCTTGCTAAAAAAAATGTAGTATAAACACTGACAACTGGGAAACACTGGCCTGTGAGCGCTGCAATTGGAGAAAAGCCTTTACCGAAGGTGTCATGGGCTTTGAAGATGCTCGAATTAGATGGTTTATCAGAAAAAATAAAGAATAAATCAAAACAGGAATTTGTTTCAAAATGGGAGGTTTTCAAAGAATATCTGAAAAATAAATATAGTAGTTTAAATTCTGTTGCAGCATTCGAGGAACTTCAGTAATAGTTGCAAGGTAGATATAAGAAATTAGATTTATTAAGAATAAGTTTAAATATGATAAAAGTGTGTATTGGCAATAAGTAATATGAATTTGAAATATGGAATAGACGGGAGGTTGGGTCTTTAGTGTTAAGACCAATAGATGTTTTATTGTTTGCTAAGAAAATTATGTGTCTATGGTTATTCTTGTGTGTAATTTGGTATTTGTGGTTTTTTTCTTTTTTCTTGTTGTATCAATAAAAAACTTTATTTAAAAAAAAAAGAAAAAAAAGAAGACGCTCGAACTCAGGACGCAAGGGAGAAACGTGCTAGGAGGAAGGCACGCTTGGCAAATCCACACCGTGATCAACTCCCGCCTGGAAACCAATGTCCCCACTGTGGAAGGACGTGTGGTTCCAGAATTGGCCTCCACAGTCACTTACGGACTCATAGTTAAAATCGTGTTTATGGAAGACAATCTTACTCGGCTACAAGTGATCGCCAGAGAAGAAGAAGAAAAGAAATCTGGTAAGCCAGATAATATAAGGCATTCTTGAGCCTTCCAGTGGCTCTCTGTCCTTGCTCCTCATTCTACAGTGGTACCTCGGGTTAAGTACTTAATTAGTTCTGGAGGTCCGTTCTTAACCTGAAACTGTTCTTAACCTGAAGCACCACTTTAGCTAGTGGGGCCTCCTGCTGCGGTCGCGCCGCTGGAGCACGATTTCTGTTCTCATCCTGAAGCTAAGTTCTTAACCTGAAGCACTATTTCTGGGTTAGCGGAGTGTGTAACCTGAAGCGTATGTAATCTGAAGCGTATGTAACCCAAGGTACCACTGTAGTTATTCCTCTTTGTGGCTATCCCAGACTTTGGACTGTTTCATGACTTCGCTTCCGGGTCACATTTTGGACTCTGACTGATTCTCTGTGCTTGACCTTGGCTTGTTTGGACTGACGCAACTGTAGCCCTGCCCATGTTGGCAACTGCCTTTGGTGAGGGTCTTCTATCTCCTGGAACTGAGGATGAGGACCCTATCCCTACAAAGCAGAGAGGTTTGGAGTGCCAGGGGTCTCCGGAGGCTTCACTTTCTTACCAGTTCTTTGGCCTCTGCCAGGAGATCTTCCACATCTGAGAAGCTAAAGCTGGCTAGCGTGATGAATTGGCTGACGACGGAAACAAACTTGTCTTCTGGGTGGGAAGGCTGAGTTTTCTGGTACGCCAGTTCCTTTGGAGACAGGAGAGAGAGAGAGAGAGAAATTCATTTTGGTTATTGGGAGCTCAAGGAGAGGAACCATGGCAGTCATCCACCCAGGTGTTGGCTGGGATCCAGAAAGACCTGAACGGCAGAAACCCAATGCTCAACACATGCTCACCAAGCATGAGAGAGCTGCTTCCGTGTGGCACTATCTCATGCATTTAAGGTACATGTGTTGAATACTGCAACCACATGGGTGTAGGGATTATTGTGTGGATCACAGGAACACAGAAAGCTGCCCTATGGTGAGCCAGGCACATCCTTAGCCCCACCTGGAGATGCTCAGGATGGAACTTTCTGCATGCCAAGCAGATATCCTACCTTGAGCTGTCACCCTTGGCTCTATCCAAACCAAGAATTATCCTCCCTCCCAGTTAGGTATCAGCTGGGCAAACCCTCCATCCTTGGAGGTTTTTAAGCAGAGGTTGGGTGGCCACCTGTCATGGATGCTTCAGCTAAGATTCCTGCATTGTGTGTGTGTGTGTGTGTGTGTGTGTGGACTAGAGCAGTGTTTCCCAACCTTGTGCCTCCGGCTGTTTTTGAACTACAACTCCCATCATCCCTGACTAGCAAGACCAGTGGCAAGGGATGATGGGAATTGTAGTCCAAAAACAGCTGGAGGCACAAGGTTGGGAAACACTGGACTAGAGGACCCTTTTGGTCCCTTCCAACTCTACAATTCTACGATTAAACTGTTTTTCATGCTATATTTTATATTGCTGCAACCTGCTCTTAGACCTTCCTGATGACTGGCGAGTTATAATGACCCAGATTATATTTGAGGGAATTTGTGTGTGCAACCTACAACCTTATCTCTTATCCACAGTTCCCCCCCCCTTTCATTTATATTCCACTTTTCTTTATCAAATAAGTTTACATTTACATTGTTGTTTTTTTAAAACCCCTTATAACATAAAAAAGAAAAAACAAAATAAAAGAAAAAAAATTCCTTCCAGTAGCACCTTAAAGAACAACTAAGTTAGTTCTAGGTATGAGCTTTCGTGTGCATGCACACTTCTTCAGATACACTGAAACAGAAGTCACCAGACCCTTCTATATAGTGAGAAGGTGGGGAGGGGTATTACTCAGAAGGGTGGTGGGAATGGGTGATTGGCAGATAGCTGTGATGAGCCTGTTGACGACTCTTAACGACTGCAATAGGTCTTACAGGAAAAAGCAAGGGGTGAGAAGGTGAAAAATGGCTTTGTCATGTATAATGAGATAAGAATCCAATGTCTTTGTTAAGACCAGGTCTCTCCATGGTTTTAAGTTTGGTGATAAGTTGCAATTCAGCAGCTTCTCTTTCCAGTCTATTTCTGAAATTCCTTTGTAATAGAACAGCTACTTTGAGATCTTGTATAGAATGTCCTGGGAGATTGAAGTGTTCTCCTACTGGTTTCTCTGTCTTGTGATTCCTGATGTCGGATTTATGTCCGTTTATCCTTTGGCGTAAGGTTTGGCCTGTTTGTCCAATATAGAGAGCTGAAGGACACTGTTGGCATTTGATGGCATACACAATGTTAGACGATGAGCAATTAAATAGTCCTGAGATGGTATGTGTGATGTTGTTGGGGCCAGTAATGATGTTGTCCGGGTGTATGTGGCAGCAAAGTTGGCATCTGGGTTTATTGCAGGCTCTGGTGTCAGTGTCCGTGTTAAGTCTGGTTGTAGCATTATTGCGGGTTAGGAGTTGTTTAAGATTGGGAGGCTGTCTGTAGGCAATGAAAGGTCTTCCTCCCAGAGCTTGAGAAAGAGAACTGTCATTGTCCAGGAGAGGTTGTAGATCTCTGATGATGCGTTGTACTGTTTTAACTTGAGAGCTGTATGTGATGACTATAGGTGTTCTGTTATTTTCTTTTTTGGGTCTGTCTTGCAGCAAGTTCTCTCTGGGTATCAGTCTGGCTCTGTTGATCTGTTGTCTAACTTCATCTGCTGGGTATTTTAGTTCTAAAAAGGTTTGCTGCAGATCTCTTAGGTGAGAGTCTCTGTAGAATTGGAACAGATGCGGTTGTAACGTAGTGCCTGGCTATATACAATGGACTGTTTGGTATGTTTGGGATGCCAAAGGATAAACGGACATAAATCCGACATCAGGAATCACAAGACAGAGAAACCAGTAGGAGAACACTTCAATCTCCCAGGACATTCTATACAAGATCTCAAAGTAGCTGTTCTATTACAAAGGAATTTCAGAAATAGACTGGAAAGAGAAGCTGCTGAATTGCAACTTATCACCAAACTTAAAACCATGGAGAGACCTGGTCTTAACAAAGACATTGGATTCTTATCTCATTATATATGACAAAGCCATTTTTCACCTTCTCACCCCTTGCTTTTTCCTGTAAGACCTATTGCAGTCGTTAAGAGTCGTCAACAGGCTCATCACAGCTATCTGCCAATCACCCATTCCCACCACCCTTCTGAGTAATACCCCTCCCCACCTTCTCACTATATAGAAGGGTCTGGTGACTTCTGTTTCAGTGTATCTGAAGAAGTGTGCATGCACACGAAAGCTCATACCTAGAACTAACTTAGTTGGTCTTTAAGGTGCTACTGGAAGGAATTTTTTTCCTTTTATTTTGTTTTGACTATGGCAGACCAACACGGCTACCTACCTGTAATAAAAAAGAAAGAACAGCTTTGCAAGGAACAAAAACAGCAGTAGCAAATGAACATACAAACTATAGCAACAACAATAATAATAATACACACACAAGCAAACACAACCACAGCAGCATATAACAAGATCGGTCAGGCTGAGTCTAAGAATATTAAGCCCCATCAGCAAAAACTCTTCTAAAAATGCGAAGACTTCCAAGCATAGAGAATTAGGTCTTCTCCAGCACAGCTGGCCGGGGTTCTAACGGAAGCTGTGATCCAGAACATATGCAGGGAACCAGGTTGGCAAAAACTGGCAGGAAGGTGACATCTGCACCAGCTGTGCCTATCCCCAAACAAACTTCCTTTTAAAAAAATGCTTATAATTAAAGAGACAAAGGCTAGCGACTCAGGTCCTTAAGAGTTCCATAAAACCATAATGAGCAGTAATGAGCTGCAGGTCAGGAAGGAGGAGAAGGAGAACGGCCTCTGGGAAGGGAGATAAAAGCAGCTCCAGTCGCCTTCGCCTCCTTCCTCTCTTAAGGACGACGGGTGCTTAAAAAAAGCAGGGGGACCATTAAGTGGGTGAACAATACTTACTGTCTCCACAGCTCTCAGCCCACTGCGCAAGGTGCCAATTTCCTTCTCCAGCTCAGTCATGCTGCCAGAAATAAAGGAAGCCAGTTACATTTCCAGAAATACAGCTCCAAAGCCGGCTGCATGTCTCCCATTGAAAAACAACAACAAATAAAATGCATAATTTGCATGTCCTCCTGCTTTGGGGTTATGCTCTCGCCTGCAGCAAACTTTGCATCAGCATCTTCTCTAAAAACTGGTGCCAGAATTTGGCTCCCACCCCTTTCCCCTCCGCATGCCTCTTTCCTTTTGTGCCCTGTCTTTTAGAATTCAAGCTTCCAAGGGACTGACTTGTTTTTTAATTGATCGTACATAACCATAACTTTATCAACAAAAAGATCATCTGTTTGCCTGCCTCATCTGTCCGCCCATCCGTCCAACTTCAAATAGATTGCAAAAGCAAACTGGGACTAATAACTTCCACTTAAAAGGCTTGCTGAAAAACAAGGATAAGATCTTCAACAGGTACCAAAAAGATGCTAGAGAAGGCATTTGTCTGACATGCAAACAAATAAATAATTTCGGGCAATGTGTGTTAAGATTCAAAGTGGCCGTAAAGGTAAAGGTAAAGGTAAAGGTAAAGGGACCCCTGACCAGTCGTGGCCGGCTCTGGGGTTGCAGTGCTCATCCCGCTTTATTGGCCAAGGGAGCCAGCGTACAGCTTCCGGGTCATGTGGCCAGCATGACTGAGCCGCTTCTGGCGAACCAGAGCAGCGCACGGAAACGCTGTTTACCTTCCCGCCGGAGTGGTACCTATTTATCTACTTGCACTCTTGACGTGCTTTTGAACTGCTAGGTTGGCAGGAGCAGGGACCGAGAAACGGGAGCTCACCCTGTCACAGGGATTTGAACCGCCGACCTTCTGATCAGCAAGTCCTAGGCTCTGTGGTTTAACCCACAGCGCCACCCGCGTCCCATAAAGTGGCTGTAGCAATGTGCATTATGTAAAATTCAAATTTTCGTATTGACAAGCCTGTGAGCCTGTGACATTCACGGCCTGCAAAAGAGCAGACCGAGAGGAGATAGGATATCCATCTTCAAATAGCTCAAGGGCTGTCAAATGGAAGAGGGAACAAGCTTGCTCTGGATGGTAGGACTCGAACCCAAGGCTTCAAGTCGCAAGGAAGGAGATTCTGACTCAGCATCAGGAAATGTCCAGGCCCCCCACAACAGAGTGAGCAGAATGTCCCCCCAAACGCCATAGGGCTGGCTCGCCACGTTTCGAATCAAATGGAGTAACGCATGTTGCAGCCGAGGAGCGTGTCAGGATCCCCATTGCACCACTAAACCCAGGGTGGAAATTCTGAATCTGCAGCACTGGCGCCGAACATCTCCTGCATTGCAGCATTGCAGCAAATAGGCCTGCAGGCCTTGGACCCAGACAGACTGCCTCCGCTCACCTTTTGCACAAACAATCAAGCTCAAAACTGGCGCCTGGCTTTTGACTCCCGCAAACTACAGGTGCATTTATTTTAGAGTCGATCATTGTGCTCTCCTGCTCCACTTGTTGCAGGGCCTCCCTATAAACCCAATAAAGACCTGTTTGCTTCTCCTTAATTCACTTCAAACTCCTTTACGAGGCTGTCTGCACATACCAATTAATGGTGAAATCCCTCAAAGCGTGTTGATTAAAACCAGCAAGGAAGAAAGTGAAGAGAGGGAGAGAGCAAGTATCTGATTTAAAAACCAAATACCCTATCTTTGCAACCACGGATTTCTTGAACATGAGTGCGTGCTAATTGGCTCACAATTAAACCACCCTGGCTTGCAGCTAAATAAAGCCAGTGGTTTTTTGGGGTGTGTCGTGTTTCTGGCAGCTGCTGCTGGGTGTTCACTTCTATTTGGGTGGGTGCAGTGGGGCTCCCCCATCAGCAGGCCCTCCTTCTGGGTGGAGGGACACTTTGGCCTCATCCAAACCCTCTTCAGCCTGGGGAGAACCCTCCCAGCAATGTCCTCATTTCGCTTTGCTTAGGGCTCAGCTCTCGATAGTAAAGGTAAAGGGACCCCTGATCATTAGGTCCAGTCGTGACCGACTTTGGGGTTGTGGCACTCATCTCACTTTATTGGCTGAGGGAGCCGGCATGCAGCTTCCGGGTCATGTGGCCAGCAGGACTAAGCTGCTTCTGGCGAACCAGAGCAGCGCACGGAAACGCCGTTTACCTTCCCGCTGGAGCGGTACCTATTTATCTACTTGCACTTTGACGTGCTTTTGAACTGCTAGGTTGGCAGGAGCAGGGACCGAGCAACGGGAGGTCACCCTGTCGCGGGGATTCGAACCGCCGACCTTCTGATCGACAAGTCCTAGGCTCTGTGGTTTAACCCACAGCGCCACCCGTGTCCCTCAGCTCTTGATAGAAACGTGTTAAAAATCATGAACACAGTTGGTCTCCCGCAATCCCAGGTGTGGACCCAATCGTACGACACTCACTTTACTTTGGCAGCCTGGGGGACATCCTTCAGTTCTTCGTGCAGGTTGAGAACTTTGGGGTACTTCTTTTCTACGATGGTGATGAGATAATGCAGCAGGGTAATGTTCCTACAACACAAGAAGGGCAGTGATGGATATATATGGATGCAACAAAGGTTTGTGGCTCCTGTATTCAGCTGCAAAAATTGCCTCTATTTGTGAAGGATAGAATTGTTTAGGAGGAAGCAAGAGGATTCTGAAAAGTTACTGTGAAAAGGGGCTCGTCGCACAGGGCAAGCCACCTGCGCAGTACAGGAACGGGGGTGCAAGAGAAAGGTCTTCTGGGAAACAGACTTTTACTAGGTGCAAGACAGGCAGTCATAACAAATAGCAGTGCCACTGCTGGGTGCTGCGCAGTTGCAGTTTTATCCATGATACGGCCTTCTTGGTGGTGGCTTCCCATTTGTGGAATGTCCTCCATGGTGTGTTGTATTTTTATTAATTTTCAGGAGGAATCCAAAGCATTCCTGTTTACCCAAGCATTTGCTGGCCGAAGGATAACAACAATTTTATTATTTACACCCCGCCCATCCGACTGGGTTGCCCCAGTCACTCTGAGCAGCTTAATAGCCCAGTAGGTTTCTTCCATCTCAAAAAACTTAATAAAACATTAAACATTAAAAAAAACTTCCCTATGCGGGGCTACCTTCAGATGTCTTCCAATCTTCCCTGGCACCCTTGAAATTATTCACTATCAGGATATTTGATTGTTTTACAACTCTTTAGATGCTGGACTATTTTAGGATATGAACTTAATAAACAGCTAAATAGCCGGGCTCCAGACACATCGCCTTGAATGAGGGTGCCTGACATAATAATGGTGGGGTGAGAATTCATTTGCAAAGCAACCGTTCCGTTATGATAACCCTTTAGCTGATAAAGGTCCTGAACACTTGGCAGCAAGGTAGAAGCAGGCAAAGTTTAGGTGACATGAAGGGTTTCGATGTAAACCTGGGCTGAATCTCAGAAAGTGTTTCTGCAGCTGTTCCTTGTGGGCACTGAGTAAAGGTAAAGGGACCCCTGACGATTAGGTCCAGTCACGGACGACTCTGGGGTTGCGGCGCTCATCTCGCTTTATTGGCCGAGGGAGCCGGCGTACAGCTTTCGGGTCATGTGGCCAGCATGAATAAGCCGCTTCTGGCGAAACATAGCAGCGCACGGAAATGCTGTTTACCTTCCCGCCAGAGTGGTACCTATTTATCTACTTGCACTTTGACATGCTTTCAAACTGCTAGGTTGGCAGGAGCAGGGACCGAGCAATGGGAGCTCACCCTGTTGCGGGGATTCGAACTGCCAACTTTCTGATCGGCAAGTCCCAGGCTCTGTGGTTTAACCCACAGCACCACCTGCGTCCCTTTGTGGGCACTGAGTACAATCCCACAAAAAGAGATTCTTCCTGCATCTCATTCTCACAGAAAGGAACTGGACTCACGCTCTCGAGGCAGAAGCGGCTTGGGCTTACTTGTCAATGCTGGATTTGGTGTCCGCAATCTTGTTGAGGCTGGCGATTTTGAACCCGTACGCATTTCCCCGTTGGCCTTTGTTCATGTAGTTCCCAAAGGCCAAAACCACCTCCAGCAGCTGCTTCAGGCTTTTGCTCTGGAACGTCTCTGTTGAAGCGGTGCGGATTGCTGCAAAGAGGAAAAGATTTTGTTAGTAATATTATTATCGTCATCATTATTGTTGATTTATGAATCCCACACAGTCGCCCCAAGGAGGTATACAGCAGAAAACAGTTCAAAACACAACCAGCAGCTATGCAGTATGCTTTCCATTATGTTTTTGTTATGATTTTTATAATTGATGTTCTGTAATGTATTTTTAATGTTGTACACCACCCTGGGATCTTTTGATAAATGGTGGTATATGAATTGAATGAATGAATGATATTTAAAAAAACAAAATGGGCACCCATGGCACAGACTCTTTCATCTAGCTGGGAAAGCCTGCTGGATTGAAGATGCCTTTAATTTTATCTGGAAAATGCAGCTAACAGGTACCTGCCATATTTTGTGCATGAAGACTTTTCTTTGAGCAAGTGGTATGCACAGTGTCGGAATAAGACTTCCTGCACTACCATTAGAAAATAACTTAATCCTTCAAATACTGTAGAAGTCCTTTGTATGTTCGTGGAAGGAAGGAGAGTTCAGGGTGCAGGGTAACAGTAACTGTGCTGGAATGTGATCTTTATCCCTGCATCTCTATCATTTTGTTGAAAATATATATTTTTTTAAAGTTGATTTTTTTTTTGCTTTGTTTAGGAAGATCCGAGCTGAAACACCCAAGGATTTAAAAAGCACTTTCCCCCCCCTTATAACACAAGACTTACCTTCCACTTTAGGCTTAACTTCAGCAACTCGCTCAGCAAACTTCTTTTTAAAATACAAGGACTGCAGCCTTTGCTGGTAATGGTTTATCCTGCAAGAGACAGAAAGAACAAACCTCGAGTGGGCAACTAGTAAAAGATCTGGCGGGAAAGGGCTGTGTCTCGGACTGAGATATATATATGGCTAGCAGCTCAAAACAGGTTTTGAAACCTGAGGACTTGCAGGGGGTACAGGGCTTGTCCTCAAAGGACGTGAAACCACTCCCAAAGCCTGCAAGGGTTAACACTGTTTCCTTAGACAGCAGGCACAGCTAGGGCTCGTCCCATGGAAGGAAGGTAACCAGAAGTACAAGGTGGTCAGACACAAGACCAGTCCAGTTGCAGGTAGTTCCAAAGGTGCAACGGGTACCACAGGGGTATACTATGTGTATGACAACTGTATGTTTACGTCACTTACTGCTGCGTTAGCCTCTGCAGCTTCAGTTACCTGAAATGGGGGAGGATGTTAGTATTTCATGCCTCCGATGCTGCAGATGAGATTGGTGTAAATCACATGCCTGTCTGGGAAGAGTGTGGGAATGGAAGACAGTCTTATCTCTTCCGCTGTATGTACTGTACTGTACTTTTGCTTTTACTTCTGCCTGTTCTTCTCTCGGAGCTGGAGAGAGAAGACGCTATGACCCTTTGTCTGTACATAGTGTGTAAATAAATACGTAGATTAGCTCTACGATGTCTCACGCTTCTTGCTGTGTTATGCTAGAAGATTAGTGTGCATATATCATTTGATGTATGTCGCTGAAGCGCACTGGAGAAGAAGGGAAATGCCTTTTCCAGAACTGCAAATACCGGAGGACATTCGGAGTTCGGGGGCTGCAGAAGGGGCGCCCCCAGGGCATTTTCCCAACATGACAGTGCCTGCTGATGTCTGGATTGCCAAAGCCAACCATTTCCAGAAGACATCTCCGTGCCCTTGACCGAACACGACTTTCAATGGCGTTTACTGCAAGGATCCCTGAGCTTTCCTAGGAGCTAAAACCACCACCCAGACTCCATTGTTACACTGGCTGCAGGTCTGGAGAATGACCCCCCCCCAAAGTGTGTATCGACCCAAACTTATATTGCCTTGGACACTTTTAGATAAAGATCTGCCATTTTTGCCAGAGTCCAGTGGGTTAAGTCATATGTACTGGCATTGCTAATTATGTAACGCAGAGATTGCCAACCTTTTCGGCCCGGAAGCTCTTTGCACCACGCTGCTGGGGTCACCACAACCACGCTGCAGAATGGAGCACCAGAGGCAGGGACCTCCACATTTTAGCTGCTGAAATTTGAGAGCCCAAATTCCACCACTGCTTTGCACCTCTTCCATTGAGAGTGTGTGTCCAGTCTTGGCATCCAATGGAATATGGGAATGTTTAAGGGGGGTGTTCAGTGTAGGAGCAGCATAGCCAGTGGAACTGAGCAGGAAGAACAAACAGTGCCTCGTACATTGTGGATCTCTGAGGGGATATTTCCTGGGACTTTTCACAGGTGGCATATGAGGCCTCAGTGGCCGCAATGTCACCCACAGGCACCATCTTGGCACTCCTGATTGCAATTCACAATAATTATTGTCATTCTTTCCAGTTATTGCCTATTACGTTTTTGCAAACCGCCCTGAGAAGGGGCCGCAGTCTGCCACGGCCTGCGCTTTCGGCCCAGAGGGCTACTGCGTTTTTCCTGCCGAAAATCACCTGCTCATTTCGAAGAGGAACCTGTCTGCCTTCGCCATTCGGTCCAATTCGTGCTTGTGCTCCTCCAGCAGGTCGATGTCAGCTTTCTCCGGAACGAATTTTAGAAGCTGAGAAAGGGGAGGTCGGGGGGTGGGGTTAGAGAGAGAGAGATAACACTTTAAAACACACTCGCCCCTCTCCTGTGTGGTCAACATCTTCCTTCAGTGGGACGGACAAAGGGCAGCTGTGAAACTGGCCCAAGGTCCTCTAACATGGCCTTTGCCAATCTGGTGTCCTCCAGACGTTTTGGACTACAACTCCCATCATCCTATGGGTACCTTGCAGGAGACTTGCCCTCATCTGGATCCAGTTAACCAATTACGGAATGGCTGTTTGCAAAGAGAGCCATTCCTACTTAACCTGAAGGGGAGGCCCCCACCCAGGGCCGGACTAAGGTTTGATGAGGCCCTCAGCTACTGAAGGTAAAGGGGCCCTTATATGTCCAGCTGTCCTTTGTCAACAACAAATTGCCGCTCTCTTTTTTTGCGTTGAATATATGCTATATGGTAATTTATGGACCTAATAGGTATCTAAAGCCATTTGCACATGAAGAATGTAGGCACCCTATACAGTGGTGCCCCGCAAGACGAACGCCTCGCAAGACGGAAAACCTGCTAGACGAAAGGGTTATCCGTTTTGGAGGCGCTTCGCAAAACGAATTTCCCTATGGGCTTGCTTCGCAAGATGAAAATGTCTTGCGAGTTCCTGCAGGTTTTTTCCCCTCCCCCCCTTCCTAAGACGCTAAGACGCTTAACAGCTGATCGCTAAAAGCCGCTAAACCGCTAATAGCGCTAATCTGCTAAGCTGTCAAGGGGCTTGCTTCGCAAGACGAAAAAACCGCTATACGAAGAGCCTCACGGAACGGATTAATTTTGTCTTGCGAGGCACCACTGTATGTAGAAATGAGCAATCCAGTGGTATTTGAGGGAGCAGGCTAGCAGGTGGGGCCCATGACTTACATCATAGGAGCCTACGCAACACAAAACACACTTGCTGTATCTAGGTTTTATTTTATTTGTTTTTTATCTTATATTTTGGAAATGTGCATCCAATTTTTTTTTCCTTTAATTTTTTGGGGGCCCCCAAGAGAGTGGGGGCCTAGGCTATAGCTTGTTTATCTTATATGTAAATCCAGCACTGCCCCCAACCTGCACTTTAGAAGTGAGTAACTTTAAAAAAACAAAAAGACCCCCACGTGTTTGCACCTTTACAAGGATTCGCCCAGCTTCCCAAAAACGTAATTGGAGGGATTTGTAGAATTTAGATTTTTTAAAAAATATATTAAGATAGAGAATGTGGTTGGGGTTGTGTGAGAGGGATGGAATAATGGCTGTGCAGCAAATGACAAAGGCACATAAGACCCACAAAAGTGGGGCCCAGGTTTCCAAGTGTTTTGTTAAACATATTCTCATTTTTTAAAACCACGGCTCTTTTATGTGACTCCAGGCGCCCTCACCTGTTCTAGCATATCTTTTGGCAGGTCCTCTTGTTCATCCATTGATAAGATGGCACGTTTGATTTCGTCGTTGGACAATTTTAGCCTGGAAAAGCAACAATGGGACACCTTGTTAGGCAGGCAGACCGGACAAGTATCTAAAATCTTGAGGTTCCAGCTTTGGTCCCAGCCAAGCCCAGTCTCATACGTGGAGTTGTATACAGAAGGCAAGAAGGGTGTTCGCCCAAACTGTCCATGCCAGCTGTGGTTTTATTCATGTGTTGCATACAACTTATACAGACTGATTGCAAAACCCAACCTTCAAAAGCGATTTATAAAAAGAATAAAAATACCACTATAAACAGCTGAAGACAGCTGTTTAAAACACTAACACATTAATTAAAATATCAGAACGTTTGGCAAGCTAAAAACAGATTAAAACACATGTAAACAGGCTGCATTTCTGGTTATGTAGGAGAGGAATCCTGGACCAATCCTCACTGCGGTCGTTCAGCCTGGACACTGAGGTCCAGCTCCGAGGGCCTTCTGGCGGTTCCCTCACTGTGAAAAGTGATGTTACAGGGAACCAGGCAGAGGGCCTTTTGGGTGGTGGCACCTACCCTGTGGAACACCCTCCTGTCTGATGTTAATAATAATAATAATAATAATAATAATAATAATAATAATAATAATAATGTTATTATTTGTACCCTGCCCATCTGACTGGGTTGTCAAGGAGATGAGTAACTACAGAACCTTTAGAAAGCACATGAAGGCAGCCCTGTATAGGCAAGTTTTAAATATTTAATGCTTTATTTTGTTCTTATATATGTTCAAAGTTGCCCAGAGTGGAAACATCATCATCATCATCATCATCATCATCATCATCATCATTTCTGTTACTATTGTTAACAAACCTCTGGGTATAGGGCGGTATATAAACTCTAATAATAATAAAATTTGTATACTGCCCTTCATCAGGAGATCACATGTCGCTTGACAACACAAAAACACAAAAACACAAAAGGAGAACACAAAATGCCTAATAATGGCAAAAGCAAAACATACCAATAACCCCCCTCCCACAGACACCTTTAAAAGGCTATAGAATGTTAATCTTTTTTTATTTTTTAAAAAACACCCTTTACCATATGTAACTGCATCTCTGTGTTTTTAAACGGCATATGCTCTATGCATGGCTCCCATATTGTTTGTATGGTTATGTTATTTTGTTCATATGTTTAGGGTAAATTGGGGGAGGGGAAGCTCTTTTTAAAAGGATGCACTTTTTCCGGTTTTAGAAAGGCTGTGGTCTAAACCACCAAGCCCCTTGGCCTTGCTGATCGGAAGGTCGGCAGTTCGAATCCCCACGATGGGTTGAGCTCCCGTTGCTCAGTCCCTGCTCCTGCCAACCTAGAAGTTCAAAAGCACACTGAAAAGTGCAAGTAGATAAATAGGTACCACTCCGGTGGGAAGGTAAACAGCGTTTCCGTGTGCTGCTCTGGTTCGCCAGAAGTGGCTTAGTCCTGCTGGCCACATGACCCGGAAGCTGTACGCCAGCTCCCTCGGCCAGTAAAAGCAAGATGAGCACCGCAACCCCAGAGTTGTCTGCGACTGGACTTAACTGTCAGGGGTCCTTTACCTCCCCACCCCATTTTTTTTTTGTCTCATTGAACCCTCCTTACGATCACAGCCTGAAAAGGCAGTCAAGAGGGAAAGGGGGAAAGAAAAAAGGAGACAATGGAAGGAATACAGTGGTACCTCAGGTTACATACGCTTCAGGTTGCATACTCCGCTAACCCAGAAATAGTGCTTCAGGTTAAGAACTTTGCTTCAGGTTGAGAACAGAAATCCCCATTAGCTAAAGTGGTGCTTCAGGTTAAGAACAGTTTCAGGTTAAGTACGGACCTCCGGAACGAATTAATTACTATTTGCATGCTAAGTGATGACAAGAATAAGAGGTTTGCTGGAATACAGGAAGCTGTAGGGCAGTGTTTCCAAAACTTGAGTCTCCAGCTGTTTTTGGACTATAATTCCCATCATCCCTGACCACTGGTCCTGCTAGCTAGGGAAGATGGGAGTTGTAGTCCGAAAACAGCTGGAGACCCAAGTTTCGGAAACACTGCTTTAGGGGAAGGGGCACAACATTAGGGGAAGGGGTAGGAGAGGAATTTGACTTGATAACAATGATGGAACCGCACATTTCTGAAGAGGTTTTGTACATCTCTCCTGGGTGTGGGCACTGGTGGTGCCTGTCCGCTGTGTGGACCAGCAAAAGGAATCAGCAAGACCTTCCTGGGGCTTTTGAGGTACAGGATAGGCTCAAAACCAGCTCTGTGCATCCAGGAAAACAGAAAACCTCTGTACGAAAGTGCCCTTAGAGGCTCTTTGAATGCCGGTGGGGGAAAGAGACGTCTGCCAGTGCCAAAATAGAACAGCCTCAGCTCCGACAATATCATGGGAAAGAGGCCAGCCAAAAAAAGCTATAAGCTGATAACTGAGGGAGGGAGGGAGGAGGAGGAAGCCCCCCAGCCCAAACACACAATAATTATCTTTTGCTGGCAACAGCTGCTGGGCGCAGACGGGCAGCGGATGGAACTGGGTCACGGTGTCGGCCGCCGCGAGGATTTAAGCCCCGAACTTTGTCAATGGGATGTGGCAGCTTGGGAAAAGGGGGTGAAAAACAAACACGCAGGGGCTTCCCATAGGGGACAGTCTTCCCCCTTTGGCCTCATCCAGGCTCCTTTTTAGCTGCTTGTAGAGGAGCAACACCAAGGCAGAAATGTGTTAGCAAACCCAAGAAATCAGAGTTGCACGGGCAGCTTAAATTTTCAGTCCAGGGGTTTGGAAAGAATCATACACCGAATGAGATTTTTAAAAATAAGGAGGAGGAAGTAGAAAGTGCCTGGACTCCTAAACGGACGACCAGCAGTGGAGACATGGTGAAGGTCAAGGTTGTGTCAGGGTCCAGGGAACCGGGCAGTTCCTGAGCCTGGCATGGCTTCTTCTGCCCTGCAGAATCCGTTTTATGGGTCAAGGTTGTGTCAGGGTCCAGGGAACCGGGCGGTTCCTGAGCCTGGCATGGCTTCTTCTGCTTCTCCAGAATCCGTTTTATGGGTCGTGGGGTGCTGCCATTGGGGGCAGCCATGCCCTGGGCACCGGGGAGATGGAACAGAAATTTACTTCACTAGGGAAGGCTCAGTGGTAGAGAACTTGCCTGGTATGCAGAACATGATGGATTTAATCCCGTGCATCTCCTGGGAATGCCCGCTGTTTGAAACCCTGGAGATCTGCTGCCAGCCAGTGTTGGTAATACTAAGCTTGATGGACCAGTGGACTGACTCTGGATAAGGGTGCTTCCTGTGTTTCCATTTCAATCAGCCCTTTGTTCCGAAACATGAGGACTGTCATCTTCCTTCTTATGCAAAGGGCTGTGGATGTGAACTGACCTGGATGGCACCTACTGTACCATGCAGAAGGCCCTGGGTTCAGTAGAGCATTTCTGTGCATGCACGTGTGGCAAAACCCAGAAAAATACTTCTGGGTTTGCCACGTTCGCATCCTGAAGGATACGCAACCAGAGGTGTGCATATCCAGAGGTACCACTGTATGTAAAGAGGAATGTGAAAAGGATCTAGGAGTCTTGGTTGACCATAAACTTGACATGAGCCAACAGTGTGACGCGGCAGCTAAAAAAGCCAATGCAATTCTGGGCTGCATCAATAGGAGTATAGCATCTAGATCAAGGGAAGTAATACTGCCACTGTATTCTGCTCTGGTCAGACCTCACCTGGAGTACTGTGTCCAGTTCTGGGCACCACAGTTCAAGAAGGACACTGACAAACTGGAACGTGTCCAGAGGAGGGCAACCAAAATGGTCAAAGGCCTGGAAACGATGCCTTATGAGGAACGGCTAAGGGAGCTGGGCATGTTTAGCCTGGAGAAGAGGAGGTTAAGGGGTGATATGATAGCCATGTTCAAATATATAAAAGGATGTCACATAGAGGAGGGAGAAAGGTTGTTTTCTGCTGCTCCAGAGAAGCGGACACGGAGCAATGGTTCCAAACTACAAGAAAAAAGATTCCACCTAAACATTAGGAAGAACTTCCTGGCAGTAAGAGCTGTTCGACAGTGGGATTTGCTGCCAAGGAGTGTGGTGGAGTCTCCTTCTTTGGAGGTCTTTAAGCAGAGGCTTGACAACCATATGTCAGGAGTGCTCTGATGGTGTTTCCTGCTTGGCAGGGGGTTGGACTCGATGGCCCTTGTGGTCTCTTCCAACTCTATGATTCTATGATTCTATGAATGGAAAAACTTTGTGGATTACTTGGCAAATAATTGTAATCAGGTGAAAACGTTAGCAGGATTAAGGTAAATTCAGTAACAGCGTAATACAAAATAAAGGAAGAATAAAGGGAAAAGAGAACTAAATGCATATATAAGAATATGCAGAAATGGTGGGGAAATCAAAGGAACCAGGGAAGGGGAAGAAGGGAGGACGCAAATGGCTGTTTTAACTTAAAGTAAGATATGAATGAGGGACACGGGTGGCACTGTGGGTTAAACCACAGAGCCTAGGACTTGCCGATCAGAAGGTCGGCGGTTCGAATCCCCATGAGGGGGTGAGCTCCCGTTGCTCGTTCCTAGCTCCTGCCAACCTAGCAGTTCGAAAGCATGTCAAAGTGTAAGTAGATAAATAGGTATCGCTCTGGCGGGAAGGTAAACAGCGTTTCTGTGCGCTGCTCTGGTTTGCCAGAAGCAGCTTAGTCATGCTGGCCACATGACCCGGAAGCTGTACGCCGGCTCCCTCGGCCAATAAAGTGAGATGAGTGCCGCAACCCCAGACTGGACCTAATGGTCAGGGGTCCCTTTACCTTTACCTTATTAATGAGGGGAAGTGTTGATTTTAATGTGACTGTGCTTTTGGAAATTGTAATAATGAAAAGAATATAAATAAAATTCAGAAAAAGAGTACATTGGGAACTGTAGTTCAAAAGCAGCAGGAGACCCAAGTTTGGGAAACACTGGACTAAATGTTTCTCAGGTCCCTTCCAAGTCGACAGTTCTATGATTCTGCGTGGCAGCTCTGGAGCAGTGGGAGGGAATGATTTAGCATGCAAGAGAGAAAGATGGAAAGGGGGAGTCTGCTAGGCACAGACTGAAGGTGAAATGATGACAGATTCTCCATTTCATTGCTCAGTGGCAGAGCCTCTGCCTTGCAAGCGGAAGGACCGTGGGGTTCAATCCTCAGCATCGCCAGGTACGACAGGGAGAGACCTTTACCTGAAAACCAGCTGCTACCAGTCATTGCAGCCAGCACTGAGTTAGAGGGACCACAAGGTAACTTCCTATGTTTCTATATCAGTTCCCCCACTGGCCTCCTAATGAAACCTAACAGGGCAGGAATGCTTACAGAAGCACACCTGTCCTGGATGTAAGGAACAGGTATATCTAGCCCTGTTCAGCACAATTTAAGCCCCCGGTCGCAGAACCCATTAGATGGCCATGCGGCGCTTGCAGGAAAGGGGCACTGGGAGAAAATCGGAACGACAAAAATACTCGCCTGCACGAGACGAAATCTAACATGACCTCAACGTGCAATCATTTTCCCCAGAGCGAGAGAGATAAAATATCTCGCAAGACAGAACCTCTCTCTTTGCTGCATGCCAGACAATATCTGGTTTGCTTTACGAATGTCTAGGATAAATAAGGAGACTGCTTGCATGCAGAGGTCCTCCGTCAGCTCCATGGTGCGAGGAGAAATGCAGCAAATAATGGCACTGGAATCCCAAAGCTGCGAAATGTGGCTCACAGCCTCCAAGGCAAAGAACTGCAGGATTGTTTTGTTGACCGCAAGAGCATCCAGAAGTCAAGGTCATCCTCAAGGACAACCCCCCACCCAGGCAGGCCAGGCTTAGAAGAAGCCAATGGCGTAGGACCACCCAGTTAGCTTCAAAACTGAGGGAAATGGACCCAGCCCCCTGTCTACTATAAGGTGACCAGATTTTTTTTTCAATGGATCTGGGGACATTTTTCAACTTCCTATTAAATAGATAGGAAGGACAGATTGTGAAGCTGAGACTCCAATACTTTGGCCATCTCATGAGAAGAGAAGACTCCCTGGAAAAGACCCTGATGTTGGGAAAGATGGAGGGCACAAGGAGAAGGGGACGACAGATGGTTGGACAGTGTTCTTGAAGCTACCAGCATGAGTTTGATCAAACTGTGGCAGGCAGTGGAAGACAGGAGTGCCTGGCGTGCTCTGGTCCAGGGGGTCATGAAGAGGCGGACATGACTAAACGACTAAACAACAACATTAAATAGATGGATTTTGTCAGGGGACTAATTTGTACATCCAGGGACTGTCCCCGGGAAACGGGGATGTTCTGGTAACCTTAGTCTGGTATGCTATGCTACTCACTGCCAACCTCGCAGTTCGACAGCATGTCAAAGTGCAAGTAGATAAATAGGTACCGCTCCAGCGGGAAGGTAAACGGCGTTTCCGTGCGCTGCTCTGGTTCACCAGAAGCAGCTTAGTCATGCTGGCCACATGACCTGGAAGCTGTACGCCGGCTCCCTCGGCCAATAAAGCGAGCTGAGCGCCACAACCCCAGAGTCGGCCACGACTGGACCTAACGGTCAGGGGTCCCTTTACCTTTACCTAAGAGATTAAACTTGTGTATTTTATGTGAGAATTACCTCTTATCCTATGTAGTGAAGAATTTTAGCAGACCAGTTAGCAAAAACCCAATTGGGACGGTGGTTTTATTGCATATGTAGCGACTGTTGTTAGATGATGCCATGGCCTTTGGCTAGTATAATAAAGTTTGTGACGATGACTATGCCACTCGTGAGAGCCAGTGTGGTGTAGTGGTTAAGAGTGGTGGACTCGTAATCTGGTGAACTGGGTTCGCTTCCCTGCTCCTCCACGTGCAGCTGCTGGGTGACCTTGGGCTAGTCACACTTCTCTGAAGTCTCTCAGCCCCACTCACCTCACAGAGTGTTTGTTGTCAGGGAGGAAGGGAAAGGAGAATGTTAGCCGCTTTGAGACTCCTTAGGGGAGTGATAAAGAGGGATATCAAATCCAAATTCTTCTCCTTCATGTGCTTTTTGTGTCTGTCCCAAGAGGCAAAGGCTGCATTTATATCCACAAAGCTGCAGACCTAACCCCAAAGCACTGGCTATAAAGGTAGGTTACCGGAGTTAAACGAGAATTCATATGGTAGTTGGGTGGTAGAGTATCTGCTTTATACGAAGAAGGTCCAAATTTCAACCCCTGGCATCTCCAACTACCGTATTTTTAGCCCTATAGGACGCACTTTCCCCCCTCCAAAAATGAAGGGGAAATGTGTGTGTGTCCTATGGGGCGAATGCAGGCTTTCGCTGAAGCCTGGAGAGCGAGAGGGGTCGGTGCGCACCGACCCCTCTCGCTCTCCAGGCTTCAGGAAGCTATCCGCAAGTTCCCACCGTGCTTCCTAGGTTTGCGGATAGCAGCCTGCATCCCAAAGCCTGGGGCGTGCTGAGTAGCGCACCCCGGGCTTTGGGCAGATATCCGCAAGCCTGGGAAGCCTGGCGGATAGCAGCCTGTTCTGGGGGCTGGGGTCGGGGGAAGCTCGGGCTTCCCCCGCCCCAGCCCTGTGCCTGGGGGAAAAAATAATTTCCCCCCCTTTATTTCCCCCCAAAAAACTAGGTGTGCCCTATGGGCCGGTGCGCCCTATAGCGCAAAAAATACGGTACTTGGGAAAGACCCCCTGCCTGAATCCCCAGAGAGCTGCTGCCAGCCAGTGTCGACACCATTAAGTTGAAAGGACCGATGGTGTGACTCTGTGTAAGGTATCAAGGCAATTGCAGGAGAGGTACAGATGGAAGTACGTAAGATGAGCCTGTTTCAGGCCAATGGCCCGTCTTGTCCTGCTTCCTGCCCTCAAAGTGGCCGACCAGATGCCATTGGGAAACCTTCGAGCATGATTCGAACACAGAGCACTTTCCCCACTTGCCAGCAATCAGCAATTCAGGCGATTCAGCTTATCATAAGATAAACTGAAATGATGTACATGTGTGGTTATTATTAGCAATGAGACAGGGAATGTACATCTGGCATTATTTTCTATAGTTGTATTGTGTTTGCAGGGATATGTCCTTCAAAGGCATTCTTCTTTCAAGAAGATTTTTAAGTGGAGATCTTCATCCAAACTGGTACCTCCATTGGATTTGAATTTATTTTGTGTCTGCTGTTGTTTCAATCTCTCTCTCTCTCTCTGGGTAGGTTTTTTTAAAAAATGTTTTTATATACGCTAATAGCTCCCCATCTCTCTACTCCACCTACAGACCCCTTGAAAAGAGCTGAGAGTCTTGGGGGACCACTTAATAATTGTTCTGTCCGTCGTAATGTGCTTTGCTAGACGCTGTATGGCTTTTCATTGCAATTTTGCAGACATGCCACAGACCTCCTGAACGAAGCTCGCAGATGACCGGCTGTCTACAGACTCCAGCTTAGGAACCCCTGATATATGCAGTTGCTATACCTGTTTCAAACAGCTCACTGATTGTATTTTTTTTTTTTTAAATAACACTGTAAATCACTTCAGGATGTCTCATGGAAAGAGATCCATAAACAAAATTATTTTTTCAGTGGCATGACCATGATGAATAACAAGCTGCAAACAGCTTTGCAATTGCTGCAGTTGCCCTGCAACAGAAAATCATAGCATTCTGGTGTTGGAAGTCCAACCCCTTGAAAAGAAGGAACCTTTTTGTCCAACGTGGGTCTCGAACCCACAGCCCCAAGGTTAAGAGTCTCGGGCTCTACCAACTGAGTTATCTGTACAAAAGCATCCAGCACCTGGGTGGATCAGATGCAATAGTCTTCAAAAATTTCAGATAATAAACTTTAACCCAAACATGCATTTGGGGACTCATTCCTTTTTAAAAAATAATAATAATCTTTTTCTATGGTAGTAGTGCTTCTGCTGCAACCCACCAGCTGAAAACCAGCGGATCAGAGAAAACCTGATTGGATTGCTCCAAAATTTGGAACGAGATTGGTCAAATTTCCCCCTTTGGACTCAAAGGAGCTATTGCGCTGTCCATGCGCTAAAACAAATGACTGTTGCGGTTAGTGAGCGATTGCTGTATTGTTTTACGCAATTACGGTTCCAGCTACAGAAAACCATTCAGCTGAGATAGCTGCAAGATTCGCTCCACCTTAAGGCAGGGAGGTTCCAAAGGGAAAAGAAAGGGAGAGGTACCTGGAGAGGAGAATATTGCAGTTCTGAGCTCTCCGCCCGTCTATAACCGAAAGCTCCTTGACTTTATGCCGCGAACTGAGGGTGTCGTCCAAAGCATCTTCTTTCTGCAGTAAGCATGAAAAGAATCCATTAATAAGCAGATGCGCACACCGACGTTTCAGAACTTCCGGCGCATGCCAGCATCCCGAACATCAATCAAAAACCTTTACCGCGGCAGACGAGAAAAAACCGGAGCCTGCAACTGAAATACAATCAGCTGTTTCATAAACCGGAATGTTCTTTTGGGAAAAGAAGGGGGGGGCAGCTATTGGTTACAAGTGTATAAATATTTATCCAGATGGAAAGATTTAAGAACCCGCAAGTGTGTGGACAGTGGGGATCATGTAAAGGCTTTCCTCGCGCACACAAATTACGATATTCTATTTGGAACTGTTTGCCTAGCAGCTGGGAAGACTGCAGAGCTCCGTTCAGGAGTTTCAAAGTCTTGTTTCATTTTTTGAAGAGGTGGCGCTGTGGTCTAAACCATTGAGCTTCTTGGGCTTGCCGAACAGAAGGTTGGCAGTTCGAATCCCCGCAACGGGGTGAGCTCCCATTGCTCTGTCCCCGCTTCTGCCAACCTAGCAGTTCGAAAGCATACCAGTGTGAGTAGATAATTAGGTACTACTGCAGTGGGAAGGTGAACAGCGTTTCCGTGCACTCTGGTTTCCGTTAGTGTTCCTTTGTGCCAAAAGCGGTTTAGTCCTGCTGGCCACATGACACAGCAAGCCAACTGTGGACAAATGCCGGCTCCCTTCGCCTGAAAGCAAGATGAGTGCCGCAACCCCATAGTCGCCTTTGACTGGACTTAAGCGTCCAGGGGTCATTTACCTTTTACCTTACAGCCCCAGGACAGTGCCAGAGGTTCAAATCCTTGGCATCGCCAGGGATTGGAAAGATTCCTGCCTGAGACTGTGGAGAGATGCTGCCAGCCAGAGTAGACAATACTGGCCTAGGAAGAGCAATATCCCAATTCAATATACAGACGCTTCGTGTTCAAAAGGGAACAATCGCATACAAACCTATTTTATACAAAGTCAGAGCACTGGAACCTAAAATAGCACCACAGCTAACACCAACCAGCTTGGATCCCACAGTCAGCAGGTGTTTGTGCCATTACTGGGGGCTGCCTACTTGGTGTTGACCCCCCACTTGACAGAGCCTTTTCAGGGATGGCTCCCCATTTGTGGAATGCCCTCCCTGGTGTGCTCTCCCTGTCTCCCTCCTTATTGACTTTTGGAAGGAATCTAAAAACTGAATTTGATGGCTGGAAATCACTTCCTGAAATCACTAAGAGAAATATCTATTTATCTATCTTGTTTTTGATGTGCTTGCTACCCCAGACTCCTCTGGGAGGAAGGGCAGGATATAAACTGAATCATTGCCATCAATAACACTCCTCCTTCTCCTCCAATATAGTCTACTCTGACTAGCAGCAGGGGGCTGGACTAGATGACCCTTAGGGGTCCCTTCCAACTCTACAATTCTATGATTCTAGGTCCCTGGGGGTGGTCTTTCCCAGCCGTACCTGGAGGTCCCAGGGATTAAACCTGGGATTTCTTGCTGCCAAGAATGTGCTCTATTTTCGCGCTTGGCCCAGCAATGGTACCCTACCATAGAAGACTTTGGGGACAGATCTAGAGGACTTAGGGTGGGGGAAAGAAGCTTCAATTCAAAAGACAACCAACAAAACATTGGGCTGCAGGCAGAAACATTTAGGATTTTTCACCCACAGTCCCAAAAGCTGAGCAATGCAAATGTGAGATTGGTTTGGGAAGTACACATGGGGCGCTCTGAGACATCAGTGGCTCATTGAAATGACAACAGCTGTCTCGAACCTTGGATGTTATACCTCGAAATGCGCAAATATGGGAAAATGCCCTGGGATTGCTGCACAAGTAACCTGGCACATAAATACAAACCAGTAACATAAAATAGAGAGAGATTCATTCTGCCAACATATATGCACACACTTTCCAGTGCTTGAGTGACCTGCGGCCTCTCTGCAACAAGACACAGCATAGGCCGAGTGCGAAACACGCATGTAAGGATTAGAGAAGCAAGGAATAAGTCACTGCTGTTAAGCACAGTCATTTAATTTACTGAACCTGGGAATGCTTAAATGCATTCTTGTGTTTAATTCCGGAATGCTCCCCAGTAACCCTTGTGCAATTGGTTAAATCTGGTCTCATGGGAGGTATCTTATTACAGTCTTGATTTTGTTTTTTGTGTGTAAGTGACTTGACTGCAATGGCTACATCTCCATGAACACTGAGGAAGAGACAGCGTTAGATAACTGTGGCTGAATCTACACAGATATAAAAAACGCTGCAAAAATGCTTTTTTAAAAAAAGAAGTTGTAAAATATATATGGAATTTGCCATTAGCTCATCGGCGCCATCTAGTGCCACATTTGTATAATGCACTTAGAGCACACTTAAAACGTTATATTTGCAGCTGTATAGCTGAGTCCCCTCTCTCTCAGAGCAATAGAGGAGAGGCGTGCTAATGTTTCTGTGTGAATGCATGTGACAGAAAGAAGTACAGAAGTCGATATTCTCCCAAAGAAGCAGTAAGAAGAAGTCTGCTGGAAGGAGAAAGTGGAGACCTCTCCAAAGGAGCTGCATGGCCCGGCTGGGTCATGAGTGGAAAGAGAGAAAGACACAGTTTGTTCGAAAGTTTAAGGAAGAAGCTGTAAACTTCAGCTAAGAAAAACTAGACCCGTGCTTCGATAAGCACGTGAATTCAAATACTTTGCATGTATTCTTCGTCAGCTGTATGTTCTGCAAGTAAAAGATTCTGAATGTTTTAACAAGTGTTCGGACATTGTTTTAATTTCAAGAAATGAGTCGGTATTGCGCATGATTTGGCTTCTGAGTTGCAATTTAGCTGCTCTGCCAACAGCTACTGACCGTGAAGGAAAAGCCCAAATTCAGCTGTGCTGGATCTGCTGAAAAAGAGACAGATCCATTCCTCTCCAGCTACTGCTGCTCTGAGACGAGGAAGTTATTTTAATGAATTTAAAATACACCTAAGGCTACATTAACAACCTCCTTGCAAACAGGGTGTAGGTTTTTTTTTTACTTCAAAGCACCAGAGCCCACCAACCTAAGCTTCTGTCCCTTTGAAATAAAACCAATAAAATTTGGGAGTCCAGCGTTTTATCGCTCAAGGGAATTCATCGGAACTCACTCGTTCAATGGAAGATGGGGTTTTTTTCAGGTGTGGGTGGGTGGCCCAGAAGCACACTTACCTGTCTGGAGTTATTGTTCACAAAGAAGTCCTACAGCCAGAAGCATGGGATAGGCGGGAAAAAAGCGAGCAGTTCAGTGGTCACAGCAAAAAATAAATAAACAAAAGGAACAACCACAAAACAAGAGAGAAGAGTCAACAGTACAGTTGGGAAAGGGTATATTTATATAATTCAGCGGTGCTCTTTTTCGCCCCCTTCTTCTCAACCCCCCCTTTGCAAAACGAAACAAGAAGCCAACAAGCCCCCACAGCTCTCTGGATAGACCAGCTGCGGTCCCAATAATGCAGACCAGGAGACATGGCAAAGTAAACGGAGATTAACAGAAGGGGTGCACCAAATCAGACTGGCATGCAGAGGCAGAGACAGGCAACAGGCAAGGCAAGGCAAGGCAGCTTGTTAGGAAGACGCTGTTTCATTTCGCCAGTCATGCATATTTGCGCCAACGCAGGGCGGAGAATGAAAGTGAACAAGCAATTATTCCATCCCCTGGGGGCTTGTCAGTGCCAAGAGAGATGGCCCAAGGTGGCTGCAGATTCATTATTTCACGGCGTTCGTGCTGGATGCTGGGTTGGTTCTTATGCTCTACGAGGGCAGAGAGGATGCTGCTGCCTGCAGTGATACCAGAACGGCGAGCATCATGTAGAAGCGCCATGGAAGTAGCACGCAGCCATCATGGCCAGTGGCCTCATCTGCCTAATCCCCTGCAAAAGCTGTCGTAAAAGTTGACAGCTGCCACCGCTTCAAAAGGCAACCGACTCCATCGCGTAGCTACGTGCTGGAACCACCATGTGAGACCCTTAGGCAACTCGCCACAGTCCCCTCTGCCGCCCCAAGGGGACTCCGTGGTACATCTCACTTCAGGCGGAGCCTGCCAAGGCTGCAGGCCGCATCCAATTTTGCCGTGGCCTGAATGAGAGTGGCTCCCAGAATCCCCTGCTCCTGTGTCCCTGAGGATTCTGAGAGGAGGGACATGCTCTCCTTTGGTGCAGAGCGCAGGGGGACCAGAGTCGACACACATCACAGATCTCCAGGCCCCCTTTCTGCTTGGCTACCAACGCCCCCCGCCCTGTGGCCAGGTGGGAGGTTTGCCATCTTTAGGAAACTCTCTGCATTCTCCTCAGTGACCTGGAGGCCGTTGACTAGAGCCAGGTCATGAGGTTGGTACGGGAAAGGAGGCCGCAGAGGTTTTCAGAATGCAGGCAATGGTTAAGGCACGAACACTGCCCCCTCACTGCACTTTCAGAGTATTGGAAAGGAAAGGAACTGTTATGTACTGAGTTGAATAGGATCCAAAATGCAGCAGTCTGATTGGTCCTAGAACAATAGGATTCAGAATGCAGTAGTCTGATTGGTCCTAGAACAATAGGATTCAGAATACAGCAGTCTGATTGGTCCTAGAACAATAGGATTCAGAATACAGCAGTCTGATTGGTCCTAGAACAATAGGATCCAGAATGCAGCAGTCTGATTGGTCCACAGGAGCCACCCAATCCAGCACCAGGTGGAAGGGAATCCGCAATCTGATTGGCCTGCAGGAGAATCCCAGAATTAGCCAATCACGTGGGGCCCATTGTGTAAATAATGTATATAAGGCAGACACTCTGGGGGAACTTCCATTCCTCCTCACCACTATGGGCTGAATAAAGAGCATGAAATCCACTCTCGACTCCGAGTATATTTCAGAAACGGGCCAGCTAGAGAAGATTAATCCTTGGCGGCCCTAATCTTGGTTTTGGTTTTCATTTGGTTTTCAATCTGGCAGATAAACCAAGGTCTTGCTGACCTTGGCGGCTCTGGACGGATGAGTATGGAGACCAGATGAGCAGTTTCTCTGGTCCACTAGATACGAAAGCTGCTCACAGCTCACAAACATGATATGCCCACTTGCGCTGGCCCCATCTGGGGTGCACCTGAATTGTGGGCAGCGCAAGACATTTTCCTATCCAAAGCAGAAAACTCATATGGCTCTGTCCGCTTTCACTGGGCATGATCCCACTGGGCATGATTCCCTGAGAGGTTCTCTTGCGCAAGTCCCACTGAAACAATAGGAGCTGCATAAATGGACCTCTGTCTAAGCCAAATTCTGCAGCGTCCTGGAAGAGCTGGCTCTTAGGAATGAGCTGCCATCTTAGATTTTCTCTGTATATGGCTCTTGGCAGCTTTCCAACCATCCCCCCCCCAACGCTGAACTTTGCTGAGATATGCCAACATTTCCAAGGTTAGGTAAATATCCTTTACAGAACTGGGACGGAACAGAATGTTAGTTATTGTTAAGCCCATTATACGAGATTATAGGAGGGTAAACGAGTTTGGGTTACAAAGAGTTTTTCAAACCACCAAATTAAGTTTGGATTTTGTCCCAATACCCAGGGGATTACTTTAACAACTTGTGCGGCTGAGTAATCACTGCAGGAAAACAAAACCATGGATGGTTTTCTATTGCAAGTTTACACAGCATCTCCATATTTAGAGAGGCCTGTTTTCAGTATCAGAGAACCACCATGCAGAAGTTATCTGTGTGATGATTAAGATAATAAAATAGATTTTGGGGGGATCGGGCCACTGGGCCCTTCAGGTCCAGCATCTTATTATTGGAGGGGACACCGGGATGTCTCAAGCAGAAGTCTGCCAAGCTTCCCACCGTCTCCCACGCTCTGAGTCTCAGCTTGCAAACCCTTGGAACCAGGGACCCATTTCTTAGCAAACTATACTATCGTAAGCGGAAAGTGGCCTTTAATTGCGCCATTAGCTTGAAATGCCACAGAAGATGGATGCTAGCCCTCATCCCATTTCTCATTAGCGGATGGTTCGGGGGCAAAACACTTTGCATCCATCCGACTGCGCTGGGATCCTGGAGAGAGAAGAAAAAGGAAGGCACTCTTCGGGAATGGTGGGTCAAAGCACGGCAGAAGAACGCTGCAAGCACTACAGAAATGACTCATAAATTCAGTTCCACCGAGATGGCTCTATGCACACAGCTCTGCAGCCGGCAGCTTTATTGCTTTTGCAGTGTCAGAAGAGAGGATCTTCAAATATATGCATTGTGCAGGGCGGCAGCCTAAGGAAAGTGAGATGCACTTGGCATCATTCAGCCCGTAAAAGCCAAAAAAACCAAACCACCTTGTAATAACCAAGGAGAAACGTATATGTTACTGATTCCCTCTGCCCCCGTTTTCAGGCTACGCTGGGTTGCCAATAATTGCACTGAAACAGAATTGTTGCTCTTTTAATATTGCACCTTCCCAAACATCTGCTATTTGCTGCGCTTGCTTTTTACTACCACGTTTTTCTGGGGGAGGAAGAGATTGTGGCAAGGCAGTTCAGCAGTGGGGAACTTGTGCCCACCCCATGATGGTATTGGGCTTCAGCTCCCATCAGCCCCAGCCTACTTGGGAGCTGATGGGAGATAAGAGGACAAAAGAACCTGGAAGGCCACAGGTTCGTTTCATATACACTGCAGGGCCTTTTCCGGGGTGGCCCCTACCGTCAGGGAATCCACCTGCTTTAGTGCGGCTTAAGACATTAAAAGCAGCACAAATGACTCATGATTTCTTCTCTGCTTCAAGGGTGAGGTTCCAAAGAGGGGCAAGAGCAGATGGCCTCTCAGTACAAGGGCAGAATGCGAACAATGACTCAGAAAAGGGAGCATGTCTGAAAGTGGCCCTTATCCCAGGGCTTCCAGATTTGCCGTGCAGCTCATGTTTAATCGGCTGACGGCCAGTGTTGTTTCTTATGGTTTCCTTTTTTTCCTTTCGTTTCACTTGCATTGCTTAATTGTGATCCCCACCCCCCAAGGAGCACTATGAACACAAAGTTAAGCAACAGCAGGGAAGCTGCACCTGAAAGTGCTTCAGTTTGGGTGGATCGCGACCACACGCTGTATACGTGGTGTTGGTGAATTGTGAGAGAAATGGACGCATTTCAGCTATGGCGTCATTGAAATCGTGAATGTTTTATTGGTCTAATGCTGCTCTGCTGTGTTTTAATATTATTGCCATCCCTTAGAACGGGTGCTGTTAAAGGTAAAGGGACCCCTGACCATTAGGTCCAGTCGTGACCGACTCTGGAGTTGCGGCGCTCATCTCGCTTTATTGGCCGAGGGAGCCGGCGTACAGCTTCCGGGTCATGTGGCCAGCATGACTAAGCTGCTTCTGGCGAACCAGAGCAGTGCACGGAAACGCCTTTTACCTTCCCGCTGGAGCGGTACCTATTTATCTACTTGCACTCTGACGTGCTTTTGAACTGCTAGGTTGGCAGGAGCTCACCCCGTTGCGGTGATTCGAACCGCCGACCTTCTGATCAGCAAGTCCTAGGCTCTGTGGTTTAACCCACAGCTTACATAAATGAAGAACATTATAAGTTCTGATAAGAACAGTTTAACGGAATCACATGGCTGAAGCTTACTGTTTTTGTTTTGATAAGGTATTTTGTGGATTTTTATTTTTATTTTATCCTGTGAACTGACCTGCGACCTGCAGGTACAGGGCGGTATATAAATTAAATGAGTAAATAATAATAATAATAGTAGTAGTAGTAGTAGCAGTAGTAGTAATAATAATAATAATAATAATAATAATAATTAATAATAATTTTAAAAATCCCTAATGATGCACAGCCAGGAATGTTAATGCCTTTCAAATTCAAAAGCTATATGGAAGAGGCTGTTCTTTCATTCCCTCTTGCTTTGAGGACAGATTTTTGTGGACAGAAAGTGGCTCAGGGCCAAACCTCTCTGCCCCTCTCTAGCCCTGTAAATAAGCAAGCATGGATGTATTTGTTATTACAAGTGCAACAGCCCTTTTCTGATGTTCATGGCAATCTTCCCTATGCAAATATTTACAAATTCAGGGGGGAAAGGACTTGATTCACCCCGGTTCTGGCTCAGGCCGAAAGGCAAAATGAGACCCACCCCGAACTGATTTGCAGGGAGCAGGCCGCCTACCAGAAGTGCCTATTCAAAGGGCCCCATTCATTTATTTAAAAGATCTATATCCTTCCTCCCGGATATGATCTTTACGAAGACCACTGGCAAAATATAAATATAAAAATAAAAAATATACTACAAAGCAATAAGAATAAAAATGTGCACCCAATCACCGAGACCATTCCGTTATAACTATCCAACCTCCCAAAATTTCCGCACCTCTTGCGATGGTTTCCATTTTAACAGTACAAATTCTACAAAGACCTTCCATACCTCCTCAAAATCATTTCTCCTGCATATTCCCCCGCCTTACCTTACTAGCACGTTAATTTATCATTCATAGCTTTATCCCACACCCATCCCCAACACAGCACTGAAAATTCTCTGCTCAGAGGCAGCTGCCTCGTTGCACTTTGGCGATGAGTCCACTAATACCGCACATTTGCATTCCTCCTCTTTGCCAGAATTCTTAGATTACCAGGAGAATAAAGAGAGCCTAGTTATACGTCTATGGATCCACCTAGATTTGGATGTCATGGTGTTGGTGCCAAATATTTTGACTGCAGAGGCAACGGAAAGCAATTTTCTTAAAGGTTGCTTTCTGTTGCAGTAGTCGGTGAGTCATTAGAAGTTGAAACACACTCTCCTCTCCGCCCCGCCCCACCCGGGTGTACATGTGCTTAAATCACGACAATGTGCTGTAAATATTTCAAGTCGAAATTATTGGGGGAATTTAAGCAATCAAAGCAACCCAGGGCATTAGAATTCAGCTCAGGGACTGGAATGCTGCCAGAGTCCACTGGAAGTAAGAGCTTCTTGAACAATAAAACTGAGCTGCGTAAAAGCACAGCAAGAGGAAGGGGTTGGATGCTTCAGACATGATCAAGGGAAGTCAAAGAACTGCTCTGTTCTGCCTTGGTCGGACCACACCTGGAGTCCTGTGTCCAGTTCTGGGCACCACAATTTAAGAAGGATGTTGACAAGCTGGAAGGTGTGCAGAGGAGGGTGACCAAAATGATCAAGAGGCTGGAAACCAAGCCATATGAGGAACAGTTGAAGGATCTAGGTATGTTTAACCTGGATAAGAGGAGACTTGAGATATGAGAGCCACCTTCAAATATCACATAGAACAGTGATGGCCAAACTTGCCCCTCCAGCTGTTTTGGGACTACAATTCCCACTATCCCTGACCGCTGGGTCCTTTTAGCTAGGGATGATGGGAGTTGTAGTCCAAAAACAGCTGGAGGGGCAAGTTTGGCCATCACTGACATAGAAGATGGAACAACCTTGTTTTCTCCTGCGCTAGAGGCTAGGACTCCAAACAATGGCTTCAAGTTACAAAAAAAAGGAGATTCCATCAGGGAAAACTTTCTGACAGTAAGACCTGTCTGACAGTAGAACAATCTCCCTTGGAAGGTGGTGGGCTCTCCTTCCTTGGAGGTTTTTAAGCAGAGATTGAATGGACATATGTCATGGATGCTTTAGTGGAGATTCCTGCCTTGCAGGGGGTTGGGCTAGATGACCCTCAGGGTCCCTTCCAACTCCACAATTTTACAATGCTAGGACCAGTATCCCCCTATCCTTCTGGTGTCTGTAGGCATTATGGGACAGCAGAGGTCATGTTTTACCCCATTAGATTAATACTGAGGGCGGGGGGATAACCCCAAACACAAATATCAACAGGTTCTGTGGGCGAGGGTTTTTGTTCTTTGCTCAAGGTGATTTTCATTTGCAGAATGAAAACTGGTGATGGCAAGAAGAAGAAGAGGAGGAGGAGTTAGGATTTGATATCCTGCTTTATCACTACCCAAAAGAGTCTTAAAGCAGCTAACATTCTCTTTTCCCTTCCTCCCCCACAAGAAACACTCTGTGAGGTGAGTGGGGCTGAGAGACTTCAGAGAAGTGTGACTGGCCCAAGGGCGCCCAGCAGCTGCATGTGGAGGAGCAGGGAAGCGAACCCGGTTCACCAGATTACGAGTCTACCGCTCTTAGCCACTACACCACATTGGCTGAAATTTGGGGACAGGAGACAATAAATGAGGAGACCCACCTGCTTCTGTGCTAAATATATTTCAACCCACCTTCTTGGAAGCTGCCAAGTATAAAGGCAGCCTTGTACCTGCACTTTGTTGTTGTTGTTGTTGTTGTTTAGTCGTTTAGTCGTGTCCGACTCTTCGTGACCCCATGGACCAGAGAACGCCAGGCACTCCTGTCCTCCACTGCCCCCCGCAGCTTGGTCAGACTCATGCTGGTAACCTCGAAAACACTATCCAACCATCTCGTCCTCTGTCGCCCCCTTCTCCTTGTGCCCTCCATCTTTCCCAACATCAGGGTCTTCTCCAGGGAGTCTTCTCTTCTCATGAGGTGGCCAAAGTACTGGAGCCTCAGCTTCACAATCTGTCCTTCCAGTGAGCACTCAGGGCTGATTTCCTTCAGAATGGAGAGGTTTGATCTTCTTGCAGTCCATGGGACACTCAAGAGTCTCCTCCAGCACCAGAATTCAAATTCATAATTCATAATTCACCTGCACTTTACCTTTCACCAAACACTCCTCAATGGCTTCATACCTGTAACCATTTCTCTATCTCCCAAGCATCAAGACCCGCTTCCCTCAAGCTGGCACCTTTGAATTACAGCTCCCATCACGCCCAGACCCAGAACCTCCCAAGATCCCCAGGTTGGTGCAGGCTGATCAAGAGCGATGAAGACCGAAAGTTGCTCTTTTGGACTTCAGTGCTTGGTAACTCTTGACATCTGATCTTGCTCCTAAGATGGTGGGTCATCCTTCCCTAGATTAGCATCAGGAAGAGATTAAACTTGCACCTTCTAAAGAGCTTACTGGTTGACGCTGCTTCTTCCCTGAAACGGTGTCTGAGTCCTCAACCTTCAGAGCGCCAAAGGATTACTCCACCAGACTAGACAAAGCTGATTATTCTTCACATAAGCATCAGCTCCTCCTCTATACTCTGCTGTCGTTTACTTACACACAGAGACACACTTCCTTATCTACGCTTCAGATTCAAGGAATGAAACCCTCTCTTCAAAACTGGGCTGGGGAGCCTGTTGCCCTTGAGATACTGCTGGACTACAACTCCCATCATTCCCAGAGCCTTTGGACATACTGGCTGCAGAGGCTCATGGGAGCTGCGGTCCAGCAACACCCGGAGGTCCACAAATGCCCCACCTCGGATTTAAAAGAAATCCAAACCACATGGATTCCTAAGCAAGGAAACAAAACAAGCAAGCAGGTAGCAAACCAGTATAGAGCGCAAGTCAACCTGCAAATGCAAACCCGAGAGAAAATCTATA
Organism: Podarcis cretensis; assembly: GCF_951804945.1. Lineage (NCBI taxonomy): Eukaryota > Metazoa > Chordata > Lepidosauria > Squamata > Lacertidae > Podarcis > Podarcis cretensis. The sequence goes on along the minus strand of NC_137170.1, from coordinate 8,891,949 downwards.
CAGCTTTCTGTAGCATAATGCGGATATTTTGCCTAATTTTTTAAGCATTTGTGTGTGCTTATGTGGCAGTATACCTGAATCAGCTTCTCCATCCCCATCGTTCAGCCTGGACAGTGAGATGCAGCGCCGAGGGCCTTCTGGTGGTTCCCTCGCTGCGAGAAGCCAAGTTACAGGGAACCAGGCAGAGGGCCTTCTCGGTAGTGGCACCCGCCCTGTGGAACGCCCTCCCACCAGATGTCAAAAAGAAAAATAACTACCAGACTTTTAGAAGACATCTGAAGGCAGCCCTGTATAGGGAAGCTTTTAATGTTTAACAGACTATTGTATTTTAATATTTTGTTGGAAGCCAAGTGGCTTGGGAAACCCAGCCAGATGGGTGGGGTATAAATAAGAAATAATAATAATAATAATAATAATAATAATAATAATAAGCTGAGATTCCTGCATTGCAGGGGGTTAGACTAGATGACCCTTGGGTCCCTTCCAACTCTAAAATTCTACGATATTAAAAAGTGTTAGGCCAGGATAACGTCATGTATTTCTGTAACGAAAAGGCCATTGTGCTTCAGCTCACTGCCCTCATTTCTACTACCAACACCTTAACGTTTTTTAAATAGCGATTATTACAAGAAGAGCCTGTTCTCAAGTAGCCAACCTGATGCCTATGGGGAGTCAAGCAGGACTTGGAGGCAACAGAGCCCTCTCCTCCTGTGGTTTCCAGCAAGTGGAATCCAGAACCACACCTCCTCTCTCCCGCTTGGACTACTGCAATGCGCTCTACGTGGGGCTACCTTTGAAGATGACTCGGAAACTGCAATTAATCCAGAATGCGGCGGCTAGACTGGTGTCAGGGAACTGACATCAGAGTGAGAGGCGGAGGCAGGGCTCCAGAGCGATGCCGGAGAGGGGACCAGCAGGGGGGAAGGAATTCAGCGTAACACCAGTGGAGAAGAGAGGGAGATGGAGGAAGTGGAGACAGCGCTCTAAGACCCTTCACCAGAGACTAGTGGAGAGAGCGCTGACACGCCCCTGCCTTCCCCGTACTTGCGCAGACGAGTTCCGCGCAGGGAAAGTAGGAGGAGACTAGGCGTCAAACAGCTCTTATCCTGGAAGAGGTTCAAGAAACGCCCACTGACGGATTCGGCAAGTGACTGACCGGCCACGGAGTGTGAGCTGTCAGCCAAAGCATGGTTGGCCAGGCAATATAACTAAAACTGAAGGCAACTTACGCACAAGTAACCCCCTTACAACCATTACAACTGGTGACTGGGGACGGCCGCCGAGACCACATAACACCAGTCCTGAGAGTTCTGCATTGGCTCCCAGTATGTTTCTGAGCACAATTCACAGTGTTGGTGCTGACCTTTAAAGCCCTAAACGGCCTCGGTCCAGTATACCTGAAGGAGCGTCTCCACCCCCATCGTTCTGCCCAGACACTGAGGTCCAGCATCGAGGGCCTTCTGGCGGTTCCTTCATTGCGAGAAGTGAGGTTAAAGGGAGCCAGACAGAGAGCCTTCTCGGTAGTGACGCCCGCCCTGTGGAATGCCCTCCCTTCAGATGTCAAGGAAATAAGCATCTATCTTACCTTTAAAAGACATCTGAAGGCAGCCCTGTTTAGGGAAGTTTTTAATATTTAATGCTGTATTGTTTTTAACACTCAATTAGGAGCAGCCCAGAGTGGCTGGGGAAACTCAGCCAGATGGGCAGGGTATAAATAATAAATTATATTATATATATATTCTATTATAACTTAGTCATTGTGGCTAGTATCAACTGAATAGTCTCGTCTTCCATGCCTTTTAAAGCCACCCAAAATGGTGGCCATCACTACTTCCTGAAGCAAGTTCCACAGTTTAACTATGCACCGTGTGAAGAAATGCTTTCTTTTATCTGCCGTGAATCTTCCAACATTCACCTTCTACGCTTGGGCCCAGGGTTCTCCTCTTTCTGTACATGAGACATAATTGCAGGCAACTCTATCAAATCTCTTCTTGTTTTCCTTTTCTACAAAGCAGAACGCCCCAAACAGGTTACATTGTGAACAGTTCAGAGAAATTACCAACAGCTAAGAGAATAAAGTTGTCATTCAGATACGCAACTGAAAACGTATTCTCGAAACTGGGGGTGCGCGGGATGATTCCCATGCAGTTAAATCTGTGGTTAGTTTTTAGTCATTCCCAGCAATGTTGTTACTCGTAACTTGAGCACAGCATGCATTGCCTCTCAAAATGCTGTCACACCAACCATCAAAATCACCAACACGGATATGCCCAGAGGCGTTCAGTTGACAGGACGAATTAAAATGGTGTTACACAAGTAAATGAAGGATGGTAAAAATAAAAGCCAAAATGTTGCATTCCAATGATCACCCGACAGAGGCGGTTTTGGACCATCTTACAAAACACACGTTGGCAGTACTCTACCTGCTGCCTTTGGTAAGCGGAGAATGTCCTCTCAAGGTCTTCGAGATCTAGCACCTTGAACACCTTTGCGTCATCAATGCCAGCCCATACGGTGCCTTCCAGCTTGTTCTGGGAAGAAGGGAAGAGGATAGGGTAAGCACCACTTATCCCATACAAGCCGCCATTTTGTAAACTGAAACCATACGCTATAAACTTATGGACTATGCAGAAGTGGCGAAACTTACCGGAAGAATAAGAAATCAAGATAACAAACTTTTTATAAAAGAAGGGAAATGGTCTATTGCATATTTACGGACAAACTGTAAACAGATAAAAACACTGGCAGGATTATTGTAATAACCTGCAGCTACATAAGAGTAAATATTTAAAGAAGATAAATAAATGAGTAAGTTAAGCTAATTTGGATATGCAGAAGATGTTAAAAATAAATTTAAGGAACCGCAGAAAGAGGGGGAAGGACGCCAAGTTTTAAAATGTCAAAATGATTGTAAAATCTATGAAATGTATATATCTGAAAAGTATAAATATATATATATATATATTTAAAAATAAACCATATGCTATGGGAACAGAGTCCCTTGTCAAGGTCACCTTTGCCTTAACACACAAATTTGGGTGGATTTGCCAGAGAGGGATAAAATGTCTCTCTCTCTCTCCAGAATAGTCCATTTAGTCCAGAATTGTGCTTCAAGCAGAAGACAGTAGGATGCCACAGGGAAGATGGTGGCCCCAAAGCCCATCTAGTCCAGACCCTATTCTCACAATGACTGCCAAGATCCCTGTGGGAAGCCTTCAAGATGGACCACAGCTTCCACCAGCCCCAACCAAAACGCCTGTGCTTGGCTAGGGCCGACTGAACCACCTGGAGGCCACCAGCCAAACTACAACTTGACGATGGCCACAGAGGAGGACCACACAGCCAGAAGCATTGATTCACACATCATGGAAGAGGCTGCTTACCTCAGGCAGCTTGGACCAGTTGAAGGACTTGAGAGCGTTTGTGGGCTGCGGGATGTTTTTCCTCTTGAGCGCTGATCCCAAGGGTGCTCCCGGGGCTGGGGTGAGGCCGCCAAGCGGAGGTGGCCCTGGTGGAGGAGGCGGTCCACCGGGAGGCGGTGGCGGAGGAGGCGGTGGTGGGAGAACCCCGCCAGGAGGTGGTGGCGGCGGAGGGACCGGGAGAAGAGAACCTATGGAAGCTGTTGGTAAGGGGCCCCCAGGAGCACCTGGTGGCAGAGGGGGCCCCCCTGGGACAGGAGCGCATATTGCTCTCTGGAAGAAAAAGAGGGGAGAGAGAACATACGGTCACTGCAAGGAACTTGAAAAATATACTGTCATATCTTGGGTTACAGACGCTTCCCATTGCATTTTTTTTGGGTTACGCACCTGCCGAAACCTGGAAGTACTAGAATGGGTTACTTCCAGGTTTCGGGGGTCGCGCATGCACAGAAGCACTAAATTGCATTTTGTGCATGCGCAGAAGCGCTGATTCGCAACCCGAGCGTGCGCAGATGCGCCGCTGCAGGTTGCGATAAGTGCATCCCGCACAGATCACGTTTGCAACCCGAGTGTCCACTGTATAAGGAAGTTAGATGGCATTCAGCCTACCAGTGATGGATCCAAAAGACAAATCGCCACGGAAATTGAAAACGAGGAAGAGAAGCAAGGTTTGACGTAGGGAAAGTGAGGAATCTCCACCTTGCATTTGGGATGTGAGGGATAGCAGCAACAGGGAAAGGAAAGTGGGGTAGAGGTTCCTCAAGCCCAAGGGTGAAGAAGCTATGGTTCTCTAGATGTTGTTGGATTACAATTCCCATCATCCTTGATCATGCTGTTAGGAGCTGATGGGAATTGACAATCCTGCAGAATCTGGAAGGCACTGTGTTGGCTACCCCTGCCCTAGCTTAGCTCCTTCCCCCATAATGTCTAATTTATCCCAAAATTGCAAGGAGTGCAGGAAACTAGTTTAGAAAACCATGCTGGGGCTGTCCAAGATGCTGTGAGAAAACTCTTCTGTTTTAATAGATGACACTTCAGTGCCTTTCCTTCATCACTGGATAACCTTAGCTTCTCTGTCCATATGGAGAATGGCTCCTGGGATTGATGGCACACCACCCAGAGGCAAACTTGGGCCCCAGAACCTTGGCTGACTGCTGGTGTGAGCCTGTCCTCATTGAAGTCAAGAGGCAAGGATCCATGCTATATGAAGTCTCCTTCACCACTGGGATCCCATAGCAAAATAATGCACTGCTCCACAATCAGTCGATATTCCTGAAATATACTGGATGCCCAACGACACCAAGGAATTACCACCTTCTCCTTCACAAAAGTGTTCAACTTTGGGCCCCTAGATGTTGTTGGACTACAATTCCCATCATCCCCAGGCAGCTTAACCAATGCTAAGGGTTGGCGAGAGTTGTCAACATCTGAGGACTTAAGGTTGAAGAACGCTGCAAAGCTTAGAGCAGCTTATATTGTGCTCTTCGTTGACTCTCATCAAAATCCACCCATGCTTATCTTCAGCAACTCTACAAAACTGGGTGATCCCGGACTATTCCAGGCAGTGCCGCCATCTTAAATTCTCCTCTGAGAAAGCAAGATCTTAGCTGGAGTCTCACTCAGGCACCTGACTTTGGCCTCTTTCTCCTCTCAGTGACGAGAAAGGTCTTTGACCTGTCTGTATCAAGTTCTGCAGCTGAACCTTTTATTTCATAAAACCAGCCTTGTAGGTTCAGGAGGTCAGTCTAGATAATGTCCACAGGTGGTCCTGTATCTGTGAGGTTAGCATTTACAAGAGGAAACATGCTAAACCAGTCAAACCAGTTTCTTTGTTAAGGTAATGCCCGTAGCCGCTCAGCTAAGTACCTACCCACCACCGACATCTTAAAGAGTGAGCTCTGTTGCCATAGAGACAAGTGGGCGGGTCTCTTCCCGCCTCACCTGGCTAGATGCCAGGACATCCTAGGATGGGGAGCAATAGGTGAAGGGATCTGTGCATCTATGAGTTGGGCTGATGCTGGAGACACAGAGGCTTGTAATGCTCTGTCCTGGCCCCAAATTTCCCTGGCGACCTAACGGGGAGGCAAGATCTGCTGGCGTGTTAATGCAGTGAACCCCACCCTCCTGCGCTCAGGTTGTGTATATGTGTAAATGAAATCATATACCCTAAAGACACCACAGTCTCCATTGACCTTCGTTCCAAGGAAACTGAACTCAGGGGAAACATGGGAACCTCTGGAGTGTCTTGCTGCTCAGAGACTGGGATTGTGTGTGACACTAGCTCATGGCGAGATCTGGCCCAATCCCATGTTAGATGGCCTCACCCTGCTCAGTTCATGGATCTGCGCCGTGAGGTCTGCCACTTGCTGCTTGACTTGTTTATTCTCCGACAGTTCCTTTTCCAGCTTCTCCTTCATCTTATTCAAGGTCTGCATCATCTCCTCCTTCTCCTGGGTCTTGACGTCACACTCCCGCTCTTTCTTTTCCAGCTTCTGCTGGAGCTCATGATGTTCTTTATGATAAGAAAAAGGGATGGGAGATTAAACTGTTTGCAAGGTCAGTATTGTCAACACTGGCTGGCAGCAGCTCTCCAGGGCTTCAGAGAGGGGGCATTCCTAGCCACCTTCTGCAATCCAGAGCTGATGTTCTGCCACTGAACCACATCCCCTCTTCAAGTTTCTGCTGCTCCTGCTCCTGATTCTTTGAATTTGCTCCTTTCTTGATAAAGATTACCTCAGGAAGTTGTGAACTCTAGTTCCTCCCACCCACAAAAAGCCCACGGCTCCCTCCGAGAAATGCTCAAGGAAGGTGAAACTGTTTGTCTGTGTAGCAGATGTCTGGATTACGGCCAAAGGGAATAAACTTGTGTCAACTAACCAATTGCCTCCAACTCCACACTATAGAGGTTCTAACTTCCGCGCTCCTCAACCCCAGTGTTTATAGGCCACCTCCACACGACCCTCAAAGCTCCGGCTTACTACTTAACCTGTTCTAACTCCTGTCCACATGGCTAGGAGGAGTCTGGGCCTCCCGCCTCCATTATGTCACTTCCTCTCATGACCATAATATGCAACAATTTGCCTTAACCAGAGTGAGGCCACAGCTGCATCTAGCTTAGAACCCCAACTGAGGTTGGCTCTCCAAAACTTCAAGCATATTTTTTTCTCCCACCTGAGTCCCAAGATCCTTTGAACCTGGCGCCTTAAGCAAACCACTCCACCATTTCCCCCTGTGGTCCTTTCTCCTACATATGGTATGCTTCACCAAAGGCCTGGTTGTCATGGTAACCCTTCATGGATGGATGGGGAACGCAAGGCCCTGCTGCTGGACTCCAGCACCCATCAGCCCCAGTCAGCATCACCAGCAGCCTTGTAAGATGGGAGCTGGAGTCCACATACACCTCAGAAGGCCACTCCTTCCTCATCCTTGATCTGCTTTACCATACACCTATCCTTCTGGTTTAGGCCGGAATGTTTGTTTATTTTGCATCAGTCACCTTTTCTCATCTTTTCCGCTTGTTCTTTCCATTGCTTCACTTCATTTTCATTAACCAGCCTGGAAAGAAAACAAACCATGGAAACAATAAGCACCACATACAATAGGAAATGAGGATTAAGGAAAGCCTGAGGTTTTCACCCATATGCATTTGTCAATTTCCCTCCCACAAAAACTTCTACAATGGCAATGTTTTGCTTCTGGGTCACTAGGCCTAAGGTTGGGCTCACTCGGTATTGCCAGGTTATTTTCCAGGAGCATTTAAGACAGCCTTTCTCAACCTGTGGGTCCCCAGATGTTGTTGGACTACAACTCCCATCACCCTTAGCTAGCATGACCGGTGGTCAGGGATGATGGGAGTTGTAGTCCAACAACATCTGGGGACCCACAGGTTGAGAACCACTGATTTAAGAGATTAGGAGGAAATCTAGACGCTTTCTAGACACTGTCTGAACCACTACAATGCTATGAATCTTTACCAACACCACTCCTTATGGTAGGGCTGCCATACGTCTGGATTTTCCTGGACAATACCAGGATTTCAAAGGCAGAATTGACATCCGGGGGGGGGGGGCATTTCTGAAATCAATCCTGGATCAATCGAAAAATCGCATTTTTGCAAAAGCTTAACAATTTTGGTGTCTTCCTAAAGAAAGCTCAACAACTTTCAGGGTGTCCTGGTTTTTACTTTTTGAAATATGGCAACCCTACCTTATGGGATGAGGTTCTCAGCCATGAAATGTTGGCAAACGAAAGCAGACTCTTAATAGGGAAGAAAGGTGTTTGAAAACCTTTCAAGGCGGCCATTCTCTTACAGGATTAGAAACAGGTTATGCTAAATGGATGAAGCAGGCTGGGAGCACGGAAAATAGGAATTGCCTTTTCTGAATGTAACAAGGGCCATGGGAAGTATCAATGCATGGATAACAGGGAGAAATGTAAAGTATTGCACTTGGGCAAAAAAAATGAGAGGCACAAATACAAGATGGGGGACACCTGGCTTGAGAGCAGTACATGTGAAAAGGATCTAGGAGTCTTGGTTGACCACAAACTTGACATGAGCCAACAGGGTGACGCGGCAGCTAAAAAAGCCAATGCAATTCTGGGCTGCATCAATAGGAGTATAGCATCTAGATCAAGGGAAGTAATAGTGCCACTGTATTCTGCTCTGGTCAGACCTCACCTGGAGTACTGTGTCCAGTTCTGGGCACCACAGTTCAAGAAGGACACTGACAAACTGGAACGTGTCCAGAGGAGGGCAACCAAAATGGTCAAAGGCCTGGAAACAATGCCTTATGAGGAACGGCTAAGGGAGCTGGGCATGTTTAGCCTGGAGAAGAGGAGGTTAAGGGGTGATATGATAGCCATGTTCAAATATATAAAAGGATGTCACAGAGAGGAGGGAGAAAGGTTGTTTTCTGCTGCTCCAGAGAAGCGGACACAGAGCAATGGATCCAAACTACAAGAAAGAAGATTCCACCTAAACATTAGGAAGAACTTCCTGACAGTAAGAGCTGTTCGACAGTGGAATTTGCTGCCAAGGAGTGTGGTGGAGTCTCCTTCTTTGGAGGTCTTTAAGCAGAGGCTTGACAACCATATGTCAGGAGTGCTCTGATGGTGTTTCCTGCTTGGCAGGGGGTTGGACTCGATGGCCCTTGTGGTCTCTTCCAACTCTATGATTCTATGATTCTAAGGAAGAGGAAGTTGACAGGCAGTGGCCCCCACCCCTCAACTGGTTGTAAGCCAGAAGGCAGGCAGGGTGCAAGAAGCTGGTTGAGAGGAAGACCAGCTTCTACTGATCCAGAGGTTGCATGCTATTTATTGCTGGTTGGTCAGGGGCAACAGTGTGGAGAGGTCTGTATTACTGACTTCATGTACAACATATGGGCATCCTGGAGCCATCTTGTTGGCAGCTATGGAGAACAGGTCTAGATGGACTTTTTGGACCCTATTCAGCAGGACTCTTCTTACCTCCTTAATTTTATACCACAGAGCCTCATGCCCTCAAAACACAGTTTGTACAGGCAGGGACCGGTTTTCGGAGAGGTTACATTCTGGATCCCTGTACACACCAGCCGGGCCTGAATAAGGCTGCCCCATTCCACCCCCGCTCATTTTGGTGGCATTTTTGGGTCACTTCCAGGCTTGGTCTGCTGTGTGCATGCGTGGTCATACACATTTCACACAAGCATGAATTGGTCGCTGCCTGTATTTGTGATCACAGGGAACATATGTTCACAGTTATCCAGGGGAAACACGAAGGATTAAAACTGAATGCCTCGCCCCCAACTGAGAACGGAGGAAGGAGAAAAACCTATCCCCATTTTAGACTTATGTAGTCCATGCAATCGCAATTGGATGGGATCTCTAAAGATCATCCAGCTCAACCTCCGTCAATGCAGGAAACCCAACTTGCAAGCATGTGCTTTTTTTTTTTTTTTTAAAAAAAGATGTTCAAAAAGCAAAACACACACCAAATACAGAATAAAACCAGGAAAGAAAGAGCGAAAGAAAGTCTTCTAATTTAGCATTTGGTTCAGAAGGAGGGAAGAAGAGGGTCTTACATTCGAACAACGTTCTTAATATTAAAGTTCTCCAGGGGTGTTGAGTCTGGGTCCTGCCCTTTGTCGTTCTGAATAACTATTTGTTGTATGATGCGGTCGAGCAGCAACCAATAATGGACCGTGTTGCCATTTCTCTTATCTAAAGGAGGCAGAGGAGAGATAGAGATTAACAAAGACTTTCACACGGGAGAATGCGTGCTAGACCCCCGCAGCAGAGACCCAGCGGTTTTTGCTGAAATTCCTGCTGCTTCCACGTTTCAAACACAAAACCATTCCAAGACTGTAGAGGCAGCTATGCAAAACATTTAAGGAAGCAGCTCTCAAGGGACCTCTTTTGGCAAGCACGGAGAGGCCTTGGAGTTTGGCATCTTTCAAAATGCTTCTGCAATTAAGGCAGATGCCTGCATACGAGTGTGGATCTGGGCAACCCTTAAATTCAGCTGAGCTGTGGAGGGAAAGATGGTTTGTTGGGGTGTTTGTATCTGTGTGTGTCAGACAGGATGAAAAGTAGCAAGTGACATCATGGAAACATACGGGATTTAAATAAATAAAAATAAACATATTTAAGAGTCTATGGGATTACCCCGCACACAACTTTTGAATCAAATATCAGGGAAGTAAATCACACAAGAAGCTGAGCTAGATATGGGGCTTCTAGGAAAACTCAGGCAAATCCAGAGCAATGGGATGTAATTGAGAAAATCTTCTGTGCAGATGACTGCAATGACAGCAGAGCTTGATTGAATGTATTTCCTGGATGCTCCAGGGGGGTTGTGTAAAAATAAGCAAAAGCCCAAAATCCATTGTTTATGAAATTTGTTGCTGTTGTTTGGGATAGCAGCTGTGTTGTTCGAGGGAAGAGGAATGGCACACAATCAATTTAAGCTACCTCTTACGTTGTCAGAGAACTCAGCGGCTTCCATTGTGTTCCCGTGAGCGGAACTTCACTCATGCTGACATGAGCGAGGGGTGGGGTGGGGGTGTTTTTCAAGGATTTCTCCTCCCCACCCCACCCCCACCCCATAGCCCCTTGGAAACCTGTTCCAGGGAGTTGGGGAGATCCTCTAGAACAGCACAGGAAGTGGCTGCAGGAGGGAAGGGGGAAATGGAGCATACATCGCCTCCAGCCTTCCACTTCCTTCAGTGGGAAGAGACTTTGCTAGATTACATTTTCATTGCAAATGAGAAGCACCGAAGTTTTGACTTTGCAGATTTTAACATATATTCATGCTGGTGTATGCAAGATGGTGTATTCATGGTTGTAGGGGAGGAAGAGGGTTTGTTTTTTGGGGGGGTGGGGTGGGGAGATAATTAGGGGTTGCATCTAGCAAACTCATCCCATTCTTGGAAGGACCTGTTTTCCTTTGTTACACTTGTTATTAACGATTGAAAGAGCTGGTTCCAAAATATTCCTGCGCAAACATCAGGCTCAATTCTCAATTCCTTTCATAACATTCTATGGAACGCAACATGGCAACCTACAGTCAACAAGTCCTTGGGGCGCACAAAGATGTAAATTAGCAGAAAACCTGAGACCCAGGAAGGGTGGTGGGGATCCCAGCATCTTCTCTCCAGAGAGATTTCTAGGGACCAGCTCATGAGGAAACCCTACTTTCCTTCGATCTTGCAGTCCAAGCTGCACCTCCTCCCATTGCAAGCACTCATCCCAGTTTTTTAAATAAATGCTACGAATCGAGTCTTGTCATTTTGTCTTCTCTTGCCAGGGTTAGGAAGCCTTCTCCACGCCCTTTGGGGCAGATGATGTTGTCCTTAAAAATTCCGCTTGAGCAAGGCAACTGCCCACCCATCTCCCCCCCCCCCGCATGCACCCCTGCCATCCTGAATTCTGTTTCAGAACAGATTTAAAGGGTGCACAGTGACAGGAAAAAGGGAGAATGTTCTGCTGCACAAGTAGAAATCCTTGAGATGATTCAATGTCCCCCTTAGTGCTACTTGGATTGCAACCCATATTTCCTATTTCTGATCAAGAGGACACCATTCCATTCATCATGAGGACACCAGCTCATTCATCCACTTCCATAGAGAGGGGCTGAAATGAGCACACACACAACCAGTCCTTCGAAATAATGTGGTACGAAGCCCATAGATGTTGCTGATGTTGCTGCTTTCGCAGAACATTGAAGATTTAAGCAACCCATTCTAATAACCCTTATGGAACATGTTACAGCTACAACACTTCCAACTTCAGTCAACAGAAAACAAGAGTCGTGAAACCACCCACAGCCTGCTTTACATGTACAGATACAAAAATACATCTCTATATATTTACTCACAAGGCATTTGGAGACAGTGATGGAGGATAGACATGAAGTGTGGGTACGCTTCTGTATGGGTCAGCCGCTTCCTCGTAAGCTCAAACATCTGGGTTGCACTTTTCGTATCTATATGGACCTGTGTTTGGATAGGCAAAAAGTGACGTTTTGTATTTCCACGCCCCAAGTATGGCTCGACATTGCCACGGGGAGTCAAAAGTTGCTGCCCTCAATTGCACTAAACCCAGAACAATCTGTCTTCAAATCAGGTCTTTATTATATATAATGGGGGCAGGTGTACACACACATTTCACCCCCAATGAATGTTCAAAATTTTGCACGCGTCTATATCCACACGTGCATGTTCACAATCCCAGTCAAGATTTGCCAGGTGTACAAGAACTCTTGACACAGAATATAGAATTGTAGCATTGGAAGAGCCATCCAGTCCATTCTCCTGAAATGCAGGAATCACAGCTAAAGAAACCCTGAGATAATGGCCACCCAACCTCTGTTCAAAAACCTACAACAAAGGACAGTCCACTATTTTCCAAGATAGTCTGTTCCACTGTCAAACAGATGTGAGTGTATGTCCAAATCATGGTGAAAGCAACATGACTTTTAAGCCACTTTTAAGCCACTATTTTAATGTAAATTTTGACATCTACTGTAAAATTCATACAGTGCTCAGGAGTGTGATTCACTTATAGTGATGCTGAACCCATTTGGGATGGGGGGTGGGTTGTGAAAATGCTCATTTAAAAGCACCCCACCTGCTCACCCCATTTTCAGAGGTCACTGCAAAGGGATCCAGTTGTTGCAGTGATTCAAGGCAGGTAGAATTCTATGCTTTTTTATTCTTACAACAGGAAAACAACAACCACCCAGCGCCAGAGTAGTTAGGATGGATGGATGCATACATACCAGTTCAAATCTTTTGGCAAACTCCAATTCATCCTCATTTCTAAGCATTTCAAAAAAGTCTAAATGCCTGGGAAGGAGATAAGAGTCAACACACATTTATTGTAATGGGCTATTGAATACGTTTCCGAGCACAATTCAAAGTGTTGGTGCTGACCTTTAAAGCCCTAAACGGTCTCGGTCCAGTAGACCTGAAGGAGTGTCTCCACCCCCATCGTTCTGCCCCAACACTGAGGTCCATCGCCAAGAGCCTTCTGGCAGTTCCCTCATTGCGAGAAGTGAGGTTACAGGGAACCAGGCAGAGGGCCTTCTCGGTGGTGGCGCCCACCCAGTGGGACGCCCTCCCACCAGATGTCAAAGAGAAAAACAACTACTGGACTTTTAGAAGACTTCTGAAGGCAGCCCTGTTTAGGGAAGCTTTTAATGTTTAATAGATTATTGTATTTTAATATTCTGTTGGAAGCCGTCCAGAGTGGCTGGGGAAACTCAGCCAGATGGGTGGGGTATAAATATATTATTATTATTATTATTATTGAATCAATCTTGGGAGGGAGAAGTCTTAGAAGGTTTATACTACTATTCCTATTTAGAAATTTCTAGAGCAGGCAAGCCATTTATTGACATTTCATCCAGTAGAGTTTGAAGCCCTTACATAATTCATCTTCTTAACAACAATGCAAAGCTTCTCATTCTTACTCAAATTTGTGTGGGAGCCAAACATAACTGCCAGTAAGTAAGGGGTTAGGGACCACAGAGGTGTACATCTCTGGAGAAGACTATTTTATTATTAGGCTGTCTGCCAGTATGCTTTTTATTAGGTTTTTTATCATTGGTGTTCTGTAATGCGTTTTTTATGTTGTACACCACCCTGGGATCTTTTGATAATGGGCGGTATGTAAATTGAATCAACAACAACAACATTGCCCAGTTGCCTGAGAATAGACCAATAAATGCATGAGTTTGACAAAGTAAAACAAAATTGCAAGGGGGGGGGGTGAGGGGAGATTGCAAAGCATTTTGTAAACTAATAATACAGCACACATTTGACTGACAACTGCTCTTAAGTACTGCTGGCATTAGGCATGTTTCAAGAAGCGTTCAGGTACCGTTTGAACTTGTAATTGGAATGCTTCAGCCTAAAGATGGATAACAACACAAAATCCAGCAAGAATGAAGAAGAAGGCACAATGGGGGAAAATCAATCTCACGGACTACAAACCAATCAACCACACTTACCTATCTAATGTGGAGTTTTCGTGTTCTCTTAATTTGTCAATCACAGGCTGAATCCCAAGCATGAGGAATTCATATCGGAGGTGGAGTCTGAAGTCCAGGCTTTCCTGGAAAAGAGAAAAAGAGAAGACCTTTCAAGGACTGTGGGTCTGATCTGAATATCCTTTTGGATGCCAACCTGGTGTCTTCTGGTTGTTCTTGACTACAACTCCCATCACCCCCTGGCCAGAAGGGAAGAGGCGGCAGAAACAAGCCAATCTTATTTTAGGCACACCAGGACAGAGGGCTGGAATCAAACGCTAAGCACTTGGACTTATCAAATCCATCAAACCTCCTTTGGGGAAGGTTCTCAGGCAGGATGGAAGGAGAAAGGAGAAAGGACTCTGTTGAGGGGAAAGGGGATGAGAGAAGGAAGGAGAGAGAGAGAGAGAGAGAGAGAGAGAGAGAGAGAGAGAAAGAGAGAAAGAAAGAAAGAAAGAAAGAAAGAAAGAAAGAAAGAAAGAAAGAAAGAAAATGAAAGGGAGGGAGGGAGGGAGGGAGGGAGGGAGGGAGGGAGGGAGGAAGGAAATGAAAGAAAATGAAAGGAAGGGAAAGGAAGGGAAGGGAAGGGAAGGGAAGGGAAGGGAAGGGAAGGGAGGAAGGGAGGGAGGGAGGAAGGAAGGAACAAGCTATTAGACTGAACGAGGCCCTGCCCCACCAACCTTAAACAACCTCCACCTGCCTGCCTTCCTACTTACAAGAGCTCAGGAGGCGTCACTCCCTGTAGCATGGAGGAGAATAGGGGCAATACTAGGATTAGTTGGCTCTGCCGGCCATTGCCTCTGGCGCCACCTCCTGTTGGACCTCCACCCCACCAGCCAAAGTGGTCGCTAGCCTCGATGGTTAGCGACTTACCCCCACTGGACTTACCACTCCAGCCCCTTGGCTTAGAACTGCGTTGATGAAGGACATAATAGCCGTCTTGAGGCTCACTTCGTCCCGGTATCGGCCTGTGCTTCGGTCCAGGTCATTTATTAGTGTCTGCGGGGTGCAAGGTTTTCAATTAATGACGTCTACAGGTGCAGAAGTGCAGGGGCAAAATGCCACCAGTGCAAACCCATTGCATTAAGAAAAAAAAGAACTAGTTTTTTTTCCGCTGAGGATCACAAAAAAAAGTATGGCCCACCCATACAGCTTCCCTCCCACTGTGGTGTGTTCCAGATGTTTTGGGCAGCTCACAGGTGCTGGCAAAACATCTGTGAGACAAAACATCTGTAGGACAAAAGCTTGGGGAAGGCTGGGTTGGAATTACCTGTCCATGCTAATGAATTGGCTAGAGATAGTTTACACATATTTTGACAGAACCACAGAGTCCTGAGTTAAGCACCCATTTATTAATTGCAAAAAAATTAATCGATATTATTATTGTTCTTTATTGAATTTGTATCCTGCCCTTCATCTGTAGATCTCACGGTGGCTCACAGCATAAAAATACAATGTAAAATCAAGAACGAGAAAGCAAACCAATAAACCTCCCTCCCCACAACCCAGTTGATGTATGGTAGCTTCCAAGCATATTTCTCAAACAAGCACCCTATTCTTGGAACCCTGCATTTTGATATTGGGTTTTAAATTGTTGCCACCTGCCCTGGGACCTTAAGGTGAAGGGCAGATGCTGCTGAAATAATGCAAAAATAAAATTATTATTATTATTATTATTATTATTATTATTATTATTATTTTGTATACAGCCCTATACCTGCAGGACAGCTCACAACCTAAAATCACAATATAAAAACACAAAATTCATAATAACAACAAAAACAATAACAACACCCCCCCCCAAAAAAAAACCACATTTTGAAAGGGCATTGGAAGTCAGTCAGCCAAATGCCTGGTTAAAGAGTAATGTTATCACCTGGCACCTAAAGGTGTATAATGAAGGTACCAGGCAAGTCTCCCCGGGGAGAGAGTTCCACAAACAGGGAGCCAGACTGAGATGACCCCAGACAGCATTAGAATAAAAAATAAATGCAGAGATTGCCCAAACACATGCAGAACTCAAAACACTAAGTAAAAGTTAATACTGGAGGCAGAGGGTAAGCTTTAAAGGGTTGATGCAAGCAGAGATTTCTTGTCCAACTGCTGACTCTGGTAAAAACAGGCATTGCCTGTTTTCAAAAATCTGCAAGCCCTGTTTGATCACACAGAAGCCGTGGGGCAAAAGAAGCACTGATACTCCGTGGAAAGGAAAAAAATGTCTCTCTAACTGCCTTCATTATTTCCCAACGTAAAGGTAAAGGGACCCCTGACCATTAGGTCCAGTTGTGACCAACTCTGGGGTTGCAGCGCTCATCTCGCTTTATTGGCCAAGGGAGCCGGCGTACAGCTTCCGGGTCATGTGGCCAGCATGACTAAGCCGCTTCTGGCGAACCAGAGCAGCGCACGAAAACACTGTTTACCTTCCCGCGGTACCTATTTATCTACTTGCACTTTGACGTGCTTTCAAACTACTAGGTTGGCAGGAGCTGGGACCGAGCAACGGGAGCTCACCCCGTCACGGGATTTGAACCGCATGATCGGCAAGTCCTAGGCTCTGTGGTTTAACCCACAGCGCCACCCGCGTCCCATATTTCCCAACGTACAACCAACTTAAGTGGCAAGAGGCAAGTCCGTACCTGAAAGCGAGTTCTTTCGCTGGCGTATTTTTGGTAGTGCACCATGGCTTCCAGCACCTTCTTGTGACCTCCGGGAACCAGGCACACAGCACCCATGATTTCCAGCACGGCCACCTTGGTCTTAATGTTTTCCGTGCTCAGGCTCTGCGCTATCACATTAATGCTCTCCAAATGGGCCAGGACGTGAGCTCTCCCCAGAGAGTTGTTCATCAGAGCTTTGATGCACCCGATGAGAGAGGTATGTATCCGAGACTCAGAGGTTTCATAGTCCATGCTCTTCAAGAAGTTCAGAATGCACGTCAAGCCATCCAGGTCGATAAACCTGGTTACAAACCTGCCAGAAACAGATCGCCATGAATACAAGAGGGTTCGTCAGGAAAAAAACACCACACAACGCAAATTGCAAATTTTACATCAGATAAAGATCCTCTCCTCAGCGAAGTTTTGTTAGACCCCTTTCTTTCCCCAGGGCTACAACAGTTTAACAAGAAGGTACAGCAACTCGGGCTGTCAGTGGAACTTTTGTGATCAATATCCCTTCCATCTGCCAAAGCTATAATAAAAACTAGGTTGTGGGATACTGAACACCAAGAACTAACAGTAGCAGCAGAGAAAACATGTTCCCCTCTTTATTTTCACCTTTCTTGGGAGCATGAAACTAACCACAATTACCTTGAATTTCTGCTTAACCCCCAAGAAAGAAGGGCATTTTCGCTGGCCAGGTTTAATTCAAATCCATCAAACCTCCTTTGGGGAAGGTTCTCAGGCAGTATGGAAGGAGAAAGAACTTGCCCATGTGAAGGCCACCTGGTGGAAACCCTCACACATATGGTTCTCAGTTGTAAACTATATGCTGATCTCCACCAGCAATTTCTAGATCAACTCTGTATCCCCAAATGGAAACCAGAATCAGAGGTCATACATTTTCTATTACTGGGGAATGATCAGGAGCTCACCAAGTCAGCGGCTAAATATCTCTATTTGGTTTTTTGTTGTCGAAATACACGGCAGACGTCTGATCTCCCTGGAGACAAAGAGATGTGACGATAGACTGCTCTGCCTCCTTTTTTTTATCAAAAGTTTTGTGCCACTGAGGAAGTGGTAATTCTGTATTGATTTGTTTTGGATGTTGTATGTGATGCCAATAAAAGGTTTGATGACGATGAAATTACAAATTACATTAAGCAGAGGTTGGATGGTCAGCTGTCCTGGATGCTTTAGCTGGGATTACAACATGGCAACCTCCAGAAGCTGTTGGACTCCAGCTCCCCAAATGGCCAATGGTCAGAAATCACTAGAGTCAGGGCTTTTTTTCAGCCCGAGTGAAGTTCCGGCACCTCTCAGGTGGTGGGTGCCATTGTGGGGCAGCTTCCTGCCCATGGTCCTGCTGTCTTCTGCTGCCACCAGTTGCCAGAGTGGGAAAGGGGAAGCAGACAGGATGGGAAGCTGGGGAGAGTGTCATGAAATTCTACTCAGTATTGATCCAGAGTAGATTCCAATGTATAGTTAGCAGAGCAAAAGCTTAAACAAGTGTCAGTTTGCACTTATTGGTACAGAAAGTATTGATCTGATGTGCAGATATCTTTCCTATTCTACTTAATTCAAGAGGGTTCTGGAAGCTTCTCTGTGTGGAAGAAACAAGCAGAAGGTTCATGATGTTTGAGTACAGCTGGCTTAAACTGGTTCTCTCATCTCTTTCTGGAACGAATTAAGTATATAACCAGAAGTACCACTGTATTGGATTTGTGACCATTATGCTCATTTGCCTTCAGTAGAAGTAGTAAACTGGGCTGAATGAAATACAATTGCCTCTGGTCTATTTGGGGGGAATCCTGCAATGTGTTTAAGTTTTACTCTGCTAACTACACACTGGAGTTCTGCTCTGCATCAATATTGAGTAGAATTCTATGACAGAGAGGTCACTGCAATTCTGAGCCTCGAGTACCACCCTCATGGAAATGGGGCTGGCGGGGGACGAAGAGAGAATGGGAGGTGTGCATAGGCAGGTGGGTGGGCTTGACATGGACACCCCCCGGGGAAACACCTTCGCCAGGAGAGGTTGAGGCTACTAGCGATGACGGCTCAGTGGAACCTCCAGGGTCAGAGTGAGTCTATCACTCTGAACAAGAGGCACAGCTCCCTATAAGATGGTGCAGACCAGCATCTTGTCGCATGATTTTTGCTTCAAGATGGCAGCGTTGGCAGCGTCTGGGTTGGCGAGTGTGGAGGTGAGTCCCGGCACTTTTTATTCCAGAAAAAAAGTAACCCAGTAACCTCTGTCTCTGGTTCTAGTGATATCTACTCAGCTCCTTTCAGCAAACTTAGCAATGACTGACCAGAACCTTATGGAGATTAACATTAAGAGTTCTTTGGCTAGAGAATCAATTCCAGGAACCCTTTTGCTAGAGAACCAATAGGAAAGCAAGCAGTTGAACCAATAGGAAAGCAAGAAGTTGGGCAGCAAAGCAAGGAAAATCATTTGCCTCATTGGTTTGGTCCTCAGCGCAGTCTTCAAACTCTCTATGGTTTTGCTGCGCTCTTCTTCATCTTCTTTTTCCAAAGCAATCAGCGATTTTCTCTGCAAAAGGTAAAAAGAAAATCAACGCAAGAAATAAGTTAGGCACAGCCAGCTTATTTACATACCGCATTTTGCACGGAAGCCATAATACACAATAAACATGAACATCCCAGCAAAACACAACCCTTCCCAGTATACATAAGGGTCTGGTGACTTCTGTTTCAGTGTGTATCTGAAGAAGTGGGCATGCACACGAAAGCTTATACCTAGTACAAACTTGGTTGGTCTCTATGGTGCTACTGGACTATTTTTATTATTATTATTTTGACTGCGTCAGACCAACACGGCTACTTACCCGAATCTAGAATCCCAGCACAACGTGAAGTAGATCAGCAAAGAGGCGGACTCCCAATTGTTTAGTAACACTAATAACAAAAAAAGACTCCGCTGACCTGTAAATTACACTACTAATTTAAGAAAGCTTGGGGGGGAAAACCAGAAGTGGATTTTTGTGTAACGGGACTGGGAGCTCAGTCTAGTTCTGATTCCTAAGCTAAGCATGTGCACCTATTCTTTACTTCCAGGTGTATGTTGCCCTACCACTGCAAGTCACTGGTTTGCACCAGGCTCTGATTGGTGGACCTCGTAGGCAGGTGGTGGTGGAGCAAGGAGATCCTGTGAGCCTAAAGTCTGTGCAGGCTTGATCTAAAAGCAGATTCATATGCTTGCATTTCCATTGCTTTGTGACACCCTCTTTAATATGCAACAATTCATACTGAGCTGAAAAATATTCAGCCCCAGAGCAACCGATTCTGTAGGAAGTTAATGATAATGAAACAGAAGAGAAGTCACAAAGGACAAGGAGGAAGGGCAGAGAAGCATTTAACGGCACACTAGCAATTAGGCCATATTTAATTTCATTTAGCAATATAGCATTATTAGCATAGTGCCTGCTTATAGCCCAAATGGTTTCTATTGTGCCCAGTACATGAGTCTAAATGAACACAGGAGAATAGCAGCTAATAACTAAGGCTGCAATCTTGTGCACACTTAGGAATAAACTCCATTTAATTCAATGGGATTGATTTCTGAGTAAACATACGCAGGGCTGCCCTGTAAGACTCAAAAGTGTATGGTAATGGACAGATCAAAATCCACTGCAAACCAAGACAGAACAAACGGTGTTCCTACATCTAGTTTAGGAAAAGTGAATACAGTTGAGAGACACGTGTTTCAACTTTTTACAATTTCACGGGAGGAAAGGAGGTTTTGTGAGATTTCCAGTTTTGGGAGAGCATGGACGGCTCATAAATTTCCCAAACTGAATCTCAAGACATTTTGCAAAATTTCAACAGACTTGTGTGGATTTGCACAAATGCAACAGGATGCTTAATTCTCTGTGCCGAACCATGTCCTGAAATTCAACTTTCAAGGAAAATCCTTCTCTAAGTGACATTTTCCCCAAACACCAACCTGACATTCAGAAATCTCCACATGGTTGCAATTGGACCCATGCCAGTTGCAAAATGCGCCTGGCTAATTTCTAACACTGACAACAGACCTGTTCCTGAAACGCTGGAGAGTCACCCTCAGTGTAAACCATGGCTGGGGAAACTGAGACATCCTGGATTCCATTGGACAACAATCCCCATCGTTCCTGGTCACAGGCTATTATGGCTGGGGCTGATGGGAGTTGGAGTCTGAAGGGGCAAATGTACCACATCCCTGGTATAGACAATGTGTTGCTAGACAGGCCAATGGTCTGATTCAGTATAACTTCCTCTCTGTCCCTGTCTCCAAAACATTCCTTTTGGAAAACTCTACCCAACACACTCTTTATAGTGACATGAGTTTGTGGATGCCAGACTTTTAATCCTTATAATCCTAGTGTTATGTACTGAGTTGAATAGGATTCAGAATGCAGCAGTCTGATTGGTCCTAAAACAATAGGATCCAGAATGCAGCGGTCTGATTGGTCCACAGGAGCCACCCAATCCAACTCCAGGTGGAAGGGAATCTGCAACCTGATTGGCCTGCAGGAGAATCCCAGAATTAGCCAATCACGTGGGACCCGTTGTGTAAATAATGTATATAAGGCAGACATTCTGGGGGAACTTCCATTCCTCCTCACTGCTATGAGCTGAATAAAGAGCATGAAATCCACTCTTGACTCCGAGTATATTTCACCTAGCAAGTGTTATAAAATAAGCCAGGCTAACTTCCTCAGGAGGTGATCGCCTGGGCGAAGGGCCATTAAGAAAAAGAAGGGGAGGTGATGGGCCATTAAGAGAGCAAAAGAGAGGGGGCTCTGTCCCAGAACACCAATGGGTGAGTCCCCTCCTCCAGCTCACAGATAGTGAGACGGACAAAAGCCAGAGTTTAGAGTTGAAGAGTGTGTGCAATGTGACCTAGAAGTAAAAAGTTGCAGGCTGAAAAGCCAGAGGGGCCAAGCAGGATGTTTGATTTCTGCTAGAGTCCAAGGCTGCGGCTATGGGAGAGGCAAGACCCTTTGATGTTGTGAACCCCTCCATCCTATGCTCAGGTTGCAGATACGTGGAAATCAACCACACCTATATCCTAAAGAGACCGCAGTCTCTGCTGTGCCTCCTTTGCAAAAGGAAACAAGATCTAGGGGAGCGCCTGGAACCCCTGGAATCTTGCACCACTCGGAGGTCAGGGTGGTGAGCAACAACATGGGATCTCTAGCTGCGGTGGCCCCGTTCCCTCCTGACTTTGTCATCTGCGTCCCATGTTTGCTTTAAAGAGGACACTGCAAAGAGGAGCTTCTGATGGCATTGCCAAGCTACCACACACACACACACACACACACACACCACCCACTGATATTCAAAGCTGCCCAGGCATTCTGCAAAAAGCACTTCAGCATCAGAGAATTTCATAAGTGATCTAATCAACACGGCAAGTGGAAGAGTCCCAAGGACGGATTCTATAAGCTGCCTCCAAACCTTTGCTCCATTGCCAGGGACATCTAAGAAAGGAATCCCTTTCTAGTGTTTACTCAGCCTCTTCTTTCCCTCCCTCTTTTTTGGGGGGTGGAAAAAGCTGCCTGTTTGCACAGAGGAAGTCAGACCCACGGGTCAACCTAGCTCAGTACTGTCTGCTCAGACTGGCAGCGACTCTCCAGGGTTCCAGGCAGGGAGTGTCTCCCAGCCCTACTTGGGAGACGCCAGGGATTGAACCTGGGACATTCTGCATGCAAAGCAGATGCTCTACCCACTGAGCTATACAGTCCTTTCCCTAAGAAGATGCCCTGCACCACTGGGTCTACCTAGCTTAGCCTACACTGGCTGGCAGCACTTTCTGCCCTTCAGACTGTGACTTCTGCTCCCAAAATGTCTTCTTGCTTTTATAGCTCAGTTCGTAAGGTTCGAGACTCTTAATCTCATGGCTGTGGGTTTGAGCCCCACGTTGGGCCAAAAAATAATCCTGCATTGCAGGAGGTTGGGCTGGATGACCCTCCGGGGTCCCTGCCAACTCTACGATTCTAGTTTTCCATGAGTATTAACTAGCCTTCCCCACACTCAGTTGGGAGACCCTGTTTAAAGGGTCTCTTGAAGCTGAATTATCCACCTGCCTCTTGGCTTGCCCTGGCATTACTGAGCTGCTTTCCTCCAGCACTGAATGCAGCTCTTGACTGTGAGGTGGTCGAACCCTAGCGCACGTGTGGTTTTCTTCTCCTGGAATCATCAAGGACGTTTCCCACATTCCTGAGATGATAACAGACTGCACTGTGGAAGGGGAGTCAGGAAGTTATTGCCTTTTGCTATAGTCCCTGTTTTTTCTCATTTCTCTCTCTGTTCAGCAAATGGTGTGCAGAAATAAGTCTGGTCGTGATGGAGGATATCTCTTCCCTGACTCCTGCTTCCCAAACCTTCTTTTTAAAAAAAACAACAAAAAAAACAACCACCCAGATATGCTGGGGATTAAAACTGGGACATACTGTGTGCCAATCCTGCACCAATGAGCTACCGTCTCTTCCCATATGCTGAGTGGGTGGGTCAGGTGAACAGCAAAACCCACCAAATCCTTATCATGTTGTGTGGAATGCCTCAGGGTGCAATACTTTCCCAGATGCTTTTCAACATCTTTATGCGCCCCCTCGCCCAGCTTGTCTGGAGTTTTGGGCTGGGCTGCCATCAGTATGCTGATGACACCCAACTCTATCTGTTGCTGGATGGCCATCCTGACTCGGCCCCAGACACACTGATCAGATGTTTGGAAGCTGTGGCTGGATGGTTACGTGGGAGCCAGTTGAAGTTAAATCCTTTGAAGACAGAGGTCCTTTGGCTAGGAAAGGATGATATGAGATTGAGGGGGCAATTCCCATCTCTTGTGGGGGTGCAATTAGTGCCAGCACCGTCCGGTAAGAGTTTGGGTGTAATCTTCGACACCTCCCTTTCCATGGAGGCGCAGATTGCAGCTATAACAAAGGCGGCATTTTTTCATCTCCGCCAGGCTAAGCAGTTGGCTCCTTACCTCTCTCGCCCTGACCTAGCCACTGTGATCCATGCGACGGTCACCTCCAGACTGGATTATTGCAACTCGCTCTACGTGGGGCTGCCCTTGAGACTCACCCAGGAACTCCAGCGGGTGCAGAATGCCGCGGCGAGACTCCTTACGGGGTCCTCAATGCGGGATCACATTCACCCGGTGCTATACCAGCTGCACTGACTCCTGGTGGAGTACAGGATCAGTTTTAAGGTGCTGGTTTTAACCTTGAAAGCCCTATACGGCCTAGGACCCTCGTACCTACGGGACCGCCTCTCCTGGTATGTCCCACAGAGGAACTTACGGTCTTCAAATAAGAACATCTTGGAGGTCCCAGGCCACAGAGAGGTTAGGCTGGTTTCAACCAGAGCCAGGGCTTTCTCGGCTGTGGCCCCGATCTGGTGGAACGCTCTGTCACAGAGACTAGGGCCCTGCGGGACTTGACATCTTTCCACAGGGCCTGCAAGACAGAGCTGTTCCACCAGGCCTTTAGTCAGGGCACAGCCTGACTCCCTCCTTTGGCAATCTTCACAGAACTCCAGCCTAATGGTTGCCACCAATTTGATTTGATTTAATTTTATAATGAATGATTTTAGTATGTTGTACTATTTTATTGTTGTTAGCCGCCCTGAGCCCGGCTTTATATAAATAAATCTTCTTCTTCCTCTTCTTCTTCTTCTTCTTCTTCTTCTTCTTCTTCTTATTATTATTATTATTATTATTATTATTATTATCATCATCTCTCCTGTCCCAGTAGCCACATGGATTTGGTTTCACAGTGCCAGCAAGAGAAGAGGTCCAGCCGTCTGTGCATAATGAAACTGGGGTGGGTAGATCCTTTGTGTGTGTGTGTGTGTGTGTGTGTGTGTGTGTGTGTGTAAAAAGTTGTTAACATTTCCTCTAAAGCCGTCTTGGAGGTGGTGATGCAATCGGACAGCTGTCACTGGGATGTTAAGGAAGGAAGCTGCCCTGCAGAAATGTTTAACCAATGATGTCATCCTTTCATGGCAGCAATTCACCGTAAAAATCCAAGGGGATAAGGTTTTTCCTCTTAAGTGGAGCTGAAGTGTTTTATGTGCAATGGGGACACTGAACATTTTCAAGGCATTTTATGGTTCCAGCAGAGAAGTGCCCACATCTGAGAAGCTGAAAATCTGAAGCTATGTCCAGAACGCTAGATCTCACCACAAGTGAAGAAAAATCACACACACACACATTCATATATTTCACAAGTTTGGTGGCCCACAGTCGAGACTGCTTGCATCCAAAATGATCTGGAGAGATCAGCACGAGGAAGCTAGAAAGCTTTCAAGCTGCCTCTGCTTTTAATGAGAATCAACTCATTTGTCTGAAAGAGTACTTCCCCAGGTTTTTTTCCCCTTTGGTTTGTGTTTTTATAAATGTTTTTATTTGTAATATTTTAGTGCTGCTCTGTATTGGAGGGGTTGATAACTCCGTCGTAGCTTGTCCTGGGATCAGTAGGAGCACATACCGAATCAGACCATTGGGTCAATATTGTCAACACTGACTGGCAGCAGCTCTCCAGAATTTCAGAACTTCCCTACCTGAGGATGCCGAGAATTGAACCTGGGACCGTCTGCATGGAAAACAGCTGCTCTTTTACTAAGGTAGGGTCCTTTACCGAATGATCTAGTAACACAGAAAGCTGAACCCCATGCATTGCAGGGGTTGGATTAGATGACCCCCAGGGTCCCTTCCAACTCAACAGTTCTATGATTCTAAGTAAGACCATTGTTCTGTTTGGCTCAGTACCTGTTCACATGGCAGTAGCCCTCAGGATTTCCCCAGCCACTCTGGGGGGCTCCCCACAGAATACAGTGGTACCTTGGTTTACGAACTTAATCTGTTCTGGAAGTCTGGTCTTAAACCAAAGCGTTCTTAAACCAAGGCGTGCTTTCCCATAGCAGTGGGGGCTCAATTTACAAATGGAACACACTCAATAGGAAGCGGAGTATGTTCTGCTTCCAAGGCAAAGTTCACAAACCAAAACACCTACTTCCGGGGCTTGCAGCGTTCTTAATCCAAGTTGTTCATAAACTAAGCTGTTCTTAAACCAAGGTACCACTTTATGGAAAGCACAATAAAACATCAAACATTAAAAACTTCCCTAAACAGGGCTGCCATCAGATGTCTTCTAAAAGTCAGATAGTTGTTTATTTCCTTGACATCTAAAGGGAGGGTGTTCCACAGGGCAGGCACCACCACCGAGAAGGCCCTCTGCCTGGTTCCCTGTAACTTCACTGCTTGCAGTGAGGGAACTGGCAGAAGGCCCTCGGAGCTGGACCTCAGTGTCTGGGTGGAGAAGCTCCTTCAGGGATACTGGACTGAGGCCGTTTGGGGCTTTAAAGGTCAGCAAGAAATAACCAGGGCATGCACCACTCTGGTGAGACAGTGCACAGGCAGGTAGGGTCTCAGCTGGAGTACCAGGTGGAGCTGGTACAGCTGCCCTGGATATCCGTGAGTCCAAAATGACTCCCAGGCTGAGCACCTGGTCCTTCAGGGGCACAGTTACTCCATTAACAGACCAGGGAGTCCCTCACACCTGCCCGTCCCCCAGAAACAGTACTTCTGTGTTGTCGGGATTCAACTTCAATCTGTTAACCGCCATCCATTTACCAACCTTCTCCAGACACTCAAATTGGACATTTGCCACTCTCACTGGTTCTTGTAGAGCTGGGTAGTTTTAGTCTAGTAAAATCAGGTGAGTTCCATGCTGGCTATCCCTGGTTAAGCCATTCATCCCAACCCACAAGCTTTCAAGCATGGGTTGGTTGCTATAAGGACGAAAAGCTTGCTTTTTAACGACGTCCACCGAGATAACATCTCTTCTGCAGAATCGCAAGCTCACATCCCTAATGAAGGCCCTCTGTGTGCAACGTTTTTCGTCCAGCAGCTCCGTTTCCCAATTAATTTCTGCTTCTGTGCAGATCAGACTTTTCTGCAAGTCTTTCTGCACGGAGCTCTCTCCTGCACTCTCACGTGCGTCTGGGTGCCAAGAGCTGTGGCTGGCATTTGGCTTAGCCTGCTACGGCCAGAGAGAGAGAGAGAGAGGGGAGGCTGGACTGATCAGATACAGCAGAGGTGAAGGTTGCGCAGGAGACGTCAAGCGACGCTCTGCCTGCAGCTGTCCAAGCAACTGCGGTGGCATCATGCCACGTGTGTGTTTGCAAACGCGGGGAAGATTTGTTTCTACAAACTCTCTAATGACTTCAACAAGAGCCCCTTGATCAAAGAAAACAGACCCGGCTTGTCTTTTAAGTGAGCTGATTTATAGGCCCTTTGGGCGAGTGTTGCCTCGTTACGCCAACAGGAGCAAGCAGAGGGGGCTGGAATTCTTACCGAGGGCGAATAGAGGCTGCTTCTTTTTTTGCAACCGCAGCATCTGCAGATCCCTTGACAAGGGCCAGGGCAGGAGCTGTGACCTGTGGAGGGATTGCGGGGGGTCTGGGAGCACTGGATATGTGCAGCCCTTTCCCAATGGCTGCCAGGAAAGCTGCCGTTTTTGTTTGCCTATTTCTTTCCATGTTATAGCACGCCTGGATAGCTCATCTGGTTAGAGCGTGGCGCTCTTAATGCCACGGTTGCAGGTTTGATTCCCAAATGAGACAACTCCATCTGCCTGCATTGCCGGGGGTTGGACTAGGTGATCATCAGGATCCCTTCCAACTTCAGGGTCCCTTCTATAAGCCCACCCTTTGGAGGCGCAGGTCAATTCTGTGTCCAGGGCAGCCGTCTTACCAGATCCATCTGGTACTCCAGCTGAGACCCTACCTGCCCGCCGACTGTCTTGCCAGACTGGTGCATGCTCTGGTTATCTCCCGCTTGGACTACTGCAATGCGCTCTATGTGGGGCTACATTTGAAGGTGAGCCGGAAACTACAACTAATCCAGAATGCGGCAGCTAGACTGGTGACTGGGAGCAGCCGCCGAGACCACATAACACCGGTCTTGAAAGACCTACACTGGCTCCCAGTATGCGTTATATGTGCACAGAGTGGGCAGGCTATAATAATACTAATACTAATAGAGTTGGTGTCAACCCCTAGAGGGCACCACATTGACTATGCCTGTCCTAAACCATAGTTTTGTGTTATGAGAATGAACCCAAGGCTTCATGGACTCAAAGCCTCCCCACTGTGTAGCCCACAAAGTGAGTTCAGAAGGTCTGACTTACGTTCTGATTAACAGAAGCTGGCAGTGTTGTCCAAACCCAGAAGGTTGTGATTCGGCTAAACTATGGCTAGTTGAAACAATGCCAAACTTCAACCCACGGTTTATGAAGCTGGCTTGCTTTCACTAACCATCGCCAAGAACAACCACTTTTTTGGGTTCCTGCAACACAGCTCTGGTTTTAGTTCTCAGAACCATTCTTCTGTTTAACGAAGCCAGAAAGCAAATTTCTGAATCCTCCACTTACAGCAGCCATGGAGTTAAGCTGATCAATGTAGAACTCTGGCCAGCTCGTGGCTCCTTTATTTTCTTCTTGGTCCTGAAACAAAGAGACAAAGGGAACCAGGTCAGAAAACACAACATTGGTTTTGCATTACCCCAAACAACTCACAGCTGCTCCCTAGACAGATGATTTGGTACATAACGATCCACCCTCCTGAAACTTGCTGATAAAAGTTACCCAGATAGTTCAGATTATAACTGGAAACTCTTGAGACGTGACATTTTTTAAAAGAGGTACTAAATGGGGAAGAGTTTATTCTCTTGCAGAAAAAATGCTACTTGAGTGACAAGAAAACTACGAGCTGAAGATCATTCTTTCGTGTACACAGCAGAAGTGGACAACCTATTTTAAATCAAGGAACTCATTCCCTTCCTGTCCAGCATGCTTTGTGGAGAGTAGCCAACCAGATGACTATGAGAAGCCCACAAGCCTTTGGACATTTGGGGGGGCTTCATGTTAACTGCCCCTAAATCAGCATTAGAAACCCCCCCCCCAGGTGTACTTTGCAACTGGCAACTTTGCAACCACATGCAGATCTCTGAATGCCAGGCTGGCGACTGACTTCTCCATCCAGCTGGCCCCTCCAGCTTTCTTAAGCAGGCAAGCAGAAGACCTTATTTGTTGCATTTATCTCCCAACTTTTCCTCCATGGAAAAGTACATGGTTCACCCTCTTCCTCAGTTAATCCCTACAACGACCCTGTGAGGTACGGTAGGTTAGGAGGCTGCGAATGACTCTGAGGTCACCCCAGTGAACTTCAGGGCCGAGTGGGGATTTGAACCCTGGTCTCCCAGGTCCTAGTCCGACACTCTAACCACTACACCACAACAGCTTCCTAGAGTCCTTCTGCTACGGAGCAGCTCTATAAATGAGGTAGGTAAATAAATATAGCCAAATGTCACTTAGAGAAGGCTCTGAAACATCTTCCTGGAAGCTTGAATTTCTTTCTAGATTGTTTCATTTGATGTTTTAATGTGTTGTGAACCACTCTGAGATTTTTTTCTTTAGATAGGTTTAGGGAATAAGTTTGTAAATATTAAATGAAGTATGGAGAAGATGGGAAGTTAGATGTACTTTAAGAAGATCTACTGTCAGAATATATGATTTTATTCTTTTGTTTATTTTGTGTTTGGTGTAACAATTGACGTAGATGTATGGTTTTTCTTTTTGAATTTTGTTGGTGTTTATAATAAAGCATAATAAAAAAGAGATTTTTTTTCTTTAAAATATAAAGCGGTACAGAAATGAAATGAATAATAGTAGCAACTTTCTTGTGGGGAAAAAAAGGGCACCAAGGTACATTGTGAGTACTGTAATCTAGTTTTAAGGTGCCATTTGGCAATTAGCTTATATATCTGAGTTTCTTTTTTTTTTTTATAATAATTTTTATTAATTTTCCAAACAAATAATAAAAACAGTATAGAACAGTATAACTTCAAGCTCATCAGTTCATACCCTTCTTTCTTTGACTCCCCCATACCTCCCCATCCCTGCATCCTTGTTTAATAATTCTTTAGCAACCCTTAGGTCCATTGTCTTAATTCCCTTTCATAAAAAAATTCTTAAGTTTTTTTTGTTTACTGCTGCAATTCTTTACTTCTTACCCCCTGACATCTTAACATTCCTCAATTTTGCAATTATTTTTAAGATATATTTTGAATTTCTTCCAGTCCTCTTCCACTGTCTCTTTCCCCTGGTCCCGGATTCTGCCCGTCATCTCGGCCAGTCCCATAAAGTCAATCACCTTTGTTTGCCATTCTTCCAGAGTAGGTAGTTCTTGCGTCTTCCAATACTTTGCCAGTAGAATTCTTGCTGCTGTAGTGGCATACATAAAGAAAATCCTATCCTTCCTTGGCACCACTTGGCCCACCATGCCCAAGAGGAAAGCCTCTGGTTTCTTAGGAAAAGTCCACTTAAGGACCTTCTTAATTTCATTAGAGATCATTTCCCAGAAAGCTTTAACCTTTGGGCAGATCCACCAAAGGTGGTAGAAAGTGCCTTCAGTCTCATTACATTTCCAACACTTATTATTAGGCAAATGATAAATTTTTGCAAGCTTGACTGGGGTCATGTACCACTGGTAGATCATTTTCATAATATTTTCTTTTAAGGCATTACATGCAGTAAATTTAATACCGGTGGTCCATAACTGTTCCCAGTCAGCAAACATAATATCATGACCGATATCTTGTGCCCATTTAATCATAGCTGATTTCACCGTTTCATCCTGTGTATTCCATTTTAACAGCAAGTTATACATTTTTGATAAGTTCTTAGTATTGGGTTCCAACAATTCTGTTTCTAATTTTGACTTCTCTTTCTGAAATCCTATTTTCCAGTCCTGTTTAAACGTCTCATTTATCTGATGGTAATGCAACCAATCTCGAACCTTAGGCTTTAGTTTCTCATAACTCACCCTTTCGCCATCATATTCTAAAATCTCATGATATTTTGGCCATTTAGAATCCATATTATATATCTGAGTTTCTAACATTGCCCTAAATAAGCCAAACATGAAGAAAGCTACGCTCATGTGTCAAAAGGAACATCAGGTTTTAAGTGTCCTGGCACTTGTTTCTCAAGTCACCCTTCCAGGTGACAGGCAATTTCATATAAATTAGGAACCAGAGAGGTGTGGAATCTGATAAGAAAACCAAGTTGGCTGCCAGTGAACCAGTTATCCCTGCTTACAAAAAGCTGGCAGATTCACGGTCATTTCTCCCCGTCCCCGCGGAGGGTGGGGAGCACCAGCTGCCTCGAGCGCTGGGTATCACTGAACAATCCACTGCAGGAGAATTAGGTCACTCACAGACAAAACCGTTCACTCGGCTGGCAAACAACCAAGGGCTTGAGCGACGAGTTCACAGGAAGAAGAAGAAAACAGCTCTGCTTTCACGTTGCAAGCTCAAGCCCAACGGTGGATTAATTGTGGTGTTGCTCCAAGAGAGCGCTGCCCAAGGATCAGGATGTGAGGAAAGCAGGGGCCTAACCCAAAACACTGAGAGTTGCATCTAAGTCTATACCCGTTGAAATTATTGGGCATGACTAACTTAGAATCACAGAATTGCTTACTCCATCTTCCACATGACAACCCTTTAGATAACTGAAGATGGTTAACAACAACAACAACAACAACAATTTATTTATACCCCACCAATCTGGCTGGCTTTCCCCAGCCACTCTGGGTGGCTTCCAACACAATATTAAAATAAAGTAATGCATCAAACATTAGAAGCTTTCCTAAACAGGGCTGTCTTCAGATGTTGTCTAAAAGTCTGGTAGTTGTTCCTTCTGACATCTGGTGGGAGGGCGTTCCACAGGGTGGGTGCCACTACCGAATAGGCCCTCTGCCTGGTTCCCTGTAACTTGGCTTCTCAGTGAGGAAACCGCCAGAAGGCCCTCAGTGCTGGACCTCAGTGTCCGGGTAGAATGATGGGGGTGGAAACGCTCCTTCAGTTATACTGAACCGAGGCCATTTAGGGCTTTAAAGGTCAGCACCAACACTTTGAATTGTGCTCAGAAACGTACTGGGAGCCAATGGTTCTCATATCTCCTCTCAGTCTTCTCTTCTCCAGGCTAAACATACCCAGCTCCCACAATCAAGGTCTTGGTTTCCAGACCCTCAATCATTTTGGTTGCCTTTCTTTGTCCATGTTCCAGTTTGTCAACATCCTTCTTAAATTGTGGCGCCCAGAACTGGACAAAGTATTCCAGGTGTGGTCTGAGCAAGTAGAGTGGGACCATGACTTCCCTTGATGTGGACACAAGACTTCTCTTGATGCAGCCTAGAATAGCATTAGCTTTATTTTCTTTTTTGATAAAGTTTTAAGAATAAAAATGTGCACCCCACCACCAAGACCATTCCATTATAACTATCCAACCTCCCAAAATTTCAGCACCTCCTGCGATGGTTTGAGCCCTTTCCATTTTAACAGTACAAATTCTACACAAACACCTTCCACAAACACCTTCTACAAATACTCTCCTCAAAATAGTTTCTCCTGCGTATTCCCCCTCTTACCATAATGGCACATGTTAATTTATCATTAATAGCTGTATCCCACACCTCTTTATACCATTCTTCCATTTTATATTCTGCTTGCCCCTTCCACTTCCTAGCTATCATAATTTCTGCAGCTGTCTATAAATTTGTGAGCAGGTCCTTCATAGCCAGCCTGCAAACCTTCCACCCCATCGTAAACGGATAATAATGCTATCTCTGGACTTTCAGTTAGCTTTAATCCAGTGATTTCTGTTATCTTCTTAAACCCCTTTTGCCAGAAAAATCCTACATATTTACACCCCACCACATGTGAACATAATTCCCAGTTGTGGTGTAGTGGTTAAGAGTGGTGGACTCGTAATCTGGTGAACCGGGTTCGCTTCCCCGCTCCTCCACATGCAGCTGCTGGGTGACCTTGGGCCAGTCACACTTCTCTGGAGTCTCTCAGCCTCACTCACCTCACACAGAGTGTTTGTTGTGGGGGAGGAAGGGAAAGTAGACTGTTAGCCACTTTGAGACTCCTTAGGAGAGTGATAAAGGGGGTTATCAAATCCAAACTCTTCTTCTCTTCTTCTTCAGTGGTAGAGTATTTGCCTTGCATGCCAAGAGTCTCAGGTTCACTACCTGACTTCTCCAGGTAGGGTTGGGAATGTCCCTTGCCTGAAACCCTGATGAGTCATTGCTAGTCAGTGTAGACAATACTGAGCTTGGTGGACCAATGTAAGGTATAAGTACAGTAGCATCTACTTGTAGTCAACGTGCCGATCCCTCTCTAGGTTCATCTCAGACTTCACTACTGCAACAGGGTCCCCATTCAGGGGACCATCCATAACTGATCAAGGACTGCAAGGTGGAGACCTCCCAGGTGAGGTTGTGCTCCCAACTCCCCCAGCAGACATGACAGGAAAAGGTGAAGTCTTTTGGCCTGTTATAACAAGGGTGTCTCTGAACATTAAATTGAAGCTCATACAACAAAATATTTAGACTATACTGGACCCCATTAAGTTTGTTTTAAAAAAAGGGCTATCTAAGGTATCTAACTGTTGGATATGCAAGAGGGATAATGCTTCTCTAAAACATGTTTTTTCATTGTCCTATATTGAAGGATTTTTGGCAGAAGGTAACTGAAACCATCAACGGAACAACCTTACATTTACAGAGCAAAGTATCCTCTTGAATTATATACCCAGCACATGGAACCTCACAAAAGGACAATATGAGTGGACTCTCTGTGCCCTTACCACAGCAAAAAGACTGATACTGATGAAATGGAAAAATAAAAATGCGGCTCCCTTCTATGATTGGATTGAAGACTTATACAAGCTCGCAACATATCAACAACTTGCATATATATGCAGACTTGCCATAGACAAATTCAAGGATATTTGGAATCCATTCTTACAAATACTGTAGTAGGTTAAGATCTGGTGAAGTACAATAACAGCTTTGTAAAGTATACAGTTTGGGGTCCCCCCCCCTTTATTTTCCTTTCTACACGGATTCTCTTTCTCTTTCTTTCTTTCTCTCTTTCTCTCTTTTACCTACGTCTCACAATGTTTTAGTGCACATATAATTATGGACTTCTTGACCTTTCAATAAAGATGTTTAAAAAATAAAAAAAATAAGTCTTCCGGCCAAAAGGTGATGGGGAACCTCTGACCTCTGACCCTTCTGAAGGTGATGGACTCCCACCAGCCTCACCTGGCATGGTCAGTGAGGGGGGGGGTTTGTTGTCCAGCAGACCCTCAAGGCCACAGTTCCCTCATCTCTGTGTTCAGAAATGCAGCAACATTCATTTCCTTGTCTTTAAGTGAACCCATCAATGCGATTGCGAGTGTAAGTCTGTGGGCAGGAGGAAGAGTCGACAGCCTGAGAGGAAATTACAGAGACATTCTCTGCTGATTTCTTGGCAGCCGTGGCTGGAGCTGCTCTTGGTGGAGATTTTAATTGCAGTGGAGGAATCGGAGAGGTCAGCATCGTAAACTTTTCGCTGGGAGCCAAGTAGCTAGAAAGCCAGGACATGTTTGAGACCTCTTCGAAAGCAGTGATCATGAATTATCCTGAGTGAGCAAAACCATCTCGTTCCAGAGCAGAAAACCAATTTGCTAGCGCTCAAAACCTTTTCGTGTTCATTAACTGCAGGAAGAGGATACTCTACAATTGGAAAATCCCACTCTCTCATAGATGTTACTGGGGGGAGGCAGAGAGTGGGGGGTGATATGTAAAGGGCCATCTTGGGATAGGGATCTAAATAACCACTGATCCTACAAGTAAGTTCAACAGGAGTATAACAGGGAATGTGGCCCTCTGGCTGAAAAAGGTTCCTCACCCTTGCTCTAGGGTATTCTGCCACAAATAGTATTGAAAACTTGAAAGCCTCTTTATCACCTCATTTGTTTTCTGGGGGTTTGGAGGTGGGGAAGGAAGTCTCAGGCCTGCACTACCCTGTCTTAACCCCTTTACCCCCCCCCCCCCGCTGACCACATCTAGTTATATTTTAATGCTACATTTCTATATGAAAGGATGTTGGTCATTTCCACCCGCCCGCTGCCCCAGGAAACGGAGTCACATTTGGAAAAGGTGGGAGAAATTAGCTCAGCAATAAAACGTTTCCTGTTCTTCTGTCTTTCCTTGCAGGCCTGGCCAAACTCTCAAAACCACAGAGCATCCCTAGACCCAAACACGAAACATCAACACGGCAGACCAAATGAAACACGTCGAGAAAGAGAGCGAGATGGAAGCGTGCGCAGCAAAAAGTACAGTTCCCCCAGTCGATATATATCTCCACTCTTCTTGCAGAGAATGTGCGCGCTTGATTAAAAACCGAACGATGTGCTACGCTGGCCCAAGCAGAAATGTCAAGCAAAGGAAGCGAGTTTGCTCACTAGAAAAGTTTTGTCTCTTTTGGAAAGTAAATGCAGAACTGTGATTCCCCCACCTTCTCCTCCAAGTAACCACAGGGATCTTACATGTTTATAGCTGCCAATCTCTGTTCCATTTCTGGCCTCGTTTACCAGCACACATTAAAATCTCTGCCTGCCAAGACTTGGTTTGGCTGACTGAAGTCATCCATTCACCGTAAGAAAGAGGCTTCCACAACTGTCAAGAAATTTAACACCTACAGCTCAAGCCAAGGAATGCCATTCAGTCGCCACTGGGGTTCGAGGGAAGGTTGTTGTGCCGCCACAAGGAAGCGGAATACGCAACGAAGCGCGAAGTTTCATGAAGGACAACGGGCAGAGATTCTTAAAACAGTCACGCGAGGGACTGTCAAAAGTGGGTCTTCCACTCAAATGGAGGTAGCGCTTTTCAAGCTCTGCAGATTTCCTTTGGAAGGTGTTTGCTTTAATGTTACTTAAAAACCAGTAGTGATGTATGGAAGTGTATCCCAAGGTGATGTATCCCAGTAGTGATGTATGGAAGTGGGAGCTGGACCATAAAGAAGGCTGATCGCTGAAGAATTGATGCTTTTGAATTCTGGTGCTGGAGGAGACTCTTGAGAGTCCCATGGACTGCAAGAAGATCCAACCTCTCCATTCTGAAGGAAATCAGCCCTGAGTGCTCACTGGAAGGACAGATCCTGAAGCTGAGGCTCCAATACTTTGGCCATCTCATGAGAAGAGAAGACTCCCTGGAAAAGACCCTGATGTTGGGAAAGATGGAGGGCACAAGAAGAAGGGAACGACAGAGGACAAGATGGTTGGACAGTGTTCTCGAAGCTACCAGCATGAGTTTGACCCAACTGCGGGAGGCAGTGGAAGACAGGAGTGCCTGGCGTGCTCTGGTCCATGGGGTCACAAAGAGACGGACACAATTAAACAACAACAACAAAAAACCACCTGACATTGCCGCCACCATCTGGAGGTGCATGCTTGGGGATCATCGGATCTCGACAGTTTCCACACACTAATACCACATCCTGTAGAATTCTTTCGGTTATATTTTATCTGCACCATCAGAATGAATTTCAGGAATTTCCGTGCAGCCTTGAGCAGGAGCAGTGAACAATATTATAGTGAATTGTCGTCTCTTGTCTTCACTTACTCCACTGCCCTGCTCACAGCTGCAAAGAATATTCTCACGTTATGAATGGTCCATGTCACCATTAAGAAAAAGAGGTCGGAAGAGGCCAATATATTTGTGGACTGTCCTTGGATGAAGTGACTTTTCGTCATTTAAGTTCTCAAAGTTCTTAACCTAGCTCAAGGTTGTCATCTAAACAAGCCAGATGTTGAAGGGATAGTCATTCCGTCATTTGAAAAATAAGACTTGAGAGCCATCTTCCTTAAAAATGGCAACTAGACATTCCATTTCAGGGGCTGTAACCTTGGTTTACAAGGGACGCGGGTGGCGCTGTGGGTTAAACCACAGAGCCTAGGACTTGCCGATCTGAAGGTCGGCGGTTTGAATCCCTGTGACGGGGTGAGCTCCCGTTGCTCGGTCTCTGCTCCTGCCAACCCAGCAGTTCGAAAGCACATCAAAGTGCAAGTAGATAAATAGGTACCTCTCTGGGGGGAAGGTAAACGGTTTGCCAGAAGCGGCTTAGTCATGCTGGCCACATGACCTAGAAGCTGTACGCCAGCTCCCTCGGCCAATAAAGCGAGATGAGTGCCGCAACCCCAGAGTCAGTCACGACTGGGCCTAATGGTCAGGGGTCCCTTTACCTTTACCTTTAACCTTGGTTTACATTTGGCGCCTAGGTGATATATCTGAGTTTCTAACACTGCTGATGTTAAACTCAGCTGCAATACTTCAGCTGTTCATTGCACGTGCTGTATCTCAACTTATTCCCTACACACATGTATACCAGCCATACTGGAAACACCCAACGTTACACAGAGCATAGATCCATTGGGAAATCTCTGCTTCTCACTCCAGTTCCCCAAGAGACCAGGCTATACAGAGGCCAGATCTCATCCGCGCCCAAAAGCAGACTACTCATTTTGATTACAGGATGTTAATCAGCAAAGGAAGGGGTGAAAACAGACGATGCTTCATTGACTACATAGGAAGCGTCACTGAAGGCAATAGGCTATTAGCCTGACCCTGACCCAACATCCCCTTCTTCCCATCTGCCGGTTTGTGCCTGGGGGGGGGGGGGGTGGAAGAAAGGTTAAATGAGAAGATTTCCTGGGAGACTAGGAGAATCGGAAAGCCTAAAGCATTGCCAAAGGGCAGAGGAGAGGGAGGCGGAAGAGATTTTGCTATATATTTTATTGATCCCGGATGGGCATAAGACCTAAGGCTTGTTTAAGGAGCAAAATCAGCAGAAGCATTTTTGCACATCTATCCAGGATTAATTTTACATCCCAATGAATATGGGAACTACTAAGGAAGGGCCTCTTTGAGAGCCCCACTTGGGCGCCCCGGAAACTGGCTTTCAGAGACATACTCCCTACAATAGATGTGCGAGTTTTCTGGAGGCTAGGGAAGTAGATATTTTATAAACAAATATGTCCACTAAGAATATGTTCGTTTCTAGAACCCTTATTTTGACAACGTCCCTCAAAGCAGAAAAGATAGAAAAGATTAGAAAAGATAATAAAACAATTCGTTCCAAAGTAAACATTAAAATCAATTAAAGGCATCTATCATAAAGCAGGCACCTTAAAGCAATTTTAAAGCAATTTCAACTCCCAGCAGTTGAAAAACCATGCCAGCAAATTGGGCCCAATAGAACCACCCTGTACATATCGCTTGCCTTGCACTCTCTATTGAAAATTGTACTCATGATGTATAGAGCAAGGGGACCTAATTGTATCTGGCAAATGTTACAAGGTATGGCTTTTTAAACACACACACACACACACACACACACACACACTGCTGCCCAGGGAAGACTCCATCACTTATATTTGTCCTCTCTATTAAAAACAAACAAACCAAAAAAAGGTTCAGCATCCCACATACACACAGTGCATGCATTTACATTTCATTTGCTGCAGGAGCAAAGGAAAATCTGAATTGCGATCTCAAAAATACTACCAAGATCAGAACAGAATTGGGCAGAGTCCAGATTTTTCAGTTCTTCTGCAGTGGTGAAATCATGCTCAATCAGTGGAAAGGCTGTGGTTCAATGGTAGAGCACACACTTAGCATGTAATGTAACAGGAGTCAGGGTTCAACCTCAAGCTAGGAATGAGAAATTCTGGACAGCCACTGACCGTCAGAATACAGAGCTGGTTAGCATCCTACGTTCCCTAGGTAGCAATTCAGAGCAGAACGAAATGCTAGGCAGCCTGCAACTTTAGGATGCCAGCAAAATGCAACCAGTCACATGGGTTGGGAGAAGGGCTTACAGAGTGTAACAACAACACAACAACAACACCATAATTTAACTGCCCAAGTGGTTTCTGAGTGGTTGACAAGCATAAAACCAACTGCAAAAAAATTGAAACGCACATAATTAAAACATGAAATGAAACAATTCCGTCAAAACACCTAAATAGGCAACCAGTTAAAAGATGCAACAAAACAAGCCCTTTAAAACAGCCTAACCACTAAACACGCCGAAGAATTGATGCTTTTGAATTATGGTGCTGGAGGAGACTCTTGAGAGTCCCATGGACTGCAAGAAGATCAAACCTCTCCATTCTGAAGGAAATCAGCCCTGAGTGCTCACTGGAAGGACAGATCCTGAAGCTGAGGCTCCAGTACTTTGGCCACCTCATGAGAAGAGAAGACTCCTTGGAAAAGACCCTGATGTTGGGAAAGATGGAGGGCACAAGGAGAAGGGGACGACAGAGGATGAGATGGTTGGACAGTGTTCTCGAAGCTACCAGCATGAGTTTGACCAAACTGCGGGGGGCAGTGGAGGACAGGAGTGCCTGGCGTTCTCTGGTCCATGGGGTCACGAAGAGTCGGACACGACTAAACGACTAAACAACAACAAAACCACTAAACAAGCAGTTCCCAAGTCAGAAGACCACGGGAACGCTTTTCTGAACAGGTGTGTCTTCCACAGCCGGTGGAATGCCAATACTGATGGGGCCCCATGGATTTCAGCAGGGAGAGCATTCCATGGTGCAAGAG
The DNA here is from genome assembly GCF_951804945.1 of Podarcis cretensis. Lineage (NCBI taxonomy): Eukaryota > Metazoa > Chordata > Lepidosauria > Squamata > Lacertidae > Podarcis > Podarcis cretensis. Next base: position 8,852,851 of record NC_137170.1, on the reverse strand, counting down.
CCCCCAGTGGGGAAAGTCCACCTCTGCGATCATTGCTAGGCCACAGCAATACTAATGAGGCCCCATTCATGGATCTTAATGCCCTTAACTGGACAATATAGAGGGACTTTGCCTAAAGCAACCCTGGACAATTGAGGCCCACAGAATAAGCAGGCGTGTTGGGTCACAAAGCCCCCAGTCAAGCAGAGAGCATGTAGGACCTTGGACAGCTACAAGAGAAGGTGTTTCTGGAGGGAGCTGCAGCCAGCTGGAGCCTTATGGAGGGTGATCAAGGCTGAAGATGCTGGAGATGCTGTCTGGCTGAGGGTGCTTGCCTTATAGCAGGCTTCCTCAACCGTGGCCCTCCAGATGTTTTTGGCCTACAACTCCCATGATCCCTAACTAGCAGGACCAGTGGTCAGGGATGATGGGAATTGTAGTATCAAAACATCTGGAGGGCCAAGGTTGGGGAAGCCTGCCTTATAGCCTATGGAAGAGGAACTGCAGGGGATTCTGAGCCAGAGGATGGCGGCAGGCAGAACCTCAAGAAAGGAGCCAGGAGTTCTGCCTCTGTGGATGTCGCTGGAGCCTGGTTTTCATTTTAAAAGGGCATCAGATGTCAATCAACCAAATGCCTGGTTAAAGGTTTTTGCCTGGCACCTAAAGGTGTTTAACGAAGGCGCCAGACGAACCTCCCCGGGGAGAGCCTTCCACAAACGGGGAGCCATTGCGGAAAAGGCTTTAAACCTGATGAAGCAAGCTGCAGAGTTACTAAATCTCCCTTCCTCCCAAGGCTCAGGAACCTCTTTGAGCTGTGCGATCCTTCAAGAATTGCAGAATTTCCCACTTTGGCTGCTTTTGCACAGCTGCTGAGCTCTGAGTAGCACACAGGCTCTTTGATGAATTGCAGAAAAATGCTTCCCATGCAGTTTGCTCAGCTGCTTGGTCAAAGGTCCTGCCACACTGAACATATGGATTTCAACACGAAGGCTGAAACTCGGCTCTAGCTCAAAAACAGGCCATTGGCTGTACAACTTTTTGGGGGTGAGTGGGAAGGAAGAAACCTCCTTATCTCTGCACCTGTGGCTTAATCCCAGCTGTAGGCTCACAGCAGCTTCCTGGATTTTGCTGATTTGCAGACAAAGCAGGACACGGCACTGTGACATCCCTTTCTGGGGTCAGGTTGTGAAGGAAGAAGGCAGGTGACCAAGCCATGTTTAGCCCAAAGACGGAAACAAGGGAGCAGGGAGGGGGGGAGGAGGTCTCTGAAAGGAAGAGTGGCAAGTGAAAGAAGCTAAAATATAGCAGCGCCGGGTCAGAATTATGTAGCCGAGATGGAGATTTCCTCTTTCCTCACCTCCCAGAGCAATCATTTCCTCCTCTGGGAGACGACGCTTCGCAAGAGCACTCTCAGTTAAGCACAACAGAAACCCAACTGAGGAAATCAAACCTGGGACAGATATCTGCGGGCAGCGAAAGAGCGGAAGAATGCTGCTGTTCTCATCTTTCCCCCAAGGCCAATCTTTAAAACGCATTACACAGGAGTAAGCCACCCAGTTGAGATTCCCATTTCCATGCGAACCTCTCTCTGTCATACTTCCCAAGACAACACAAGAACTGAAACACAGTTATCCCACCATTTTGTAGTGTAATCCTCCGAACAAAATTAATGTGAACTTAGATGCATTATATTAGTCTGCCTAAAACTGCGTATACTAGTGAAAACACCATACAGAAGCTCATTATATTATTGAATGTATATGCCACCTTTTTGCAAAACACCACGGCAACACAAAAAACATTATTATTATTTCATTTATTATGCTGTTGTGTCCCAAACAATTTGGCAAGCCACGAGGGCTGCAAATACTCCCAAGTTGCAGTTCTGCAATCTGCTCCACTCAAAAGTTCAGCCTTTTTTTTATTTTAAAAAAGGGGAATCACAAGAGATTATGTGTTTATTACAGTTGCCCCCATTTTATAGGGGAGGAAGGATTCGCAAACTCAGCCCAGCCCTGTTCCTGTTATGGAACATTTGGGTATGTGACCTTCTGGCTGGGTAACGAGAGGCAGATAAGTCCTCACACAACTATAGAATGGGAAGTTCTGTTTAATAAAAACAAGGGTTTAAGTAAAACAAGGGGAGGGGGAGAATTGCAGGTGCAAGTCACAAAATGTACTAAAAATGTTCTTTCAGGTCTGGGGATGATGAAGCTGTGGCACCTCAGAAGTTGTTGGCTTCCAGTTCCTATCGCCTCAGAGTCCAATAGAGAGGTGCCATTTTGTGCCCAAGATTGAGGAGCACGTCGTGCAACACATCATTGGCAGGAGACCAATCACAGAGCCCGGCATGGCACAGAATCTGCGCCACGTTTGGTGTCCTCTGCCCCCTCAACACTGAGAGGGCCCAGACCCCCGCCAGCAGATATTGAGGGGGGCCAACGACACCTTGCCCCTAGAACGTTAGCGCACATGGTGGCCATCCTGGTTGGGGATGATAGGAGTTATACACACACACACACACACACACACACACACACACATATAATATAATTAGTTTTAACATATCATTTTCAACAGTAATTAAACATACTTTTACATCTTATTCAAATTTTTGACTTCCATCAATCCTGTCTGAAAATTTTCCAATCTAATCTCTCAGTGTGCATTTCTTATCTTCCCTATTACATTTCAAACTCATAACCAATATCTCTATCTTTTTCTACTTTGTAACACTTCGTATATTTCTCCTTACAAAACTTCTTGTAGTCCTACTAGCGTAATTTGTTGATTGCAGTTGCTCTTCAAATAATTCATATACTTCTTCCAATCTTCTGTAAATCTCTGGTCCCGCAGGTTTCGAATCCTTACCTGTCATTTTTTCCAATTCTGCGTAGTCCATTAATTTCGTCTGCCATTCTTCTTTCGTCGGAATTTCTTCTTGCTTCCATTTCTGGGCTAACAATACTCTTGCCGTAGTTGTTGCATATAAAAACAATTTCACATCTTGCCTATTAATGTCCTGACCTATAACACCAAGTAAAAATGCTTCTGGTTTTTTAAAAAAATTATATTTCAAATGTATATTTTCAGATATTGAAGGGGGCCAAAGGAACGGCTAAGGGAGCTGGGCATGTTTAGCCTGGAGAAGAGGAGGTTAAGGGGTGATATGATAGCCATGTTCAAATATATAAAAGGATGTCACATAGAGGAGGGAGAAAGGTTGTTTTCTGCTGCTCCAGAGAAGCGGACACGGAGCAGTGGTTCCAAACTACAAGAAAGAAGATTCCACCTAAACATTAGGAAGAACTTCCTGACAGTAAGAGCTGTTTGACAGTGGAATTTGCTGCCAAGGAGTGTGGTGGAGTCTCCTTCTTTGGAGGTCTTTAAGCAGAGGCTTGACAACCATATGTCAGGAGTGCTCTGATGGTGTTTCCTGCTTGGCAGGGGGTTGGACTCGATGGCCCTTGTGGTCTCTTCCAACTCTATGATTTTAAGATTCTACCTTGCCCCTAGACTGAGTTGGCCATCCTGGTTGGGGATGATAAGAGTTGGAATCTAGCAGCATCTGAAGGACTGAAGGGCTCCTTCTCTTTCTCTCTCTCTCCCCCCCCCCCCACAACTCCAATCCATGCTGTGGGTAGGGCTAAAAGATGGGTTATTGCTCTGTTTATTTCAACAATCTATACCAGTGTTTCCCAAACTTGGGTCTCCCGCTGTTGTTGGACTACAACTCCCATCATCCCTAGCTAGCAAGGCCAGCGGTCAGGGATGATGGGAACTGTAGTCTGAAAACAGCAGGAGGCCCAAGTTTGGAATCTGCATACTTCTTAATGATAGCCATCTTGTGATGTATGTCCAAGAATACAATATAAAAGGTAAAGGTAAAGGGACCCCTGACCATTAGGTCCAGTTGTGGCCAACTCTGGGGTTGCGGCGCTCATCTCGCTTTATTGGCCGAGGGAGCCGGCGTACAACTTCCAGGTCATGTGGCCAGCATGACTAAGCCGCTTCTGGCGAACCAGAGCAGCGCACCGAAACGCCGTTTACCTTCCCCCCGGAGCGGTACCTATTTATCTACTTGCACTTTGATGTGCTTTCGAACTGCTAGGTTGGCAGGAGCAGGGACTGAGCAAGGGGAGCTCACCCCGTCGCGGCGATTCGAACCGCCGACCTTCTGATCGGCAAGTCCTAGGCTCTGTGGTTTAACCCACAGTACCACCCGCGTCCCAACAATACAATATAGATCACAGTTTAAAAGCTACAAAAAGCTATAAAAGCTATAAAATCAGAACTTTGTCTTCTGTAGCCACCAGAAATTCAACAGGGAGGGTGACTTGTCTGACTGAAACTGGAAGGGGTTTCCATGAAATTGAGCTCATAATGCAGAACTCCTGGCTCCAGGTGCATGAGAGCCATGGGGGACCACTGACAAGAGACCGCCCAGAAGACCTCAATTGCCTAGGAAGGGATATAAGGGGTCCCCGGAAGTCCCTGAAATCTCCTGGATCCAAGATCTTAAGGGATGGGGTTCAATCCTGCTTGGTTCAGCTGTGTATGCTAATTCCTCACAGAGAAAGAAGGATTTGACTCTTGCTGGCAGATGAGGGTCTGACCCTGCTCAGTCACTCACTAACTTTCCCCCACCCCACCCTGTGTGCCAATTTTGGTAGGTGGATCACTCACCTACCTGTCCATCACTCTGTGTCATCATGATATCACAGGAGTGGCAGGCAGCCCATGCCGCCCACCAGCTAAAGTTGTCCCAGAGAGGTAGTGGGAGATAAACAACGGCCACCTCCTCTGAAGCAATCTTCCCCAACCGTGGGTGCCCCCAGATGATGCCAAACTACAACTCCCATCAGCCCTTGCCACTGCGCCATGCTGGGGCAGTGGTCCAACAAGATGTGGAGACTCTGGGCTGGACAAGGCAGCTCCAAAGGCTCAAATTCCACACCCACGTATGCTAGAGAAAGGACATTTCGCCTTGTACAGCCCCAGCCCTAGATATCAGAATAGAACAGGTTGACCCAATGTGGTTTCTCTCCTCTTGCCTCCCCTGCTTTCATTTCCTTTGGAAGTTCTTGCTCTCCAAAGATCTGGCCAGAGGGATTCAAAAATGTGTGGCAGAAATGTCAGCTTCTTCCTAGAGCGCTGAAACGGACAGATGCACTAATGTGCTCATTTCACACCATCGCTGGAAGGGTAAGAGAGTAAATTGCTACCTTACCAGTCACACACACACACTCAAAAGGGCGAGCCAATTTCAGTGGTCACCAGCGCCCTGGGGCAAAGTGGCAAATGAGATTGAAATATCCCATTAAAGGCAGAAGAACTTTGCAGGAAAGCCATATGGTGCATGCACATCATAGAATCATAGAGTTGGGACACCAAGGGTCATCTAGCCCAACCCCTGCAATGCAGGAATCTCAGCTGAAGCATCCATGACAGATGACCATCTGTTGTTGTTGTTTAGTCCTTTAGTCGTGTCTGACTCTTTGTGACCCCATGGACCAGAGCACGCCAGGCACTCCTGTCTTCCACGGCCTCTCGCAGTTTGGTTAAACTCATGCTGGTAGCTTCGAGAACACTGTCCAACCATCTCATCCTCTGTCGCCCCCTTCTCCTTGTGCCCTCCATCTTTCCCAACATCAGGGCCTTTTCCGGGGAGTCTTCTCTTCTCATGAGGTGGCCAAAGTATTGGAGCCTCAGCTTCAGGATCTGTCCTTCCAGTGAGCACTCAGGGCTGATTTTCTTCAGAATGGAGAGGTTTGATCTTCTTGCAGTCCATGGGACTCTCAAGAGTCTCCTCCAGCACCATAATTCAAAAGCATCCATTCTTCGGTGATCAGCCTTCTTTATGGTCCAGCTCTCACTTCCATACATCACTACTGGGAAAACCATGGCTTTAACTATACGGACCTTTGTTGGCAAGGTGATGTCTCTGCTTTGCTTTGGACATCTAGCCTCTGCTTAAAAGACTCCAAGGAAGGAGAGTCCACCACAGTCCGAGGGAGACCTTTCCCCAGTCAAACAGCTCCCACCGTCAGAAAGTTCTTCCTAATGTTTAGTGGGAAATCTCCTTTCTTGTAACTCAAAGCCACTGGTTCGAGTCTTACCCTCCAGAGCAGGAGAAAACAAGCTTGTTCCCTCTTCCATGTGACAGTCCTTGAGATATTTGAAGCTATCATTGGTAGGGTTGCTGAGCTCAAGCTTGTAGCCAGAAACCTTGTCATCGAGGGCCCCAAGAGTGCAGCCAGGGAAATAGGCCCAAGCAGAACAGCAGAAACCTACATTCAGGTACCCTAAGAGCTTATCAAGTGGCTTATAAATATGTTAAAGAAACAAACACTATAAATTCTCTCTTTCCTAGCATACAAGTCCTTGTGTCTAAGCTATTTTATCTGCAGATGGCCTTGTGTGAATCACCCTAAAGAGGGAAGAAACATAGTTCAGGGGGTTGCATGAAAAGGGCTGCGGGTTCAAACCCCAATGTCTCCTGGTAAGGCTGAAGGTGGGGTGGGAAGACTCAGTGCTGACAATATTGTGATAAATGGACCAACAGTCTGGTGCTTTTTAAGGCAGCTAGCTCCCTGTGTTCCTACTTGCACTGGAAAGCCAAAAAGTAATCATATTAAATATTAATCCGATTCCTTTCATCATCAGTTTATTCCTGCAGCTTTGGACTCATGGGTCAAAGCACCGGGAGGCGACGTTTATTACATTTATTGAATAAATAAAATACAATTTGGTTTCCTCCTTGTATCTCGACAAATGCAATTGGTGCAAAGAACGCGACTTTTCTCTCTTTAGGAAATGAGAGCCGGCTGGGAAGGGGCCAGGAAGCCCTGGAGGAAGACAAGTTATGATAGCTGGGATGCACAACATATACAGGCACACCCAGGCTGCAGCCTAGGTTGGAGACACAATCCAGCATCTCTGCTCACTTCACCAATCCCGCCTGTCAGCCTCTAGACTCCCGAAAACAATGGATAAGTCTGGGAAGGGAAGGGGTGGAGAGAGAGAGAGAGAGAGAGAGAAGAAAGAGGAATCCAACAAGAGATTCCGTATATTAATAAATACTGGAACGACTCCATTAAAATTCGGGGAGCTGCGCCAGCTCTCCAAATGATATGATCCACTCTTGGCCCCTAAAGAGTTTGGAGGTTGGTTGGTTTGTTGCTTTTGCGTCTTGCGGTCAAGATCGCTTCGCGCAAACGCTGCCCCCCTCCAAGGAATCATAGAATCATGGAATTTTAATAATAATAATAATAATAATAATAATAATAATAATAATAATAATTTATTTATACCCTGCCCTTCAAAAACCGGGCTCAGGGCAGCTAACAACAAATTTAAAACACTTAATTGTAAAAGCAGCATAAAATACAGTATAAAAACATGGATAACAATAAAATTCAAAATTCAGAAATCAATTTGGGGGAAATAAGCATTAGATAATCCCCAGGGCTAGCTGGTTGAATTGGTCCTACTTGGGCCAGCGAGGAGGCCAGGGGAGAATTAGCTGTGGGGTCTCAGAGTGGGTAATCTTCATAAAAGGGGACGGGGGAAGGAAGAGAAGGGAAATAAAGGATCAGGCTGAGTTCAAATTAAAGGCCAGGCAGAATACCTCTGTCTTACAGGCCTGATGGAAGGAGGTTAAATCCTGAAGGGCCCTGGTCTCATGGGACAGAGCGTTCCAGAAGGTCAGAGCCATCAGTGAAAAGGCCCTGGCCCTGGTGGAGGATAGCCTGACTTCCTTAGGGCCCGGGACCTCTAAACTACAGTTACCGTATTTTTCGCTCTATAGGATGCACTTTTTCCCCTTCAAAAATGAAGGGGAAATGTGTGTGCGTCCTATGGAGCGAAGACACCATAGCCCCGTGACCCTCTCCCGGCTGGAGAGGAGACGCGCGGCTACGGCAGGAGCCTCTATAGTCGCGTGTCACCTCTCCAGCCGGGAGAGCGCGCGGGGGGCTAAAGAAGCCCCTCTTACTCTCTCCCAGCTGGAGAAGTGACGCACGACTATGGCAGCAGCCTCTCCGCTGCGCCTTTCCGCTGCTCCCTGACCTGCTCTTTGGGGCTGGTGGTGGGCTTCCCCCCGCCAGCCCCAAAGAGCAGGTCGAAAGGAACCTGAAGCCTGGAGAGCGAGAGGGGTCGTTGCGCACCGACCCCTCTCGCTCTCCAGGTTTCCAAGGTAGCTGCCTGAACGCACCTTAAACGGCACCTTGTTTTAGAGCGGGAAAACAAGAGGGGGAAAATTCTCCCCCTCTCTGCGCAGCACCTCCTGCCGCTTCGCTGAAGGGGCGCTGGTTCTCCCCCCTCTCAAACAAGGTGCGTCCTATTGTCCGGTGCGTCCTATGGTGCGAAAAATACGGTATGCATGGACCTTAAGATCCTCTTCTGTGGGGCATACCAGGAGAGGCGGTCCCATAAATACGAGTTGGAAGGGACCAAAGGGTCATTTAGTCCAACCTCCTGCAATGCAGGGACGCAGGTGGCGCTGTGGGTTAAAGCCTCAGCGCCTAGGGCTTGCCGATCGAAAGGTCGGCGGTTCGAATCCCTGCGGCGGGGTGCGCTCCCGCTGCTCGGTCCCAGCGCCTGCCAACCTAGCAGTTCGAAAGCACCTCCGGGTGCAAGTAGATAAATAGGGACCGCTTACCAGCGGGAAGGTAAACGGCGTTTCCGTGTGCGGCTCTGGCTCACCAGAGCAGCGATGTCACGCTGGCCACGTGACCCGGAAGTGTCTCCGGACAGCGCTGGCCCCTGGCCTCTTAAGTGAGATGGGCGCACAACCCCAGAGTCTGTCAACACTGGCCCGTACGGGCAGGGGTACCTTTACCTTTACCTTTACCTGCAATGCAGGAATCTCGGCTAAAGCATCCATGACAGACGGCCATCCAACCTCTGCTTTAAAATCTCCACGGAAGAAGAGTCCACCACCTCTCAAGGGTGTCTGTTCCACTGCCGAAGCGAAAAGGCGTTTTCAAGCATAACTCTTTCCCTTGGCCTTTGAGAAACTGCCTAAGTTTTGTGCGGCTGTTCTCCGGTCAAGATAAGGAGCTCCCTGACAAAGAATCAGGCCATCTGGCTTAGCATTGTCTAACCCTGACTGACAGTGGCTGTTCAGGGTTTCAGAGAGAGGTCGCTCTCAGCCCTACCTTGTACCTATGGACCGCCTCTCCCAGTATGCCCCATGGAGGACCTTAAGGTCCATAAATAGCAACACTCTAGAGGTCCCGGGCCCAAAGGAAGTCAGATTAGCCTCAACCAGAGCCAGGGCCTTTTCAACACTGGCCCCGGCCTGGTGGTACGCTCTGTCTCATGAGACCAGGACCCTGCAGGATGTGATTTCTTTCCGCAGGGCCTGTAAGACGGAGTTGTTCCGCCTGGCCTTTGGCTTGGAATCAACTTGATCCCCTCCCCCTCCCCCTCTTTCCTTTCTCCTTCTGTGATGGAACTCCTATTTGGGGACTTCCCTGGCTTTTTTCTGGCCCACGTAGGACCAGTCTGGACAGTTGGCCTTGGTGAAGATTTGACATTTTCATCCCCCAAAAAGTTTTTGATTTGCGTTTCTACTGAAATGAGGCTGCATTTTTAATGTATTTTAATCTTGTTTTTAAGTTGTATTTTAATCAATTCTTTTTATACCTAGTGTTAGCTGCCCTGAGCCCGGTCTTGGCTGGGGAGGGCGGGGCATAAATTTATTTATTTATTTATTTATTTATTTATTTATTTATTATCATCTGGAATTGACAGGAATGGAACTCAGGGCCGCCTTCTGCATGCAGGGCAGGTGCTCTAACCACTGGGCACAGCTCCTTCCCTGTGGGACAATGATTCCCTGGACAGGCTGTAACCAAACAGTGTTTCTTGCTGACCAGTCAGGAAAGGATTCAGATCAACGTTGACTTTGCAAATCTACTGTACTGACAGGATGTCCCTATTTTCATTGGAGAAAGGTTGGAGGGTATGGAATGGCCAAGGGACACGGGTGGCGCTATGGTCTGAACCACAGAGCCTGGGACTTGCCGATCAGAAGGTCGGCGGTTCGAATCCCTGTGACGGGGTGAGCTCCCGTTGCTTGGTCCCTGCTCCTGCCAACCTAGCAGTTCGAAGCACGTCAAAGTGCAAGTAGATAAATAGGTACCCCTCCGGTGGGAAGGTAAACGACATTTCCGTGCGCTGCTCCAGTTCGCCAGAAGTGGCTTAGTCATGCTGGCCACATGACCTGGAAGCTGTACGCCGGGTCCCTCGGCCAATAAAGCGAGATGAGCGCCGCAACCCCAGAGTCGGTCATGACGGGATCTAATGGTCAGGGGTCCCTTTATGGAATGGCCTTCCTTTGCTTCACACGCCACCCCCCAAACCCCCAAACCAAAGGCTTGTATTTCCCAGGTTCTCTGCTCATCCATCCATCCATTCCCCCCACCACACACATAATAAGCAAATACAGCATAATCAAATACCTTTCATTGTCAAACGGCTCATTGTTTAAAAAGCTTCAGTTGAAAACCCTAAAGATTGCTAACAGATGCCTTTTTTTGGCTTCAGATGGGAAGACGGGGGGTGGGGTGGGGTGGGGGAGCCGCTCTGGGGGTGGGGGAGAAACAAGAGCAGGTATTGAAAAGGGGGAATTATTTCAAGGTTCCACTTCCATATATCACTAAAGGATTTCCAGCATTGGCCAAACAGGTGTCTTTCCAGTAAGGATGGAAGCAGACCAGTCTTCATTCATTGCTGGTCCCCGAGAAACTGGTACCTGGCACTTCACGGCCCCAGACATCAATAAGCCCTGGAGCTTGTGGTTCAATGGCAGAGCAGGTATGTTGCATGCAGAATGCCCCAGGTTTGGTTCCTAGCTGCTCTTGGTAAGTTTGGGAAAAGACTGTAACTCTGGCTAGCTTCTGCCAGTCAATGTAGCCAATATACAGATAAGAATCAGACAGCAGGACAATGAGAAATTCCCAAAAGAATGGTCCAAATTTATGGTCTACTTGGAGAAAACTGTACATAGTGTTTATTGTAAACATTTGGTTAGACCATAAGATGTAATGTGGTAATATAATAAGGATTGTATGTTTAAAGCATAATACAAAAAATTATTAAGGAATTATAGACATTTATAGAATGTATATATAGTAAACATGCTTAAGTAAAAGCAATATAGAGAAGCCAGAAGAGAGGTGGTGGGAAGTTAATTTGGATAAGATATAGATTTTTAAGGAGAATAAAGCTGTATTGTTTTTAGGCTATTTGAAAAAAATCAATAAAAATCACTGAAGGGAAAAAAAAGATGATGATGATGATAATAATAATAATAATAATAATAATAATAATAATAATAAATAAATAACATAAAAATTATTTGTATCCCACCCTCCCCGGCCAAAGCCGGGCTCAGAGCAGCTAACATCATATAAATAAGACAATATAAATAATACAAAATACAATATGCAAATAAAATAGCATTCAACATTCATTAAAATAATATAGAATAATATTAAATATCAGCATTTCAAAATTAAACAGAAATCCACTCTTAACAGTTACAATAAGTAATTTCTAAACTCCAATCAATAAAACCACAGCAAACCACAGTGCACAACATAATACAATACAAAATGAGATAGATAAGACCAGTGGTCTGACTCTGTATAATGCAGCTTCCTGTGTACTGAATTGTCCTGTGCATTTGTTCCTTAAAATACCAAACAAACAAACAAACAAACAAACAAACCACTGTGCCAACAGTCACTATAATACAACGGGCTGTTGTTCTTTCTGTTGCACAGAGACATCTAACTCTGCACCTGCAAAAAAAACTTGCAACCTGCAGCAAAATAGCAAATCCGGAAGAGGTACCAACTGCAAGGTATCAACGTGGCCGATGCTGTTCTCCATCTACACAAAGCAGTCATTCTTGCTAGCCGCCTGCGATTTTTATCACAGGCTGTCTGGCGACTGGAATTTCTATCCACAAAGGTAAGAGTTTAAATACCTGAGGGAGACAGGGAGGGAGGTTGTGTTTGAATGAAGTTGATGCTGCTGCTGTTTTTTTTTTTTATGATATAAAGTTGCTGATTTCACAGCTCAAAAGAAACGCTTACTGCCTGTTCTTGGTTAATTACCAAAGCCTGGAAACCGGACTTTAAACGAGCTACTCCTGCAATGCCTGAACAGCTTTGGACTGTGCAAATCTTTCTCTGGCAATTTAGCAAAAGCCCTTCTCAGGATTCAGGAAACATCATATCAGCTTCCCACAAGCTGATGCTCCTTTCATATGCTTCAGAGCGTAACACTCTCATCAGATGGCAGGGATGTTGACGGAAGCTGTGGTCCAAAATATCAGAAGGGCGCTGGGTTGGGGGAAGCTGCTTTTGACTTAAGAAGGCAACAGTTTTCAGTCTGTAAAATCGCCCGCTGAATAGTTTCAGTGATCTCCATCTGGCTGTTTGCGCTAAGCTATTGAAATATGCCTATAATCTGGCTTGAACCCGATCTCAGGTTATCATTCCACATTCTTCCCGCACTCCCTGTTCTCAGTTTACACTTGTGCGCACAGCTTCATTTCTTTCTTTAAATGCACACAATTGAAGGATTGCCAGTGGGCATCAATTGCAATGCTTCGAGGTCAGTGAATTCCACTTTTTATCTTTTGCCATCTTAGCACTGAGGGCACAGCTACATCCGAGGAGAGAATTCCAACAGAAACTGCTATTGACATTTGCAAGGCAGGACCAATGGATATTTCTTCTTCTTCCTCTTCGGTGATCACTTGTAGCCAAGTAAGATGGTCTTCCATAAACAAAGTATTAACAGTGAGTCCGTAAGTGACTGTGGAGGCCAATTCCGAATCCACACATCCTTCCACAGTGGGGACATTGGTGGGAGTTTATCACGGTGTGGATTTGCCAAGCGTGCCTTCCTCTTAGCACGTTTCTCCCTTGCGTCCTGAGTTCGAGCATCTTCAAAGCCCATGACACCTTAGGTAAAGGCTGTTCTCCAACTGGAGTGCTCGCAGGCCAGTGTTTCCCAATTGTCAGTGTTTATACGACATTTTTTTAAAAGATTTGCCTTGAGTGAGTCTTTTGTTGACCACCAACATTACGCTTTCCATTTTTAAGTTCGGAAAAGAGTAGTTGCTTTGGAAGACGACAATCAGGCATCTGAATAACATGGCCAGTCCAATGAAGTTGTAGTTGTTGAAGAATCATTGCATTCGGGTTTAACCGTACCGCCACCTGCTCCTACAAAGTGTTGTTGTTTAGTCGTGTCCGACTCTTCATGATCCCATGGACCAGAGCACGCCAGGCACTCCTGTCTTCCACTGCCTCCCGCAGTTTGGTCAAACTCATGCTGGTAGCTTCGAGAACACTGTCCAACCATCTCATCCTCTGTCGTCCCCTTCTCCTTGTGCCCTCCATCTTTCCCAACATCAGGGTCTTTTCCAGGGAGTCTTCTCTTCTCATGAGGTGGCCAAAGTACTGGAGCCTCAGCTTCAGGATCTGTCCTTCCAGTGAGCACTCAGGGCTGATTTCCTTCAGAATGGAGAGGTTGGATCTTCTTGCAGTCCATAGGACTCTCAAGAGTCTCCTCCATAATTCAAAAGCATCAATTCTTTGGCGATCAGCCTTCTTTATGGTCCAGCTCTCACTTCCATACATCGCTACTGGGAAAACCATAGCTTTAACTATACGGACCTTTGTTGGCAAGGTGATGTCTCTGCTTTTTAAAGTACTCCTCCATATTTAAACATCCCATATCCATCTGAGAAGGAGAACTCAGTATCTTCATTTCCCTTTCTTATTCCACCCACCCACTGGCCTTAAAAACCCACAAACCCACAAAATCCAAATGAACTTCAAAGGCCTTTTCTATCGTAATCCGAAAATCCCTCCCCTGAGCGGAGTCATCGCTTGGGCTTCACTGTTTCACGTGCGCTGCATTCCTTTCTTGGGGTCACTGCCCAGCGACTTTCTATTACTGCTCCGCAGCTTCGCTCTTCTCTGGTTCTGCCTCCCTTTTCAGAAGCAGCCAAGCCAGCCTCAATCTCCCATCTCTCGCCGCAGCTATTATGTAATAAATCCAGATCCCCCTCAATCAGGATCGCTTTTGTTCCTCGCGGCTTTGGAGTCCCCTCGATCGCTCGCACGGCACAGGCTTCTGCAACCATTTGGCAGCCATGGGGAGGAAGGGGAGGACGGGTGGGCAGGAAAATGAGAAGGAAAAGGCAGACTCTATTCAAGTGGGAGGTCAGACTCCTCCGCAGATTGGATGCAAGCAGTGTGGGAAGAGGGGGCACCTTGGGAGAGAACTAGGGGTCCTCTTTCTGGCATCTCCACGCAACTTAGACGTTCATAATGTATTGAAAACACACCATCAAACACCTGTGGAGTATCGGCACTCATCGGAGGCCCCTGCCAAGCCATTTTCTCAGTAGTTCAGGGATTTGTGAATGAAGGCATTAAGGACTGGTCCCCTCTACTACGGTATTCTTTGGGTGCATTCACCCCATACATTTAAAGCAAAGGGACGCGGGTGGCACTGTGGTCTAAACCACTTACCCTCTTGGGCTTGCTTATCAGAAGGTTGGCGGTTTGAATCCCCGCGACGGAGTGAGCTCTGGTTGCTCTGTCCCAGCTTCTGCCAACCTAGCAGTTCGAAAGCACACCAATGCGAGTAGATAAATAGGTAACACTGAGGCGGGAAGGTAAACGGCGTTTCCGTGTGTTCCGGTTTCCGTCACGATGTTCTGTTGTGCCAGAAGTGGTTTAGTCCTGCTGGCCACGTTTCAGGGACTCAGCGGGAGCGCAGGGAGGAGAGGAGATGGAGAGCGAGGGGGAGCAATCCGAGGGCAGCGTAGGAGAGGATGACAGCAGCCCGATAGATTCCGTGAGCCTCTCCAGCAAATCGGAAGATTCACAGAAGGGGGCACCGATGGGCAGGGCAAGGGGGGACCCAAGGGGGACACCCCAGAAACAAGGGGCCAGCGGGGACTCCCAGAGCAGCAGTTGGAAATCAGGACCAGCTTCCCCACCAGAGCGTAGTGGGGGGGAGGAGTCCCAGGTATCAGAGCCCACATATTCACCACCAGCGAGAGAAGATGAGTCAGGGGTGGCCATGCCTCCATCGGAGAGCGAGGGAACGGTCAAGAGGAAAGTTGCAGGCTGGGCGCGCGCGCCAAGTTCAAATGTACAGGCGAGCGGCACAGAAGGTAGCCCGGATAGGGAACCAGGTCCTAAAGCCCGCCGGAAGGAGGGGGAAGAATCATCAGGGTCAGCGTCAGAGGAGTCCAGAAAGGATGAAACCCTAGCGGGCAGGAGGGCCCAGAGGAGAAAGGAACTTAGGAAGAGGTGGAGCAAAGCGAGAGTCTTAAACTGGTGTGGAAGGGGCGGTCTAGGGTTGAGACGTAGAGCTGCGCGCTGCGGCTTTAAAATGAAAACTGAACCTCAATAAAGACTTTTGTACATAACTACAGCCTAGCGTTGGTCCTCTGTGAGCTGGGACCTAGAGGCAGCTCTGACACCACGTGACCTGGAAAACTGTCTGTGGACAAACTCCGGCTCCCTTGGCCTGAAAGCGAGATGACCGCCACAACTCCATAGTCGCCTTTGACTGGACTTAACCGTCCAGGGGTCCTTTACATTTTACCTTTTTTACATTTAAAGCACTGTTATACCACTGTGTGCAAGGACAGGTTCTGGCAGATTGAGCGGAGGAGACCAAGAGTAGGTCCAATGGTCAAGAAGGCGGTTTCTGCCCATGCTGTAGAGGGACGTGAGGGGCAGGTGGGGCTTGTCAACCTGGGAAGGCAGCACACCTAGGAGAAGGAAAACTCTGATCTTAAACCTCTGCTGCCTTGTGGAGTATCTTCCCTATATCTCGTGTACAGGGCAGTTTTTAATATTTGATGTTTTACTGTGCTTAATGTGTTTAGCCTGTTGGAAGCTGCCCAGTGTGACTGGAGCAACCCAGACAGGTGGGCAGCATCTAAATATCCTAAAACTGATTCTAAACCTCCACTGCCTTGCGACACATTTTCAGGAAAAGAAAAGGCAAAAACCCTACACAAATTAGGAGCGGAGTCCCTAAGACAGTACGTTGTATGCCTTCCAGCAACTCCTACAGCCAAGCTGGGGGGCAGAAGGGGTTTTTGGGATGTTGTTTTTATTTTGATTATGCATTTTGTGGTTTTATATTTTGATTTTATTCTGCGAAGCACTCTGAGACCTCCGGGTATAGGGCGGTATATAAATTCAACAAATAAATAAGTAATAAAACAAATAAAACAAATGTCTTGCTCTGCTTTCCATTGGACCACAGCAGTGAGGCTGAGAGGAGAAGGGTCTTGTCATCTGGGCAGCCCAGGACGCTGCCCAGGTTTGCACCCCAAGGAGGTCACTTTGGTACAGCTAACACAGCAGTCTGGCTTCAGCCCCGGAGGCGTACTCCATTGTCTCTTGAGACGGATGGATATCAACAAGTCAATTCCGCCAAATTCAAACCATAAGCGTTGTTCACAGACACCGTGCAGACCATCTGAATGAAGTTCATGGACTATCGGTGGTCCACAGACCACAGTTTGGGAACCCTACTTTAAAATTACTGCATTGCACAGCGTTGGACTGGATGACCCTTTGGTCCCCTTCCAATGCTACAACTCTATGAAAAGAGCCAACTCCACCTCCATGCATCGTTCCTCTAGAGACGCCTCGTTCCTTCCAAGCCCCGTTCGCTCCCCCCCCCCATCGCTGATCACCCAGATGGCTTGCCGCCATAAATACAGCGATGCTGCTTTCGCACTCGCTGCTTTCTAAACTGAACACGTCCTCATTCCGATGGCTTGTGAGGCTGCCTGCTAGCTCAGCATAA
Source organism: Podarcis cretensis (assembly GCF_951804945.1). NCBI lineage: Eukaryota > Metazoa > Chordata > Lepidosauria > Squamata > Lacertidae > Podarcis > Podarcis cretensis. The sequence continues at coordinate 8,835,997 of NC_137170.1, read as the reverse complement.
ATTTTGCACCAGCCTAGGAAACGTGGCCACAATTCGACATGGGAGTCTACCAGGCGCATGCAAATCTAATGGGCGATGAAAATGGGCAAGTAGGCAAATTCCTGCCCCCCCCCCCAAAAAATGCATCGGTTTGTTTTAATCATGCAGGATATATTAGGCCCTGGGGTCATGAGAGGAGACCATAAAGAGTCCACAAAGCAGCATTAAAGATTTGGGCCTCTGCAGGGTTGTATTACACAAGGCTTGCCTTTTCGTTACCTGAGTTGTATTAAGATGCTTTGAGGGCATCCTTTGTATCCCATGAAATTACCGTGTTTTTCTGTGTATTAGATGCCCCCATGTATAAGACACCCCCTATTTTGGGGGACTCCAAATTAAGAAACACCCATGTATAAGATGAGTCCCAATTTTAAACCTAATTTTTTGGTTTAAAAAACCCTAGTCTTATACACGGAAAAACACGGTATATAAGATTCATCTGGTCTCTAGGCTCAGGCCAGAAATAGCGGAATGCTCTGCAGAAGACTTTTTAGTGCAGAAGGGAAATATTGAGGGCTGAATGTGTTCCTGTGTACGAGGAGAAGGCTCACACTCTGCACCCATCCTCTGCTGGAGTCATTGCCAATACTCGTTTTCAATTGGCGAGTTAACTGCTGTTTTTTGTTTTAAGCGGGCTTCTTAAGATTTTAGTTGTTTCACTGCAAATTTCAGCTTCGCCTTGCACATGGATGCAGATCTGCCTTTGCGATGTACACAGAAGATATGTGATCTGCCTTTTCTCAGTTACGGATTTAGAGAGGTGGTTCCCAAACTTCACACACTTGAAAACAGCTGTTGGGGATCACTTAATGATTTCTCAGTCTACTGTGGAAATTGAAACGCACTGTGCTAGGTCATAAGATTGTGGAGTTAGAAGGGACCCCCCCCACAAGAGTAATCTAGTCCAACCAATGAAGGAATCACAGTGGATGTGGCATGGTTGGCAAAGAATTCAAACTGTAATTCAATAAAATGCTATATTATAAATAAAAGCAGCTATAAAAATACAGTCAAATGGCAACATGCATATTCAGTGTGATGGATGTGCTGTCTCCTGTCTTCAATTGTAAATCCACAGATGTGCGGACCACCTGAATAAAGCTTATAGATCACATTTTGGGAAGTCCTGATTTAGGACACAGTCGTGCCTTGGAAGTTGAACGGAATTCATTCTGGAAGTCCATTCGACTTCCAAAACGTCCGGAAACCAAAGTGTGGCTTCTGATTGGCTGCAGGAAGTTCCTGCAGCCAATCAGAAGTCACGGAAGCCCCGGCGGACGTTCGGCTTCCAAAAATAGTTTGCATACCGTATCAGTCACTTCTGGGTTTGTGGCGTTTGGGAGCCAAAACGTTTGGGAACTAAGCTGTTCGAAAACCAAAGTACAACTGTATTGCCTTTAGGGGTTCCTCAAAACCGGCCCCACACACCCTGCAAGATTCTCTTCTTTGTTTCTCAAACTTGTCCCACAGAAGAGAAAGCAAAGAGCTGTGGAGGCAGTATTATCGTACTTTTTTAATCATTCTCTTACCTTTTTCTTGCTGCAGTAGATCTGCCATTTCTTTTCTGCTGGAAGAGCAAACATGGCTTCTCTATGCTTATCTGAAAGGTCGAGTTCATCCTGAGGAGAGAGAGATGCCGTACGTCATGAAAACATCCAATTTATTGCATAGATTAGCATTAACAACTGTGAAGGAGAAGGGGAGAAACCCCCCAAAAAAGAAAAGCCCTGCTGGACAGTGATGGTGAGGGGAGCCCTGGCCCCAGACGCATAATTCTGAGGGGCCACAATCCAGGACCCCATGACAGGCTTCCTTGCTGAGGCTGTGTGGCTGCCACCTTCTGGAGCTGTGGGGAGGTGAGCTGAGCCCAGGATGGGCCGTTACGGCCACAGTGGCACCTCCTTCTCATTGTGGCTGAGTCGGAGCCTGGACTTTTCCCAGCCCGCACTGGTCCTTCCCAGGGTCCCCCCTTCCAGCATGTGCCCTGCAGCAGGAGTGCAGGGATGAGAGTCGCCCACTCACCCAGGACCCACCTTTGTGCCAAGCAGAGGCGGCTGGGAAAGGGCTGTGCTTGGCACCTTGGCCTGCTCTCCTCTCCCCTCCGCCTAGGCCTACTGCAGCTCTGGCGCTGCTGGGATGCCATCAAGCCCACCAGGGAGCACCGACTGCTGGGAGCTCGCCGAGGGTGAACACGGCGACCAGCAGGCAACCTTCGTGAGAAGCGGCCGCTGCAGAGGCGCAGCGAGCCAAGTCTGCCTGTTGTCTCCTGCCTGACGCACACAAGCAGGTTAGGGGGCCTAATCCTTGCCTTGTCCTGGGCACTGCCAATGCGCATTATGTTGACATTTCCATTCCACCTTAAGGAACAGGCATGGGATTGTTACGTGTCACATGTCTGTTTACATTCCAGCACAGTATGCTGGGAACTTCCGTTTGTGTATAGCTTTTGTTTTTCCCCGTTCTCTCTGAGACGACACACGAGAGAGACAACATGTTTCTTTGTCCTGATTTATGATTCATAAATCTGTAGTTGTAGTATGCTTCCGCAAGCCTCACGCCTGTTCTGTGGGAGCAGTTCGATCTGCTGATAGTGTGCCCTGGTTCTGAAGCCCGGGTTGCTGATTGACGTCAGTGTACAGGCCGATGGAAGGAGACGGCACAGCTGGGGCTTGCCAGCTGGCCTCCCAGCCCTCTGCATGTCGACACATTATGCGGTTGTTGATGGATCAGGTTTGCAGTGTCTCTGGGCAATCATGTCTGGTGGGTCATACCTCTCCATGCCCACACACCTATCATTTCTGCAGCTCACAAGCTTCTAAGACACCCTCCCCAATGTTGGGTGATTCCCACAAGAGGGTTTGCTATCTCTGGGTGAGTTTCCCTTTCCTTCTCCAGCCCACAGCAGAAAGAGCTCCTGGAAGAGCTCTGGCTCAACCTGTCAATGGAATAATTTTGGAGGCCTCTGAAGAGCTTTATCCTGCATCCTGTACACTGGCCTGGTGCCCTCCAAATGATGCTGGACTCCCAACTCTGATCATCCCTGAGCAATGGCCATGCTGCCTGGGACTGATGTGAGTTGGGAATCCTAGACCTCAGGCAAGAGGCTGGAGAAAGCTGCTCAACAGCTATGTAGAAGGGAGAGTTTGTAGGACCTTTGCTGAGAGCAGATGCCAAGATGGGGAATTTCACAGCTACTGAAATTTATGGGAAAGGGATAAGCACATCTTTGGATTAGAGGTGATCTACAAGACAAGCCATCACCATGGGTCACTAGGGGATTAATTACCCAAATTGATCTCCAAAACTCAGGTCACTCTGTAGATGGTTCGCTGAATATTGAGACAAGTTACTATGAATCACAGGCAATAAATAAGGTGACGGGTGAATTCTGTGACCTCTTTTAGAGCTCTTCGCAATCTCTTTTTCTATTAGCAACCCCAAACAATTTAGTATCACCAGCTCCTCTCAATGTGGAAAGCTAAGGAAATACTCATTTAGCTTTCAGAAAAAAGCCCACCCAAAACATTCATGATGCACTTGGGTATTATCCCATCTCCCTAACCCCATCCCATTTATTTATTGAAAATATTTTTAACGCACTCTAAATTACAACAGCATCCGATAGATAAGCAAAAAGCAGAGGCCTAGGTGAACAACCGTGTCTTTAAACAGCACCCAAAGCTTGGTAAAATCTACACCACTCCTATGCCAGCAGGAAGTGCGTTGCAAATTGGGAGGTATATCAATGTGAAATGCTATGGGCCTTTTATGCCCGTGGTAAGCCGCCCTCAGAAGGAGCCTAGCCAGAGTGGGATTTGCAACAGCTACAGCTTCTAGGTCAGATTCAAAGGCAGCCCCACAAAGAGCACATTACAGTGATCATCAAGGATCACCTCTCCCCATATGAACTGACTCGGACCCTGCTATCATCATCTGAGGCCCTTCCTTGTGTGTGTGCCTGCTCTGCAGTGGCTCCCCATTTCTGGAGTGTTCTCCCCAGAAAGGCTCACCTGGCACCTTCATTATGTACCTTTAGGCTCCAGGTAAAGCCATCCCTCTTCTCCCTGGCCTTTGGCTAATTAAACAATCTATGGCATATCCTCCAACATGATGTGTTCCGAAACCAAGTTCTTCCCACCTGCGCTCCCGTGCAAGAGCGCAAGGCACTTTTTGGGTGTGTTCTTACTGTGCTCCAAAATGCGCATTTGAGTGACACACGAGATCACGGGCCCCAAAAGCGCTTTTTTGGGGGGGTCAAAATTGCACAAGAACATGGCAACAAAAATGGCCGCCGTGCTCTCACAGGAAAAACCCGGGATTCCATGGCCATTTAAACTGTGGGTAGGGTTTGTGATTTCTGTTTGTTACTATACTATGTATTTTTGTGTTTTTACATTGTAAACCGCCCTGTGATCTTTGGATGGAGGGTGGTAAAGAAATTTAATTAATAATAATGGCGATAATGATCTTCTTGAGGTTATCAGCACATGGGGTCACCGCGGCATGTTTGCAAACCATGAAGAATACTGGCTAGCTGGCAATCTTATACATGATGACCCAGCTTTTGGAAGGGTGCACAAGAAAACTCCAGAGTTTTTTTTTGGACCCAGCATATCGACAGGCGCCGAGTCAGGAGGCAGCTGAAGCAGGCAAGAATTCAAAGCTGCCACCAGCCACACTCACAAACTGGATATAAAGGAACAGAAAATGGCCCCTTAAAATCAGCCCGAATGAGGGAAAGGATGCTTTTCTAAGAGGGAGGCACTGCAGCAGTGACAGAACACTGCCTTCGTCGCCCCAGCTTGAAATTCTGCCACGAAATCCCTCCAGAAATCTGCACACAAGCTTCATCGCAAGCAGTTTCAATTAACAATCACGAAGCAGACTAATTAGTGAGCAGGAGATGCCAATTGGCAATTAGCTTCACAGCCCATCTGCATTTGTCCGTTTGGGCATGAATGGCGCTTGCATATTAGGTAGCTAGAAAGGGGTCTGGGAGGCAGGGAAAGAGAGATAAAAACCACATTACTGAACGACCACAAGTCCTGCTGGAACCTCAAATGCAAGCAGGAAAAGCCTCAACTCGGTATTTCCAAGTCTCAATATTTTTAGAACCAATCGTGTTATCTTTTCAAATCAATTGTCTCTGAACAGTCCTCGTGCATTCTCATATCGTTTTAGTTTTGGTTCATTTAATAGTAAAAATAATTTGGCCACCCAAAAGGAACTCACACACCACTCTGCCTTAGTTCGTTTCCATTTTGACTGTGCATCTTTCTCCTTCTTGCCTACTGGGGCAAGTGAATTGTTGTCAGAGCAAGCTACAGTCAAGCAATGCAGCTGATGTCGTAGAATCGTAGAATTGTAGCGTCCAACCCCCTGGCAAATAGACATTGTGTTGTGGCGACTGCATTGTAGGTTTAAGGTGCCATTTGGCACCTAGCTTATATATCTGAGTTTCTGAGGGACCGTTGAAGGAGCTGGGCATGTTTAGCCTGGAAAAAGAGTACACTGGTACCTCAGGTTACAGACGCTTCAGGTTACAGGCTCTGCTAACCCAGAAATAGTACCTTGGGTTAAGAACTTTGCTTCAGGATGAGAACAGAAATTGCACGGCGGCAGCAGGAGGCTCCATTAGCTAAAGTGGTACCTCAGGTTAAGAACAGTTTTAGGTTAAGAACGAACCTCCAAAATGTATTAAGTTCTTAACCTGAGCTACCACTGTAGACTGAGAGGAGATATGAGAGCCATCTGAATGGGTGTCACACAGAATAGGGAGCAAGCTTGTTTTCCTCCTGCTCTGGAGGGGAGGACTCGAACCAATGGCTTCAAGTCACAAGAAAGGAGATTCCAACCAAACATCAGGAAGATCTTTCTGACAGTAAGAGCTGTTCAACAGAGGAACGAGCTCCCTTGGAAGGCGGTGGACTCTCTCTCCTTCTTTGGAGGTTTTTAAGCAAAGGTTGGATGGCCATCTGTCACCGATACTTTAGCTGAGTTTCCTGCATCCGCTGATCGTCTTCCAAAGCAATTACTCTATTCTGAACTTAGAAATGGAAAGCGCAATGCTGGTGGTCAACAAAAGAGGTTTAAAGACTGCCTCAAGGCAAATCTATAAAAAAAAACGTACTTTGCAGGAGCAGGTGGCTGTACGCTTAAACCCAAATGCAATGATTCTTCAACAACAACTTCATTGGACTGGCCATGTTGTTCAGATGCCTGATTGTAATCTTCCAAAGCAACTACTCTATTCCAAACTTAAAAATGGAAAGCATAACGCTGGTGGTCAACAAAAGAGGTTGAAAGACTGTCTCAAGGCAAATCTAAGAAAATGTAGTATAAACACTGACAATTGGGAAACACTGGCCTGTGAGCACTCCAGTTGGAGAGCAGCCTTTACCAAAGGTGGCATGGGCTTTGAAGACACTCGAACTCAGAACTCAAGGGAGAGACGTGTTAAGAGGAAGGCACGCTTGGCAAATCCACACCGTGATCAACTCCCGCCCGGAAACCAATGTCCCCACTGTGGAAGGACGTGTGGATCCAGAATTGGCCTCCACGGTCACTTACGGACTCATTGTTAAAACCGTGTTTATGGAAGACAATCTTACTTGGCTACGAGTGATCACAGAAGAAGAAGAAGAAGAAGAAGAAGAAGAAGAAGAAGAAGAAGAAGAAGAAGAAGATGATGATTGCAGGGGGTTGGACTGGATGACTCTTGGGGGCCCTTCCAACTGTACGATTCTACGATCTAGTCCAGCGTTCTGTTCTTGGTGGCTAAGTCAAATACAACAGCACCCCCTGCGTTTCTGACCAAGGGGCAATCAGGTGCACACATTGCCTCTGTCAGTGGAGGTCAAACATACTGTACGTTGCAAACCACTTAGGGTTCTTAAAAAGAAGACGTATAAATTGTTCAAATAAATAAAAGATAAACAGAGCTAGTAGCTAGTAGACACTGAGTAGTCTCATCAGGCTCTAGGCTGGCGGGGCTGGTGGGGGCATTCACAATCCTACTTAGAAATGTTGGGGATTGCGCCCCAAACCTTTTGTTTGCGAAGTATACACTCAGCCACTGAGCTACAGCTCTTCCCTGACCTCACAGAAAGGATGCAAGGATGAAAATGGGGTGGGTAGAGAACTATGTGTGCCTTCCTGAGTGCCTTGGAGGCCAGGAGAGGAAGAAAGACAGTAAACAAAAGCCAGGCACGGATTGCAGGAGTGCTGCTCATGCTTCTAGAGGGAGTCGTGATTCCTGCAAAACCAGTTTGCCAGGTGAGAACAGCATCGAAAAGGGAGCATGTGCATCTCTGACAGCAAATGCTGATAGCTAGAATACTGTCTTCCCGGTGTGTTAGCAATGCTTTCAGGGCAAGAAGCAATATTTCGCCTGGTGCCTTCACCATACACCTTTAAGCGCCAGGCAAAATAATAAAATAATAATAATAATAATAATAATAATAATAATAATAATAATAATAATATCCCGCCCTCCCCAACCGAAGCCGGGCTCAGAGCAGCTAACAACAGTAAAAGTAACACAGTTTACATAAAATAAAAAATATTCCCTTTCAGTCAGGCCTTTGCCTGACTTGATCTACATCCTCTACCAGGGGTCAGCAAAATTTTTCAGCAGAGGACCGGTCCACTGTCCCTCAGATCTTGTGGGGGGCTGGACTATATTTTGAAAAAAAATAATGAACGAATTCCTATGCCCCACAAATAACCCAGAGATGCATTTTAAATAAAAGGACACATTCTACTCATGGAAAAACACGTTGATTCCCAGACCGTCGGCGGGCCGGATTTAGAAGGCGAGTGGGCCGGATCTGGCCCCAGGCCTTAGTTTGCCTACCCATGTCCTATTCAGTGGTACCTCTGGTTACGAACTTAATTCGTTCTGGAGGTCCGTTCTTAACCTGAAACCATTCTTAACCTGAGGTACCACTTTAGCTAATGGGACCTCCCGCTGCCACCACACAATTTCTGTTCTCATCCTGAGGTAAAGTTCTTAACCCGAGGTACTACTTCCGGGTGAGCGGAGTCTGTAACCCGAAGTGTTTGTAACCTGAGGTGTTTGTAACCCAAGGTACCACTGTATTCTTTTAAAAAATGCTGGCTCTTATGGGGTTTTTTATTGGGTTGTTGGTTTTGTTTTGATTTAATTATTTGATATTTTATGTGAACCACCCTGAGACCTTCGTGTATAGGGCGGTATAGAAATTAAATTATTATTATTATTATTATTATTATTATTATTATTATTATTATTATTTCATGCTTCCAACATACCGTCCAAGTTAATAATTTCAATTCATAAAGCCTATCAAACTGGGTGTAGTCTTAATACTTGGTACCAACCAGCCCGTTTTTAATCCTCCATTGATGTCATCCCAAACCCGGTTCGATGGGTGTGTCAACATCCTTTGAAAAGTAAGGCTACATTTCCATTTCGAATCGCCCGGAAAATAATGAGCAAAAGTCAACATTCAGGGTGTGTGCACACCCTGCTTGCACCACACAGTTACACACACTCAGAGTCAGCAGATATGAACACAGCTGCTCCATCCCTTATTTCTCATACAGCTGGATCAAGGGCTTTGGGCTGCGCTGCAAGATTAAGCATCTCTCTTGTGCTCACATCGGTTTGTGCGGCATTTCGTCACAGACTGCGGGCTCCTTCCCAGGGCACAACATTCAACGAGCTTCTCCCAAATCAATGTTTATTAGGAGTGCCAGCTCTAATCCATTTAACAGCGGTAGATCAGCTATAGTTTAATCACAGATTTGTTTTTTTACAATGCCCTAGAGAGATCCATGGGGTGCCCTAGACTGAAGGACCCAACGACATCAGGAAAGGAGGGAGGATCCATGCTGGTTTCCTCTTTTCAATTTTCACAGAGAGAAAAATGGGTGTTCCCTTCTGCTTGTACCCCGTACCTGGCAGGAATGTTTTAATTCCAGGGGGAAAACAATAAGACCATCTCAGGAAACTGAAGCTGACAATGTTTGTCAAGTGGCTCTTAAATCTAGATTTCTATAGTACCAAAGGGATACAAAGGTGTCCCCATTTTTGAAAGGCATTTGGTTCTGGCATTACTAGAAAAGTACAGCGGTACCTCCAGTCACGGACGGTGTTAAGTTGTGGGTGAACATATCAGACGACACAGCGATTCTTCAAACAGCTCCTGTTTATTCACAGTCCCAGAACTGAACTGAACAGAAGGGTTCAGCCAGCCTGCTTATATAGAGCTCCACTACAACGCAACAGTAACAACTTTCTGTAACTATCCAATCATTGAACGTCACTTTCAGTTCCTTATTTGCATATGTGGACCTGAGTGAAAATTATCTACAGTATCCCCCTGCTGGCCCAGGGTGAGAACTTCAGTACATAACAGACGGGACCTGTCCCGGGGCTCCAGCCAGACCCTGAGGTTTCCTGGAGGTGGCTGTTCTGCGCATGCGAATGGCACAGTAGAGCGCTTCTGTGCATGCGGCGAAACCCGGAAAAATACGTCCGGGTTTGCCATGTGCGTATCCCTCAGGATACGTAACAGGAGTTGAACGTAAATATGGGAACCACTGTAATATTCTGTAAATTCCCCCAAAGATAGATTAAAGAGATATGCTTCGCAATATCATCCACTCTCCAGAATTTATTTCCCACAATTCAATAAAAAGGTTTTCAAAACGCAGCTCACGGTAGGATTAAAACTGCAAAAAGCCAACCGAACATTTAAGATGCAATACAATTAAAAGTTAAGAGCAAGCAAATTGATTGTAGTTCTAGTTTGCATGAATCCAATTAGGCTGTAATAAAGAGGCCTAATTAGCAAACGGGTTGGCAGGAAGCCTTAGAGGGCATACAAGTTGGGAGGCTAGACAAGAACTGAACAGGCAACACCCAACTCCACCTAGTCACCACTAAGTCTGGAGCCCCCTGCTGTACAGACTGTATAAATACACTACTCTGTGTCTCCTGCTTATTGATGGGCAATATAGTGGTACCTCGGGTTACATACGCTTCAGGTTACAGACTCCACTAGCCCAGAAATATTACCTTGGGTTAAGAAGTTTGCTTCAGGATGAGAACAGAAATGGTGCGGCGGTGGCACAAGGGCAACAGGAGGCCCCATTAGCTAAAGTGGTGCTTCAGGTTAAGAACAGTTTCAGGTTAAGAACGGACCTCCGGAACAAATTAAGTATGTAACCGGAGGTACCACTGTAGGGACAAGGAGAATAAGAGGAAGCACTTTCCCCCCATACATTGAATAACTTGCTACCACAATATATTGCAATGGCCCCTAACTGAGTTAAGCCAATTTATGGAGGACTGTTTTTCAAAGGCTAAAAGGTAAAGGTAAAGGGACCCCTGACCATTAGGTCCAGTTGTGGCCGACTCTGGGGTTGTGGCACCCATCTCGCTTTATTCGCCGAGGGAGCCGGCGTACAGTTTCCGGGTCATGTGGCCAGCATGACTAAGCCGCTTCTGGCAAACCAGAGCAGCGCACGGAAACGCCGTTTACCTTCCCGCCGGAGCGGTACCTATTTATCTACTTGCACTCTGATGTGCTTTCGAACTGCTAGGTTGGCAGGAGCTGGGACCGAGTAATGGGAGCTTACCCCATCGCGGGGATTCGAACCGCCGACCTTCTGATTGGCAAGTCCTAGGCTCTGTGGTTTAACCCACAGAGCCACCCGTGTCCCTTCAAAGGCTAGGTAGCTAAATAGAACCTCCAGCTTCAGAGGCAGTATATCTGCGAATATCTTGGAGGATGAAACGGGGAAGCTTTTACCTTCTGGCCCTGATTGTGTGCATCTGGCTAGCCGCTGTTGGGAACAGGACACTAATACCTCGTCCTGCATAATTGCAATTTATATTTGTGTTTTAGCATGCAGAGCACTGCGGAATTTTGTTTTGTAGGAGAATGACAGGAGTGGGGACCTACGGAACCCTCTGTGCTCCTTTGAGAGGGAAGGAGGGACATAAAAGGAATAAATAATGTGCATTTAACGCCACCTATTCGCACTCTCTCGGATGAAAATCTCCAGGAACAGGCAGGCACCTGTCAGAACTAAAGAGTGTAATGCACACCCTCAAGAATAAGGCAGGGTGGATACTCATAGCACCGCGACCTTCCCGGCGTCAGGTTACGCTTAAACCTTTTAACATAAAAGCTTTGCCTGACATTTCTTCAGCTGACTTATGCTAAATCGTTCGTTACCAAGAAAACAAATTCACACCTTCTTTAGACTTAGACCAGAAGCCAAAGTCAGACATCTCTGACTAATAAGCAGGAATAAACAAGGGAGAGGCTCCTGAAAAGAGTAACTCTCTCCTCCCAGCTTCCCTCTGCTTATTAGATGAAGACGTGTGATCTAAAGACACCAGAAGAATCTTCTGGCATCCTATTCTCACAACGGCCAACCAGACTGCTTAATGGGGAACCTGCAAGCAGCATTGGCGACCGTGGAGGGAGACCCTTGTCAAACTACAGTTCCCAGGATGCTCTGGGGGGAAGTCATGCCTGTGGTACGACGCTGCTTTAAGGCATCGCGCAGATGAGCTTTGTAGGCAGCAATCATCAAAGACCTCAGGCGTCACCACCAAGGTGGAGCAGCGCTCGATGCTCGTTTTTAAGATGCAATGATTCAGAAGGCTGCTACCACTTCACAGCCCGGTTTTTTTATTGCCGGATTGCTTTCCTTGCATCAGCAGCGTCGAGCGCTTCAACATGTGTCGTTCTCATCTGGGTGGGGAAATGTTAGTGCTGGGGAGGGGCGGGCAAAGCGCAACAGATGCGAAATCAGATTTGGTGAGAAGAAAATGGGACGGCTCAGTTGGTTAGAGTGTGGTCCTGATAACGCCAAGGTTGCAGGTTCGATCCCATTTAAGGGACACTGAATATTCCTCTTTTTTGTGTGTGTCAATAAATTTTTATTATTTTCTTTACACATTCTTTCTTACATTACATTAATCAGCATATAAACATTTTAGCTCTGCCGATCTTGTGACTTCCCCCCCTCCCTCCAGTTGGTATCTCTTATCAGATCCATTTGCGTATTTTATCTTTTCACATCTTCTATCATCTACATTGTAGGAGTTACTTCGGTCCTGCTAGTGTTTTTAAATCTGTACAGCTGAGGGACAGCTGCATATACCTGCATTGCAAGGGGTTGGGCTGGATGATCCTCAGGGTCCCTTTCAACTCTACAGTTCTATGATTCTAAACACAGAAATCTAGCATGTGGAAGCAGAGGAGGAGACCACCGTTCAGCGGTGGGTTACATGTTCCCTCACAGAGCGACCAGACCCAGAGGTGTTTAACACACAATCCTTCTTCCCACGGAGTTCTGGCAATGGTGTCGTCTGCAACTGACAGCTCCTGTCTCTGTTTTCACACAGGAAACAATCCCAGCCCGACCTCCACAACCTGGAGATGCCAGCGATTGAACCCAGAACCTGCTGTGTGCAATCCAGATGCTCTAACCCAGTGATTTTCAACCTGTGGGTCCCCAGATGTTGTTGGACTACAACTCCCATCATCCCTGAGCTCTGGCCTTGCTAGCTAGGGGTGATAGGAGCTGTAGTTCAACAACATCTGGGGACCCACAGGTTGAGAAAAGCTGCCTAACCCATGGGTAGGCAAACTAAGGCCTGGGGGCCTAATCTGGCCCAACCGCCTTCTCAATCCGCGGACGGTCCGGGAATCACCGTGTTTTTACATGAGTACAATGTGTGCTTTTATTTAAAATGCATCTCTGGGTTATTTGTGGGGCATAGGAATTCGTTCATCTTTTTCCCCAAAAAATATAGTCCGGCCCCCCACAAGGTCTGTGAGACAGTGGACCGGCCCTCTGCAGAAAAGGTTTGCTGACCCCTGCTCTAACCCTTAGCTTCAGCTCTCCGTTGCTTAAAAAAAAAAAAAAAAAGATATTTAAAGATACCCTCAGGAATCCTGTGAGTTTCAAGCAGCCCTGAAGTGCTCAGTCAGTTTAACAATTCAGGGGATCAAATGAAGTAAGCGATCTCAGCTGGTGGTTAATTTATAAGATAGCGTCGCTGTAAACGCCGCTGACACCGCTCAAAGTTTTGGAAAAGGCAGGCAGGCAGAGGGAAGAGTCTCCATCCAGACCAGGCAGTCATCTCCAACTAGAAAGTGGAGAGATTATGGAGAGATACAATCCATCAATGATATCTGGCAGGGCAGTTGCCGCTGCTGCTCCTGTTGTTGCTGCTGGGGTATTCAGACTCCCCACCTCTTTATTATTAGCAAGTGGCACTTAATTCATTTGCAGTTTCAGAAAGATAAAAGAAACAAGCAGAAGCCTTCCAGAAATATAATACCATCTGAAGACATGTGTAATTTGGGGCAGGTGGGCTGTGGGGGATGAAAAAGCCAATACATACAAAATGCTAATTTTATGCAGCTTTAAAAAAAAAAAAATTAGGAGGAAAGTATAGCAGCTCTGGGAATCACAAGTGGGGAGAGTGGCTCATAGTCAGTGGTGGTGTTGTTGTGGTTAAGAGTGTCGGTCCAGGACCTGGGAGAACAGGATTCGAATCCCCACTCCAGCCACGAAGCTCCCTGGGTGATCTTGGGACAGTTACTGCCTCTCAGCCTAACCTACCTCTCACGGTTGTTGTGAGGATTAAATGGGGTGGGGGGGGTGGGAAAACAATGTACGCCTCTTTGAGCTCCTTGGAGGAATATAAATGTAAAGAAATGGATAACTATCTAACGTGGTGCATGTCGCGAATTCCTCGCGGCGCTTTCAGCAGAAACGCTCAGTCCCAGGTTTCTTTTCAGTGCAGTCTTTTTAATGTGAGCTATATACAAGTATTTTTGGGACGCAGGTGGCGCTGTGGGTTAAAGCCTCAGCGCCTAGGGCTTGCCGATCGAAAGGTCGGCGGTTCGAATCCCTGCGGCGGGGTGCGCTCCCGCTGCTCGGTCCCAGCGCCTGCCAACCTAGCAGTTCAAAAGCACCTCCGGGTGCAAGTAGATAAATAGGGACCGCTTACCAGCGGGAAGGTAAATGGCGTTTCCGTGTGCGGCTCTGGCTCGCCAGAGCAGCGATGTCACGCTGGCCACGTGACCCGGAAGTGTCTCCGGACAGCGCTGGCCCCTGGCCTCTTAAGTGAGATGGGCGCACAACCCCAGAGTCTGTCAAGACTGGCCCGTACGGGCAGGGGTACCTTTACCTTTACCTTTTTATATACAAGTATTTACAAAAACAGTCCATACAGAGTACCTGCTCCTTAAGGCAAACGAATACTCTCCACCACAGCACCACCACACCACAGCACAACCACAACATACTGTTGCACAGGCTTTCCTTTTAAAACAGGTGATAGCCAATCACATTCCCGCTGAGTCACTCTGACCCAGCACTTCACAGAGTATTGCATCAGCCTGTTGAAGCCCGCAGACTTACCGTATTTTTTGCTCTATAAGACTCACTTTTTCCCTCCTAAAAAGTAAGGGGAAATCTATGTGCGTCTTATGGAGCGAATGCAGGCTGCGCAGCTATCCCAGAAGCCAGAACAGCAAGAGGGATCGCTGCTTTCACTGCGTAGCGATCCCTCTTGCTGTTCTGGCTTCTAAGATTTAGAATATTTTATTTCTTGTTTTCCTCCTCCAAAAACTAGGTGCATCTTGTGGTCTGGTGCGTCTTATAGAGCAAAAAATACGGTACTCAGTATCCTGCGAATCCCAACAGTGCAATAGTTTTATGCTTGCCAAGCGGAACTTTACCCCCACAAGTACCCCATGCCCACCCCAAGTCTGCTCCAGGGGGGCTGGGGAAAACCCCAGAAAAAAATTAGGAAGATGGGTAGGTGGTCCCCATTGTGAAAGTAAATCTCACCTACAGCTGCTTGCATGCTCTTCATGGTCACTGTAAGATGGAGATGCTGGGATAAGTGGACCTTTGGTCCAAACTAGCAGGGCTTTTCTTCTGTTGGGCCTATGGTCTCGGTCCAGTATATTTGAAGGAGGGACGCGGGTGGCGCTGTGGGTAAAACCTCAGCGCCTAGGACTTGCCGATTGCATGATCGGCGGTTCGAATCCCCGTGGCAGGGTGCTCTCCCGTCATTCGGTCCCAGTGCCTGCCAACCTAGCAGTTCGAAAGCACCCCGGGTGCAAGTAGATAAATAGGGACCGCTTACCAGCGGGAAGGTAAACGGTGTTCCGTGTGCTGCGCTGGCTCGCCAGATGCAGCTTGTCACGCTGGCCACGTGACCCGGAAGTGTCTGCGGACAGCGCTGGCTCCCAGCCTATAGAGTGAGATGAGCGCACAACCCTAGAGTCTGGCAAGGCTGGCCCGTATGAGCAGGGGTACCTTTACCTTTACTCCATCCCCATTGTTCTGCCCGGGCACTGAGGTCCAGCGCCAAGGGCCTTCTGGCAGTTCCCTCCCTGCGAGAAGCCAAGTTACAGGGAACCAGGCAGAAGGCCTTCTCGGTAGTGGCACCTGCCCTGTGGAATGCCCTCCCATCAGATGTCAAAGGAAAAAACAACTATCTGCTTTTAGAAGACATCTGAAGGCAGCCCTGTTGGTTGGAAGCGGCCCAGAGTGGCTGGGGAAGCCCAGCCAGATGGGCAGGGTATAAATAATAAATAAATTATCATCATCATCATCATTAGTATTTATTTTGTAAGCCAATCAAAGACTTAATATTTCTCTCTCTCTCTCCCCTCCTCTTCGAAACACCTCCAAGTTTTCAAAAGCTGCTCACTGACACAAGTCTGCCTGCCATGGCTTAACCCACTGTCTTTGATTCCCCCCCCCCCCCGGTCAGAGTTTCCATGGGACAGCTCTTCTTCAAGCAGGAGGGAGTAACAGGGAAATGTTCTCCTCTGCTGGTTTCAGTCCAAGCTGCAAAATTCAAGTTGCAAGAAAGGAGAGCTCGGCTAAACATCAGGAAGAACTGTCAGAAGAGCTGTTTGACAGCAGAATGGTCTCCCTTGGGAGATGGTGGACTCTCCTTCCTTGGAGGTTTTTAAGCAGAGGTTGAATGGCCACCAGTCCTGGATGCTTTAGCTGAGATTCCTG
Source organism: Podarcis cretensis (assembly GCF_951804945.1). Lineage (NCBI taxonomy): Eukaryota > Metazoa > Chordata > Lepidosauria > Squamata > Lacertidae > Podarcis > Podarcis cretensis. The sequence continues at coordinate 8,819,899 of NC_137170.1, read as the reverse complement.
CATCGCAGGGGGTTGGACTAGATGACCCTCGGTGTCCCTTCCATTTCTATAATTCTATGATTCTAATGATGCGCTCCTAGACAGCATCTTAAAAAGCAGAGACATCACCTTGCCAAAAAAGGTCCGTATAGTAAAAGCTATGGTTTTCCCAGTAGTGATGTATGGAAGTGAGAGCTGGACCATAAAGAAGGCTGCTGAAGAATTGATGCTTTTGAATTATGGTGCTGAAGGAGAATCTTGAGAGTCCCATGGACTGCAAGAAGATCAAACGTATCCATTCTTAAGGAAATTAGCCCTGAGTGCTCACTGGAAGGACAGATCATGAAGCAGAGGCTCCAATACTTTGCCCACCTCATGAGAAAAGAAGACTCCCTGGAAAAGACCCTGATGTTGGGAAAGATGGAGGGCACAAGGAGAAGGGGATGACAGAGGACGAGATGGTTGGATAGTGTTCGAGAAACTACCAGCATGAGTTTGACTAAACTGAGGGGGGCAGTGGAAGACAGAAATGCCTGCCGTGCTCTGGTCCATGGGGTCACAAAGAGTTGGACACGACTAAACGATTAAACAACAACAACAACAACAACAACAACAACGATGCGCTGTCTGAAGCTCACCAAGTCTGAAGCTAATTCCAGGGCCCACATGCAGGAAACTTCACTTTGCAGATGAAATCTATCTACCAGCATTCAGCACCTCATTTTTCAAAACTTAACCTTTGGTTCTCCATGCTTCCGCATCTATCTATGGCACTTTTTAAAAATGTCCTCATGAAAACCCATCAGCATTCTAGTGTGCATCTCTCATAGCATCAAGATTTTATAAGCAATTTTGCCTGGTACACACCCCAGCAATCTCCCCATACGCAATGCATTTGTGTACATTATTTTCACTAAACGAGTGTAATTGCCCTAATATGCCCATTTTTGTGCACACATTGTTTTGTTGGGAGCGTTGCATCATAAAATTCAGAGAAGTGCAAATTTCTAATGACACCTGTGTTTAGGTGTACTGTTTCAGGAAGTGTTAATCAGGTCGGTTGGCCTTTTTCTCCCTCCTCAACTAAGCCCTAAATTAGAGTCAGTTTAGTATCCCAACCTGCTTCCTTAGCCTCATGCACTTCCCCTGAAATCACAGCTATTAGGATTCAAGCCATTCTAGGAGGTAACATGATAATAAGTGCGAGATCACCTTATTGATGCCTACCTTCATGTGCAAAACTGAGGAGCTCTTTCATGTTCATTTTCTGAGATTAACATGCACCAGCTCTTACGATATGACATATTTTGAGGTCTTAATCCTGAGAAAATTAACCTAAACTTATTTCCTCATTTTTCTTTTCCCCCAGGTAAATACGAAATAAGTCGTCAAGTATAAGGGACCCCTGACTATTAGGTCCAGTCATGGCCGACTCTGGGGTTGCAGTGCTCATCTCGCTTTATTCGCCGAGGGAGCCGGCGTACAGCTTCCAGGTCATGTGGCCAGCATGACTAAGCCGCTTCTGGCGAACCAGAGCAGCGCACAGAAATGCCGTTTACCTTCCCGTGGAGTGGTACCTATTTATCTACTTGCACTTTGACGTGCTTTTGAACTGCTAGGTTGGCAGGAGCAGGGACTGAGCAACAGGAGCTCACCCCGTTGCGGGGATTCGAACCACCGACCTTCTGATTGGCAAGTCCTAGGCTCTGTGGTTTAACCCACAGCGCCACCCGCGTTTCCCCCAGGTAAATACAAAGTAAGTCGTCAAGTATATTCACAGCCTAATACACCCCTCCGTCAAGATCCATTTGGAACGGGAACAGATAATATAATAGATTCGCTTCCAGCCCGCTGTATATGAAGCCAAACCACTGACCTAAAAAGTTTCCCTTGGGGGTTTGTCTGTCTTGCTGCCTTAATTTGCTGCAAGAGTCTTTCCAATAAAGCAGCTTGCCATCCTAAATTAAACCACTTTTGGGTTGAGCCTCCTTCAACAGACTTCCAGTTCCATGCTGTTGATGCTGGATGCAAGTTGTAATCCCAGACTTTTGCAGGGAACCAGCTTTGGAAAGAATGCTTTCGTTGGTGCAGCGATGTCCTGACCTGGACAAAGTACTCAGACTTTGTTTGCTGCTAGAGACTTTACTGCTCAAATCGGAATGGTGCATAAGCAAGGAATTGGTCACCGGCTGTGTTTGAAATCCCCCCCCCCCGGCGCATTTTGCAACTGACACAGTTCCAATTGCGACCATATGGAGACTTTCAGCTGTTTGAAATGAGCAAATCAAACAAAAGCAATTGAAACTGCAATGAAATTGCAGCTGAAAGTCTGTGGATTTTGATAATAAACCTGATTTGCAATGGGGGTTGAATAGTTTTGATTGCATGTGTGTGTGTATGACAGAAGTATACAAATATTTTCATAAATAAATAAATCTTTGGGTGGCTCCTACCCCTCATCCTGGCTCCTCAGAGTCCATGACTAGTATCTATGCCAAGAGAGATGATAATAATAATAATAATAATAATAATAATAATAATAATAATTTATTTATACCCCGCCCATCTGGCTTATAAGAATAAGATGATCTCTCTCTCTCTCTGACACCCACAGAAGGGGAAATCCACATATTACTGGAAAGTTGGCACTTACTCCCTGCCAGAGAGTATCACTTAAGGCTGCTCAGCAACACACCTGTTCTGAAAGTCATTGTCTCAGGCTTGGATTACCTGTGCCTTCAACGCTGCCTCCCCCATTCTGATAGCAAGCATGATCCATAATGCATGATCTAATGATTAAAATTGCTCTGCGTCTCTAATGGCTGCTGATGACATGGAAGGCTTAAGCGCCCTCTCAAACCAAAGGGGTTAATCTGCCCCAGAGCTATGCTTGCTCCATGCCTTTTAACTGCAACGAGGTACATTTGCGCACCTGAGGATTATACCATATTATAGGGATATCAATTCCATTGCACTCTGAATACTAAAGTGCTTCAGTATGTTGCTGGGAGCGTGTGCACACTGACGAATGGAAATGAGAATTCTGCATCCCCCAAAAAGAGGCATGCCAAAAACTGTACAAATTACACCCATTGTACTGATGAGCAAAGACCTAGCTGCTTTTTCGCTGCTCCTCTAGAAAAACCCAACTCGGCCCTACCCATTCCAATCAAACTTCCAAGATTTCAGGTTCCTCAGTGCGGCTCACATGCTTTCAAAGGTACCCCAGCAATCAGGATGTCAAGCTTTTTCCTTCTTGTAATCCTGATTCTCATAGGGAATCAGGGCCATCACTTCAAAAGGCAGAGGCGACACCGTTCAAAGGCGCAGGAGAAGGCAACAGCTACATTTCCTCTGCCATGGAGATATGGACCAACGAGAAAAGGTGCGCTCCCTGATTTTCGACCTGTAATGCCACTGTTAAAAGGCTTGAATGCATCTTCCATTAATGGAAGCAACAAGCCTTGTTTTCCAGTCTGTTTCAGCACAAACAGAAGATGGAGGCAGTATGTGTGAAAAGGATCTAGGGGTTTTAGTGGACTACGTGAGCCAACATTGTGATGCAGCAGCAGCAGGAGCAAAAGAAGAAGAAGAAGCTAGTGCTAATCTAGGCTGCATCAACAGAAATCTAGTGTCCGGATCAAGGGAAGTAAATAGTACCACTCTATTGTGACTTGGTTGCAGGTGGCGCTGTGGGTTAAACCACAGAGCCTAGGACTTGCCGATCAGAAGGTTGGCGGTTCGAATCCCTGCGACGGGGTGAGCTCCTGTTGCTCGGTCCCTGCTCCTGCCAACCTAGCAGTTTGAAAGCACATCAAAGTGCAAGTAGATAAATAGGTACCGCTCCGGTGGGAAGGTCAACGGCGTTTCAGTGTGCTGCTCCAGTTCGCCAGAAGCGGCTTAGTCATGCTGGCCACATGACCTGGAAGCTGTACGCCGGGTCCCTCGGCCAATAAAGCGAGATGAGCGCCGCAACCCCAGAGTCGGTCACGACTGGACCTAATGGTCAGGGGTCCCTTTACCTATTGTGACTTGGTCAGACCCCGGAATACTGTGTCCAGTTCTGGGCACCACAATTTAAAAATGATATTGACAAGCTGGAACATGTGCAGAGAAGGGCAGCCAAGAAGATCAAGGGACTGGAAACCAAGCCTTATGAGGAATGGTTGAAGGAGCTGGGCATGTTTAGCTTGGAGAAGAAAAAAACTGAAAGGAGATACGATAGCCATCTTCAAATATCTCAAGAGCTGCCACATGGAAGAGGGAATGGAAGAGGGAACAAGCTTGCTCTCTCCTGCTCTGGAGGGCAGGACTTGAACCCATGGCTTCAAGTTACAAGAGAAGAGATTGTGACTAAACATCAGGAAGAACTGTCGGAAGAGCTGTTTGATGGTGGGACGGATTCTCTTGGGAGGTTGTGGACTCTCCTTCCTTGGAGGTTTATAAGCAGAGTTTGGATGGCCATCTGTCCTGGATGCTTTAGCTGAGATTCCTGCACTGCAGGGGGTTGGACTGGATGACCCTCGGGGTCCCTTCCAACTGCAGAATTCTAGGATTTCATAATCTGGGATCGACCGAACAAATCCTATCTGCGTGAACTGCTTACCCTCCCAACAAGACGTCTCATGCCTGGGTTTTTTTCCATTGTAAACATCCCAGAAGTGCTCAACGTCTTGATGGACAGATGAATTGGTGAGATTATGCAACAGCTGGTGCCAGATGGGGCTGGAGCACAAAGAGATTTAGGGGTGGGAGCAAGACAAGAGCCTGGAAGAATTTGACCTTCTGGTCCGGCAAGCACCAAAGGTATTCACTTGGTAATTGTCCGAAGATCCCATGGTCACGGGCTTTGCCCACCCACCTGCCACACCAACCCTCATCCCTCCCCAATGACCCCGCTGCTCCCTCTCCTATTCTTCCCCGAAGCCTGAAGGTAGCGTTAACCCAAAAGCTGAAACACTGGAAGTCAACAAGGCATGTCCCCCCCCATCACCCATCTGAGGAAGCCTTGCAGGTTGCCTCGGCAACCCCATCCATTTCCAAGCAGCTGCGAAACTGCACCCCATCAAAAAGCAAAGCCAGGGATGGCTGCCCTTTTGTGAGAGCCTCTCCCCCCCTCCACAAGCCCCTCTCTCCTTGTGTGTGGCGGAAAAAGCAGGCAAAGCCCTGACAGGCAGCGAGACAAGCGGCTCGCCCTCATCTCACAATGCCCAAGCGTGCGGCCATTTGTGTGTAAGGGCCTTGGCACAAGGGGGAAGCCAACATGCCAGCCAAAGACACAGCTGGCACTGGCATGCTTGGATTCAGTTTTGCTTGTCCGGCACTGGAAATGGCAAATGAGTTGGGGGGTCTATAGCAGGGGTAATTAAGGTGCCTCCCTTGAGGTCTTCCTCTGTCAGTAGTAGTAGTAGTAGTAGTAGTAGTAATAATAATAATAATAATAATAATAATTTTTATTTATAACCCGCCCTCCCCAGCCGAAGCTGGGCTCAGAGCAGCTAACAACAGTAAAATGGTAAAACATTCTAAAATCATTTCATTATAAAATTAATTCCAATCAAATTAATGGCAACCATTTGGGCTAGAAGTTCTGTGAGGATTGCCAAAGGAGGGAGTCAGGCTGTGCCCTGGCCAAAGGCCTGGTGGAACAGCTCTGTCTTGCAGGCCCTGCAGAAAGTCCTGCAGGGCCCTAGTCTCTTGTCTCTTGTGACAGAGCGTTCCACCAGATTGGGGCCACAGCCAAAAAGCCCTGGCTCTGGTTGAGGCCAGCCTAACCTCTCTGTGGCCTGGGACCTTCAAGACATTTTTGTTTGAAGACTGTAAGGTCCTCTGTGGGACATACCAGGAGAGGCGGTCCCGTAGGTACGAGGGTCCTAGGCCGTATAGGGCTTTCAAGGTTAAAACCAGCACCTTAAACCTGATCCTGTACTCCACCAGGAGTCAGTGCAGCTGGTATAGCACCGGGTCAATGTGATCCCGCAGCGAGGACCCTGTAAGGAGTCTCGCCGCGGCATTCTGCACCCGCTGGAGTTCCTGGGTCAGTCTCAAGGGCAGCCCCACGTAGAGTGAGTTACAATAATCCAGTCTGGAGGTGACCGTCGCATGGATCACAGTGGCTAGGTCAGGGCGAGAGAGATAAGGAGCCAACTGCTTAGCTTGGCGGAGATGAAAAAATGCCGCCTTTGTTGTAGCTGCAATCTGCGCCTCCATGGAAAGGGAGGTGTCGAAGATTACACCCAAACTCTTAATGGACGAATGAAGTCTCTGAGCCCCCAACCCAACAAATACGTCCAGTGCCCCTTTGGTGTCTTGAGGCAGTGAGGGACGTTATTCTCTCCTCCCTTGAAAGGCGCACAGAGCAGAAGGAGGAAGTTGAAAAAGCGACATTCTTCCCCACTTCCTCCTTGAACCCTGTGAGCATGCTATAGGTGTCTTTCTGTGGGTGGGGGGCTGATCAGGTGGGGTGGCCCCTACAGCACTCCCTCAAAAATCCCAATGTCCCTAAAAAGGTTGGCAGTCCCTCGCCTGCGAGAAAATTGAAACACACGCTTCATCATAAACAGTCATACTGGGAGTTCTATACTGAAGGATGGCTTATGCATCTATAAGATAAATGAAAATATATTATTGTTATTAAACTTTATATCCCATCCTTTCTCCCAAAGGAGCCCAAACTGGCAAACAACAAGTAATGAAACCTATTATGATAGGTTCTTTCTTTTATCCTCTGTTCTTCAAAAGGACACATTCTGCACCAACTCTCTGATTAAAAACTTGCTCCTCGATTTATTAGGTACATCATCCCATAAGTCAGTTATTTTCAACCAGTGTGCCATGGCACCCTGGGGTGCTTGGAAAGATGGTCAGGGGTGCTGTAGGCAACTCTGGGCTCTGTCCCTCTTTTCTCCCTCCCTCCTCTGATGCCCCTTCAAGTCTCTGCCTCCCAAAGGCTTGCACAGCTGTTTGTTGCAGCAGCCCTGGCTACAAGCTCTCCAGGCGAATGGTGCTTCTGGGGCTGGCCAGGGGGTGCTGAGTGCCAGGAGCTGAGGCGGCCTCGGAGCAAGCAAGCAAGCAAGCAGACGAAGGGGCCCAGCCAGCTAGTCCACCACACACGTGCTCATTGCTGCCAACCCGGATGTGGCCGGAAAACAGGGCAGAACAGGGCGGACTTATGCCTGCTCCATCGATGCGCACAGGGGTCAGGAACGGGGAGGGGGAAAACCTGTACATTAAAAAATAAAAACAGCAGACCTAATCTACGTTTTCATCATTTTGCTTAAAGTCTGGTTTTACTGTTATTTCTAATGAAAAATAAATACTTTTTTTTTTATGGAAATAAATAAAAGCAGCAATACAGACAAGCGCGGGGCGATCACTCACCACAAGCTCGCTGAACATAACGTCCAGCTCTTCCACCGGAGGCATGGGCAGGGAGGGCTCCATTGTCTGCAGGGCAAAGGCGCTGTCATTCCGCAGCCGGTAAGTGATCTCCGGGTGGTCATTACTCCGGAAGCAGCAGAAGATAAACGAGATCCCTCGCCCGCTCCTTTTCCGTGGGGCCATGGCTGGAGTTCTCCTGGTTCGCCTTCCTAGACGCTAAACCCTACAAAGGAGGGAAGAGGAGAACGTGTTAACAGTTTGGGCTACCAGCTGAGCTGGGCTACCCCCAGCACTATTCACCTTTTACCAATCCCACTACCCACCTCTATTTAAAGCCCTGTTCTTCAATAAGTAATCCCCAGTACATCATTCCGACGGGGAGCCTTTGGCCTGAACACCATCATCCTGGAAGTATAAACCGGTCGCTGGCAGGAACTGACTGAGTGGCTGCCATGCTTTTTAACGATATGGGAGTATCAAGTGCACCAATGGTCATTGCAGGTGTACTGAATAACACCAGAAACAGTTACAGATAGGTAGCCGTGTTGGTCTGCCATAGTCAAAACAAAATAAAAAAATTCCTTCCAGTAGCACCTTAAAGACCAACTAAGTTAGTTCTTGGTATGAGCTTTCGAAAAGTTCATACCAAGAACTAACTTAGTTGGTCTTTAAGGTGCTACTGGAAGGAATTTTTTTATTTTGTTTTGACCAGAAACAGTGCGGTGCAGTGGTTATAGAGTGTCAGACTAGGACCTGGGAGACGAGGGTTCAAATCCCCTCGCTGTCACTGGACCCTGCTGGTTATTTTCCTCGTTCAGCAGATTATTATTATTATTATTATTATTATTATTATTATTATTATTATTATTATTAAAATGTTCTTTTTCTCCTCCAGCCTTTTAAAGCAATGGTGCTCGTGTTTTGCAGGGAGATGGGTGCCGCTTGGAAACTTCTGGAATCGGAAAGCCCAGTGCTCAGAAGGATGTCATCATCTCCCCTCCCCTCCCCTCCCCTCCCCTCCCCTCCCCTCCCTCAGTTCTTCTGCCAGCTGGTCTGCAGAGTTGATTGGAGAAAGCCACAAAGTACTAGTTGCTTTTCCGTGAGCTCCTGTTCATCCACACCACTCCCTGCTTCCCCAGTCATTAAACTCATAAGAGGCTAAAGCAAAACAGAAACAACAACAACAACCCCCCCCCCCACAAGAGACACATCTTTAAATAGGGAAACCTAAGAGTTCAGCGTCTGTCTAACAGGCTCGCTCCCAGGGAGCACGTCTGCTGCAAAAAGCCTGGAATTAGCAATTTACATTGTTTTCTCTATTACTAAGAGATAATAGGCACGCCAACGCTTGTTGTTAGTTGCAGATCACGGCCGAACCTTCATGCTTGCAGCAAGGGATGCGTTAAGAAGCAGCATTGCTAACAAGTGGAGCTTCTCAGGAGGAGACGCCAGTCTTGCCACCAGTGAACCGCCCTGTGATCTTCGGATGAAGGGCGGTATACAAATTTAATAAATAATAATAATAATAATAATAATAATAATAATAATAAAAAATGTGTTGTCATGTGACATCTACAAAACTATGCCGGAAACATCTAGTTCACGTGGGCAAATGGTGCAACGTGATTGCATTTATGGGGAAAGTCTGTGGCTTGATGGCGCAGGCCGTGCCTTACATGCAGAACATCCCACGTTCCATCCTAGAACCGCCAGTTTTTTAAAATGAGAGGTAATAGGCAACAGGGAAGTTGGGCTGGGCAATATCGTCATACCTCGGCTTACATATGCTTCAGGTTGTGCATTATCGGGTTGCACACCGCGCCGAACCCAGAAGTACCAGAACGGCTTACTTCCGGGTTTTGGCGCTCACGCATGCGCAGAATCACCAAATCATGACCCACGTGTTTGCAGACGCAGCGCTACGGGTTGCTAACGTGCCTCCAGCACGGATCACGTTCATTACCAGAGCGTCTGCTGTATATCCTCCAAAACCGCTTTGAAGTCCATATCGTGACAGTGGTTATATAATCTTTGACCTGGTAATATATTGTGAATCATGATATGTGTGTTTGTTATGCAAAAATCACAATGTGGGAAAAACTGTGAAGCCAGCCGACGCCTCTGCAGAGCTCCATCACTATTTCAGACATCGCGACATATCAGTATATTGCAATGTTTAGCTGGTGATATATCATGATGTTGAAAACCAGTTATCACCCGGCCCTACTGTTTGCCTCTACAAAGTTGCATCCTTATTTCAGACCTCATGATATACTGTTATATTGCTGATATTTAGCTGGTGGTATATTGCAATGTTGAAAACCAGATATCGCCCAGCCCTATCAGGAAGATCTCATCCTGGCAACCTGGAGAGCGGCTGCCAGTCAGAGCCAACAAACCTAGATCTAAATGGTCAAATTGGCAGAGTCACACAATGGCAGCTGTTGGTTTGGTTATTGTAAAGGCTCCCTCCCCCTTTTTTAAAAGGCAATAGGGGAAAGTTTATTTCAGCAACGTACTGGAAACAAGTTCCTAGCAGCCTGGACAATCAAGTCTCTAGGATGGGAGGTTAGCAACAGCAAGACAAGTCCCATGACCCACGCTGCGTTGCATGTGAAGATCACGCAAGGCTTCTTCATTACCCGCTTTTGGCAGAAGCCCAGTCCCATTCCTCAGCTCCGCCAGTGTTTCCATGAAAAGGAAGGCGTTCTGCCAACACACTGCCACGGACTTTCCACAGAAATCCCACCCAACGTTGCACAATGCCCTCGAGGCAGATGCCAGCTTAGACAGCACAAAAGTTGCTCATGCAGTCTGGCTGGGCTGCGCCACATTCCTGCCCTCAGCCTCCCAACGGTACAGAAGCAAGGTTTTCAAAAGTAGGTTGGGAGAGACATTTATACGGGGACTTACAGGCGCAGGAAAGCTTCTCAAGGTAGAGGCTGGAACCAATCCACCAGGACTCATGTGCCTTTGGGCACTGTGATACCACACACACACACGGATCCACAAACAAGAAATGCCATTGTGTTTGCATGGGGAAGTCCACAGCCCAAATGATTTCAACCAGAGCAAAAACAGAAGTGGGCCTCACTCCCTGCTAACTCAATGATTCTTTGACCCTTGCACTTTGACACCAGGCTATGTTGTTGTTGTTGTTGTTTAGTCATTTAGTCGTGTCCGACTGTTCGTGACCCCCTGGACCAGAGCACACCAGGCACTCCTGTCTTCCACTGCCTCCTGCAGTTTGGTCAAACTCATGCTGGTAGCTTCGAGAACACTGTCCAACCATCTCGTCCTCTGTCGTCCCCTTCTCCTTGTGCCCTCCATCTTTCCCAAGATGAGAGTCTTTTCTCTTCTCATGAGGTGGCCAAATATTGGAGCCTCAGCTTCACGATCTGTCCTTCCAGTGAACACTCAGGGCTGATTTCCTTCAGAATGGATAGGTTTGATCTTCTTGCAGTCCATGGGACTCTCAAGAGTCTCCTCCAGCACCATAATTCAAAATTCAAAAGCATCAATTCTTCACACCAGGCTATAAAGGTAAAGGTAAAGGTACCCCTGCCCGTACGGGCCAGTCTTGACAGACTCTGGGGTTGTGCGCCCATCTCACTTAAGAGGCCAGGGGCCAGCGCTGTCCGGAGACACTTCCGGGTCACGTGGCCAGCGTGACACCGCTGCTCTGGCAAGCCAGAGCCGCACATGGAAACGCCGTTTACCTTCCCGCTGGTAAGCAGTCCCTATTTATCTACTTGCACCCGGAGGTGCTTTCGAACTGCTAGGTTGGCAGGCGCTGGGACCGAGCAGCGGGAGCGCACCCCGCCGCAGGGATTCGAACCGCCGACCTTTCGATCGGCAAGTCCTAGGCGCTGAGGCTTTAACCCACAGCGCCACCTGCCTTGTAATTAAGTACTAGCCTCACAGCGGTAAGCAACAAGGCAACAAGGCATTGCGTATGGGTTGGCCAGGGAGTTCCATGCCTCTTCTGTACCCAGCACAGAAACCAAGTGAGGCGCTCCCTCTCTTTCATGCCCAACGCAGAAATCTGGCCATAATAATAATAATAATTTATATGCCACCTATCTGACTGGGTTGCCCCAGCCACTCTGGGCGGCTTCCAACAAATTAAAACATCAAACACATATCCTACAATCCCTTCAATGCTCCTGAAAGACAGGACCAGTTCTTGTTAATATGCTTACTGCCCATGTATCTGTAATATGTGAGTAGACATCAGCCTTTTTATTCAGTTAAGTTCTGAAGCAAATTACCATGGCAAAAAAAAGGACAGATTTGGTAATAATTAGTTTCTTATAATAAAAGTGGTTTGGGGGGGCAGGGGGAGAATTAGAAACATCCAGCCAGCTGGTGCAAAAAGGATGGAGTTCTCCTTCTATCCTTTGCCAATCCACAGAAGGATGGTGACGATGCTTTTGCCTTTGTGGGATTATTTACAAAGTTGCTACCGTATTATTAGCCCAGCATTCGCTTAGCATTCTTTTTAAAATGTTCAAAGGGCTTTACATACATTGCCTTACTTTAATATTTTGCAACAGCTCCATAAAGTAGGCAAATAAATAAGCCTTGTATTGCACAGGTGTGCCCATCACTGACTGGCAATAGCTCTCCCAGGTTTTAGACAGGGCTCCTTTCTTAACCCACTTGAAGACATAAAATATTGAACCTGAGACCTTCTGCAAGCAAGCACCGGCTCCAACGCTGATCTATGGCTTCCCTGACAAGGAAATCTCCTGGGCCTTTATTTGATTTTGGAATATTTCTTTAAAATATAAAGCGGTATAGAAATAATAATAATAATAATAATAATAATAATAATAATTTCTACTGCCAAGCAAAAGGCGCCTAGACATTCCATTGTGGTGACTGAAGTCTAGGTTTAATGTGTCATTTGGCAATTAGCTTATAGATATGATTTTCTAACACAATTTCTCATGGTGGACTGGCTGGAGGAGACCCCCAAGGCAGGACACAGGAGGCTATTGACAAGGCACAGATTAGACATTAGCGACAAGGTCAAAGCAAGTTCAGTGAAACTCCACTCAACAGGCTATCAAAAGCAGCCGACAATCAAACACCACCGATCAATACCTTTTCAAAGGGACCTCGCTACAGCAGTCCGCAACCTAGATGTAGACTGCATCACTGCCATGGGCTTTGTCCAGAGGTGCCTATAGGACAGTGCTGGCTGGAGCTATGGTAACTGTAGTCGAAAACATGGCAGGCGTAAGACAAGGGTAGGCAACGTAAAGCCCGTGGGCCAATCGCCTTCTAAATCCGGTCTGGGAATCAGCGTGTTTTTACATGAGTAGAATGTGTGCTTTTATTTAAAATGCATCTCTGGGTTATTTGTGGGGCATAGGAATTTGTTCGTTTGTTTTTTTCAAAATACAGACCGGCCCACCACATGATCTGAGGGATGGTGGACCGGCCCATGGCTGAAAAAGGTTGCTGACCCCTGGCATAAAAGCGTAAGAAGAGCTTGCCAGAACAGTCCAAAGGGAGCCCACCTGTTCCAACATTCAATAATAATAATAATAATAATAATAATAATAATAATAATAATATATTATTTATACCCACCCATCTTTCTGGGTTTCCCCAGCCACTCTGGGAGGCTCCCAATAGAATATTAAAAACACGATAAAACATCAAACATTAAAAGCTTCTCTAAACAGGACTGCCTTCAGATGTCTTCTAAAAGTCAGATAGTTGTTTATGTCCTTGACATCTGGTGGGAGGGTGTTCCACAGGGTGGGTGCCACTACTGAGAAGGCCCTCTGCCTGGTTCCCTGTAACCTCACTTCTCGCAGTGAGGGAACCGCAAGAAGGCCCTCGAAGGAGGACCTCAGAACGATGGGGGTGGAGACGCTCCTTCAGGTATACTGGGCCAAGGCCGTTTAGGGCTTTAAAGGTTAGCACCAACACTTTGAATTGTGCTCGAAAATGTACTGGGGGCCAATGTAGGTCTTTCAGGACCGGTGTTATAAGGTCTCGGTGGCCGCTCCCAGTCACCAGTCTGGCTGCCGCATTCTGGGTTATTTGGGGTTTCCGGGTCACCTTCAGCAGTAGCCCCAAGTAGAGCACATTGCAGTAGTCCAAGCGGGAGATAACCAGAGCATGCACCACTCTGGCAAGATAGTCTGTAGCCGACCAGATGCGTCAAAGGGATGTCTGCAAGGTGGACACAACAGCACTCTGCTCACCTGCAATTCCCTGGAACGGGTAGAATACAGCATGTACTAGGGGTTGGTGAATAATAATAATAATAATAATAATAATAATAATAATAATAATAAAATTTACTGTACTTGTATCCCACCCACCTGACTACATTGTCCCGGCCATTCTGGTCTGCTTCCAACAAAATATAAAAATACGTGAAATACATTAAAAGCTTCCCGATACGGTGGAACCTCGGGTTGCGAACGTGATCCATGCGGGAGGCATGTTCACAACCCAGTGTTCGCAACCCGCAGCGCCACTTCTGTGCACGTGCGGGTTGCGATTCGGCGTTTCTGCGCATGCGTGAGCGCTGACACCCGGAAGTAACCCGTCCCAGTGCGCAACCCGAAATTTCATAACCTGAAGCATCTGGAACCCGAGGTACCACGGTACCTTCTGGTGAAGGCTGCTCAGTAGTGTTTAAAAACGGTGGCGGCCTCTGTTGAATTAAGACACCATTCTGCTAACTTAATTAAATTAAGCAAAAACAAAAACACAAGCTTCCTCAACACAAGCAACAGCTGTCGGGAGGTGTGTGGGTTTTGTTTGTGTTTTAAACCTGTTAGAATATGAAAATCTCAAAAATGCAGTTTTGCAGCCACGGTGCTGGGGACCATGGCGGCCCGTTGCCATGACACCCGCACGGGACCGATGGCTCTGCATCTGTGCGCACCAAAAGGCTCGGCGCGGAACCATTTGTAAATTCTGATCCGGCTGCCGGATAAGAGGCTTAAGATGGGGAAAGCCTGCACACAGAGCTCGCCGCGAAGGCTTCCAATTTGTCGCGCCCCGGGAATCAACAATGGAGCAGCGAGCGGCAAAAGGGAATGCCCAGCAAACGCGGCTTTGTACTTGGCAAACAACGGCCGGTCGGCACAGACACACGAGAAAAAGTAATTAAGAGAGCTGCCACAACAAAAAAACAAGGGAAGCAGAGACTGGCTATTTATCATTTTGTTTATGTGGGAGAATGGAGTGCAAACAATTCGCTGTGCTTATTCCACCCCACCCCCCGTATTAACAGACCCAGGAATTAGGCCATTAACATCCCCGCATTTTATAGACTACCCATCCCCTGCCACCACAAAGGCAAGTGGTCCCAATGTGCATGTTTTTGGTTTAAATCATCAAGAATACTCAGTAATGTTGCTAATGCCTCGGTCCAGTATACCTGAAGGAGCGTCTCCAACCCCATCGTTCTGCCCAGACACTGAGGTCCAGCGCCGAGGGCCTTCTGGCGGTTCCCTCACTGTGAGAAGCCAAGTTACAGGGAACCAGGCAGAGGGCCTTCTCAGTGGTGGCACCCGCCCTTTGGAACGCCCTCCCACCAGATGTCAAAGAGATAAACAACTACCAGACTTTTAGAAGACATCTGAAGGCAACCCTGTTTAGGGAAGCTTTTAATGTTAAATAGATTATTGTATTTTAATATTCTGTTGGAAGCCGCCCAGAGTGGCTGGGAAAACCCAGACAGATGGGTGGGGTATAAATAATAAATTAATAAAAAATTAATTAATAATACTGCAGGATTTCAGGCAGGATACCTATCTCAATTCTTACCTGGACATGCCCAGGATTGAACCTGCAAGCAAACTGATGCTCTACCAGTGAGCTAAAGACCCTTTCCAGATCCCAGGCTACAGTGATCCAAATTAGCCAGGTGCCAGGTGCGTTTTGCACCTGGCTATCCACCAATTGTGACCAAGTGATGACGTCTGGGCCCCAGGATGGAACCTGAGACCTCCACTATGTGGAGCTGCATGCCTGGGGAACATTGGATCTGACCTGTTTTCACACACCAATACTGCATCTTGTAGAATTGCATCCGTTGTATTTTATCTGCGTGATCGGAATGAATATCAGGAACCAAAATGGTTTTTCTGTGCAGCCTGAGCACGATCAGTGAATGACGTTACAGTGGTACCTCAGGTTACAGACGCTTCAGGTTACAGACTCCGCTAACCCAGAAATATTACCTCAGGTTAAGAACTCTGTTTTAGGATGAGAACAGAAATCGTGCTCCGGCGGCCCGGCGGCAGCAGGAGGCCCCATTAGCCAAAGTGGTACCTCAGGTTAAGAACAGTTTCAGGTTAAGAACGGACCTCCAAAATGAATTAGGTTCTTAACCTGAGGTACCACTGTACAGTGAATTGACATCGCTTGTCTTCACTTACCCCACTGCCCTGCTCACAGCTGTGAAGAATATTCTCTTGTTATGAATGGTCTGTATCTCGATTAAGAAAAAGAGGTCGGAATAGGCCGATCTATATGCGGACTGTCCCTGGACCACGTGACTTTTCTTCTTTAAGTTCTCAAAGCGCAAGGTTGTCATCGGAACTAGCCAGATGTTTAACTATCAATCACAGACAGCCCGTCATTTGAAAAATAATACTTTAGAGCCATCTTGTCCAAAAACTGCAACTAGACTGTTTTGCTGACTGCAACCTTGGTTTAAGGAGCCATCTTATATATCTGAGCTTCTTTTTTATATACTTTTTATTAGATGTTCTAAATTACATTTCAAAATATTCAAACAACCTTAAATCAACAACTTCCCTTCTTCTCCTTCCGTGGTTCATTTTGCATACCATACACCCCTGCATATTTTACATGAAGTAAACCATTCAGTAATCCATTGTTACATCCATCAGAACTTATTTACACTGTTGAATTTATCTTAATGCTACCAGTGTTTTTAAATAAACACAATTTTCACCTATTTGTTGTTGTTGTTTAGTCGTTTAGTCGTGTCCGACTCTTTGTGACCCCCTGGACCAGAGCACGCCAGGCACTCCTGTCTTCCACTGCCTCCTGAAGTTTGGTCAAACTCATGTTTGTAGCTTCGAGAACACTGTCCAACCATCTCATCCTCTGTTGTCCCCTTCTCCTTGTGCCCTCCATCTTTCCCAACATCAGGGTCTTTTCTAGGGAGTTTTCTTCTCTTCTCATGAGGTGGCCAAAGTCTTGGAGCCTCAGCTTCACGATCTGTCCTTCCAGTGAGCACTGAGGGCTAATTTTCTTCAGAATGGAGAGGTTTGATCTTCTTGCAGTCCATGGGACTCTCAAGGGTCTCCTCCAGCACCATAATTCAAAAGCATTAGTTCTTCGGTGATCAGCCTTCTTTATGGTCCAGCTCTCACTTCCATACATCACTACTGGGAAAACCATGGCTTTAACTATACGGACCTATATTTTCACCTATATATTCAGCAAAAATTGTTTTCCAGTTTTCTTTAAATGTTTATTCTTCTTGTTCTCTTATTCTATAAGTCTGCAAGCTGCACGTATTCCATCAGTTTAAGTTGCCATTCTTCTTTAGTTGGGACCTTACTTATTTTCCATTTTGGAGCTAACAAAACACAGGCCGCGGTAGTAGCGTACATAAACAGCCTTCTATGACACCTGGGGGTTTCTCTTTTACCCTTTTACAAGTCCACCACATATGATAAAACATGTATATTTCAGCTTCTAACACTGCAAGCGCAACTCTTTTTCTCTGGTGAATCCCTCTTAGAGAAGCGGTCAGAGAGCGGCAGGTAGCAGCTCAGCCTGGGGTCAAGCAACAAAACAGATTGGCAGGATGTTCAGGACAGGTAAAAGGAAGCTGGCTAATGATGAAGTTTACTTCCTCAAGGTGTCAGGAGCATCAGCTTGGAATGGCTTTAGAAAGGGGAGATTCGGCGGGGGGGTCAAACTCTATATGCAATTGCTTAATACATGTTTTTATTGTTTGTGATATCAAGAGAAGGAGAAGGAGATTTACTTGCAAGAGACAACTTCTATTTACAGTGGTACCTCAGGTTAAGAACTTAATTCGTTCTGGAAGTCTGTTCTTAACCTGAAACTGTTCTTAACCTGAAGCACCACTTTAGCTAATGGGGCCTCCTGCTGCCGCTGTGCCGCCGCTGCATGATTTCTGTTCTCATCCTGAAGCAAAGTTCTAAACCTGAAGCACTATTTCTGGGTTAGCGGAGTCTGTAACCTGAAGCGTATGTAACCTGAAGCGTAGGTAACCCGAGGTACCACTGTATTTGGAAAATACAACTTCTGTACAGCTTCTGTTGAGCTCACTGGAGAAAATGATGGGGTATAAATGCAAGGAAAGGAAAGCAATGCAATGTGCATGTATGTGTACACACACACAACAACAACAACAACAACAACAACAACAACAACAACAACAACACAGTGCTTTTGCAGCTGTGAGCTCTTCTTAGCCTCTTCTCACAGTTGCTGTGTCTCAAATCCCCCCTGTACCCCAAAATTTTAACCTGCTTTGCCACACTCAAGTCGCTGCATTCCCCAGATTATTAACACAAGGCAAACACACATGTTTTGTTCTGCTCTTACAGGGAAGCCCATCATGCCAGGCAGCTGAAGGCCCATGCTCCGCTTAGCAAGCTGTGCAAGGAAGCACAAGATTTGCATGATCTGTACTGCAAAGGTGGCAGGGCATGCCAAACCTTGAAAGCCTCTCTCAGGAACATCAGAAGTTACTGTAAACAAGGAAAAATGCTTATGGAACCCAAAAAATGTTTCCTAACACATTGGCACCGAGCCAGGAAGTTCTGGCGTGTCAGCATCCCTGCTTTGGGAGGAGTAGGGGAAAAAACACATGCCAAATGCCCGTCAACTCTGGGGAGGAGAAGGCGGCAGTCTTCAGCATTTTTTATTCTGAGTCACCAAAAAGTTGTTTACAAGGAAGTGCTTCTCCGGCAGCTAATGATGTGCTTGACTTTTAAATGCCTATCTTTAGATCAAAGTCAACACACAGCTCAACCCCTTTTATCAAGTCACCACAGCAGGCAGACAAGGTGACTGAAATGCACTTGTAAAGAGCGGAATAGAGTCGAAACTGGCTTGCTAATTGCACTTTTCCTTCAGTTTGGTGTAGCCGGTCGTTTAACCGGCCCATGGACCTGCCCACTCAGTCGGCTCCCATGTGCCAAGCTAAACCGGCACGGAGAAGATAGGGGACCGCCTTCCGCAATGCTGGCTAGCTTCCCATTGGCTGCTGGAAGTTCCTGCAGCCAATGGGAAGCTGCAGACGCCTCCTCCGTGCCGGAAGGAGCGCCAGAAATAGCGTTTGCGCCTGCATGCGCACTCTGGCCAACCGCAACGTCTCTGGGACCGTGAACAGGCCCAAGCTGCAAAAACTTTGCCGACCCCTAGGTTAGAGTGTCAGACTCGGATCTGGGAGACCAGGATTCAAATCCAGACTTCGCTACAAAGCACATTGGGTGACCTTGGGCCGGTCACTGCCTTTCAGTCTCACCTACCTCACAGGGTTGTTGTGAGAATAAAAAAAAAATGAGCAAAGGGAGAATGATGTATTCCACTTTCACCTTGTTGCAGGAAAGGTGAGCTATCAATGGAACAAATAACTTTATACTGTGCATGTTATTTATGCACACTTCTCCCCTGACTAGATGTTCTATATTAAGTGGTTTGCAAACCCTTAAAGCAAATTAAATTTAAGGGTGCAAAGGTGGGAGTTGTCCAAAAGGAACCGATCTGCAGTACATGGAGGGGGCTCTACCGCTTACAAGATGCAAACCCAGCGTATTCCCTGCCGCAATCCAGAAATGTCAAAATTACTGACCTGCAAAACCGGGGACATGAAGACGAGCTTCTGTGCCACCGAGAGTTTTGCCCTACTTTTCTCTCTCTCTGCGCCTGATGAGTCAAGATCGCTCCTGCATCCCTAGAGACTCTTCCACTTTTGGAGCTTTGTCCAGCGCGAATCTGTACACAGCGCACAGTTAATGCAGGTCTGGACCATAAAGAAGGCTGATCGCCGAAGAATGGATGCTTTTGAATTGTGGTGCTGGAGGAGACTCTTGAGAGTCCCATGGACTGCAAGAAGATCAAACCTCTCCATTCTTAAGGAAATTAGCCCTGAGTGCTCACTGGACAGATCGTGAAGCTGAGGCTCTGACACTTTGGCCTCCTCATGAGAAGAGAAGACTCCCTGGAAAAGACCCTGATGTTGGGAAAGATGGAGGGCACAAGGAGAAGGGGACGACAGAGGACGAGATGGTTGGACAGTGTTCTTGAAGCTAGCAGCGTGAGTCTGACCAAACTGCAGGAGGCAGTGGAAGGCAGGAGTGCCTGGCGTGCTCTGGTCCATGGGGTCACAAAGAGTCGGACATGACTAAACAACTAAACAACAACAACTATAATCTTAGATTGCAGAAGGGCTCAAATATTTAGGCCGGACCCAAAAGGAGCAGGCAAATGATGGCAGTCAGGGTCCTGAGAACTATAGTTTGTTAGGGACGATGGGAGCTGAGGCTCTGGGAGGGGTGAACTACGCTTCCCAGGAATCTTTGGGGGAGGCTATTTGTTTCAATGTGTGCTGTGAGTACAACCTATGACCAGAGCTTCTCAGAATCCTAATGTACGCAAGGAAGCCGGCTACAGTTGGGCTGGAAATGCCAATTACCACCTTGTGGGGTTTGGGAGTCAAACAATCCAATTCAATAGTTAGCATTTGCCTCGGGAAAGTCAGCTCCCGACTGAGTTTTTCTTGGCTGTTCACAATGTGGGCGCTGGGTCTGATTGAAAGGCCACCCACCCCATTTCAGCCAAACACAGTAACCAGTTTTATTTACTCTCAGATAAAAAGAAGCATGTGCCCAGTTTAAGTACAGCTTCCGGGGGGCATGGGGGTGAGGGAGAAAGAGAAATCTGTATTCAGTTATAAGGGACCACTTTACAAACAAGAATTTCCCTATGTTTTGGGGAAATTGGGGGGTGAGGTGGTGGAATGGCAGCCCTAAGCCCTTCTTTCAGGTTTTATTGATTATAGATCACCCCCTATTTCCGATGTGAAGACAGTGTATCACACAGAGGGGGAAGACTACAATCACACACACACACACACCCTACTGCCTATATGAGCAGTGATTCTACATTTCTGAGATCAGATGTTGCCAACCTTTTCCGATCAGTGTGCATATTTGGATTTTGGATTGAGGAGTTTGGATTTGATATCCCGCTTTATCACTACCCGAAGGAGTCTCAAAGCGGCTAACATTCTCCTTTCCCTTCCTCCCCCACAGCAAACACTCTGTGAGGTGAGTGGGGCTGAGAGACTTCAGAGAAGTGTGACTGGCCCAAGGTGACCCAGCAGCTGCATGTGGAAGAGCAGGGAAGCGAACCCGGTTCACCAGATTACGAGTCTACTGCTCTTAACCACTACACCACACTAGCTCTCTCTCCCTCCCCCAATGCACACAGATCATTTATCTCCAGCAACCCTTAAATTTTGCTTTTCCAAGGGCTCAGGGTCAAAATTGGATCCAAAGAAACCTATCTTGAGTCCTGGGGAGCACATAGAGCTGTAAGAGGAAGTGGAAATGAGAGCTATTCTTCTATGGTCTTTTCCAGGGAAAAGTAAGGAATGGCCCTCGCTACCTCATGACCAAGGGGGAAGTACATTGGTGCCTCGGTGGGTTTTCAGGCACCAGAAGAGATCACCACAGCTTCCGCAAGCACCACATTGGTGACCTCTGGGCAAAGAGTCTGATGAAAGATGTTCTGCCTCTTGTATGAGGAACAGCTGCAGCAATTTCTACATTAAACCACATCTGGCACATGAAGAGAACGGACCCACAATCTGTTCTCAGATTTCAGAAGTCAAATAAGCCAAGCTATCACGGTCCATTTTAGCTTCTTTCCACTGAATAGGATGCATGTACTGAAAAATAGATCAACCCTGGGGATCCTCCACTTTGCACCTTATGGATCTTGCCCAGGCAGTCAAGATCCATTTTTGCTTTGGGATTTTTTTCTTTAAAATATAAAGCAGTACAGAAATGAAAATATAACATCATCTCATTGCCAAAAACAAATCACCACAAAAGGTGCCTAGCGACTGTAACCTAGGTTCAAGGTGCCATTCGGCGATTAGTTTATATGTCTGAGTTTCTCACACTGAACAGGATAGAAATTTCTGTGCTTTTTAGAAGATCCCATTGCAATGTTCAAAACAGGAGTAGGAAAACGGGAATGGGCGTGGGAACAGGTATCCTGTTAATCACACATCACAACTGTCAACTGCAGTCCATTTTTTGGTGCTTCGGCAAGGAGTGGGCAGGATGGTTGAATATTGATTGTTGCTTCTTGTATAAATCAGTGAAATAAATAAAATATGCTGGTGAGGCCGGGGAGCCTTATCAGTTTTATATAAATCTTCCACTCCACAGAAATATCTCCTGTGGTTATCTACTCCTCATCTGAAAATAAAAGCCGTGCAATTTTCAAAAGAAAAACAATAACACCATTTAGAGCAGTCTTGTGCATCCTGGTATCTGTTGAGCCAAGCTGGCTGGCTAGGGGTTAAGGGACCTGTGGTCCAAACATGCCTGAGGGCAATCAGTTCAGACTCTAGGGAATTTCACTAAACCAATTTGGACCAAGGAGGTATTTCACTCCTTCCCCAGCGAGACCCAAGAAAGCTTCATTCATATCTAATTTAGAGGCCGTCTACCCAAAACACAAATATTAGAAGTCCGGTGGTGTGGAATTTGCCTTTCTAGCAGTAGGGGTGGGCAGCATCATTCAGTATTCCCCAAAATGACTTTTCACCACCAGATGGATAAAAGAGAACGAGAACGAACCGGGGGTGAAGGGAACCAGAGGCAACAGTGGCGCAGTCTTTGAAAAGCCTCCAAACTCAATGTTTTTCTTCCCCCACAGATTACTGGCAACTGTTCTTGGTTCCATCCTGCTAATGTGTGCGGATACAGTTTCTAAAGAATGCAGCATTTTAAAAGCAGAGCCTAAACAAGGGAGCACTGACTGCCCACAGTGTGTATGAATGAAATAGTTGCTGTCGGCGCACAGTCTTCAAAAAACCATCAGGAGCCAAGCAATTAAGTCTCAAACTGAGGGCTTTTCATATATTTGCGGCTACAGAGGGGTTGGGTGAAGCTTGTAATTTTCCTCTAAGCAAAGCTCAAGCTAGCATATCGCAGGGACGGGGGCTTTAAGTAATAACCCCTCATCTTTGGAACTTCTTTCTGCAGGAAATCACTTCTTTGATATGGTCCCTAAAACCTTTATTCCTTCAAGCTGTTTCTCATTTTTTATTACAGTTATACATATTTAAATCTGGGCTTGTTTCATGGGTTGTAGTTATCTGAAGGAAAAATACCCTGTTAATGTTCTTATGTTCTAAAACATTTTGTGAAGGTTTGGGCTTTCCATCACAGGATAAAAAGAAATAACTTTTCATCCAATCATATATCTAATCTTCCCTGCAAAGAAGTAACACAACTTTGGATAGCAGTGTGGAAGATTAGGGTCCTTTCCTTATCATAACCTCTGGGCGGGAATTACCAGAGGACATGTCTGCATTTTTCAGAAAACAGACAAGGCTCACCTCTGCAAACTGCCAACATACTTCTTAGAGTCATACCTCGGGCTGAAGTAGCTTCAGGAGAAGTACAGTGGTACCTCGGGTTACATACACTTCAGGTTACAGACTCCGCTAACCCAGAAATATTACCTCGGGTTAAGAACTTTGCTACAGGTGAGAACAGAAATCGTGCTTTGGCGGCGCAGCAGCAGCAGGAGGCCCCATTAACTGAAGTGGTGCTTCAGGTTAAGAACGGACCTCCAGAATGAATTAAGTTCTTAACCCGAGGTACCACTGTATTTTCGGATTGCACGCTGCGGCGACCCGGAAATAACGGAGCATGTTACTTCCACGTTTCGCCGCTCGTGCATGCGCAGACAGTCAAAATGACGTCCCACACATGTGCACAAGCGGCGAATCGCGACCTGCGCATGCGTAGATATGAGGACGTGGGTTGCATTTGCTTCTGGATGCGAACGGGGCTCCGGAACGGATCCCGATTTGCATCCAGAGGTACAACTGTATTTTTGTTACATCTTCAGGAAGGTAGATCAAGAAATCAAAATATGAGCTGCTGTCACTGCAATTACTCCCAGGTGGGTTTTGTAGCATTTCAACATATGGGGTATCATTTATGTATATATATATTTAATTAAGCTCCCTTATTTTTAGGAAAAGCAGGATATGACAAAAATTGCTAAGCATATTAAAAGAACTGGGTTTGTTTAAAGCTTTAAACATGGTGGAGGTAGCCAGTTTTATAAAATAAAAAATGACTCCAACCCTGGCTATATGATAATTCAAAGGGGGGCGGATTCCCTCAAGGCGTCGATGAATGCACGCATTGCCCTTCATTTCAACTTTCCAATAAGTCTTAGATCAAAGTCTTTATTGCCTTGTGTCTGTCCAAAAGCTACACTCTGCAACGTAGCTCGTTTCTGACCCAACAAAACTGAAAGGGCTTCTCCTGATCTATGGCTTCCATGATCAAAGCTCTCACCTCCCATTTGAAGTCCATCTGGAATCTTCGCTGCCATGTGTGCAGAAACCTTTCAACTCCCTCCCAAAATTCAATCCAGCCCAGAGTTTGTTCTTTTCTCTACGCTCTCTAAGGCTATATCTGTCACGTACAGGTAGCTTGCATTTCTAGGTTTAATAAGCCAGCAGGGACAGGAACGCAGACCGTAATCCTCATGGAACAGGAGAAGGCAAAGCTCAGCAAGATAATGTGAGGGGAAGAGGAAGCTTTTTCCCATGTTGAAGAACAGGAGTTGCTGTTTCTCCCCACGCTTGGTTCAGCGTCTTGTGCTTGTTGTTGTTGTTTAGTCGTGTCCGACTTCGTGACCCCCTGGACCAGAGCACGCCAGGCACTCCTGTCTTCCACTGCCTCCCGCAGTTTGGTCAAACTCATGCTGGTAGCTTCGAGAACACTGTCCAGCCATCTCGTCCTCTGTCGTCCCCTTCTCCTTGTGCCCTCCATCTTTCCCAACATCAGGGTCTTTTCCAGGGAGTCTTCTCTTCTCATGAGGTGGCCAAAGTATTGGAGCCTCAGCTTCAGGATCTGTCCTTCCAGTGAGCACTCAGGGCTGATTTCCTTCAGAATGGATAGGTTTGATCTTCTTGCAGTCCATGGGGCTCTCTAGAGTCTCCTCCAGCACCAGAATTCAAAAGCATCAATTCTTCAGCGATCAGCCTTCTTTATGGTCCAGCTCTCACTTCCATACATCACAACTGGTACCAGGGGTCAACTAGGCGCCTCTGGGAAGCAAGCAATCAAGACCAGAGCATGACAGCACTCTCCCACCAACTGGTATTGAGAGCCACTTATTTCCTCCAACAACATTTTCCATTTCTGTTCAGCCAGCAACTCGTCTCTTATTATCATTGAAACCTGCCTTCCACCTCTCCTTATCTACTGATGAAAGAACTTGAGAATGCACAGAGCAGAGCTGGGGAATCTGTGTCCTCCAGATGTTGGACTACCGATCCCAACAGCCTCGGCAAGCATGGCCAATGGCCAGGGATGATGGCAGCTGCCGTTCCAAACATCTGGAGGGCAGCAGGTTGAGGAAGAATGCTTTGCACAGCAACAGATCATTGCTCCATCCAGTCCAGTGCTGGAGAGTAGGAAGGGACCCTGATGGTTATCTAGTCCGACCCCCCGCAATGCAGGAATCTCAGCTAAAGCATCCAGGACAGGTGGCCATCCAACCTCTGCTTAAAAACCTCCAAGGAAGGAGAGTCCATCACCTCCCGAGGGAGACCGTTCCACTGTCAAACAGCTCTCATTGTCAGAAGGTTCTTCCTTACAACCCGAGGTACCAATGTATAAAGATTAAGAGTTGACAATTTCATAGAGGAGGAGGCGACATTTTTCCACCTTCGCCGCATCAAGCATTTGGTCCCTTACCTTTCCCGCCCCGACCTGGCCACAGTGATCCATGCGACGGTCATCTCCAGGCTTGACTACTGTAATTCGCTCTACGCGGGGCTGCCCTTGAAGCTGACCCAGAAACTCCAGCGGGTGCAGAATGCTGCAGCGGGGCTCCTCACACGGTCTCTGCCATGGGAGCATATTCACCCAGTGCTTTTCAAGCTGCACTGGCTCCTGGTGGAGTACAGGGTCAGATTTAAGGTGCTGCTTTTGACCTTTAAAGCCCTTCACGGCCTAGGACCCTCGTACCTACGGGACTGCCTCTCCTGGTATGCCCCACGGAGAGCCTCAAGGTCCATAAATAACAACACCCTAGTGGTCTCAGGCCCTAAGGAAGTTAGATTGGCTTCAACCAGAGCCAGGGCCTTTTCAACTCTGGCTCCAGCTTGGTGGAACGCTCTGCCTCATGAGACCAGGGCCCTGCAGGATCTGATTTCTTTCCGCAGGGCCTGTAAGACAGAGTTGTTCCGCCTGGCCTTTGGCTTGGAGCCAATTTGATTCCCTCCCTCCCTCTCCCCCCCTCTCTCTCTTTTTTTTTTCTTTTCCTTCTCCTCCTGCGATGAGGCTACATTTTAATATTTTAATGTTCCATTATTTTAATGTTGTATTTTATTTTTGTTTTTAAGTTTGTAATCATTCATCTTGTTTTTATTATTGCTTGTAAGCCGCTCTGAGCCCGGCCTTGGCTGGGGAGGGCGGGGTATAAATAATAAAAAATTATTATTATTATTATTATTATTATTACTGATGGCCAGCGGGTTTTCCGTCTTGCGAGGCATTCGTCTTGCGGGGCACCACTGTATCTGGGTGGCCACTGATGAGAACACGACACAAGTCTAGATGGGCCACCAGCAGGCTCTTCTGATGCTAACATTTGCCATTTTAGCATCCGATATCTTAGATCTTAATAACCATTTTACTCCGCAAACATACTTCTACAAGCATATTAGACTTCCGGGTTGGCGCCATCGCCGAATGGCGGACTCCCTCCGAGCTCCGGAGGGAGCCTGCTCGGCAGGCGCTGGGTCCTACCGCGCCGGCGACGCGGGGACCCTTAAAAACCATGGGCGCTGAAACCCATGGACATGGTGACTCGGCTGGCACCTTTTGCGCCCCCCCGACCCGTGAAGGAGCCTTTTTAAAGGCTGCGGAGCGGGTGACGGGGGGGTGGTGCTTTGAGTCCTTCGCTTCCCCTGCCGAGCGAAGCCGCATGCCATTCGACGGAGAGCGCTGACTTCTTCCATTGAAAATCTGGACTTAAAAGAATAACCCGTGAGTAATCGGAACCTGGACTAAAAAGGGGGATAAAATTTTTAAAAAAATTCGGAGCGAGCGGGGGAGGCGCAAAAAGGAAGTCAGCCCCCCCCTGTTGTAGAAGAGTTAAAGCAAAGGATTTGACAACTAAGATCGAGCGCAACCCTACTTTGACAAAGTTATTAACTTCGCGAGGGAAAATCATAAGACTGAGCTGGAGGAGAAAGGTGGAACTGAATTGAATTAAAAAGCAACCCCCCCCCCCGGAACCCTGGGAGCGATTTGTGAGAGCGCCGGGAGAAGAGAAATAGAGGTTTTGACAGCTGTCAAAGAGCTGTCAAAGCGGAAGAATAAAATAGAGAACTTTGTTACGAGGACTTTGCCGGTTACATTTGTTACAAATTGGATATAAATTGTTACAAACAAGGAATAACAAGTTATTTTGACTGGTGGACGTGATCTGGAAGGGAATTTAGTTATTGCAAACCACCTAGAGGAGCCGAGGGACATTACAAGTATTGTTGGCGTGGAATTTGACCAGAACTTTCTATCTCCTGGGAAACTGCAGAAATGGAACACTATTTTGTCTACAGAGGTCTACGCACTAAAGGAGACAATAGATTTATCTATTGAAGAATGAAAGGGACTTGACGTAATGTTTTGTCCTTGAACAACAAGCCTCTGCAGAGGAATTAGAAGCTTTTGGAATTGGAACATTTGTGCAGGAGAGCAGGGGGGAAAAAAAAGGAAGAGTGAGATCAACAAGAACAACAAGAATAATAAGAACTGGACAAAGCTGGAAGTGGGAACATTTGGGACATCCAGATTTGACAGGTTTAAAGAAATAAAATTGGAGCTTTTACTCCTAGATATAAAAATCTGGATGGAAGAAATGGGCCTTTTTTGAGACAGACTCCTTCCAAGATTGGATATTCGAAATTAAAGATGACTGGGAAAGGACTATGGTTTAGAGAGATGTGGGAACTCCAGGAAGACATCAGACGTCGAGGAACATTGGGAACGCAACCGGGAAAGGGGGGAGGGAAATTTGGAATCCAAAGGGTGTAAAATTATTTTTTTATTTTTCTTCTATTTTAATCTGTATTGCATATTAAAGGGGGGAACTCGCGGAAGGGAACAGGTCGATTTTAGGGGATGGGAAAATATTTTTAAAATTGAGTCAATGATAATAAGTTTAAATTTGGGATAAGAATTTGTTGAAATTTTTTTGTTTATTTGTAAGAATTGGAATACAGGAGGGGGAGGGGAGGGGAAGTCCCGAAAAGATGTTATTGGGGAAAAGATTTTAAAATTGGATGTTTTGTTTTTTTTTATTTTTATTTTTTTGTTGTAATTGGAAAATCTTAATAAATATCTTTAAAAAAAAAAATACAAGCATATTATGCGCTGAAAGGAGGTTGGATAAATCACTGCTTTGCCTGAAGGTATGTCACTGGAGCGCAAGTCTTTTAGAGATGTGCAATAGGAATGCACTAATCGGGTAATTCTTTTCCAGCTCTAGGCAAAGCTGTAAAATCAATGCTTAAGATTCTTAACTCAAGGTAAATTCAGTAAAGCACACCACATAATAGGCTTTTGTCTCTAAAACATGCTTCAAATTAGCAGTGTGTGTGTGTGTTTAAATGCAGGAGTGAGATAAATCACAAGAAGTTCTTCTGGCTTATCACATTCAGTACTGCTCCCTTTAGCTTAGGAGCAATATGACATAAGAACCGTTTGTCGACTTTCTAACTGGTTTCTGGCGTGCAAATTTACAGCTAATAAAAAACGGAACACATCTTCCAAAGCAGCTGCGTCTATTTGGCTGCAAAAGAAGGCGAGTTTTTCCTGAATGTGTGAGTAAAAATCTATGTGGCACCCTGCGCCTCACTTGTCGAGCTAGTATTGCAAAGTCAAAAAGTTTATTGGGGGGGGGGGCGAATTGAAGATCCTTTTGTAGTGTATTAAAATAACACCTTCGCTTCATTGTAAAGAGGAATGCTCATATGTACAAATGCTAATGGTATTATTAATATTGTGCAACACACTAGTTTAATTAAAAATAAAAATAAAGAACAGTTTTGTCGGGAATGGGAGGTCTCGCAAACTGTAGTACAGTGGTACCTCAGATTAAGAACTTAATTTGTTCCGGAGGTCTGTTCTTAACCTGAAACTGTTCTTAACCAGAGGTACCACTTTAGCTAATGGGGCCTCCCGCTGCCACTGCACCGCCAGAACACGATTTCTGTTCTCATCCTGAAGCAAAGTTCTTAACCCAAGGTACTATTTTTGGGTTAGCAGAGTCTGTAACCTGAAGCATCTGTAACCTGAAGCGTCTGTAACCCGAGGTACCACTGTACATGGCCAGGTTTGAGACTATTCTAAGTGACATCGCTTCCAACTGTAACTGGAGAGTCTTAGGGATGGATTTAGGTTCAGACCCCAGGTCAGAGAAAAGCAAGACGCAGGTTCTATTTAACCTAGGATTGGAGGTATAGGAGCATCAGTGAGCAGAGGCCTATCCACACATCTTCAAGTGAATACAAGGCAAAAAAATACCTAAGAAAAGAAGTTCGATTATAAATGGCACTTCACGGTCCCTGCATTACTTGTATGCATAGAACATGTCCTAGTTCATTATGTTTTAGTTTGCATTGTTTGATTGTATTTGTTTATGCTTCTTTTTGGAAAACTCAGTTAAAACAAACAAAACTATTAGTAAAAAAGGAAAACAACACCTGACAGTCAAAAAGAACAAGCACACCAGCTTATAGGATCATGTTCTTCTGGAGAAAGCACACATGCTGTGATCTTTTTCATCGAATTCCCCAGACAGGATTTCCAGTTTTTATTTAAATAAAAAGGCAGGACTCTGATCCTGGGTGTCCGGTTACATGTAAGAGGCAAAGCTAGATGCGCTCCTCGCTTGTAAAAATCAGACGCAAAAATCAGGATCATGTGCCTTTTTGAAGTTCAGCAACCTTAAAGTAAAAAACCTTCCAAGCTTGATTCATGTAGCAGCGCACCATGTGCCAACCACATCTGCCAGGTCTTTCCACACACACTCCTGAACCTAGAAGTTATATAAGGAGGGCGAGTGCATGAAAAGATCAGAAGCTGTCTCAGCTGATTAAGCAGGTTTCAGACAAAAACCAGCCAGGAAGGTAAATACGCCCTTTGGAAGTTCTAGAGGGGAGGGAACACCAAAAATGTAGACAGTAAATCATTATCCTAAGAAGGCTTTTAAGGGCTTCGAAAACACACACAAACACGAATTACTCAACAACACCGGGAACAAAATGTGACATTTTTTGCATGCTCTCCGATCAGATACTTTGCATCCTTCACCTGCACATATTTTTGCTTCATTCTTATCTTAATAGGCTAGAGAGCTACAAAAGGTATTTTTATACTAGCGCAGGCGATTCTGTCAACCTTTGCTAAAATTAGGCCTTGGCAAAAGGCGAGTACTTTGCAAAACTGTTAATTATTGCCGGGGATCCAACAATTCCTAAACTCGCTACACAGGTTTCTACGGGTAGGTTCACGTTATCAGCTTAAAACATAGCTGAGAAAGCTCAGTTGGTAGAGCAAAAGATTCTTACATTGCAGGTAGTTGGACTAGACAACTCTCATGGTCCATTCCAACGCTACAATTTTATGATTCTATGAAATGTAACGAACTTAGTCTCCCCTGCCCCCCAACTTTGTGTTTCAAGATGAATTTGTACCTCAGAGAGAGGGCAGGGATGTCTTCACCCTACATGTTATGACCTTCCTTGTTCCCTCCCCCCTTGCAAACCCCCTCTGTCCACAACTTCAATTTGTGACGTTGTCATCTGAGCATGCCCAAACGCCTGCCTCAAATGCACACACCATTCTTAAGTGTAACGAGAATGCAGCTCGATTTTTCTAGCTGGATTGAAGCTGGTTTGAGAAGTGCATATCAAACCGCGGTATCTGTCGACCAGTTTGCCTTAACCAAACCAACTTGGCACATGCAACCTTTCAAATGCCTTTTCCCTGGGAAATCACACATTATCTCTGTTGTTCCACTGGCGGTTTTGGAATCGAAGAGTTCCGTAGGAGGGCAGAGCAAGCACACTATGGTGTTATATAAGGCAACTCCACCTCCCGAGGCATGAATACTGATAGCTGTTTACCATTGATCCATGGAAAATGCCCTGAGAAATTAGTTCACATTGGATGAACAAGGAGACACGAAACGAAGGTATGCTGTCTGTGATGCGTTGCCCTATATCTATAGAGCAACACGAAGTCAAAGAGGTCATTGCCCTTCGCTGTCAAAAAAAGGAAACGAGAGGCTGCGTCCGGACATTAACTCACTAGCATTTGTCTGTGGGGTCATCTGACCTACAATGCGTTCAATATCTGAACTGTCTCCACTTCTGTCATTCTTAATGCAACTTGCACATAACTCTAGTGACAGGTAGGAAGCCGTGTTGGTCTGCCGTAGTCGAAACAAAATTTAAAAAATCCCTTCCAGTAGCACCTTAGACACCAACTACCGTATTTTTCGCTCTATAGGATGCACTTCCTCCCTCCAAAAATTAAGGGGAAATGTGTGTGTGTGTCCTATGGAGCGAATGCAGGCTCCTTGGCTTCAGCGATAGCAACACGCAGCCTCCGAAGCGCAGAGGGAGCTACGCGTTGCTTTCGCTGAAGCCTGGAGAGCGAGAGGGGTCGGTGCGCACTGACCCCTCTTGTTCTCCAGGCTTCAGGGATAGCTGCCTGAAGCCTTTGGAGCACAGCGGGAACTCGCACTGTGCTCTGAAGTGTTCGGGTTCCTTTTGCTGAAGCCGGGAGAGCAAGACTCTCCTGGCTTCAGCAGAGAGGGAGAGCTGCGCAGCGCCCCTTCAGCCAAGTGGGAGGAGAAATGGAAGGGGCTCTGTTTCTCCTGTTGCTTCGCTGAAGGGGCGCTGAGCAGAGAGGGGGAGATTTTTTTTTTTCTTGTTCTCCCCCTCCAAAACAAGGTGCGTCCTATGGTCAGGTGCGTCCTATGGCGCAACAAATACGGTAGGTTTGTTATTGGTATGAGCTTTCGTGTGCATGGTATCTGAAGAAGTGTGCATGCACACGAAAGCTCATACCAATAACAAACTTAGTTGGTCTCTAAGGTGCTACTGGAAGGATTTTTATTATTTATTTATTTCACACATAACTGTTTCTTGGCTAACCCATGGTGAATGGGCTCTCTAGGTCCAACCTCCCCAACAATCTAAATGTTTTCGAAAACTCAATTCACTTCCAGCCAGCACAGCCAGCAGGAATGATGGGAGATGTGGCCGAGCACCAACGACCAGAGACTAACCACACATCTGCACCAGTGGTTCTCAAACCCTTTTTTCACTGAGCCACATTTTCAGAATAAAAAATTGCTGGCGTATTATTATTATTATAAAATATTATTATTATTATATTCTACCAATGAGCTGCAGCCCTCCTCCAACAATTACCATGGCAGCACCATCATTGCACTAGAACAGCGTTTTCCAAACTTGGGTCTCCAGCTGTTTTCGGACTACAATCCCCATCATCCCTGATCACTAGCCCTGTTAGCTAGGGATGATAGGAGTTGTAGTCTATAAACAGTTGGAGACCCAAGTTTGGGAAACACTGAGCTAGAAGATGTCTCACACTGTTTCAAGAAAAAAGACTATGCCTTTGCAGTTTTTTTATTTCATAAAATTAATTCACCATCCGTTCATAAAAACAAAAGAAAACACCAAAAACCTTTAGAGTGGTTTACCCAAAAATATAATTATCGGAAAGTTATTGATAAAAAGAACCAGAGTAATTCAGAACGTTCCAAAAAAATCAGCAATGAACTAAAATAAATATCAGCATGCTAGATATCAGGAAATCAGCCCTGAGTTCTCACTGGAAGGACAGAACCTGAAGCTGAGGCTCCAAGACTTTGGGCTCCTCATGAGAAAAGAAGACTCCCTGGAAAAGACCCTGATGTTGGGAAAGATGGAGGGCACAAGGAGAAGGGGACGACAGAGGACGAGATGGCTGGACAGTGTTCTTGAAGCTACCAGCATGAGTTTGACCAAACTGCAGGAGGCAGTGGAAGACAGGAGTGCCTGGCGTGCTCTGGTCCAGGGGGTCACAAAGAGTTGGACACGACTAAACAACTAAACAACAATCAGCATGCTAGATATAAGAGAAGGCTTGTTTTAACAAAAAAGTTACAAGCCTTTCTGTGATTAAGGAGCCGAATTTAGGAGCAAGCAAAGGCAGCAGGCTGCACGGTTTTGGAAAGGCCACAACTTCTCACTTGAGCCACCTCAAAATGCATTCCTAATACATGGGAAGTCAGGGCAGGACCCCGGCAGCAGCTGAGCTCGAGTTCGGGATCCTGTGCCGCCTGATAAAGCCTGCTGAGGCCGTCCAAAGGGAGGCGAAAAGCTGCAAACGCGCCGGAACGATAGCCAACGGGAAAGGGCCCAGGTGTTTCCTTTCTGGCAGGCCCCCGCCAATCAGACAAGATGACAGACGGCTTCCCATGCAAGAGGAAACCAGGATGCTTTCCCCCAAGTCGCAGCAGAGCAACCGGCAGGGATTGGGGGTGGGGGTGGGGGAGGGGCAGGTTACACATGTCACCGTCACGTCTCCATTTGACTTCCCACCAGATGTGGACGTCTCCAAACAGCTGAGGCGTCAGGGCATGAACTCGGTGCCCGAGGACCCGAAAGCACCCGTCCCTCTGCCGTTCTGTTCCAGTCGCTCACTTTTACCTCGAAAGCATAGGGCGCAGGTGTCCTCAGCCCTGGTCTAAGGGCCAGGTGTCTTGTTCTGCCCCTCTTAAATTTTAAGAGGGCGTTTTTGAAACACAATAGCGCAACGCACGCCAAGGAAGCATGCATGCTCCTTGTGGGACAGGCCTGCTAGAAAGCATATTACAGCTTCCTTCATGCTTTGCCTGAGAGCCACTCCCCCCCCCCAATCCTACTGCGGGTTTATCTTTTAAACCCGGGAGGGGTAACCTGAGGCCGGTTGAGCTCTCTTCTGCAACAGTCCACATAGCCAAAGGTCAAACACCCGTCCGTGTGTTGTTCATGAAGCAGAAAGAACAGCAAGCTTCAAACGCCCTCCCATCAAATACCAAGGAAATAAACAACTCTCTGACTTTTAAAAGACATCTGAAGGCAACCCTGTTTATGGAAGTTTTTAATGTCTAATATTTTACCATTTTTATGTGCTGTAAGCCACCCAGAGTGGCTGGGGAAATCCAGCTAGATGTGTGGGGTACAAATAAAATTATTATTATTATTATCATTATTATTATTATTACCAAACACCTCCTGAAGTCCCAACTCTTCAAGCTGGCATTCCCAGGTTCATTAGATTCATCACATTCATCACTATCTGGTCATTCACTGATATTTACTGTTTTTTACTGGTGGCTCCTCCATTCTTACCGATGCATTTCTTTGTCTTTTCCGTTCAAAATGTTGTATCTACATTTTTCCTTTTTTAAGTTATCCTACACAGTGCCTGGAGACAATCAGCCAGAGGAGGAGGAGGAATGACCTCCGGGAGGAGCACAGAGAGAAAAGAGATCGTGGTGCATCTGCAGCAGCACAACTGGACGCCTTTCTCTGCCCCAGCTGCAACAAAACATGTCTCTCCCGCATTACTATCTATGGCCACAGCAGGTGCTGTAACGGTTTGACTTCACCCATGATGGTGCACCCCTTCCCCACTCCTCCCTCTCCATGGCAGGAGGAGAATAAGCTGGCCACTGAAGCTGGCCACACTCGGCTTCATGCTTGACCTCCTTTTTTGAATATTGGAGGGGCCCTGGCCCCCTCCCCCCAAAATACTGGGGGGCCCCAAAAGGGTTCAGCCACCAGGAGATACCGTATTTTTTGCTCTATAAGACGCACCAGACCACAAGACGCACCTGGTTTTTGAAGGAGGAAAAAATGAAGGAAAAAATATATATTCTGAATCTCAGAAGCCAGAACAGCAAGAGGGATCACTGCGCAGTGAAAGCAGCGATCCCTCTTGCTCTTCTGGCTTCTGGGATAGCTGCGCAGCCTGCATTCACTCCATAAGACGCACACACATTTCCCCTTACTTTTTAGGAGGGAAAAAGTGAGTCTTATAGAGCAAAAAATACGGTAGCTCCTCTTGGCTGTGCCATCAGGTGTTTCTAGAGAATATAAAAATGCCTCCTTTCAATGCCGGGGATTTTCCAGTTATTTTAGGTGGAAGAATTTCCAGACACTTAAAGAGGAAAGGTTTCTTCCCCCAAGGGGCTTTGATTGTTCACTGTGAAATGTACCTAAAAACCAAAGGGAAATTTGATGTACCATAAAAATCTCAAATAGCAAGGAGGGCTGCAGCTTAGCACATGCAGAAGACCACATTGTCCAATCCCCAACATCTCCAGAAAGGGCTGGCGGTGGGGGGGACGGGGACCCTGGAGTGAAGACAATAGCGTTAAATGGAGAAACAAACCACAATTCTGTATAAGGCAATCCTACATTTCTATCTGAACACAGTTATGTGATTGATGGCGGGCAGGGGAACTAAGCACACTTAATGCTGTTTAAATGTTCAAGTCAAACAAATCCAGAGCTTCTCTTGGGATAAATATTTAGAAGGCACTGGATATATAGATATTTCCCCAAGTATGCTTATCTGACAACTAAAACTAAAAACTCTGGAAACTGTGCAATTTGACAGCTATTTCATCCATCAAGCTGCAGGCTAATTTTACGAAATGACACAGTGTTTAGAAAGGAAGGGGTTGGGTTTTTCTTGTAACCGGAAAGCGGAAAAATAAGAGCTGCAGAAAATTTTCCAGAGACACAGAAATGTTTCGCGTTGAAGGAAAGGCAGGCCATCTCCTAACGCTTCCCGGAGCTACAGTAGCAATCCAAAGGTTTCATTCTGAACACAGCAAAGAGTCACCATGCGCCCAGTCAAACAAACAGGCGCCCAAGGTAACTTTGAAGGGGAAAGCCCATCGATCACCAATTGCGCCAACTCGCCACGACATTTTATCCCTTCACCGAGCCCTCAGAAAGGAAGCCCTTCAAAAGGAAGGCAGTGAAATTGGGGGATTTTAAAGAGCAGCACTCTGAGGGCGCGGAAAACGCAGCAGTCTTGCTTTCTAGGCAACTGGTGCTTGAAAGGCGTTTGGACAATAGTAGCTAGAATATTATATGCACAGAAATAGAAAGAAGAGCTGGTTGCAACAAAGGAGGAGTGGCTTTTGAAAGTAATGGACTATGAAGAAATGGTAATGCTGACAGCGAAATTAAAGAGATCCAAATGATAAACTTTTTGGTAGAAGAATGCAGGGCTTCCATGGACTTCGGGTTGTGAACGTGATCCGTGCGGGATGCACATTCGCAACCCACAGCAGCGCATCTGCGCACATGCGGGTTACAATTTGACGCTTCTGCGCATAGCGTGATTTAGCACTTCTGTACATGCGCAACCGCCAAAACCCGGAAGTAACCCGTTCCAGTAATTCCGGGTTTCGGTGGTCCGTAACCCAAAAAACCGCAATCTGAAGTGTCTGCAACCCGAGGCGTGACTGTAGATTAAAATATAATGAAATAATGTAGTTATACATATATGTGTGTACATATTTATACACACACATCTAAGCAATGCTGTGAACAGTTTCAGTGTGGCTTCAGGAGAGCAACTGCATACCCTCCAACATTTCTCCGATGGATGAAAATGGGGACATCCTATTTCATTCATTCATAGCCTGCCTATCTGACTGGGTTGCCCCAGCCACTCTGGGCAGCTTCCAACATACCGTATTTTTTGCTCTATAAGACGCACCAGACCACAAGACGCACCTAGTTTTTGGAGGAGGAAAACAAGAAAAAAATATTCTGAATCTCAGAAGTCAGAACAGCAAGAGGGATCGCTGTGCAGTGAAAGCAGCAGTCCCTCTTGCTGTTCTGGCTTCTGGGATAGCAGTGCAGCCTGCATTCGCTCCATAAGACACACACCCATTTCCCCTTACTTTTTAGGAGGGAAAAGGTGCATCTTATAGAGCAAAAAATACGGTATATAAAAACATAATAAAACACTGAACATTTTAAAAGTTCCCTATACAGAGCTCCTTTCAGATGTCTTCTAAAGGTTGAATCTTACGGCTTGGCTCAGTGGTCACATGACTCCTTACCCTCCAACATTTCTCCATTGAAAACAGGGACATCCTGAGGAAAAGCAGGACATTCCGGGATCCAATCAGAAACCACGACGGCTCCTGTAAATCCAGAACTGTCCCTGGAAAATAGGGACACTTGGGGGGTCCGTAAGTGACATACAACTTTCAAAGCAGCCTGGGCTCCAGAAGACCTGCTGTGGATTAGCTCTCAGCCAGCCAGCCGTGATCAGGAGGGGTTCATTCTACAGCGGCAGTGCTGGCAGTCAGGTTATTCAGGAAAGGGAGGGGAGCCTGAAACGCCTCAACTCCCTGCCCTTTCACACCTACGGCTAGTTTGCAAGGATTTTTCCTTACTGTTTGCTACACAGGAGTGTGTTGATTAAGCACTACAGTGGTACCATGGGTTAAGAACTTACAGTGGTGCCTCGCAAGACGAAATTAATCCGTTCCGCGAGTCTCTTCGTCTAGCAGCTTTTTCGTCTTGCGAAGCAAGCCCATTGACGGCTTAGCAGATTAGCGCTATTAGCGACTTTTAGCGGCTTGTCGGCTTAGCGGATAAGCAGCTTAGCGGCTTAGAAAAAGGGGGGGGGAGGAAAAAAAACCCGCAGGAACTCGCAAGACATTTTCGTCTTGCGAAGCAAGCCCATAGGGAAATTCGTTTTGCGAAGCACCTCCAAAACGGAAAACCCTTTCGTCTAGCGGGTTTTCCGTCTTGCGAGGCGTTCGTCTTGCGGGGCACCACTGTAATTCGTTCTGGAGGTCTGTTCTTAACCTGAAACTGTTCTTAACCTGAAGCACCACTTTAGCTAATGGGGTCTCCCGCTGCCTCTGCGCCGACACCGCGTGATTTCTGTTTTCACCCTGAAGCAAAGTTCTTAACACGAGGTACTATTTCTGGGTTAGTGGAGTCTGTAACCTGAAGCGTCTGTAACCCGAGGTACCACTGTACCCCTGAGCAGAGGCAGCCCGACTGGACTCTGTCTTTCGGGTTGATGCCAGTTTCTCCTTCCAGATGCTTTTAGGGGTCAGGCAGCAGTGGAGCAAGCTCATCGGGTACCTGGGGCAACACATGTGACCTGCACGCAGCCGGGGCAGGACGCTCCATGGGGCCTCCAAGGAGTCTGCCTACCTCCTCCGACTCAGCCACCCTACAGCTGAGGGGGAGGTGGCGGGCGGACCGTTTGGGGGGGTCAGCAAACTTTTCCAGCAGGGGGGCAGTCCACTGTCCCTCAGACCTTGTGGGGGTGCGGACTATATTTTTTGGGGGTAAATATGAACACATTCCTATGCCCCACAAATAATCCAGAGATGCATTTTAAATAAAAGCACACATTCTACTCATGTAAAAACACCAGGCAGGCCCCACAAATAACCCAGAGATGCATTTTAAATAAAAGGGCACATTCTACTCATGTAAAAACACGCTGATTTCCAGACCATCTGCCGGCCGGATTGAGAAGGCGATTGGCCAGATCCGGCCCCCGGGCCTTAGTTTGCCTACCCATGGTTTGGGGCAACGCGGAGCCTGTGGGCACCCAAGCCACTGTGTCACTCCCAGGAGCGGCTCGGGCGCGGGGCAGGCCCCGCAGTGAGTGCCACCCACCATTTTGTCATCCCCCTCAGTGGCGACACTCAGGGCGGACTGCCCCCACCGCACCCCCTTGCTCCACCCCGGGGTCAGAGACTGCCCATGCCATGAGAGTGGCACACAGCTGGCGTAAAGGACTTTGTGCACGGCTTCCATGCGCTGCCGCCGGTTTGTCACTCCTTCGCATTTCTCATAACAACTTTTGTTTTATTAAAGACATTTGCATTTCGCAGGGGATGAGATGCAGAGTTTATGGCTGGGTTTAATGCCGACACTGTGGGTAATTTGACGTTGCTGCTTGCTATGCATTGCTTATTATGCATTGCGCATTATGCATTATCTGATACAGTATTATGTATTGCTTATTCTTATGAATTGTATTTATACAAGTGTTTTAATTTTCTGCATTGTATGGTTGTTACGTTATGTATATATATTATGTTGCTTGTTACGTTGGAAACTACCCTGTGCCGTTTTGACCGAGGGCAGTGTATAAATTTAATTAAGAGGGTGTTTTTAAAATAAATAAAAAAGCAAAAAACCCCACCTGCCATCACAATTTCAAGATTGCCTCTGCAACAAGGGATAGGCGACCCTTTTTTTTTAAGTGCTGCAAAACATGCTTTGGTGACTCCTGATTTATCTTTAGAGAATGCCCAAAATACTTTCCAAACCATTCTCCCCCAAAAGAAAAGGGCACACACTACCTTCCTGCTGGGAAGCTGGAAGACAAGAGTTCATCTTCTGTAGCTGAAGTGACAAGCCCTAGGAAACCTCTGCTGCCCTGTCTATTCCAGTTGTAGTCATCTTCTCAAGAGGCGTTGTCAAGCCACGCCAAGCATTCGAATGGCAGCACATATTTAAGCCATTTAGCATCAAGTCTCTCCCTCCTTTGAGAAAGGAAGCCAAGCCAGTACAGTGGTACCAGTAGATACAAACGGGATCCGTTCCGGAGCCCTGTTCTCATCTAGAAGCAAATGTAACTAGCAATGGCACATCTGTGCGTGTTGCTTTTTGCCGCTTCTGCGCATGTGCGTGATGTCATTTCGAGTGTCTGCGCATGCGCAAGCGACGAAACCTGGAAGTAACACACTCCATTACTTCCGGGTTGCCGCAGAGCGCAACTCGAACGCGCTCAACTCGAAGCGTATTCAACCCGAGGCATGACTGTACCGTGCAAACACAGGCGATTGTACCTGGACACAATTTCAGCATCCATGGGATCCAGGTCTTCCTTAAAACACACACACCATACAACACAGGTTTCTAGTCCCTAAGGCTGCTTGAAAGTCTATGGACAGTTGCCACAGTGTTAGAAATTCTGATAAATAAGCTAGGCGTCGAATGGCTCCTTAAACCAGAGTTACAGTCACCGCAACAGAATATCTAGTTGCCATTTTTCAATATGACTTTGGGATTCCTGAAATTCATTGTGATTGTGTAGATAAAATGTAACAGAGAGAATTCTACAGGGTGTGTTGCTAGTGTGTGAAAACAGCCCAGATTCAAGGGTCCCCATGCATGCACCTCCAGATGGTGGACGCATCAGGCGCCATCCTGGCACCCAGGCATCCTCACTTGGTCACAGCTGGTCGATAGCCAGGAGCAAAATGCGCCTGGCAAATTTCAAACGCTGAGTGCCTGGTGAAATGACTGCCAGCTGGGGTGGGAAAGGGTTGAACAGGAGCACATGCAATCTGCATCGTGCTATGCTTGTACGCATGAAATTGCACAAGCAAGAATATATTACATGCAACAGACTGCTCTCCCAGCTATTTTACACCTCTGAAAAGGCAGCCTTTTGCACCTTTGTGGTTGCAGACAAACCATTTTATACGCACATCATCAGTCGATTTTGTGTGGGGTTCTGCACAGATCAAATATAACTCGCTGGTCTGCAGCAGCCATCCCCAAACTCTTGCCCTTCAGATACTCCAGGCTATAACTCCCATCAACTGCAGAGAGTCATCTTTGGCTGTTGGGAATGATAGTTCAAAACACCAGAAGGCCACCAGGCTGAGGAAGGCTGGACTGAAGCCAGTGTCGTGACAAAAACACTTTGCTTGAGATGCAAAACTCCCATGTTCAGGTATCTATTCCATTAGATAGTTCACTGGGTAGCCTTCAGCTAAGATGTCTCTCGACTTTACATAGATTTTGTTGCAAAGGGAGTTTTATTATCATCAGTTTTAAATACATGTATATAACATCTCCACACTGGATGTTGTCTGCACCTCTCGAGGGGAAAACCGCTACAATGAGAAGCATTGTTGTAAATGAAAACCCGATGGCTTGCTATTAGAAACACCACTGTGGAACATTTCCCAGAAGTGTTACGGCAAAGCAGTTAATTTACAAGGGCTCGGGAAGGGGGGGGGGGAGCCAGCAGCTGCACAGCAAGCGGGTTAAGAAGCCTTGTTGCATGAGGGCTTGGCAGAAGTTTGAGGCAGGTAAGTCTGCAATTCCCCATTGGAACTTCTGCATTCGGGTACCAGATCTTTGGGGTGGCGCTGTGGGTTAAACCGCAGAGCCTAGGACTCACCATGACGGGGTGAGCTCCCATTGCTCGGTCCCTGCTCCTGCCAACCTAGCAGTTCGAAAGCACGTCAAAGTGCAAGTAGATAAATAGGTACCACTCCGGCGGGAAGGTAAACGGCATTTCCGTGCGCTGCTCTGCTTCGCCAGAAGCGGCTTAGTCATGCTGGCCATGTGACCCGGAAGCTGTACGCTGGCTCCCTCGGCCAATAAAGCGAGATGAGCGTCGCAACCCCAGAGTCGTCTGCGGCTGGACCTAACCGTCAGGGGTCCCTTTATCTTTTTTACTTCTCAGGGGAGAAAAAGGTAACAACCTTCACCAACGCATGACCAAGGGGGCAGTGAGGGAAAAGGGCTCAGAAACATCTGAGGCTCCAGGAGAAGATCTCAAGGACCTCTTTGTGCCCCAAGGCACCATGTTGGCGATCTCTGCTCTAACTTTAGTGTTCCTCATGGGGAGGCACCAAGGGCACTTATACCAAGCAGTGAGTATTGGCACCTCATCTTTAACCAAAAAAAAAAAAAAAACCCCTGGTGGGCATTAAAACAACTTAACATACCATACAGGGCTTAGAATTGTAGAGTTGGAAGGGACCACGAGGCGGTTGTGAGAAGGAAAGCAAAGTGAAAATCCTGAAATGATGTGTTCTATAGAGATATTCAACAGCCGTGGTTTTTAAAAGCGCACACACAGGGAACACCTGGCAGGTAATTCCCATTTAAAATCAAATCTAAATGCAGCAGTGCCAGCTCAAGAATTAGCCCTGGCACCTGTAGACATGGGATCACGTGGTTAAACCCGCCAGACTTGCAAGATCACCGCTCACTTGCGGCAACAAGAGTTGTCTCCAGCAGATGCAGCGAGGAATTTCTTTTAATTCCTTTATGCCAGCCGTTTTGCGATAGGCTCATGTAGGTAGGAACAGATGTGAAAACAGTGGCCAGGATTCACGCACCCAAACGGCCTCCTTCAGTGGAAGCCCTGAGCAAGGATTTCCACTTCCACAAGGGAGATTCCCTTCCTTTCCTCCTCTGCACACCCCCCCCCCCAAAATTGGGCGGTCAGGAGAACCCCCAGAACAGCACATGCGGGAAAGAGGGGGTGGGGGATAATTCCACCTGGGAAGCCAACATGCTTGCGCAGGCAGAACCCTCGAGACAGCTCATCACTGAAGGAAGCTTCACAGTTTTGAGAAATCGTGTGAGAGGAAAACCCAATACGCACCACAACTCAATAAACACTGCGAAGTGTGCTTCTATATTTGGCCAGGACATTCCATTAATTAATCCTCTTTGCTATTAGTGGAAGCAAACACTTCAGCTGGACAAGACGGCTGGCAAAAATCTCATTTAGGGATCAAGGCAGACTTAATTGGGCTTCAGCAAGACCTGGGCAAGGAAGGGTTATTCGGCAAATAAGAGTTGCTAATCTGTCAGTAGATGCTCCAGGGCACCCCTCTGCAGGAGGAAGCGACTATAAATTTAATACTTCCAGAATGAGATAATGCTTTTCTCGGGTCCTCCAATGCAACCAGAATCACCATGTAAACCAAACCAGGATAAATCAAACCCTTTGGAAACTTTCCAAGGTTAAGCAAATAGGTCCCTTTCAGAAGTGTTGTCCATGGCCTGTTTAAATGAGCATTTCTATCCCATAATAGATGCAGGATAGTATCGCTTCAGGCATGCTCAGCTTCCACCCAAGGAGAGAAGTAGCATATGGGCAAGACTGCTTTCACCCATGAATCTACACCTAAACAGTACAGGTAGAGTGAATACCTGAGAAAACAGAAATCTGGTAGCACTTTAAGGTATTAATTTCAATTTCTAGCCAATCCTACATGCCCAGGTGAGCTTACAATGCAAATTGCGAGCCACAAAAAACACAGGGCAGAGACCAAACGTGAAGACTAAGCATCAAATAAAAACCCAGAACAATATTTATGATATAAATTGGAGACAATCCGTTATCTCCAGCTGATCACAATTTGAATCGTGCCACAGTAAAGGCTTGGGCAAAAAAAGGAAAGTCTTCAATTGGCACCAGTAAGTAAAAAAAATAGTAACGATGGCACTGGTTGTAACTCAGAAGGAAGGCCATTCTATAAACAAGATGCCAACACAGAAAAGGCCCTGTTCTATGACACCTTGCAACAGCCTCAATCAATGTTAACTCAGGGTTGGAGCCAATAAAGTCGCTCCAGTTCTGCAAGGACTTCTGCTTACACAAGAGGACTCTCCACTGACCCCCCTCCAAAAAAAAAAAAATGCAGGACAGATTTGGGATGATGCGCAGAGAAGGGCATGTCCCGAGGTTCAAGTGGAGGTCTTTGCACAATCACGGCGACTTCACTGCATACGAACCTTGGTTCATATTGCAGGCCAAACTCTAGAGCAGTGTTTCCCAACCTTGTGCCTCCAGCTGTTTTTGAACTACAACTCCCATCATCCCTGACTAGCAAGACCAGTGGCAAGGGATTATGGGAATTGTAGTCCAAAAACAGCTGGAGGCACAAGGTTGGGAAACACTGCTCTAGAGAACCGAGGCTCGCTTGGTTGTGTGGGAGACAGTTGAAGAAAACTCTTTGCTTCAGTCAGATGCCTTTCGGCTGAAAATGCCGCTTGAAAATGTGGCCCTCTCAAATGCATGGAGTTCAGTTATTTTCAAAAAAAAAACCCCACAACCTTTGCTTGAGGAATGTACACACAGGATTAGACGCTGACCTCCAACCACAGAGCCTGTTTGGCTTTCAAATCCAAACACAAGCATATGAACACCTGGTATGCAAATCTCTCATGCAAACTTTTCTTTCAATACACACACATCACAGGGCACACATTCAAAATGCACAGAGTTTTTCCACAGTCCTCTGGGATTTATGCAGTTTAAGCCGCCCTCAATAATACTGTTTACCGGAGCCTGAAATAGGCAAGATCAGCTTTTCATATTCAAAACCTTCCCCCTTGGGCTCAAGGAATGCAAACATGGCTCATTAACCCTTAAAGGATCAATGTATCTATATATTGCTGTCTTTGAAGCTTGTTTTCTCTTGCTCCAGAGGGTTGGATCCAAACCAATGGATTCAAGTTACAAGGAAGGAGATTCCAATAAGAAAAGTGGGAAGAGCTTTCTGACAGTAGGGGCTGTTTGACAGTGGACCGGACTCCCTAGGAACATGGCAGACTCTCCTTCCCCGGATGTTTTTAAGATGGTACTTAATAGGGACGCGGGTAGTGCTGTGGGTTAAACCACAGAGCCTAAGACTTGCCGATCAGAAGGTCAGCGGTTCAAATCCCCGTGACGGGGTGAGCTCCCGTTGCTCGGTCCCAGCTCCTGCCCACCTAGCAGTTCGAAAGCATGCCAGTGCAAGTAGATAAATAGGTACCACTCCGGCGGGAAGGTAAACGGTGTTTCCGTGTGCTCCTCTGGTTCACCAGAAGTGGCTAAGTCATGCTGTACGCCAGCTCCGTCGGCCAATAAAGCGAGATGAGCGCCGCAACCCCAGAGTCGTCCGCGACTGGACCTAATGGTCAGGGGTCCCTTTATCTTTACCTTTACCTATGGTACTTAATATGGGCAGACACACCAAAATGCAGTATCAATCCAGTGCTACCTCTACTTGCGTTGACCTCCGGTTTTGTATCCTTCGGGATATGTATGCCGCAAACTCGGAAGTATTTTTCTAGGTTTCGCCCCCGTGAGCATGCGCAGAAGCGTTAAACCGTGCCGCACACATGTGCAGAAACAGCACTTCCGGTTGCGAATTCCTCAG
This sequence comes from Podarcis cretensis, assembly GCF_951804945.1. NCBI lineage: Eukaryota > Metazoa > Chordata > Lepidosauria > Squamata > Lacertidae > Podarcis > Podarcis cretensis. The sequence continues at coordinate 8,775,181 of NC_137170.1, read as the reverse complement.
GATGCGACCGGCGCTCAGGAAAGGATCCTGTTTGCAACCAGAGGTACCACTGTATTAGAAAATAATATTTGGCCAATATCATCATCATCACCATTTTATTTGTATCCTGCCTTTCCACAATTAAAACAATGCTCAAAGCGGCTTACAATATGAAAAGATTTACATGACTTCCCTGGGCGACAGCAGCAGCAGTTCTCATGAACAGCGTTTTTCGCCAACATACTCCAAATTCGAACACAGGAACAAAGGTTCTCACATTAATTTGGTTTTCTATTCTCTGAACCGCCCTGAGACCCCCAGGTATAGGGCAGTATATAAATTCAATTAATAATAATAATAATAATAATAATAATAATAATAATAATAACAATAATTTTACAAGGCCCTTAACCGATCTGGGTCCAGGATCCCTCAAAGACCTCTTCATCCCTTATATCCCTGCCTGTTCTTTTGCCAGGCTTCATTTATTTAATTAATTGCATTTATATCCCACCTTTCCACGCCCTCCCCAGCAACGAGGTCAAGATGGTGAACGTGGTTTTCCTTCCTTCTCCTTCCACCCCCAATGACAACCCTGTAAAGTAGGTTAAGGCTGAGAGGCAATGACTGACCCAAGGTGAGTTTTGTGACCGAATGGGAATTCGAACCCTGGTCTCTCAGGGACTAGTCCGGCACTCTAACCACTACACCACACTGCTTCTTGGGCAGCATTCTTTGCCTCTCTCCCAGATTGAAAAAAAATATAATTTCATCATGCTCACAGCAGGTGTAGGTACCCTGTGCCCACCTCTTCTGACATTCCAGTGTTCAAAGTGTTGGTGCTGACCTTTAAAGCCCTAAATGGCCTCAGTCCAGTATACCTGAAGGAGCGTTTCCACCCCCATCGTTCTGCCCAGACACTGAGGTCCAGCACCGAGGACCTTCTGGCGGTTCCCTCACTGCAAGAAGCCAAGTTACAGGGAACCAGGCAGAGGGCCTTCTTGGTAGTGGCACCCGCCCTGTGGAACGCCCTCCCACCAGATGTCAAAGAGAAAAATAACTACCAAACTTTTAGAAGGCATCTAAAGGCAGCCCTGTTTAGTGAAGCTTTTAATGTTTTTAATGTTTTTTTAATGTAAGCTCTTAATGTTTTAATGTTTAATAGGTTATTGTTAAAGAAGGCTGATCGCCGAAGAATTGATGCTTTTGAATTATGGTGCTGGAGCCCTGAGTGCTCACTGGAAGGACAGATCCTGAAGCTGAGGCTCCAATACTTTGGCCACCACATGAGAAGAGAAGACTCCCTGGAAAAGACCCTGATGTTGGGAAAGACGGAGGGCACAAGGAGAAGGGGACGACAGAAGATGAGATGGTTGGATAGTGTTCTCGAAGCTACCAGCATGAGTTTGACCAAACTGCGGGAGGCAATGGAAGACAGGAGTGCCTGGCATGCTCTGGTCCAGGGGGTCACGAAGGGTCGGACACGACTAAATGACTAAACAACAACAACAACAGGTTATTGTATTTTAGTGTTTTGTTGGAAGCCGCCCAGAGTGGCTGGGGAAACCCAGCCACATGGGCGGGGTATAAATAATAAATTATTATTATTATTATTATTATTATTATTATTATTATTATTATTATTATTCCAGAACCTCTGGCCTTCTATGCTCTTCTTCTCCTTCACACATCCTGCCCCCCTGCAAAAGCAACACAAGAGTAAATATTTAGGGCACCCAACCATAAGCTCTTAAAACCATGCAGAGAGAGGACGTTACTAAGATGATCATCCTTCGTGCACATCGCTGTGTACTGCCCAGCACATTCCTTTGGGGAGATAAGGAGCATGAAGACACTTGCCTATCAAAGCGCACCGAGGGAGCAAGAGTTTCGCCCTTCGCAGCGTGGGAGCTGACAGCAGAGAGAGCGCCTGAGGAACTCTGCAAGCGGCGCTTCGGGAGGAAGGTTATAGAGAACGAAGAGGCAGAGCCTTCCAGGAAGACGCATTTGCTGACAGGAGCACAGCGAGCTCCGCTAAAACAAGGCTTAGTATTTTTAGAGCACTTTCCCTGCATAAGGACTCAGAGCACTTTGCCACGTTTGTAAGCAGTCGTTCCACAGGTGTTGCAACACCTGTACTGTGGAACTCCCTGCCTCTTGACTCTTAGTCACTGCACTCTTTCAAAATGACTTTTGTTGTGTTTCAGCAGGCCTATCCCAACGCAGGGACTTGGCCGCATCTGGTCTTAGAACATATCTAAACATCTAAAGAAAGTTTATTGTTTTAACTGTTTCAATGTTTTAGGTATGTTTTTATTTTATTTTTAATTGTGTGTTTTTTACAATTACAGAACTGTTTGTTACCCGGGGGGGGGCAGATAGGGCTTCTCAACCTGGGGTGGGGGTGGCTAAGCCATCCAGGGGAAGGAAACTCTGATCCTAAACTTCTGCTGTCTTTGGGGATATCTTTGGGAGACGAAAGGGCTCAGGAGGATACTGGAGAGGACCTTAAGGTCCATGAATAACCATAGTTTAGAGGTCCCGGGCCCTAAGGAAGTCAGACTATCCTCCACCAGGGCCAGGGCCTTCTCAGTGATGGCTCCGACCTGGTGGAATGCTCTGTCCCATGAGACCAGGGCCCTTCAGGATTTAACCTCCTTCCATAGAGCCTGTAGGACAGAGCTATTCTGCCTGTCCTTTAATTTGAATTCAGCCTGATCTTTTATTTCCCTTCTCTTCCCTCTACCTCCCCTTTTATGAAGATCACCCGCTCTGAGACCCCAGAGCTAATTCTCCCCTGGCCTCCTCGCTGGCCCAAGTAGGACTAATTCAGCCAGCTAGCCCTGGGGATTATCTAATTGATTTTTTACTTTTGAATTTTATTGTTATTCATGTTTTTATACTGTATTTTAATGCTGTTTTTATAATTAAGTGTTTTAAAGTGTTTTAGATTTGTTTTAGATTTGTCCTGGTTTTTGAACCCGGAAGGGCAGGGTATACATAAAAATTTATTATATTATTATTTTCTAAACCAAAATGCGCTGGAACACACCTCCCTCAGAAGACCTATCCCAGAGCCCAAAGAGGATATCTTCAGACTGGGGGGGGGGGTCGTCTCCTGGGAGGAAGAAGCAGCCCCCCCCGCCCCCCCTTGCCAAATTCTGCAATGCGGATCTCCTACCAAAAGGCTGATATTAGGGGAAATGTGTGTGAAAATGATTGTGCTAGCGTGAACAACATACAGAAATACATTCTACGTTAGGCAAGGTTACATTAAAAAAAGGCGTTGGGGAAATATCCACTAGAAAGCCATGAAAAGAGAAAGAAATTCGCAAGTGCAGAACTATGGAGAATTGAATTCAAGCCATGCAAAGCTAAACCATGGTTTGGCTTAGCGTGTTGACCTAACCTGGGCTTGTGATTTAGGTCTCCTAGATAAACCATGGGCTGCAAACCATAGGAGGGGCCTTGGTTAAACCTTAGCCTGCAGAGAGCTAAACCACCAGCCTGGGCAGTGTGCTAGGCCCAACGATGGCTGAGGTTCAGAGGGGCACAGCGACAAAATGTCTGGCAAGGAGCCGAGCAGATGCAATCGCTTCTCCTACAGCCCACACTTTCACAACAACCACGGTTTCCATGTCATCCAGACCAGTGAATACAAGCAAGAGAGAAGATGGGGCAGGAAAGAGAACCGTCAATATTTTAGTTTCACAAGCATTTACTAGTTAAATCCTGACATTCTCCCCCTTCTCCAGGAGCAAAGACTTGTAACTCCAAATTGCACAGATCAGGAAAAACAAGATGCACTGGGCAGGATGGGGAAGATGATTATCAAGCTTCGGAATTCCTGAGATTTTTGTTTTGCCTTCTCGTCTTCTGCATACTCAGATCTCCACCCCACAGATCCCAAAAGATAAAGGGCACCCTTCAGCAGTCCGTGAAGAACTTCTAGCGGCGCATCCTTCAAAAAGCATCTACACAGCACTTTTCTGCATACAGTGAGTGCTTTAAGGACTTGTTCCATGGAATTGGTCAGAACTCTGCCAAATGGATTTGATATCCCGCTTTATCGCTACCCTAAGGAGTCTCAAAGCGGCTAACATTCCCCTTTCCCTTCCTCCCCCACAACAAACACTCTGTGGGGTGAGTGGGGCTGAGAGTCTTCGGAGAAGTGTGACTAGCCCAAGGTCACCCAGCAGCTGCATGTGGAGGAGCAGGGAAGCGAACCCGGTTCCCCAGATTACGAGACTACCGCTCTTAACCACTACACCACACTGGCTCTCCCTAGGACAGGCTTAGGCCTCAGCCCTAAGCCTGTCCTTTCCCTCTGCCTACTAACACCCAGCAAAGAAGGGAACCCGCTCCCCCTTGCCTGGCAGCCTTGCCCTCTGATGGTTTCCCTGATGGGCCATTGCTAGCCTTTGTCCCCTACTAACCCTAACCCATGGACTGCAAGAAGGTCAGACCTATCCATTCTTAAGGAAATCAGCTCTGAGTGCTCACTGAGAGTCTTCGGAGAAGTGTGACTGGCCCAAGGTCACCCAGCAGCTGCATGTGGAGGAGCGGGGAAGCAAACCCAGTTCACCAGATTACGAGTCCACCGCTCTTAACCACTACACCACACTGGCATAGAGAGACACTATCAGTCAGAGCAGACAATACTGAGTTAAATGGAGCGCTGGTCTCACTCGGTATAAAGTAGCCTCCAATGTGCTTCTTGGTAAGCAAAACACTTTGCCTCCCTGGAAGCTAAGAAGTTAGCAAAAATGTATAGAACAAGTACAAACACCTGCTGGAAATGTAAAGAAAAAGAAGGTACCTTGTATTACATGTGGTGGTCGTGTAAGGTAATAAAAGCTTTCTGGGAGATGATATATAATGAAATGGAAAAAATGTTTAAAATATTTTTTGTTTAAAAAATGGAAGATTTCTATTAGGAACTATAGGTATAGAAGTACCAACGGACCAGAAAAGTCTCTTTATGTATGTGACAACAGCTGCACGGATGCTACTGGACCAGGGATGGAAAGAAGAAATAGTCGCTACCACGGACCAAAGGCAAGCTAAGCGGATGGACTATGCAGAAATGGAAAAGCTGACCGGAAGGCTCAGGAACAAAGAGGACAAAAAGCATTTTAAAAGAATGAGAAAAAAATATAATCTATTTAAGAGACCATTGCAAGCAGATGAAAACATTAGCAGGATTTTAATCTCACTTGTAATGTAACAAATATTATGGACAATAGGGATTGATATAAAATACAGATTATAGAATAATGTTGTTTAGTCGTTTAGTCGTGTCCGACTCTTCATGACCCCATGGACCAGGTTACAGACGCTTCAGGTTACAGACTTTGCTAACCCAGAAATAGTACCTTGGGTTAAGAACTTTGCTTCAGGATAAGAACAGAAATCGTGATCTGGCAGCGCAGTGGCAGCGGGAGGCGCCATTAGCTAAAGTGGTACCTCAGGTTAAGAACAGTTTCAGGTTAAGAACAGACCTCCAGAACAAATTAAGTTCTTAACCCAAGTTACCACTGTAGTGTCTCGGTTTGAGAACTTTACCTTGGTCTAAGAATGGAATCCGAATGGTGGAAGGATGAGGGGCCACTAGGGGCGCATCGGAAGATGGCTGACAATAACATCTCTCCGACCCACAGGAGGTAATTAGGAGGCTGTGATGGGAATAAATAGCCTCCCTACCCCCCCCCCCCAAGGTTATGGGGGGCTGCCCTTGCCTGCTGTGCCCTATACCACCCCCGAATTTGTGGGGATGGGGGCACTAGGCAGAATGCCCTCCTGTGGATCTCGGTGCTCCTGGACGCTGTCTCTGATCCGCGCCGCTAGCTGCAAAAACTTCAAAAGGAACAATTAGGAAGAAGCGAATGCACATATTTCAAGGAAGGAGGGGGAGTAAAGACTGCTAACTGAAGAGTTCTCTGATAAACAAGACGAGTCGGAGGAACAAGAATCAATCATGAGAAGATATGCCAAGACTCGGTATGGCAAAGGGACTGGATGGGGGAGGGGAAAAAAACTTTCCTTTCTTTCCTCTATGTGATTAAACAAGAATCCCCCCCCCAAGTCAGAAATGCCGTTTTAATGACTTAAGCTGTGGATTTACGACTGTGTGGAGATGAATCTTCTAACCAAAGCATGTTTTAAGAAGAGCGTGGAAAGTTTAAGAGTTTTGGAATGACGCAGTTAAAAATACCGTTGCCATGTTGGTAAGCTCTGTCGGAGGACTTGAGTCTTGGAGGAGGAAAAGAGCTGTTTTTATATTGTGGGTGAGACTCCTCAGTGGGACTTAAGAACGACAGATCCTGAGATTAATGATGGAAAGAGCGATGTTATTTATGAAAGTGATGATATATGGAAACCATCTCGATATGAGGATTGGACGAACGGAAAAATCCACACAGGATATAATTGGTGTTTATCTGCTTAAGGAGATTATCAGAAGAGATCATAAAGAAAAAAAGAAAAAATATACGAACAAGATGAGATGTGGAAACAGCAAGATAAGACTGGATAGAATTATGTACTTTATTTGGACTGATTTGGATATTAACGCAGTAGCAAGAAGATGATCAGAATCCTCCTTCGGAACTTGAAATATGGGTCCCCTCAACAAAAATTTAAAATTCGGCTTTGTAATTCGGAATTTATGTGATGTGATTTGATTTGATTTGCTTGGTCGGTTAATAATTTTTTTAAAAAACACACACCCAAAAAACGAATGGTGGAAGGGCACAGGCGGTGGGAGGCCTCATTAGGGAAAGCGCGCCTCGGTTTAAGAATGGTTTTGGTTTAAAAACGGACTTCCGAAACGGATTAAGTTCGTAAACCAAGGTACCACTGCATTTGTAAAATCAAATAGAAAGGATTTCATAAAAGAAGGAAGCTAGCTAACAGATACAGATGCTGACATTTATTGTACGCTAGCAGGGATTGGGTTGCCATCTGTCTTGGATGTTTTAGCTGAGATTCCTGCATTGAGGGGGCTGGATGAAATGACCTTCTGGGTCCCTCCCAACTCTACAACTCTGATTCCATGAAAAACTACCCGAACTCCATCAAGCTATGGATTAATGCACTTTGTACACGGTTGTGCTTGGCCAAAGAAAGGATGGTTATGTAGCAGAGGATGTCAAACAGCAGAGACCTTAAATCATGTGATACAAGTAAGCTATAGATCACATGCCGCGAGGATTCATCAGCATGATGCTAATTAACTAGGGACAAGTTAGGCAGGGATATCAAGAACCATAATGCAGGTGTTCTAAGGCGAGCTCAGGTAGAGCAGAAACCTCACTTAATCTTGATTTTCAGGATGAAAACAGTGAATGCAGGGCGTTGCGTCCTGGCTGACTTTTGGGGTGATAAGCAGGAGGTGTCAGCAGTTATCACAGGAATATCATAGCAGACGTCGCTTTTGGATCCTTTGACATCAGCCCTTCTGATTACAGCGGAACCTCGGAAGTCAAACGGAATCCATTCCGGAAGTCCATTTGACTTCCAAAACATTCAGAAACCAAAGCCCGGCTTCTAATTGGCTGCAGGAAGCTCCTGCAGCCAATCGGAAGCCCCGTCGGATGTTCAGATTCCAAAAGAATGTTCACAAACTAGAACACTCACTTCCAGGTTTGTGGTGTTCGGAAGCCAGAATGTTCGACTACAAAGGCGTTCGGGATCTAAGGTACAACTGTACTGTAAAACAGAATGCACTAAGCGTTGGATGGTTCAACCACTAACCATTTTTGCAACACAAGGCTGAGCAAAAGGCTTGAAGCCACTTTTTGCAGATGCAAACCCACAAGCTGGAGTGAAACTGCCTTGATACAAAGCCCTTTTCATTATTAAGAACAGCAAAAGCGGTTTGATACTAGCATTGTTTAACCAGCTACAGAAGCAAACCCATGTAGATTTTCCAGCATGAACAAATATTTTATTTCTTTTTTTTTTAAGTGCCACATTTAAGTCATTCCTTTTAAAATCAGGTTCAGCCACCAAACAGAAACCACCTTCTGCTTAAACCTGGTGAGCTGTAAAACTGGCAAAATGCACTATATATATTGAGAGAGAGAGAGAGAGAGAGAGAGGGTGGGTTATAGATATCAAGGCAGAAAGCCAGAAGCATTGCAAAAATCCTAATTTGTGAGAGGTGCTGCATATAATCAACCGCAGGGCTTGCTGAAACTATGAAACCTTTTGCTCTCTTTCTTCTTTCAGAAGGAACAATCAGCAGGACTTTTGTAGCCAGCAAGATTTTTAGGATGTTTATGCATTTCTAACTGTGTTTGTTCCCAGCCTTCTTATACATAATGATAAGGCTCCACAGCTACTTTTAAGACATTCCCAAGGTCAGAACAGAATGCCAATTTGCTAGATTCCACCGCCTACTCACTTACTTTCCTAGTGAGGCTCTATACAGTATCCCTGCAGTTTTGCACTACCGGCGACTTAGTGAAACCACTTTGATGAAATTATATTTTTAAAAAGGTAAAGGGCCTCTGACAGTTATGTCCAGTCGCAGACGACTCTGGGGTGATCTCGCTTTACAGGCCAAGGGAGCTGGAATTTGTCCGCAGACAGTTTTCCCGGGTCATGTGGCCAGCAGGACTAAGCCGCTTCTGGCGCAATGGAACACCAAAATCAGAGTAGAGCACGGAAAAGATGTATACCTTCCCGCCTATTTATCTACTTGCACGGGTGTGCTTTTGAACTGCTAGGTTGACAAGAGCTGGGACCGAGCAACGGGAGCTCACCCCGTCACGGGGATTCAACCCGCCAACCTTCTGATCGGCAACCCCAAGAGGCTCAGTGGTTTAGACCACAGCACCACCCGCATCCCTGGATTAAATTAGTACCCAATTGCTGAGTCCAGTACTCTGGAAGTTTCATTGCAGACTCATCTAAAAAAATAATAATCCACAACTTCAGTCCAGATGTGCCCCAAGTGCACCTCTATAGAGATGGAGGTGGGTTAGATCTCCACGTCAAAAGCTGTCAAGCTAGCAGTCATAAATAAGCCCATTCTGTCAAGCAGTGTTTGAAATCCCCCCAGGTATCAGGCGCGTTTTGTGAATGGCGTGGGTCCAGTTCCAACCACATGGAGATCTCTAGATGCCAGGTTGGAGATTGACATCTTCATCTGGCTGACCCCTCCAGCTTTCTTAACCTAACCTTAACCCTAATCCTAAACAGAATATCTTATTTACTGCATTTAAAGGTAAAGGGTAAAGGGACCCCTGACCATTAGGTCCCGTCGTGACCGACTCAGGGGTTGCCGCACTCATCTCGCTTTATTGGCCGAGGGAGCCGGCGTACAGCTTCCGGGTCATGTGGCAGCAGGACTAAGCCACTTCTGGCGAACCAGAGCAGCACACGGAAACGCCGTTTACCTTCCCGGCCCGGCAGAGAATTTATCTACTTGCACTTTGACGTGCTTTCGAACTGCTAGGTTGGCAGGAGCAGGGACCGAGCAACAGGAGCTCACCCCGTCACGGGGATTCGAACCGCCGACCTTCTGATCGGCAAGTCCTAGGCTCTGTGGTTTAACCCACAAGTGCCAAATCGCGCCGTGCACCTGTGTAGATACGGCGCTTCAAGTTGCGCCATTTTCAGGTTGCGAACGGGCCTCCGGAATGGATCCCATTCGCAACCAGAGGTACCACTGTAATGTCATCTCAGGTTGTTTTTTTGTTTTTTTTTAAATCAAGTTTCTAGGCCATAAGGAATTGTTTTTCCCCCTCTCCCCAAAATACAGTGGACAATGCCTGGCGAAACCTCAGAGTCAGGGCTCTGAATCTATGCAGATTTCTAGGCAAGAGGGAGAGGTTTCTGAGAACACCAGCATAGCCCTTTCCTTGTAGGAGCAAATGTTTCAGCAGTTTTTAAACCTGGAAGTCTGGTGCAGGAAGAGGGGCAGGCAGTGGGGGGAGAGAGAAAAGGATTGTCCAGAGCCTAGGTACTGCTAACAACTCCAGGAAAGGCCGGCACTTACATAGAATCTTAGAGTTGGAAGAGACCACAAGGGCCATCGAGTCCAACCCCCTGCCAAGCAGGAAACACCATCAGAGCACTCCTGGCATATGGTTGTCAAGCCTCTGCTTAAAGACCTCCAAAGAAGGAGACTCCACCACACTCCTTGGCAGCAAATCCCACTGTCGAACAGCTCTTACTGTCAGGAAGTTCTTCCTAATGTTTAGGTGGAATCTTCTTTCTTGTAGTTTGGATCCATTGCTCCGTGTCCGCTTCTCTGGAGCAGCAGAAAACAACCTTTCTCCCTCCTCTATGTGACATCCTTTTATATATTTGACCATGGCTATCATATCACCCCTTAACCTCCTCTTCTCCAGGCTAAACATGCCCAGCTCCCTTAGCCGTTCCTCATAAGGCATCGTTTCCAGGCCTTTGACCATTTTGGTTGCCCTCCTCTGGACACGTTCCAGTTTGTCAGTGTCCTTCTTGAACCCAGACAGAAGGATACAGCAGGTGAGCGCCCTTGGCTGACCGCCCTTCAGCAACTCTCTTTCACACCTCCAGGAGCTGTAGCAGGAAAAACCACTTGGCAGATGGGGGGAGAGGGGGGGCAGGGAGAAAGAGAGAAAGTGACAGGCTGAGGGGGAAGCCAGGAAAACATAAACATAACCTACTTAGGAGATGCAAAGTAGGTTTCTGGGACCAAAACAGCACAAGCACAACGCAATCGTCTGCTACGCTAGCAGAGAAGAAGGGTTTCCTGGAAACGGGAGATACAAAGGCTGCTCCAGCCACACGCTGCTGGGGACACGCTGCAGCCGTACACTCCTAGAATCGTAGAATTGGAAGGGACCCCCAAAGGTTGTCTAGTCCAACCCCCTGCAATGCACTCAACCTAGATCATGGGTAGGCAAACAAAGGCCTGGGGGCCAGATCCGGCCCAATCGCCTCTCAATCTGGCCTGCAGACAGTCCGAGAATCAGCGTGTTTTTACATGAGTAGAATGTGTCCTTTCATTTAAAATGCATCTTTGGGTTATTTGTGGGGCCTGCCTGGGGTTTTTACATAAGTAGTGCTTTTATTTAAATGTGTGCTTTTATTTAAAACGTATCTCTGGGTTATTTGTGGGGCATAGGAATTACAGTGGTGCCTCGCAAGACGAAAATAATCCGTTCCGCGATTCTCTTCGTCTAGCGTTTTTTTCATCTTACGAAGCAAGCCCATTGACGGCTTAGCGGATTAGCGCTATTAGCGGCTTTTAGCGGCTTAGTGGATAAGCAGATAAGCGGCTTAGAAAAAGGGGGGGGGAGGGGGAAAAAGTCGGAAAAACTCGCAAGACATTCTCGTCTTGCGAAGCAAGTCCATAGGAAATTCGTTTTGCGAAGCACCTCCAAAACGGAAAACCCTTTCGTCTAGCGGGTTTTTCGTCTTGCGGGGCACCACTGTAATTCATCCCCCCCCCAAAAAAAATATAGTCTGCCCCCCCAAGGTCTGAGAGACAGTGGACCAGCCCACAGCTGAAAAAGTTTGCTGACTCCTGACCTAGATGGATGAGTTTCTGGGTCATTATTGATAGTCAGGAAGAAATGAAGGCAACTCACAATTCCCTAAAAGCCAGGACCTCTGTAGCCTTTGAACCGCCTCCTACCGCCACAACTAGCTGAAATTGTGTGCCTCTTTCACGAGAGGTCTAGAAGGCAGCAACACAGGACTGGGCCTTTTCTGCAGTGGCTCCCCAGTTGTGGGGACCACCTCTCCTGGTATGTCCCACAGAGGACCTTACGGTCTTCAAACAAAAACATCCTGGAGGTCCCGGGCCACAGGGAGGTTAGGCTGGCCTCAACCAGAGCCAGGGCTTTTTCGGCAGTGGCCCCGATCTCGTGGAACGCTCTGTCACAAGAGACAAGAGACTAGGGCCCTGCAGGACTTGACATCTTTCCACAGGGCCTGCAAGACAGAGCTGTTCTACCAGGCCTTTGGCTAAGGCACAGTCTGACCCCCTCCTTTGGTAATCCTCACAGAACTCTAGCCCAATGGTTGCCATTAATTTGATTTTGAATTGATTTTAGAATGAATTGATTTTAGAATGTATTTCAATTAATTGATTATGATTTTATGTAAACTGTTATTTTTTACTGTTGTTAGCCGTTCTGAGCCCGGCTTCGGCTGGCAAGGGCGGGATATAAATGAATTATTATTATTATTATTATTATTATTAATTATTCTACACCTTTAGGCCTCTTTAACAAGGCCTTTGACATCCAATGCACATTTAAAATGTGTTGGGGAGGGGGGGATTATTGATTTGCTTTTGTTTTGGTTTTTATTATGTATTTTGTGTTTTTATATTGTGATTTTACGTTGCAGCCACCCTGAGACCTGCAGGTTTGGGCGGTATGCAAATAAATAATGATAACTGTAACAATAATTTTCAATCCAAAACAAACACAGAAATGTGGAGAACTGAATTTACAACTGGAAAGATGAGAAACCAAGAGAGTGAAGATGGACAAATCCACTCCTCTCTACTCTGAATACCAGTTTCTGCAATTCCCAAGTGGGGAGGGTGCAGTTGTGCTTAGGGGCCCTGCTGGAGGGTTTGCTAAAGACGTGGGGCTGTGAGAACAAGTTGCTGGACTGATCCATCAGGTCTGCTCTTATGTTTACATCTATTAAAAGGTAAAGGTACCCCTGACCGTTAGGTCCAGTCGCGGACGATTCTGGGGGTGCGCCGCTCATTTCGCTCTATAGGCCAAGGGGTCCGGCGTTTTTCCAGACAGCTTCCTGGTCATGTGGCCAGCATGACTAAGCCGCTTCTGGTGAAACCAGAACAGCGCACGGAAACGCCGTTTACCTTCCTGCTGGAGCGATACCTATTTATCTACTTGCACTTCACGTGCTTTTGAACTGCTAGGTTGACAGGAGCTGGGACCGAACAACGGGAGCTCACCCTGTCGCGGGGATTTGAACCGCCGACCTTCTGATCAGCCAGCCCTAAGCTCTGTGGTTTAGACCACAGTGCCACCCACATCCCATTTCACATCTATTAGATATTATTTATTTTAATGAATTAACTCCCACAAAGTGTTAGCCAGCATTGTGTTTTTCAGGAGCATGTCCACTGTATTTCCCTGCTTCCATACCATCTTCCAGTCCTACATTTTGTCTCTGTACGCAAGTGCCGTTCTCTCTCTCTCAGACACACACACACACACACACACACACACACACAACAAGGCCAGTTTGGGATCCAGGTTTGCTTTCACTTCTGTGATAAGCCGTGGCATTGAAGAGTTATTTTTAGTCCCTGCAGAACTGATTAAGTCGCTGCTTGAAAGGCCCACCCCGTTCCCAGCTGAGCTTCTCCCGCTATCAAAAAAAGAAAGGTTGCCACATTTTCAGAAAGGCGGGAGGTGGAGGCAGCAATAACTCCCGGGCACAGACCGTAAATACAAGCTACTTCAAGGAGAACACCGTGTGTCATTTCAAAGGCAGCCTCTGATCTTGGAAGCCCACTGCATTTTTAAAAATAGCAATAAAAACTTGGGAGCATCGCTTGTAAAATAACTGAATAACTACACACCTGCAAGTGTTGGGTCTTGACCCAGCAAGGTGTTGTGCACATGTCAAGTTTCCTTTATCCCACCCTTCAAACACATGGTCGGACCAGTTCTGGGCTGCTGCATGCTTAGCTCAGCTACTTGGGGGACCCAGAAGATGACAAATTCTGAGAAGCTACAGGAACAGCAGTCTAGGAGAGCATACTCTGATCCGGAGCATGGAAACACATGGAAACACGGCCTCGGTCCAGTATACCTGAAGGAGCGTCTCCGCCCCCATCGTTCTGCCCAGACACTGAGGTCCAGCGCCGAGGGCCTTCTGGTGGTTCTCTCGCTGCGAGAAGCGAGGTTACAGGGAACCAGGGAGAGGGCCTTCTCGGTAGTGGCGCCCACCCTGTGGAACACCCTCCCACCAGATGTCAAAGAGAAAAATAACTAGCAGACTTTTAGAAGACATCTGAAGGCAGCCCTGTTTAGGGAAGCTTTTATTGTTTAATAGAAGAAGAAGAAGAAGAAGAAGAAGAAGAAGAAGAAGAAGAAGAAGAAGAAGAAGAAGAAGAGTTTAGATTTAATATCCCGCTTTATCACTACCCTAAGGAGTCTCAAAGCGGCTAACATTCTCCTTTCCCTTCCTCCCCCACAACAAACACTCTGTGAGGTGAGTGGGGCTGAGAGACTTCAGAGAAGTGTGACTGGCCCAAGGTCACCCAGCAGCTGCATGTGGAGGAGTGGGGAAGCGAACCCAGTTCCCCAGATTATGAGTCCACCGCGCTTAACCACTATACCACACTACACCACACACAAAATACAGACCATTGTATTTTAATATTTTGGTGGTAGCCGCCCAGAGTGGCTGGAGAAACCCAGCCAGATGGGCGGGGTATAAATAAAAAATTATTATTATTAAATTTATATACTGTCCTATATCCAATGATCCTAGGGCGGTGCACAACATTAAGAACATATCAGTACTCCGACGTTTTGGCTCCTGAACGCCAAAAACCCAAAAGAAAGTGTTCCAGTTTTCGAACGTTTATCGGAAGCCGAACGTCTGACACAGCTTCCACTTGAGTGCAGGAAGCTCCTGCAGCCAATCGGAAGCCATGCCTTAGTTTTCGAACATTTTGGAAGTCGAATGGACTTCTGGAACGGATTACGTTCGAGAACCAAGGTATGACTGTACAGAGCATAATAATAGACACGAGTCTGGGGGCCTTTGGATTTGGAGGAACCTTGAAACAAGATTTGAAATACTTTATGGATCCTAGTTTTAACTATGGAAATCTGGCTGACCTGTCGAGATGGAACAAAAGTGCTGCTGGGTCGGAGCTTCCCCGAGATCTGCTTTCTAGAATTAAAGAATATGAAGAAGATAGGCAGAAGGAATGTGGAGAAGAGTTAAGAGCCTCGGACATAAGATCTCCAGGTTGATGGACTATATGGAATTGACAGAAAGGACTGGCAGAGGCTGAGACCAGGAAGAGGAGACGGTGAAGAAGATTGGAAAATTTAAAGTCTATATAGGGAAATTTTGTAAAATTTAATGAGGGATAGAAAAATCTTGGAATGGAATTTTTTTTTTTTTTGGCCTTAGTGGAAATGTTTTAAGAGGTTAACTGTAAATAGGTATATTAGATTTAATGGGGAATAAGATTAAAAATATTTTAAGATAAAGGATTTGCTGAGATAACGTATAGAAGTGGAATACAAGGAGGGAGGTGAGAGGAGGTCAATGAAACAAGGGAATGAAAGATAGATTATGGTAAAGGTATGGTGTGTGTTTTTAAATTGTTTTTGTTTTGTTTTGTATAGTTTATGGTGTTTAGATGTTAAGGTTGTGTTTTGTATTGTCTATATTGTATTGTTTCTTTTGTTTCTTCTCTCTTTTTCTTTTTTTTCTGTAAGTTTTAAAAGTAATAAATATCATTTAATAATAATAATAATAATAATAATAATAATAATAGACAGAGTCAACCGGGGTAGTGAGCCAGTGTAGTGGTTAGTGTGTCGGACTGGGACCTGAGAGAAACCAGGGTTCAAATCCCCACTTGGCCATGAAATTTGCTAGATTACCTAGGTCCAGACACTACTTCTCAGCCTAACCCACCTCACAGGATGGTTGTGGGGATGAAATGAGGCGGAAGAGAGCCATGGATGCCACCTTGAGCTCCCTGGAGAAAGAGAAGCTCCAGTTTCATCTCCATCCTGCTGAGTTCGAGAAGGGCAACACTGAGGCTGAGAAAACAGACAACCAGCTCCCCTCCTCTGGACTGCTTCGAAGGAAGAAGGCAGACAGGAAGGTGCAGGGTGGGTGAGGGCAGACTTAAGCTTGGGTCCCCAACTACTGTTGGACTACAATTCCTATCATCCCTGACCACTGGTCCTGCTAGCTAGGGATGATGGGAGTTGGAGTCCAACAAACACCCGGAGACCCAAGTTCAAGAAACCCTGCCTTAATGGACTAGACACGATTGGGTCTCTCCTCTTTTTGCTAGGTTAACTCAGATTCCTCCCCAAGGCTGCCTGCAATCTAACAGGATATTTTAATACAGAATCATAGAATTGTGGGACGTGGGTGGCGCTGTGGGTTAAACCACAGAGCCTAGGACCTGCTGATCAGAAGGTCAGCAGTTTGAATCCCCGTGACAGGGTGAGCTCCCATTCCTCGGTCCCTGCTCCTGCCCACCTAGCAGTTCGAAAGCACGTCAAAGGGCAAGTAGATAAGTAGGTACCGCTCCGGCGGGAAGGCAGACGGCGTTTCCGTGCGCTGCTCTGGTTCGCCAGAAGCGGCTTAGTCATGCTGGCCACATGACCCGGAAGCTGTACGCCGGCTTCCTCAGCCAATAAAGCAAGATGAGCACCGCAACCCCAGAGTCGGCCATGACTGGGCCTAATGGTCAGGGGTCCCTTTACCTTTACCATAGAATTGTAGAGTTGGAAGGGACCCAAAGATTCATCTAGTGGACTCAGCAAACTTTTTCAGCAGGGGGCCAGTCCACTGCCCCTCAAACCTGGGCGGGGGGACTATATTTGGGGGGGGGGGGGATGAATGAATTCCCATGCCCCACAAATAACCCAGAGATGCATTTTAAATAAATGCACACATTCTACTCATGTAAAAACACGCTGATTCCCGGACCGTCCGCAGGATGGATTGAGAAGGCAATTGGGCCGCATCCGGCACCCGGGCCTTAGGTTGCCTACCTCTGATCTAGTCCAACCCGCTGTAATGCAGGAATCTCCGTCTGTAAGCTTTTAAGATTCCTCTTCAAATGCCATTTCTACAGCCCTTCAATTGGCCATGGGGGGCATCTATTCCTAGGGGGCAGGGATGGGGCATGTTGCCTTCTTGCTACCTGTATGCTTCCCATAAAAATCTGGCTAGCCCCTGCTAAAAAAAGAACAATGTGCAAAAGCAAGCCCTGGATCTGATCCAGGAGGACGTGGAATTTGAACATGGCAACAGAATATGCTCGATGTTCCCCACCTGTACCCAAACAACTTGGAAGCGGTCCTAGCTTAGCAGCGACCCAAGCTAGCGTTTCTTCAGGGAGCAAATGCTAGCTCTGCGGATTTGCAACAAGCTCTGTAATCAATAATAAACCACCCTGGATTTCTTGCAAAAGCCCCGTCTCCACCCCTGCCTAGAGCTATGCAGTCTCTCTTTACACAGATGGCAGAATTAGCAATCAAGCCACCAGCAAACAGAGAAAGAAAGTGGGGGAAGCTCTGCCTCCTGATCTCTGTTTAAAGCAAAGCTGGGGAAACAACCAGTTCAACGAGGCAAGCAGAGATCGCCCAAGATGCTGCAAAGGAATGCGTGGAAAAGGCGGTTTTGCTAAGATGTTGGCAACCCCAACTTTGGGGAAGACAGGCTTAAAGGACAGTGACTGGCTGGCAGCGTGCCCAGGCCTTTTGGCCATGCTGAAAGACTGTGGGCACAATCGTTCTATCACCGACATTGCCACCTATATACATGGCGTGTCAGATCAATATGAGAACAGGTCCCTGCCTGCAATGAGCTTGCAACTGGCCTATATTTCGACAGAGGGAGAAAGGGATGGTGCCGTTTAGACAGGGCGAAGTGGGGATTTGAACCCTGATCCCCCAGGTCCTACTCCAACACCAGCATGGTGTGGTGGTTAAGAGCGGTGGACTTATAATCTGGTGAACCGGGTTCGCTTCCCCGCTCCTCCACATGCAGCTGCTGGGTGACCTTGGGCTAGTCACACTTCTCTGAAGTCTCTCAGCCCCACTCACCTCACAGAGTGTTTGTTGTGGGGGAGGAAGGGAAAGGAGAATGTTAGCTGCTTTGAGACTCCTTCGGGTAGTGATAAAGCGGGATACAGTGGTGCCCCGCAAGACGAATGCCTCGCAAGATGGAAAACCCGCTAGACGAAAGGGTTTTCCATTTTGGAGGCGCTTCGCAAAAAGAATTTCCCTATGGGCTTGCTTCGCAAGATGAAAATGTCTTGCGAGTTCCTGTGGGTTTCCCCCCCTTTTCCTAAGCCGCTTATCAGCTGATCCGCTGATAAGCCACTTAACAGCTGATCGCTAAAAGCCGCTAAACCGCTAATAGCGCTAATCCGCTAAGCTGTCAATGGGCTTGCTTCGCAAGACGAAAAAACCGCTATACGAAGAGCCTCACGGAACGGATTAATTTCATCTTGCGAGGCACCACTGTATCAAATCCAAACTCTTCTTCTTCTTCCTCTTCTTACCCAGGGGTCGGCAACCTGTGGCCCATGGACCAGAAGTAGCCCGCAGGGGTTGTTTAAAAGGCGCACAAGCCGCCCCCAAACTGATGTGCCCACTTGGCGAGTCCCAGTGCACTGCGCTAAACCAGTGCAGCACGGAGTGGGGACTTGCCTCCGCAGCGCCAGGAATCGCATCTGCGCAGATGCAATCCAGCCCATGGAGCGATCTCCGTGGGAGTGAACTGGCCCAGGCGAGGTAAACCTTGGCCCAGGCGAGGTAAACCAGGCGAGGCTGACCTCTGTTCTAACCATTACACCATCATGGCTTCTTATAGTACTTCTGCTATGGGGCAGCACTATAAATTGAGTAGACAAATAAATATGGGGAAAGCACTTAGTGAAGGATCTGAAATATTCTCCCTGAAGCATGAATTTTATTCTGGATTGTTTTATGTGATGTAAATGAGTAGAGGGAGACCCATATACACCACCTTGAGGAGGAAAAGGTGGGATATAAATGCAATTAATAAAAATAAATTCCCATCATCCTCCCACCTTCAACTCCCATCCTGCTCTTTCTGTCCCCCTAATGCCAAAATAAGTCCATGGTGACAAATGAATGTGGTACATCTCAATGCAAATGTCACTCCCTGCAAAATCCTTCCAGTAAAAGATTTAAGGTCTATTGTTTGACCGCTGCAGAAACTTGGGACTTATTCCCTCATGCCATACGGCCTGCTCCTGAGATGTTGTTTCAAGCATGTCAGTTCCCGCTAACATCAACGTTGCCTCAGCCCCTTGGCCTGAACATGGACTGAGCGTCAATTCAGCTACATCAAAATTGGCAACACATCAGCCGAGTGAGAATATCTACTGTCCAGCCTGGAGCTGCATCAAGTAGCGCAATGGTCTCAACAGCCCAAGTTCAACTCCCTGCCTGTCTCTGAACTCAACAGGAGACTGGGCTAAGCCACCAATCCTGGACTCCGGTTCCCTACATAAAAAGGCAGGGAATCGTCGTCATGTCATTCACAGGGTTACTGGACTCAAAAGAGATAAGGATTATAAACGCATGTTGCTCACTTGAAGCTTCCGAGATAAGGATGCTATTGACTGTTGGCCAACATCTTGTGCAAATGACATAGGCACATGTCCATTTCACATGCAGGTATGCACATGCATACAAATCTTGTCGGCCATATATGTTGGAATCAGACGCCTGGGGAGGGAGGAGACTCCGCCACTCTTTCAAGCTGGCCATTGAGTCGGTCAGATTTTAAGGATCCTTCCCCAAATTTCTAGGCCTTGCAAGCTTTCCATGATCCTGAAAGAAGCGTTCTTCTGAAATGCACAGAGCTACAACACAAAGGTCCAGAAGTCAGCATCAGAGACTGCTCTCCTCTTTCCTTTGTCTGGACTTGGGCCCCATCTGTACTATGTATTTAAAGCAATATCATACCACTTTAGGCGGCCGTGGGTTTCCCCCAGAGAATCCTGAGAACTGCAGTTTGTTAAGGGAGCTGAGAGTTGTTAAGGAAACCCTTATTCCCCTCGCAGAACAGCAATGCCCAGAGTGCCCTATGGAAATTGTAGCTCTGCAAGGGGAGTATAGGGGTCTCCTAAGAACCCTGGGTGCTCACTGGAAGGACAGATCCTGAAGCTGAGGCTCCAATACTTTGGCCACCTCATGAGAAGAGAAGACACGACTAAACGACTAAAGCACAACAAGAACCCTGCCCCCCCCCTTAACAAACCACATCTCCCAGATTCGTTGAGGGAAGCTATGACTTACACAGAGTGTTCGTGCTATTAAAGTCAGTCTGTCTTGGCCAGCCTTGCCTACTGTCACTGGCAGACGACATCCAAGGCCCCAGGCAGAGGTTTCTTCCTCCTCTGCCTTCTACACTTGCTCTGCTGCTGAACTATGACCACACCTTAGGCTGAGCATAAAAAGAAGACTTTGCATTTGTATATATTTACACAGATCCTGCAGAGAAAATGGAATTACAGAACAAGTTTTAGTGCAGGGGTGAAATTCGGATAGAATGAAGAGCTCTGAAGCAAGATTCTTATTGTACATCGCTGCGGGCAATCCCAGAGGATGGTATGAAGGCAAATGAGGCCACCAGCACCTAAGCTAAGCAGAGGACCACATCTGGCCAGTGCCTGGGTGGGAGAGCACCCAAGAGCTACACATAACCAGTTTGAAATTAGCCAGGCGCCACGCGCATTTTGCACTTGGCTATCGGCCACTTGCGACCAAGTGAAGATTCCTGGGTGCCAGGATGGTGCCTGACATCTCCAACATCTGGGGATCATTGGGTCTGGACTGCTTTCTCACACTAATACCCCATCCTGTAGAATTCTATCAGTTATGTTTCATCTGCACCATCAGAATAAATTTCAGGAACAAAAATGCCTGTTTTTCTGTGCAGCCTGAGCAGGAACAGTGAACAATGTTCTAGTTAGTCGCTGTAGCTTGTCTTCACTTACTCCCACCCCACTGCCCTGCTCACAGTTGTGAAGAATATTCTTACATTATGAATGGTCCGTGTCAACATTAAGAAAAAGAGGTCGGAATAGGTCAATATATGTGTGGACTGTCCCTGGATCAAGTGACTTTTCTTCTTTAAGTTCTCAAATCTCTTAAACTAGCTCAAGGTAGCCATCTGAACTAGCCAGATGTTTAACTGAGAATCAATCACAGTCAGTCCATCATTTGAAAAAGACGACTTTGGAGCCGTCTTGCCCCAAAATGGCAACTAGACATTCTGCTTTGGCGACTGCAGCCTTGGTTTAAGGAGCCATTTGGCGCCTAGCTTATATACCTGAGTTTCTATCACTGCACAAAACACACTGCCCTGGCTTCCATGATGTGAAGCAAGGCGAGCTATTAACTCATGTAAGAAAACGTAACCAACGAAGCTATTTCACAACGCCCTCTCTGCAAGAGTTTCTTCCAACAGTCTCGGCCTCCCCCCAGGCTTTGCAAGGCTCCCCACATCGAAGAGCTTGTGCAAGAAGAACAAAGCTGAACCGTCTTTCTCCCCACTGTCTCTTGCAACAAGTGCCAGTGAGCAGCAACAGTGTCACCGTGGAGTGGAGTCAGCGAGGAGGAGGAGGAGAGGGAAACACCCCATGGGATTAAGAGTGTGCGATGCCTGCCTACGCATCTGCACAGAGACAGCTCTAGAAAATGAGTAGGTACTCAAGGCTGTTCCACAAACGTAACAGGGGAACCCACCCACACCCATTGCTAATAAAGCAGCTTTCCTTGTTCACAGCGTGTCGTACAACACACGCCCAAACCACCCATATTCACTGCTTTAATATAGGGGCAGAGCAAGGAGAGAGAGCAAAATGGGCTTCTCAGTTGCACTGTCGCCATGAAATAAAATAAAGCTATGAAACGGCTACAGGCAGACACTCATTTTTCTTTTGACCATAAAACGAAACACAGCCGTCACAAGACTCAAGACCGCAGACACTCATCTGAATTCTGTCTTTTGAGAGACTTTTCTGTGGGGGAGACCACACCCTCCCAGTTACCAGGCAAAGGGGTGGAGAAGACTCCAGATCTACTGGGGAGGGGGCCCTGTGCGTGAAAAATCGCAATGATTCCAACTGCAAGAGTAACCATAGCAACCAGATTTCCAATGCCCCCTCCCCTCTCTTTCTCTCTCTCCTGTTGCAGACACTTTCTCCTTCAAAAATCCTCAACTCGGATGAGGTTTTGTTACCGCTGGGGGGGGGGGGGACACAGCATGCAGTGCACATAGGAGAAAACGGAACTGAAATTCAACAGATACATCTATATGCACACAGGCAATTGCTGCCTCACCTAGTTGGCCACTGGTTTTCTGACGGCCTGCCGCCCAAGCAATTGTGCAACTGATTCATTTCCCCTGAATCTGGGGAGCGCAGAAATACCACCCAGATCCCTCAGTGGGTATGTTAAAGGTGCAGCTAGTTATAATAAGGCAAAGAGCGGGAGCAAGCCTCATCTCCCTAAATCCTTTGGGTGGCGGGGAGAGAGAAGGGAAGGAAGATAGAGAGACCAGGTGGCAGGAACAGCCAACAGCAGTTTCTGCATCTTCCACAGGGGGAGGGAAAAAAAAAACCTGATTAGCCCATCTTTTCCCCTGGAGAAAATAGGTTTAAATAGCTGATTATCTGGAACCCTGGCTGCTCTTTACCAAAACACAGGGATGGCACAGATCGAGACATGTCCTCCCCTGAAAATGTGAAGCAACAGTGCTTTTTAAAAGGAAGAGTGCATCTGTGCATGCGTAAACATGGAAGTCTCAATTTTTTTTTCCTGAATGGCATTCCAAACT
Source organism: Podarcis cretensis (assembly GCF_951804945.1). Taxonomy (NCBI): domain Eukaryota; kingdom Metazoa; phylum Chordata; class Lepidosauria; order Squamata; family Lacertidae; genus Podarcis; species Podarcis cretensis. Next base: position 8,752,624 of record NC_137170.1, on the reverse strand, counting down.
CATATTTCTGAAAAGGCAGCGCTGGCTCCGCCTTGCAACTTTTGTCTCCTAGACATCCAATTCCTTCATCATTAAGGATTCCAATTCCTTAGACACCGGGTATCAGCATTTCAATATTAGCGTAGTCATTAATATTAGCTGGCAGGCTTCCCATGGGGGCATCCAGCTGGTCAATATGAGGGCAGGATGCTGGGTGAGATGGGCCTGATCCAGCGGTGGGGGGGGGTTGCTATTATGTTCTTAAAGGGACTGTAAGAAACATCAGAGGGGGGAGAGACCAGCTGTCCGCAACCAGGAGGCGTTCTTGCTTTTATTTTCTTTTTCTGTTTTTGCAACTCCTTCTGCAAGCGTGTAGCTCAACTCTTCAGGAAAGGTAATTGGGAAGGTGAGAAAACGGGAGAAAGGTGTTGTGATCCCGAGGTGGCAACACGCGTGCAGACACACGCTCCCATACTGCGGTATTGCTAAAACCAGTGGAGACATCCACGCCTCCTTTTCCCCTGGATGGAGAAAAGCCACCCCAAGAAATTCGCAGGAATCAAAACTCTCCTCCCCAACCCCCCCCCCCGCTCCAGGCACCTTTGAACCCGAGGGGTGGGGTAGGGGTGCGGTGAGAGCACATTTTAACACGCCCCTCCCAAAAAAGAGACAGAGAGTGAGAGAACTCGTGGAGGTGGTTTTCTACTCGACCTCTCCCTCTCTCCAACCGACACCCCACCCCACCCCGGCCGGTCCCATTGAAAAAGGAAAAGAAAGCCGCAGCCGAAAAGAAAGGGAGCAACGAAGCCTCTCTCCACCCGCCCTCTCCGCATCTGCCCCTTTTGTTAGCCAAAAAAACCACACGCAGGCACAAAAACACGTACACACACACACAGGCTCGCTCCTCCCGGCGCAAACTGCAGAGGGAAAGCCGCACAAACCCAGGGCGCCCCCTTCCCGGCCGCCGCCCCCCAGCTGTTCCCAGAGATGCAGAGCCTCCAGCGCCCGGAGAGATTCCCCCCCCCCATCCCATGGAAAGGCTGGGAGTTTAAAGTTTGGCTGGTTTTGTTCCCAGCCCGTGCCGCCCCCTTGGCAGACTTGGGCGCTTCCCTTTCCCACCCCACCCGCCCCCTGTTCGCCCCAGCGGACACCGCATCCCCATGCCGCCGCCGCCGCCCAAAATAGTCCGTTTCCTTCGGGGTCCTTCTCCCCTGAGGAAAAGGGAGAAGGAAAGAGCTGCTCCGGAGCTCACCTTCCCCACCAGCGCTTCCCCCTCCCCGGAAGGTAGCGCCGCTTCCTCCGGCCCCGTGCGTAAAAACGCAGAGCCCGGCCCGGCTCTCCAAGCGAGCGGCGCGTCCGATGAATGGCGAGGGGCGCAGGAGAGGCTTACCTGGCGCTCGCTCCATCCCGGAGGAGGCGAAGCCCACTCCGGCTGCTTCTTCTCCTTCTGTCCCCGGCTGCTTACAAAAGGAGCCCGGGAATCGGGCTCGATCTCGCTTCCTCCTCCTCCTCCTCCTCCTCCTGCCGCCGCCACCAGCAGCAACGGCAGCAGCGCCTGCCTCCCCTCGCCTTACCAGCCCGCAGGTGACATCATCCCCTTTTGGCCCGATAGGATACAATGCGAGTCTCCGGCTGTGCGTAAAGGGAGGCTCGCGCGCTGCAAGCCGCTCCTACCAACCAACCCGCCCGCCCCCCGCGCGCTCCCGCCTGCCTGCCGCCCCGCGCGCAGCCGGGAGATGGAGTCCGAGGACGGGATTCTTGGGCACGCGCGGCGCTCCGGGAAGGACTACGTTTCCCAGGAAGCACGGCGCGGTCTCCCTCCCTCTCCGGCAAGCGCCAGCTGCTGCTGCCGTAGCTTGGCTGACTTTCCCCCAAAATCCAAGACGGGGAGTTTCGTTTCGGTCAGCAAAGGAGGCGATTTGACACCAAACTGGGAGGGGTAGTCAGTGTCACGGAAGACAGGATCGCGAACCCAGATGACCCCAACAGATTGGAGACCTGGGTCCAAGCTAACAAAATGAATTTCAGACCACAACTGGAATACTGTGTCCAACAGGGCTCCTTGTTTTCTAGAAAAAGAGGTGCCGGAACAGCTGCAATCGCCCTCCTGCCCGCCACCTCCACTGCACAGCCCCGAGCGCCCTGCTGCTCTAAGGGAACGGCACCGCAACACCCCCCCAGCCACGCTGGGTGGCTTCCAGCAAAATATAAAAAAGTAATAAAATGTCAGACATTAAAAACTTCCCTGAACAGGGCTGCCTTCATATGATTTCTAAGTGTTATGTGATTCTTTATATCCCTGACATTTGAAAGGAGGGCATTCCACAGGGCGGGTGTCACTACCGAGAAGGCCCTCTGCCTGGCTCCCTGTAACTTTACTTCTCGCAGTGCGGGAACCGCCAGAAGACCCTCGGAGCTGGACCACAGTGTCTGGGCTGAACGATGGGGGTGAAGACGCTCCTTCAGGTATACTGGGCCAAAGTCATTAAGGGCTTTAAAGGTCAGCACCAACACTGAACTATGCTTAGAAGCGTACTGGGAACAAGTAAAGGAAAAGGTAGGTGACATTATTAACATTCATAAATAGCTCAGTTGTTGCAACATGAGACTCTTAATCTCAGGGTTGTGGGTTCGAGACCCACGTTAGACAAAAGATTCTGAATCCTGCCGCAGGAGGTTGGACTAAATGACCCTTGGTGGTCCCTTCCGACTCTACAATTCCATGATTCTACAACTAAGGGTTGAACTGCCACTTTTTTATTTTGCAAAAATCCACAGAGTCCCTTTGCTGTAACTACACTACTCTCCATTTGCTTTCAGTGGATAGAGGGGGTGGATTTTACTATGCATCCACTCTAGTAGTAGGAATGGCTTGTAAAAGAAAAGCCCTTTCTCACTCCAGTTCTCCTAGTCTATTGCATAATTGGGTGGGGGTGGAGAATCGAGGACGACAACAACAACAATGTAAAACTTGGGGTTAGATCAAACTATGGTGCACAGTTCACTAGGCTAATTGGGCAAAATAACAGGGCCATTCACTAGAAATAACACTGTGAAACCCACAGCCTTTGCAGTTTCTCATGTCAGGGAGACAGGCCTGTCAGCTGTTGTAGTAATAACTGCATTCTAAATCACGCAAGCAGCGGGGTGTTCTCATTTTCCTCTTAATTGCGGAAAACTTCGCTCAAATTAGCATCTCTTTCTTGCTGTGGAAAATGAGTCTAAAGTGGGCGTCCACCTCCAAAAGCAACACCACTGCTCTCTGCTGCAAAGACATGCTAGAGTTTTTAAATCTGGGTCCTGCTGCAAGAGTCTTTGGCTATTAAAAGCACTTTTTAAAAAAGTGGAACAAAAATATGATGCATTTTCCCGTGTGCCTGGAGATGAGACAAATTACAGGAATCACGATGTGCCCTTTATCACAGAATCACAGAGTTGGAAGAGACCCTTATATATTGATATATCTCCCAGCTCTACCTCTGGGAGGAACACAGAGAGAATAAATGCCGTGATGCATCTGCAGCAGCCCAACAGGATGCCTTCATCTGCCCCAGCTGCCACAAAACATGTCTCTCCTGTATTGGTCTCTACGGCCACAGCAGGAGCTGTAACTCTCCAACAGCTTGACTTCGTCCCTGAAGGTGGACCCTTTCATCGTCTCCCAAGACAGATGGATGCCAACCAATGTAGTTACAAGCTGAGACCTTTCCTATAGCCCTGGCCTTGAGAGGAATAGTTGTCAGCTTGGTGATTTAAGTGTTCCTAGTCAGCTTCCTTAACCTGCAATGTTCTCCGTCTGTCGCTCTGCATTTTGAAAATTGCTCTTTCCCCCTGCGTTTCGCTTAAGTCAGCACCCTTTTCCCTCCTCCTTTCTTCTAACACCCCATCCCAAGCGACAGGAGTGCAACGTCTGCTGTAACAACCTATTTAGATAAGATAAGGCTGTGTGGACGGGCACTTCATCCATGCAGGGAAATTAATGACGTATCTTGAAAGCAAACCAAGCTCTGAAGATCAAAGCAACAGTCTGCAGCTTCAGTCTGTGCCAAGGCAAGGCTTTGGGATGACCCTAAAGCCCTTGCCAAGGGACGCGGGTGGCGCTGTGGGTAAAAGCCTCAGCGCCTAGGGCTTGCCGATCGAAAGGTCGGCAGTTCGAATCCCTGCGGCGGGGTGCGCTCCCGCTGCTCGGTCCCAGCGCCTGCCAACCTAGCAGTTCGAAAGCACCCCCGGGTGCAAGTAGATAAATAGGGACCGCTTACCAGCGGGAAGGTAAACGGCGTTTCCATGTGCGGCTCTGGCTCGCCAGAGCAGCGATGTCACGCTGGCCACGTGACCCGGAAGTGTCTCCGGACAGCGCTGGCCCCTGGCCTCTTAAGTGAGATGGGCGCACAACCCCAGAGTCTGTCAAGACTGGCCCGTACGGGCAGGGGTACCTTTACCTTTACCTTTAAAGCCCTTGCCAACAACTTATTCTATTATTGGGGCATCTGAAAGCTTCATTAATGTGTGACCCCGAAATTCTAGATCCCCCCCAAACTGATGCCAAAGTTTAGTACCCGTTTTGTGCCACAAAGCCCAAGTTTTGTGTCACTTTTGCCCAAACCGAGTAACTGACACAGCAAATCAGGGTCACAAGTTGGCACTAAACTTTGGCATCAGTTTGGGGGGCGATCTAGAATTTTGGGGTCACATTAATGAAGCTGCATCAGTAGAAGGAGGTGGAGATTGCTATGATGGAACTAAGCAGAGACACTCAGGTTGCTGGGGGAAGCCATGGAGGGAAACACTAAGGAAACTTTGACCAAGAAGTCTACAGAAGGAGCACCTCCCTTCCTGGAGTTTCATAAGAGAGCGGAATTACCAGTAACTGTTTTCCCCAATGAGCTTATTGTCTAAGTTGGCAGGGCAAGTCTGCACACGGCTACCCAAGGTGGACAGCTGTCAAGTTCCATGACTGCCCTCATTGTTCCTTCCTTGCACACTTTTGCCTCTGGATCAGCAATGGGACAGGCAGTGTCCTCCGAAAGGCTGGATTTGACCCTGGGGTGCCAGCTGTTGATCCACCACCACCACCTTCGTGACTGCGTACTAGATTTCCAACATCCTTGGCAAGAACTTCATTGGCCAGCCTTTCCAATGTGGATTCCAGTCTTTCTTCTTCTTCCCAGAACCCCTTGCTGGAAAGCTCCCTTTTCCTGTCCCCTCAAACACACAACCCGTCATCTTGCTAACATCTCACTCCTCAGGCTAAAGGATTCTTCTCCCCAGTGTCCCATCAACACCTTTTGTCATGTTAACATACCGTATTTTTTGCTCTATAAGACTCACTTTTTCCCTCCTAAAAAGTAAGAGGAAATGTGTGTGCGTCTTATGGAGCGAGTGCAGGCTGCGCAGCTATCCCAGAAGCCAGAACAGCAAGAGGGATCGCTGCTTTCACTGCGCAGCGATCCCTCTTGCTGTTCTGGCTTCTGAGATTCAGATTTATTTTTTCTTGTTTTCCTCCTCCAAAAACTAGGTGTGTCTTGTGGTCTGGTGCGTCTTATAGAGCGAAAAATACAGTATTTGCTCTTCACTAAGTCAGCCAGGCTGGTTTGCAGAAGCCAGCCCAGGAATTCCCTGTCTGGCACAGCTCTGCCAGTTCCTGCCAACCTATCAGTTCGAAAGCACACTAGTGCAAGTAGATAAATAGGTACCACTGCAACAGGAAGGTAAACGGCGTTTCCGTGCGCTCTGGCTTCCGTAATGGTGTTCCGTTGCGCCAGAAGCAGTTTAGCCATGCTGGCCACATGACCCGGAAAGCTTCCTCGACCTGAAAGAGAGATGAGCGTCGCAGTCCCATAGTCCCCTTTGACTGGACTTAACCATCCAGGGGTCATTTACCTTTACCTTTTACATCCATATCCCAATTAATTAAGAATATTACTTGCTCCAAAATGAAAAGAATAAGAAGTCCCAACAAAAGAAGAATGGATTCAAAAACTTTTAGACTATGCAGAAATGGTGAAACATACTGGAAAAATAAGAAATCAAGATGACAAACTTTTTATAAAAGAATGGAAATGGTTTATGGAATATTTACAAGCAAATAGTAAACAGATAAGAATATTGGCATGATTATTAGAACAACCTGCAGTTTCATAAGGGTATATATGTAAAGTAGATGAATAAATTAACAAATTAAGTTAATTTGGATATGCAGAAAATATTAAAAATAAGTTTAAGGAACCGCAGAAAGGAACTGGGAAGGAAGTCAAGTTTTGAAATGTTAAAATTATTGTAAAATTATTGAAATGTATAAAACTGAAAATCATTTTTCATATATATGAGAGAGAATAATAATAATAATTTATTATTTGTACCCTGCCCATCTGGCTGGGTTTCCCCAGCCACTCTGGGCGGCTTCCATAAAAACCAGAAATACACTAAGAAGAGTTTGGATTTGATATCCCGCTTTATCACTACCCGAAGGAGTCTCAAAGCAGCTAACAATCTCCTTTCCCTTCCTCCCCCACAACAAACACTCTGTGAGATGAGTGAGGCAGAGAGACTTCAGAGAAGTGTGACTAGCCCAAGGTCACCCAGCAGCTGCATGTGGAGGAGCGGGGAAGCGAACCCGGTTCCCCAGATTACGAATCTACCACTCTTAACCACTACACCACACTGGCTCTCTGCAGGGCCACAGATTCCCCACCCTTTTATTACAGAGGCTATTGCAGTGCTCTCCCTTAGCCCCAGTTAGGTGGCAGAATGCAGGGTGAATTGCCGCCTGTTTAGTTGTTTAGTCGTGTCCAACTCTTCATGATCCCCTGGACTAGAGCACGCCAGGCACTCCTGTCTTTCACTGCCTCCCGCAGTTTGGTCAGACTCATGTTTGTAGCTTCGAAAACACTGTCCAACCATCTCGTCCTCTGTCGTCCCCTTCTTGTGCCCTCCATCTTTCCCAACTTCAGGGTCTTTTCCAGGGAGTCTTCTCTTCTCATGAGGTGGCCAAAGTATTGGAGCCTCAGCTTCACGATCTGTCCTTCCAGTGAGCCCAGTATCCATTACCCTCCAATTAACCTCCGAAACAGGTATAAACAATCCAAGAGGCTGGAATGCGTTAAACGATGTTTGCGTCTTGATTGATTGCCGTGCGCCACTCCTAATTAGCTGGCAAGGTTGTCCGAGAAGATATTTGTTTCACGTTAAGGGTCTCTTAATTTCCTTCGGCTCACTTATGTTTGAGTCTGGGAGAGCTGGGAAACTAACCATCATCTCTGTCTCAGGTGGGTGGCAATCGCTTGCTAATCAGCTCACCTGTTCGTAGCACAAAAATGCCAAATCATTCCTGCTCATCCGCAGCATGTTGCTTTCAATCTAGCTCCTGCCATCCATAAGTGTGGGTGTGGTTATTTCATTTTGTCCTGAGACCTGTGGTTATAGGGCAGTACAGTCATACCTCATGTTATGCTTCATGTTACATTTTTTCAGGTTGCGTCCTGCGGTGACCCGGAAGTACCGGAAAGGGTTACTAAATCACGCTTTGCACATGCGCATAAGCGCCAAATCACGCTGCGCACCTACGCCGATATAGTGCTTCAGGTTGCGGGCTTTTCATGTTGCGAATGGGCCTCCAGAACGGATCCCGTTCCTAACCAGAGGTACCACTGTATACTACTACTACTACTACTATTAATAATAATAATAATGATGATGATGTTGTTGTTGGTGTTGGTGTCCATCTGCCTCGAGAAACAATGGTGTGTGCCTCTTGGGTGAAGCCAAAGTGCTGGGGAATCACAGCACCTGCAGTAGCTGCAAAAACCGGTAACTCGTAACTGCTGTCTCCCACGTTGTCGGTCTCTACAACCATAGCAGGTGCTATTGGCATGTGGGTACCAGAAAGTTGCCCAGAAGTGAAAGCTACCCTAAGGCTGGAAAAGGTTCCTCACCTTCCATCCGATGCTCTGATCGCCTTCTTTGAACCTGCTTACCCTCAACTCTCTTTGTTCTTTCTTTCCTGGGTTGCATCTCATCTTGGAGTTAGCCAACCTTAGTTAGGTGTCCACATAAGTTAAAAAAAAGGTAAAGGACCCCTGGACAGTTACGTCCAGTCAAAGGTGACTATGGGGTTGCGGAACTCATCTTGCTGTCAGGTCGAGGGAGCTGGCGTTTGTTCACACATCTTTCTAGGTCATGTGGCCAGCAGGACTAAACTGCTTCTAGTGCAATGGAAACACTGTGATGGAAACCAGAGCACACGGAAACACCGTTTACCTTCCTGCCACAGTGGTACCTATTTATCTACTTGCACTGGCATGCTTTCAAACTGCTAGGTTGGCAGGAACCGGGACAGAGCAACGTGAGCTCACCCCATCGCGGGGATCTGAACCGCTGACCTTCTGATCGGCAAGCCCAAGAGGCTCAGTGGTTTAGACCATAGTACAACCCATGTCCGGGGACGCTGGTGGCGCTGTGGGTTAAACCACAGAGCCTAGGACTTGCCGATCAGAAGGTCAGCGGTTCAAATCCCCGTGACGGAGTGAGCTCCCGTTGCTTGGTCCCTGCTCCTGCCAACCTAGCAGTTCAAAAGCATGTCAAAGTGCAAGTAGATAAATAGGTACCGCTCCAACGGGAAGGTAAACGGTGTTTCCGTGCACTGCTCTGGTTCGCCAGAAGCGGCTTAGTCAAGCTGTATGCTGGCTCCCTTGGCCAATAAAGCGAGATGAGCGCCGCAACCCCAGAGTCGGTCACGACTGGACCTAATGGTCAGGGGTCCCTTTACCTTTACAACCCATGTCCACATGAACCTGGTTCTGTGACAGCACCTATGCTTGGGCCCCGCCCTTCCCATGTCTCCCTGTCCCATGAATGCTCCCTAGGGCCTGCAACCTGACACAGGGTCCAGATGTTATTGCAGCCCCAGTCTCTGACACACTTTTATCCCAGAATGCAAACTCTTGCTTGGGCACAGATGGAGGTGGGGTGGAGAAATGCCAGAGATCAGTCCGCTGAATCTTTTGAACAAAAGGTCAAGTGTCAGAGATAAAGGGAGCACGCTATCAGCGTAATTTTGTGGGATGCTAGATCCCTTCTGCATTCTTCATGGGCTCTCATGATGCAAATCCAGGAACAGAATTTGCCATAAAGGACTTTGGAGGGCCTGAATGGAACACGAGTGCTGTCCATCACAGGCATTGTCAGTGGTGCAATTCTTTTTACTGCTTCCTTTCTGTAAACAGCTTAAACCTGCAGAGACCAAATGACTCAGAGGAGCAATAATGGGATGTACGGAATTCACTGTCTTGCTAATGACATCGGAAGCCATTAATAACCTGAGATTTAAGCGCCTGCCCAACCGTCTCAATGGCTTTTTCTCAATGCTTTGACGCGGTTGTCTGTTGGCATTCTCTCATGCCGAGACGACTCGGAGGGTTCACTGCCGCCAAACAAATGGGCTTGTGCTGTGGCACTACGTAAGCCAAGGTGGAAACTTTCATGGTCTCTGATTAGCACTTCCCAGACGGATGCTGAGATGTGTCTCAAAATGACGATCAGCAACAGGAACCTCCCAGCCCATTCACTCTGTGAATAAAACTTAGCACAGTCTGCTTAGACTCAAGTGCATTATTATTATTATTATTATTATTATTATTATTATTAAATCTATATACCGCCCTATACCCACAGGTCTCAGGGCGATTACAACATAAAATCACAATATAAAAACACAAAAAGACTTAATAAAAACAAAAACAAAACAACCCAATAAACCCCTCTCCCCAGCACATTTTAAAAGGGCATTGCATGCCGCTGCCACTCAGCCAAAGGCGTGGTTAAAGAGGAACGTTTTTGCCTGGTGCCTAAAGGTGCACAATGAAGGTGTCAGGCAAACCTCCCTGGGGAAATGAAGCCACAGCATTGCATTGTCACTTAGCTAGAAGCCTAGAGTTCGGTGCAGCAAAATGAAGGGAGGAGTAGGAATATTAACTCAGGATCCAAGCCGCTCCCAATGTGAGTTAATGGTTTTGTGGTGGCGGAGGTGTTTTTTTTAAAGACATATTTATCGGGCCAATTATTCATCAGGAAAACTACTGTTGGCGCCCAGCCAAAGAGAATCTCTCCAGTTCCATAAATACACTCCAATTATCATCAAAGGAGACTGAACCCCCTCAGACTCTCTTGGAGAGCCCAGCCGGGCACTGAAGTGCCGTCCAATCACTGCCTTCGAGGGAAGAGCACACTCCCAACTGCTTCACTATGCTTGAAATCACGGCCGCCTTTTCTCCCTAGTCCTCTTTCCCTCCTGTTTCCCTCACCTCACATGAAGACCCTCCAAGTGTCCCTATTTTCCAGGGACAGTCCTGGATTTACAGATGCCATCCTGGTTTCTGATTTGATCCCAGAATGTCATGTTTTTCCTTGTTGTTGTTTTTGTTGTTTAGTCGTTTAGTCGTGTCCGACTCTTCATGACCCCATGGACCAGAGCATGCCAGGCACTCCTGTCTTCCACTGCCTCCCGCAGTTTGGTCAAACTCATGCTGGTAGCTTCGAGAACACTGTCCAACCATCTCGTCCTCTGTCGTCCCCTTCTTCTTGTGCCCTCCATCTTTCTGAACATCAGGGTCTTTTCCAGGGCGTCTTCTCTTCTCATGAGGTGGCCAAAGTCTTGGAGCCTCAGCTTCAGGATCTGTCCTTCCAGTGAGCACTCAGGGCTGATTTCCTTCAGAATGGATAAGTTTGATCTTCTTGCAGTCCACGGGACTCTCAAGAGTCTCCTCCAGCACCAGAATTCAAAAGCATCAATTTTTCGGCGATCAGCCTTCTTTATGGTCCAGCTTTCACTTCCATACATCACTACTGGGAAAACCATAGCTTTTACTATACGGACCTTTTTCCTTACGTTTTTCCTTAGGCCACCCCTATTTTCATTGGAGAAATGTTGGAGGGTATGCAGGTGTTTTGCGCTACAGCTCTCTTCAGCCCCCGGGGATGATGGGAGATGGAGTCCAACAACCATTCTTCATCCCCGATCTTGTGACTACTTTTTTAATTCACTCACCTTAAAACAAAATTCATTATTCAGGCTGCATCTGGCACCTTCATTGTTTAGTTTTTGGCACATGCCGGCAACAAACCTCATTTCCCTGACCGTTGACACCTGAGAGATATGTTTTAGGATCCGCCCTATTCTTCTGACTGTAACATGTTTTAATGTTAATCATGTAACCTTGTGATTTCAAATCGTAAACTATGGAAAATGCTCCCACTGGAGGCAGTGATGGTCAACTTGAATGGCTTTAAAAGAGAACTGAGATGTGAATCAGATGAGACCATATGATATCTACTTGGTCAAAATTCATTGTGTAGAGACTAACTGCATTCCATTCAGGGATTTTGCTTCTGAAGCCTGATTTCTGTTTCGGGATCATGGGTTCTCTCTGGCAACCCAAGACTGTCATGGGTGAAGGCAAATGTATCCGTCAATAGAAGTTCTTTGGCTGTGGAGTGAGCACTGTCTTCTTGCTTTCATTCTCATAATGACATACGCACAGCCTACGGATTAAATCCTAACTGCTGCTTCCTGTTTGCCCGCCAGACCCATGATTCAAACAGGAAGTCTACTTTAGTTCATTCATTCAAATGCCTGGAATGATAAGCTGATCAAATCTGTCTTTGACAGTTTTGAGAGAGACAGACAGACAGACAGTGTGTTATGTGGTTAGTTCCTCACATTCTTATATTATGCTTTACAGTGGTACCTCAGGTTACATACGCTTCAGATTACATATGCTTCAGGTTACAGACTCCGCTAACCCAGAAATAGTGCTTCAGGTTAAGAACTTTACTTCAGGATGAAAACAGAAATTGTGCTCCAGTGGCGCGGCGGCAGCAGGAGGCCCCATTAGCTAAAGTGGTGCTTCAGGTTAAGAACAGTTTCAGGTTAAGAGTGGACCTCCGGAACGAATTAAGTACTTAATCTGAGGTACCACTGTATTCCTTATTACCTTTATATACCACCCTGATCTTCCAAGGACCTCAAGATGATGTATATGGCTCTCCTTGTCCCCATTTCAACCTCACAACAACCCTGTGAGGTAGGTCAGAGGTCACCCAGGGCATCTCTTACACTAAGCAACCTAGAGCAAAATATAGATAGGAAGCTTTGTTTGGTCAGAATCAAGTATACACTTCCAGAGTTATTTCCAAAAACATGACTTCTGGAAAAAGAGCCACCGTAGCTGCTAGAGGGCCATGAACACTTGTGTCCCAGGTTTTTTAGACTCCTCTACGCAGGTGGCGCTAAGCCTTGGGCTTGCCGATCAGAAGGTCGGCGGTTTGAATCCCCGCGACGGGGTGAGCTCCCGTTGCTCGGTCCCTGCTCCTGTCAACCTAGCAGTTTGAAAGCACGTCAAAGTGCAAGTAGATAAATAGGTACCACTCTGGCGGGAAGGTAAACGGCGTTTTGGTGCGCTGCTCTGGTTCGCCAGAAGCGGCTTAGTCATGCTGGCCACATGACCCGGAAGCTGTATGCGGCTCCCTCGGCCAATAAAGCGAGATGAGCGCCGCAACCCCAGAGTCGGCCACAACTGGACCTAATGGTCAGGGGTCCCTTTACCTTTACCCATGTACTCTCTGAAACCAAAGGGGCACATTGGTTGCCAGATGTGATTTCACCCCCCAGCTCTCCTACCCCACTACTTGGCTGGAAAACTATTTGGTGATTTTCTCTCTCAAATTACTTTGGGGTGTTGTGGATTGGCACATTTTTTGATTTATATTATATTTTTAAAATTTCTGTACCGCTTTATGTTTTAAAGAAAAATCTCAAAGCGGTTTACAGCATATTAAATCAATAAAACATACATAAAACAATCTGAAGAAAGTAGAGTATACAGTCAAAGCAACATAACAGAAAACTAAAATATTATCTTGAAAATTTCAAAATAAAACATTACAAAGGAGGTCAACTACAGAATACATATTTAACATAGTAGGGCTGGTGAGTGTGGGCCCTGCCCCCTAGGCCAGGAGGAAAGGGCCTTGCAGGGAGCGGCCTTCACGCCCCACAGCTGGGCGATGTTCCTCCATCCTCATGAGGAGCCTCTTCAGTGGGGCTGGTGAGGGTGGGCCCTGCCCCTAGCCCAGGAGGAAAGGGCCTTGCAGGGAGCGGCCTTCACGCCCCACAGCCGGGCGATGTTCCTCCAGCCTCATGAGGAGCCTCTTCAGTGGGGCTGGTGAGGGTGGGCCCTGCCCCTAGGCCAGGTGGAAAGGGCCTTGCAGGGAGCGGCCTTCACGCCCCACAGCTGGGCGATGTTCCTCCATCTCTCATGAGGAGCCTCTTCAGTGGGGCTGGTGGGTGTTGGCCCTGCCCCTAGGCCAGGAGGAAAGGGCCTTGCAGGGAGCGGCCTTCACGCCCCACAGCTGGGCGATGTTCCTCCAGCCTCATGAGGAGCCTCTTCAGTGGGGCTGGTGAGGGTGGGCCCTGCCCCCTTGGCCAGGAGGAAAGGGCCTTGCAGGAAGCGGCCTTCACGCCCCACAGCTGGGCGATGTTCCTCCAGCCTCATGAGGAGCCTCTTCAGTGGGGCTGGTGGGTGTTGGCCCTGCCCCTAGGCCAGGAGGAAAGGGCCTTGCAGGGAGCGGCCTTCACGCCCCACAGCTGGGCGATGTTCCTCCAGCCTCATGAGGAGCCTCTTCAGTGGGGCTGGTGAGGGTGGGCCCTGCCCCTAGGCCAGGTGGAAAGGGCCTTGCAGGAAGCAGTCTTCACGCCCCACAGCGGAGTGATGTTCCTCCATCCTCATGAGGAGCGTCTTCAGTGGGGCTGGTGAGGGTGGGCCCTGCCCCTAGGCCAGGAGGAAAGGGCCTTGCAGGGAGCGGCCTTCACGCCCCACAGCTGGGCGATGTTCCTCCAGCCTCATGAGGAGCCTCTTCAGTGGGGCTGGTGAGGGTGGGCCCTGCCCCCTTGGCCAGGAGGAAAGGGCCTTGCAGGGAGCGGCCTTCACGCCCCACAGCTGGGCGATGTTCCTCCATCCTCAAGAGGAGCCTCTTCAGTGGGGCTGGTGAGGGTGGGCCCTGCCCCTAGGCCAGGTGGAAAGGGCCTTGCAGGAAGCAGTCTTCATGCCCCACAGCCGGGCGATGTTCCTCCAGCCTCATGAGGAGCCTCTTCAGTGGGGCTGGTGAGGGTGGGCCCTGCCCCTAGGCCAGGAGGAAAGGGCCTTGCAGGGAGCGGCCTTCACGCCCCACAGCTGGGCGATGTTCCTCCATCCTCAAGAGGAGCCTCTTCAGTGGGGCTGGTGAGGGTGGGCCCTGCCCCTAGGCCAGGTGGAAAGGGCCTTGCAGGAAGCAGTCTTCATGCCCCACAGCCGGGCGATGTTCCTCCAGCCTCATGAGGAGCCTCTTCAGTGGGGCTGGTGAGGGTGGGCCCTGCCCCTAGGCCAGGAGGAAAGGCCCTTGCAGGGAGCGGCCTTCATGCCCCACAGCCGGGCGATGTTCCTCCATCCTCATGAGGAGCCTCTTCAGTGGGGCTGGTGAGGGTGGGCCCTGCCCCTAGGCCAGGTGGAAAGGCCCTTGCAGGGAGCGGCCTTCATGCCCCACAGCCGGGCGATGTTCCTCCAGCCTCATGAGGAGCCTCTTCAGTGGGGCTGGTGAGGGTGGGCCCTGCCCCTAGGCCAGGAGGAAAGGCCCTTGCAGGGAGCGGCCTTAATGCCCCACAGCGGAGTGATGTTCCTCCATCCTCATGAGGAGCCTCTTCAGTGGGGCTGGTGAGGGTGGGCCCTGCCCCTAGGCCAGGAGGAAAGGGCCTTGCAGGGAGCGGCCTTCACGCCCCACAGCGGAGTGATGTTCCTCCAGCCTCATGAGGAGCCTCTTCAGTGGGGCTGGTGAGGGTGGGCCCTGCCCCCTAGGCCAGGAGGAAAGGGCCTTGCAGGAAGCGGCCTTCACGCCCCACAGCTGGGCGATGTTCCTCCAGCCTCATGTAGCACCCTGGGAGATTATGTGCCTCATCCCATCCTTGTCCCACAGCATCATTGGTGGAAATACAGTGGTACCTCGGGTTACATACGCTTCAGGTTACATATTCCGCTAAACCAGAAATAGTGCTTCAGGTTAAGAACTTTGCTTCAGGATGAGAACAGAAATCGTGCTCCGGCGGCGCGGCAGCAGCAGGAGGCCCCATTAGCTAAAGTGGTGCTTCAGGTTAAGAACAGTTTCAGGTTAAGAATGGACCTCCGGAACGAATTAAGTACTTAACCTGAGGTACCACTGTATTGGACCAAAGGCAGGGCAAAACACCACACTGTGCTGTCGAACTGGGTGGCAGCCACGTGCGTCCTTTCTAAGAGCTCGTTCCAATTTAAGAGCTGCTAAAGTTATTTAGGAAAATCATGTGTTGCAGCCAGCACTTCCCTCTGACATACTAACCTGCATCCTAAATAGTCGGAAGCCCCGGGAGGGCTGTACCACGTGCCTCCTCAGAGCATCTGAATCTGCTCACATTGAGGAAAAACCCCATAAATATACATGAATCGCTATGCATAACTCAAGCTACATAAACGTTACAAAGGAGAGTTGCCTACCAATGGCTTCGCTCGCCTCTGAGAGTAGCTTATTCTCAAAGCATTTATTGTTCTAATACTATTCATAGTTTCTGTGGCATTGGAAGGGATGTTATCGTCCTAATCTAATTCATCTGCACAAAAGCCTTCTAAGGTAAGCAAGACTGAGAAACTGAGACTTATTTACTAAACACCCCCTCTCCCCTCCCCTCACAGGGAGCTTCATGCATGAGTGCAGATTTGAAGTTAGGCCAAATCCCATCCTCTCCATCCCAGAATACTTTAAAGTGCACTCAACATCCACCCTCCTCCCCCCAAAAAATGCATTTTAGGAGACAATACATATTTATTTACACCCTGCCTTTTGCTGTCAGGGCTATCTACAATGTAGTGGGCAGATAAAGGGATATGAAGACTGAATTTGAAGTTTGTTTATAAAATTTGTGTCCAACACAAAGGAGTGAAATAATTGTAGGCCTGGAAGGGGTCCCAAGGATCATCTAGTCCAACCCCCTGCGATGCAGGAATCTCAGCTAAGGCATCCATGACAGATGGCCATCCATCCTCTGGTTAAAAACCTCCAAGGAAGGAGAGCCCACCACCTCCTGAGGGAGACAGCTCCACTACCGAACATCTCTTAGGGTCAGAAAGTTCTTCCTGATGTTTACTCGGAATCTCCTTTCTTATAACTTGAATCCATTGCTTCTCCTATGAAGATAGGGACGTCCTATGGAAAAGCAAGACATTCCGGGATCAGATCAGAAACCGGGGTGGCTCCTGAAAATAGGGTGCTGTTCCTGGGAATTAGAAACACTTGGAGGGTCTGCAAGAAGCTGGTGGTTACACAGGTTTATAGGGAGGACGTGTTAGTGGCCTACCAAGAAGCCAGTGGTTACCCAGGTTTCTGGCTTACGCTAAAATAATATTTCGTGATCAAGAGAAGCCACCTTCATTCAAGAGGCTGGGCTCTGACCAAGTGCCGCAGATGTTTCTCTGGAAAGGGCTGAGGTCCTGCTCTTGCCAAAGCTACTGGCAGAATTCCCACTGCGCTAGCCTGGGAAGAGGCTTTTGCCAGTTAATTGGCTGCTTCTTTCTTCTTGCTGCCTAGGGAGGCACCCTTGCAACAGCTGGACGGATTAGGCTAATCTGAGGAATGTCAGCCAGTTAAGTGCCCTGGGGAGATTGTGATCAATAGGTCAACTATGAGCAACCTTTCAAAAATGTCTACTCTTGATAGCACGTCACACAAGCTGCCCTCTGAGCAGGACTCACTCTTCCTGCGGTGCCCTGGAATTTCTTGGGGAATTTCTCTGGGGCAGGTTGTTCCGATTGGTGGACCACACGCTTTGCATCCTGGTTCAATCCCTGGCATCTCCAGGAAAGGCTGGGAGAAAATCCTGCCTCCGTCACAGAGAGAGCTGCTGCCAGGCAGCGTCAACAGTTCTGAGCTGGAGGGACCAATGGTCTGTTTGGGTATTATAAGGCAGCTTCCTAAGGTCTTCTGACTGCTCCTGCCTTGCTCTGCAGCCTCAGTTGGGATGTGTATTAAGGCAGGGATGGTCAACATGGGGCCTGTCAGTACACAAGTGCATGAAGAGACCTTCCCTGTTCCATGGGGGGTCCCCGGTCCTCTCTCCCACTGAAATTAGGCTTGAGAAGAAGCATCATCACCAGGTGTACTGAGTTGAATAGGATCCAAAATGCAGCAGTCTGATTGGTCCTAGAACAATAGGATCCAAAATGCAGCAGTCTGGTTGGTCCTAGAATAATAGGATCCAGAATGCAGCAGTCTGATTGCTCCTAGAATAATAGGATCCAGAATGCAGCAGTCTGATTGGTCCACAGGAGCCACCCAATCCAACTCTAGGTGGAAGTGAATATGCAACCTGATTAGCCTACAGGAGAATCCTGGAATTAGCCAATCACGTGAGGCCCATTGTGTAAATAATGTATATAAAGCAGACATTCTGGGGGAACTTCCATTCCTCCTCACCACTATGAGCTGAATAAAGAGCATGAAATCCACTCTCGACTCTGAGTATATTTCACCAACAAAATAGGTTATGACATGTGCTTTGTTGCAGAGTTGTGTGATGCCCACAACAGCTTCTTGGAACCCAAAAAGATATCCAGGAACTGCAAGAAAAGCCCTGCTGAATCTGGCCAATGGACCATCTTGTCCAGCATCTTGCTCTCACAGTGGCCAACCTGGCGCCTGTGGGAAACCCTCAAGCAGGACCTGAGCGCAACAGCACACTGTCCACCTGCGACTCCAAGAAACTGGCATTCAGAGGCATAATACCTTTGACCGTGGAGGGAGAGCTTAGGCATTGTTACAAGTTGCCATTGACAGCCTTTCCTTCATGAATTGGTCTAATAATCTTTTAAAGTAAGTGGCCAGCACGACAGAGATGGTGCAATGGGATCACACAGTGTCAGAGCTGCACGTTTTGCTTCCATTTTCTTCTCACTGGGAAGTCAGGTTACGCCCCAAGAGAGAGAAAGAGAGAGAGATTGACTAGCTCAGGGCCATCCACACAGTTGCACTGACCCTCCAAGTGTCTCGATTTTCCGGGGACAGTCCTGGATTTACAGAAGCCGTCCTGGTTTCTGATTTGATCTCAGAAAGCCCTGCTTTTCCTTAGGATGTCCCTATTTTCATCAGAGAAATGTTGGAGTGTTTGGAGTTATGCGATTCCCCAAGCCAAGGAGATAAGTAACTATACAACCTTCAGAAGACATCTGAAGGCAGCCCTGTATAGCGAAATTTATAAATGTTAAATGTTTTATTATGTTTTTATATATGTTGGAAGCTGTCCAGAGTGGCTGGAGCAACCCAGTCTGATGGGTGGGGTATAATTCTTATTCTTAGTCATATCCTTACTCTTATTCTTACTCTTGCTCTTATTATGGAATAGGATGTCCCTATTTCCATCAGAGAAATATTGGAGGGTATAATTGCATGGCAGAGGGAGGGGTTTTTGAACCCGGGTCTCCCTGGTCCCCATCCAGCACTCTATCCACTACTCAATGCGCAGGCATGATACATAGCCAAATGCAGCCTGATAAGATCCCACAACCGATGCGACTTCTCTAAAATCGTTTGCACTCCCCTGGCCTGTGCTCTGCTGGAGGAATGCATATCTAACAGGGGAGGAAAGAGACATTATACAACATGCCATATTGCCTAACACCAGAAGGCTTGCCAGACACAGGCTGCACAGCTGGAGCCCAAGGTTGTCCCAGTTCACACTCGCATGTGATGGCCGCCTTGGAGCGCCACCTGATTCTCTGCTCTGACCTCTCCCAGATAGCTCGGCCAGCAATAACAGACCCTGGCTTGAGTCCTGCTGTCTCTGAGATCAGGACAACAGGGCAAAGCATGGGATGGTCTGACCAAGACACTGTCAATCCTGGAGACAAGAGTTCTTCCAAGTCGAACAATAGGGGCCTGCTGCAAGGATGTAATCGGCAGAGTTTCCCCCTTTGAATCACGTTTGCATGTCCTAACACATAACAGGGAAGGGCTGCAGCTCAGTGGTAGGCCCAGCTTTGATCTGTGGTATCTCTGTTCAGTATAGTAATTTAATTCACTAAAATTGTAAATGCTTGTATGCATCACTATGTGTTTAAATGTGATTGGCTGGTAACTGAATTCTAGAGAGTTCTCTAGCAGTTCTGGCTAATGTCGGTCACATGGGAGGTATCTCGTGAAGGAGAGACTCCATTTTACATGAAACGAGATGACTGTGTTTTAGAATCCATTGTGAACACTGCTACGTTGAATAGAGTGTTAGAGAGCATCTTCTCTGCTTGGAAGAAGGAAAGCAAAGCTGCAGGAGAAGGTAAAAGTGGAAAACTCTCATAGGAGCTGCAAGGCATGGCCTAAAATGCTGAGCTCTGGAAAGAGAGGAAAATGCAGTTGCTTGGAAGTTAGAAGAAGAGACTGTAAGCCCATGCTTAGAGAAGCAGGTGACTGTAAATATCATGGTTTAATTCATGCAGTGCTTTTTTTCTTTAAAAAAAATGTTTGGGGTACTTTCATTTTCCTACTCAATGAGGTCAAACAACAACAACAACAACAACAACAACAACAACAACAACAACAACAACAACAAAGTTATACTCCGCCCATCTGGGCAGCTCCAACAAAATATTAAAAACACTAAAACATCACAGGGCTGCCTTCAGATGTCTTTTAAAAGTCAAATAGATGTTTATTTCCTTGACATTTGATGGGAGGGCGTTCCACAGGGTAGGCACCACTACCGAGAAGGCCCTCTGTCTGGTTTAGGGGTATTCGTACCACTGCGTACCCCCAGAAAAAAAGCACTGAATTCATCTATAACTATGTTTCTTCAAGTAAAGTTTTTGAATATTATAGTCTGGACAAAGAAGGGTATCAGTCATATATATGATTTGAGCTTCTTAGCACTGTTTTTGCTACCCTTACTCCAGCCACCTCCAGGTTGGGCTGGGAATGTCCCCTGTCTGAAATCCTGGAGAGTGTCTGCCAGTCAGTGTAGGCAATGCTGAGCTATGTGGATCAGTGGTTTGTCTCAGTAAAGTCAAATTCCTGTGGCCATTTCTGCTCTGGAGATCTTCCTGCTGCCTCTGCCATCTGACCCAGGGTTGGAGGCAGCTGGCGTGAAGCCTCTCCTCTTGTGGCATCCTGTTGATGTGGCATCCTCTTTCTAGAAAGCCCATCTCACATTGATGTCCTTTTAGCCTCACCTGAAGACTTCATTTCCTCACTCATCAAGCGTTATCATCTGGTTTTATTGCCACTTTTATTCCACTCATTTATTGGTTGTTTTATGGCGCTTTTCAAAATTGCACTTCTTCACAAAGCGTTCCAGGGGAAGGTGGCAAGGAAATCTAATCAATTGCTCAATCAATGAAGAGTGTGTGGCACAAGGCAAGGTGCAGGCGATAACTCCTAAGAGAGCCGAAAGCGGTTTGGCACAGACACAACCTTGGTCTAGTTAGGAAGGACCATGTTTCTTTTGTCTGGCCAAACAGGTTCAGCAGGATTATGCAACACAACTGAAACCTGAAGATCTTCTCTTATCAGAAGAGATAGTGGGATGAATGTACGCTAGGTTACCTGCAGGTGCCAGTGTGCCTTCTACAGTACCCATGAAAGGTCTCATGAAATATTGCTTCAAAAAATCACAGTGTATGAGGGACTGTCTGTTCCGTTCCTATTTGTACTTGCTCAGCTTCTTGTACATTGAACATGTGCCCCACTCCTTGAAAGATTCCATCAACGGTGTCTCCAAAAATTTTTACACATCACCTGGGAAGACAGGTGAACTAATGCCAGTGTGCTGGAAGAAGATCACCAGTGTGGAAGAGATGATTCTTCAACATCAACTTCGTTGGACTGGTCATGTTGTACGGATGCCTGATGATCATCTTCCAAAGCAACTACTCTATTCCGAACTTGAAAATGGAAAGCGTAATGCTGGTGGTCAACAAAATAGGTTTAAAGACTGTCTCAAGGCAAATATAAAAAAATGTAATATAAACACCAACAACTGGGAAACACTGGCCTACGAGTGCTCCAGTTGGAGAACAGCCTTTACCAAAGGTGTCATGAGCATTGCTCGAACTCAGGACAAAAGGGAGAAACGCGCTAGGACGAAGGCATGCTTGGGACACCCTCACGATGGTCAACTCCTGCCGGAAACCTATGTCCCCACTGTAGAAGGACGTGTGGATTCAGAATTGGCCTCCACAGTCACTTACGGACTCATTTATGGGAGACAATCTTACTCGGCTATGAGTGATCGCCAAAGAAGAAGACATTGAACATGCCCCCCACTCACATTTCAGACAACCACATTGTGAAATCATAGCCTTAAGATGTGGATTCTGTTGTTGTTGTTGTTATAAAAGTTGGGTGCCTCCCCCTCTCTCTGCTAAGCAGTAGCAAGAGCCCATGAAGTTCCAGGCACACACCCAGGGTCTGTTGTCCTTTGGAGAATTGAGACACTGAGGAGACCGTCCTAGCTTTAAGAAATATGTTTTTTTCACCTATTTACACCTTCAGTCTTCATGGAGGGAGTTCAGATCTTACAGCATGGTCATTTCAAGAGGGGCTTGTACCCCACAGCAGTACAGTCCAAGGCATCTCTCCCAGTCAGCCTGCAGCCAGCCTGCCCAAGATGGACCCCATTCTTTGTTCTCCCTTCTACCCAGAACACCATGCTAAAAACTCTTTCCCCACCCATCAACTCACACCCAGTTACCCTGGCAACCTTTAACCCCTTGTCTCTGTTCACACCTCAGGGCGAGGGGGGAGAGCAGGTCTCTTGCATTGCCAATGGCCTTCAATGGCCCTGTATTGTTGCTTAATGGCCCTAGCTTGGCCAGGTCATTTTGCATAGGCTAGCCCAGGAATTCATCTGCAACTTCTATTCTCCCATCACATCCCAAATAATCAAAATCCTAGCATCTTTTAATTTTGTAGGGATTAGGGGGTTCCCCCCCAAAAAAACCTATAACAACATCATCATCACTATCATTTATTAGCTACTTGCTGCAAAGGAGACTCTTAAGTGACTTCCAAAAATTACGCGTCAAAAGCATATTGTAAAACCAAAGAAGAAGAAGAAGAAGAGGAGGAGGAGGAGGAGGAGGAGGAGGAGGAGGAGGAGTTTGGATTTGATATCCCGCCTTTCACTCCCTTTAAGGAGTCTCAAAGTGGCTAACATTCTCCTTTCCCTTCCTCCCCCACAACAAACACTCTGTGTGGTGAGTGGGGCTGAGAGACTTCAAAGAAGTGTGACTAGCCCAAGGTCACCCAGCAGCTGCATGTGGAGGAGCGGAGACGCGAACCCGGTTCCCCAGATTACGAGACTACCGCTCTTAACCACTACACCACACTGGCACTGCGCTGGCACTGCATTGCAATACAACCGTCGCAGTGGCACAGCAAAAAGCAGCCGAACACAGTTTTCAGGAAACAGAATATTTATCACCATCGCGTCAAATGCCTTGGGAAAGAGAGAGGTTTTTCCTTGGCCCCCAAAGGATGTTAATGATGGGGCCAGGCAGAACACGCTAGGGAGAGAGAGCATTCTGTGCCCAGCTCCAGATCTTATTTATCAACATGCCTGTGCCTGGGAAGGATGCAGATTCCGTCTCTGTCTGCTGAGATTGGATACTGTTAGTTCTTTGTGTGGGCAGCAGCCAAAGAAGGTTGAAGAAATCCTTGCAGTCCGACTGCAGCATTGGGCAGCTCAGACTACAACTCCCATCGGCTCCAAGCAGTACTCCTGGTGCAAGCCTGACCTTGTCCACTCACCATTAGCTTGTTAAAGATTAACCTCGAGAAAGATCAGAGTCCAGTGAAGACAGATTCAAGACCGAGGACTGTATGCCAGGGTCACAAAATGCACAATCCCCTTTCATGCTAAATTACCATCCTCTTTCCTTTAAGGAGGGCAACGGAGGCAGGTTTGCATTAAGGCAAATAGGCTCCGTCCCAGCAACCTTAGCCAGCCGGCAGCTGCTTGCCTTCTTATTTAGAAACAGTCCAGTGGCTGGCACTGCCTGTTGCCTTCCTCCTCTGTTGCCTTCCCCCCCCCCCCCCCGTCTGCAATAACACAACTACCTAGGAGGTCCTTAGCACCCAGTTTAAAACTGAAATGTGAAACCTCTCCCCAGGGAGTTTTGCTCAGTGCCTACAGTAGACACCTTTGGGTGCCAGGTGAAAACGGTCCTCTCCAAATGGGCTTTGGGCTGGCTATCATCTTTTATCCTTTTTAATGTGGTTGTATGGGACGCAGGTGGCGCTGTGGGTTAAAGCCTCAGCGCCTAGGGCTTGCCGATCGAAAGGTCGGCGGTTTGAATCCCTGCGGCAGGGTGCGCTCCCGCTGCTCGGTCCCAGCGCCTGCCAACCTAGCAGTTCGAAAGCACCTCCGGGTGCAAGTAGATAAATAGGGACCGCTTACCAGCGGGAAGGTAAACGGCGTTTCCGTGTGCGGCTCTGGCTCGCCGGAGCAGCGATGTCACGCTGGCCACGTGACCCGGAAGTGTCTCCGGACAGCGCTGGCCCCTGGCCTCTTGAGTGAGATGGGCGCACCAACCCCAGAGTCTGTCAAGACTGGCCTGTACGGGCAGGGGTACCTTTACCTTTACCTTTTAATGTGGTTGTGGGAGGCGGCTTATCAGTTTGTTTTGTTCTTATTATGTATTTTGTGTCTTTATATTGTATTGCTAGGCTGTGAACCACCCTGAGATCTCTGGATGAATGGTAGTTCATCAATGAATTTCAATGAATCAATAAATTTCAATGAAATTTACCATAGTTTTCCGTGTATAAGACAATTTTTTTTTTGTTACTAAAATAAAAATAAAAATTGGGGGTCATCTTATACGTAGATAGTGCAGAGCGGGGATCGGGTGATGGTTGGATGTCTGCGTTGAGCGGACAGACAATTGGTGGCTTCGGCAAAGCATGCGATTGGCAGCTGCGGTCCCCCCCCCCAAAAAAAACAACTCTGGGCAATCTCCCCCATTAATTTGAAGTCTCAAAAAAATAGGGGTCATCTTATACATGGGGGCGTGTTATACACGAAAAAATACGGTAATTAATAATAATTAATCAAGGAGCTAAACATAGCCACCCTTTGAAATTAGCAGCTTTCCAAATTTTGTAATGCAGTTCTCTGGCTGGGTAATATGTACCAAAATGCCCATTTTAGGATTAAGTGTGCATGACCTAGATGGAGCAGTGATCTGACTCAGGATAAAGAAGCTTTTATCCCTAGATTTCAAAGAGCAAAATAAAACTTTGCATGTTCCCAGCCCTGTTTATACCAATTTTTCATAACTTCATAATTGAACCGATGTTGGGGGGAGGGAGAGAAAGTAACCCAACAAAGACTTAATTGCCCTTCTTTTTTAGCAATTGAGGGGCGTATGTTGAACTAACCCTTTTCAAATAAAGCTGTGCAGCCCAGTTTCAGCTCCTTTTAGTTCAAACAGCTTGCCTGTTTCCTTTCGAACCAAAATGAAGTGGTTTTGACCTAAAAATATTTGCCGAATTTAGATAAGCAGCTTAAAATAGTCCGAAACCCTCTGTGCATGTGGTTTGTGTGTGAGTGTCATTGTGCACAAAACCGCCCCTAATTTGTTCTGGCCCTGTCAAGGAAAAAACACATGGAAGAATAAAATCTGAGCTAGGGGGTTCGAAAATGTGCTTATATTTAATCATTGGAGCAACAGCTGGAGCTTGTTAATCTCTAAGCTGGCTCAACCATTCTTATTATTTTATTTATTTGTTTACAAAACAAGGAAGAACAATGGTCGCTTAGACCTAAAGACGTGTTGCTTCAAAAAGGAGCCTGGGGCTACTGCAAGGGACTCCACTCCGGATTTGTGTAGGGCTTACTCCTGAGCCTTTGCTTCTCCCAAAGATATTCCGCAAGGCAGTAGAGGTTTAGGATCAGAGTTTTCCTTCTCCTGGATGGTCTCCCTTCCCAGGTGGACGAGCCCCACCTGCCCCTCACTTCCCTCTACAGCACATGCAGAAACCACCTTCTTGACCATCAGACCCACTCTTGGTCTCGTCCACTGGAGCCTGTCTTCACATGAAGGGGAAGCCCCTAGCTCACTGAGGGTTTGAGACCCACCAGCTCCCCTCACCTGGTTTAGCCAGCCAGTCAAAACCATTCCCGGGGTGTGGCCACTGTCACATGTTGACAGCTTCTAGGAGCCACAGGTGAGAGCCAAGTGCAGGGTGGAGACCAAAGATGGAAAGACTACTCCAGAAGGAGTACAATGTATCACCCACCAGAGGTACTACCCCTCCTCTAACACCCCATACACCCAATGTAGAATACACAACATGGAAATCATTTAATAAATAAAACAGGCTGCCAGTATAGAGGACATCACAGCCCTTGAAATCTTTTGAGCCGGGCCCAGGTCCAGAGATTACCAGGTTTGCCTTGGTTTGCCTCAGTTGGCTCCTGATGTCAGTGCTCAGACGAGGAGCTTCCTCTCTCTCACACAGTCTACCCATGGTTGTGGGTTCAAGTCCCACATTGGGCAAAAGATTCCCGCATTGCAGGAGGTTGGACCAGATGGCCCTCGTTGTCCCTTCCAACTCTACAGTTCTGTTATTCTCGTGGCCCCTGAAAGACTAGTCGATGTTGAGGGGCATAAACATTTGTGTAAAAGCGTAGCCCAGTGCCCTAATAGATCCGTTAGTCTTTCAGGGACCTAAAGGAAACATTGCCGATTTCAATAAAGAGAGGATGATGATGTCTGATGAGGAGGCCAAGGAGAAGGAGAGATTATAATATAGATGAGAGGCGGTTTTCCCTCCATTCAGTCTCGCACGTACAATTCATTATGTGCAGAGAGGAAAGAGTCTCCATTGCTCCTTATCAGCTCCTTTGTGTGTGCATGACATTTTAAATGCAGTGTGGGACAAGCATATGTCGAGTGATTGATCGGTTTGTGCTACCTACTACAGATGGCTTCTTCCATTGAACGACTGGCCTATTTTTGGATGCCTGCTTTCCACTCACTCTCTCTCTCCCCCTGTCTGTGTGTCTCCCTTGTTTCTAGCAAAGAGCTCTTTCCCAGCTAAACAAGACAGGAATAGTTTCCATCCGATCACCCAGGATTGGAAGAGCAGCGTGGAGGGGGCTGGAGAGAAGAAAGTAAGAGGACCACCCCCCCTCCTGCAGTTTGCATTTCCTCATGCAGACAGACCCCTTGAGATTTGCAACTTTACATCTTGTCAACAGTTAATTGGTTGAAATTATTCTTGGCGGGGGTGGCGGTGTAGATTTTAACTGGATGTGCCTAGACGGCCACAGAGAACAAATTATTCCCTATGAATAATTCCTGCAAAACATTACCCCCGCCCCCTAGGACATAGCAAAGATCTGGCCACCCACAAGGCTTGTCTTATTAAAGGAAATCAGAATATGGATGGATGTGTGAAATATAAGGACCTAGGAAGTTGCCTTGTACAGAGTCAAACCATTGGTCCATCTAGTTCAATATTGTCTACACTGACTCCTTGGAGGCTTTTCATCAGAGGTGAGATGGCCATCAGTCACGGATGCTTTAGCTGAGATTCCTGCATTGCAGGGGTTGGACTGGATGACCCCTGGGGGTCCTTTCTAACTCTACAATTCTGTGATTCCTTGATTCTAAGCAGCTGCCTTCTGTGGGAAATGCTGGGTTGGAGGAGCACAGGGACACACACACACACCTGGCAGGGGGAGACAGGAGGGCTATAGCTCCTGGTAGAGCATCTGTTTTGCATGCAGAGGATCTCAGGTTTAAACACCGCCCCCCAGCATCTCCACCTAGATGCCTACTTGAAACCTGGCAGAGCTGCTGCTAGTCAGTGTGGACAATATTGAGCTATATGGCATGAAGTGCAGGCAACTCCATTTATATCAATAATAATAATAATAATAATAATAATAATAATAATAATAATAATATTTTATTATTTATACCCTGCCCGTCTGGCTGGGCTTCCCCAGCCACTCTGGGCGGCTTCCCAAAAAATATTAAAATACTGTAATACATCAAACATTAAAAGCTTCCCTAAACAGGGCTGCCTTCAGATGTCTTCTAAAAGTCTGGTAGTTGTTCTTCTCTTTGATATCTGGTGGGAGGGCGTTCTACAGGGCGGGCGCCACTACCGAGAAGGCCCTCTGCCTGGTTCCCTGTAACTTGGCTTCTCGCAGTGAGGGAACCGCCAGAAGGCCCTCGAAGGAGGACCTCAGAACGATGGAGGTGGAGACACTCCTTCAGATATACTGGACCAAGGCCGTTTAGGGCTTTCAAGGTCAGCACCAACACTTTGAATTGTGCTCGGAAATGTACTGGATGCCAAGGTAGGTCTTTCAAGACTGGTGTTATATGGTCCCAGTTACCAGTCTGGCTGCCGCGTTCTGGATTAGTTGTAGTTTCTGGGTCACCTTCAAAGGTAGCCCCAAGTAGAGCACATTGCAGTAGTCCAAGCGGGAGATAACCAGAGCATGCACCACTCTGGCGAGGCAGTCTGCAGGCAGATAGGGTCTTGGCCTGCATACCAGATGGAGCTGGTAAACAGCTGCCCTGGACATGGATTTGACCTGTGCCTCCATGGACAGCTGTGAGTCCAAAATGACTCCCAGGCTGCGCACCTGGTCCTTCAGGGGCATAGTTACCCCATTCAGGACCAGGGAATCCTCCACACCTGCCCACCTCCTGTCCCCCCAAAACAGTACTTCTGTGGCGGTTGCATTTTGAGTCATTGCATGAATTGTGTGCAATCAGAACACCCATTGAAAAAGCTTGCAAACACCACATTCTGCCCCCACTCTGCCCCTTTTTATGACATTTGGGGGTCACTTCCTGGTTCGGTGCGATGCATGTGTGTGGTCACCAGAGATTCCTTCTCACCCACAGGATTGTGGGTGCCCACTGCCACAATGCAGATGAGTGACATCACATGCACTACATTCTTCAACATCAACTTCGTTGGACTGGTCATGTCGTTCGGATGCCTGATGATCGTCTTCCAAAGCAACTACTCTATTCTGAACTTAGAAATAGAAAACGTAAGGCTGGTGGTCAACAAAAGAGGTTTAAAGACTCTCTCTAGGCAAATCTAAAAAAATGTAGTACTGTATAAACACCGACAACTCGGAAACACTGGCCTGCGATCTCTCAAGTTGGAGAACAGCCTTTACCAAAGGTGTTATGGGTTTTGAAGATGCTTGAACTCAGGACGAAAGGTAGAAACATGCTAAGAGGAAGGCGTGCTTGGCAAATCCACACCGTGATTAACTCCCTCCCGGAAACCTATGTCCCCACCGTGGAAGGATGTGTGGATCCAGAATTGGTTTCCACTGTCACTTACGGACTCTTCTTCCTCCTCCACTCTGCAGCCAGCTAGGCACCATTTTCCATGGGGAGGAACTTGGACTTGGACGCAGACTCTGCCTGGTTTCCTCTAACTTCACTTCTTGCAATGAGGTAACTGCCAGAAGACCCTCAGAGCTGGAGTTCAGTGTCTGGGCTGAATGATGGAGGTGGAGATGCTCCCTCAGATATACAGGGCCAAGACGGTTTAGGGCTTTAAAGGTCAACACCAACACTTTGAATTGTGCTCGGAAACATACAGGGAGCAACGTAGATCCTTTAGGGCCAGTGTTATATGATCACCAGTCTAACTGCCGTTCATTCATTGATATTTTGTCATTTATATCTCACCTTTTCTCAGCTCAAGGTGGTGGTTCTCTTCCTCCCCATTTCATCCGCACAACAACCCTGTGAGGCAGGCTACACTGAGAGCCTGCAAACTGACCTCAAGGTCACCCAGTGAGCTTCAGAGTTGAGCAGGGATTTGAACTCTGGCCACTCAAGTCCTAGTCCAACACTCTGACCACAACACCACAGTAGCTTGGCTGGACTTAAGCAATGGATCCCGAGGTGCTGAGTGTGTTGGAAGCATGAGAAGTCTCTTGGAACGTTTTGAGAGGAAAGAATGTCCTGAGGTACTGCCAAGTGAAGTGTGTGTGAATGCATCTCTGGGGAGAAGGGATCTGTGCTTTTGCTTGGGTCATTTTTCCTGTTCCACAGTATAGACTGTCCAACCGTGACCAGAAGGAAAAACCCCTTCTGTGTATGCCTACCTTTTCCACCCCACTCTTTTTCATCCCTGAATTCACAGCCTTTTTAGGGTCATAGTATAATCGGAGTGAAGTTGAAAATGAGGACAGCCAAGATCTCCTGGCACTCGCTTTGGACAAAGAGTTGGGATTTCTGAATGCTTAAGACCTCGGTCCTCCACTAGAAAACAAAGAAAAAAGGAAATGAAACACACCATAAAGAAGATAATCTAAATATAGCTTTGCTAGGGAGATATGCGCATATATGTGCACAGGTGGCAGCAACACACGCTTTGTGCAGTAACAGAAGATGCCCCAAATAAAGCCAATTTAATAACGTGCACACAGTCTCACAACCCCCTTGTGATGTGGCTAGCATGGCCAGGAGAGAAAGGCTTGGCGAAGTTGGAATTTGATTTGAAAGTGGCGCCAAATGTAATTTCTATAATACCCAGCGAAACACACAACAAAAGCATTCTATTAAGGTTACAACACTTTGCAGATGGAAGCCCTTGTGGATGCTGCTTTAAATGGTTTCTTCTAAAAAGGTAAAGGGACCCCTGACCATTAGGTCCAGTCGTGACCGACTCTGGGGTTGCGGTGCTCATCTCCCTTTATTGGCCGAGGGAGCCGGCGTACAGCTTCTGGGTCACGTGGCCAGCATGACTAAGCCACTTCTGGCAAACCAGAGCAGCACACGGAAACGCCGTTTACCTTCCCGCCGGAGCGGTACCTATTTATCTACTTGCACTTTGACGTGCTTTCAAACTGCTAGGTGGGCAGGAGCAGGGACCGAGCAACAGGAGCTCACCCCGTCGCGGGGATTCGAACCGCCGACCTTCTGATTGGCAAATCCTAGGCTCTGTGGTTTAACCCACAGCGCCACCTGCGTCCCGTATGGTTTCTTCTACTTTCCCTTATTTTATTTTATTTTTAAATGGGGGGGGGGGACAGTTTACTTATCCAGCTAAGGAGAGATTTCATCTCAACCAATGCAGAATTTGAACCATGTTCTGTTTCAACAATATTCAAAGACAACGGTCCACAATATTGAGGGAACTTGGGCGAGTTACATCCCACATTATTCCCAGCTTCTTGGTAGTCTCCTGGTTCTTAGTGAGATCATTCCCATACTCTCCAACTTTTCTCTAGTGAAAATAGGCACATCCTAAGGATCATATCAGAAACAGGGATGGAAACTTGGAGAGTCTGCATTCCTTAACAAATGTACTCCATTTAGAATGCTTAGGAACACGGGGAGCTGCCTTACACAGAGTCAGACCATTGGGACATTTGGCAGAATACTGTCTAGACTGACCGCAAGCAGCAATTCAGAATTTCAAACGGGAGTTTGGAAATGCTGGAGTTTGAACTCAGGACTCGCTGCCTGCTAAGCAGATGTTCTACCACTCAGTTTGGGAAAGGAGAGTCTTCCGTCTCAATGCTGGTGGTTGGATGTTCAGCTCCCATACAGCTGGAGGCACTCCCACAACGACAACAAGGGGCTGTAGCCAACAATTTTTTTTCTAAACCACCCGAAATTAATAGATCTAAGTCCGTCATGTTCCTTAATTTCTTTGTAGGAATAATAGTGAGGTAGGAGAGCTGAGAATAATGCCAATATATTTCACATCCGGCAACCAATGCGCCCCTTGGGTTTCAGATAAATTATGGGCAGACAAGTCTAAGAAGCCTGGGACACAAATTTTCACTGCCCTCTAGCGGCTATGGTGCCTTATTTACCAGAAGTAATGCATTTAGTGTTAACTCTGGAGGTGTATACTCAATGCTGACTAAACTAAGCCTCCGGAAAGGAGAGTGGCACGTCCCCATGTCCAACTGAGGTTTGTCTGCATCCAGTCGTGCCAACAAAGCTCTGCCCCAGCAGGTTCACAAGGGGTTCCAAATTCAACAGGCTGGTTTGTGGGTTAGCTTGGAGGCAATGCCCAATTCATCAAGGTCAAGATCTTAAATTTCCCGGAGATTTTTCACTGGTCAGTGTTGCAGCCCTAGCTGGACACGTGCGATTGTGGAGAGCCTTTGCCCTGCAAGGAGTTGCTGTAATAAAGCATGACAGCGGCTCATTGCCAAACAGAACAGAACGAGGTGCTAAGTCTAGTGTCCGTCATTTTTATGCACAGAACGCTTTTCTGTAACTGGGAGTCTTCATGGTTAAATGCTACAACCTGCTGTTGAGTTCAGGCATTGCACATTCTCTGCCCCAACTCCCTATGTATGTTTTAAAGGAGCTTTTAGTTCACCAAAATAGCTAAATTTCCCCACAGTGTTTGTCATACAATCCTGAACACAATTTCAGGTGGACTACAATTTCTATCATCGTTGACTTTTGGTCATGCTGCTTATTTGATTATTAATGTAAATCTATTTTGTATAGTTAAGTTTTTACCTCTTTCTTCAGTACATTTTATTTTATATTATTTTATTTTATTGCTATGGCTAGTGGCTGATGCAAATAAAGATTCTTCTAATTTGGGGCAGATGAGAGTCTGCAGGGCCACAGACCTTTGTTCTAGGTATTTTGTGGGAATAGCTTCTGAGCAAACTTTGCAGCTGTTAGGCTGCCAAGCAATCCAATGCACATTTACCGTATTTTTTGCTCTATAAGATGCACTTTTCCCCTCCTAAAAAGTAAGGGGAAATATGTGTGTGTGTTATGGAGTGAATGCAGGCTGCGCAGCTATTGCTGCGCACTGATCCCTCTTGCTCTTCTGGCTTCAGGAATAGCCAGACAAAGCCTCCAGAGCGCTCCTTCGCTCAAGAGGCTTTGCGTTGCTTTCATGTTCCTTGTTTTCCTCCTAGGTGCCTCTTATGGTCGGGTGTGTCTTATAGAGCGAAAAATACGGTACTTTGGCTGTAAACAAAGAAGGCTTCCTTCTGAGTAAATATTAATAGTTGTGCTATAAAATTATGTTTTTCAGACCTCCTTGCTGGCCTTCTGGAGGGTGTACACCAAAACTATAGCTCTGCAAGAGGCAAACTTCACTTCCCAGGAGCCTTTGAGGGAAGCAGTGTGCTTTAAATGTATGGCATGGACTATCTGATGATAAGCGCCGGCTCCCTCGGCCTGAAAGCAGAGATGTGCACTACACCCCATAGTCAGATTCAACTGGATGTAACCATCCTTGGGTTCTTTACCTTTTACTTTTATTACTTCCTGCGATCTGGACACTATGTTTCTGTTGATGTAGCGTAGAGTCACTTTGGAGAATAGAATACATGGTGGAAACAGTACTTTAAGAAAAAGGGTTTATTCAGCTAGCTACACCTTCGATCTGCATGGAGGAAGTCCAGATCTTATGGCATGGTCAGTTCGTTGTTGTTGTTGTTTAGTCGTTTAGTTGTGTCCGACTCCTCGTGACCCCATGGACCAGAGCACGCCAAGCACTCCTGTCTTCCACTGCCTCCCAGTGGAGAGCCAGTGTGGTGTAGTGGTTAAGAGTGGTAAACACGTAATCTGGGGAACCGGGTTCGCATCTCCGCTCCTCCACATGCAGCTGCTGGGTGACCTTGGGCCAGTCACACTTCTCTGAAGTCTCTCAGCCCCACTCACCTCACAGAGTGTTTGTTGTGGGGGAGGAAGGGAAAGGAGAATGTTAGCCGCTTTGAGACTTCTGAAGGGGAGTGAAAGGCGGGATATCAAATCCAATCTCTTCTTCTTCTTCTCCCACAGTTTGGTCAGTCTCATGTTTATGGCTTCAAGAACACTGTCCGACCATCTTGTCCTCTGTCGTACCCTTCTCCTTGTGCCCTCAATCTTTCCCAACATCAGGGTCTTTTCCAGGGAGTCTTCTCTTCTCATGAGGTGGCCAAAGTATTGGAGTCTCAGCTTCAGGATCTGTCCTTCCAGTGAGCACTCAGGGCTGATTTCCTTAAGAATGGATAGGTTTGTTCTTCTTGCAGTCCATGGGACTCTCAAGAGTCTCTTCCAGCACCACAATTCAAAAGCATCCATTCTTCGGCGATCAGCCTTCTTTATGGTCCACCTCTCACTTCCATACATCACTACTGGGAAAACCATAGCTTGAACTATACGGACCTTTGTTGGCAAGGTGATGTCTCTGCTTTTTAAGATGCTGTCTAGGTTTGCCATCGCCTTTCTCCCAAGGAGCAGGCGTCTTTTAATTTCGTGACTGCTGTCACATCAGCAGTGATCATGGAGCCCAAGAAAATAAAATCTCTCACTGCCTCCATTTCTTCCCCTTCTATTTGCCAGGAGGTGATGGGCCCAGTGGCCAGGATCTTCGTTTTTTTGATGTTGTGCTTCAGACCATATTTTGCACTCTCCTCTTTCACCCTCATTAAAAGGTTCTTTAATTCCTCTTCACTTTCTGCCATCAAGGTTGTATCATCTGCATATCTGAGGTTGTTGATATTTCTTCCGGCAATCTTAATTCCGGCTAGGGATTCATCCAGCCCAGCCTTTCGCATGATGAATTCTGCATATAAGTTAAATAACAAGGGACACAATATACAGCCTTGCCGTACTCCTTTCCCAATTTTGAACCAATCAGTTTTTCCATATCCAGTTCTAACTGTAGCTTCTTGTCCCACATAGAGATTTCTCAGGAGACAGATGAGGTGATCAGGCACTCCCATGTCTTTAAGAACTTGCCATAGTTTGCTGTGGTCGAAACAGTCAAAGGCTTTTGCATAGTCAATTGTAATGGTTCTAGGGGTTGCTCGTGCGTAAAATCGGCGCCACACCTGGCTGGGTTGCCTGAGTGAACCCTTTCTGTCCAGACAGCCACTCACCCGTGGCTGTCTCAATCGCTGGCAGAATCCGTCAGTGGGCGTTTCTTGAACTTCTTCCAGCAAAGAAGCTCTTTGACGCCTAGTCTCCGCCTACTCTCCCTGCGCGGAAGCCTTCCGTGCGGAGGGAGGGTGTGGGCAGCGGAGGACCCGTGCTCTCCCCGCTGGTCTCCGGTGAGGAGTCATGGAGCCACCTCGCCGATTCCCCATCTGCCTCCCTTCTCCACTGGTGCTATGCTGATTTGCTTCCCCAGAAGATGGGCTGCTTCTCTCCCTCCCGGGACACTCTCCGGAATCCCTCTGGAGCCCTCCCTCTCCCTCTGGCTCCGATGGCAG
This sequence comes from Podarcis cretensis, assembly GCF_951804945.1. Taxonomy (NCBI): domain Eukaryota; kingdom Metazoa; phylum Chordata; class Lepidosauria; order Squamata; family Lacertidae; genus Podarcis; species Podarcis cretensis. The sequence continues at coordinate 8,718,366 of NC_137170.1, read as the reverse complement.
TTCCCTGACATCAATGAAGCAGAAGTAGATGTCTTTCTGGAACTCTCTAGCTTTCTCGCTCAGTTCAAGAGGCAGCAGTACAGGCATATAGCCTCTCTCTCCAAGATGGATCTCTCCTCCCCCCTCTTTCTTCCCCCCAGAAACCACTTGCCCTCCCCCAGAGCAGGTACCCTGGCAACCTCCCAAATCCCCAGTGTTCATTCACATCTAGGAGCAAGAGAGAAGTTCCCTTGCATTGTTAATGGCCCCTATTGTACTCTTAATAGCTACAGATCAGCCAGGTTAATTTGCATAAACCAGCCCAGGAATTCCCTGTCTGGAACAGCTCTGCAGTTTATGTTTTAATCCATATCCCAATTAATCAAAATACTAGCATTTATTCATTCCTAGGGTTTTTTTGGGGGGGGACTCCCCCCCAATCTATTACACTAGCACTAGCTTTGCTGCAGCATCACACTATTGACTCATGTTAAGATCGTGGTCCACCAAAACCCCTAGATCTTTTTCACATGTACTGCTAGTAAGCCATGCATCTTGTTCTTCCTTCCTATGTGCAGCACCTGACATTTGTCCTTACTGAAATTCATTTTGTTAGCTGGGGCTCAATGTAGGGTTGCAAAAAAGAGGACACTTTGCCAACTTCTGCTTTTAACTAGGGATCGCTATGATGACTCTACCCATGAAAAAGAGGGCATGTCCTGGACCAATGGCAACCCTCAATTCTGATTCTTTCTTCTGTGGCATTAGCTACCCTCCCAGTTTGGTGCCATCTGCAAATCTGATGAGCATTCCCATTGCTCATCAGAACTTGCTCCCTATACATTTCTAAAATACTGTGGGCTGATCTTCCTACCAGCCTCTCAGACCTAGAGGCTGTCAGCAGCCCAGCAGGTACAGAGGGGGTGACCTCACAGAGGACCAGCTAAGCAAAAGAAGGTAATGCACCCATGACCTCATAGAGCCCATGGGGGGGGGGGTTAAGCTGCTCCTCCCAAATAGCTACCCAGTGAAAGGGAACCACTGAGACTCTCCCATCAGATACTGGGAGTTAATGAAGTGGATAATTTAAGAATTACACTCTAAGGACTCTGACAGGGTGAGTGAGGAGCCAAGCAAAGACCTCTCCCCTCCTTTTAATTCCCTCCTCCAAATGACCCCGGGGCTGGTTATGGATGTGGGAAAACACACTAGCTCCACCATGACAAAGCCTCCTGGTTTTCTCCTTCCATGTTTCCCAATGAACTGTATTTCTTAAGAAACCAAACCAAACCAAACCAAACCAAACCAAACCCGGAAAGAAAAAGTGTGTTTTGACATGCAGTGTCCTAACACCTTGAACGACTTTCCCAAGCAGTTGTTTTTTCCACAGTCAATATATGGGAGTCCTTTTAGAAACCTATTCAACATGAAAAGGTTTTTCCTAGTTCTTCTAGCAACATATTCACATATGATTTTGTCCTCAGAGCTTCCTTGCAATGTCATATTCAAGAGACTTTTTTTTTGGGGGGGGGGGGAACAGCAGCCATGTAGAAGGCAAAGTAAAGGGGGGATGGGATGAAAAAAACCCAAAACTCTATACTTTACAGAGTTGTTATTGTAATTCACCAGATCTTAACCTATTAAAGTATTTCCCAATTTTTAAAGACGTGTTTCCCCACAAAGCCATTTTGTCAAATTTATATTTTTTTGAACATGTGATGCCATTTTGTTCAAACTGATGTTATTTTTTCAATAGTATCTTGAATATTAACATATTTAGACCCGAGTGCCATCCATCTTTCTTGCAGGGCTACATAGGAATATTCCAAGGTAGCCCAATTTGGACAGTTATTTTCAGTTGTGTGTCTCCAGAGTTGTGTAAAGGTAAAGGGTAAAGGAACCCCTGACCATTAGGTCCAGTCGTGGCCGACTCTGGGGTTGCGGTGCTCATCTCGCTTTATTGGCCGAGGGAGCTGGCGTACAGCTTCCGGGTCATGTGGCCAGCATGACAAAGCTGCTTCTGGCGAACCAGAGCAGCGCATGGAAACGCCGTTTACCTTCCCGCCGGAGCGATACCTATTTATCTACTTGCACTTTGATGTGCTTTCGAACTACTAGGTTGGCGGGAGCAGGGACCGAGCAATGGGAGCTCACCCCATCACGGGGAGTCCTAGGCTCTGTGGTTTAACCCACAGCACCACCTGCGTCCCCCAGAATTGTGTACCTGACATTAAATATGCTTGATGATACAGTTTTAAATCTGGGATCCCAAATCCTACTTCCTTGATCAACTTTTGCATTGTTTGAATAGATATTCTTGGAACTGAAGAGCCATGACGCCTTGCTCCGACTTTTCTCCCTCACTCCCCCCAGCACAGCCATCTGCCTAGCCCCTTCCATCTTTCCATGTAACGAGGAGAACTCTTTCTCGGAAGTAGCCCCTCCCGCTCAGACTCACTCTCCTCTCCTCTTCTCTCTCCTCTGAGGACGAGAAACTGCTAATCAGAGGGGATCATTCTCTATATCCTCCCTTTCTTTCCTCCCTCATTGCCTACAGTTCCCTGACACACACACCCCCCCCACCCCACCCCGACTTCCCTCAGTTCCAGTCTTTGGTTTCTCTAAGAATGCTGTTTTCGGCATGTTACAAAGTTGTATAGCTCCTCAAACTATTTAGCTGATTATTATCAATAAAAGGTTTGTGAATGTTTATTCAAAACCTGCCAAGGAGTCCAGTTTGCTTCGTTGCGTCTTCAGATACTTTGTAAAGGGTTCCCATTCATCCTTAAAGTCACAGTTATCCTTGTCCCGTAGCTTATATGTCAATTTTGCCAGTTCTGCATAGTCCGTCAATTTTTGTTGCCATAATTCTTTAGTTGGGGTTTCTTCAGTCTTCCATCCTTGTGCTACCAGAACTCTCGCGGCAGTTGTCGCATACATGAAGATGTTTTTCAACTTTTTTGGCAGGTCTTGCTCTACAATCCTCAACAAAAATGCCTCAGGTTTTTTAACAAATGTTAAATGGAACATTTTCTTCAATTCATTGTAAATCATTTCCCAAAATTTTTAATTACCTTACAATCCCACCACATATGATAAAATGTCCCCTCCTTTTCCTTACACTTCCAACATATATTTGAACTAGTTTTGTACATTTTCCCTAACTGCACTGGTGTTGTGTACCGTCTGTACATCATCTTCATGTAATTCTCCTTCAATAGGGAACAGTCTGTAAATTTTAAGTCAGTTTTCCATAATTTAACCCAATCTTCCATCATAATGTTATGCCCTACATCTTGTGCCCATTTAATCATAACTGATTTTACTTCTTCATCTTTCGTCTCCCATTCTAATAATATGCTGTATGCGGCCTTCAGTAGTTTCACTTTCCCTTCAATCACTTCCGTTTGAAACCTAGATCTAGTATAACTAAATCCTTTCTTGCTGTCTTCTTTATGTGTTTCATATAGTTGTCGATAATGCAACCAACTCTGAAAGTGGTCTTTGATCTCATCATAATCTCTTAATTTCCATTTTCCATCATGTTCCCTTAATAAATCAGCATATGTGAGCCATTTCCTTTCTTTCCAAGTGGTTTGAGCAGTAATGCTTCATGTGGTGAAAGCCACCACGGGGTCTTTTGTTCCAATAAGTCTTTGTATCTCTCCCATACTCTCATTAGTGATTTCCTGATTATATGGTTGTAAAAACTTCTATGAACCTTTCCTTTCCCGAACCATAAGTATGCGTGCCAGCCAAATCTGTTATCATGTCCTTCTAGTTCTAATGCCTCTTGCTTATCCAATCTCATCCAGTCCCTGATCCATACCAAACAAGCAGATTCATAATACAATTTAAGGTCTGGGAGGGCAAACCCGCCTCTATCTTTTACATCTGTAAGTATTTTATGTTTTATCCTTGGCTTTTTGCCCCCCCCCCCCCGATAATTCTTGAAATCTCTTTCTGCCATTTTTTAAAGCATTCATCTTTCAGGATGACTGGTATTGATTGAAAAAGAAATAGCATTTTTGGCAGCACATTCATTTTAATCGCCAATATTTTTCCTAACATTGAGACATTCATTCTGCTCCATATTTCTAAATTTCTTTTTACCTCAAGCCAATTTTTTTCATAATTATTTTTAAATAGGTTTATATTTCTTGATGTTAACCAAATCCCTAAATATTTAACCTTTTTATGGACTTCAATCTCAATGTTTTGTTCTAATTCGGTTCTTTGTTCTTCCTTCATGTTTTTAACTAATAATTTCGTTTTATTCCTATTTAGCTTAAATCCTGCCACTTCCGCAAATGCATTTTCTAAACAAAGATTTGATATTTTGAAAGTATTTGCTTGGTATGTGAACTGGAATTTCTTTTAAGATATAAACTAGGTATTATGTTCAGTTTAAGAGCTTTGACTTTCCCCCACAGGGTCAGGTTCAATGACTGCTGCCTGTTGATATCCATTGATAAGTCATGATACATTTTGTTGATGTTTAACAATGCTAATTTAGATAAATCTTGTGGTAATAATAACACATGGTTGACTCAGGTTCAGCTTGTGGTCCACCAAGACCCCTGGATCCTTTTCCCATGTACTGCTACTTAGCCATGTGTCCCCCATTTTGTATTTGGGCATCTGGTTCTTCCTGCTTAAGTGCAGAACCTTCCCTGTTGAAATTCATTTCATTAGCTTGGGTCCAGCTATGGAGAGTGCCCAGCTATGGGGCTGTACTGTTGAGTCTGGGTCAAGACAAATAAGGACTTGCTTTACTAAACTATAGTCCCTCTTGTGTCTGCTTCTTCCTTGGCTCTCATTCCCACACAGAACAACATGCGTGTGAGCAGGGTACAGGGCCTCCTGCTGGTGGCTGGCATCTTGACTTACTTGCTGATGGGTGCCCTCATCTTTGAGCTTCTGGAGAAGGATCACTACCTAAAAATGGAAGATGCAATGTTTCACCTGAAAGAGGATTTTTTTTTTAACTACACCGCTCTCAGCCCAGAAGAGGTGGAGTTATTCATACAGGTAAGGCATTACTTCAGGAAGAATGAAAGAGATGACTAAGGCATGACACCAGAGGTTAAGAGATCAGAAAGTATATATGGGGGGAATACAGTTTAGGAGGTGGGAATTGAGGTGGGGACAGAATCAGTGGCCAGCATAGAGCCATAAGGACTCACCCTTCCTACTAACCATTTATGGCAGTGTTCTGCCAACACTGTTGGAGGCAGCACACTGAGCTTTCCTCCACTCTCTCCAGGCCTGGCCATGATTTAAAGCTCCTTGTCTGAGCACCATTTTGTTACTCTGAGCACCATTTTGTTACACCATTTTGTTACTCTCCATTTTGTTACTCTATGCCTACCAGTTACTGGGGGTGACAAGTGAGGGGAGGGCTGTTGTGCTCAGGTCCTGTTTGTGGGTTTCCCATGAGCATTGGGTTGGCCCCTGGGGGAAGAACGTGCTGGTCTGATCCACAAGAACTTCCCTTCTGAATGCATAGCGATTTGGTTAGCAGTATCTGGTGATAATCAGAGGAGGGGCTATTCTTATTGTTGGAATATTCAGAGTCTTGCCTTCAATTGCAGAAACTGGTAAAATATGTTAAGATGGGAGTAGAACCTATAGGAAGACATGGTGATGAAGGAACGGCCAGCTGGGATTTCAGTACTTCTTTCTTCTTCGTGGCAACTATGTTAACCACAATAGGTACTGTCATTTGGTTCTGGCTTATTCGCGAATATAGTATGCAGGGCATTCAACTGCTCTCAGTTAAATTGTGTAAAGCTGCAGGCTTTGCTTTTGCTCCTTCATCATCCTTCACATCTCATTTTTGTCTTTCCATTTCTGGCCAAATAAATAGTTCATTTATTATATGCCCAACAAGACCATTCCCTGATTAGTTATTTATTCCCCACCCTTCTGGGGCCAACCCATTATTAAAACCATCCTGTGGAAAGTAGTTGGGCTAGGAAACGAGTTCAAATCCCACCTTGTGCAACTGACCCAATGCCAGGTCTCCCAATGCAAATCCGTCCCTCTCAGCATAACCCTATGCATTCAGTGGGACTTGTTCCCCAAAAAATTTGCATAGGATTGCAACTTCTTTCCAGTAAGCTACAAAATACAGTCAAGAAACCACACACCCTTTATGTCTAGATGAATGCCTTCAATGCAGAAAACCATGCACTGAATGAGTGGGAGAACCTACCTTATTAGCACTGTTTAATCCAGAGCTTTCAAAACTTTTCATGTTGGTGACACACTTTTTATACATGCATCAATTTGTGACATGGTAATTCAGTTTTACCAGCAAGCTGGTGGTTAAACTAAGCCCTTTCCAGCGTTGGCATGACCTACACACTGCAGCCAACACGCTAACATGTTGCGACACACAGTTTGGAAAGCTCTGGCTAAGCTTTTTGGTGTGAAGCACAAATTGGGATTCCAAACAACAAATTGAAGAACTAGGCCACAACCAACAAGATGCATTTCAATAGGGGCAAATGTAAGCTTCTGCACTCAGGCAGGAAGAACCAGCTGCACATATATAAGATGGGGGACATCTGGCTTACTAGTAGTACATGTGAAAAGGATCCGGGTTTTTGGTGGCTGTATCCAGATCAAGGGAAGCAATAGTACCACTCTATTCTGTCTTGGTCAGACCACCACTGAAATACTGTGTTCTGTTTTGGGCACCACAATTTGAGAAGGATTTTGGCAAGCTGGAACATGTGCAGAGAAGGGCAGCCAAGAAGATCAAGGGTCTGGAAACCAAGCCTTATGAAGAATGGTTGAAGAGCCTGACAGAAGATATGAGAACCATCTTCAAATATTTCAAGGGCTGTCACATGGAAGAGGGAGCATGCATGTTTTCTCTTGCTCTGGAGGGGAGGACTCGAGGCAATGGCTTCAAAAGACAAGAAAGGAGTTTCCGACTAAACATCAGGAAAAACTTCTGACAGTAAGAGCTTTCTGATAATAAGGGTTGTTTGACAATAGAACACACTCCATCATGAGGTTGTGGGTGTTAGTTTCTGTGTATTGCCACTGTGCAGTTGCTTGGAGTCACAAGACTCTGTTTTGCATTCCAGAGATTCCTTAAAAAAAAAATATATTTATTAAGTTTTTAACAAGAAAAAGGTTACAAAACAGCAAACAAAAAACACACAAAGAAAATACAAAAACCAAAATTTAACGTAAAAAGAATAAATAAATAAAAAATAAAAATCCCTCTTTCTAATATCTTACCACTCATTTACTTATTTTCATGACTTCCTCACACCTCCCTTTTTTGTATTCCATTTAAAAAATTGTTCAGCAAATTCATACCCTCTTAATTTATGCTTAATTGTTTATCCTCACATATTATAACTTCAAATTTTCATCTAATATCAATCCATTCTTGCATATTCTTATTTTGCCTTATTACTAGAACCACTTCGTTTCATTCCAACGTCATTAACATTCAATAATTTTACAGTGTTTCTGTAGATAGATTTTAAATTTCTTCCAATCTTCTTCCACCAACTCTTCTCCCTGGTCTCGGATTCTGCCGGTCATTTCTGCCAATTCCATGTAGTCCATTACTTGCATCTGCCATTCTTCCAAGGTGGGTAGATCTTGTGTCTTCCAATGCTTTGCAATGAGTATTCTTGCTGCTGCTGTAGTGTACATAAAGAAAGTTCTATCCTTCTTTGGCACCAATTGGCCGACCATACCCAGGAGAAAGGCCTCTGGTTTCTTCAAGAAAGTATATTTAAATACCTTTTTCATTTCATTATAGATCATCTCCCAGAAAGCCTTAATCCTTGGGCACGTCCACCAAAGGTGAAAGAATGTACCTTCAGTCTCTTTACATTTCCAACATTTATTATCGGGCAAACGATAGATTTTTGTAAGCTTGACTGGAGTCATGTACCACCTGTATATCATTTTCATAATATTCTCTCTTAAGGCATTACATGCCGTAAATTTCATACCTGTGGTCCACAACTGTTCCCAGTCAGCAAACATAATGTCATGTCCGATATCTTGTGCCCATTTTATCATAGCAGATTTTACCGTTTCATCCTCAGTATTCCATTTCAACAGCAAGTTGTACATTCTTGATAGTATCTTAGCTTTGGGTTCTAGCAGTTCTGTTTCTAATTTTGATTTTTCCACCTGGAAGCCAATTTTTTTATCTAAATTATAGGCCTCCCTTATTTGAAAATAATGAAGCCAATCTCTCACTTTATCCTTTAATTTCTCGAAACTCTGCAGTTTCAATTTGTCACCCTGCATTCCAGAGATTCCATACTGTTGGAAGTCTCACGGGAGACGGGAGACAGATGTGACATTACTGGTTTCCTGTTCCTTTGTTTGTTCAGTTGCTCTCTGCTCTCACAGAGAGACGATGTATTTCTTTTCTGTCTCCATAGCTTAGTAATAAAACTCTTAGCATGTAGCTCATACTTCTCGTCCTTCCCTGTGCTGGATACTCTGCATAATGGGAATGTGCTTGGAGCCTTATAAGGGGCTCTGGTCGTTAATTACTGTCGGAGGTGATTCCGGAGGAGCTTGGAGGAGCTCGGTCGAACGGAGATTCCGACATTTTTGGTTTTGGGCCCAGAAGAACGGAATGCAGATTATTTTCTCTGCGTGTCAAGAAGATTGATGGGAGGTAGGTGCTCATTACCCGGGAAGCCTGCCAGTCCCTCAGACTCAGAGATGGGGGGGGGGGTAAGGAAGGGAAGTTGCCCAGAACCTTTTTCTCATTGGTTAAAAACTGTAACCTAATAGATGCCTGGAGACTTAGACATCCGCTGGAAAAGCAATTTACGTACCACTCTGAGCCTAACCAATCACTGTCCCGAATAGATCAGATCTGGGTCTCGAACGAACTAACACCAATAATTATACGGGTAGAGATTCAGGCTAAAATAATATCTGACCACAACCCAATAAAGATGGAACTGAAAGGTCTGGAAGAAGGTACTTTTAGATGGAGACTGAAGGATTATCTCTTAGATGACCAAGATATAGTCGAAAAAGCGCAGAAAAGGATGAAAGAATTCTTTAAGGATAATATGAATAAAGGCACCAAAACTAAGGTGGTATGGGATGCGGGCAAGGCAGTGATGCGGGGCTTTTTTATTCAGCAGAATGCCATTAAAAATAAAGGAAGAGATAAAGGGAAAAAGGACATTCTGAAACAGATAACGGACTTGGAGGGGAAATTAGTTAAAAAACCTAATAATAAGAGAATAAAAGAAAATATTAAAGTACTGCAAGCCCAGTATGCAACAATAATAAATAGGGAAGTAGAATGGAACATAAAAAAACTAAGACAAAGAATGTTTGAGTTTGCGAACAAGTCAGGGAAGCTTCTGGCATGGCAAACCAAGAAAAGAAAGGAACAAAGCACAATAAATAAAATTGTTGCGAACGGAGAAGAAATAACTAACCCCAAGGAAATAAGGAAAGTTTTTCTGGATTATTATAGAGGATTATATAAAAATAGAGAGAGATATAACCAGAGAAAAATAGAAAGATTTTTGAAAGATAAGCAGGTTCAGAAGATTCCAATAGAGAAAAAAGAGCAATTAAATACCCCAATAGAGACAGAAGAAATAAAATCAGCAATTAAAGAATTAAAAAGAGGAAAAGCCCCGGGCCCAGATGGCTTCATGGCAAGCTACTATAAAGAAATGGAAAATATTGTATTGGCACCACTGAGAGAAGTAATGAATAATATTTTGAAAGAAAAAGAAATACCAGATACATGGAAGGATGCTTTCATTACTTTAATCCCAAAACAAGATTCAGATCTGTCGCAAGTTAAGAACTACAGGCCGATCTCGCTGCTAAATGTCGATTATAAAATCTTCGCAGGAATACTGGCAAGTAGAGTTAAAAACATATGGTCAGAATATATCCATGGAGATCAGGCGGGCTTTCTGCCGGGCAGGCAAATGAAAGATAATATTAGAAGTATAATAAATTCCATAGAATACTTGTCTGCCAGGTATGATAAGCAAGCCATAATGATGTTCGTGGATGCAGAGAAAGCATTCGATAATATAGTTTGGGACTTTCTACTAAAACAGTTAGAATATATGGAGGTCGGTATGAACTTCTTCAATGGAATAAAGGCAATCTATACGGAGCAAAAGGCCAAATTGATTATAAACAACGTGGTGTCAGAAGAAATAACGGTAGCGAAGGGTACAAGACAGGGTTGCCCACTCTCCCCGTTGCTATTTATAATAGTACTGGAAGTACTTCTGAACTCAATAAGACAAAATAAGAAAATAAAAGGGATTAGAATTGGTCAAAATGAATATAAAGTTAAGGCGTTCGCAGACGATTTAGTAATAACAACAGAAGATCCGCTGAACTCAATAAAAGAGATACTAGAAGAACTGGAACAATTTGGTAAGGTGGCTGGCTTCAAGTTAAATAAAAGAAAGACTAAAATAATGGTGAAGAATTTAGATTCGAAGGCAATCGAGGAATTACAACAACAAACAGAAATAGAAGTGGCCAAAAAGGTGAAATATCTAGGAATATGGATAACCCCAAAAAATATAGACCTATTTAAGAATAACTATGAGCAGGTATGGAAAGAGATAAAAAAGGACTTGGAGAGGTGGGGGAAGCTGAGATTGTCATTCTGGGGTAGGATAGCTTTAATTAAGATGAACGTTCTCCCAAGAATGTTATTTCTGTTCCAGAACTTACCGATAATCAAGGGCACTAAGATATTTAAAGAGTGGCAAAGAGGAATCTCAAAATATGTCTGGCAGGGCAAAAAACCAAGGATTAAGTTTAAATTGTTAACAGAAGCTAAAGAAAGAGGGGGATTTGCTCTGCCAGATCTGAAATTATATTACGAGGCATCGTGCCTTTGCTGGGTGAAAACGTGGATAAAATTGGAAAATAAGGAACTATTAGATCTGGAGGGGTTCGACAACAGAGCAGGATGGCATGCGTACTTATGGCAGGGGAAGAGGAAACACAAGGGTTTTGCAACACATATCTTTAAAGGCCCTCTAATGGAAGTTTGGGAGAGGAATAGATTTTTACTAGAACCTAAAGTACCACACTGGCTATCCCCATTGGAAGTTATGAGCGTGAAAAAAGTAAACATGAGAGGTGATTGGATAACTTATGAACAACTGTTAACAAAAGTAGGGGGGACATGGAAACTGAAACCATATGACCAGGTTAAAGAAAAAGTTTATGATTGGTTACACTATTTCCAAATAAACGAAATGTTTAGACAAGACATTAAAGAGAGAGGATACGCGGATAAAGAATCTAAATTCCAGACTGAAATAATAAACAATGATTATAAAATTCTTTCTAAAACGTATAATATGCTATTAGAGTATAACTTGATAGATGAGGAAGTGAAGTCGGTGATGATTCATTGGGCAAGGGACATCGGCCATAATATATACTATGAAGAATGGGAGAAACTCTGGAAAAAAAATCTTAAATTTACAGCTTGCATAACGTTAAAAGAGAACCTTATGAAGATGTTTTACTGTTGGTACATAACACCTGCAAAATTAGCAAAAATATATAAAACTTGCAAAAAATGCTGGAAATGCAGGGAAAAAGAGGGATCCTTCTTCCACATGTGGTGGGACTGCAGAAAGATCAAAGGTTTTTGGGAAAGTGTATATAATGAAATGAAGAGTATATTAAGATACAACTTTGGGAAAAAGCCGGAGGCTTTTCTGTTAGGCCTAGCAGGAAGTGATATAAAGAACAATGACAGTAAATTCTTTCAATATGCAACAACGGCCGCAAGGGTCCTATTGGCTCAAAACTGGAAACAACAGAACATACCGACGCTTGAGGAATGGAGAGCAAAACTATTAGAATACGCGGAGATGGATAGATTGACGGGGAAAATTAGATATTTAAAAGACCAAAGGTTCATTGAGGATTGGGGGAAATTCGTGGAATATCTGGAAAATATAAGTGAAGGTCAGATAACGCTAAAGGTAAAGGTAAAGGTACCCCTGCCCGTACGGGCCAGTCTTGACAGACTCTGGGGTTGTGCGCCCATCTCACTTAAGAGGCCAGGGGCCAGCGCTGTCCGCAGACACTTCCCGGGTCACGTGGCCAGCGTGACATCGCTGCTCTGGCCAGAGCCAGAGCCAGAGCCAGAGCCGCACACGGAAACGCCGTTTACCTTCCCGCTGGTAAGCGGTCCCTATTTATCTACTTGCACCCGGGGGTGCTTTCGAACTGCTAGGTTGGCAGGCGCTGGGACCGAGCAGCGGGAGCGCACCCCGCCGCAGGGATTCGAACCGCCGACCTTTCGATCGACAAGCCCTAGGCGCTGAGGCTTTAACCCACAGCGCCACCTGCTAGTTGGGTTTAAAAAAGCTCTGTGAAAAGGTTGGAATATTGTCTAAAGAGAAAAAGAAGGAAAGAGAAAATAATGTCAATATAAGCCAGGATTTGTGTGAATTTGTTAAATTAGGGTATGGATGATTTGAGGGGAAGCTGAAGGAAGTCTTATAGAAAGAAATCTGTGACAACAAGGTGTAAATTGCTGTATTTTTTGTTTGTTTGTTATGATTTAAAAAACAATAAAAATTATGCAGGGAAGCCTGCCAGTCCCTAATTAATTGGCAATAAGGGTGGACTTTGAACTTCAAGCCGAAGCACTAACCGGCTGCGGCAGAAGGGTGCTGTTTGAAATGCAGCTGCTGGGAAACAGACTGAGCTTGCTTTAAAGACACAATGGCCAATCCAAAAGTACAGGGGGCTCTTCAATTTGTGATGGGGATACCAAAGCTCTCAAAAGGGAATTATCAGGAATGGGTGCAGTATGCAGAAGCCCTGCTAAGAAAAGAGGGTCTGTTTAATGTCATAACAGATGCGCGCTCCCAGCTCCAGTTACCCAAGAATGGGAGGCTAAGGATTCCAAAGCAAGGGGAACTCTAATGCTTATTGTGTCCCCTGAAGAGTTTTGTCTTTTGCGTGACAAGGCCTCAGCCAAAGAGTAATAATAATAATAATAATAATAATAATAATAATAATAATAATTTATTTGTACCCCGCCCATCTGGCTGGGTTTCCCCAGCCACTCTGGGCGGCTTCCAACAAAGATGAAAAATACACCAAAATGTCACATATTAAAAACTTCCCTGAACAGGGCTGACTTCAGATGTCTTCTGAATGTCAGGTAGTTGTTTATCGCTTTGACATCTGATGGGAGGGCGTTCCACAGGGCGGGCGCCACTACCGAGAAGGCCCTCTGCCTGGTTCCCTGTAACTTCGCCTCTCACAGTGAGGGAACCGCCAGAAGGCCCTCGGAGCTGGACCTCCGTGTCCGGGCAGAACGATGGGGGTGGAGACGCTCCTTCAGATATACTGGACCGAGGCCATTTAGGGCTTTAAAGGTCAGCACCAACACTTTGAATTGTGCTCAGAAACGTCTCCAACAGTCACATTTAAGAACAGAGGTGGGAGCTTCTTTGTTCTTTTATGCCAAGTTGCATGATATGGCACTTGCTGATGGAGCAGATGTACGTGCTCACCTCATGGAAATGCAGAATCTAAGGCATGAGTTGCAACAGCGTGGAATCACCTTTCCAGAGGCTGTGTATTCCTTCATGATTCTACATTTTTTGGGTTCAAGTTGGGAAGCGATTGCCAGCCAGCTTGCTGTTTTGCCTACAGCTCAGCTCACGGTAGTGCATGTTACTGCTGTGGTGTTGAATGAAGCGGATCGGTGTAGTGCTAGCTGCATCACTAAGGGGGATTCCTCACAGACTTCATCCCAGAATGCAGTGCAACCACTAGATGGCACCAAAGCTTTGAAGGCAGTGAAATGCTACTATGTGGGCATCTAGGCCACATGAAGGGGGAATGTAAACATCCCAATGCCAAGGCAACAGAGCAACACAGCTTAAGTTCAATGCATGGAAAAGGCAAAGGTCAGAAGTCCAGGACAATGCAACACAAGGCCATGGTCTCACGCTATACTTCAAAGGTCCAGAAGACATCTAGATCTTTCTTCATCATAGACTCGGGAGCCACCCGGCACGTCTGCAAAGACAAACACCTGTTCGTGTCCATTACTCTGCAGGAAGGTGCCATTCACCAAGCGGATGACCACACAATCTCCAGCCAAGGCTACGAAACGGTTGTGCTTCACAGTTTGGATGCATCAATACGCAACGTTCTTTTTGTTCCAGATGCTGCACACAACCTATTGAGCGCCTCACAGCTGACTGAACAGGACATAGATGTTTTCTTCAAGAAGAGGAAGTGCACCATCACCAAGAAAGATGTCTTTGTATTGCATGCTGATTATGTTGATCATTTGTTTGTATTACATTATGATGATTCTGTTGATGTTGTGCAGGATGAAACTTGTTGTATTGCAAATACTAACAAGGTTTTGCATGCAGGATGTATTCATGATTATCACAGGAAACTTGGTCATTTAAACTTCGAGGCAGTTTCCAAAATGCCTGCCTTAGTTGAAGGTATGACTATTAACCCCTGCAGGTACCACATGAAGTGTAAGGCATGCGCAGCAAACAAGGTCAAAATGACTGCAAAAGGTAAGGTAGACAAGCTACAGAACCATACCAAGTAGTGCATGCTGATCTCGTTGGTCCACTAACACCCTCTTTGGGTGGAGCCAGGTACTTCATGGTTCTTATTGATTCATATTCCAGATATATTCATGTGTTCAATCTCAAGCAGAAATCAGAAGCGTTTCCTAGGTTCAAGGAATTCTGTGCTTGGTTGAAAAATGTGCATGATAAACAGGTGAAATGTTTATTTACAGATTGAGGGGGAGAATTCACTTCTCAAAAGTTTGAAGCTTTTGACCTTTCAAGTCCACGGTCTCCTTGGATGAATGGACTTTGTGAAAGGGTAAATCAAACATTGCTTCAAGGCTTGATAACCTTGCTGCATGACGCCACTCTTACAGAGTTATTGGGCAGAAGTGCTCAGCTGTTTTGTTTATACTTATAATCGCAGATTGTCATCACTGATTGGTTGTACCCCCTATGAAAAGATGTTTGGCAAGAAACCATACATCAAGCACATGAGAATTTTTGGTTCTGACATGTGGGTTCACACACCACAGAGCTCCAAGTTAGGCAAACGTGGTTTGCATGGTATTTTTCTAGGATATCAGAAAGGTTCTTACAGAGTAATGATGACTCACTCTAATACAGTTCGGCTCACTAGAAGTGTTGAGTACAATGGCAAGTAGGGGGAGAATGTGGGAATTTTCCAATGTTATCCTGATGACAGTGAAGAGTCTGAGGATAAACAGCAGCAAAGCCCCACACTCACTGATGAAGGTTATGATTCTGATTCTTAAACTGACTCAGATGGTTAAGAGGATTTCAAAAGTGCTAAGGCCTCTCTGCGACCCTCTGAAGGCTCTGATCGAGAATTGGAGGAACCACTGTTCACTATAGGCAGTGGGTTCTGCTTAACTGGAGGTTTTTAAGTAGAGGTTGGATGGCCATGTGATATGGATGCTCTAGTTGAGATTTCTGCATTGCAGAGGGTTGAACTAGATTACTCTTGGGGTTCCTTCCAACTCTGCAATTTTACGATTCTGTGACTATGAATTGCCAGAAGCTTGGTGGTTTTTTCCTCTGAGTTCATTTCCACCTGTGCACAAGATCCTTTCTCTCTCTATCTCTGCCATATGTTGATCAATATTTTCCCCCAAAGGTCCTGTGAATTCATTAGTCTGGTCTTTCTCTGATCCATTTTCATTCACCATTCTGTGCATCTCATCTCTGAGCTCTTGCAATTGCTCATCCAATAATTGTGGGATGATACTAACAATCAATGGTGCGTTCAGCCGTGTCTTTGCCATATTGAGTTCTGTTCATCACTCCCTTAGCAGCCTCTGCTTTGAAAACTTGTGTCTGTCCCTTTAGGTAAACAGTGCATTCCATTCCAACAGTTTGAGGTTGAATTCCAACAAGACCGAAGTATTGTTTTTGCAGAACAGGGGAAGCTACCCAGAGTGGCTAGGGGCAACCCAGTCAGATGGGCGACACATAAATAATAAATTGCAATTATATTATTATTCCCATGCTAATGGGTTCAATCTCACTGAAGGGGTGGAGAGTTAAAAGTAATATAAGATGAAGATTTTAAACTAACCAGATCATCCCAATCATCTGATAATTTAAGATAAGCTTTTTGCTTTGTTTTTCAGCCTCTTAAATAATGCCTCTTCTTACACCAGAAGCCAATTTGCATTCTGGATAAGAATTAATTAATAAGAAGTAATTGGCAGATAGATCAGCCAAGTCTTAATTGAGGCCAATCGCAAAGGAAACTAAAATGGAGGTTTTTCTGAGCAGAAAGCTTACCCTGAGGGCTGTTATCTGGGCACAATGGTGGTTCCTCTGTCTAAGACGCTCCTTGCATGCCCTATTTCATCACCAAAGACATATCATCAAATACATTTCTAAATTTATCCCAAAATAAATAAGTTTTTTGTAATTCATTTTTTAATCCAATAACTGTATCACAAATTTTGAAGAACTGAAAAATCTGAAGGTTAAGCATGTTTCAATTCACAGGCAAGGCTAGGTCACACTAGAATTGAGAGAAATCAAATTCCTTGAGCATTCTTAAAGTCTTTAGGGGCTTGGGAATTGCAACTTATTTTAGCCATGACGGTCATGAATGGAGAAACTCAGCTCCCTCCTCACTGCAGATCAACCTACATTTGTTTTGATTATCAGGAAAATGCTGTGACTGCCACTTTTTCATGACAAATATATTATCAATCTTTTGGGGTTTTTTAAAGGGTTGCCATGATGAGTCTCTATTTCACCCAATGTTTCACAAGGTCTCCGAAGTCATACCTCCACACTTGGCCTCTTCCATTGCATCTCAGGTCAGTTCTTCCACAGTGGGCCTGTCCGGTCCAAGGAACAGGAGGGAGACACTTGAAGCTCCCACATAATTATGCCTGGAGGAAGTTTCTTTGTTTGAAACTGTTAATTGCCCCAAGTGCATTGGCACAAAGGAAGTCAATAAGTGCAGTACATAAAATAAATACATTGGGCTGTATTCAAGGCTGCCATTTCGGTTGTGCACAGACCTCTGCTTCCACAATGAAACTTACCCCTCTTCTCCTCTCTGTACCCCTCTGAGCATCCTCAATGTCTGCTCCAGAGGGTATGGGGATCCTCTGGAGCAGATTTGGGGGTTGTACAGGAGAGAGGAAAGGAAGGAACAGTCAGTCTCAATGTACATGCTGCTCTCCACTGGAAACAACCCTTGGTAGGGACCCTACTCTGTAACTTCTCTAGGCAATTGGCAAATCGACAGTTGCTGACGTCCTCTGCAACCCTTTCTTAATCTTTCAACAGGCTATGGAAACCTCTGTCCCCATACGAGAGAAGGTCAGCTCTTTTGTGTTCTTTTTGCTCTCTTTGGAATCCCCTTCAACCTCATCTGTTTTAACTATATCGGCTCTTCAATCTCAAGACTCTTCGAAAGCTGTGCAGAGAAAGTGTATGGGAAAGGAAAGAAGGTAATTCAGCTACTTTATCTGGAGATAATTTCTAATCTTACCAATCACAAGACTGAGGCCGACATAGACAGCTATAGACATAGACAGCACTCAGGTCCTGTTTGCAGGTTTCCTGTGGGCATCTGGTCAGCTTTCATGAGAACAGGATCCTCAACTAGATGGGCCCTTGCCTGATCCAACAGATCTCTTCTTCTATTTTATTGCATATACATATGCATATCTGATTAGCTGCCTCTATAAGAGGTGGAAGACAAGGATAAATTAGACATGTGCATTATGCCATCTGAGGAAGATAAACTTGAACTGTGCCTTCAATTAGGAATGAAATACCACCATAGAGCTTGACCACCATGAATTGTGACATCAGCAGGAAATTGTGCTCTAGATGAAGTTTAACGGGTGGAATTATTATTATTTACAGTGGTGCCCCGCAAGACGAACGCCTCGCAAGACGGAAAACCCGCTAGACGAAAGGGTTTTCCGTTTTGGAGGCGCTTCGCAAAATGAATTTCCCTATGGGCTTGCTTCGCAAGACGAGAATGTCTTGCGAGTTCCTGCGGGTTTTTCCCCCTTTTCCTAAGCCGCTAAGCCGCTTATCAGCTGATCCGTTGATAAGCTGCTTATCAGCTGATCCGCTAAAAGCCGCTAATCCGCTAATAGCGCTAATCCGCTAAGCTGTCAATGGGCTTGCTTTGCAAGACGAAAAAACCCCTATACGAAGAGCCTCACGGAACGGATTAATTTCGTCTTGCGAGGCACCACTGTATCTGTTAACGCAGCCTAAAATAACAGTGCATGGCTGTCGGTCGAGAGAACTGAGCTCTGTTGCATCAAACCTACCTTCTTTTCTTTTCTTTTCTTGCTTTATCTTTCAGAAATCAGCAAGATACATTTTCGTGTTCGTGGTTCTGGGAATTCTAATGTTTCTTATTTTGCCAGCGTTCTTCTTTCAATGGATGGAGGGCTGGGCTTATTATGAAGCTATCTATTTTACGTTTGTTACCCTCAGCACCATTGGTTTTGGAGACTATATAATAGGTAAGGCTTTCAGAATACTTTGATATTGTGGGCTTAACTGATTGTACAGATAAAGCGAGGTCATTTGTGGCCTCAAGGTACTGGTGGCAGTAATAGGCAAACTGTCCCCAATCCCATCCCCACTAATTCCCCTGCCGCACCACCCATTATTCCACCACGCAGCACAAAACCTCCAGATTAAAACCTAGCAAACCAAACGCTTATATTGCCTAATAGACTTCTACAAAAATAACAAACCCTTGCCAACACAAGAAATACAAGACAAACTAGAAGACACCCAAATGTCCTGGTTAACACATCACCAATTGCATACCCTCTTAAACAATCCAGCAGTAAAATCAACAGCAACTAGGCCTCTGACAACCTTCAAAACCTCCTTCTAACAACAAAGGGACAGGTAGAGGAATGGCATCCAGAATATACAAAATACTACTACAAAATCCCACGAACTCCCTAGACGCAATAAAAAAAAAACGGGAGGATGACATAGGCGATGAGATTAACCCCACTCAGTGGAACAAAATGTGTTCTAAACCCCCCTTTAAATCCATATCAATGAAAAGAAAAGATCTCACCCTGAAACTCACCTACAGGTGGTACCTAACACCAAGAAAACTAGCTAATATGCCCAGGAACCTCACCAAAATGCTGGAGAGGGTGCACATCCACAGGTACATACCTCTCCACATGTGGTGGGAGTGCCCCAAAACCCAACTATTCTGGACAAGAACCATACGAGAAATAAGTAAAATAACCAAGCAAGTATTAGAAACCACCCCAGAATTGGCCTTACTAAACATCGTCCAAGACAATAATGCCCACTTACACCACAAAGAACTCATAACCTACCTACTTTAAGCATCCAGAAGCATCATAGCCAGACACTGGAGAGACCTGTCAGGAGTAAGCATGGACCAATGGTACCAAATAGTATGGGAAACAGCCTGACTAGAAAAATTATCCAATAAGCTGAAACTGACAAGGGGACAAATAGAAGAAGACACCTTCAACCCGGTATGGCTCCCCTTTATCACGTACACAGCCCAAC